>NC_084514.1:7217500-8552500 GCF_024500385.1 Phyllopteryx taeniolatus | reverse complement strand
ATGAAAAAATTATTAGCAAAATTTAATTTGGACAAAACCTTAACTTTGTTTTTTGTCAATTTGTTTTTAATTGCACAATTTTGAGTTACAAAGTTGTGTAAATTTAATTTTTTTTTTCAGACATAAAGGAAAACTTCGACGGGGGGGGGAAAAAAACAACACCCAAGTTGGATCACGTGTTTGCAATGTTGTTTTGAGTTTGTTTTGTGGGATGAAAAAAATGATTAGCAAAATTTGATTTGGATAAAAGTTTTGTTGTTTTTTGCAGGAATACATGTTTGTTGGGTGTTTTTGAGGGGAAAAGTATAATTAACTTTTATAGCAAAGAAAAGTCTTTGTTTTTGTTTCTCTTTTTGGAAAAAGAAAATTTCAACTTTTTTTAATTGCATTTTGTTCAGATTAAAAGGAAAAATGTCAAAAAAAATTTACTTGCATGGGGAAAACATGAGCTAGTAATTCTGGTGGTTTTTCAGCTCTAACAACAACAGCAACAAAAAAAGCAAGTTTGAACATGAATCGGAACGGTTTATTTGCTGGAATCAAGCTTATGAATCTTTTTTGTTGTTGTTTGTTTTGGGCATGAAAATACCTACATTTGTATTGTTGTTTGCTGCGAAAAAGAAAACACTCGATCCCCAAATGTTAGTGCTTACCGTATTGCTGAGTGAACTTGAAAGAGTTGTCGTTGAGGCACGAGAAGGCCGTCGTATTGCACGTGGCTTGACTCACTACTTTTCATTATTGATCCTGTTTAAGGGAGTGGAAAGAGCTTGAATCCCGAGTATTAATTAAACAGGAGTATTAATGAAAGATGAGAACGGTATTCACTTTACATGCTCCCGCTCACAGTAACAATCCCTGACAGTTTTTAAGGTGTGAAAGCAAAACGGGGACAAGAAACCAACTGAATTTCATCTTTGACTTAGCTCTTTTGAGCTGTTAGCATTCAA
Source organism: Phyllopteryx taeniolatus (assembly GCF_024500385.1). Taxonomy (NCBI): domain Eukaryota; kingdom Metazoa; phylum Chordata; class Actinopteri; order Syngnathiformes; family Syngnathidae; genus Phyllopteryx; species Phyllopteryx taeniolatus. The sequence goes on along the minus strand of NC_084514.1, from coordinate 8,551,550 downwards.
AATCAATAGCCTGCTTGCTCGACCGACACCTTTTAAGATTAAGTTCTGAACAGGAGCTTTCCTTCATCCTTTTTTTTTTTTTTTTTTAATTTTTAATTCAGGCCATCTTTGATTTGACAGTCTCCCAAATCAATGGAGTCGCAACACAATATTTGCGTGGCTGCTTTTTGTGGTAGTTGTGTATCGTTGCCATTTTGCAATGGCTGTGAGTCACTCAGTGCCTCCTCTTCCTCCTCTTCATCTTTCGACAGCAACGTCTCCAATGGGGGAAAAATATTAGAAACCCACCTGGGAAACCTGCGGACACATAGTAAAAAAAAAAAATACATTGAACGATCCCTTTCTTTGCGTTGTTTTTGTTTTGTTTTGTTTTTGTTTTACATTCACCTCTTCAGTGCAGGTATACCTAATGATTTGACTACAGTCCCCACACTGGCGGCGCTGCAGGTTTGTTCCTCTCAGCTGATGAGGACGATGACGTAGTCGGCCGCGCGCGGGAAGGAGCGGACGCCACCATTGGACGCCACCACGCAAAATAATCATCATAATGTTTTGTTCCCCCCCCTCCCCTTCTTCTCTCTCAGATGAAAGCGATGAGGGTGAGGAGGCGGTCACGGAGCTATGCGGGACAGCATCACTGACTGTGGAGGAAGAGGAGGAGGAGAAGGAGGGACATCGTGCGCGCGCCCTCCTCGCCGGAGAGCGCTGATTCACGGCTCGGCGGCGGAGCGAGAGCCGCTGCGAGCATCCATCACCGGTTAGGACCTTAAAATACTCCCCCTCGCTCCCTCACTGCTGCTTTCCTTCCCTCGTTCCTCACCCCTCCTCCTCCTCCTCTTCCTCCCTCCTCACTGACAGCTCCGCTCAGTCCCGCCAGACGCGAGGAGGTTCTGTGGGTAGGAGGACATCACCGCCAACACCACCACCACCACCATTACCACCACCACCATCACCAGGGAACCAAGGCGAGCACCTCCGGCGAATCCGATCCAAGACGCCGCTCACTGGGGGATCTGAGCCGGCTTGAGGGAGGAGGAGGGGGGGTGTCCGCGTGAATTTTAAATTTTTTGTAGGGGAGGAGGTGGTCCAGCTTCGACACGAGCTATCCAGGTAAGTGACAGCCCATAATAATCATCATAATAATGCATGTTTATGGAACGGCGTTAGAAGGGATGGATCAATAAACCCCCTCATGTGCGCACCTCAGGCTCTAATGGGTGCGCCATTGATATTCTCAAACGAACACGTCGCGTGCACAGTGTTACATGTCTGCTTTAAGTTGATGGGGCAAGGGGGCAGTATTGGGGATCCCCTTGACCCCTCCCTCGCCATCTCATGCCCCTCCACCACTTCAGGTATAGCAGATGATGATGATTAATCAGCAACAGCTGAAGCTCTGCTGAGTGTGCAGCTCAAATGACACCCACCCCCACACCCCTACACACACACACACACACTTTTTTGTTTATTAGAAGACCCCCCCCTACACACAGACACACATCCAAAAATAGAATAAGGCTGTCATGTCATGCACAGTATAAATGTGGCCCCATTTATACACGTTGCATATACAGTAGTAGCACAACCCTGTTAGGAAATCATGTAATCCAGTCTAACCATTTTAACGCTTACATAGTGCTCATTTTCCACACAGGCAAAATATGGTCCAGGCCAAGAATATCCGCATAATAATTGTCTATATCAAATTATAAATTACAGCTCTTTTCAAAATGTATTACTAGCCTGTGCAAATGGGGTGGAAACACAGACAGTTCTCGTGAATGTTTCAAATTCCCTTGTGAACGCCGTTTGCACGCTGACCGTTTTAAGATCCATGGCCCTTCAAAGACCAACAAGCGCATGTTTCTGCAGGGACCTCTGCAAATGTGCTAGAAACACAGACAGTTCACGGGACTGTTCACGCTCCCTCTTCAACACTGTTACTGGCGTCCCATAAAAATGTACATATTTACGGCATGTACAGTTTCACGATTCCCACAGTTACCGCCATTTCCCTTGATTAGAATCAGAATCAGGAGAATCATCTTTGTTGGCCAAGTATGTTTAAACACACAACGAATATGTTTCCGGTATTTGGAGCCACTCTAGTACAACAACCAACAGCCACGAGGAAAAAAAATATACATTTGGGAAATAAGAACAAATAAAGTACGGAGATTTATTGAGAAATTAAAGGGTACCAATAATGCTGCAATGCTGATACAGTGACAATTGTCCTCATGATACAGAGTTGTCAAGCGATTTACAGTGACTAGTGGTGCGATTCTGATACAATGACAATAGTGCAAATGGTGCAACGAGTACATTTGATTTCACACATACTGGTAGATCTCAAATGTATTTTAGTAGTGATGGGTCAAATTTGACCTGAACAGTATCAAAGGGTTAAGGGAGACATACTATGCTTTTTTATTTATTTTTTTATTTTTATTTTAACATTTGTTTAACCCAGTTCCCAGGTGTTTTAGTAACCCAAGGTTCAATAATTATTGACAGATTATTGATTTTGGTGCCAAGGAACTATGTTGAAGTGAGGTTAGGGAGCTTCAAGTAGTGTTTTGCCGCCATCTTGTGGCATCTACAGGCAATTGCAGTATGGATTGGCTTTTCACCGTTCACAGCAGGGGTTTGGTTTCTTCCATGCTAATTGATAGCCCTCAGCCAGCTACATGCTGCCATACGCTTGCAAAAATTAATTCATGTTTAATTAAGCCTTTATGGCAGGAGGTTCCATTTCCTGTTCTAAGGTTATCGTCGTACTCTGCTTTTTCAAAGCTGTCAATCATCCTTTAACTCTTTAACGTCATTCAACAATCGTACGAGCATAAAATGAGTTAGCAGGTGTTTGTTTGGTCCACATCCTCAAATGTTTTTAAAAAAAAAAAATGTATTGATAGTAACAAAAACTGATTACATAAACTATTCTTACTGTTATTTTTGGATGTAGCAGTGTGCAAAAGTATTAGGAACATCTTTCCTCAGCAGTGTAAATAGATGACGCAGGTGTACCTAATGGTTTGGTGCATAGCAAAATGCAATTTAGGAGAATCCCTGTAAGCCTCACTTGAAATGAGCCACGCGATTGGCTCGCTGAACATTTCCCGCTGACAGGAATACAATATCCAGGAGTGCATGAATAAATCATGTCGCTTAATAACTCGCATATATGCACAAGAGCCCCCCGCATATAAACACGAGTGATAAGTCAGCACAGTTACTGATTGCTCATCGTCAATGTTTAACACTAATTAATGCAAGTAATTACTCACTGGAGCAATCAAGTCGAATATTGTCATGTAACGTTTGGCTCACGGAGCAGGAATTAAGCGTCGCATTAATAGATTTTTAAAATTTTTTTTTTAATGAGAGTTCAGCTGGAAAGCCAAAAATGCACTTCAAACAGAGAAACCTGTAACGTGATAGTCACGGAGCTAGAAAAAGAGAATAAACGATGCGATAACTGAGTTCAAATGCAAAATTTTAAAACATGTAAAAATGATCTTCAAAGTTCAAATGTGAAGCAAAAAAAAAAAAAAGTGGAAAAAATGCAAAAACAAAACAGCAAAACAAATATACAGTGCTTATTGTCATGAAATATTTGCTTCACAAGGTAGGTAAACATAATTCAACATCCCGTTAAGTGAGTTTATTCACTTCAAATTCAAAATGAAATTAAAAAAAAGAGGAAAAATGCGCAACCTCAAAATATATTGCAATGTACAATAATATTTGCTTCACAGAGTGGGAAAGGTAACTAAACCTAACGTAAGTACACCAAGCGGGAAAAAAAAGCGGAAAGAGCAAAACATTTAAAATATTTTCAAGTAAAATTTGCTTCACGTAGCAGGAAAAATTACTTAAATGTTTTGGTAATTGAATTCATAAGCATTCAACTGCAAAAAAAAAAAAAAGCAAAAAAGGAAAAAGTAATTGAGCATCCCATTTTTTTGAGTTCATACATGTTCATACATTTGTGGAGTTCGTTCATGTTTAAATGCAAAGCAAAAGAAAAAAAGCAACAAAACAAAATATTGCAACGCAACATTTGCTTCACAGAGCAGGAAAAAGTAATAAAATGTCACTTTTGTTGAGTACATGCAAATTCAAATGCAAACCAACCCCCCTCCAGCTCCCGTAAAAAGAGAAACAAACAAAAAAAAAATGAGAAAAGCAATAAATCTATACTTTCATTGTAATTTAATATTTGCTTCACGGAGCATGAATAAGACTAATTAAACATTGCATTAACATGGCATTAATTTAGTTCATGCAAGTTCAGATGCAAAGCAAAAACAGCAACAACAAACCAAAAAAAGATTGTAACGTTCATGAAGCAAAAAGAGGTCCAGCCATCCATTTTCTGAGCCGCTTCTCCTCACTAGGGTCGCGGGCGTGCTGGAGCCTATCCCAACTATCATCGGGCAGGAGGCGGGGTACACCCTGAACTGGCTGCCAGCCAATCGCAGGGCACGTATAAACAAACAAGCATTGCAAGAAGAGGTGATTTATTTATTTTTTTTAAATAAACTTTGGGACAAGGGAGCAACTTCATGTAATTTTCTTAGTTTCCGAAAAAGGCGTTTAGTGGGAGTGCTGATACCTTCTGCTTACCATAAAGGAGAATTCCATTTTAATTTAAGAAGGGGAAGCTTGAAAATTTTAATAAATTGCAATGCAATTGACAATGCTTTTACATTTGCTGTACACTGGTACAGCAAATACAGTGGTGCCTTGAGATACGAGTGCCCTGACTCACGGGTTTTCCAAGATATGAGCTGTCATTTTGCCAGTAGTTTTCTTGTCCTGTGAGCAACAATTTGAGATCCGAGCGCTGTAGGATGGGAGTGAACTCAACTTGCTTAACGACAAGCAGCAGTGTGGCAGATGGTCAAATCTTTTTCAAAAATTGGCTTCAAGCTGTTGATTGCCACTCCCAGTTGAAGTCTACTGTCAAACTGAGCATAAAACAAAGACACATTGTCTATTTAAAACAACCACATAACTTTGCCTCAAAGTGTGCTAGCTTAATGCTAACACATAATGGGAATTGCCATAGAGGGGCTAATAAATTGCATCTGTTTTGCAGTATCATCCTAGAAGTGACAGATATTTGAACTCAAATGATGGAGCAACACGTAGACAAATAATATACTCACAAGCGTATATTCTCTATCCTTTGCGAAGAAAGAATAATCTTACTGAGGCTTACTGAGCTGTATATCCGTATGTCTGTATTATATTGCCTCCATGTGGCCAAGACAGACGCCAGAGGGAGCAGCACAACATATATTGAACTGAAGCAAAAAATGTGGCAAAAACGGTTTGATTTCTTATTTGGATTCCCATTCATTTCAATGGGGGATGATGATGTGAGATATGAGTGTTTTGAGGTACAAGCGTGGTCATGACTGATGGAACAAATTAACTCGTATCTCAAGGCTCCACTGTATAAGAAAAGTGCTACTGAGAGTAATATTTTTTTTTCGGTTTTTCAACCTGCACATTGTTTAAACACAAACGCAAGTTGGAAGGGTTAAAAATAAAAATTAATGGCTATTTCATATTAATGACATGAACTCACGTTAGTTAAAATCTTCATGCAATAAAAAAATTACAGACTGCCAAAAATGGCAATGAACAAGCTGAACGGGTTGGAAAATGAACAAGGCCTTAGGGTCAAAAAACATCTGGTGACAGTCCCTATGGGGCAAAAAAGAGTCATTAAATATGCAAATTGTTGTAGCGTATCTGCTCATTTAGAAGTTACTAACACACACACACACTTAAGTCCAGCCATTGAGAAAATCAATAGTCAAAAAAATCAACAGCTTGTGAAGTGGCTTTGATGTAATAGTCTTAACGAGCGTAATTGACAAACACAGGGTGGGAGTGTCTATTATTATTGAGTGCTTAATCAATGTTGTAAATCTTTGGGACACGGAAGATGCTACAAATGGACGCGTTGTGAACTTATTTGGTTTTATTAGGTGGACTGTTCCATTCATGGCGAACAATCAAAAGAAATAGAACATAATTTCATCCAGATCCACCACCCCACTACTAAGCTTTTGGCACAATGCTAACGTTAGCATAACTAACAAAGGACCATCAAAAATTACACTTTATTTATTTATTTATTGCTCTCTTTTTTTGTTTGGAATAGGTATAAAAAATTCCTGCATCTGTGTCAAAACTGTATTTTTTTTTTTTATGTAAAATTTTTCATTTTTGCGTAATCCAGGTAGCTAGTTTACAACCATCAGACTCACACTCTCTGCACCTGGCAGAGGAAATAATGTTTGGCACCTGTGTAAAAATTTTTTCACAGTAATTGTTAGTTTTTTCATACTCCAGCTAGCTAGCTAGCGAGCTAACCTACAAATGGTGATCAAAATATAACCTCCCTCAAATACAAATACCCACACCCACGTCGTCATTGTTTTGGTTTTTCTTATTACCCCCTTTAGGGGTAATACAGCTAGCTAGCTAGCTAGCCTACAAATGGTGATCAAAACATAACCTCCAGACTTGCACTATTCATGCTCGGCAGAGGTAATGAAAATTCATGTATCTGGATCATTTTCTTAGCTAGCTAAAAACGAAAACGGCTAAAAACGGCAGCACTTGCACTCTTCCAGCTTGGCAGAGGTAAACATTCCTGTCTGGATCCGTACCAAAATGTTATTGTTTCTTTCATTACTTTAAAAAAAAAATATTAATGAACTAACCAACTTTAATGAAAGCATAACCTCCAGCCTCATGCTTTTCAGAAAACATTTTCCTTTTTTTTTTTTTTTTTTTTTGTGCAAGCCAGCTAGCAAGCCAACCTACAAATGTTGCTCAAACTGTAACAAACTAATCTAACTAACTAACCAACTAACTAACAAATGTAAATCAAAACATAACCTCCAGCCTTGCATTTTACAATAGTGGCAGAAGTATGAGACATTTTTAAAAATGAATAAAATATATCATCCACAGTATAATCGTAAACGTTATAAAACAGAGCCATGGTGGTTGTGAAGTTAGCTTGCCGACCAGATGGAATCCGCTTCCACATGACCTCAGCCGTTAGCTCTAAACGGGTTGTCAGCTCGCATCCCGTCGAGGTGGTGGAGGTGCGTTAAGATGGAGCGGTTAGCGGATAACATGGTCAAAGACATCTGCGCCGTCTTTTCTTTCACTTTTGATGCTCTCTTGCCAATTGGCTTGCCTTTTTTTTTTTTTTTTTTTTTGCCAATGCGACATTTTGGACACTGTTTAGTCGGGCAGCAGCTCCTGCTGAGCGAGCTAGTCTGCTTCCCGACCAGCACGTTTGTGTTTTTTAATGGTTTTTTTCACCCCCCTCCTCCCATGGGAATTGAAGAAAATCAGGCTCCAATCGGCATAATTGGTCTCCACATCCAAAAGCCAAAGTCAACTCCCGTGATTATAAATACGTCCGCAGGGTAGCGTTTTATTAAACAAACCTTATCTACATTTTTTTTCTTTTTTCTTTCTTCTTCCCAGACTTGAAAAACGAATGCATTTTCAGAGAGAGCGAGGGGGATATTTTGTCCGGCCCGCCTCCCACGGAGGAAATCAACTTGTCGCGATTATGCCGCTTGTAAAGTAGGTCGCCCCATCTGAATTTATGCACTCGTGAAATTGGGGGAAACTCTCGCCCACGCCGTTTCCTTATGTGAAAAGATGTGGAACCACTCCATTAATAGAAGTCACTCAACTGTTAAACGTGCAGCTAGTTAGCTAGAGAGACGCTAATGTAGCCGTCTACATTTTCTGTCAAACAGTACCAATAGATGCCAGTACCAAATGCACAGACGATGCGAGTCAAAGCCCTTTTTTTCACAAAAAGCTTGCAACTGAGAGTCCTAGCAAGCCATCAAAAGTGGAGGAAAAACAAGAATTGGAATCCTAGCAGAATAAAACAAGTAGCAGTCTATATCTTTATTCAGTACGTTTTTGTTGGACAGCACCAATTGATGGACTCAAAGGCTTAGAAGTGCCAAATCAAAGTTCTGTTGTGGACAAAAGAGTCCTACCAAGCCAAGGGGAATTGTAGGAAAACAGGAAGCAGAAGCCAAGCAGTAGTAACTGCTAAATATCGCGTAGCAAAAGCAACACTTGGTTTCAGTCACTGATTAATAATGATCATCTTGAAATGTCATTACTAAGCATAAGAAACTTGAAGCATACAACAATTAGCTAGCTAGCAGCTAGCATTAGATGCCCACATGGCAGTCGCTATCTTTATTTGGTGCTTCTTCTTGTCAGATAGCACAAATGGGTTGCTTGAAATGCATGAAAGCAAAATCGTAGTCAGTTTATTCACAAAAAGCTCGCGACTGAAGTCAAGGGGAATGGCGGGAAACCGGGAAGTAGAAATCTACCAAAATAAAAATAGTACTTAATATGGCTTATTGGAAGATAAGGTAGATCATGTCGTTAAAAGTATTTTCCTGTGTTTTGTTCAGGTGGTCGAAGTTAAGGCCCAGTGCTGGATTGCAGTGCAGTAAGACCCTTGAGACCAAGGAGGGTGCATGGAGGGCTCCAGGCTTCTAAGTCCGGGGTGTTTGGCCTGCCTCTGGTTTGGACTGGCCTCGGCAGCGGCCCGGGCCACCCCGAGCTCGCCGCTGAACCCCGACAACGCAACGTGCTCGGGGAACTCCAAGTGCAGGCCCGGCATCATCCTGCCTATTTGGTACCCAGAGGACCCGTCCATGGGCGACAAGATCGCGCGGGTTATCGTGTACTTTGTGGCCATGATCTACATGTTCCTGGGTGTGTCCATCATCGCTGACCGCTTCATGGCAGCCATCGAGGTCATCACGTCCCAGGAGAAGGAGGTGGTCATCCGGAGGCCAAATGGCGAGACCACCACGGCCACCATCCGCGTGTGGAACGAGACGGTATCCAACCTCACCCTCATGGCGCTGGGATCCTCCGCCCCGGAGATCCTGCTGTCCATCATCGAGGTCTGCGGGCACGAGTTCAAAGCTGGCGAGCTGGGGCCGTCCACCATCGTAGGCAGTGCTGCCTTCAACATGTTCGTCATCGTGGGCCTGTGCGTGTCTGTCATCCCCCAGGGCGAGGTGCGCAAAGTCAAGCACCTGCGGGTGTTCTTCATCACGGCCGGCTGGAGCATCTTTGCATATATTTGGCTCTACATGATCCTGGCTGTCTTCTCACCCAACGTGGTGCAGGTTTGGGAGGGCCTCCTGACGCTAGCCTTCTTTCCCATCTGCGTGCTGCTGGCCTGGGTGGCCGACCGCCGACTGCTCTTCTACAAGTTCATGCGCCGGAAGTACCGTTCCGACAAGCACCGTGGTGTCATCATCGAGACTGAGGCGGAGCGCTCCTCCAAGGGCATCGAGATGGACGGGAAGATGGTCAACTCCCACTTTATGGACGGCGGCGTCAACCTGATGGGCCCGGCAGAGGGCAGGGAGGCAGACGAGTCCCGCCGTGACATGATCCGCATCCTCAAGGACCTAAAGCAGAAGCACCCGGAGAAGGAGCTGGACCAGCTGGTGGAGATGGCCAACTACTACGCTCTGTCCCACCAGCAGAAGAGCCGCGCATTCTACCGCATCCAAGCCACGCGCATGATGACGGGCGCCGGCAACATCCTGAAGAAGCACGTGGCCGAGCAGGCTAGAAAGTGCACCAGCATGGCAGAGGTGCGCGTGGACGAGCCCGAGGAGTACGTGTCACGCGTGGCCTTCGAGCCTGCCGCCTACCAGTGCCTAGAGAACTGCGGTGCTGCCATCCTCACCGTCACCCGGCGGGGCGGTGATATGGGCAAGACCGTGTGCGTGGACTACAAGACGGAGGACGGCTCGGCCAATGCGGGCGCTGACTACGAGTTCACTGAGGGCACGCTGGTCTTCAAGCCCGGCGAGACGCTGAAGGACATCAGCGTGGGCATCATCGACGATGACATCTTTGAGGAGGACGAGCACTTCTTCGTGCGCCTGGGTAACCTGCGCGTGCTGGAGACAGAAGAGGAGCTGCTGTCCGCAAACAGCCTGCCGTACCCCAAAGCGGCGCTAGGCTTCCCCGCCGTGGCCACTGTCACCATCCTGGATGACGACCACGCCGGCATCTTTACCTTTGAGAGCGGCGTGGTGCACGTCAGCGAAAGCGTGTGTGTCATGGAGATGAAAGTGCTGAGGACGTCGGGCGCCCGGGGCACGGTCATTGTGCCTTACCGCACCATGGAGGGGCTAGCAAAGGGGGGCGGCGAGGATTTCGAGGACACATACGGCGAGCTGGAGTTCAAGAATGATGAGACCTGGTAAGACAGCTGTTTTCACTTGAACTGACAAATACATTAACCCCCCCCTGCATATTCACAGTTTGGCATTCGCTACTTCACCTATTCACTGATTTTATTTGCTTTTTATAACTTATCTTCCGTTATTCACTGAAAAACTCACCTACCACCTGTCCATTGTTTTTGTGCTCAAGCCAAAGCAATACTGTTACTGCTTTGGCGCCATCTGGTGAGAACTTGGTGCTGAAGTGAGTTGAGGTAGCTTTTTGCCACCCCCTTTTGGCATCTATAGGCAACGACAAGACGGTATGAACAAAAGAGATGCATTCTCATGTTGTTTTTTGGATGGCTAGCTTTTGTGGTCTTGGTCGAGGTCAGTTATTATATTTGTTTAAATGTACTGTGTGTTGTAAATTGTGCCTTTTTTCCTGCTGGCTTCAATTGCCTGAAAGGGCCAGACAAGAACATCAGTTAACACTGGTGTATTCTGATGTCGTTTATTTGGACGTTTAGCAATCATGCGTTATATCCTCTACTGTGTGTATTATGCTTTTTTCCGGAACTGACTTTTGTCCGGCTTCTGATTAGCTTAAATGGCCTTATGTTATACATTACATATTCAAGTTTGAAAACAGTGGGGAATTATTTTTGACAGTTATCAACTTTTTGGCCTTGGTAGAGGTTATGCCTTTTCCATAAAAGACTTTCTTCCGGCATGTAATTGGATGAAATGGCCTTATGATAAAAAAAAAACAAAAAAACGGTGGCACATTCTCATACTGTAGTTATTTTTGATGGTTAACTAGCGTTTGGGCTTACTGGAGCTCGATATCATGTTATATCGTACATTATTATTTATGTTGTGACTTGTGCCTTTTATGGGAATGCCTTGCTTCTGGCATCTGATTGGCTAGAATGGCCTGGCGCCAAGGGTTGAAAAGCCATTAAGTATGAACAGCAGTGGTGCGTTTTTAAACAAACAAACATATGTCAGACTACTGCAATAAAATCTTGTATTCCGATACCACCGCATCCCGTTCTTTACGGTCATTGGACTTTATCTTGTCAACTCAAATGCGACCGGATACACTCGTTACCGTGGCGACGACAACAAGCGTGGAGCGCGCCGACTTTGTATTATTAGGACAAAAATGGGGAAAAACGTGTGTTGGTGGTCACCGGTGCTAAAGACAGGAAAGGACGTTCGTTTAAGGCTTGCTTGAGGCATGTTCCCGTACTTTTAATACCATACGGCTCACAAGCAGGCAACAAAAACGTTATGTAGCCTAGCAAGCTAGTGCTAGCACTAACGGTTGTACGTAAACATGCCGCCGTTCTGTCGAATCATGCTCTAAAGTTTCGGTGTGGGTGAAGTCATTTAATTAAAAATAAAGTGATTTAATTACAGTAAGTTAGCACCCATTATTTCTGTCATGTTGTAATGTTGGTTTGACCTGACTGATGAGGATACACGATCTGACTCGAGCAGTGATTTCCAACATTTATGGAGCCAAGGAACATATTTTACAATTGAAAAATCTCACGGCACACCAACAAACAAAAATATGGATACATTAATGACTATTTACTTCCTGCCATCTAATGGAAGACCATTCATTTGTTGTCTGTCACTATGCCTCACTGGCATAAATACAGGAACAAAGATACATTATTTATTGTAAATGTAATTTTTTGAGCAATTAAGTACACAAGTATATACAGTAAATGAACAGGTCATTTAAATAGACACATTCCTCCATCTTGTGATCGGATCGGTGATCAGTTATCGTTTTTTTAAACTCGCTAATCGGCCCCAAAAATCCTGATCATGTAAAGCCTAGTTTTTAAGCCTAGTTTCTCATCCAAGCATGCATACCCTTGTTTTCTTCCTCTTGTCCCAGTGCTCCCATGTGTGTATGTGTGTACATGCATGTGTGTGTGTGTGTGTGTGTGTGTGTGTGTGTGTGTTGCACGCAAGGGGGATTCAACGTGAGGATTTGTCACACAACAACTGCGGCAACAGGAGGTCCTGAGCTAACCTGGCGTCTCTAATCCCAGAGGATTGTTTTTTGTTGTGACCCCCCCCAATTTTCCTTTGTTTTATTTTGATTGTTTACGTGTGTCACTTTGCTTTGGAAGCCAAGCAATCACACAAAGTATAACAGTGACGTGTGTCAGTATTCAGACTAGAGATGAAAGGATATAAAAACTCATATCATGATTAATATTAGCAAAACAATCGCGGCTATCGCTGTGCAACACCATATTACCTCCATATTAATGAAAGAAACACGTCAGATATTTGCTCATGGGAAAGGCAAAACATTAGGTACACACTTGCACACTCTAAAAAGGGCCAAAGCAGTGTTGCTCAAAATATTAGCCCCCCACAAGAACAAAATAAATTCAACAAAAACTATTAAAATATTATAATTTTTGTTATTGATTAATGGTAAAATGTTAGGAAACAAACGACACAAATATGAGAAAAAACTTAAATATTTAAGAAAAACATTAGATTAAATAATAGATATTTGAAAAAAAAACAACAACACAAGTATTACCTGGAAAATACCCAAACATTCAAAAATATAAAACAAATTTAGACTAAATACATACAAATATTATTTTAATATTACCCAAAAATATTAGAAAATAATGATTTATGAACAAAAATCGTACAAAACCAAAAAATAGATTTAAAATCCACAAAGATTTGGGAAAAATATGAATATATTAGAAAAAAATTATTAGGAAAAGTTTGAATAAAAACATACAAAAGTACTGGAGAAATAGATAAAAATATGAAAAAAAACATGACAAAATATTAGAAAATAATGAATACTGGACAAAAATAATAAATGGGAAATAAACAAATGTCTAAACAATAGAAAAATATTAGAGGTAAATATTGTATGGAAAGTACATGAATATTAGAAATTGGGTGGAAAAATACACAAATATTAGGGGACAAATATTCAATTCTTCTTTCGCAAGTTTACCACTGAACTAAAGCTACTAGACGCTAAATACGGTAGTAACAATAATTACAATTTAAAACGGTCATACTAATTGTGTGAAACGCTATCACACAACGAACAGACTGATGAGCGCACGGGTCCCATTACTGTAAATTGCATCGTTGAGTTATGGTGTACGTAAATGTCGTACGTACTCTTTCCTAATTCATGAGAATACCGTACAGAGGGCAAAAAAGTAAAAACCGAGACGTTGTCCCCACCTTTTTTTTGGTCCCGTACGTGTAAACTCTACGGAATTGCATTGCTGGAAATATTGATTTTTTTTTTTTTTTTCTCCTCGCACACAAGGGCACTGAGGCTGTGAATCAAATTGACATCTGCACATCTGACATCCTCTGCTCCAGCAGGACCTTCTGCTCGTGTCACAACTCTAGGGAGGACGAGTGTCAGGGTGATCAGCAGGGCTCCTGGGGGCACGCCGGTCTCTCTACGGGGGAAGTTGTCTTGATTTATGTACAAGAGAGACTCCCCGGTGGGTGCACGCAGAAAGGAAGAGCACTTGTATTATGGCCAGAATGGTGTTGTTGTTGTTGTGCGTTGTGTATTGATCCGTCCATTGTGTTGGGACCGGTGTGTACAATGTGACGTCCAGTCAAATGATGAATAGCGCACAGGCGGGCCAAAAGCTCGGAAAGGTTCCCAAAATGACAAATTCCCAAATTCCCTTGGTTTGGAGGACAGGTCGCAGGATTACAGTCCACTTGTCTTGTGTGGGGCAGGATGAATGGACGCTGGATGGATGATAGGATTTCTGGGTTGTCCGGTGAGTTGATACATACATGGATGACGGAGGAACAGATGGATGATGGCTGGAGGGATGGAAGGAGGGAGAGATTTATACATGATATCCACGAGGGAGTTTGAAACAATCCAGAGAACTGTCTGTGTTTCCACCACATTTGCAGCAAATTTTCAGTGACAGTCGGAATCTGAAAAAACCTCCAAGGCTTTATGGACAATAATGTAGCTTTTTCGCCGTGCTGCTACGTGAGCGCCGTTTTGGGGCGGCAGCTGTTTGTCGGCAGAGGCGTCCTCCCCGGGGACACCGCGTGTTTAACAAGGCGCTGATACATTCATGAACAAATGAGTGGTGCGCGGCGGACAGAGCGCAATTAGCTGCGCTAATTGCCGCCACCGCCACGCCTCCGCATGCTTGTAAGCGCAGCATTTTACGTCAGGGGTTCTCAAACTTTTTGGGTCCACGGACCCCTTTCACGGGAGAGATTATTTGGAAGAACCGCTCTATAATCATAATTCCAGTTAAACATAACTATCGTGTATCCCTGAAGGCGCTAGGAAATCCAAAGTTGCCTGTTTTCAAGAAAAGAAGTCATCATTTTACGATAACAAATTGACATTTTTAGTAACATAAAGTTGTAATGTCATGAGATTAAAGTCATACAGTAGTGCTGCCTTGAGATCAAGTGACTTGACTTACGAGTTTGCTGAGATATGAGCCGTCGTTCGGACGATTTCTTTTTGCTTTGATTTAGACTCGAGATTGGAGTGCTGTATGGTGGCAGTGGCAACTCTACTCCTGTCAAAATAAGCAGCACTTTGGCAAATAGTGAACAATTCAAAAAGCTTCAGTCTCTTTAATGGTACTCCCAGCTGAAGTTTACTGTCAAACTAAACATAAAACAAAGATGTTGTGTACTTGTAACAACCACATAGCCTACTAACAAATAATGAGATATGCCATAGGCACACGAGCTAACAATCCGCATCTATGTGTCTATTTATGAACATTGTCAAGGTACGAATTACACTCCTATCTCATGGCAGCACTGTATTAGGGGGAAAAAAAATATAAAAATATTTCAACAAAAATAAAAAAAAAATTTACAATTTTGGAGGAGGTGAAAAATATACAAATATTAAAGAATGCAAAATTATTACAGAGAAAATAAAAAAAAATTATCAGGCAAAAATATTTTAAAATAATGGAAGAATATTAGAAAAAGTAAAAAATATATATAAAATATTAGACAATAATTAAAGAAATACTAAAAAAAATATTCAATGGAAAAAACAAATATTTGGAAAAATCCCCAAATGTTAGATGCAAAAATACACAAATATTGGGGAGAAAAGTACAATCTGGTCCTTAAATGTCAGTATACACTGAATGATGGGACATAATAATCGACAGTGGACCCCCGCTATTTGTGGGGGATAGTGACTGGGCCGGACCGCGAATAGCCAAAATCATTGGATAACTAACGCTCATTATAAGCGCATTGAAAAAAAAAAACTATCTTTTTTTTTTTTTTAAACCCCCAAATTCTTCAATAAGTTGAGGATAGACTGCCAATAAACATTTATTGGGTTGGTTCCTAAAAAAAGAAAAAAAGAACTGAAAAAAAAGAAGAAAAATCAAGAAATTAGGTGAATCCGCTGATGCCGAATGCATGTGAGTGTCCACTGTATTACAAATTATTTTGCGTGCCCCGAGGGATTCAGGGACCCCAACTTGAGAACCACCGCCTTGCATCCCTGAAGCCGTGTAGCCATTTTCAGTTTTAGCTTTTGCATGCTCGTCCAACCTCCTTCCTTCGGCGATGTGCTCGGAATGCGCGCCGGTGTCGTGACTGACGCCACACGTGTCCGCAAAACTGCTGACCGCATGGATTTTTTGCTAGAACTTGCACAGGCGTCCTGGAATAGCCCTTAACCCCACCCCACCCCGCCCCCTGCCTCCACCACTAGCTCGTTTATTCACCACTTGTCTGCTTGGATTCCAGTAAACCCTAAACCTCAATGTAGCTGTGTGTGAGTACAGTATACCCCCTGGGTATCAATGCGGTTATGTTCACGCACTAAGATTTACAGAACTGCGCGTTGTTGTACACAATCAGTATCCGTGTAGTGGTACACAAGTACAACCCGAGTGTCAATGAGTGTCGTGAAATGACGCAGATTGTGTGGTTAAAAACACCTAAGAGGTAGTTCGTGAGACATTTTCTTATGTGGGCAAGCATATTGGAGCTGCTAAACGCTAGACGTACGTACACATGCACGCACACTCACACTCTTTAATTCTCACTCACTCATGCGCCAGGGTTATAATAGTTTGGAAGTTTTAATAATAGTTTATATTTTGTTTTGACTTTTTGTTTTTCAAATTGAGTCAGTTTTCTTAGTTTTTACTAAAGTTTTTCATTTTCATGAAAATGTTTCATGATAGTTTAACTTTTTTTTTATACGGGGTATTTGTCGAGTTAAAAACAAAAAAAAGAGGACACAATAAGTTATTGTGTAATAAAAACTACACAAAAAATACAATTTGGAAAAAATATATTAATTTACTCACGGATAAATAACCATCCACAAATCAAATTCACGTACTGCTGTATATAACAGTCCGCAGACTTTGAAGTGCAATAAGTACAGTGCATAATCCTGCTTGTAAGGGTTAGATCAGATGCATCACAACATACCGCATGGTTAACTTTACATGGCCTTCTGGCCATCATTGTGCTAAATAACAAACTACTTGCCCACTTACTTTTATCACTCATAGTCAAAGTGGATGTATGGATGATGTATTGGATAGAAAGACAGATAGCTACTGTTAGCTGTATAGATAGACAGACAGACAGACACAGACTCATATGCACACTCATACACACACTCTCTCTCTCTCTCGCTCTCTCTCTCTCTCTCTCTCTCTCTCTCTCTCTCTCGCTCTCTCGCTCTCACAGGTTGAGTGGCAATAAATATGCTGGCCCTGCATTCGCCGCGCTCCGTCAGGGGAATGCAATTAAGTTAAGGCTTATTTATAACGCAATCCGCCACCGGCTGTGTCACCGGCTACCTCCCTGCCACATTGAGTGCTATGTAAATCTGACCAGGGATCAGTTATTCGGGTTATTCAAAATTGCCAAGCCGCAGCGTCTGAGAAGTACAGAGCCCCAGACAGGTATGAGAAAATGTATTTTATTTCTACAATATAGATACTATATAACTTGCACACAAAATGCTAATTTGGGGCCTTAAAATAGCAGTGGCGGGCACTGAATTTGGTACCTGGGTCTTCAGTGGTTCAGTTCTTAATACCAACACACAATTATAGAAACCATCAGTACTATACAAGACAGCATAATATAACAGCACGCAACTGCGCCAAGTGCATCATCTGGAGCAGTTCAGAATCAATATTCATCTAATAAAATAACAAAAACATAAAATACATGTTACCCGTAACAAATAAATAAATTAATTGATAAACTAATAAATACATAATACTTGAAACGTATTAATGTATGCAGATCGCTACGGGCGTGCTTTGCTTGTCGAAGTTGGCTGTCACAAGTTTTGCTCTGACCAACCAGAGGACAGGAAATTGCTGACATCATCGAAGGCCAGAAATCTGTGTATCATTTGTTCTTTCCTTTTTCCAATGGGAATCAAAAGTTCTGCAAATTACTATTTCCTGTTCCCATTATACCTGTACTGTACCTATTTTGTGGTCCCAAAGGAGCATTTTACTGTACATTATATGTAAAGTATATTGTGGTTACAATTTAAAAAAAAACAATTCCTATGTCAAATCTGGGATTTCGTTAAAAAAAAACAGAATTAGTTCATGCATAAACAATTCCTTGTATTCAGGCACAAAACAATGCGTCCTCCGTGACCAGATGAGCATAAATGGTGAGAATCATTTACGCGAAAGCTTGTTGTGTATCTCCTCTAAGCGCCGGCCAGTCTCGACACGGCTTCCCGGAAGACAAGTCTTTGTCGCAGGCGCCCGAGGCGGCATCTCGTCCGAGGCACACTCGATGCCTCCGGGACAAAAGTGGAAGTGCAGCCGTGTGCTCGCAGCTTATTGAAATGCTAGCTGGGTTAACTCGGGAGAAGAAGAAACAGACCGGTCGTGTTGATCCTCATCCCGACTGCACATCTGGATATTTACAGCAAACACAGAAAACAAAAAGCTGAGGCCAAAGCGCAAAGTCCTGGACTAGCATGGTTTGTTCCTACTATATTTTGGGGCTTTTTCCCTTTCCACTGTATTCTCCAGGACGCATTGGGTTTGTTCTCTGGGGTACCTGGGTTTCCTAACTTATTGGAATCTCTTGGATATCTGTTTGACCTGGGTTCTACTGGTCCTGCCGAGTGACCTGGGATACCTCAGTCGACTGGATTGCCCACGACACATTGAATTTCCCAGGTTCTATGAGACTCCTGGGTTTCGTAACTTCTCTAGGTTCTCTCATATAGTTGTGTAACAAGGCTTCTGCAGGTCAAACAGGTGGCCTGGGGTACCTGGGTCCACCAGATTCCCAGCCAGGGACACTTGGGTTCTGCGAGAAACTTGGGTTTCCCATGTTCCCTGGCACTCCTGAATTTCACACCTTCTCCAGATTATCTTGCATACCTTTCCGTGTCACCAAGGCTCAGTGGATACCCATGTCACCTCAGTTCTGTAGGTTACCTGGCTTCTCAGGGACAATTGGTTTCCCCACGTTCTCTGGGACTCCTGGATTTTATACCTTCTCTTGATTCCCTCAGTTATTTGTGTCATGTGGGTTCTGTAGGTCACTCAGGGGGCCATTGGACTACTGGGTTTCCTACAGTGTCTGGATCTCTCCAATTCCCGTGTCACCTGTGTTCTGTAGGGCTACCTGGGTCCACTGTATTCTTGGGTAGACTTGGATTCTGTGGGAGACTGTTTCTTATCTTTTCTGTGTATTTTTGTGCTTGTCAGGTCCCATTTGGAGTCTTTGGTCTGGGCATGAATGACGTGAATGCTTTTTGTGTGAGTTTTGTGGATGTGCTACCAGTTGTCAGAGGCGAGGCCAGAGGCTCGGTCATGGAGGTGGACTATGATCAGGGTTGGAGGAAGGTGGACATGGGGAGGTTGGGGGTGGGGGGTAGTTTGGCAAACAAACAGCGTCTTCTGGGGCTAGACACACATCCCTGCCTGTCACATCGCACTCCCTGGCGAAAGATGAAGAGGTTACACTGCCGGATCGCAGCTCTGCCGGGGGCCCGCGGGACCCCTCTTCCTCTTTATAACACTCCACCTCATCTTTCCCTCCATCAGCTCCTCTGTCTTCTACCCTTTTTTTCTTTCATGTAATCCTGCCAGGATGCAATATTCTTGGCTTCTCCTCTTCCATTGCCACCTTCCACTGCTTTCTCTGGGAATTCTCTCCCAAGGAAATGTGAAGACTACTTTCCACTCTCCCCTTCTTTTCTTTCATATTTTTTATTTAAGCCCTGGGCACTAGCTTAAGATGGTGGCCTACTTTTGTCTGATCCTGCACTAATTTTTTTTAGACTCGGCACCACATCCAAACTTTGCATGGACTTCCCTCCGAGAAGAATTGTGACTAGAATGAAGTCATTGTATACAAAAAAAATATGATACAAGAAATAAATCCTACTACAGGAAACGTTTACAAAAAGATTTTTGTTATTTTACTAACAAAAAATAATATTATGAGACTAACGTTAAGTACAATAAGGCAAGTTCAGTTTTTCGGTTCTGTTTTGTGAGAATAGATGGCGATGTCATACGTGAAGGAATCTTAATATGAGAAGAAGAGGAGTGAGGGGAATTATGGGAGGAAGAGAAGGGGAGGGATGTGGGAGTCAAAGTAGAGAAGGTGAGGAAGAAGAAGATGGAGGATAACGAGAGGACAGGGAAACAAAGATTGGAGGAAGAGCAACTTGAAGTCTCCTCGAACGAGGATGGTGACAAGGCCTGTGGGTGACGACTGCTTTGAAAGTGCTACTCTCGTTCTCCTCGTTAAAGATCATCTAAGACTTCCTGATGACACGGACAACGTCTTTGATGCCTTCATGAGACGCGCGTCTTTCCTCGTTAGCGCGCACATCGTTAGCACTCGCGTCGTTAGTGAGCAAGAGTTTTATTTCCTCTTGTTTTTCTTGCCAGGTCTTTTAATCCATGGGCATGTGTCTTTGATGCATCATTCCACGAGATAGATTGCTTTATTTCCTGACTTTGGGTGACTTTAAAGCATTACACAGGAAAATACGTCGCTCTCATTTAAAAAAAAAAAACAACATGAAATTGACAAAAGTAATGGGACATGTCTTTTATGTGTCTTTGATGTGTTACTTCAAAAGATTGATAACTTTCCTTCTTTGGGGACTTTAAAGTGTTTTGCTTTGAAAATACCTCACTCTGATGTGCACATTTATTTGAGATGGACAATAGTACTGGGACGCATGTCTTTGAAGTGTTACACAAGACAATTCACTTTCTTTTCCATGGACGACTATAAAGTTTTATCTGTTAAATACCTCATTATTAGGAGAAAAACATATTCAAGATGTACAAAAGTAACGTGTCTTTGGTGCATCACTCCAAGCTTCACGTGCGTAAATACCTTGCTTGTGTACAAGTGGGGTAAAAGTGACAGGATACGTGTCTTTGATGCGGCACTCAGCGAGATAGATCACTTTATTTCTCGATTTTGGACGACTTTACAGTTTTTACATGTGGTATATAACAAAAGCATTGGGACACTTATAGAAAGGGGGAAAATAATGCAAACAGAATAAAATGAACGGACTTCAAACGTTTCCTTGGGGAACTCCACTTGAAACAGGTAGTGTTGGGACACAAGGTCACTTCACCCTACAGGGAAGTGAAGGCTTTGTTCAACAGGCTTGTTCTTCTGCGGCAAACTCCTCCGAGCAAGCCTGTTCTTTGGTCCTTGTTTTGTGCCCTGGGACCAAAAAAAACCCCAAACAAAACAGGAAATTGTTCTAATTGCATCAAAATACATGTTTTGGCTTTCAACATCAGCAACAAAATCTGTTGCCAAGGGAAAGTGAATGTGAAAGAGAAGCTCCACCGTGTTGTGTGACCTGCAAACGAGTGCCAGACATCATTTGGAGGCGGGATATAGGCAAGACTTTTAATCTCCTCGTTTCAAGCTTAACCTGCTTCAGTGCACATACGTGAGAGTGTGTGTGTGTGTGAGAGAGAGAGAGAGAGAGCGCATGCTATAATTTGTGGTTGCAGCACTTTTAATGGAAGTCCTCGGCCCCGACGCGTCATCAGAATGTCAATAAAAGAAGAGGAGGAGGAGGGCATGTCTATTGGTGACTGACGAATGCACCAAACGCGTGAAAGCCTCGCCTCTAGTATAGTACACGCAATTTGACAACCATGATTTTTACCCCGTTCGAAATAACGGAAATGATCCCATTTTTAGTAGCATTTTAACATTCTCTATTGTTGTAAAAAGTTCACGTGCACCCTTTTTAAGAATTGGAAATATCTGGCTCACGTGGAGCAAGGTGTCTTTGACCAAATGTGGATGAGCTGTCAAGTGTGGATCCCATCCAAGGCCACGTCGCCACGGCCCCAGAGAGTCCGCCTATAGTGTCATGTGAGCTGTTTTTGTCTTTAACTAAGCTATAAAAACATTTACATACATTCAACCTAACATTTTTTTTGTCAATATCTATAGGCGGGTTTACATGGAGCCGTCCGTGTATTCCGATTAGAATCGGGTTAGAAGCCCCAACCGAATAAAAATGCTCCACATAAACACCTCAATTGGATTAAACAGGTTGAAAGCGAATGGAATTTGATTTGGTTTCACAAGGGTAGGATATTCCTTTCCCCAAACCGACCAAAAGTCATGTTAAACGGTTCAAACGGAGTACTCATGTTTCGCTCTGTTTGCCCATTTTGGCTTCAAACCGAACCTATTTAATTGATCAAAGACAATTTGGTCTCCAACAAGCCAAACATGTTTTAGTAAAATGGGAAAATGCATTTAACGTACCTATTTTCATGAACACCAAGGATTATTTAGTCTTTAATCAAGCTAATGTACGGGTTTTGTAAATATCAACACTATTTAAAGTCTTAAATAGGGAGGTAACAGTGTTCACAATGACGCGATATATTTAAAAGTGCCTCGATATCATCGTCTTGTCTCGATCTAAATAATGAGGTGTTGTGTTACAGATTTAGTTTTGGGACAGCTATAAGCAGCAACGGCGCTTAGCCAGGCGGCTATCGACAGACTACAGCGCTGTAACAGAAGCACTCTTTAGTGGTGTACTAGTCTGTGTTTATCTCAAGTCGCGGGTGAAAGAACGTCACACGGAGAGCAAATAACGACTCCGTATACTGTTTTGGAGTACCGTCTACAAATGTAAACGTTGGATGGACAGGGATAGAAGTATATGATTTGAAACTGTCTTTTTCACACGCAAAAAACACACCGGAACTACTAAAACCTATTGCGAAGGACTCGGCCAGCAAGAAAAATGTTTTTCGGTTCTCCTGCTTTCGCCTCTTTGCCCCTCTGTACCGTGAACGTTCCTGCAATACCGCAAGCTTTCCCATGATATCGCAATAATTATCGTACCGTGAGATTAATACCGTGATAAAAACGAACCGTGAGCTATAGATATCGTTACATCCCTAGTCTTAATCAAGCTAACGTACGTGTTTTCGTAAACATCGAAGACAACGAACCTAATGTTCCTTTTTTTGTGAACATCAAAAACGTTTAGTCTTTGATCAAGCTAACAGTGGTTTTATAAATATGAAAGGCAATTTCATCTTCAACAAAACTAACGTGTTTTTGTAAATATCAAGACAATGTAATCTCAGACAAACCTAACACACGTGTTAAGATATTAGAAGCTTTCATAAACCTAATTACCATGTTTTTTTTTTTGTAAATATCAAAGACCATTTACATTCTCTGCAGAGCCTACCATGTTTTTTTGTAAACATGACAATGAAGTCTTCAACAAACTTAAATCTATTTTTCTAAACATCAAAGACAGTTTAGATTCTATTACGTACCTAACGCGTTCCGTCAACATCAAAGACAATTTGAAATTCTCCGCGCAACCCACTGTACGTTTTCTGAGACCCCCTTCCATCTCCTTGTCTTGTGACGGGCATTCATCTCATTCCTTTGTCTTGATTCTCCACTCAAACGGCTTCCCGACCACATCAGTAATGAGCAGACAGAGGGATGAAAGAGAGGCGGAAAAAAAAGGATGTGAGAGAGGAGAAGCACAGAGGATGTTTTCCCTTTTGATTCCCCCCCAGTGTCACCCTGATTATGTAACTGCCACGTGCTAAAAATGAAGCCTGCAGTACGAGCCGGGAATGCTGTGCCAGTGCGTACCCCCCAAACTCAGCACAGACACACACACACACACACACACACACACACACTCGCTCTTTGTGGTTGCCATGGCGATGCAGCCTCCCTCAGACGGAGAGGAGAAGCGGCATGACTTCCTGGAGGGAAGGAGCAGGAATCTCATCACTGCCCGCTGCTTTCCTGCCTCTTGCTTTATTTATTTATAGAGGGCGACGCGGTGGTTCAGTGAAGAGCCTCGCAGCGGTTGATCCCGGGCTCGAGCTCTATCTCAGTGTTGTCTTTGATTACAAAAAAGACCCAAAAAAATCTCTGGTTTGTTCAGGAATCTAAATTGCATTTGATGTTTACTAAAATATGTCTAGTGTTGACAAAATGCGTGTTAGACACACCAAAGAGTCCAAATTGTGTTGAATGTTTACAATATGATAGAAAATGTTGCTGTTCACAAAATAATCTAGAAGGCTAAAATGTCTTTGGTGGTCGAATAATTTTAAGTTCTCAGAATCTTCTTTATTGCCAAGTATGTCAAAAACACACAAGGAATTTGTCTCCGGTAGTTGGAGCCGCTCGAGTATGACAATAGACAGCCATTTTAACAGTAAACATTTTGAGACATAGAAACATAAAAGCACACTACGGAGAGTCACAAGTTCGACCACGACAGAACAGGATTTCTAGGCGCAGCCGAGGCTTTGTAAGGGTCCGGTTTGGTGGCCTCAGTATTGCGTCTCTGATTTTTGCAGACGATGTGGTTATGTTGGCCTCATCAAACCGCGATCTTCAGCTCTCGTTGGAGCATTTCGCAGCAGAGGGTGAAGCCGTTGGGATAAGAATCGGTGGGAAAAGGGTGGAATCCCCTTTCAAGTCAGGAATGTGAGCCTGCCCCAAGTGAAGGAGTTTTAGTATCTTGGGGTCTTGTTCATGAGTGAGGGGAGAATGGAGCAGGAGATCGACAGGCGACTTGGTGCAGCGTCTGCAGTGATGCGGACTCTCTATTGGTCTGTTGTGGTGAAGAAGGAGCTGAGCAGAAAGGCAAACCTCATGATTTACCGGTTGATCTACGTTCCTAGCCTCACCGATGGTTCACGAGTTCTGGTTAGTTAGTTAGTGAGTTCGCTCACTCATTAGCTTCGATATTTCTAAAAAGACGTATATTAGGATGTTTACAAAACCATATAGATTTGAAGAGTTTCCAATGATACTTAATATTAAATGCATACAAATAAAGACCTCCCCCCAATAAACGTCCCACCCTAATAATCACTCTGCAGGTGACTAAACAAATAGCGGCGAGCTCTCTCACACACACACACACACACACAGAGGCAAAGGGAGGTCTTTAGCTCATCGATTACATTTAATGGCGGTGTCGGCGATACGCTCCGCTAACACTAATGCTAATGAGCAATTACATAAGAGGAGCTAATGAGCGAGCCGCTATAAATAGCGGCGCTGCGTGTCGTACTAATGCATAATGGATACGACGGTCGGTAGGGCCGAGCGGCCGAATGCGAGCGCGAAAGAGAGCCAATGAAGCTATGCTACTTTCGTGGTCGCACTTATTTCACGGCAATTAGAGCGTCAAAAGCTGTTTCGCAGGTGCAAACTCTGGATGCCATTTTCTCGAGTTACATGGTTTGTTGAGATTAGCTAGCAACTCAACTAGCATATCACGCACTTTATTTGCATTTTTAGTGGTGTGTGTGTGTGTGTGTGTGTGTGTCAGCCCAAAGTAGGTATACACTTTTTAAAATAACTTCTTTAAGGAAGCTATGAAGGGAGGGAGAAAGCTTGAAAGGAAGGAACTCAATTCAACTTTATTTATAGAGCACTTTAAAACAACGACAGCTGGACACAGAGTGCTGTACATTATATTATAAAAAAGGATGATTTAAAAGGAAGGAAGGAAACAAAGATGGTATGAAAGGAAGGTAGGATGGACTGTATGAAATGAAGGAAGGATGGAAGGAGAATTGAAATAATAGAATAAAAATAGAATATAAATTCTCTGTTCCACAGTCTCGTTTGTTAGGAAGTAGACACAGGAGGAGAGCGAAGTTTGGAGTTTTTTAATTAATTAGTAACGTGGGAGCGTCTTTTTTTGTTTTCATCTTATTTCAGGTCAGACTTCTTTGCTGCTTAAATAGGTTGCCACGAAAAACAGGAAACAGGAAGAGAGCAAAATTTGGTGCAGAAGATTTATTTACATCACAGTAATGTTTTTGTTTTGTTTGTTTGTTTTTTATCTGCCCCCATGTAGTTTGCTGCCTAAATGGGTAGTTGTGCAAGTCAATACAGGAAGAGAGGTAAGTTTGTTGACGAACTAGAAGAACTCACTTTGGTAATTTCAGAGGATTTATTTTCATCTTATTTCAGGCCCAACTAGTTTGCATTTGGGGAAGGCCAATTTTTAATTATTATTAATTCAAGTAAATACTACAGTAAGTTTGGAGCGTTTGTGGTTTGTTTTCATCTTATTACAGGGCCGACTAGTTTGCTGTGGAAAAATACAAAAACAAGTAAAGAGGAAGAAAGCAATACTTGACGCAGAAGCATTTTTACGTGCAAGAAATAACATGGTCGGTTAATAAATTCAGGCCCATCTAGTTTGCTGCCTAAACGGGCTGCTGTGCAAGTGGAAACACTGCCCTCCCCTTTACTCTGTAGGTCGGTGCCTCCCATATGCGCAAGTTATGATCTATCTTAGCTTGACTGGCAGGTTCCGCCCCCTCGTTCGCTCCCGTCCTCCACCTCTGCATGCGGCCCTGTCAGGGGAGGCTGCCGGCCGCTAACAATAGCAGACTGGTCGGTGTCGAATTTGAGCTGTTTTGATATTTGACAGCAATAACAAAAATTACTGTAAATCTCATTATTTCACCCTGAAATTTGATGCACTTTCCTAAAGTGATCAACAATAATAATAATAAAAAAAAAGAAATATTTAGTATTTTTTAGAGTGACTCCACTTATGAGTTTAGCAAGATCGAGATTTTTTCCGCTTCGACTTGCGAGCGCAGACTTGACATAAGAGCGCTGTATGTATGGTGGCACATAACTCACTTCACAATAAGCAGCACTGTGGCAAAGAGTGAATAATTCTAAAAAAAAAAAAAAAGTGGCTTCAAGCGGTTTGTTGCCACTGCCAATTGAAGTTTTCTGTCAAACAAAACAAAGAGAATTACACCTTGTGTTTTCAGTCCGCTAGCTTAATGCTAAATAGCATTTATGTTGCAGTGCTATAACCCTTTAAATAATGGATTGAAAGCAATTGGTGCAGCAATACATGTAGACAAAAAATATAACTACTCAGTCAAATGTTCTTTATTCTCTGTGAAGAACGACTAATATTAGTGTCGTACTGATGAGCTATGAGGAGTTGAGGTGTCTCAGTGAACAGTATATCCATCTGGCTGTCTGTCTTATACTACCCCCAGGTGGCCATGGCGGGCACGCCAGAAAGAGCGGCAAAATGCCTATTCAATTGATCAAGTACTGTATAGTTTTATAAATTGTTATAAAGAAGATTAATGATCCAATTCAGTCAGGCTATTAATACATGTTGAAAATATTTGTAGTTCATAATTTGATACTGTAGACTGTTATCATGAGGATAGGCACGAGTCAGAATTGAACCAGAACATACTCTGCGCGCCTGGAAAATGAACAATATGTAAGAAAATGTCAGCAGTGTTGATTACCATTCAGCGGTGATGGCGGCTCGTAAATCAGGTCAGCATCCCATATTTGCTCGTAAACAGCAGCGGTGGCTAAAAATAAGGACATAGGTGGGAGGGGAGAAGATGTATGGAACTAGTGATAGCGGGACGAGATGGTGTAGGGAGAAATGAGATGGAAAAGCAGGAAAAAAAAATGGAGGGGGTTGGATGCACTTCGTTGCGGCGTCCCGCTGTGCCGCCCTCATCTTTTCACATGCTGCGAAGATAGAGGCACTGTCAATGTACTAACCTGATGGACAAGAAGCATTCACATCCTTTCTGTATGTAATCTATTCGAATGGTCTCAGTACACCGCCCTGTGGGACTCCGTCACCATGGATTGCCTAATGGTGCATTCAATACGTGTAAGTTATGACACTGTATCACTCTTCCCCAGTTGTGTGTCTTTTTTACGTCAGGCTGTTTCCTCCATCCAGGCTAAGGTAGCATGAAGAGAAGGCAACTTTAAATTATCAACAAAAAAAAAACAAACAAAAAAAAGGAGCATGTAAAGAAGTTGAAATTAAACTCTAAAAGAAATAAATTCAATTTGAAAATTAAAAATAAACAGAAAATAAAACAGAAATATACTATTTCAAATGTTTTATTATATTAAAAATACAACTTAATGAAATATACATTAAAAAATACAACATTCCAAGGAAAAAAAAGAAAACAAAACTACAAATCATTTAACCAATCAGCAATCGCTCCCACTCATGCATTTCTTGCATTTCTTTTGTATTTTATGTGTATTTATATTCATTTTTGTTATTTTATATTTATTATATATAGCATTACATTGTTTTCTATTTGTTTGAATTTAGTTGTATTTATTTTCTTTGTGTTTATGTTTTGATTTATTTGTATTTATCTTAACTTTTTAATTTTTCATTTATTTTCTCTATATTTATGTATTTATTTTCTCTGTATGCATCCTGATTTTTATTAACTTTATTCACATTTATTTTCTTTGCATTTATTTATCTTTATCCTTTACATTTATTGATTTTTTTTCTTTATCTTTTTTTCTAATTACCGTTTATTTGTCTTTGTATCTATTTTTATGTTGTGTATTTATTTACACTGTTAGTTTTGTATAGCTATGTACTTTCTTTAATCGTGATCAGATCACATTTAAAAACCAATACAAGAGCCCTCTTCCTGATTCACCGTGTCTGCAGGATTGCTTTCCAGCCCGAACCTTCTAAACAGCAAACAATTGAACAATTGCTTGACCAATACAAGGGACGACAGCGTATTCGACCTGCTAAAACGTGCATGTTGTCTTTACTGGATTAATGCCCAGGGACGTTTTGACGGTGGGGGTGGGTGGTGGTGTCTAAGACACTGGCATCTTCTCTCTCTCGAGGAGTCCCCTCTGCCTGATGACTTCCCCTCTGGTCCCCCCGGGCATGAGACCTCTTTTACCACTTTGTCACCCCTCACTTCCTCCGCTGTGCGCTCGGCAAGTTCCTTCCGCGTGGCCGGCTGACCGTGTCGCACTCTGGTAGGTAGCCCGCGCTTTGCACACCAGCTTGGCTTTTAGCGCTCTCTCTCCGCTCGGCTGGCCGGTTTCAGTCAATCCGTGCGTGCGAGAACAAGACGGCATGCATAAAACATGAACCTTTAGCTCGTCGTTCCGGTCTCACTCGGCCTCGGACGCCTTTTCCTTGTGGGGTTGGCGTGCTCGTCCATTTCCCCCTGTGATTGAAAACATGTACAACAGATAATGCCATCTTGTAGCATATATAGGTAATCACAGTACAGTCCAGTAATGCCTTGACCTACAAGTGACCCAGCATCCGAGTTTTTAGAGATGATTTTCTGCTTTGAGTTCCAAGCAAAAAATCGAGATACGAGCGCTTAGATGCTGGCGGCAAACTCCACTCACTCACTCCGAGGGCCGTTTATCCCAAGCAGCCATTTGGCAGATGGTGAACAATTCTTCAAGGGGTTTATTGCCACGAACAGTTGTTTACTTTGAACCTGAACATAAAGCAAAGAATTACACAGTGTATTTCAAATAACCACATAACTTTGCCTTTGGAATGTCTGCCAGTTTAATGCTAACACACATTGCAAAACACCATAGACGGGCTAACGAATAGCATCGATGGTTGCGGTGTTATAAACCTATAAGCAAAGGATATTTGAAAATAAATGGTGTAGCAATACATGTAGACAATCAATATCATGATTCTCACAGGCATATATTCTTTAGTCTCTGCAATAACGACAGTGATTGTCTAGGCAACCAACTTATTTCATCATCATTAATTGTGTTTGCAGCTGTTTTTATATTGCACAGGATTTATTTTTAACCACACAACGATCAAAATAAGGTAAATCTAACATTGTTTTGTGGCTGGAATGGATGAATTGCACTTCCATTTATTTCCATGGGAAACATTGCGAACGATTCAGTTTGAGAGCGGGGTCACGGCACAAATAAAATTTGTAACCCCAGGTTCCACTGTATTTTAAATAATATTTAGGATTCGCTTTAACTACAGCTCTAAAATTAGAGTTGTCACAGGACAACAATAATTTACACAAGTGCATATTTCAGATGGATTATTTGAAATTTCACAGGTGGTTGACAGAAATTGTCCTCAAATTCTGGAATGACCCAATGCAGTTGTGGTTTCTTTGTCAGTTTCATGCTGATGCGAGGTGACGGCCTTCGTTGGTGCCCTGCAGGAGGTTCTTGTACTGATTCTCTTTGGTGTCTAGTTTGTACGGAGAGAGCACTCGGAAAACCTTGGAGAGCGCCGTGCAGAACAGGAAGTTAATGGCCGAAGAACGTCGCCTCCGGCTTTACGACGATGATGGACGTTCCGGGTCAACGAGACCCGCAGTCCGGTTGTGCGCTCCTTTGGCAGCAGGCGGCGTGACTCACACTCGGGGCCCACGCCGGTTTTATCACCAGATTTATGAGCAGACTCTCCGAACGGACGGACAGCCATTTGAACGTCAGGCCCGATCACGACGTCTGCCGCGCCGCTCGCTAATGTTGATGAAGATTGCAGAGGACGGATGGTGGCAACACGCTCCCCGGGATGGAATTAGCGTTCCGGCTCCCCACCGCCGCCTCCCGCACCTAACCCGCCCCCCCCCCACCCCCCTTTCCCCACCGGCCACCCCACCCCCCTCGAGACCGAGGGCCGTTTATCCCACCATTATTGGCAGAGACAATGGTTAATCTTTTTTAGATGACGAAGCCGAGAAACAGGAGAAGAGGGGGGAGCGTGCTTGTAATCTCGTCAAAAAACGTACACGGTCCAATCGTCATACTCCCCCCACCCTCAACCTGCTGTCAAGGGAGCGACAGCTGCGAATAACTGCACGAGTCTACACGGGAAATGGTATCCTGTGGGATGCACACTTGGCAATATAGAAATAACATGTCGTGGTGACTTGAGATACGAGTTTAATTAGTTCTGTGACCACGCTCATAACCCATAACACTCGTATCTCAAATCATCTTGAAATGAATGGAAATGCCATTATTCTGTACATAGAGTAATTACAACCATTTGTGCCTCATGATTTAATGCTGCAATCCAATTCATTGTGCTGCTCCTTCTGGTGTGCCGGCCTTGGCCACCGGGTGGCAGTATAATATTGTACAGCCATGCAGACACAAATGAAAAAGAGTAGACTTCTTCCTCTGCTGCACAACTACTGTAAGTGAATCTGTAAGATGTTGTAATATTAGTGCATGCTAAAGAATATATGACTGAGTATTGTTATATTATCTGTGTACATGAGTTGCTCCAGTTTGCGTTCAAATATCCATTGCTTATTAAACCGTGACTATCGATGCTAACCATTAGCATGTCTATGGCATTTTCATCCGTCTAGGATACCTCCTCCGATTGGCGCTCATTCGGGTAAATTCCCAAGTAAGAGTTTGTCAAAGTAAGAACCCTGGAATTCACCCCGAATGGCCGCTTCTAGCCAACATGGTCGACTTCCTTATCAATTGCAGGCATTGGTCAATGAGGCTTTTTTGTGCGTCCTGTTATGATAGACATGTCCACTCAATTTCTTATCGATTGGTGAAACTGGTGTCTGAGGTGAATGTTTTTTTTTTTTGTTTTACTTTTTAAGTACCCTCAAAATGATCACCAAACGCTGACGACATGCTTCACCCACGTTAGATGTCATAGGGTAAAATCCTTTACGGTTTAACGATTCCCATCTATCTAGGAAACTTTCGATTGAGGCTGGGACAATTCCTACATAGAATTTTGTGAAAGCTCAAACCCTGGAATTTGCGCAAAATGCAAACCAACTTATTGTTAAATTGCAGACATGGGTCCTTGGGAATTTTTCGTACATCTTCTTATATTACACGTCCACCCAATTCCAGGTGCCAGGGATTGATTTCACACACACCCCTGCCCCCCCCCCCACCCCCCTCCCCAACTTTTCCAGGGGCTCTGCTGAGTAGGTTTTGAGCCCCAGCGGCTGCAGGCTGACACAGATATAGGGCATCTCCATGCATGTAGGGGATAAGAATATAAACGATATCCATTGAGAGAAAGTTAACCTGCCCGTTAACACTTCGTCCCCGCTCGTCAGCCGATATGAACAGCCAGGCTTGCTGCAGCCCCGAGCCAGCCAGCCAACCAGCCAGCCGTAGCCTACAGTGCGGGAGCCTTAAATTAGCAGCCAACGCGCTAGCAGAGCAGCTTTTTGTGTCGGTGGGCCAGCTGCCAGCCCCTTTGTGTCCCGGCCGGGGATTCCCCGTGACCCCAATAAATGTAAAGGTAAATGTTTCGTCCGTGGACCATAATGTGCTGCTCTCAGGCGCTGTGATGATCAGTTGGAACTCACTTCACACACTGACTCCACAGTGAAGCATGTGAAAAATAAAAAGGCCAAATCCTTTCACGTGTAACTGATATTGAAGACTTGTGTTATTTAAGTATGACTCATATTTTACTGTGTCATATCAAATTCTGTCAAATTGTGTATCCTCGTAACTGTATCGTAATGGTTGTGAATCATATTGTAATTGGAGTAAATTGCCTTGTATCACATGGCAACTGCAGTGAGTTTTATTATGAATGGAGTGAATCGTATCGTAAATGGAGTGAATCGTATCGCCATTGAAGTCAATCGTATCGTGACTGGAGTAAATCATCTCGCAAAGTAATTAAAGAGAATCGTATTATAACTGCAGTGAATCGACTCGTATCACATCGTATTCGGAGTCAATCATATCATAATTGGAGTGAATCGTATCCTAAATGGAGCAAATCATTTCATATTGTATCACATCGTAATTGGTGTGCATCGTATCGTAAATAATGTGAATTGCACTGTAATAGGAATGAATCGTCTTGCATCGTCTTGTTAGCCATCATAATTGGGATCACGTTGTAATTTCAGTAGTCTGCGGCCTGTTTTGTAGAATTCTCTATTCTTTACGAAGACAACTTATTGCTCGTCGGGCAAGCAATGAGGTGTGTGTGTGTGTGCACGTGCAGCACCCCAGGCTGTGAATAGAGATCACGAATTTCGCAATGTCATGTTTTTGTGTGTTTGGATGTGTGCTTTGGTTGCCGTTGAATGTCACAGGCAACACACAGACACACACACACTCCCCCTCGAGAGAAATGTCTCTGACTATATTTAGAAATGTATCTTCCTCTGCCTGCCTCTTTTCAAACAGTCATGCCTGTCGATGACACCTACTCCTACTACCTGTACCTACTACGACTACTACTACAACAACACACTAAGACACACACACACACATATATATATATATATATATATATATGTGTGTGTGTGTGTGTAAGTCAGATATCTCAAAACTGAGAAATGTTTATTCCGGGAAAAATAATTGTCCCAAACACGATAAACTTGTTGGTCTTTCATTGTTTGCAGCATATGCCGATGTCATTTGGTACGAAGCGTTTATGTAAGATTCGTGTCTGTGTTTTTCTTGCCGAAAATGTCCGATATTTCAGAACAGGGAAATTGTTAGCCCGAGAAGAGTAACATCACTCTTGTCCCAGGCAGGACAAACGTTTTGTGAGAAGTATTTCAGTTCTAGCAATTTGATGATTCATTAGCCTTGGTAATAAAAATGATCTAAATAGGTATCAGGGATACCTATCTTATCAGCAATACTGGCCTTGCATTTACTTGGTGTTGGATCGATACACAAAGGAAAACTGACAAAACGCTTAAAAGTCATAAAAATGTATTCCGATTTAACAATTTGATGTTGCAGCCACCTTAATTATTAAAATGTATTGTTATCCGTGATACTGGTCCTGTATCTACTTGCTATTGGATCGATGCCATATTTTGCAGTTTTGCTCTCCACCTCACAAAAGTATAGAGGAATAAAAAATGATATCATTTCAAAAAGAACATCCCAAACCTACGTGCTGTTAACACTTTTAACATTGACTAAAAAACAAACAAAAAAATGCTGATGGAGGTTTTTCTTCAGGAACCGCTCGGTATACTTTTTCCTACTTCCTGGACTTCGAAACAGTTTTTGCAAGCAGGCACACTATAATCAAAAGTCTGCCGACACAATGGAAAGTTGGACGAGACAAAGCCCGAGAGAGACGCGTCAGGGAATACCACGTTTCCTAGCATGGTGGGTACGTGGCGGCGGGGAAAAAACATGCTGACGGTAGCGCAGCTGAGGCAGAAGACGACAAAAGGAACCAAGAGAGAAGAACTTCAACTTTTGTATATATATATATATATATATATATATATATATATATATAAGATTCCTCCTCCAAGGACACGACGCAATAAAAACATCTGATGGAGTCTGACAAAGGAGGCACAGCAAGCCAGACAGGTCTTGGTGCCTCACAAAGCTGTCCGCTCAAGTTCATGATGTAAATAATAGTTTGAAAAATTATGAATATACTTTTAACAACAATTATACATAAATTCAACCTCAATTCTATTTAGATTTTTTTTCCAATGTGTTTTCAATAATTTTATTATTATTATTATTTTATAGCCAGTTAAAGACAAATATCATTTTGAATATTCTGAAATGGTATAAAATATGATTTAATATGATTTAATATGATAATTATTATTATATTGCAGCCATCTCAATTATTATTTTTATTATTATTTTAAAGTGTTGGTAGACGTGATACTGGTCCTGTATCTACTTACTATCAGATCGATGCCATATCTTGCAGTATCGTACCCCACTACACAAAAGTATAGAAGAATCGAGGAGAGATGATTCCAAGAAGAACGTCCCCAATGCTATTTTGTCACATTATGATGAGCTCACAGTTGGGGAAATTGGAATAAAGACGAGAAAGAAGACGTGGAAGCCTCACGGGAAATCGGCGCCTTAATTAAGCAGGCCTGCCTTATTGTCACCAAGTCCAGGGACTGATGATTATTGCTTTTCACATCAAAGACGAGACAGTGATGCGGAAACATTCAGAAACATCACGACAGACAAATTTGAAATTCTGCCAAAACAATTGGGGTAAAGTATACCGAGGACCTGATATATTCAGTTTTTAACCGCTGTCGTGAACATAGCGGAGTTTACCAAGCATTATAGGATTAAACTCCGATTTTATTTTTCTTGGGCTTGAATTAATTGACGCTAATACCGTGGAACCATTCGATACGATTCGGAATGTACTCGACGATCGAGGTAAACTTACGTACTTAGGCCTTTGTATTTCTTTCAGAACACAGGCCATTGATGAAACGTCTTTTCCAGTTGGGTCTACGTCAGTCCCATTCTCTTGGCTTCTTGAGCCGTGTTTTTTGGGCCTTCCTCTACCTCGTTTGCTCTGTGGGTTCCATGTGAATGCTTGTCTGCTTATTCCAGTTTTGTTTCTTCTGAGTGTGTGACCAATCCAGCTACACTTTCTCCTCATCAGCTAAATCTCCAGTTTCTTGTTTGGTGCGCTCGCACAGGTCAATGTTGTTAATTTTGTTCGGCCAGAAGATTCCAAGGATGCAGCTTAGGTAGCTGTTGATGAAGGTTTGCAGTGTGTTGGCGATGCCATTGATGGTCCGCCAGGTTTCTGATCAATACAGCAGTACGGTGTTAACATTGGAGTCAAAGATTTTCAGCTTGGTATGGAGTGGGATGTTCTGGGTTTTCCAGATCCTGTTTCGCATGATGCAAATTGTTCTTGCTTTTCCTAGACTTGCTATCCTACTCCGTAGTTTGCCATTAGCTTCCGTATCAACTCGCGGTCAACACTGTCGAAAGCCTTTTCAAAGACTGAAGTTGACATAGATCGCAGTAAAGCAAGTCGCAAAAGTCGTGCAAAACCTTCGGAGCTTGTACCACCATCACGAGACATTAGCGTAGCCCAGTTTTGTTCGTATCAAAAGTGTAAAGATGCTAATATCATGGCACCATACAATAAGATTCTGAATTTTACCCAAACTTTGGGGAGTAAATATGCTGCAAAGGTCCGTTCGTACTGCCGTCATGAGACATTAGCGTAACCAGAATCAAAGAATTGATGACTTTTTTGCTTTTGTTTTTTGTCTTTCATGAAACCATGCTAATACAGTGGAACTATACAATGGGATTGGGATTAGGATTTTGGGGGCAAAAAATACATCACAAAAGTCATGCAAAACATTTCAGAGTGAGTACCACTGCCACGAGATGTTAGCGTACCTCAGTTAAGCCAGCATCAAAAGATAAAGTCCTTTTTTTTTGTTTTTCTTTGGCTTTAATTTTTTAATGCTTATACGATAGGATTGTGAATGCTACCAAAAATGTTCATAGAAAAATAGACCACAAAAGTTGGGCAAAACCTTTGGAGTTCGTTCCACTGTCATAAAACTGTTTAATTAGCATCAAAGAATTAACTGCCACTTTTGACTTTTGTTTGGCTTTTATAAGAAATGCCTTTAGCAAGGGTGAAGAGGAAGAATTCGCACTTCCCTCAACTTTAAAAGTTAGATAATGACGGAAGTCAAAATTCCTCCTCTGGCGAGCTGGCGACCGAGCGGCTGGAGTGCCACATCAATATTACATCAATATTACATCAATCAAACAGCACGGGCAAGGCGGACACGCCATCGTTGAAGCAAAGTCCTCACTTGGCAGATTTTGCTTACTCGTTTGCCGAGCAGAAGCAGATGCAAAAGTTATGACTGTGACTCGCTTTTTCAGGGAGCGATGGCAGATGATGTTTTGCATAATGCATGGTGGACAGCCTGAGGCCCACTTTGGAACATCAACACTCCCCTCAAAAAACAAATAACAAAGAGTTTTGGAAGCTAGTGGTGTGCGATATTGCAAGATTTGGCATCGCTCTCATTACGAGTAAAAACAAGGCCAGCATCGGCAAAACCGGTGTATTTGAATAACTAAGGTCATCGAGCATCACCAAATAGCTAATGTGAATGAAGTGTTTTCGCGACCACCTAAATACGGGGTAATATCTGGGTACCAATACAGATACCAGTGTTTATGAATAATTCATGTAGATGTAGCATCAAATTGCTAAATCTTAATGAATTCCATGACCTTCAAGTGTTTTTATTGATTTTCCCTCTGGCTATAGATCCGATACCAAGTAAATACGAGGCCAGTATCGCTGATACCAATACCAAGTTTTTCAAACTTCATGTTGTGTATTTCTGCTTTCTCAACTCTCAAATCAACTTTCTACGCACTTTAACAACAACCGTTGCCGTGATAAAGTGCTGTATAGAAAATCGAACATACGCATCATTAAACTTTAATAATAAAGGAATAATTTAATATTAAATCATCCATCCATCCATCCATTTTCAACACCGCTTATCCTGGTTAGGGTCGCGGGGGGCTGGAGCCTATCCCAGCAGACTTCGGGCGAAAGGCGGACTACACCCTGAACTGGTCGCCAGTCAGTCGCGGGGCACATATAGACACGGACAACCATTCGCAGCCGCATTCACACCGTCACTGAGTGGGAACTGAACCCACGCTGCCCGCACCAAAGTCAGGCGAGTGTACCACTACACCATCAATGACTATATTAAATCAATACATGAATATTATTTTGTAATTCTATGTTATATTATATTATATTATATATTTATATTATTATTATATCAGCTCTAGCATCTAGCGTCCACACACACACACACATACACACATACACATTCACTCACACACACTCGTCTGGTGCTTCCTTTGGGGGTGCAGAGATGTGAACCCTCTCGGTGTGTGTGCGCGCGCGCGTGTGCGTGCACGTGTCATTACCGAGCGGCACTCGCCGCACTCGTGCTGAACTCCAGGCTGCGATGTGTGGCAGCGGCGTTGATAAATCACTCTGACTAATTTTGACACACGAGTGCCATTGCTGCATTAAGCAGTGTGCACTGTAATCTACACAGAAAAATACACACGAAAAAGACTCGCTTTGTGGAATTTCCTGTCGCCGCAAGATAGGGCAGTAACTGTTTAAGAGATAGTTAGTTGTTAGCTAATCAGTTAAGGGTTGGGCTAATATCATATGCTTACAGTCAGGATCAATTATTGTTCGGTCTAATATACTTACAAACAGGTCAGAATGGTTGGTCGGTGTCATACCCAAGTTTAAGTCATTGGTCGGTCTAATACACTGACTAACAGGTTTGTTCTTGGCTGGTCTGATACAGTTGGCTTACTAACAGATTCCAGTTATTTATCATAGGGTGCACTTAGGTTCAAGTTATTGGTCGGTCAGTTAATAACAGATTTGCATTATTATTTGGTCTACGACACTTACTAACAGGTACCCGTCACTGCTCGGTTTAATACACATACTCACAGGCTTGAGTTATTGGCCGGTCGAATACACTAACTAACAGGTTCAAGTTATTGATCGGTCTAACACGCTTGGGTTTGAGTCATTAGCACCTCCTCACCTGCTAACCCTTCCTCCATTCAGATGATCAACCCCACTTCCTCTGTCCTCCCATCACATATTAACCTCTTCTTCTACTTCTCCACCTTCTTCTTCTCCTCTTCCTCGTCGACCTCGCAGCAAAGTCATTCACGTGAAGGTCATCGACGACGAGGAGTACGAGAAGAACAAGAACTTCTTCCTGGAGCTGGCCGAGCCTCGCATGGTGGACACGAGTCTCCAGAAAGGTGCGCTGCTCTCACGCTTGGTTTCTCGCTATCGCATCTCCTCTGCTACTTTTTGGGTCAGTGGTTCCTCTCTCTCTGGCCTCATTTCCCCGCACTTGTCCAAATAACAATACATTTCTTTGTCATTTCAACTCTAAAAGGAGCATCTTGACTTGTATTTTGTTGGGTAAAGCTCTGCTAACACTAAGGCTAAACGTGATAGCCGCCTAGATTTCGTCACATTCATATTTTACATAAGAGCATCTCTTTTGACTGCCCGTAACTGTATTTTGTCAGATAATCTTAAATGCTTAAATGCTAATGCCCGTGTGTCAAAGTGTTTTTGTCATTAACGCTGCGCTTCAGTGCCCGGTCTGCTGAAAACAAAACTCCCAACAACAACAAAAAAGTCCATCAGGCCTTTTCACGAGGCTGCCGTTATCTAATGCGTTGTTGTTATCTAACCACGCTGGAGGCCAGGTGGACGAGCTGGTGTGGAGGCAGCTCACAGTAAACCTTTAGTGTTGTCTAGAAAACATGGACACTGCGGATGTTTACATTATAGGCTGTGGCGGTGCTGTCTAAACAGTGCACGGTGACCCAGACAACGTTCCTTTTTCTATCCACAACCACGCTTAAGAAATGAACGCCTCCTTCAAATAATCAACATACGTAAGACTAATAAATACCTCCCTAAAGCTATCATCAGGTGACGAAAAATAAAAACCTCCGTCAAGCAATCATTAGCTTAAAATAAAAATGCCTCCTTCAGGTATATCTCAACTAAAAACAAACACCTCCCTCAAGCAATCCACGCAACACAAATAATGCCATCCCTCAAGCAAACATCAACTTAAGACAAATCCAAAACTCCCTCGGGACATCATCAGCTGTAGACTAATAAACGCATCTCTCGAGCAATCATCACAAGGAGGTCATTTCCAAGGACTTTCTGTGGCAGCCCTCAGTATTTCCATATGAAAAATGGATTCAATATTTGAGCAGCATCCCTCTGAGGTTTGCTTTCCCCACTTGAGCGTTCACGTGAGGCAACGGGCTGTCAGCCCTCGCGATTCATCGCGCCGTGAATCCCTCGGCCGGTCGGAACCTTGAGCTCATTACGTCGCTTTTGCCAGGAGGGGTCACGGGCTGCCTTAATCCTGATGTATCAAGCAGGAGGAAGAGGAAGCTGCCCTTTGTGTTGCCTTTAAAAGTCAGGCTAATGGTGCTCAACTCAACCTGACCTGCAATGGAGATGCTGAGCTTTGTGCTGCGGAGATATGATTATTGTTTTACCTTCATTACCTGGAGCTGCAAATGCTGGATTTAACACAGCCGGGAGACAAAACAAAACTCTGTAATATATGTAAAAAACAGGGACATGTGCCTAGTAATATATAGTGGTCTACAGCCTGGACATAGTAATGTATAGTAATGTAATGAACATGGTAATGCGCAGGACAGAAATGTAAATGGCACAGTAATGTAAAGGACAGTAATGTACAAGACAGTATTGTATACGAATGTAAAGGACATCGTAATAGCATGACTCAATCATGTAAATGACAGTAATGGATAGTAATATAGACGTCGTAGTCATGTACAGAACATAGTAATATATGTATATACTAATGTAAAGGACAGAAATGAAGATGACAATAATGTAAAGGACAAGGGAATCGGTAACAATGTTCAGGACAGAGTCATGTAAAGGACAGTATAATGTGTAAAAATGTATCAGGTCTATTTGGATCAGTTTTGTTTGGATCAGGTCTGTCTGGATCAATACAATTTGTATCAGGTCTGTTTGGTTAAGGTCTATGTCTATCTGGTCTCTTTCGATCTGGACCTTCTGGATCAGTTCTGTATGCATTTGGTCATTTCGGATCAGTATCGACCATTAAGCTCATACGGGCCAAAATTTCAGTGTTCACTCAGCTGACCCCTTAAAAATTGTTATGACGTTTCTGTGTCACTACTTGCCCTAAAAAAAATCTACTTAAATAGCATAAATTCAACATTATTTGTCAGAAATAATGTGGGCAGTAGATAAGGTCATGTACTTTCGTCATCAATTGTTTTTTTCATAAATGTAGTTGTTAAGGAGGATTTTAGAGGAATTTGAATTTGAAACAGAAGGCGAGGACACTGGAGCGGCTCCCCTTTGGACCTTCTTGTAGGTTAAAATCTTAGCGTAGACCCTGCAGGAGGTCGGAGCTACGTTGTAATACCCAATGCCGTGGCGGCCGAATGACTCGCTAATTTTCAACTTTCATGAGCTTGCAACACAATAAATATTGTTGTTATCAGTGCAGTAGTTGGGGGATCCTGAGTACATTTGAGCAGTTAAAAAAAAAAAAAAAAAAATGAAACCTAAACCTTCTTTCTGGTGTCTGGCTTCATTCCCAGGGTGCAGCAGGGCTTTTGAATACAGATGACACAATTATGATTAAAGTCTTCGGGGGGTGGCATTAATATGTCCAGAGACTCGGGGAATGTATTGACTGCTCTGACATCCATTTAACACCCTCGCCCTCAATACAAGAAGGACTCAAGTGTTCATTATTCATTAATAACAAAAGGGGGGGGGGGGGAAACACTAGGGCAGGGATTCTCTACCTTTGCTGCGTGTTTGATTATTGTCCCATATCAATGAAAAATACTTCTACAAAGTATGTTAATAGCCTGTTTTAAATGAGTCCAACAATATAGAAAGTAGCTTCTTATAACCTCCATTAGGGTGACAAATTTCAACATTCCCGGAAAAGATGGCACGGTTTTAATGAAGTCAGTGGTGTGCACATGCTTCAATAGTCCCGACGGCCGTTTGAATTAAATCTACCCATCCGTGATTACATAGTGATTCCCAAACGGTTCCGGTGCAGCGCCGCGGCAAACCGGAGGGCCTTTTGAGTCGTGACATTTGCGCCACGGCTGTTTGGGGCGTTGCGTCGCCGCCATTTTTGAGCACTAATGCCCGTCGGAATGCCAACTCAGAATGGAGGCGGGTGCGTACGCAATGAGGTGTCGGGACTGGAAGAACATCAAAATCCACATTGAAAACTTTAAAAGCTACAGGGCTCCACTCCTATTGAACTCTTTACCAAAATATTGACATGTGTGAAAGGGAATAGTGGATAGCCGGAATGGGGGGTGTGAAGCTGCTGTTTTAAAAGGTACACACACGGAATAAGCGGCGAAGGTACTGCAGTAATTCCTCGGCATGTGAGCTAGTAGCCGATACGGGATGACTTCAGTGCGAAAGGGAATAGAGGAAAAAGGCAACTCAGCAGTTTTCCGCCTCTGGAGGTACTATCACAGGTGAGAGCATGTCTGTGTGAAAGGGTATACTGAAAAACGTGAACGCGGTGTCAGGTTGCTGCTGTGTGAAAGGATAGAATCGATGGACAAAGGCAACCCGGCAATTTCCCGGCTTCTGAGGTAGTAGCAGAGGCGGTATGGCGTCTCTGTGAAAGTAAATAGCTGAAAGGGGGTGTGAAGCTGCTGTTCTGTGTGAAAGGTACCAACACGAAATTGGTGTGACCAAGGAAAGAGGATCAGATT
This sequence comes from Phyllopteryx taeniolatus, assembly GCF_024500385.1. Taxonomy (NCBI): domain Eukaryota; kingdom Metazoa; phylum Chordata; class Actinopteri; order Syngnathiformes; family Syngnathidae; genus Phyllopteryx; species Phyllopteryx taeniolatus. Next base: position 8,509,710 of record NC_084514.1, on the reverse strand, counting down.
CACACTCCCGAGTAGCCGACTCTTTGGAAGTGACAGGAGTGCGCCACCCCACTCAACCCACCCCCCCTTACCCCGCCGCCCTGACTGAGGAGTCGCTGTAAGGTGGTCGTCGAGTAACCGTCGCTATGGCGACAGCAGTCAGTCACTCAGTCGCTGAGGTGTAATACATTCAAACGGAGGCAGACAGGAATAGAAAAGAGGACGTTTCTGAGAGATATCGTGCTCGTCTCTTCTGGTAGGAGTGTAAGGGGGGCGGGGGGGCAACCAACCTTTTGATACTGGATCTCATTATGTGGCTGTCACTGATGACCTTCTCAGAGCGTCCCGAAATGCAAAGCAGCTGGGTGTTTCTGCCGATTTTTTCTGTGCGCAAAAAAATGGCGGAGATGTTACCTATCGGCGTCATACAAAGCACGTCGCTGCGGGCACGCACGCCAGCGCTAACGTTAGCCTCGAGCGAGGCTAATTTGTCTGGCGGAAAGGAGGAGGAGAAATGTGCTCGGTCCTGACAAATGATCACCCTCTTGCATTCGACTGCTCAACACAGTGGCCAAAGAACTAAATAACCAAACTGTCAAACTCTGGTTGAGGGAAAACACGATGACAGTAAATTAAATGTCTAACGGCAACGCTGAACACGAAAATTCAGTGAACGATCATTCTTGCCGGCAAGCTAATTGGACACCAAATGGAAAAGGTTTTGAACAATTTTCGAAATATTATTTTAAAAAGTACAAATCCTCTGAGTTCTGCCTCTGAAATCGATTTCCGTAATCCTTCATGAAGGCAGACAAATTGTATACCAACCCAAAGTATGCAAAATGAGGCTTCACAATCATGAAAATCAGGCCGTTCTCTCCGCTTTCCACTGAAAGCGCTGAAACCACGGCCTGCTCAACACGTAGCGTAGCCTTTAGTTCGCTAGCTTAATGCTAATACATAATTGGAAGTGCATATTGCTGGCGTCCAATGTCAAAATTTGGTCAATTTCACGCTGTTTATTTTTTTTAAAGTGATGGTTTTGGGAGATGCAAGGTTTCCGCCCAACGCCAACAAGACGCAACCCTTCAAGCGACTGATATTTGAACACAAACGGTGCAGCAACACATTTAGGCATTCCGTTTAACAGTACCCAAAGTCATATATTCTTTATCGGCTGCAAGGAGCTGAGAGGAGCGGAGATGTCTTTACGGTACAGACGTCCATGTACAGTATATATATCTGTATGTCTTACAGTGCCTCCTTGTGGCCAAGGCAGGCAGCACCGCAATGGATCAATTGATGCAGAGTGTGACAAAAACTGTTTAATGCTTTTTAGTTCTAATTATGTCATTACTGTGTGTTTTGATAAAGTGAAATATTATCGTGCTAGTTCTCTCATGAGCAAAAACACATTACAAAACCTTTTGTAATGGCTGGAACGGCTTAATGGCATTTCCATTCATTTCAACGGGGGAAAACGATTTGCGTTGTGAGCGTGGTCACGGAATTCAACTCTTATCTCAAGGCACCACCGGATTTATTTCAAGTTTGACGTCTCATTCGTACCACCGCATTTCTAAAGGTAAGTTTGCTAACATGGAAGTTTTGCCCCCTTTTCGCCACTTACCTCCAAGGCCTTTTTGCCGTAACCATTACTAACGCACTCTTATATTTAGTGCCCCCCTCGCACGACACTGCCTGTCTTATTAAAGCGGCAGCAGCGTGATTGTCGCTTTGCGCGCTCGCTCCATTATCGGAGTTTTCACGGGAGGGAAAAAAAATAAAATATGCGAGCGGAATTCTCAATTAGGAGCTAAATGTTATAAAATACGCCTGCTTAAATATTCATATGCGAGCAGCCTCGCAGCGGAAGACCAAATAAGTTACTTCGTCTGCATGTCTAGTGCCGAGTGTTCTGGCCTGTTAGCCTGTGAGCTGTGCGAGAACCCTACTGATTTTCATTGGGGCAAGATGGCCACGGTAGCTGGCGTTTGAAAGGCAAATCGGTTCACAATATTGCGCAACTCTCTATCAGTCACCATTTTTATCAATTTGTCCATTCGTCGTGGATGGTTACTGATCATACTTAAAAGCCGTAATCCTGCTGATTTTGAATGACTTTTGGCCACAGTTGCTGCAGTCAAAGCTCAAAATCGGTATGTCTTTTCGAAACGTTGCTTGCTTTTCATGATTTGCACAACTTTCAATGTTTTTGAAAATTATTTTTGCAAGAATCCTTTTTATTTTGGCTCGCTTTTGGCCCATGACGACCAGTGGTTTCAATCCTATTGATTTTGAATGGCACTGGCCCAATACTCCCTCGGTAGGTGTTGTTAAAAGTATATTTGCACACATTATTTTGCGGTGCTTGATTCCACGCGTCCTTTTTTTTCACGATTTGACCAAATTTACGGCATTATTTTTTAAATAAGTAATGTAAAAGAGCAAAGATCAAGTGAGAAAATCAAATTTTTGTCAAAATAAACAAAGCTGACATCCAATAGGGCGGCACGGTGGACGACTGGTTAGAGCGTCAGCCTCACAGTTCCGAGCACCCGGGTTCAATCCCCGGCCCCGCCTGTGTGGAGTTTGCATGTTCTCCCCGTGCCTGCGTGGGCTTTCTCCGGGCACTCCGGTTTCCTCCCACATCCCCAAAACATGCATGAATTGGAGACTCTAAATTGCCCGTAGGCATGACTGTGAGTGCGAATGGTTGTTTGTTCCTATGTGCCCTTCGATTGGCTGGCAACCAGTTCAGGGTGTACCCCGCCTCCTGCCCGATGACAGCTGGGATAGGCTCCAGCACGCCCGCGACCCTAGTGAGGAGAAGCGGCTCAGAAAATGGATGGATGGATGGACATCCAATAGGTTTTGCATTAAGCCCCTAATATAATGGTGTGTTTTCTACTAATTCTGTGTGACTTTTTGTGCTCCTTGCTACTAAATTGTCATGAGAGCAGGCTGTATTGTAGTGATGAATGCAAAGCTATAGGGATGCTGGATGATCACGAATTTTAAACAAGACACGACCACGCACGCTGTGTAATTGATTTATACGCATGCGCGCGCGCACGTCAGCAGAGGAGCACTCGGCTGTGATCTTTAATGGCCTTGTTAATATTTGATGCCAAGAGCCGTGTTGTCAGCAAAGAGCAGCATGATGACAAGATGCCCGGGCAGGCGGGTTGGTCACACAACCCTCTTGAGCCGCCTGCACATCAGGGTTCGCTTTGGTGCTTCAGGGCCACTGCAGGGCTTTTGTCGTAGACATTGTGGCCCCAAGGAAGGGTTTTCAATAGTTAAATTGTTTTTGAATCAAAATTATTTTGATTTAGATATTTAACATTATTTGAGCCTATATTTTTGGAAGGTTTTAAATATTTTTTAAAAATGTATAAAGTATTTTTAAAATGTTTTAACATATAAAGTTGTAAATATTTTTAAATATTTCAATATTTGTATTTAAGTGTTTTGAAATTCAAGTTTTATATTTATTCCTGACATTTGAAAATATTTTAACAATATATTTTTTAAATATGTTTTCAATATGTATTAATTATTTTCATCCATTGTGTGTGTGTGTGTGTGTGTGTGTATATATATATATATATATATAAATAATACTTTTTTATTTTGTTTATTTTTTTTTATGTTTGTACTCTTTCCAGGTTAATATTTTTTTCAGATTTATATATTTATACTTTTAATATATTTTATATATTTTCTAATATTTCTAAACAAAATGTTTTAATGGTGTAAATATGTAAAATGTATTATTTATATTTTTAAATGTTTTTAATATCTTAAAATGTGTGGCATATTTCAAATGTTTTTATTTGTATTTTATTTTTCGTTATTTTTTGCTATAGTTGCTATATTTAAAATGTTTAATATGACTTCAATATTTTAACATACATTTTTATATTAAAGATTTTTCATAATTGTTTCAAATATGTTTTAGTTATTTTATATATCTTTTTAATTTTTCTTAATATATTTTTGTTATTAAAAATTATTTTTGTTTTTCAAATCTTTTTTAAAATTTGTCACAGTAGGAGCAATAGTGACTAATCCAATATTTTAAATATGCTTCTCCAGTATGTGTTTGAGTTTGTATGTTTTAAATGTTTTGTAGTGTTTTTTTTTTTTTTTTTGTAATTTTTGTAATTTTACATTTCTAAAAATTTGGCCAGAATTTAAATACCTTGAATGGCTTAAAATGTTTTAAAATATTTGTAATATGATTGCAATATTTTTAAAATCACATTTTTCAAAAAATATTTGTCAATGTTCGTTGATTAGTTGAGAAACTATCGTGTAACTTTGCCAAATTATGTCTTCACAGTGGGGCAAAATTCGGAAAGGCCCGCACACAGACACATTTTCAGAAATAGGCAGCGAACTAAAGATTTACTTGGTTGTTACATTTCTCACGTGTGATAAGTGGGCAGGACCTCCAGAGACACAATTCCACAACTTAAAGGGTGCTTCGACTTTTGCTTTGTGTTGCGAGCCAAAATGAATTCAACTTGTAAGTCAAGGCACCACGGTATTTGAATACGAGACCTTTTCCATCCTTATTATGTCCCCTCGAACAGTTTCTCTTTCTGTCTCTGCGCAGACGTTCCAGACAGGAAGTTGACGTCTGACGAGGAGGAAGCCAGGCGCATCGCCGAGATGGGCAAACCGGTTCTGGGCGAGCACGCCAAGATGGAGGTCATCATCGAGGAGTCCTACGAGTTTAAGGTGGGCGGGGACGACGGGACTGCATGTCGGGTTATTATACCTTGACTCACGAGTGGCTCCAAGTTACCGGATTTTTCGAATTAGTTTTGTGTAACGAACAAAAATTGGACTTAAAAAAAAAAAATAAGTCGTTTTGCTGGAGCGGATTAATGGCATTTCCGCTCATTTCAATGGGCAAAAATCGTGACAGTGATTGGAGCGCAAATTCAGCTCGTAAGTCAAGGTGAGTGACAACAGTGCGAAGCAGAAGGTTGATGGCGATGCTGCCACCACGGGGTCACTCCAGTGTATTGTGTTTGGCGTGCCAGAGCACCGTGGACAAGCTGATCAAGAAGACCAACCTGGCGCTGGTGGTCGGCACCAACTCGTGGAGGGAGCAGTTCATGGAGGCCATCACCGTCAGTGCAGGTACTCCAGGACTCCCTGCGGTCACATTTAGTCTTATATTGAATCAAAGTGCCCTTAAAAAGGTCAAAATAAAAGTTTGTTGGGGTGCTGGGAGCTGTTTCTAATGTTTGTAAAATATGTGAAATAGGAAATGTAAAATGTATTTAGCATTTTTTTTTTTTATTTATTTGCTACATTTTTTTTAACCGGTTTTAATGTTTTAAATATCTGTGCATATTTTTCCATCGTTTTAAATGGGTGTTATGTATTTTTAAATAATTTCGTATATTTTTAAAGCATTTATATATCTTTTTTTTTGTAAATTTTATGTCTCTATATCTGTAATTTATGGATATTTGTTTTAAATAGGTTTGTAGTGTTTAAACACTTTTAATACCTTTCAAATATTTTAAAGTAAAAGTTTAATACTGCATTTTAAATGTTTAACACAGTTTTTATATATATTTTTTTTTTTACTTGTTTTAATATAATTGTAAAAGATAGGTAATTTGTAGATTTCATTTTTTTAAATAGGGTTGATTATTTGAAAATCATTTTTTAATATTTTGAAATAGGCTTCTAAGATTTTCACATAATCTTATTTATCTAAATATCGGAACCGCCGCACCACCTTATTTGAATTCATTTGTTTTTTATGTTTCGCATATTTTTACATGTTTTTTTAGTTGTTGTTTTTTTTTAATATGTTATGCTATCTGTATTTATGGCTTGGACATATTTCAATAGATTTAAAGTGGTTTGTTGACTAATTTTAAATATTTTATTCACTTTTAGAATAGAATAGAACTTTACTGTCACAGGGACAATGAAAATCTCAAAATTATCAGTGTTGCGTTTAAAAAATAAGCACAGAATTATTTTTAAAAAAAAAGACTTATTGACAGAACATACAGTTGTTCACAGTTAGGAGAATGACCATATTTTCCAATAGCATCATTTTTTTATTCCCACATTGTTGTACTGCATCTTGTGCAGTTGTAGCGAATATTTTGGTCCAATGGGGACGCGATGCCTATTTTTATGCACCAAAACATCTTGTTGTCTCTCTTCTCTGCTTTAAATGGATGCATAAGAATTTGAGAGAGGAGAATTAGCAATTGTCCCGCCCAATATCTCTCGGTCAGCAGAACGCTGATATTCATCAGCTGATGCGTAGAGGCGGCATCAGCAGCAGCATCGGATCGTCACTTTGGCCGTGAAATATTCAATCAAGCGGCACTCTGCATGATTTTTTTTTTTTTTACGGGCTGCAAAACGCACGTGACTCTTCCGTGGCCTGACACTTCAAATAAGCGCTCGGCTTCCTGCACTTGAGAACGTCCTGAGGTGAAACTTTTCACACGGAGACCGCACCGAGTGAAAGTCTTGGGATGCCGTTAATGTTGCTGTTATCTGCAGTCGATCCCGTATCGATATTACCGACCTATATAATTGATAGTTGGACGGATCCACCCTGAACACTGTTAACAACAGAGTAGTAGTCGTGAGTAGTGCAATACTGCAACGTTTGGGAGCAACCCAGCACCAAGTAAATACAGAGCCAGTATCGCAGATACCGATCATTTTTGCTAAGTCGGAATAAATTGTCACGATCTTTATCAATTATATCAATTATACCGGCAGCAGTACAGTAAACTCCACCTGTAGAGTCATGATGGGTCGTGCGATACTGCAAGATTTGGTCTCGATCCTAAACCAAATAAATAATAGGGCCAGTCACGCAGAAACCAAAACTGAAACTTTTCATATCATCTGATCAATAATGCTAAAGACATGACCCACCGAATTTCCTTTTACAAATCAATGAATTTTACTAATATGAGAATTTGGATTATTGGCAGACGTTATCATTCGAATGGTAATAATGGTTTCTATGGGGGAAAAAAGTACTTTACTGTTACTTTACTCTTACGTGTCCCAAATGAAATTTCATGATTCATAACATGTTTTACAGAGACGCTAATAACATTTTGGGATATATGGGATTTTTTTATTTATTTGTTTCTATTTCTTAATGTGCCTTTCCCATGAAAACTAACACAAATGCACTCAAGCTGTCTTTCCCGTTAATGTGCCAGGATGTGGCGGCCATGTTGCATTCACACAGTCGCGGACAGCAAAATAGATGGCGTTATTTATGAGATATGTATGAATTGTGAAAGTGTCAGAATTATTAATTGTCTTTACCGTTATTATGGTTGTATGAAGACAAGAGTGTAATGACTTTTAGTTTGAAGGGCAACGCGTAATTTGTGCAATGCACACGTTTTTTATGAAGCTGTTTGTCTTTCAATTAATTTAAGCACTTCTGTCTTTACCGTTATGCGAGAAGTGTTTTTTATTGGGCCACCACCATTTGCTTAATCAATAAGCATTACCTTTACTATGAATGCTCAAAATTTTAAATCATTAATCATTTTTTAAATGTAGGACTTCAGGCGTGGCTGTTTCAACATGGGAAACATTTACCCATATAAAACCAAGGCAGCATAAAAAATAGCTACATTTTTTGAAAAAGTGTCTTTACCGTTATGAACCAAATTACCTGCATATGAAAATGACCCACATACATTGTTCTTTTACCAATTAAGGTAGATGTGTAATCAAATTGCTAAATGTGGAAGAATTTTCTCATACACAAAAGCAGATGATTTGAACCTTTTGAAGTCCTTTTTAATATTCAGGCAATTTTCTCTCTCTTTCTTTCCCCACAAATTCCGCGCCGCACACTTCCAGACGAGGACGAGGACGACACGGGCGAGGAGCGTCTGCCGTCGTGCTTCGACTATGTCATGCACTTCCTGACCGTGTTCTGGAAGGTTCTGTTCGCCTGCGTGCCGCCCACCGACTACCTGAACGGCTGGGCGTGCTTCGCGGTGTCCATCGTCATCATCGGCCTGCTCACCGCCGTCATCGGCGACCTGGCCTCGCACTTCGGCTGCACCATCGGCCTCAAGGACTCGGTCACCGCCGTCGTTTTCGTGGCGCTCGGGACCTCCGTGCCAGGTCGGGATACATTCACGACAAGTCACATTTAGAAATTTACTGATGTGGGATAACGATGGGATATCGCAATACTGATAGTTTGTCCCACTGTCCAATATTTTTCAAATCGATTCTCATATTTATTATTGGTCGAATAATCGAGCTATAATCCCCCCCAAACACACACACATTTGTATTATTTTTTTTACTACTACCATGCATTTTTGAGGGATGGACTTTGATCCTTAAACTGCATATGTTGGTACTGAGTGTATGGTATACATTTGGTGTACAGAATTTGAAACAGCAAAATGATCGCAATCGCGATTAGCATTAGCGCGCTAGCAATGACCATTATAGGTCAAAAAACGCTAACTACCATTCCGCTCACTCATAAATCATGTTATATGTACATTACACATGTAACAGTGTCTTAAAAATCACTTACGGATGCTCTTTTGTCTTTTTTGGCAAAGTTTATCATTGGTCCAAGACTGTGTCCATCTGCAATAAATGTCTGTGTGAAACATTGGTTCCGGCGCCACAAATATGCTTCCGAGCGGAACTTTTTTTGGGGTCCCGGTGGAGCTTTGAGGCAGAAATTTTGCGTCAACCTATTTTTTAAGTCGACTTAGCAGAGTTATTTGTTTTTTGTTTTGTTGTCTTTTGTTTATTTTGCCCCTCGAGCCGTGACCCCTACCAATAGTACGCAACTGCACAGTGACCCACCACTTTTATCCACTTGCAATGTTTTCTCCGTCTACAGACACGTTCGCCAGCAAGGTGGCGGCGGTGCAGGACACGTACGCCGACGCCTCCATCGGCAACGTGACGGGCAGCAACGCCATCAATGTGTTCCTGGGCATCGGCCTGGCGTGGTCGGTGGCCGCCATCTATTGGCACAGCAAGGGCAAGCCCTTCGTGGTGGAGGCCGGCTCGCTGGCCTTCTCCGTCACGCTCTTCACCATCTTCGCCTTCCTGGCCGTCACGGCGCTGCTGTACCGGCGGCGGGCGCACATCGGCGGCGAGCTGGGCGGACCCCGCGGGCACAGACTGGCAACGTCGGGCTTCTTCTTCAGCCTGTGGTTCCTCTACATCCTCTTCTCTAGCTTGGAGGCCTACTGTCATATAGAAGGTTTTTAGATGGGACTTCAGCCAAAAAGGACCAGGAGAGGTACGGTAGGACTTCCGACCCTGCCTTGTCTCTCCTTAAACTCACTTCAAGCCCTTCCTAGGGCTTACACGAAAGGAGGCGCTGCCCACCCTTCGCGGACCTCCAAGGGGATTGTCCAGAAGATGCCAAGGAACAAGGTCCAGCGTTCCACTGAAAGGAGACGACTGCAGACTTATACACGTGGAGAGAGTCTATTTTTCTCAACAACCTGACCAGGAGCGACACAGTTTTTTTTTTAAAGAAAAGTATTTTGGCAATTTAAAAAAAAAAAAAAAAAAAAAAGGCAACAAAACAATAACAAAAACAGACGTGATGGAGTCATAGTCTTTATTATTTTTATTTTTTTGAGCTGCAGAAATCACAACCACAGACGGTTATTGAACACGACTTCCACACTATCTGTATCTCGCTATAAATATGATATATAGTATTTCCATATTTTCTGTATATTTTCAGTGTGCTAACACAAGGTATGAGGTATCTGACTACATCCTGGAATGACGTCTTGACGTTTTTGAAAGTCACGTGTACTTATTTTAGTCATAAATGAATACATATCTCGCTCTCACGCCGCCGCACACCATTTCGATCAGAAATAAGAATTAAAAAAGTGTTGCTGCAGGGATACAGTGGATACATTGAGAGAGGTATTTTTCTACTTTTTCCTTCCATTGCACTTTGCTGTAGACTTCTATGTATGGAGCACTTTTCAAGCAAGATCAATTGATGTTACAATGGCCCCCTTTTTAAAAAAAAAATTTCGAAGGCTGCATTTAAAAAAAAAGAAATTTTTGCCACTTGGGGACAGCAAACAAGCTGAAAAAAGTAAGATCTTAAGTGATTTTTCCACATCATTTCATGCAAATTACATATTTAATTCAAACTATTTAAGTAAATTATTCTTTTTTTAAATTATTTCATTCGTGGCATTTTACTTAATTCATTTTTATTATTTATTCTTGCCTTTTTTGAAACCGATCTTATTTTATATTACAAAAAGGGTGGAAGATAATATCACTACTGTAATAAAAGCACTACTGTAACACCACTACTTAGCAGGCACCTTACCATTTGTTTTGTTTCATTTCATCAAAGTTACCAGGAAGTTACCATTCATTAAGATGGTATATTTATTATGACAGTATTACTGTAATAACACCACTACTTATCCAGTACCTTCCCATTTTGATTCCCTATGTCTACGGAGCGCTATGCTAAATGCTAACTTGACCTATTTAAACCTTAAATGCACTCACCAAAGGAGAGTTTTTATTTTTTCTTTAATATACAGTGGAACCTCCAAAGTCCAAAATGTCAAAATAATTTATAAAGACAATGAATTGTCTTTCCAGCCTCAAACTGTCATATGCTTTCTAGAAAACATTCTGTGCAAGGTGTTTCTATTTTTTTTTTTATGTGCCAAAATCCATATTCTAAAACTGAAATAAAGTAAAACTACTCATCCTTGGGAAAATGGCTTTAAAATAAAAGCTCCAATTTTTTTTCCCACAAACATCCCATTTGTTTTTTAATCGATTTGTTCTGTCATCGCTTGTTGAAAAAGTAAATGACAATGACCTTATCCAAAACACGTTTTGTTCATTTAAAAAAAAAAATTCAATCGTGTATCAAACTATGGGTCATAAATCGAGATACGGATCTAATCTTAACTTTGATGTAACGTAATCCTAATGGTTGTGATCATGCTTTTTATCTTTTTTGCCATCACCGGTACCCTCCAAAGGAAAAAAAAACAAAAACAAAGAAAAAATGCACTCTAAAGAAGTCCTGACTTTGAAGGTTCTACTCTAAAGTGCAGTGACACTGTTTGTCCGCCAGGAGCAGTGTTTTGTCTCTTCTTCTTTTCAACTGGAAAAGCTACTGTACATAGATGAAACAAAATGGAAGGTTTCACGCGCTCGAGCTACATTTGATCTTTTTGTTATTTCTCTTTCCGTCACTGAAACCGACAACATTGACGATGTTTCTCTCTTATTATTTGTGTTTTTTTAATCTGCGCCAGGATATGTGGTGGAGTTAAAAAAAAAAAAAAAAAAAAAAAAAGCAAAACATCAGTAATGTGACTTTATAGGGACCTCACTGGACTTTGTGAGCGTTTCACTTTTATGGTCTTTTGTAAAAGGGTCGAGGGACTTGGTGGGTTGGGGGGCGGGTCATATTTTAAAAGTTTCCAGGGCCTGCCACGAGATGTCAAATTTCAATGGAAAAAAATGGAAAAAAAAAATACAGATTTTTCCAAAGTGTTTTTTTGAAATTTTAATTGTGGTTTATTTTGTTCTCTACTGTGGAATAAAATCAGCTTTCTGGTTCACAAGAAATGAGCAAATCCTTCTTTTTCATCGTTTTATCACTTATATTTCCATTAAAGAAGAAATATATTGTAAAAGTGATGTTTTAATGTTTTTATGAAAATAGCTGCCACGTGAAATTCAGTAACCAATTAAATCTTATGTGCCTCCCTTTGCGATGATGTGGAGGATATGGTTAAAATGTTAATTAATTTGCATCCTGCAAGTTGATGGTGTAAATGAGATATGTTCATGTTTAGTACTGTGTTAAAAGTGTACAGTGATGTGCTGCGTCGTATGGTGAGCTGTCCCTAATATTTTGACCCCGACTGAGCTCAGGTAAATAAATAATAATATTGACTAATAATGATAGTAAAACGTTTCATGTCAGATTTTTCACTTTTATGATCAAGTACAAAGTATATATCATTAATATGAGATGTTAAATTACCAATTTTTACACACTTGGAATTGTAATTGTGGGACAAAAGGGCTGCATTATGTTTGTATTTTCATATAAATCTAACAACAATATTTGTCTTTGCCAGCTTTGAGTCCTCAGCTTTTTGAAGCATAATTTTCTGACTTATTGGGGCATATTTTCTCCAAAATTGAGGCAAAGCTTCCAACTTTTGTCGCATTTTTCTGACTTATGGGGCACATTTTTCCCCGACTTTTGAAGCATACTTTTGTAGATTTTTGGGGCATATCTTCTGCCTTTGCAGGCATATTTTTCCACCTTATGAAACATATCTGTAATCTTTTGAGGAATATTTGTCTTGACTTTTTAAAGCATAATTTTTCAGAACTTTATAGGCAAATTTTTCCAACATTTAAGGCATATTTTCTGACTTTTGAAGCATATTTTTCTGACTTTTTCTGCTTTATTAACATGGATTTCATATATGTCTCATTTTATGTTTTTAGTTCGACAAAATAAAGGTCGTAATTTCTTTTAGGTGTTAAATGCGACTTTTTGTAGTTTTTTTTTTTTCTGGACCGGTGCATGACGTCTTGTTATAGGGAGGGCCAGATGCTGACTGACGCGCACGCGCACCAATAGGAAGCCGGGAGGGATTCGCGTGTTGTGCCAATTGGCTTAAAAAACGCAGACGATGAGGCTCGCCGCTAGCGACGATTGTGACTTTTTTTGTGTGCGTGTCTTTTTGTATCTGATCGGAGACACAATGATGACACGTTTGACCCACAATGCAGCTCGGCGGCGCGCGCGGGATTAGCCGCGAGTTAAGCTAGCTAGCCAGCTAGCCGCCAGCAGGTGAATGCGCCTGCCGCTGCCGCTGGGCTCCAGGCCGGCCCATGGACCGCCTCCATGGACGTTCCCCCCAAAGCGGCTTCGGCGGAGCACACGTCGAGCCCCGGGCCGCCGGGCGTCCCCTCCTCGAATGAAGCGAATATTTTCCGCTGGCCCAGGCCGGAGGAGGAGGACGGGGAGACCGGCGGCGAGCCGGAGGCGGCACCTGCCGGCCGCTGGACGGCCGTGTTCGACTACGAGGCGACGGCGGACGACGAGCTGAACCTCCGCCGGGGGGACCTGGTGGAGGTGCTGTCCAAGGACTCGCTGGTGTCCGGGGACGAGGGCTGGTGGACCGGTGTGGTGGCAGACCGGGTGGGCATTTTCCCCTGCAACTATGTCAGCAGGGGCGTGCCGGAGGAGAGGCGGGCCGCCTCGTCGCAGGAAGTGCCCCCCTTGCACCGTGAGCTCCTCCTTTGTACTTAGCGATACATCCAAATGTGAATACCATGATTGTAATGAAATAGATACTTTTACTGTAAGTTTCGCTTCTGGATGTGCTGCTGTGATTTTTTTTTAAATGCAGTGGTACCTTGAGCTGCGAGTTTAATTCGCTTCGTGACCAAGCTCGTAACTCAAATTACTAAAATAAATACATATATATATATATCACGTTTTAAGTGTCCCCTTCCATCAGAATCCATTTTTTTCTGATGGTCGACGTCAACGTGACTCGTGTTGACCTATATTATGCATAAAGATAATATAGGTCAACACGATTCTGTGACATGGGTTGCAACCCGTAAAACAGCAGTTACTACTTTCCTATTATGCTTGGATCAGACTGCAAGTTTTTAAGCTCTGTTATTGGCCAGATTTGCTTGATAAATTTTCAAGACCTGGCCCCACATGTTTTGTTTTGGAACAACAAAACTCATTGACGTGTGACATAATCCACGATCAACGATTTGGCGTTGGAGAAGGCCTATGATGCCTAAATGAAAAGTCTTACCATGTTTGTTTTGTTGGGATATCTTGCATTGTAGTGTGACATAAAAACGAGAGTCCTGCCACATAGCACCCTAACGTCGACCAATGGGATTGCGTCTTGCAATGCCTCCCTTGGTCGATGTCCTGTCCGATTGAGGCATTAGCCGTTTTATGAAGTCAAGATGTCAACAACAAGGCTGGGATGTGAGCCTGGCTCGTTTGGGTTGGGCTGTTCCTTGTCTGCTGGCCTCCTTTCACGCACCACCTGAAATATTCATGGGGGTCTGCTCGAGGAGGAGGGGGTCCCACTCGGAGCGTAACTTGGATAAGGATTGGAAACTTTCCATGGGAATTTAAAGGAATCAACAGGAATAAACTAGGAATTTACTAAATTGAAGGTCGGCTCTAAATAAGGAATGTAAATAAAGTGGAGGACAATACATTTTAGCATAACCTGACATCCAATTTTATGCAAGTACAGTGGTACCTTGACTTACGAGTGCCCCAACGTATTTGGTTTTTAGTTACAAGTTTTTCTTGGGGGGGCGGGGGGCATTTTTTGCTTTGTTTTCCAAGTCAAAATTCGAGTTACGAACAACCTTCAAGTATGTCGCCCCTTGAGGGACGTGAAAAAAAATTGAGCAACCAAGGTAGTGTAATACCCTCGCCTGTGGGCAAGGAGAGCCATCTGTTTTGCATGAATGTCTCATTGTCGCAAAATAAAATGCTTATTTATGCTTAAATGTGATCCTTTTCCATTCAATTACCCTCAGTTATCAATTCCCATGAAACGTTTCCAGTTTGGAAGACAGTATTTCCAAAATTACCCATCTTAACCTCCCATGGAAATTTACTGAGAACTTTCCAGAAATTTACTGGAAATTTTCCACCCCATTGCAACCCTAAGTAATTAATTCCTGTTTTTGTAACAGTTGTCGATTTCTTCTGTCCACAGTCTTGGAGATTGACTTCTCTGAGCTAGCCCTGGGGGAGATCATCGGTGTGGGCGGCTTTGGCAAGGTGTATCGGGCGGTGTGGCGCGGCGCCGAGGTTGCGGTGAAGGCGGCGCGGCGGGACCCCGACGAGGACGCCGAGCAGACGCTGGCCAGCGTGCAGCAGGAGGCCAAGCTCTTCGCCATGCTGGAGCACGCCAACGTCATGGCGCTGCTGGGCGCGTGCCTGCGCCAGCCCAACCTCTGCCTGGTGATGGAGTACGCCCGCGGAGGTGCCCTCAACCGAGCGCTGGCAGGAAAACGCGTGCCGCCCTGCGCCCTGGTGGACTGGGCGGTACAGGTCGCCCGAGGCATGCGCTACCTGCATAACCAGGCCATCGTCACAATCCTTCACAGAGACCTCAAGTCCAGCAATGGTAGGAATATAGAATATATAGTTAACCCCACTATTCCGCGAATAGTGAAAAGCCACGGATAATTAACTATAAAGGGGGTTGTAATTGCAAATTGTTGCCATGAGATGGCGGCAAAGCATTTCAAGCAGTGAGGATCATAAAGCACCAACTGCCGTCCATCTAGCATGTACACAATCATGAACCCATGTTACATAAAAAACTGGAGTTATTATTCAAGACAAACAAACCACCTTCACATGAGGCTCATCAGCAGTATTAGCTCACAGCCTCAATAACACGCTAACAAAATCTGACATGACATAGTAATTTACACAAATTATATAAGGCATTAAATTCACTTTTTGTCATTTACACACAATAATAAATGTCAAGAAATGCAGACAAAATGTAATAGTAAAAAAGACGACCACTATTAGTTGTTGCATTGGGATAGAAGCAGAAACATGGCTTTCACTTTTGATGGTATAAGAGGTGCATTCAAGGACTGCCAACAAAACAGGACATCTCAAAGGCAAACGAAAATACATCAATGAATTAAACCTAACAACAACAAAATTCCACCGGATGGCGCAAAAGTCATTTTATTGCTTTGGCCTGAGCACAAAAATAGCAACTAGATGAGATTTTCAGCAAATCAAGATGGGTAGGTTCCCCCCCCCAAAAATCAAAAAAGCATATATTCGAGGTTAGGTGTTTCCAAATTCACCTATTCAGAAATGTTTTCGGTTTTTGGGGGAGGGAACCTACTCACCTAAAATACTGACTCTAAAGAGGAAAAGTGGTTTAGAAGATTATTGTTATTATTGTGAGGCAGCAGTGAAAATGCCCAGATTATGAATCATAATCAATTATACACAGAGATCAGAAAGGAAAAGTTGTCTGCGTGGATGTCTGTAATCTTTTAAATACTGAAACTCATTAGTGAGGATCACGTGCGTGTGTGCGCACATAGACACGCATAACCTTTGGCCAGTGACCCAACCTCTGCTGGCTGCTTCCTATTGGCCGACCTCGGGTGTTAAGTCACCGCAGGGGGTGGACAACACCCAAACACTGAATGACGTGTCAATGAATCACTTCATATATATTTAAATTAACACGGTGCGTTGTAGGTCTGTTTAAGGAGTCCAAATTTATCTTCGGAACAATATCAAACAAGGTTATTGAAATCAAGCTAAATTGGAGTCTTAAAAACAAAATCAAATGGGCTACAATAGAGAAAGCGTAGCTTGCCCCTGGGCGTAAACATGGCAGCACACAACGTTGTGGAGCTGTCACACACTCATGAGAAACATGTCTCGCAGATTTCATCTTGCAAAGTGAAAGTGGCTTCAGGGCAGAATTTGATGTCTTTATTTTATCTAGAGTGCACTACAGAGCTAAAATCACTGCTACAAACCAAAATGGCAGACTCCCTGTGTCTTTTCGGGCATGGCTGGAATGGCATCTTGAGACTTCTTTTGGGTGTGGGGGGGGGGGGGGGGGGGGGGTCTACTCTTGATAGACATGCTGATAAGGGCTGCACAATTAATCAAATGTTAATCGCGATCACGATTTTGGCTGCCATGATTAAATAGCCTGAACGTCTGCAATTTTTACAGTTAAAATGGGGGCTAGTTGCAAATGAAGCGCTTTCTCAACCAGTCGTCAGCCAACCACCAGGGAGCGAACGTATGGTTAAGTAGGATCTCAACTGACCTATGCTATGTACTTATGATAGCCGTTTCTACCAAAATGACCAATCAATATGAGGATTGATTCTAAAAAGATTCGATAGTGACAGCCCTAATCCAGTCTGTTGTTTATTTGTCTTTTTGTCCCTTGGGAAGATTCATTACATTTGCATTAACAGAGCTCAAATGGTTTAAAAACAAAAAACAAAAAAAAAAGTAAAAAAGGTGGGCCAGCACAGAGCCCAGAAGGTATAAAAGCAGCAGGACCTCCTTTTAAAACATTATTTTCATACTACATAAATGCTAGCTTGGCAGATGGCCTGAGTGAAAGGTGGCGGAGGAGAGGGCGTGTTGCGCTTTTTGACAACAACCACTGCACTTAAATAGAAGTCCACTCATGCAGCGAGATCGTTAGCGTGCGCGTCATTCTGCTTATGTCCTCGTGTATGTGGCTGTGTTCAAAATCTTTCCCTATCCACTATATAGTGAGTTTGCCATTTTGTACTACTGTTCCAGTGTATTGTGAGCATAAATTATGCTCTATATTGTGGATCTAAAACGTCTACAGACCCCTCTTTATAACAGAGAAGAATTTTCAAGTATAGCAAAAAAAAAAAAAAAAAAAAGCATTAACTGATGAATTGATCTTTGGATTAAGGCCATAAGTGTGTGCAGTATACACATAAGCAACATAATGAGTTAAGTTACTGGAAAGACATTTATGCATGATGTGCTTTAACATTAAATCACATTCATTCTACTCCATTAGTTTCTTTGTCAGAAAGTGATTTAAGACATTGTTGGATGACAGGGAGACAGAAATATCTGTTTGTACATGTCTTGTCAGATTTTTGGATATTTAAGTTTGTGATCAAATTCTGACAGAAATGTGCTGAATTTAGTTTCATGTTTTTGCAGTATGCTTGGCTGTTGATTGTCTGTAATTTTTTAACTATAGTGCTGCTTGTCTTGGTCAGGACGCTCTTTAATTGAGATTAAAAGTGTCCTCTGTTATTTCTGGTTAAAAAAAAAAACGTTTAAAAAATAAACTTTAACGAGGAGTGGTAATGAATAGCTTGAAGCAAGCGCTTGGTGTAATTTTTGTTTATTTTTTTGTAGCGCTTGTCACTCAAATTTATGCTTTCAACTCAAGGCAAAAAAATCGGTCAAGCGACAGCTTGTATCAAAAAACCTAAGTCAGTTGTACTTTGCAGTAGGCACATTTCACTTTAGCTATTAAGTGTGGAAAGATTTCAAACTTTGGAGATTCTGTCTTTTATGCGCTCTTTCCTCCTGACTTGCGCTTATTGCTCTACAGTACCAGTATTTGGAAAAAATAGTCACCGCAAAATTATTTTAGCGAATAATCTGAAATATAAATACGATTTAAAAAATAAAATAAAAAATAAAAATCTGCAATTCAGTGCTAAAAGTGAACCTCGATACAATGAGAGACTGTACAGTGAATAGGAAGTAGGGAATGGATGAACAATTCTGAACACAGCCTGTGTCTCACTTCTTGTTTGTTCTCTTCTTCTTTTATTCCAAACCTCTCACCACGTCCTCCCACAAAACTCCTTTTTACCTCCTCTTCACCCTCCATTTTTGCGTTACTTTTGCATTCTTCTTCATTTTATGATCGTTTTTAAAAAACAAATAATCGGAATCCTTGCTTACGCCGACATGCGCAAACCCACCCAACATCCAAATCCCCGCACCTGGTCATACCTCTCCCACCCCACAACCCCCAGTCCTCATCCTGGAGAGGCTTGAGAGGGATGATGACCTGAGCAACAAGACGCTGAAGATCACAGACTTTGGGCTGGCACGTGAGTGGCAGCGCACCACCAAGATGAGCGCGGCGGGCACCTACGCCTGGATGGCGCCCGAGGTCATCCGCTCGTCCACCTTCTCCAAGGGTAGCGACGTTTGGAGGTGGGCAAGGAGATGGGGGGTGGGGTGGGGCGTGTGCTTTGCGGCACATCAGGAGAGAGTCTACAAAACTCCAAAAGGGACTGATTTTTGTGAAGCACACTGAATGCATGTTGAATGGATAGGTTAAGCAAAAAACAAAGAAAAAAAAAAAACTTGTTTTACATGTTGCTTCCACACACAAACATCATCAATGTGTGTCAATGTGTTCATATTATGACATTTTCTTATTATTAGCAAGCAATTAGATTTGAAATATTTTGTTAATAATCACAATATAAATAAAATTTTCTTAATTCAATCATCTTTTCATGTAACAGATGGGTAGTATTAGTGTTATAACCCAATTCCAATGAAGTTGGGACGTTGTGTTAAACATAAATAAAAACAGAATACAATGATTTGCAAATCATGTTCAACCTATAGTTAATTGAATACACTACAAAGACAAGATATTTAATGTTCAAACTGATAAACTTTATTGTTTTTAGCAAACAATCATTAACTTAGAATTTTATGGCTGCAACGCGTTCCAAAAAAGTTGGGACAGTTGGCAAAAAAGACTGAGAAAGTGGAGGAATGCTCATCAAACATCTGTTGGAACATCCCACAGGTGAACAGGCTAATTGGGAACAGGTGGGTGCCATGATTCCGTATAAAAGGAGCTTCCCTGAATTGCTCAGTCATTCACAAGCAAAGATGGGGCGAGGTTCACCTCTTTGTGAACAAGTGCGTGAGAAAATAGTCGAACAGTTTAAGGACAATGTTCCTCAATGTGCAATTGCAAGGAATTTAGAGATTTCATCATCTACGGTCCATAATATCATCAAAAGGTTCAGAGAATCTGGAGAAATCACTGCATGTAAGCGGCAAGGCCGAAAACCAACATTGAATGCCCGTGACCTTCGACTCCTCAGGCGGCACTGCATCAAAAACCGACATCAATATGTAAAGGATATCACCACATGGGCTCAGGAACACTTCAGAAAACTAATCTCAGTAAATACAGTTAGGCGCTACATCCGTAAGTCCAACTTGAAACTCTACTATGCAAAGCAAAAGCCATTTATCAACAACACCCAAAAACAACACCCAGAAACGCCATCTAAGATGGACTGATGCAAAGTGGAAAAGTGTTCTGTAGTCCGATGAGTCCACATTTCAAATTGTTTTTGGAAATTGTGGACGTCGTGTCCTCCGGGCCAAAGAGGAAAAGAACCGACTGTTATGGACGCAAAGTTCAAAAGCCAGCATGTGTGATGGTTTGGGGCTGTGTTAGTGCCAATGGCATGGGTAACTTACACACCTGTGAAGGCACCATTAATGCTGAAAGGTACATACAGGTTTTGGAGAAACATATGCTGCCATCCAAGCAACGTCTCTTTCATGGACGCCCCTGCTTATTTCAGCAAGACAATGCAAAACCACATTCTGCACGTGTCACAACAGCGTGGCTTCGTAGCAAAAGAGTGCGGGTACTAGACTGGCCTGCCTGCAGTCGAGACCTGTCTCCCCTTGAAAATGTGTAGCGCATTAAGAAGCGTAAAATACGACAACGGAGACCCCGGCCTGTTGGAACAGCTGAAGCTGTACATCAAGCAAGAATGGGAAAGAATTCCACCTATAAAGCTTCAACAATTAGTGTCCTCAGTTCCCAAACGTTTATTGAATGTTGTTAAAAGAAAAGGTGATGTAACAGAGTGGTAAACATGACCCTGTCCCAGCTTTTCTGGAACGTGTTGCAGCCATAAAATTCCAAGTTCATGATTATTTGCTAAAAACACTAAAGTTTTTCAGTTTGAACATTAAATATCTTTTCTTTGTAGTGTATTCAATTAAATATAGGTCGAACATGATTTGCAAATCATTGTATTCTGTTTTTATTTGTGTTTAACACAACGGTTGATTTTAACTTTTAATTCATTGGAATTGGGGTTGTATGGAAATGAAAGTATATTAAAGTATTTTTTTATTTTACATTTAATGTTTTTGTTGCATTTGATGTGTCATGCCTGGTCTATTATTAATCAAATTGATCATGAAAATAGGAAAACAAAGCATAGAAAAGACCTCACTGGGGGTTCACTTGTTTCGCTCGCCTTAATAGCTGCAACATGACTTTTCTGGAGTCATGAAGTACGCTTGTGTATTTTTGCACTTTCAGTTACGGCGTGCTGCTGTGGGAGTTGCTGACGGGCGAAGTGCCTTTCCGGGGCATCGACGGCCTGGCGGTGGCGTACGGCGTGGCCATGAACAAGCTGGCGTTGCCCATCCCCTCCACGTGTCCCCAGCCCTTTGCTCGCCTCATGGAGGGTAAGAGACGAAGCCAGTTTGACTTTGCAATTTGAAATATGGTAGGCATGTCTATCATGAATAGACGACAAAAAGCCATGCTAAGAACGCACAGCCATTTTGGTTTGTAGACGCCATTTTGGCTCTACGGCATTGTGTAAGACACGCCGCCCTGTTGGGTTTGTTTTTCCCTAACGGTGATGTCATCATCACGATCGCAGGCTGCTGGAGCTCAGACCCTCACTCCCGACCGCATTTCGCCGACATTCTGGACCAGCTGACCGCCATCGAGGAGTCGGGATTCTTCGAGATGCCGCCCGAGTCCTTTTGCTCGTTGCAGGACGACTGGAAGCTGGAGATACAGGAGATGTTTGACCAGCTCAGGACCAAGGAGAAGGTATAGGAGTTGGCCGGTGTACCTAATGAAGTGTCCCGTGTGATTCAAATTTGCCTGGCATCAGGAGCTGCGTTCGTGGGAGGAGGAGCTGACGCGGGCGGCGCTGCAGCAGAAGTGCCAGGAGGAGGCGCTGCGGCGGCGCGAGCAGGAGCTGGCCGAGCGGGAGATCCACATCCTGGAGCGTGAGCTCAACATAATCATCCACCAGCTGTACCGCGATAAGCCGCACGTGGAGCGCCGCCAGGGAAAGTTCCGGCGCCACCGCCTCAAAGTCAAGGACGGCAACAGGATCAGCCTGCCGCTAGGTAGCGTAGCAGCATCGTCCACAAAAAAAGGCTCAGAAGCCACATAGGCTACTGTTTTTTTTTGGTTTAAAGTGGTTTGATGTTTTTTTTATAAAAGAAAAAAAAAAAAAAAGAAAATTCAGCCCAGAAAGGCAGTTTTGCTTGTCAACTCTCTTGCTTAACATGTTTGTCATGAGCAGAACCACAAAAAAAATCTTAAGCAGCCATGCCCAAAAACACACGGGAAGTTTGCCATTTTGCTTCCAAGTGGCCATTTTCGTGTAATTTCAGCTATTTCCAAGTGTCCTTCAAACTGCTCCTACAGATTTAGTCTAATTGCTACCAAATTCGAACCACGCACACTAGACAGATGACTGATGCTGATTTGTGGAAATAAAACCAATAGCTATTTTCATGGTTTTGTTTTAGATTTCCAGCACAAGATCACTGTGCAGGCATCGCCGTCACACGACCGTCGCAGGAGTTTGCTCAGCAGCGGCTCCAGCCCACCAACCAGCCCGCCACTCCTCCTTCGCCTCCGAGCCATACAGCGTACGCTTACCACACACAAACTATTGTGATTTAAAAATAAATAAATGCATAAAAATACAGTGGTACTTGGACTTCCAAGTGGCCCAATTTTTCAAGCTACAAGCCATCACTCAGTTGATTTTATGCTTTGTGTTGCGAGCAGATTTATGAGTTAACTTTTTTCTAACCGTGATGTCTATTTTGGCCTCCTTGAGCATGCTGTGTGCAGTCTGGCAGATAGCGATCAGCTTTTTAAAACAGAAACTTCAAGCTCTTTATTGCCGCTCCCTTATGAAGTTGACTGGAAAACTCAACAAAACACAAACACACACGGTGCACAACACACATACAGAGCATATAAGAGTACCCACAGATATATTCTGTAAAAAACACACAGTACCAACATTTGTTGGAAAAAGTGGCTTTGAGATAGGAGTGATTGGAGTCACGAGCGTGGCGTACCACTATAATAATAATCATCTGCTTCATTTTTCCCAGTCACGCCACGGGATGGTTGCTGCGGAGGCTGGGCTCGTAGCGCAGGCGAAGAGGAGATTGAAAGGAGGGGCTCCAGGAAGAAGGGCAGGACGGGAGGGTGCGGACCACAGCGGGAGCACAGCGCCGACGCCAGGTGACCAGTCACAAACCGGACACAAACCCCTGCTTTCCCGACTCGTGGTTGAACGACCTCAGATTTTGTTTTTTTGCCAAAGCTGAGTTGATGCTAGTCGGGCAGCCCCAAGGCTGTATGAGAGCGGCTTTCAATTCATCAAAATGCACTTTATAAAAACATAAAACGTGTCGTAGTTTTGCGCACTGTGCTACTGCTAATGCTAACGTGACTGCCGACAGCGTGAGGCCCGTCGCCGAGGGCAACCGCCAGCGCTCCTGCAGCGCCCCCAACCTGCGCCGTTCCCCCAGACACAGCCCCGCCGTGCCGGGAGTGCCCAGCCTGCTGGAGATTGGTAAATTTTGTTCCCTTTATTAAAAAAAAAACAAAAAAAACTTTTCTTGACTGTCATACAACTGGGGAAATAAGTTAACTGCTGTTAATTTTCAAATGTCAAAACAGTCTGTCACCGGCTAGTGGTAACAGTTAATCTGATAATAGCGGTGATTTGCATATTACACTGCTGTAATCTACAAAGACGTTTAAAATCAGTCGAGCGCTCGTTTAATTGAAATAAATCAGGGCATACACATTCATACACAGGTTAATAATAATTTGTTTTTAATTAAAAGAAATGTCTATTCATTAAAAATGTAAATTAATTTTCCCTTAAATGTGTTGATTTTGTGTTCTACAGTTTTAAAATAATTTAAAAAATCTCCAAAGTGCCCTATTTTTTGTTATTTTCCCAATGTAATTGCTCTTAAAGGTTTGTATGTTTGTGTACTTAATTAAATAATAAAACAATCATTAGTGCTCTTTTTGTGTAATTTAAAAAAATATTAAGCTCATAAAAAATACAATCAAAGTTTTGTATTTCATATGATTAATTTAAAAGTATATTTATAAAAAGGTAAATTCCTCTTTAGTTGTATTTTTACACATTTTTTAATTATTGAAAATAATAAAATTGCTCTTGTTTTTATTGGTCTGTTTAATTTTTCATTTTTTTATTTAAAAAATATTGACTTGATGTTTTTGCATAATTGTTTAAATGAAAAAAGTGCTTTTGATGTTTTGTTTTTGCACACTTAAATACTTAAAAATAAATTTGTGCTCTTTTTTCTAATTAGAAAATTGTATTTGGTATAAAGTTTAGTATTTTTAAATATTGAAATAACATTGTTTTTAAGTTATTTCTTCTTAAATAAAAAAAACTCGCAAATAAAAATTGAGAAAATGTGATTAATATTTTTTTCTCATTTATTTTTTTTTTAAAACATTGATTTTTTTATAATTAATATTTTAAATAAAAAAAAACTTAGGTGCTCATTAGTCAAGTTACGTGGTAATTTTTTAAATCAAATTTAGAGCAATTAAATTGCTTAATATTTTGTGTGTAATAATGTATATGTATTATATGTATGTGTTTAAAATACTTTTTTAATTATTTTAATTCATTTTTTCATGATTTTATTTTTTTTTTTTTTTTTACAACTGCTCTCAATGTTTAGTATTTTATATGTAGTTAATAATATTTAAAAATTAATGTAATCATTACTTTTTCCCTTGTAGAAAATGAAGACTGCTGCTTCGTGAGCGGCTCGGGAGCGCGGCCATCTGAGTCGTACCCGTGCCCGCCCGGCCAAGAATACGACCAATCGGGAGCCGGCGAGGATCCCTTTGCGGACGTCCATGTTCCGGGAGCCACGCCCAGCCGCAAGAGCCCCGGCAGCGGTCGTCGCACGGACCTGGTGCTGCTGGGCTGCGGCGCCCTGCTGGCGGCGGTCGGGCTGGGCGACGGCCTGCTGACGTCGGCTCGGCCGGAGGAGGGCATCAAATCGCGCTGGGACGCCTTCTTCCACACGCACAGACTATTTCGGCGAGATAGCCCGCTGAGGATTCCGCCATCTTCGCCTTCAGACCGCGACTCGTCCACGCGCTCGCTGCTGCGCTCCGTCGACGCCCAGCCGCCGGTGGTGCCGCCCGCCCGTCGTCACGGCAACGCGCTGGTCAACACCCACCTGGAGAGCTTCAAGCGGAATCCACGGCAGTCGCTCACCCCCACGCACGTGCCCTGCGCACGCGGCGCCGTCACCGCACGCACCGTGAGCCTACGACGCACGCCGTCTGACGGCGCCATCAAGAAGAGCTGCCCGCAGAACAACCTCGAACCTTTGCCGGAGCAAACCATCTTGGAGAACAGAAGTAAGAGCAACATTTAGCTCATTAAAGCCACAAAATGTCCTCAAATGAACAAGCTTAGTCCGTGAACGCTAACTTCCTTAGCATATTAAATAAACAATAAACTTCAACAGGGCCTGGCAGTTTACAACTTGAAGCCTTTCTTTTTTGAAGAATTGTTCACTAGCTCCCAAGCTACTACTGTCAAAGCAACAACAAAAAAAAAAGTATGGTGATATGAACAAAAATCTGCAAATAGATGAATCCCCTTCAATAAAAGCCAGACTGTCAGCTTTATCTCTCTTCTCATTCCTCTCCACCAGGGGGCGCCTTTCGAGGTTTTACAGACAACTTCTCGGCTGCCCCCCGCCTCCCGGACCCCAACGTGGTGTTCCCGCCCACCCCCCGCCGACGCTGCGCCCTCGAGCGTCCTAAAACCTTGGACATCCTGGCGCGGCCTCGGCCCTCGCCGCGGCCTCGCTGCGACGCCTTCCGTCCAGAGGTGCGGGGCCACGCCGGGGGCGGCGACTCTCCGGCGGCGCACACCTCCAGCACGGAGACGCCGCCCACTGCGGAGGAGGCACCCACGCCTTACTACCCCAACAAGGGGCGCAACCTGCTGGACGCAGAGGACGAGGGGCAGTGCCGCGACGGCACCGTGCCGCTGTGCAGCAAAGACTCTGTGGGATACTGGTCCTGACTTTTAAACACAAAGCTCACTTAATCCCCAATCACTATATAAGGACTTTTATATTGTGAATTATATAGTCCACGAAAAATTCCATGAGGGTGTCGGGAATGAGTGAATGATTCTGATTTTGTTTGGAATCATTCATTCATTCCCGACGCCCTAATCACTATATAGTGAAACATCGGTTTTCGTTATTAATCCGTTCCAAAAAGTCTGACTAAAATCAAACGGTACAAAAACTGAACGGAGCAATATTTCCAATAAGAAATCATGTCAATACAATTCATCAGTCCCAGATGCACAAAAATATTAACTAGGTTATTGAGAATAACTATTGTTTTACATAAATATAAATGGGTAGCACGCATAATAGCGTTGTCTCGTCAAAGGTACAACTTAAAGTTTCACGTTTTACTACTTTTGCTATAAGCAAGAAAAATGTTAACCCCCTCGGCGTATTAGCGTTGTTAGCGTGTCATACATTATATGCTGTAAGCGGGAAGAAATGGTAACGTTCTCAGCATATTACCGCTGTAGTCTCGTCAAGGTACCATTTCGAGTTTTGTGTGTTTCACCTCTTCTGCTATAAGTGAGAAAACGCTAACTTCCTTAGCATTATTCACATCTCATACGTTGTATGCTGTAAGCGAGAAGAAATACTTCCTTTCCTAGCTTATTAGCATTGTTGTCTTGTCAACGGTACCATTTCAAGTTTCATGTTTTACATCTGCTATAAGCAAGAAGAAAATGCTGACATCGTTAGCATTATTTGCATCTCATAAATTGTATGCAGTAAGCGAGAACAAATGCTAACTTCCCTAGCTTATTAGCGTTGTTGTCTTGTCAACAATACCATTTCAGGTTTCGCATGTTTTACATCTGCCATAAGCAAGAAGAAAATGATAACTTCTTTAGCATATTAGCATTATTAGTGTCTAATGTCGGATGCTGTAATTGAGAAAAAGGGTGGTAATCACCCAACGAGAATTAAAAGCAGACTTAAGGCCCTTTCGCACTGCACTTAGCACAGCGCAAGGCACAACGGCGTGCCGCGGATGTTGGCGACCCCCAGAATGGCTCATTGATTCCGGCAAATGAGTGGCCGAGTCACGCGTTTTTGGCACGAAAACCGAGCGGCTGTACGAAAACTGGGACAAGATTTCGATGAAAAAAGTCGTCCGAATTGTACCAAAAGTAGGGTATATGAAAACCGAGGTTCCCCTGTATAGGGATTATTATATAGTGGACGATGTAGTTTACTAAAAATCCCTATATAGTGATTCGGAAGTAGGGAATGCGTAAATGATTCTGAACGCGCTCAGAATTATTCACTCGTTCCCGAATCACGATAAGCACTAAGCAAAAAGCATCATGAATGTACACGCGCTGGATTGACTCACGGTTGTTTGGCTTTCATGTTTTAAATAGAGTGACACTTCACGGATGCACCATTTACACGAAAGCAGCAGCAGCTTGTTTGCAGCCTACTTAAAGGGAACGTCTGTTATGTATTTGAATATGTATTCTGCATCGTTTATCGTAAGTGGAGCTCATGTGAGGAGCGTTCAAATGCATGCGTGTCTCTCTCCTGATTTATTATTAGGGCCCGAGCAGCAACTGCTGCAAGGGACCTATAGTAATCGCAAGAATTATTTATTACTTATGTTTATTTATTGCATTTGTGACCCGATTCACTGCAATCTTAAAAGTTGAAAATTGTAAACCCTTTTATTCATTATTTCGCTTTCAAAGTTATTTGTCATTAGTCATTTATTTATTTATTTATTTATTTATTTACCTGCCAGCTGCAGTCACTTGAGGAGAAATTTCGTTCCTCGAGAGATTATCGGAACAAATTGCACTCATATATAAATACGGTAGGTCGCAAAAATGTATTAAAATGAGCGTCGAAAGTCCTAAAAAAAAATAAAAATTGAGGCTTAAAAAATGTCAAATCAGCATCAAAAACCCATAATTTAAAATTATTAAGGCTGAAAAGCATTAACATCAGACTGTCAAAATTTAAAAAGAAAAATAATAAATCCTTGAAATAAAAAAATTGAGGCTCCCAAAAATGAACATCAAAACAGTGAAATAAAAAAAATGTAAAAATAAAAGTTAAGCCTCACATAAATGAGGATCAATTTTAAACATTTTATTTTAAACAATTAAAAATTGAGGCTCATAAAAAAGTCACGGCACAGTGGGCCGACTGGTTAGCGCGTCTGCCTCACACTTCTGAGGACCGGGGATTGGAGTTTGCATGTTCTCCTCGTACCTGCGTGGGTTTTCTCCGGGCGTTCCGGTTTCCTCCCACATCCCAAAAACATGCATGCTAGGTTAATTGACGACTCTATATTGCCCGTAGGTGTGAATGTGAGTGCGAATGGTTGTTTGTTTCTATGTGCCCTGCGATTGGCTGGCAACCAGTTCAGGCTATACCCCGCCTCCTGCCCGATGATGGCTGGGATAGGCTCCGGCGATGGATGGATAAAAAAGTGACCATCAGAGCCTAAATTTTGTTCTGTAAAAATGAAATCAAAACAATACAAAATTTTAAACAACAGTCCTAAATAATTTTACAAAAGAATACAAAAAAGTATACTAAATACAATTAATCTAATCAGAATTGGGGGGAAAAAAAAAAACTTTTTTGAACAGAATAACCATCCATCCATGCATTTTCTTCCGCATCTGAGGTCGGGTCGCCGACTTCCCAGAAGACTTCCTTTTCCGTCCTGTTCTTCCGGGGGGATCCCGAGGCGTTTCCAAGCAAGCCAGAACATATAGTCTCGCCAGCGTGTCCTGCGTTGTGCCCGGGGCCTCATCCCGGTAGGACGTGCCCGGAACACCTCACCGGGGAGACATTAGCGGGAAAACCAGACCAGATGGCCGAGCCACCTCATCTGGCTCTTCTCGATGCAGAAGAGCAGCGACTCTACTCAGAGGCCCTCCCAGATGATCCCAACCGCTTCACACTGGGCTGCGAACTGCTCCGAAACAAATCTGACGGCGATGTGGACCAAATTATGACATCGGTCTTACCGCCCTTATTAAGTGGTCCGGTACCCCATTCACCCGGAGTGCGTACCACAGGACCCCCCCGAGGGACACGTCAAAAAACACCTTGTCCAAGTCCACAAAGTATGTAGACTCCTATGCACCCTCGAGAACCGTGCTGAGGGCGTCCGACTGGTCCACCGGTGCACGGCCAGGATGAAAACCACACTGAAACAGGTGAACAGTTTCAAAGTAGGGTTTCAAAACAGGGTTAGGGTTTGCAAATACCATTTTGAAACATGCTTAGGGTTTCAAAACAGGGTTGGGGTTTCAAAGTAGTGTTTCAAAACCGTGTTAGGGTTTCAAAACAGGATTAGGGTTTCAAAGTAGGGTTTCAAAACAGGTTAACGGTTTCAAAGTAGGGTTTCAAAAGAGGGTTATGGTTTCAATGTAAAAAAGTATTGCAGCCGTGGTTGGTTGAGGTGTTTTTTTTAATTACGTACATGTGCTTTCATCAGCATTTGTATGAATTTGAAAGTATAAATAATAATAATCAAGGATGAGATGTTCCGCTCGCACTGCTGCGGCGTCATCACAACAACCATCAATACAAACGACCACCACATACATACAATACATATTCATATTTAAATACTGTGATCCAAGTGCTTTGTTTTTTGGTGTTCATCACCAAGAAATTGTTCTTTTCCCATTTCTATGTACAATTCTCTGATATGTATTTTTTCAGTTAATGGTGGCAACGGTGTGCTTTTTCGTGTACTGCCCATGTAAATAAACTACATGCATTTCCCTCGACAGCACCAGACGAAAAAATAACAACAGTTTGTGGTTGCGCGGGTGCTTGTTACTCATACGCTCCATTTTGAGCCAAGTGCTGGAATTGAAAACAAACACGACAAACACCTATGCACTTTTTTGTTCTTGTTGCTGTTGTGCTTCCGCCACAGTGTATATTTGGACAGGCAGTGATTGCAAACTTGACACTTTGGAGAAAAGAAAAAAAAAAAAAAAACATCTGTACCCTTCAAGCAGTGTTTGAAATCCCATTGGAACATTCCTGACTGCTATACAATGACAAGTCCAGGCGACACACAGTGAGGGGCGGGACAGGAAGTGGCGATGAGTTGGAAAAGTCGTCTGTGGTCTTTTTTTATTTATGTAGCGTCTTTCTTTTCTCTCTGAGCGCTGCGGCGGATTTTCATCTCCGTCAGCTGAATGTAGCGGATGACGTTAGTGTCTGCAACACAAACGCAGAAGAGGCTCCTTCATTTCAAGATTTTTAAGTTTTAACATACTTTTTGTATTTTATTGTAATTTTACTGTATTTTCCCAATGTATTTTGTTGGATTTGTGTTCTTTTTCAAAAAAAAAAAAATTCTCTATTATCTGGTCCAGTGATGTTTTATATATTTTTATTTTTATTTTACATTTTATAATTTGGTTTTATTGTATTTTAGAGTAGTATTTATTTGATGTTTATTATTATCATTGAAAGAGAAATTCCGGAAGGAGCGAGACGAAGTAGTTCTGAGCATCCCAGACAGAGAGAGAGTCGTGATTGGTGCAGATTGTAATGGACATGTTGGTGAAGGAAATAGGGGTGATGAAGAAGCGATGGCTAAGTACGGCATCCAGGAATGGAACTTGGAGGCACAGATGGTGGTGGACTTTGCAACAAGGATGCAAATGGCTGGAGTGAACACTTTTTTCCAGAAGAGGCACGAACATAGGGTGACCTACAAGAGCGGAGGTAGAAGCACGCAGGTGGATTACATCTTGTGCAGACGATGTCATCTGAAAGAGGTTACGGACTGTAAGGTAGTGGTAGGGGAGAGTGTGGCTAGACAGCATAGGATGGTGGTGTGTAAGATGACTCTGGTGGTGGGGAGGAAGATTAGGAAGACAAAGGCAGAGCAGAGAACCATGTGGTGGAAGCCGAGACAGGACGAGTGTTGTGCGGCTTTTCGGGAAGAGGTGAGACAGGCTCTCGGTGGACGGGAGGAGCTTCCAGAAGACTAGACTGCTACAGCCAAGGTGATCAGAGAGGCAGGCAGGAGAGTACTTGGTGTATCTTCTGGCAGGAAAGGAGAGAAGGAGACTTGGTGGTGGAACCTCACAGTACAGGAAATCATACAAGGAAAAAGGTTAGCTAAGAAGAAGTGGGACAGAGAGAGAGCAGACTTGGATGGTTTGGACACGTCCAGAGGAGAAATAGTGAGTATATTGGTAGAAGGATGATGAGGATGGAGCTGCCAGGCAAGAGAGCGAGAGGAAGACCAAAGAGAAGGTTGATGGATGTCGTGAGGGAAGACATGAGGGCAGTTGGTGTTCGAGAGGAGCATGCAGGAGATAGGCTTACATGGAAAAGGATGACGCGCTGTGGCGACCCCTAACGGGACAAGCCCAAAGGAAAAGAAGAAGAAGAATGTATTTGTTGTATTTTATTTATTATAATATTTTACTTTTTATATTCAACATATACTTTCTTTGTATACAAGTATTATTTTATTCTTTGTATATAATTTTACATGCTGTTTCTTTTATATATATATATATATATATATATATGTTCATTTATTGTTTCTTCTATGTTCATTTTGATGCATATCTATCGTTTTCGGCCAATAAAGCAAAATCCCCTATATAATAATAGTGCGTGGGTCACCTGAGGGCTCCTGCTTGTGCGACTCCTTCAGATAGTGGAGCGCCTTCTGGAAGTCCCCCAGGTGGTAGTAGGCCACGCCCGAGCGATACAGGGCCTTAAAGTTCTTGCCCTCCTTGTGCAGCACCTTCAGACAGTACTCCTTCACACGCTCGTAGTTGACCAGCTCCATCTGGAGAAGGCAGGCTGGGCGGCGTGGAGTGGAGTGGAGAAGGAAAGTCAGTGACCGCCGTGACTCAGACTGCTTGGGAATTATTCAGGACTCGCGGACTTTTCCCGCAGTTTAGGAACAGCATAGCTAATGAGTGTGTGACGCAGTGGGTTGGAGCACCGTTCCGATGATTCAGACGCTTCGAGACTCGAATCTGTGCGGGTGCGTGCCAGTTTGCATGATGTGATGAGTCAGTTGAGCCGTTCAAGATGTCCAGATGGATGTGGAAATTTAGGTAAATAAGTTGTTTTAAAAAAAAAACATTTACAGTTTACGGAGCTACTGTGATCTGTAAGTTGCAACTGTAAATGAAAACAATAATTCATAAAATTGGTGAAATTGCACTAATATTTTTTATGACATTTCAGGTTGCTCATATGGTTTGAAACAAGATTTGCAACACGATAATAATCAATAAATGTGAATATTTTCCCAAATGTTGTAATTATGTGCACCCCCCCCCCCTCCCCCCCCCCCCCCTCCCCAAAAAAATGGTAAAAAAAATGTATTGTCGTTATTTAGAGCTTATAAAGCTAGTAGTACTTGTTTGGCCCACTTGAGATCAAATTGGAATGAATGTGGCCCGCGAACTAAAAAGAGTTTAGTGTAATGCACTGTAAGGTAGTGTAGTGTAATATAGTGTAATGTAATCAGTGCAGTGTAGTCGAGTGTAACGTAGTGTACTCAAGTGTAATATATAGTAGAGTGTAATATAGTGGAGTATAGTTTGATTGAGTACATAGGCATCAAACTCAAGGCCCGGGGGCCAGATGTGGCCCGCCACATCATTTTATGTGGCCCGCGGAAGCAAATCATGCTCGTCGACTTCTGTGATTTTTGCACAAATCTGTACCTAAATTGCAAATTGTCATAACAATCAACAATAATGTTGAGATGTTGCATTCTTCTGTTAGCAAACCCTTCTTCTACAGTAACTTAAACAATACTTGAACAAACTATTATCCTAGTCTTCCGATTTCAAAACTAGTTGTCCCTCAATTTGTTGTGTAATGGTAATAATATGATTTGGTGATGAAACATTTATATGGTTTCACTGTTCTCGTGGCCCCTCTGAGGGAAATCCATCCATCCATCCATTTTCTGAGCCGCTTCTCCTCACTAGGGTCGCGGGCGTGCTGGAGCCTATCCCAGCAGGAGGCGGGGTACACCCTGAACTGGTTGCCAGCCAATCGCAGGGCACATAGAAACAAACAACCATTCGCACTCACAGTCACACCTACGGGCAATTTAGAGTCTCCAATTCATGCATGTTTTTGGGATGTGGGAGGAAACCGGAGTGCCCGGAGAAAACCCACGCAGGCACGGGGAGAACATGCAAACTCCACACAGGCGGGGCCGGGGATTGAACCCGGGTCCTCAGAACTGTGAGGCTGACGCGCTAACCAGTCGGCCACCGTGCCGCCCTGAGGGGAAATCCTAACTACAAAAATGAGTTTGACACCCCTGGTAGAATATATGTAATGTATGATGTAGTGTACCGGCTAGGCTGTTGTAGCACTCCAGCTCGGCGTTCTCCATGGCCCCCTTCTGCTCCTCCGTCAGCGGGCTGGACTTGCCGATGGCGGCCAGCAGCGACTTGGAGCCTCCGCCGTCCGGGTCGCCCAGCAGCCGGCACAGCCCCTTCATTTCCAGCAGCGCGCGGTGGTACTTGCCGATGGCCTCGCGGTACTTCTTGTCCTTGTAGCACTGCGTGCCCTGGCACTTGAAGTCCAGCGCCCGCCTCACCGCGTCGGCGGGCTCGCTGTGCGACGTCGGCTGCTTGAGCATGGAGGTGCCGCCGCTGGAGCTTCCTCCGTGATGGTGGTGGTGGTGGTGGTGGTGGTGGTGCTGGTGCCGCTGGTGGGAGCGGGCATCTCTGCTCCGGCCGCCGGGAGCCGGAGGCTGCGCGCCCGGCTGGAGCCTCGGGGGACCGCCGCCGTTGTTAGCGACGAGGCCGCCTCTGCCCGCCTCCCCCCTGGGTCCGCCGACGGCGTCGTGCCCGGCTTGGATCAAGCTCATCTTCGACATGGAGCACCTCAAAATTGTCCTTCCTTCCTCGACTTCTCACTGCATCCCGAGGCTTCCTTCATCCCTTTCCTCCTCCTCCTCCTCCTCCTCGTCGTCGGTGCCGCAGATGGTGCGTCCTCTTTTGGCGCAAAGCTGCTGGATGAAACGCACTGTGTGTGTATGTGTGTGAGAGCTTTTCGTGATATGACGTACCAAAACATATTTATAATATAATCTATCATCAATAAATAAATATACTTTTCTTATATTTCACATCGCAATTTTATGTTTTTGTTTGTTTGTTTTTATAGCATTTGTCTCTGCGGGACAGTTATGGTGGAAATAGCATAATATTTGAAGAGACTTTTATTTTACTGGTATATTGTATGACTGATAAGATTTGATTACATTCGTATTAAGCTTTAAAATATATACATTTTTAAAATGCATTTAGAAGAGGAGAGCTTTACTTATTATATATACACATGCACATGAAACCATCATATTGTTTTGTTATATTTCAATACTGTGTAGCAATTTTACCTTTTTTTTTTTGTTTCCATCCATCCATTTTCTGAGCTGCTTCTCCTCACTAGGGTCGCAGGCGTGCTGGAGCCTATCCCAGCTGTCATCGGGCAGGAGGCGGGGTACACCCTGAACTGGTCGCCAGCCAATCGCAGGGCACATAGAAACAAACAACCACTCGCACTCACAGTCACACCTACGGGCAATTTTAGAGTGTTTTTGGGATGTGGGAGGAAACCGGAGTGCCCGGAGAAAACCCACGCAGGCACGGGGAGAACATGCAAACTCCACACAGGCGGGGCCGGGGATTGAACCCCGGTCCTCAGAACTGTGAGGCTGACGCTCTAACCAGTCGGCCACCGTGCCGCTTTCCCCCTATTAAAGAACCTTAATTCTCTATTTGAACAATTTTTAGTTTCGTTATGAAAAGAATGAAAGAAAATAGACAGATGGATGGAATATGAAAGTATAATAAAAAAATACAATAATATTTGAACAGAATTTTATTTTTATCAAATCTTTAGAACAATGAATTAAATGTTATGATACATTTTATTAAATTTTTATGCGCTTCATGGATGGATTTGTGAATTTTTCCATTTAACATTTTTTTAAATGTGTTGCATGTTTTACATTATTCATTATGGATTAACAAAATATATTTATTTTTAATACGAAAAAAACATATTTGGGGTATGTCGACGTTTTTATTATTTTTATTATTTTATGGTTTCATGAATCTTTTTTACCCCCTGTCTCATGTGTATTATATTTAGTTTTCTTGATTGTTTGTGTTTTTTGTTGTAGTTGTTTTTTTTTTTTTTTTACAATTTTGTCAAGTTTATATTCTGGATGCATTTATGAATTTATTTCCCATTTATTATGATGCATTTTTTTTCCATGTTATACAATATACAGGTGTCAAGTGTAGTTATTTATGAATTAAACTATTTTGGGGGTGCATTTTATATTCTTTACATGTTTCCCCATCTCTCTATGTAACAGTTATTGGATGTTTCTTATGAGTGTATCTATTTATCTATTTACACAATTTTACTTTGCTTATATTCTGAGTGTGCGCATGAATTTATTGTCCATTTAATGACTATGCGTGAAAATACAAATGTGTTTTTGCCTGTCTCTATGGCCCGGTTGTTGGTGACACGTGCCATATAATTACATTTTTGTTTTCAAATGCCATCTTTAGAGTGTAAACTGTGTTATATATATGATGCAATATAAAGTAAGTGATGTGCTCTTTGTAATATTTTTGAAAGATAAAATATTAGCAAATGATGTTGAGGAACATTTAACATCTGATGCTTATGTATTTGTACGTTCCTCCTGCTTTTCTTTAGTTTTGCACGCTCACGTGATGCGATAATTTGTTCACGATTAGTTCATCAGGAAATGACGACGACGGGAGCAAACAATAACCCTCCTTCATGTTGTTTTTAGCCTTGCGTGCTGACCCAGATAAACATCTCCTAGCGACTTGTCCTCTCTTGCCCGAGCTGCCGCAATCGGACAGACTCCCGACCAGAAGCTCCGTGAGTCCCCTGACAGCCTAATATAAATCGATTTCAAGCTACAATCGTCATTGCTCAGTGGTAAAGTCAAATTATCAAACTTCATTCAGTTGGTCGGAATATTTCCCCCCCCCAAAAAAAAGATGTATCTTCGTTCATCTATCTATGCCAGCGACGTATAGTGACAGACAAAACAAATAAATTCTCTTCTGTTAGATGGCAGAAAGTATAGAATTGACTTGCGTATCCAGTTTTTGTTTGTTGGTGTGACGTGAGATTTTTTTTCTTTTTTTAATGTAAAATATGTGCCTTGGCTCAATAAAGGTTGTGAATCACTGCTCTAGTAGCCACAGTAATGACACGTTGGGATTCGGGAATCTCTGTAATGGGACCCAGCAAGTTTGTTTATTTTAAGCAGGATTTGTTTGTGTCAATATGTCATATGTTGGCACCGTTGTAAACCAGGGAGACTGGTATTTTTTATTAGCCGTCTGCGACCCACTTTTGGGCCCCGACCCACCAGTTGAGTATCACAGTTCCTTTTTTGTGTGTGCTG
The DNA here is from genome assembly GCF_024500385.1 of Phyllopteryx taeniolatus. Classification (NCBI taxonomy): domain Eukaryota; kingdom Metazoa; phylum Chordata; class Actinopteri; order Syngnathiformes; family Syngnathidae; genus Phyllopteryx; species Phyllopteryx taeniolatus. The sequence continues at coordinate 8,473,390 of NC_084514.1, read as the reverse complement.
CTATGTCACACACCGGCAGTAGTGGTGAGCTCAGCTGTGTTTTGGGCGTGTCGCTCAAATTCCTCAGTCCCTCCTGACCACATTATAAGGCCCGGGAGGGCTGTGAAGTATGAGTGCGTATAGAGCGGGCGTCTATAAAAAGGCGCTTTTCATGTCTCTCATGTATGATACCGTGGCTTTAAATAGTTAGGCTGTTGTCAAGCAAACATAATTTGGGAGACGGAGCAATACTTTTTGTATTTAGTTGACATTTTACAATACAAATGTTCCTATTGTTAAACCCCAAGGCCTTGGTCGATTTGACCACCCTTTTATCTTGTTCATGTTCAAAAACAGAATCTTTCATTTTTATATTTTTTGTTGTTGCTTTTACTGCATAAAGTATTTAATTTATTAATTTAATTACATTTATGTATTTATTTAGGCCTGTTCGAAAAATAGCTCATTACCAGTGAGATGCAGCCAGTAAATAACAAAAAAAAATGAAATGTACTTTTCACGGTATGTTTGGCCAAAACTTTAAAGCTATATTATTGATATATTTATGGAGCTGAAGTTTGAAATGACAAAATCAGACGAAAATCTTCACCCCTAGGAAGTTCCATTACCTTAGCACAGCTTAAACTGATTCAAATAAAAATAAGCAAATTTGACACAAATGGCCAACATAGAGCCTGGTTTAATAAATATTTAAATATAAATATGTTATTAGCTTACAGTTAAACAGAACAAGCGACTATGTGACGGTTCATCTGATTAAAATGAATTGGTGCTAATTTACGCTCGTTTTTGTTATTGTATCGTGGTCACCTCGTTCCTTACGCCAGGACGCTCACCTTCGACGACATCAGATAACGACACAACACCGCTGCGCGCTACTTACGTCATCGTTGTGCGACTGTCTAATTATGTCATGGCGTCGGTGGATTTCAGAGGTAACGAAAAGGTTTTCATTATTATTTAACTCATATACATACGCGTGTGTTTGGCAATAGAAGATGAGCGAACGAATTAAAGCTCAAATGAAAAATATGATTTAAAACGATGTATTAGTGTTGTTCCTTGGTTGTTGTTTAGCGTTCAGTGTTAGCATGAGCTGCGCTTTTATTTTCATTGGTGGAATGGAATACAAGACGTTTCTCTCAACACCTGACGTTTAAATCTTACTCGAGACTAATATTTATGCTCTTTAGTAACGTCGATTTTGAACGTAAAGTAATCACTGGCGCATTATTTTCATTTACATGTTTCCAAATGAGTTTGTGGAGATATCAGTGGGCACTTTTATTGGGATAAACTGTCTTCCATCTTATCCCCAAAGTCACTTTCCAATGATCTTCCTAATTGTATTCTAGCTAGTCATGATATGACTCTAAATGATGTGTGGATTGCTTAGGAGCCGGTTAGTAAATGTGTTAACGTTCACTTTGCAGACAACCTGCTGGGCATATCCTGGGTGGACAGCGGGCTGGTACCCATCCTCAACCCTGGAAATGTACTCGACTACTTCTCGGAGAGAAGTAACCCCTTCTATGACCGCACTTGTAATAACGAGGTGGTGAAAATGCAGCGTCTCAGCCTGGACCATCTTAAGTATGTTCATCTCACAACTGTGCATTTTACAGTCAACCCAGGCAATACATGGGAGCTAGGAACCAAGACCCGCTGCAAATAACTAAAATTCACGAAGACCAGACCCCCCACTCCCAAAAAAACGTATTTTTATTTTTGCCACAATACAGATACTAGTGGAATAATATACAGTTTTTAAAGTACAAGTAGCACTTTCGCTGTCTTATCAATGGGTGCACAAGAATAAAATAATTTTAGATTTTTTTTGTGGAAATCTGCAGATTGGTGTTTTTCAGAAAAAAAAGTTATATAGTGAACCCCGTTTATCGCGGGGGATACGTTCCTTACCCACCCTCGACAGGTAAAAATCTGCGATAACAAAAGACCGTATCAACTTTTTTTATTTATTTTTTAAACCCCTCCCAAATGCTTTAAAGACACTCACTTATTAAAACACACTTTTTAAAGTAACCCTTAGCACCTGTTCTCACTCTCTCGCCGTCAAGAAATGCGAGATTATCGGATATGCGAGACTATCGGATAACATCACGTTGAGGAAAAGAAGACTCTTACTCACACAGTTTTCCAAATAAGAGGCCAAGCGTGCTTGCTGCAAGCTGTTTATTTGTCACTACTAGTTAAAATTTCCCTTAAAATTGACACATAAAACAAGATAATTAAACGTTGTACATTCAAACACCAGAATGTTCAAAAAAACATAATTCTGTCTAACCAAAGTCTGCTAGATTACTCCTAACATATGATGTGAAATTCCATAGACTGAGGGGCTAAGTGGCACAGATGTTAGGGTAATTCTGAACCTTCAAACAACTGTTACATTAACGCACACGGAGCAGCAACACATACAAACAGAGAATACAATAATACTCACTGGACAAATGTTATCTCTGTTCTGTGGGAACAACAACTATTATTGGAGCTCACAGTAGTTGGGGACCATCCCTGCCTCTTCGTGCTCTTAATTGCGCTGCATGTCTTCCAGTAGATCTCAGTGCTGCCTGGTATGTTGTGGCACAATGGCCTTCTCCACTGAAGGTGTGCAACTCTAAATTCGGTCTGTAAAAACCCATTTAAAAAAATAAATAAACAGTTTAAAAATCCACACTATAGCGACAGTGTAAACGATGTACTGCAATTTAGCTGCGGTTATGTCAGAGAGAAAAATGTGGTGCAAGTAGGTGACGGTTGACTGTACAGCGTTTCCTTGCTTTGCAGTCAGATGGTGGGTGTGGAGTACATTCTTCTCCATGCGCAAGAGCCCATTCTCTACATCATCCGTAAGCAACAGAGGCAGTCACCCACGCAAGGTGAGTATCGTCAGTCCCAAAAGACCATAGAGGATTATTTTTTTTAGAAAATTGATGGATGGATTATTTTTACTGCTTCAACACCTGAATTTTCACTCTGGGAAACAATAAAGGATTTTTTATCTTATGTCTTCTTGTACGGTAATGTTTTTGACCATCATCATCTTCTATGGTTTTTCACACACCAGTGATTCCTCTGGCTGATTACTACATCATCATTGGAGTGGTCTATCAGGCCCCGGACCTCAGCACAGTCATCAGCTCTAGAGCGGTGAGAACTAGTACAGTAAACCTCCACTATTGGCCGTAATACAAAATAGTAGAAAATAATAGTAAATAAAAAAAAAAAAAGATTGACAATAAACAATTATTAGGAAAAACAGAAGAAATATCTATGAAAAGTTACTGGAAAACAAATACACATACACAAACACTTCCCTTTTCAGCTTTCTGCTGTTCACGGTATCCAGTCTGCGTTTGACGAAGCCATGTCCTACTGTCGCTACCATCCCTCCAAAGGATACTGGTGGCACTTCAAAGACCAGGAGGAGAGAGGTGAAGCATATTCGGTCAGACATACTGAATATGTCACAAGAATATTCAATATGAATAAATGATGTGTTGATAGAAAAAAACAAGCCAAAGACCAAGAAGAAAGCAGAGCCGGGTTCACTGTTCCAGAGACATCGTGTGGACACTCTACTTTTAGACCTCAGGTCAAAGTTCCCGCCAACCTTCTATCAGGTACATTGACTCATAATGTGACGTCCGCCATTTGTTGACATATTCGTTTGACATCATACCGTGTATGAAATGAAGTTGTCTCGTCATCCACTAGTTTGTAAGAAAAAAAAGTAGGATGAGAATAAAGTCAGGCTTATGAGGCTACAAATAGTCGGAATATTTCGAGGCAAAAAGTCACAGTTTTCCAAGGATGAAGTCACAATATTATATATATATATATATATATATATATATATATATATATATATATATATACACACACACACACACACACACATACAAACACAGTCGTGCTCACCATTATTGGCACCCATGAAGTACTAAATGCGGAATATCTCCTGAAGAAAATGAATCAAGTGACACAATATTTTTCTATAGAGAACTTGTTTTATACAAAAGACCAAATGAGAAACAATATTTTATGGACAGATGAAACAAAAATAGAGCGTTTTAGCAATGCAAACAAACAGTATGTTTGCAGACGGCGCAATGACGCCTTTAAGGAAAAGAACACCCTGCCAACAGTCAAGCATGGTGGAGGATCCATAATGCTGTGGGGCTTCTTTGTTACTGGTACTGGAGGCCTTGACTGCATCATGTGTATCATCCATCCATCCATTTTCTGAGCCACTTCTGTGGGAGGAAACCGGAGTGGCCGGAGAAAACCCATGCAGGCACGAGGAGAACATGCAAACTCCACACAGGCGGGGCCAGGGATTGAACCCGGGTCCTCATAACTGTGAGGCTGACGCTCTAACCAGTCGGCCACCGTGCCGCCTCACAGGTATCATGAAATAAGAAAATTATCAAGAGATTTTAGAGCGAAATGTCTTCCCTCGTGTGAGAAAACTTGGTTTGAGGCGAAGATCAAGGGTCGTCCAGCAAGACAAAGACCCAAAGCATACAGGAATGGTTGAAAAGGGAAAACAAATGAACTGTTAGTCGCAATAAAGTCTAAATTTTACAAGGATGAAGTCACAATATTACGAATATAACGTCGAAATATCACAAGAATGATGTCGCAGAATTATGAGGAGAAAGTCATAATTTTACCAAAATAAAGTCGGAATATTACGAGGGTTGGGGAGGAGAAGCGGCAGTAAAACAGGCCAAACTTCAACAGCTTGAAGCAAGCACTTGGCCTCTTTTTTTTTTTTTTTTTTTTTTAATGATTGTTCACTTTCTGCCAAACTGCTACTCATGAAGTTCACTGTCGTCATCTAGTGCTCATAACTCAAATTTTAACTTGCAACTCAAGACAAAAAAACATTTGCGATGATGGCTCATATTTCGAAAAGGTTGGGTCACTTTTCACATTAGTCGAGATACCAACTGTATTTTTATCGTTTGTTCTTTCTGCAATTTCAGCCAAAGCCTGGAGAGAAGCCCATTCCAGGTAGGATATGGATTGCATTGATATATCACCTAAATGAATACGTTCACAAATATGTGGCCAATTGACACGTGTAACACATTTTACAATGTGTGTCGCAGTGGAGGTGAAAAAAGAGCCTGAACCCACCACGGAAACGGTCAAACAAGAGGAAAGGGAGCCGGCGGCCAAATCAACCACCGCTGCCGCCACCGCCGCCGCGCCAGCCAGCAAGCCGCCTCCCGAGAAGCGAGCGCGGCTCCAGTGACGACCATTACTCAAACAACGGGAAAACCATTTACGACTTCTTCTGCTACTTGGCCTCAATTTGATCAGGATAAAGACGTTCCTGTGACGGTGCCTGGATGCCTCACAGACAGCCATATTGAATAATAATGATAATAATATGAAACCTGGTGCGGTGATCTATTGGATTTGTTTGATAATGATTTTGAGGACATTTTGCAGCCAGGATCAGTTTCATTTCCGGTCCACCTTTTTTCACATGCAGAAATGATGTTGTGTCATCAGCTCCTCACCCGCTTCATTTTATACACTGCTCTTTGTCTACGTTTTGTTTTAAGATATATTATTTCCCCATGTGTTTTTATTCTTGACAACAAAGGACTCACTGCACAGTCTGGTCATCTGTTTTTCAATAATAAACAAATAAAAAAACAGGAATCCAGCAGGAAATGCTTTTTATGATCGTTACGCTTGAGCCTAAATGTGTTATGGATTCTGTTTAAATGGATTGGATGAATGTATTTACACTACTATGTTAAAATGAGCACTGTGATAACAATACAAAAATATTAATACATTTGACGTGTGTGTGTATTTTTTGTCAACTATGCTTCTTTTTCTAATATTTAATTTTATTTACATTTTATTAGTTTATTTCATTTCATCATGTGATGATTATTGCTTTACTATCTGTCCATCAACAGTAGCTGTCTGTATTTTTCTTATATTTGCTTATATTTCGAATACTTTGTTTAATATTTGTAAAGATATTTTGTTTTTATTTTCTAATTGTCTTTTTCAAATATTTTTTTCTAATACTTGTTTTTGTCTTCTAGTTCTCGTTTTCAAGATTTTTTTGGGATTGTATTGTAGCAGAAGAATCTCCAAGTAAACCTAAAGGCTCTACGAGTCAAGTGAGAGCCTCTCCTCCGCCACCAAAACAAGCCTCTTCGCCTCTCTCAGAAGGCAATGTTGATCAATGTTAATTACTGTATAATAAATGTTAATTACTGTATAAGGTTTTATAGTTAAAGATTTAAGTAAATATGTGTACTGTTGTAATCTTTGTCTCAAATATGTAAAGTATAAATACTGTTTACATACTTTAAACATTCGGCTACCCACATACACGTACACAAAAATTCCTGGGGGGGGGCAAATCCTACTTCGCGGTTTTTCACCTTTCGCGGATGGTTCTGGTCCCCATTACCCGCGAAAAACGAGGTTTTACTTTATTTCTATTTTGTATAATTTTTGAAATTTTGTTTTCTAATATTAGTTATTTCTAATTATTTTCACATCATATGAGTATTACTGCTTTGGCACTTGAGATGTTTTTTGACGTCTAGAATGAATTAAAATCGAATCTGTCTATCTTTCGCTATCACCCATAATACACAAAATGACCACTAGACGTCGTAATTTGTCACATTTGGTCTAAAAGCTCAATAAAACTTTTATTTGTAACCCTTACTGTTGCTGAACTAAAAATAGTACGTATTTCCATTTGTACATGTATACATGTTATTGTCCAGGCTGTGGTATTATGACAACATTTTGTGGACGAATTGACGCGTTTTTAGCACGTTTCTAGCCTCGCCGTGCTCTTCTTCGCGCGACACGTGGCGGAAGCCACGAAGAAGAGCGTCCTCGCAGGGTGTGGTGGGATAGCACGGTCCTCCGGTGGAGGACTCACTTAGAGCACCAGCCAAGCTCCCCCGGCTGGCTTGGCTTGGCTGACTGGGGCTAGCTAGCGGCAGTGGCAGAAGTTGCCTAGGCCAGCGTCTCCGACCAACAACACGGCGTCGTTCGCCCTTTAATCATCGTCGTCGTCGTCGTCGTCGTCGGCGGCGGGTGTGTGTCACCCTCACCGGCCGCGACGGTTCTCGTCCTCGGTCCGCTAAAGTAAACCATGGGCTCGCAGACCCTCCAGATCCTAAGGCAGGGGGTCTGGGCTTCAATCACCGGCGGGTGGTACTACGACCCCGACCAGAATACGTTCGTCAACGCACTCCATCTCTACATCTGGCTCTTCCTGCTATGCTTCCCCTTCACGCTGTACATGGTGAGTTCCCCATTTTTTTCTTCACGATTTTCTTTCGACAAACAAGGCAGCTGGCTCGCCTTTCACCCCGGCCGTCCGTCCAGGTTAGCGGCCACTGGAATACTACATATCCGCCTCCCTGGTCTCTATCTATTATCTTGTGGGTACACAATTTAAATGCAGTCCAATCCAGCAACACCACGGAATAACCCTTTGTGTCTCTAAATAGATAATCGTTCTTAACATTTATGTTCGTTCGAGCTTGTTCATACCTAAATTGTAAAAATAAATAAATAACGACTTCTTTTAATGTGTGACAGTCTAATTTACACAGGACCCAAATGACCTTGAGTTATTTCCCTTTTTTTTTTTTAATTTTTTTTTTTTAAATAAACACCATCCTCCACCCTAAAATGTTGGGGGGAACACCGATATCCATCCTAAAAAACACACACACACCAATATTAGAAAAAAAGGGACCAATATTAGGGGAAAAACAAATATTAGACAAAAATATTAGATGGAAAATAACTTTTTTTTAATACAGCAAAGAAAAAATAGACAACTATTAGGGGAATATACAAATAGACAAAAATATTATAATACTAAAATTTTAAATGGAAAATAACGCCTTCTTCTGTAAAATATGTTTTGACAAAAAAGCTAAATTAATATAAGCTCTTAAATATAGAACTATAAATTAGATGTTCTTCTGATTAGTTCAAGTGTGTGTGTGTGTGTGTGTGTGTGTGAGAGTGACAGAAAGTGCGTACGTGTGTGCACTTGCATGTGTGTGTTTTAACCCATTTTCTGTGGCCATGCTCATTGCTCAAAACGCTCGTAACTCAAATCCTCTTTCCACATTGAAATGAATGGAAATTGCATTAAACAGTTCTAGTTTTTTTTTTTTTTTTTTTGCTAAGGAAAAATGGCACTCTTTAATATTATATTTTATAAAAACAGAGTAATAATAACATCATTAAATAGAATGTAAAGAATTAAACATTTTGTGCATCATGATTTAATGCTGCAATTCAATTCATTGTGCTGCTCATACTGGTGTGCCAGCTTTGGCCACCGGGAGGCAATATAATACAGTCATGCAGACACAAACGAAGAACAATAGTACTTCTACTACTGTAAGTCACGCAGTAAGATGTTGTAATAGCAGTATTTTTCTTAGAATAAAGATTATACACCTGTGGGTATTGTTATATTATCTACGTACATTTGTTGCTCCAGAGTTTGTGTTCAAATACCCATTGCTTCTAAAAGTGACTATCGATGCTAACCGTTAGCATGTCAGAAGCATTTTGCGTTGTTTGTCAGCATTAAGTGAGGCACACTTTCCTAAGGATAAGTTATGTGGTTGTTTTAAACACACAAGGTGTAATTCTCTGCTTAATGTTTAATTTGACAGTAAACCTTCACTAGGAGTGGCGTTAAACAACTGGAAGCCTGTTTTTGATTAAATGTTCACTATTTGCCAAACGGCTACTTCTTTTTAAGTGAGTTGAATTGAGTTCACTGCCACCATACAGCGCTTAAATTGACTTAAAGTCAAAGCAAAAAATCGGTAGAATGGTGGCTAGTATCACCAAAAACTCTACTAATTTAATCTGATTCTATTTTTTGGTTGTTGTTGTCCTCATTAGGGTCAGCCTATTCCAGTTGACTGCAGGGCACATATAAAATGATCATGAGATAGAAGCATTCTTTATTTGGATTTTTATTCAGACAGATTTGGGTCAAATTGACCCACAAACATGATTGCTGTTCCTGAGAAACGAGCACAACAGGAGGATTAAAAACACTCCACACATTCATTAAATACATTTTAAAACCATCACAACTGCACCAACACTTCTAGTGTCCGCTTTCCGGGCATGCTGACTTCCATATCCAGAGTGTTTCAAATTAGTTTGAGGCTTGCCTTCTATTCCGAGAGTGGAAATCCGCCGGTCAGCTCTGTGGTTTATAACCTGCTAACGTGCTATAGCTGCACGAACGGATGCAGCGGGTATTTTAAGTACACCGACAGAAGACGTGGATGCTGGGTGGGGAGAGGTGGGCTGTCATGTCATGTCATATCATAAACGACATCATTTCATTAATCTCATGGCAGGCGTTGCCGTCCACCATGGTCATCGTGGGCATCTACTGCGGCGTGATCGCCATCATGTTCCTGCTGCTCAAGATAGTCATCTACCGGCTGCACCACACCCTGGACGAGGGCGAGGTGGTGGAGTTGCAAGCCAAGAAGACGCAGGGTGGGCGAGGCGGCGTCGAGGGGGCGCGCGACAGTGGCGCCACCCGACGTCAGGACAGCAACGGCCCGGGGTAGGTTTTTGGGTGTCTTCAGGGCAGGGGTTCTCAAAATTTTGGGTCCAGGGACCCCATGCAGCGAAGACATTTTAGTTGCTTTATGATATTTGTTTCATTGGCAATCATATGTACAGTTAGTATGCATTTTTTTAAAAAGTGATTTGCCATTATTTATTGTGAACTATTTAGCCCCTGGGGCACCGGGGATCCCAGTTTGAGAACCACTGCGCTCGGGTTAGGCTTAGGGTCCCTAACCCTAACTTCATGGGAAGGGGGAGCCACGTTACCTTTTTGGGCTGTGCCACCAGGCGCTCGCCTTCGAGCCCCACCTCCAGGCCTGGCTCCAGAGGGAAGGGGGGGCCTCGGTGACCCGTGTACGGGCAAGGGAAAACATGATTCCTTCAATTTACTCATCATAGGGGGTCTTTTTAGACGTGCTTTGTCTGGTCCCTCACCTAGAACCTGTTGGCCATGGGTGACCCTGCCAGGGGCATAAAACCCCAGACAACTTAGGTTTTCTCGGTTCTTTGGCAGCATGAGAAGCCTGTCTTGGGAAGAAAAGGTTTGGAAAACATCCACGGAGTCACTGGTGTTAAATTCCTGAGACTCAAATGGCTCAAGCAAGGGACACTTTGGTTCTAAATTCCTGCAAATTGCATATGGTCACAGTCAGAAAGAACAATAGTTCTTTTTTGCAGGGACAATGGATAATAGTGAATGAAATATCCCCGGGGGCCCTTGGTAGTAGTTAGGGGTGTAACTCTCCGCCAAAACGATTGCGGTCCCCTTCATACTTTGGTTTTAATGTCATGGTTTGGTTCACATTCAGTACTGCAAGGGAACAAAATGCTAAACATGGATTTTCTTTTGTGTAAACAGTAACACATGTAATAAGGTTTTTTTTTTTTTAAACAACTGTCATTGTGTGTTAGCATTAAGCTAGCAGACTTTTATGTTTCTATTAAATATAATTCTCTTTTTTTAATGTTTAAACTTCACCTGGGACCATTCTACATATTATGTCCCCTTTTAATGTTTTTCACCAAGTCTAAAGGCTCCGGCAGAAGGAATAAAAACCAATGAGGTTGCACTATTTTATTGCCCTCAACCGGACTGAGTGACTCGTATCAACATTCCAGAGTGGCGGCCCTTGGCTTGACCCTTTCGGAGGAGTACAAAAAGAAGCGCGCTCCGCTATGCCCAGCTGTCGTTTGCCCACACATCTGGAGTCCAGGTTGTTTTGACAAACAGAGCTGATGTTGTGCGCTCAAGGTGTTGTTGTTGTTGCTGCTATGTCTCTATGTGACCGTTTCCCGGGATGTTTATCTAAACCGCTTGACCCCGGTTACGAAACATCTCCGGCGCATGGAAATGATTTATAGACAATCCCTGGCAAGGCTGTTTGTTTTTCGGTCATTACAGCCTGGTTGAAAAAGCACATCTGGGCTAAATCTAGACCCTGCCGCTAATTTACATCACTTGAAATCTCTTTACTGTCCCTTATTTCACTCGTTGAGGCTGTGAGAAACAAACCCTTTTTTGAGTTGCGTAATCTCTACGCCCTTCATTCAATCAGGTTGACTGAATGAAAGGATGGAGATGAATGACGTGCGACGGCGGTGGACAGTTGCACCGAGCATGATTGGGATGAATGACACACTAGGACAATGCTTAACACAAGCGTGTGTGCGCAGCGACCCTGGAGGGGGGATCGAGATGGCCGACTTTATCAGGCAAGAGACCCCGCCGGTGGACTGCAGCTCGCGGAACTCCTACATTGGGATGGAGCAGCAGGTAATTCATTTATTGCAGTGGTGGGAAGTTACTGTACTTAAGTACAGTTTTGATAGCCAGTGTTTTTTTGACCCCCTTCCCATTATATCATGATGTTTTTTTTTTTCCATTGTGCCTCGTTATCAAAACAGGTATTGTAAAAATTCATTTTAATTTTTTATTTTGTATGAGTACATTTCTGAGTCTACTTTTTTTTTACTTAAGGGGATGAATCATTACTTTTAGGTTTTTTGTTTTTTTAAAAAGGATCTGTACTTCTACTTAAAAAGTGTGAGTGATGAGAGTAATTACACTTTATGAAACTATTACTTTAGGTTCTCATCTTTTACTATGATTTTACTATTACTATGATTTACTATGATTTTTATACAATATAGTCATATCTTTTTCATTTAAATGTATCAGAGAAACATTTTTCTCATTTTTTTTTTTGAGGGGCTCGAACAGGTGAATGGCATTTTAATTCAATGGATAAAATTGATTTAATATACAAATAAATTGTGGTACGAGCTTGGTCAAGGGACAATTAAGCTCGTAAGTACACGAAGTTCAGAGTCTTCTCATCTCGACTTGGCCACCCTGTCAGCCGGTTTAAAGTTTAGAGGTGTGCTTCCGGCAGCACAGGAGAGGATGTTCCACTTCGTTAAGATCAGGCGCCTTATTAGTTGACCCTGCGGGAACACGTCTTCTAATTTATCATCTTTTGCATTCCCAATCCAGACGGCGTCCACCCCCAGGAGAACGACGGGAGCCAAAGGTAACGAAACGGTGGTGGCACCCAAACCCCCTCCCAACCTCTTCTCTCCCCTCCCCAACGTGCCGAGTCACGCTCGGCCAACACGTCCGTCTGACTCAACGTCGCAGTCACAAGATGAGGCGCGTGCTAGACAAGGCGCTTGTTCCACAGAGAGTTAACACGAACTCTGTGGTGTTGAGGGTAGAGTGCAGACCTCTGCCAAGGCAAGACAATTGGAAAAAAAGAAAAAAAAAATCATGACGGGCCGTCCACTATGGTTCTACTCATGTCCTGTCGGTGTCAGTAACACAAATTGCAAATTGGGTGTCACCTGCCACACACAGCAAGCTTTTTTTTTCTCTCTCTTCGATCTGTAGGGTCACTGCCCCATTCGTCCCCCATGCAAGCAGACTGGAACAGCTCCACCAGTATCTATATCCAGAGCTGCACCAAAATTTAAGGCCAAATTTTTCCAAACTCAGTCGAGACATCAGACAAGGCCTCATGATGCCATTCCACCCCAGTCCTGCAGGGGGCACTAATGTGTATTGTATTGGTGTGTTGCTGCCACACAGCAGATTTTCATTCCTCCTGGATCTGGTGGGCCACTGCCCAACATGGCCCCCTAGCAAGCGGACTGTAGCAGCAAAAACTGTCGTTAAATTCCTCCAGCTGCACCTTTATCTGGATTTGCACCAAAATCTGCTATATATGCAGAATGTCATGTGAGAAATGCGGAAATTGGGATAGGTGACTTCCTGTGTATGCGTCGCTAACGAGCATGACTACGGTTTGATCACATGATTGTTTGAAGGCAAACTTGCTAAAAAAAGTACCTGTATATAAATATGTTTGTCATTTATAGAAATATGATATGATATATGTAAACACAAACAAAGCCTAAACATCGGCTTTTGTCGTCTTTGGTGGCTCTGTGGTGGCATTTTGTTTATAAAAAAAGAAAAAAAGACATTGTAGACGTTTACAGTTCCCACAGGTGCTATTTCATGCTCCCCTTTGCCATTCACCCAAGCAAGGAGAAAGTGCTTTTACCCGCTTTGCCGAATGCAGAAGTGGGTTGTGCATATACCGGATTGAAGGCAATGTGCTGGGTGATGCTGTTCCACTCCAGTCCTGTCAATGGCAGTAATGCCTATTTCAACGTAGACGTAACATGCCACACATGGTAAGCTTTCTTTCCCCAGTTCTCTATCTTCTGGTTTTGGTGGGTGACTACCCCACTTGGCTCCAATGCAAGCGTGCTGTATCACTGGCTGTGAAAACAAAGTTCGGCACCTCCAACAAAATGTAGTGGGTTCTGCTGCTACCCCTCGACAATGATTGTTGGAAATTGTGTTCCGCGTAACTAGCCAACACATATCTATCCAAACACAACTTCCTGATTCTCAAATTTGTGCTTAGTGGAGGAAATAAACCCGCAATTTCCCAATGGATCCATTGTACTGTGAGCTGAAGAGCTTTTCATCCTCTATGTTCGCCTCAATCACAGAGGGACGCCACTGTGGGAAATGAGCGCTGTTGTTGTGAAATGCTGATTTTGAAAGAGGATTTTTCTTAAAAGGGTATCGGGAAGTTCGAGGGAACATGCCGGTATTAGCGTTGCCTCATTGGGGAGGAGGGGGCAGTGTTTCTGGGAAGAGTGCTAGGACTTATCTGTTACTGAGAGGTCACCAAAAGGTAGGCGGTGCAGAGAAACAAAAGACGGTGGCAGTTAAACAGGAAGGGCAACAACGGCACCTCGCCGAACGTATTAATAATTGATTTAAGCTGTCGTCTCCTAATTGCTTCCGTCCTTTCTTTGCAGATGTGGGAAAGACGTCAGATGACATCAGCTTGACTCTGGTGGAGAGCTGCAGTCACGATCACGGTGCGCACGCAAGTTCATTTAAAGGGGACATATGGAAAATGTAATGTTTTCGTGCTTGTATTCCAATATTTGGGTCTCTTTAGTCCCTACAAAGTAAATCTTTAGTGATCTGCCTTTTTCTAAAAATGTGTGTGTGAGCAAGCCATTCAGCACTTCTTCCACACTTTGACCAATCAACAGAGCTAATTAACATAATAACCACGCCCACATTAAGTTTCTCAGCCAATGACATGATGAGCTCGGTTGGACGAAGTTCCAGAGCGAAAGAACCACTTTGACGCGGTGGCTGAAGCACTATCATGTCAAAGCCAAATGAAGCAGGGCTACATTGTTAGCATAGATTATATTACCTAACAGTGTTAACACCATTAGCTTCTGATAATAATATAATCATGTTCGCCTTCTACTTGCTGAAGCAAAAAAAAAAAAAAAAAAAAAACGCAATAGCATTTTCGACAATAAAATCTTTTAAGCTATTAGTGCACGATCTGTGCGTGTGCGGGCATGTGTCGAACACATCGGCAAACACAGGTGCCGCCCCGCCCCCACATCGACAACTATGCTGGGCATATGAATATGTGCAGCTCTTCTGGCCCTTGCCTGAAAATGGTGGATCTTCACCCAGCCCAACTGGCATGTCGATGGGCAGAGAAACTTGGTGTGGTGGTGGTATTGTGCAAATTAGCTGAATTTTGACATCACAAACACATTCTGGGATTTAATTGGTTGTTTAATTTCCAACTTGCTTGATGGGTGGAAGGCACTCCAAAGACCCAACTCTTTGTATCCAAGTTATTAAAATGTTACTTTTGCACAAGACGCCCCTTTTAAATATATGATGCTTTGATCCTTTTGTTTTTAGATCTGCTCTCAGACACAAAGATGTACTGCTTGGTTCCCAACGACTCCTTTGGCTCTCTGCAGCCCTCCACTTCCTTGTGTCCGTCCGAGCTGTCGCGAGAACCCGCCGAGCTCTGCAATTCCACCGCGTACCACTGTAGCCTGTCGCACGAGGAGACCGCCCCTCATGTGTCCTCTCAGTCGCAGACCTTTAGGAAGGAGCCCCGTTCACGTGGCCTGCCTCGGACCTCCAGCTCGGCAGGGTCCGCCTTCACCGAACCCGGCCTGCCGGACTTTGCACTCTATCCGCCCCCCAGGAGGGGCTGCCTGGATCCCGTGTGCGAGCTGGAGGCCGCCCGGCCGCAGCGGGAGGCAGAGGAGCGGCTCTACCAGCAGGACCAAGCAGTGGCCTCCACCTCAGGGCTGGAGTGTTACAGGCACAAAAACCTACAGAGGGTATCCCGCTCCGTTTCCAGGGAAGCCGGAGAGGGGGGCTCAGGTTTGTACCAGGCGGACGCGGGTGGCAGCGGGAAGGGCCCCAACGTCGGGGGCAAATCCCGGCGGGGCGAGCGCAGTGCAGAGAGCCTGCGCAGCCTGAGCACGCGCAGCAGCGGCTCCACCGAGAGCTACTGCAGCGGCACCGACCGTGACACGAACAGCACCATCAGCAGCTTCCACAGTGAGCAGACGAGCTCCACGCACGTGGAGAGCCTGCTGTCACTCGCGGGGGACGAGCGGACACAGGACCGGGTGGAAGCGGTGGCCGCCCACGCCGACATCAGGGCGTGCTCTCGGGGCGTTGGCAGCCTTCCCTCCAGGGAGGCCAATAAAAACCCACACGCAAATGAGCTGACTGCTAACCAGCCAGAAACAGCCGGGTCCTCGGCACCTCCCGAGCTCACCCAGGGCAGCAGGAGTTCAGAAGAGCCAGGCACAAGGACCAGTGCCGTTGGTTCAGTCGAAGTGGTCGCAACCGACCACGTTCAGTCAAGCAACCTCGTTCAGAGGACTTGTTCCTTGTCCGCCGGCCGCAGTGGGCGGCGGCGGACAAGCAAGAAACGGGCGAGCAGTTTTGACAGCAGCCGCCACCGGGACTCCATGTCGAAGCGGGGGATGGCCAAGCCTTGTAGCGCCGTGTTCATCGGGGGCGGTGGAGAGGAGGACTCCAGCGACCACAGCGAGCTCAGCTGTACCTCCAGCCTACCCTCCGCCCGCCACCTGAGCACGGATAGCTCCTCCAGCGCTACTTCGCGTTCCTGCCACTCACCCGAGGGGCTCTGCCGGGCCCTCAAAGCCAAGCACACTGCAGCCAATGTGGCCTCCTCTGCAGCGTTGGAGGCGGGAGCACGGGCGGGAGGGAGGCGCCGCGCCTCCCGGCGGACCCCCAGCACAGGCAGCGCCAAGACGCACGCCCGGGTGTTGAGCTTGGACAGTGGCACCGCCGCCTGCCTTAATGACCCTACACGCCTCAGCGCTCCCGCCCGGCCCCGGCCCCTCACCACCTCCAAATCGGACCTGGAAGCCAAAGAAGGGGAGGTACTGGACGCCGCCTCTTTGATGGGTCGCGCCTCTCAGCTCGAGTCGGTGACGCGCTCCAGGAACAGTCTGCCCAACCAGGCCGTGTTCACGGAGACTCAGGACGCCAGCCCTTCTTGCATGCGGGGTATGTAGTGAGACCACTGTGAATGCTGACCTGCCCGTACGTTGTTACCAGTTTACGTTTCAAATGGGTCCAAAGTGCTGTGTAAACCTAAGGTATCGTGATGACACAGTCTTGGCACACTGACACCATCCTTGACTTTTGTCAGTGCTATTTTCTTTTGGGGGGAGTGCTTTGGGGGTTAAAGTTACGCCATTAGGGTTGTTAAATCACATTATTTTCTGAAAAAGTTGTAACTCTTATGAAAAATACAAATTATTTGTGGAAAAAAAAGTTGTTTTCACTTTTGAAGGGTAAAATCTTTTTTTGAGAGAGGAAAAAAAAAAATTTCAAAATCTATTTTATTTCAGGAAAAACTGTATTTTTAAAGGCAACATTTATAAGTGTGAAAAGCCTTTTTTCACCACAGAAATATTGGTGACGAGTTTGTTTTTGTTTTTTAAATAGTGTACATTTTCGAAGTATTTCTTTCAATGGGCAAAAAAAACCTTTTCAAATTTTATTTTTTATTTTTTTCTGAGGAAAGTAATTTATTTTTTTTTTGCTGGGAATTTTTGGGGTGTTTTATTTGCCCTAGAGATGAAGCTTAATTTACTGGGCTGTTTTGGCCTGTTAGATTAGATTCATTATGAATCGATTCATTTGAGTATTTTGTGGTGTACAATGCCTGATTCACTATTGCTTTTACGTCCCCGTCTGTGATGTTGTCATAGTGAGTTTCCACGAGCCTGACGTTCTCCTGTGTAGCTTATGACGCCACACGCCTTTGTGTTGATCTTAGACAAACAGCTGAACGCTTTATTTTTGACACACACACACAATCTAATGGGCTACCCCTCCCCCCCACATTCTTTGGAACTGCAGGCAAATAGATATCTTACTTGCTTGTTGCTTTTGTGTTCTAAAACTGTTAATTATCAGTCACAGATTCATTGGTCTACTCCATCTGACTTTTAAAAGCTTATCTTTTCAAGACATTTTGTATGCTTGTGTGCTTTTGACTTAACGGGAACATTTTGGGAAAGGTCCTTTTCTTTCCGTGGTGCACAAATCAAGATCTATAAAGGCATGTTTGGAGATGTTTTATCTGGAAGAACGTACGTATTTGGGATGAACTAGATTAGAGTCGGTGAACCAGACATGCCATGTTTCCTTCCATTTTCACTTCATGTAATGTGTCCCAATGCTTTTTGGCTGTTTGGTACATGTGCTTTTTATTTGTTATTGGAAAAAAAATCTTACTTTCTCATGACTTTTTTTTCTTTTTTTTTTTCTTGTTAGAATGTGACTTATAAGACTTTTAGATAGATGGGTATTATTTTATCTGAGAAAAATTTTCCTTTGAAAATAAATGGTGGAGGGATTGTAATATTTGGAGGAAAGAACAAATGTGTGAATTTTATTTGAATGAAACATTATTTTTGTAAATAATTTTTGGGAAAATGTAGGTACACCTAAAAATTTGAAGAAAAAAAAAATTTCTCCCATGGATAAATTGTTGGGAAAAAATTTATTATTTTATTTCATTTTCCACAAAAAAAAATCTCAAAAGCATTTCTGTAATTTTGTGGAAAGAAAATAGTAAAAAATGTTTGATAAAAACATTCTGGAAGAATGCAAAAAAAAAAATACGAAGAACATTTTTTCACCCCAAAAAATATTTCTTAAACAGTTTTTCCCGGCCTGTGAACAAATTATTTTTTTTTTGTTAGACTACGGGCGTAATTGCCAAGTCATACTGTCACAATATCAATAAACATATAGAGATTTGCTTGCTAAATTATTTTTTTCCTTCATGTCTGTGTAGAGTTTCAGTTAGCTACCTCATGGTAATATGCATATGGTGAATCGACTTGTTTTTCAAAAAGGACTTGGGCAATTTTGCGATTGGGCTAACGTTTGGACTAATGTGGCAAAAATCGTGAAAAATCTGTTTCTGAAAAAGCATATATAAAAAAAAAGAAGAAGCTTTATCTCACATTGCAGTCATTTTAAGAATGTTTTTTAACGAGCGATTTGTGCTGAGGCTGAAATAGGAAGCGATCATCATATGTGAGACTTTTCATCCTCAGCCTTGTTCCAAATGAAGCGCTCAAATTGTGTCTGGGGAAAAATAACGTTCCACGTTGACCGCCGTATACCCTGTCTCTCACCGTCACAGCCCCGGGCAGCGAGGAGACAGTGGTGTTCCGCCGCGAGCGGAGTACGTTTCGCCGGCAGGCGGTGCGGCGACGGCACAACGCGGGTAGTAACCCCACGCCGCCTTCCTCCCTCATTGGCTCTCCCCTCAGGTATGGCGTCCTTCTTGGCCCGCTGTAAGCATGTGACCACTGACTGCCATGCGCATCACACAATCATCATATTCTTTTTATGTCTTGCTCAGCATGTGTTCCTTTTCAACCTTATCCATGCTGTCATAGTGTATGTCATCTTTTTAATAGCGCATTTTAGGTGGCTGACAAAGAATGGAGTCCTTTCAACTTTGCCAGGCCTGACTAATCAATCTCTGCACAAGTGCGCATGATTTGCTGGTCCTGCTGTATCGCATGGATTTACTTGTTTTTCTCTCTCTCTTTCCTAAAGTGATTTGGAGAGCATGCAGAATTTAAAAATGTATTTAGGGCCAGAGCACTTCTTTTTCCAAGTGCGTGTTTCCAATACAACCGCCGCATCCGCCCCCCCCCCCCCCCCCCCCCCCCCCCCCAAAAAAAAAATTACTCTGTAGGGCCCCTGGAAGGTTAGCTTGAACCTGTATGTAAGTGTATTGGACCGACCCTTAAAGCCAACTTATGTCGAAACACATTGGAACAACCAGTAACTCAAACATGTAAGCTTAGTAGAACTTGATATGAAGTGTATTTGACTGACCAATAAATCCAACCTGACACCGACCAATAACTCAAATCTCTTTGTAAGTGTATTAGACTGACCAATAACTTAAACCTGTCAGTAAGTTTGTCAGAGCCACTAATAGTCCTAAACCGTACATTTCTGTATTGCACTCCATTTTCCTTTCTGGCTTCCGTGGCTTCTCACGTTCCTCCCCCACTTATCTCCCGCAGTCTCCAGGAGGCACTCAGCCAGGCCTCCCAGCCTCCCGCCTGCCAGGCCATATCTACTCAGCCGTCTCGCACCGCCTCCCAGGTGACGGTGCTCAGCGCCAGCGCCTCCCTGCTGGCCAGAAACGGAAGCGCACACCTGGAGGGCTCTCAGGACAAGGCTTCGACGGTCGGCGCCAGCAGCTTGCAGGACGACCTCGGTAGGGAGCCAGTGCATGTTGCATGTTTTGACTTGATTCTCTTGGTTTGGAGGGGAACAGAGAAACCCTCTTTATCACAGAGAATACATTCCAGACTAGGGCTCCAGCAATTTTCCAAAATTAATTTGATAGGTTTCAAAAACAAATAGAAGCAAAATCTCTACCTCAAAGCTTTGCAGGGATCATTTTTAAAGCTCTTCTTTGTGTCACTCCAGTTAAAGGTTTACTGTAAAATTGAAACATGAAAGTAAAGAGAATTAAATGTTCAACCAAACCTAACAAAAAGTCAGCTACCCTAATCCTAAAATATAATGTTAAACACCAAAACCGGGCTAACAGAAAGACCTCAATGCTGCCCGCCCGGCATGTGGCACTACACTGAAAGCGTGCAACTCTATAGATTCAGACTCTCCTATATTGGTCGCCTTATAGCAAAACTGCTGAAGTCAGGGATTGACAACTGACGGTCCGCACTTGGAGTGGCCGGTCAATTCATTTTAGGAAATTTTAAAAAAGAAAAAAAATTGTTGTTTCTTGTTGTTGTTTTTTTATTTTAAACGAGGTAGAGGAAACGTGTCCAGCACCCACAATTGTAGTGGCCCCTAGATTAATTTAAATATGTTTCGTCTACCATAAGAGTAGTGACGTCTTCATGTAAACCAGGAA
Source organism: Phyllopteryx taeniolatus (assembly GCF_024500385.1). Lineage (NCBI taxonomy): Eukaryota > Metazoa > Chordata > Actinopteri > Syngnathiformes > Syngnathidae > Phyllopteryx > Phyllopteryx taeniolatus. The sequence goes on along the minus strand of NC_084514.1, from coordinate 8,452,916 downwards.
GAGAGAGTAATGACGCAATGGTGAAAAGCTGCGGTAAGAGAAAGCTCGAACAAGAAAACCGCAGTCCCATGTGGCCCCCTGGTAGCGCTGAAAAAAAAAATTGTGGCCCCCACCATCATTTAAGTTGCCCATCCCTGCCCCAAGTCATTTTTAACTTACTGTCACAATATCGATAAAAAAACATTGCCAATGTTTTTGCTAGAAATATTTTTTTCTCAATGTCCGTGTAGATTCTCAGTTATACAGGCCATAGTGATCCACAAAAGTTATATAACGGTAACTGCACTCTTCTTGCTGGTCAAATTTGTTGTTTTTATTAAATTCTGAAAAACTTAAAAAGTTACTTGGGCATAAAAAACGATAGCTTCAAAATTTGCAATATAGTGGAGGTACTAAAGATGAACCGCAATACATTATAGTGAGGGTTCACTGCAGTTGTTCTGGTGGGGTAGTTGCTGTCAGTCAGTCATCAGTCACGTCACATTTAGCCGACTGATGTGATCAGATCCCCAAGCCGAGTACATATTATCCATGCTCCAATTATCTGCATTTGTTGATAAAGCATCAGGAGCCTCCACTCAGATTATTGGCATGCTAGCCGTGGGTGGCGACCGTCAATAGGCGGACTCCGGTCTAGATCCAGATGCAGCCCCAAATGCCTTTCTATGCAGACCCATTTGTATTACAAGATTGTTTTGACAAATTTTAACAATTTGGATTGGGGGATTTCAGGCGTCTTTATACGCCTGCATTGCAGGACGTGACCAACGAATTGGCCCGCGCGGCCCCTCTGCGTAGCTTGACTCGCACACGGCAAAACTTTTTGCTGCGTGTAGAACGCCGCGGAGATCATTTCTCATGATTGGTCCGTTTTAGTCACATGCTGTGATGACGTACTCAGCGTGGTCCTTGGTTCTACATACCATCTACGCCGCCGCATCCTTGATCGATTTTGCAGTATAATTAAACGTATCATCTGGTCATCTAGGTCCGTTTGGTACCGTATCACATGCATGTTAGTCAACTGGTGTACGGAGTTGCTGAGCCGCAAGGGGGGGCAAGCCAGCGAGCCCTCATCCCGCGGGGGACCCAGCCAGGGGGGTGCCACCCACTTCCCAGGATCCAGGGAGATTTGTAATTGTCAAGTCTGAAAATTCTCGTTCGATGATCGCTTTTCCACGTCCATTCGAATGTCAATTCAAGTCACCACCCATTCGAGCACAGTCCAAACGTCCATGTTTACGTCCCAGTTGACTGGTGTGTGGTTGCTCCACATTGTTTTGTGTGTCAGTGTTTGTTTCAGTAGATTCTGAAATGTCAGTGTTGTGCACGTCAATGGTTATGTTTCACAACATTTAAAAATGTTATTCCAAAACACTTGCAGCCCCCCTTTACGATTGTTGCTCAACCCCTCATAGATGAATTGATTAGGAGGGTACTTCAGTGGACGTGTATTTTTTAACACACATCAGTCTTTTTTTTCTTCTTCTTTTCTTCAAAGGCAAACTCACGCCCTCCTTGTACGAGGCTGCCGGTTGCGACATGTCCCTGGTCAACTTTGAGCCTGCCACTAGACGAGCCTCTAATAACATTTGGTGAGCATCATACACTCAAACTTTATCAGTTGTTAGTCTTCTTTTTATGAAACAACGCAGAGTGCAAAAGTTACAGTAGCAATAATGTAACAGAGTAAGTAAGTGTAACAGAAACAGAAATGAACAATGCAGACAAATACAACAGTTAAACTTTGAACAGTTGGAATTATGACGCTATACAAATGCCAATGGCATGGAAGGGGCATGACCACCACGCTATTGTTTTTGGTCCCTACAAGCTTTGGCATACCGCCAAAAAAAACAAATTCGCCAACCAAATTGCTAGCCATGATGTCCGCTCGCTATAGGTTGACCTACACTGTGTACTGTATGTAGCTAGAGCGCAAGGCAGTTATACTACTCATCCCTTATCTCATACAGTTTGTTCCATTTGGGAACTCCAAATGCCTATCTAGTGTGTTTTAGGTGACCACCGATGGAATGCTAATTGAATACAGCGAGTGCCTCCTCTTACAGTAAATGTTATTGTGTGGTACAGGGACACCGACTCCCACCTCTCCAGTTCTACCTCAGTTCGCTTCTACCCTCATGACCTGGTGAGTTGAATATGTTCTGTATAAAACACTGTGTGCTGTATTGCAATTGGAATCCAGATGGTTGTGACTGGGTGGCAATGTAGCCTTTAATGCTTTTACTGGCCTATCTTTGTATTGACGTACAGTGGTACCTTGACTAAGAGTTGAATTCGTCCTGGGACAAGCTCATAGCTCAATTTAGTTATTTCAAATCAATTTTCCCCATTGAAATGAATTGAAATGCCATTAATTAAGCTGTTTAATTGGAGAATTAGAAGTTGTGTGTTTGAAACAAACACATAGCTTAGCCTTCAGTCCTTAGCCTAATGCTAATACAAACACATAATGGGAAATGTATGTGTAGCCCTTTTAGCAACTGATATTTAAACACAAACATGTAAATGTAAAGAAATTAACTTTTTTTTTGTAATTATTTTTTTTTATAAAGTGCTATCAAGCTGTAGGTTGCACACACACACACAAACACACACGTGTTTAAGTGTACCTTTAAAGAGTGTGGGCCAGTGAGCGAAGTCAGGAGCTTGGCCATTTACCACAATTAGTTCAGTGTGAGCTTTTTCTCCATTCTCCTTGTGAGTGTTTTCATTTTCCGTTTGTGTGCCTGAAGCCCAGTCAAAATTCAGATATTTGCTCGCAACACAAAGCAACGCTGTACTCTGACGCCGAGGCAGCTCTCTTTCACCCAGATCCGCCTGAACCGCCTGCTCACCATGGACCCGGAGCTGCTGGAGCAGCAAGATGCCGACCTGAGCCCGGAGCTGCGTACTGTGTCACTGGGGCCCGACGACCCGGTGTCCGCCGCCACTGTCGGCAAGGCCAAGCAGTACTACCGCCTGTGGCTCATGCCTTACCTGTGGGTGGGCCTGCACTTTGACCGCCTCACTCTGCTGGCGTTGTTTGATCGGTAAGTCGCAACAGCATCGCGACCCAGTAGATTCTGACTCTGTGTGGTCCTTCCACAATGTTGTGCGCGTCCATGTTTATGTTCCAGTAGACCAGCGGCCCTCAATAAACTGCCAATTTGTGGCCTCTGAACAATTAAACCCCTTTCAAGTCCTTTTCACACTGCAATTAGCAGAGCACAGTGCGCCTTTGACCAACCCATTCTTTGTGTGTATGCTGCTGCTGTGATGCGATGTGTCTGCCAACATGACAGAGCGCAAGGTGGCCGTTTGCCACAGCAGCGTCGCCGCAGCACCGTTGCCCGAATTTAAAAAGGTTTCATTTGATTCTGGTGTGATGTCTCTGCGACAACAGATTACGTCTCTAAATAGTAGTGCTGGCGGAGTGACTTCAGAGTGCAAGAGATACCAGCAAAGTAACAGTACAGTTATCCTTTCGTGATCGCAAAGTTCGCACGTCCATGGTTATGTTCCATTAAACTGTGATGTGTGGTCACTCCACAATGTTGTATGCTACCATGTTTATGTTGAAGTAGATTGACGAGTGATCGCTTCACAATGTTTTGCGTGTCTCTGTTTACGTCCCAGTAGACTCTGGTGCGTGGTCGCTCTGTATTATTTGTTCCCCTAGACTCTGTAATGCAGTGGGTCTGCAATGTTTTACGCATCCTTATTTGTTCCGGTTTACTCTGTCATGTGGTCGCTCCACAATTTTGTGCATGGACATGGTTGTTCCAGTAGCCTATTGACTTGTGGTCGCTCCTAAATGTTCACATTTAAGGAGACTGATGAGTCATTGTGCCGTAATGTTGTACACTCTGAGCTGTGGTCATGCCGCATATTTCTTCTGTCCCTTTGCATTTTGACTTGAGGTCGCATCGCAATGTCGTGTGGTCACTCTGCAATGTTGCATGTGTCACTGGTTATGTTTTAAGACATTGTTATGTGGTCGCCCCACAATATTTAAGTTTCAGTAGACACTGAAGTGTGGTCGCTCCACAATGTTGTTAATTATAGTTAGTTAGTTATGTTCCAGCTGACTCAGACGTTTTGTTGCTCCAAAATGTTGTGCACATCCGTGTTTATGTTACAGTATGATGGATTGCTACACTTTCAGATTTGGGCTTTGGCTGCAAAGATATTAGTTAGAGGTGTAACCAACACGAAAATGTGAGAGCTGTCTCTGGGTGGACAAAAGGTGAAGACGAAAAAAATCAATCAGACCCATTACACAAACATTGACCCCGTAATCATTTCTGAATGTTTTAGTTGCTTTTGTCCCAGGAACCGAGAGGTTCTGGAGAACGTGCTGGCCGTGGTGCTGGCCGTCCTTGTGGCCTTCTTGGGCTCGGTGCTGCTGGTGCACGGCTTCTTCACCGACATCTGGGTCTTTCAATTCTGCCTCGTCATTGCCAGCTGCCAATATTCGTTGCTCAAGGTGAAGAAGTTACGGTTTTAAAGACTTCTTTTCTGTTTCAGTTGACTTAATTCTTTTTGTCTGTTTCATTGACAGAGCGTTCAACCTGACTCCTCCTCCCCGCGTCATGTAAGTCAGCAATCACTTTTAGGATTTTACAGCTCAACCAGATCTTTACTGTAGCAACCAATTTGTTAGCACAGTTCTACTCCAATGTTCCTCCATGTATACATCTGTCTGTCACAAAAATGCCCGCTATTTAGCAGAAAACAATCGTTTGTTAATGTTTTATTTATGATATAGTAAACCTAATTACTCTAACGCCCTTGCATGTGGGAGAGGAGAGCCACAGTCGCCGATGAACTATTCAATCGTTTATTGAATGCCGGGATAACAGGAAAGCACAGTGAGCACACACATCGGCGCTGCTCTCGGCCACAGCTCACGCATAGACACTCACATGCAGACTCACCGACGTCACATGCTACCCCACCAGGCCCCGTCTCTTAAATGCACATATCTAACACAGAAGCTACCAAAAGATATCTTTAATGGTAAAAAAATATATATTATTATGCATGAAGTTATCAAGTAGAATAAAACTGTAAAAAAAAAAAAAAGTCAAGCACATTGTTTCTTAGGATATCAATTAAGTTATTTGCGAGTTTTACTGGTTGAATGTTATGCTTGATTCATCTCTGACTCGTGAAATTTGGGTAGCTATTCGTTCTTGTTAAAAATGTTGAAATGCCAAATCTGACTGAAATTGAAAGAGTCTGTGTAAAAGCTCTTCATGATGCTAGGTCTAATGTATTTGTCAAGTATAGTAGATAGTACAAAAATTAAGATGACATAATGTAAAAAATGTAGATGCTTTTTCAAGTCTCTTGTATTTATCTGTGTGGACAACCGGCTTCTCGCCTTATGTGACTGTACCCTCTCTGTCGCCACCTAAAGGGCCACAATCGCATCATCGCCTACAGCCGGCCCGTGTACTTCTGCCTGTGCTGCGGACTCATCTGGCTGCTGCACTACAGCAGCCTGAGGACCAGTTCCTCCCGCTTTACGATGTACGGTGTCGCTCTCACCAGCTCGCTCGTCCTTGCCTCCGCCAGGGACCTCGTCATAGGTGAGGGTCAATGTGGGTGGTGGTGGTGATAGTAGTACTAGTTGTGGTAATGATAGTAGTAGTAGCGGTGGTGGTGGTCGTAGTAGTGGTGGTGCTGGTGGTGGTAGTAGTTGTAGTAATAGTAGTGGTTCTAGTAATATTACTAGTTGTGGTCAAAGTATTAGTGGGATTAGTGGTGATGGTTTTAGTTGTAGTGCTGGTAGTTGTAGTGGTGGTGGTCGTAGTATTAGCAGAAGTGGGTAGAGTAGCCCAAAGGATTTCTATCACATTAGAACAATATGACTCAAGTCAAAGTAATTATTTTATTAATCAGTGTGAATGTTAAATACAAGAAGAAAAAATGGGAATTCAACTCATTGCCCAACAATGATTAACGTTAAAAAGAAAAAATCCATTGAAACTTTATAAAGTGACATAAATTAAGGCAAATTTGACCTCAACAAATTGTCTTAATGTGTTTACACTTGTGAAACATCAGCTCTTTCTGGAAGTCTTTCGGCTCCTCGTCAAGTGAAAACATATCGAATAATCTTTCCCCATTGAAATGAATAGAAATTCCATGAATCCGTTCCAGCCTTCCAAAAAATGTTTGTAATGTGTTTTTCAATAAGAAAATAGCACTTTATAATATTATTAATCATAAAAACTTACAGTAACGACAACATTAAGTTGAATCTAAAAAAGAAAAAGAAAACAGTTTTTGTCACTTTTTTTTTTTTTTTTTTTTTTTTGCTTCAATCAATGGATTATGTGCTGCCCGTTCTGATGTGAACGCCTTGGCAACCTGGGGGCAATAGTATACAGACATACAGATACACTGTACAATAACACCTAAGCAACATATAGTATCAACAAAAAGTATACTAGTATATGAGCTGCGAGTGAGGGATTGTGGGGGTGCGGTTGGTGAGAAGCTGGAGTGGCCAACTCACGATTGGAGTTGTGAGGTGTGACTGTGTTGATCATATTGGGCTTTTATTTCATTCCACTTGAAACATAAAGTGTTGTGATAGTAATAAGTCAGACACGGAGACAATTGATTTGTGACGTTACCTTTAATTGTAACCTCTTACCACTTGTATGTGTTTGCAGTGTTCACTCTGTGTTTCCCCGTCATCTTCTTCATGGGCCTGCTGCCACAGGTCAACACATTTGTCATGTACCTCTTTGAGCAGCTGGACATCCACGTCTTTGGGGGCAACGGTGAGCCACAATACAACTGTAACCTTTTTACCGTCACAAAGAAATAACGATCACCGACTCTGTAGCTTCTTTCACACTGGCCGTCCCAAGCCGACATTTTCCCCTACTGTCATCCCGGCTGGCTCTGCTGTGTGTGACGAGCCGATGCGGGATGGAAGGAGAGGTTGAAGTCAACCCGGGAGTTTGATGGCTTTCGACCAAAGTGTGCCGGGAACACCTCGCCGTCCACTCCCGTTTGTGTTGAAAGCAATTGTCGCTGATATGGCCACACATTATACACTAATTATGTCAATGGAGTAACATTCATCGGCTGTGTGAATGGACACCTCACAAGACCGAGTCAAGAAATCCTGGCTGTACTGTTGCATCTCCAGTTTTGTATTTTTTTTAGTTTTAATATTATAATAATAATAATCTTTGTTTAACTAGGTAAGGCAATTGAGAACAGTTTCTCATTTATAATGCCGACTTACAGGCAATTTAGGGTTTAGCATCTTGCCGTAGGACACTTCGACAGAAGGGATTCGAATCGCCGACGCTTCAGTCAGTGGCCGACCCGATCTACCAACTAAGTGTGTCCATTTACGAGGAATGTAATTAACTCTGTTGCAAACCAAAACAGCAGCACCTGTCGGGGCATGTAAACAGTCTCTTAGATGAATTAAAGTGTGGGGACTTGCTGTACAGCGTTAAAGATGATCTTATATTGAGACGCCGTCTTTATCGATGATTAGCATTCCGGTAGATATGGGGATGCTTCGCAATGTTGTGTGGACCAGCCCCTCTGAAATTTTGTTGCTCCTCTATGTTATGCGTTTCCATGTTTGTGTTCCGGGCAAAACGTTTCTCCATATTAGTCATAATTATTTGATTTTTACTATAAATGTCACTGTTATTTGAAATTCATTATAATAGATGCCTTCCCCCCTATCTGCAGTTTAGTAAATTAACACTTTTTTTTCTCCCTGCAGCCTCCACCAGCCTGCTGTCATCGCTTTACAGCGTCCTCCGCAGCGTACTCACAGTCGCTCTGCTGTACGGCTTCTGCTATGGCGCCTTGAAGGTGAGCGAATACGCACAAAACGGTCACACTGTTGTTTGGATGGTCACTCTGTACGCGAACAGGCTTTACATCTCTGCTCTTTCAGGAAACCTGGGAGCCTCATCACATCCCTGTGCTCTTCTCCGTTTTCTGCGGCCTGTTGGTGGCCGTGTCCTACCACCTGAGTCGGCAAAGCAGCGACCCGTCTGTACTCATGTGAGCACTCACATGACCGCAATCACTTTGTATACACTGTAGATGAAAATATCGGGACAGGTAGCCTTTCCACCAACAGGAAGTGGAAAAAAATGTGGAATTGGAATTGGCCCAACTCCTGACCAACGTTCACTCTAGTGTGAAGAATTTCATTCGATGAATCGGTTAAATCAGCCAGAAAAACGTTAGTGCTCAAGGGCCACATTTGAGTTTTAATTTGACCAGAGGGGCAAGGTCATTTATAGACCAAAAAAAAAAAATTATTTTAACAATAAAATTATAATCATTTGATTTATGACTAATTTAATGACAGTAATCCTCGCTATTCGCATGGGAAAGTAACAGCGCCCTGCTGCTAATAGCAAAACTCTGCGAGTTTGTAATTGCCTGTAGATTCCACAAGATGGTGCTAAAGCACTACTTTTCTGTTATACAGGGCTTTGGCCCATCCAATTGAAGCTCTCTCTCTCACATCACATAGTTCCTTGGCACCAAGGTGCCACAAATAGAGCCAAAGCACTGCTTTGGACTTTTTCTGAAAGAGCAGTCAAGCAGTGAATAGACGAGGTTTTCAGCAAACAACGAAGGGTTGGTTCCCCCAAAAAATCTGCGAATATGTGGATTTGCGAGTAGTGAATCAGGAATAGATGGGGGAATACTGTATGATTAAATAACAAAATATTAAGAAAATAACTAAGCCTTTGTTAAGTGTATATGCAAAAAAACTAATATTTGTGTTTAATTCAATGATAATACATGAATACATAAATGAATAAAACAAGTATAATTAACCAATTTTAGGAAACATCGGCTAAATTAATACACCTAAGATTACAGGACTCAGTGTAAAATGCTTTCGAAACCAGATTACACAATGGACTATGTGGCCCACAGGCCATACTTTCTCCACCCTTACATCACTTGTCCAGATAAGAGTTGTCTCCCAACATTAGTCCTTTGAATGTACCAACAGCAGCAATACTCAAAATCAGATCCCTGAGTGTGCTAATGTGCTCACGTCGTCTTCTAGCTCGCTGATACAGTCGAAGATTTTGCCCAACCTGAGAGACAGCAATCCGGAGGACCCCCTGTCGGAAGTGCAGGATCCCCTGCCCGAGAAGCTGAGGGCCACAGTGGTGAGTTGCAGAAGCTGAATGCGTTCCATCTGGGTAGGCAGCTGTGTTTAGGTTTCAAAACAGTGGATGGGAAACCAGATACAGAAACCCCCTTTATTGCAGGAGTTACTTTCATGAACCTCTCGTGGTAGACAAAAATCCGCCAAGTGGCGACCATATATTTATTTTATTATTTATATATACATTATTTGAAATCTTTAGTCGTAATAACAATACAAAATCTAGATGTGGGGTGCGGGTTTTATTTGTGTTCGTTTGTGTCCGCATGTTGTACAATGCAGTATCTGTGACTTTGAACGCGTGTGCCTTTAAAAGGCAGAGCCTGGTCTTTTGAGTGCCGTGGTCGTCGGCGAATGAGAGTGTAGACTCGGCAGTTGTTGATCCCAAAGTTTGGACATTCTATGTCTTTTACGCTCTCTTTCCTCTTGGCTCATGCTTATTGCTACAGTCTGCAGTAGCTTTCGTCCGTGTGGAAAATTGATCACAGCAAAATCCCATGATACAGCACATAATCTGCAATACGATTTAAAAGTCTCCGATACAGTAAGGCCGCAAAAAGTGAATCGTGATACGGTGAGGGATGACTGTAGTACGTAAAAGGTGTATTTCTATAACAATGTTATGAAACAATCGATATAGATGAAACATCATTCTTGATTAGTCTTACTGCGGGGAAATTAGCATGTTCCAGGGCAAAAGAGGTTTAGGTTTTTTTAAAGGAGACATGATTATTTTTTTTTTTTTTACAATTTAAAAAAGTTGTCTCAGCAACGTTCCTCTGATATGCTTTCATCAAAATGCCAGAGGATAAGGAATTAGGGGGTAGCCCATCATGCAAATTAGCGATTGTTATCCCCGACTTGGGATGGCATGTTGCGATGCTAGCCCCCAGAAAAACACAATTTTCCCTCACTTCATCACCAAGATGCTTAATTCCACTTGTCAGTGAACGTGCGGAGCCATCTGTGTGGCGCATGCAGCGGACAGAACACAAAACATAAAACAAGTAACTTTTACATACTGTATGTCCTCTTTAATGCCGTTAAAAACGATCGCACCACGTTGTTGTGCTTGTCTGTTTATGTTTCAGTAGACTCATGTGGTCGCTGTGCACAAACATGTTTATGTTCGGGTAGACTGATGTGTGGCCTTTCCAGAATGTTGTTTGGAACCATGTTTCTGTTTCAGTAGACTCTGACGTGGGGTATGTTCTTGTAAATTTATGAAATCTTTCTTTGTCATTATTAAAGTGTTATAAATTGACACTTGACCGTGTGCTCACTATTTGGCATACAGCTTTTCTCGCCTGACTATGACTTATTGCTGCTTATTAAGGATTCTAATGACTAACCCGTTTCTTTGAAGAACGAGCGTCTACAGTCCGACTTGATTGTCTGCGTGGTCATCGCCGTGCTCTACTTCGCCATCCACGTCAGCACCGTCTTTATCGCCCTGCAGGTACGTACACTCGCCGATCATATGATTTTTCAAGAGTCCTTTTGTGTGTGTTAACCGCGTCTTCATCTCTTCTTGTGTCCACCACAGCCCTTCCTGAGCTATGTGCTGTATGCACTGCTGGGCACAGTGGGGCTGCTCACGCACTACCTGCTACCCCAGGTGCGCAAACAGCTGCCCTGGTACTGCTTCTCACACCCGCTGCTCAAGACCAAGGAGTATTACCAGTTTGAAGTCAGGGGTGAGTACAAGACAATGACGGCATCATTGTGTTAACACTAGCAGGTATGAAATTTGCCCAAAATGGCTGCTTCAAACCAAAATTATGGGGGTGAGACATCTTTGGGACCACTAAAATACACATGCATGTAATATTCAGTCTTTGGTAATGTTGGGACCCCCAAAAAGGCAATTAGTTCTTGGAAAGAATAAGAATTAAAGTCATAAAATTATCAAACTTTGTCTCCATTCTAAGCCCAAAAAAAGCATCACAATTTAGCGTTGCCCATTGGTCTAGGACAATGATTCCCACTGTGATGATCACTGTGCTGCGACACAGTTAGTGTGCCGTGAGAGATCATCATGTGTGCTGCAGGAAATTATCCAAATTTCTTTAATGGTTCCAAAAATGATGTATTTACTACAATGTGCAATTAACCTATATATACACCTTTTGCTGTTCAAATTCATATTTCCCCGCTGGGATAAATAGTTTTCCAAAATCTAAATCTGAATACAATAGAATAAGTCACGACACGCGCACACATTTGTGAGTCAACTGAGACGTGATCGTCTTCTTTCCTTCTTATCTTCACACAGTGGATATCAAACTTCAGGTTTTGTGATATTGAAATAAATGAGATCATTTCAAAACTGTTTCACCATCATGTGATCTATAACCTGTACAACTCAATAGATTTTTGTTTTGTTTTATACCTTAGAGAGGGGAAGTAAAAATAAATGGAAAGTGGAAAACAATTGTTGTTTGACGAGTAAGAGCGTAATCTCATTTCTCGTCTTCTCTGGCATCAGACGCGGCTCACGTGATGTGGTTCGAAAAGCTGCATGTGTGGCTGCTCTTCGTGGAAAGAAACATCCTCTATCCGCTCGTCATCCTCAACGAGCTGAGCGGCAGCGCCAGGGAGCTCGCCAGCCCCAAACGACTGGACACCGAGTGAGAGAAACACCCACGCTCGTCTTTATTTGAGCGGACATTTATTCATTTTTGGACAACCGTCCCTTCTCCAGGGTGGGTGCATTGATGATCACTGTGGCAGGCCTGAAGCTGCTGCGCTCGTGCTACAGCAGCCCCACCTACCAGTACATCACCGTCCTCTTCACCGTGCTCTTCTTCACATTCGACTATCGACACATGTCGGAGACACTGCTGCTGGACCTCTTCCTCATGTCCATCGTCTTCAGCAAGGTGCGTGGACTCCTATTTGTGGTTTATGTAGGTGTTCAAAGTGAATCAATATGTCGCGAGTTGCCCTATCAGGACACAGAGGGAAAAGAATGATGCAACAGATAGTAGTGTAGCGATCTGGGCAATCGTAACCGACCGTTTCCCCACTCCCATGATGCACCGGAGGCTCCATCTCCCCTGCAGGATGCCACAATGCAAAAAATATTTCTTAAATAAAATAATATAATACAAATATTAAAACAAAATATTATGAATAGGTAGTACTGAGCTAAATATTAAATATATTTAAAAAAGAAGAAAATACAGTGGAGCCTCGATAAAGCGAACCCCGATATAATGGATATCGGATAAAACGGACTGTCGGGACTGGACACACACTTTGTCACTTAAAATGCCGTTGACAAAGTCTGTTAGTTCTGCAATTGGCCACTGTTGTTTACTGCCGCTGTGGTGCAATTGAGGCAGAGAATGGGACTGATGTTTTTCTGAGTCACAGATACAATATTACTAGATCCAATTCCAAAAGACATGCCTCCTGTCCCTGCGTGGCGGCCATGTTGAATGTGGGGCATCGACATGGCGGTCATATGACAATAGTTATATCTATTGTCTATTTTACATAGAGCAGAGAGAGAGTGGCATGGCTGCGGCGTCTTTGGAGTCTGGAACATGCTGTTTTTGGTACAGTAACAGTTTCTTTTGTCAAACAGTTCGCCTTTGGCAACAGATTTGGAACTAGGAAGCACACTAATTCCACACGGCTCATGAAAACAACTCGCCTATGATGAGTACTGTACGTCAACAATGTCACCATGCCCAAACACACCACCGTGGTAAGTTTGGTTAAAATGTGAAACGTGAAGCTTTTTTTAATATTTATTTACAATAACTTTGTACTGTATTGGGTGTTTTAGGCCAGGAAAAAAACCTACAAAACAATAATTTTGTACTGTACAGTAATATGGCTACATATGGCCTATAAAAAACAAGAAACAAAAAAAACCAAAGTGCTTCAATGTAACAGATAATTGGCTATATCGGACGACTCCGTGTCCCCCTTCCGCCCTTATTAGTCTGTTCTGTCGAGGTTCCACTGTATGTAGAATAATAAGGTAGAAGACAGAAATGTATCCCTATTTTATTATTTAATAAAACCAAAAACGTTTGTATCATTTTAAACTTTAAAACAGGTGAATTTACACCACACCATAACTGGAGGCTGTTTAAAGTTAGAAGTTAGCCTTAAGTCAATTATTTAAGTGTAAAACAAGAAGCACTCGCTTACTTTGTTGACCTACAAAATAAATCTTTTCATTTGTTTTTTTCACAGGGTTCATAAGTTCATTATTTTTACGGGTGGTTCTATGTTGTTTTGGTTCACAGTTATGGGAGCTTTTCTACAAGCTGCACTTTGTCTACACCTACATCGCGCCCTGGCAGATCACGTGGGGCTCGGCTTTCCACGCCTTTGCTCAGCCCTTCGCTGTGCCTCGTATCCTTTCCACGCTATCTTTTTTTAAAATATATTTTTTTATGACTCTGGTCATGCTCTCGAGTCACAGGACTCAGCTATAAATTGTCCTTTATGGAAAATGTTTACTCAGCTCATCTAATTGAGGTCATAGTTATATGTAACTGACATGTTTTCTAGTTTATACACATTTTCCAGCATTGTCCTTGACCTCCTGGTTTGCCACAGACTCAGCTATGCTCTTTGTCCAGGCCCTGGTATCAGCCATCTTCTCCACCCCCCTCAACCCCTTCCTGGGCAGCGCCATCTTCATCACCTCTTACGTCCGGCCCGTCAAGTTTTGGGAGCGTGACTACAAGTAGGGATCCTACTGTTAAAAACGCCTCAACTCCATACTCAATTCTTAATTTTCTCCACGCAGCACCAAAAGAGTGGATCATTCCAACACCAGGCTTGCCTCGCAGCTAGACAAGAATCCAGGTGATTGGCAAACTGTACATCACTAAGTAGATACCATATATAGGCAGTGAACATGAATAGTAGCAGCTCTAGTCAGCAGTGTTGTATGTGGCAAAAAAAAAAACATACACGTATCAGTAAATGATAAATAGAGCATGAAAGTAGCTTTTGAGTGACTACTGTACTATATAGTATACACCAGCAGCAATAGTGGAGCTGGAGCGACAACTATATGATATGCTATGCATACAGTATATGCAGGTGTGTTAGCAGCGTTGTATGTTATTTAGAGGCTATAAATAGCAGTGCTTCCTCCCCACAGGCTCGGACGACAACAACCTCAACTCCATCTTCTATGAGCACCTGACGCGCTCGCTGCAGCACAGCCTGTGCGGTGACCTGCTGCTGGGCCGCTGGGGCAACTTCAGCACAGGTGAATGCTTCATCCTGGCCTCGGACTACCTCAACGCCCTGGTGCACCTGGTGGAGATCGGCAACGGACTGGTCACCTTCCAGCTCCGAGGGCTCGAGTTCCGTGGTGAGCTCCCAAAACAACTCAAGTAGTGTTGAGTATGTTGCAAAATTCTGGGAGTTTTGGAAACTCCCAGTGGGATTTTATGGGAATAAACTGAAGGTTGACTCTTAGTAGGGAGCATAAAAATCGATGGGAATAAATATTTTAGCATAAACCTGACTAAAATCACCAGATTTCATGCAAGTGCAGTGGCTTGACTTACGAGTACCCCAACTTATTAATTTTTTGAATGGTGCATGGATTCAAACACTTCTAAAATCCTCCATAACAAATACATTCACCAAAAAATACATGACCTTATTCTACTGCTCACACTGCTTCTCTCACCAATGGTGTTGCATTTGTGCGAGTTAAGTCGGGTTTTTATGACGCCGTTTGAAACATCAGGGTCATTTTGACGCATCAATGTCTCGGAATTTCGGCCAATGGGGTCGATTGGTGGATGTTATTAACTGAAACTTGCCAGACAATTGGAGAAGGGCTTCCCCGAGTAGCACATGAAATAAGAAAGTCAAGGAGATGATTGAGAAATAATTAAGTTTTACAATAATTTAAAGGAATTTTTGACCAGAACTTTTATTGGCGATATCACACAAAAACGTTCCTAAAAAAGGCATTTTTTTCCCGATACAAAAAAAAAAATTCTCTGCAACCCATCATCCAATTTTCAAAATTCTTGCTGCATTGTACTCAGGTTGAAGTGGCCATTCCAACCAGACACAGCATTTTGACAGACTGTGATTTTTGGCAAATCTTAGCAAGTTGCTAATATTATTGTTTGCCACCCTAGCATTATCCAGTTTGGAAATTAACACCACACTTACATATAGGAAAACAAAAAAGTTTACTTAAATTAAAATGTAATGCACACTAACTGTACTTAACAAATGTTAAAATAGTTTATATTTTTGTTCTGCATTTTATCCTGTAGTACCTCATTGCTCTTCACGAGGGAGGGCTTTGGCCCGAGCACAAAAACAGTGAGATTTATAGGTAATAAAGGAAGAAAATTTCTCCCCCAAAAATTGTGGGTAATTGAATCTGCATCAAATTGTAAATATGCGGGGGAACATTGCATGTCCAAAATTCCCCATGGAAATTCACTGGAAACTTTCTGGAATTTTACCGGAGCTTTTCCACCCCTTTGCTACCCGAGCATGGAGCTAACCTATCGACAAACTGTCTTCTCTTAGGTACCTACTGCCAGCAGAGGGAAGTTGAGGCCATCACCGAGGGGGTGGAGGAGGACGAGGGCTGCTGCTGCTGTGAGCCGGGCCACCTTCCGCACGTCCTCTCCTTCAACGCCGCCTTCGGGCAGCGGTGGCTGGCCTGGGAGGTGCTGGTCACTAAGTACGTGTTGGAGGGCTACAGCATCACTGACAACAGCGCCGCCTCCATGCTGCAGGTTTTCGACCTGCGACGCATACTTACCACCTACTATGTCAAGGTCAGTGGGGGGGGGGGGGACATTTTAAGGGTACCAAGGTGCATTGTGGGGGCCTGTTTTTTGGCCTGTCGTACCACCTCTAGGTACTCGTGCATGTAATGTAAATGTAGTGAAATGATATCTACAGTGCTTTGTCTGACATGCCATACCATTGTTTTGGTACCTATGCTTTCTGGTACCATGTGCTACTATAGGGTACCTAAAGAGTGGTGCTAGGCAGTGCAATGTGTACTGTTAGATCTCGGTTACCCGGTGTTAATAATTTCCTAATACATGACATAATACTGACATTATTTTGGCACGTCATACCACTTTCCTTAGGGAACCAAGTGTAACGTGTCTGCATTTTTGGCATATCATACCACTTTTTGGTACGAAGTCAAGTGGCAGGGTACCAAATGGGCGAAGTGGACGCATGTTTTAGCATATCCTTCCATCTTTTTGTCACCAAATCCTGTGGTGCTCTTCAGGGTATCATCTACTACGTGATCGCTTCGCCCAAGCTGGAGGAGTGGCTGTCTAACGAGACCATGAAGGAGGGTCTGCAAGCATGCGGCGAGAGGAACTACGTGGACCTGGATCCCACCTTCAATCCCAACATCGATGAGGACTACGACCACCGACTGGCCGGCGTCTCCAAGGACAGTTTCTGCAGCGTTTACCTGGGCTGGATCCAGTACTGCAACTCTCGTAGGGACAAGGTAGTGAAATATGGTCTTTATGTATTCATAAAGAAAATGAGTTAGTACAGTGCTTGGTTCACAAACTTAACTCGTTCAGAGACTCTGTTCGCTACAAACCACAAAATCGTCTAGCTTAATGCTATCATGCAAAGCAAAAAGCCATAGACGGGCTAAGAAAACTAGCATTGATGTTGCGGTAGTTATAACCCTTTAAGCAACAGATGTTTGAACACAAACGGTGCAGCAACACATGTAGACAGACAATATAACAATGCTCAAGCATATATTCATTATCCTCTGTGGAAAATGACTGAAAAATTAAATTACTATTACTGGGTCACTTGGTTGTGGTTCTTCTCATGTACAGTGGAACGTCTATAAAACGGACACCAATATAACGGATATTTGATAAAACGTACCGTTGGGACTGAACAATGTGACCATTTGTCACTTAAAATGCTGTTAACAAAGTCTGTTACTTCCAGAATTAGCCGTTGTTGTTTACTGACGCTGTGGCGCAGTGCAGGCAGAGAATGGGACTGACGTATTTCCGGGTCACAGATATAATACAATAATACGTGGTGGCCATGTTGAATGTGGGGCATTGACGTGGAACATATTATTTTTTGTAGAGTAACGTTTGTTTTTTTGTCAAACCATTTGCCTTTGGCAACAGATTTGGAACTAAGAAGCACACTAATTCCCCGCGGTACATGAAAGCGACTCTCTTATCTTGAGTACAGTACGTCAACAATGTCACCATGACTAAGCACACTGCCGTAGTAAGTTTGGATAAAATGTGAAACTTTCAAACATTTCCAAGCTTTTTTTATATTTATTTACAATAACTTTGTACTGTATTAGCCGTTTTAGGCCAGAAAGGAACCCTACAAAACAATAATTTTGTACTGTACAATAATATGGGCGCACATGGCCTAAAAAAAAAGTGCTTCAATGTAATGGACAATCGCTATTTCTGGCGACCTGTTTAATTCTTTACATTCTATTTACTATTGTTACTACTGTATGTTTTCAATACAGTACTGTAGAGTGCTATCTTAGCCTTCGAAATAAAGAGGCTAGTTTGTTTTTTCATATATCCACACCACCAACAACAATTGTTCTACCTCTTCTTTAATTTGAGGTTTTTGCTTCATCAAAACAGTCTTCACTTTAGTGAATGAACTAGAAAAGAGAAAAATTCTAGTAGTAAAAGTGTGGCTTTTTAAGAAGAGGGGAGACAGGCTCTTGTTGGACAGGAGGAGCTTCCAGAAGACTGGACCACTACAGCCAAGGTGATCAGGAGAGTACTTGGTGTATCTTCTGGTAGGAAAGAGGAGAAGCAGACTTGGTGGTGGAATCTTGAAGTGCAGGAACGCATACAAGGAAAGAGGTTAGCTAAGAAGTGGGACACTGATCTGAGCTGTCGAAGGATGACTGATGGAAGAATGGAGTTTGCCAGGCAAGAGAGGTAGAGTAAGACATAATAGGAGGTTGATAGATGGGATGAAGGAAAACATAAGGGCTGTTAGAGAGGAGGATGTAGAAGATCGGTGTAGATGGTAAAGGACAACGCGCTGCAACCGCTAACTGTACAAGCTAAAAGTAAAAGAAGAAGTTCCTGATATAACTTGTATGCACTTTGTGTTGTAGCCTCTGGACAACAAGAGGGACTCTCCCCTGGTGCTGCTTTGCTTCGGCCTGTGCGTGCTGGGAAGGAGAGCGCTAGGAACGGCGGCTCATCACATGTCCAGGTTCGGCAGACATTTTGGAACTCACAAAAATCCCTGAGCCCCTTCCACACTGGCCAACAAAGCCCAACAAAACAGGCTTTTACCCCCATGTTCTCTGTGGTATGTTCCGACATGGAATGGGGGAGGGACAAAGTGTTTTGTTGAAAGCTCGTGTCCCTCGCTGCTAAGTAATTTCATCTCACATATAAAATCACATATCCGCCTAAAGTTCCAGAAAGTTTTAGTTCTTGGTAATTCCTGGAATCCAAGCTTATGTACATCATTGCGGACTCCACCACAAAGGTTCCTGGTTCCTCCCTATCACCGTCTGTTTTTGGCCCTTGATAAATTCTCCAGAATTTCCTAACCTAAACCTGTCAGACAGACTATTCATACATTTTGAAAAGATCTGTTGTTCATAGTTTGAGGATATTCTTGTCCAAGGTAAAAATTTACCTAGAAGACACAATGTATGCATGGAAAATAGATGAAATGGTTAAAGGATAGTTCCTGCTTGTGTAAACACAGAATGGTCCTCCAAAAAGTTCTTGGCTCCAAGATAAAATTTGTGTGGAACTATAACCAGACCAGGCTGATAAATACCTCTTGGTACTAACCTCTATGCGGCCCATCCTACAGCAACCTGGAGTCTTTCCTGTACGGGCTTCACGCTTTGTTTAAAGGAGACTTCCGCATCTCTTCGACACGAGACGAGTGGATTTTTGCCGACATGGAGCTTCTCAGGAAGGTGGTTGTGCCTGGCATCCGAATGTCCCTCAAACTTCACCAGGACCACTTTACCTCGCCGGACGAGTACGACGAGCCGGCGGTGCTCTTCGAGGCCATCTCGACCCACCAGCAGAACCTGGTCATTGCCCACGAGGGCGACCCGGTGTGGCGCAGCGCCGTGTTGTCCAACACCCAGTCGCTGCTCGCCCTGCGCCATGTGCTTGACGAGGGCACTAACGAGTACAAGATCATCATGCTCAACCGTCGATACCTCAGCTTCAGAGTCATCAAGGCCAGTGATATTTACTGTATGCAGAATACAGGAGATTGTTGTACAGACAGCGATAGTATGGAATACATTGGGCAAAATGTCATATTGTTGATTGAGTGATTATTTAGCAGTCCACACCGTTTATATAGCATGAGACGTGACTATTATGGGATGGATTGGTGTCCCATTTAGGACAGCACAGAACACATTCTCCCAAAAGTGAATGGGTTGTTGTTTAGGTGAATATCTAGCAGTACACAACCTTTATATATCCCAAGAGATGAAGAATACAGGAGATTATTGTCACATCTAGGACAATACAGAATATACAGTATTCTTCAAAATTGAACGTTTTTATATGGCGATTATGTAGCAGTCCACAATGTTTATATCGACCTTGAGTTCACTGAAATGAATGCATTATTCATTGAGAAATGAAATAATAATACACACAAAACTTTAAATGGAACATTGTGCTGCAGGTGAACAAGGAGTGCGTGCGGGGCCTATGGGCGGGGCAGCAGCAGGAGCTGGTGTTCCTACGGAACCGCAACCCTGAGCGTGGCAGCATCCAGAATGCCAAGCAAGCGCTGCGCAACATGATAAACTCCTCGTGCGACCAGCCCATCGGCTACCCTATCTACGTGTCGCCGCTCACCACCTCCTACTGTAACTCGCACCCGCAGCTGGGCCACGTCCTGGGTGGGCCCATCAGCATCGCCAACATCCGCAACTTTGTGGTCGGCACCTGGCACAGGTTAGTGTTGCTGTGTGTGCGTGCCTGTGTGTTGTTGTATTTCTTTAAAGCGGGAGTAAATATTTTTTTTGAAAAAAGTCATCTGTTTTGGTTATAGAGTTAAGAAATTCAGACAAAAAGTGTTTTACCACCATCTTGTGGTATCTTAGTGCCAAGGAACGATGTTGAAGTGAGTTGAGGAGTTTCATTTAGACAAAGAAATAGCGTCTTGTGGCATCTATAGGCAATTTTAAACCTTTATGGAGGTGGGGTGTCAACTACTGGCAGATTTTCATTATTCACGGCAGGGCTTGGTCCCTATCAGAGTTATCTGGTTCACTGTCATTAACGTTTATTCTCAGGTTACGAAAAGGCTGCGGTGCAGGTTGTAACAGCGGAGGGAATATCGAGGATTCTGACGCTGGCGGAATGTCCTGCGGCAGCGGGAGTGGGATGGCGGGCGACTCACAGCAGAGCTCCATGTCGCAGGGTGGTAATTCCGGACCCGGCGGTCCTCACTCGTACCAGCAGCACGCTCTAGGTGAGGGAAATCATCGCTGCCGGTAACCGTTACCAGCAAACGTCAGGTGTCGCATGTGAAATCGATAGCAGCTTGTTAGCAACTAATGTTAACTAGTTGGCCACATTGTGTGATGTCACAAATAAAGTAGATAAACCGCTCAACCGACGATCACTAACAATAGCCCCGAGTTGGCGCCGACAATAAAACACTCAACATTTGATAACTGATGATAGCAGCTAGTTAGCAGTTAGTGGCTATTGTTAGCAGGAGACCACATTTTGTGATGTCACAAGTAAAACTGACCCCCGTTAACCTTTGCCGCTAACAATAACTAACTGCTGTGTGATGTCACACAAAAGCAATAACACCTTCAATCTTTGATAACAAGTGACAATAGCAGCCAGTTAGCCGTTAGTTGCCGACCACATTGTGTGATGTCACACAAACTCGATAACCCACTGAATCTTTGATCACAAGCAACAGCGTTAGTAGTAATCCACCACATTGTGTGATGTCCCGTAAAATCGACCACTGCTAAGGGTTGCCACATAATAAATTATTGTCACTCATTAGTGAAGTTCAATGTTGTAATCGACTTTACGTACGACAACGCACAATGTGGTCAAATGCTAATGTTACTGGCTAACGTCTAACGAGTGACTTGTCTCTTTGATCCCAAGCGACAATCGCAGTAAGTTCACCATTAGCAGCTGCCATTAGAAGTCGGATGTCGCATAAATTCAATAATCTACTCATTTCATAACAAGTGGCAATAGCAGCTAGTAGTGTTAGCGGTTACCGTTAGCAGGTGACCACATTGTGTGATGTCACGCATAAAATCAATATCACATTCACCCTTTGGTAAGCGACAATATGGCTTAAAAAATGACCACTGCTAATGTTAGCTAACTGCTAACTAGCTGTTATTGTCAATTGTTATCAAAGGGCCGAGTCTATTATTGGCTTATCGCTAACTAGCGGCCTTTTGATGACAGGTGACAATGGTAGCTAGTTAACCATTAGTAGCTAACATTAGTGGTCTACCACATTGTCACAATTCTCGTCTCCGTAGCTAACGGAAGTCTGGCTTATCGCTCTACTTTCCCCGGTGTCCAGGCTCCAGTCAGAGTTCGCAGTCCGTCCAGTCTAGTCTGGTGCGCCACTCCCCAGCCCGGGCCTCCATGGCCAGCCAATCGTCTTCGTATCGCTACGGCGGCAGCAGCCGCCACTCATCGCTGCGCACGTCTGCCACTGGCCTGGAAGCATGCCGGCGTTCCTCCACCAGCCAGCTGTCCCTTCGCACGCTGCCCACCTCACTGCAGCTGCGGCTGGGCTCCACCTCGGACCCGGCCGGCCCATCTGCGTCGCTTTCCAGCCACAGCATCCCACCATGCAAGCGCCACACGTTGGTGGGCCTCCTGGGGAATGACGGCCTGTGTGGCGTGGTGACAGACCCCCTCGGCCAGCATCACCATCACCACCACCACCACCAGCAGCAGCAGCATCTTCATCATCACCACCCGTACCACCACCCGCAGCAACATAACCCTGTCATCTCCACAGTGCGTAGGGATGACATCTCCTACAGAGTGCAGGTGTGTGGTACACTGCAGGCCCATTTATCACAGCGGATACGTGCCAGACCCATCCCCCATAAGTGAAAATATGAGAGATCATATCAAAATTTGTTTCATAGTTTTAATTCTCACACGGTTTAAACATTTAAACTTATTAAAACACAATAGTAGTTGAAGTTGCTTTTGCAAGACTCTTAGTATTTTTTTTCATTTTTTTAAGGGGGAAAAAAAGTTTTTATTTTTTTTCGAAATAAGGTTTATTTTTTAAGTAAACAATTTTAAATTGACCTTGACCCCCGCTGAATTTTTTTTCCTCTATTTTTTTTTTATTCCATGCTGGGATCCCTGCAGATTATGGACCCGAGTCAGGTGCTGGAGAACCTCAATGTGTCCAAGCGGAAGGAGCTGCAGTGGCCCGATGAGACCGTGAGACTGCGGGCAGGGCGGACCTGCTGGAAGGACTGGAGCCCCCTGGAGGGCATGGAAGGACATGTGAGTTAAGAGATGCCGAGGACGAGAACACTGGTTCAGCATCCCACCCAAATGCCATCCAAATGCAAAAAAATAGTCCTAATATTATCAGGAAAAAAAGTCCTAATGAGATGTAAATAAAGTTGGAATTTTTTTTCATAATTGATAATTTTATAAAAAAAATTCAGTTTTTTTCCCCCCAAGATAAAAGGTAGTTTTTTGTTTTGTTTGCAAGAAAAAACTGTCAGATTTCAAAGTCCTCCTCATACATGAAATCCATCAAAAGTCCTGCAGTTGTTTTTACATCCGCAATCTCACCTTTGAACGTCTTTTTTTAAATGCTGTGTGTGCTCAACACATAAGGAACCACTTCTGTTTTTGTTGAACTTTGCTCTGATGATCCTGTTTTTTTTGTCCTATTTAGCATCCTGTGACATTGACCTACTTTGTCCTCGTGTCGTAAATGTGAGCCGATTGTTGTTTTTGTGTTTTTCCAGGTGATTCACCGGTGGGTGCCTTGTAGCCGCGAGCCGGCCAACCGCTCCCACTTGGACAAGACCATCCTGCTGGTACAGGTGGACGACAAACTTGTGCCCATCATCGAGACAGGTGTCATCGAACTGGGCGCTGAGGTTTAATGGGAGACGAAAATAGCAAGCACACCAAGAACAAACACAGGACACGGGAGTGCTTGGAATTGAACCGCAAATGAAAAAGTGCAAGCCGAAGCAGGGTACGCTTTTCAGGGCTAACGTTAGCTGTCTGACACATTGTGTGATGTCACGCATGAAGTTGAGCTCTGCTAACGGCTAACTAGCCGCTATTGACACACATTACTGAAGGTTGTGCTTGTTTTTCTACTTTGTGTGGCATCAAACAGTGGGGTCGACTGCTTACAATAGCTGTTAACTGCTAACTAGCTTCTACTGTCGCTTGTTATCGATGGTCAAGCTAATGGCTAGGTAGCCGCTAATGGCTAAATAGAAGGTAGAAGATTGTGAGTTTTCGACTGCGCATGACATTGAACAATGTGCTTCATGCTAACTAGCGGCTATCCTCATTTGTTAGAGAAGGTTGTGCGCATTTTCAACTCTACGTGTGGCATCGCAGTGTGGTCGACTGCTAACTATAGCCGCTAACTAGTCGCTGCCGTTGCTTGTTAACGGCGGTTTAGTTAATGGCTAGGTAGCTGGTAACAGTTACATAGAAGGTAGAAAGTTGTGCGTTTTAGACTACGCGTATCATCACAATGTCGTTGACTGATAACGCTAGCCGCTAACTAGCTGCTCTCATCGCTTGGTATCGAAGGTTGAGCATGTTATCAACTTTGCTTTTGACATGGCACCATGTGGCCGACTGCTCACATTAGTTGCTAATGCCTACTTAGCCGCTGTATGACTTGATAACGAAGGTCAAGCAAATGGCTAGTAGCCATTAACGGCGAAGTAGCGGCTATCGTCGCTTATAAAAGGTTGTGTGTGTTTTCGATGTGGTCAGCTGCTAACGGTAGCACACTAACTGCTAGCTAGCTGTTATAGTTGCTTGTTATCAAAGGTTGCACATTATTGACTTGATGTGACATCGCACAATGTGGTCAACTGCTAATGTTAGCAGCTAACTAGCCCAATCTCAACAGAGGACAATTTTGTGTCACATAACTGCTAAGTAGCCACTAACAGCTAACTGGCAGATATTGTCACTTGTTAACGAGAGCTATATAGCCGCTATCGTCACTGGTTACCAAAGGTCGAGCGTGTCATCGGCTTTACGTGTGACATTGCACAATGTGGTCAACAGATAAAATTATCAGCTCACGGTTAAGTAGCCGCTAAAGGCTAAGCAGCAGCTTTCGTCGAAACTAGAGCGTGTAATTAAATTTCATGTGACATCGCACAATGTGGCTGACTGCCAAAAGGTAACTAGCAGGTATTGTCGCTTGTAACCACCATTGCACAGTGTGGTTGACTGCTAATGATAATCGCCAGCAACTACCTTATCGACTTTACGCGTGACATGGCACAGTGTGGCCTAACTAGCCACTGTCAGCTAACTAGCCCTACCTTATTTCAATTTTGCTAAGTAGCCAGCTACGATCACTTGTTATAGAAGATTCACAACCTGGTCGACTGCTTACGTTACCCGCTAATGGCTAACTAGTCGGTGTCATTGCTTGTTATCAAAGTTTGAGCATATTATCGACTTCAAGTGTGACTAAGTGCTAATTTCTAGGTACTGTCACTCGTTAGCCAAGGTGCAGCTAATGGCTTAATAACAGCAAACAGCTTACATTCGGCTATATTTAAATGTTATAGAAGGTTGTGCTTGTTTGCGACTTTGAGGTCAACTGCTAATGTTAGCCACTAGCGGCTAAGTAGTCGCTAACGGTTAAGTAACTGCGATTACCACTCGTTTAAAAAAATGTTGAGCGTCCCATCAATTTTTACGTGTGACCAGCCAACTGCCAGGATTGGGCACTAACAGCTAACTAGCCGCTATCGTCGCTTGTTATCAAAGCTCAAGCACGTTATTTACTTTGTGTGTGACATCGCACAATGTGGCCAACTGCTAACGTTATCCGGTTAAGTGGCTGCTATTGTTACTTATTGAAAGTGAAACCTGGTATCGATTTTACGTGACATCGTACAATGCGGTTCACTGCTAATGTTAGCTGCTAACGACGAAGTCGCTATTAACCGCGCTATCGTCACTTGTGAAAAGAGGAACTGAGAGTTCTCCCGCCCCAGCCGAGGGGGAAATGAATCACAGGGGAAAAGTACAAGTCGAGGCAGACTTTTTTTTTTTCTTTTTTTTTTTTTTTAAGCGTCTCCCTACCTTCTTCCTCATTGTCACAATCTGCCTTGCTTTTATCGTCTTGGGAAAAATGCTGCATGACAGTCAAAGCTCATTGATTTCTATGCATTTTTGTTGATAAATTTTGTTGTTAATACTTTGCCAAATATGCCTGGTAATGACATTTCTGCTACCACCCCTACCCCGCCCCGTTGCCATGACGACAGAGGAAGTCTCATTGTAGTCATTCCACTCGGATTAGTTTGAAAATATTGACTTGCACTATAATTTTTATTTACAGTGATGCACTACAATCGCAAGTATGTTTGTATATCATTTTATATATATATATTCTCGCTCAGAGTCCATAGGCTCCAGCACGCCCGCGACCCAAGTGAGGATAAGCGGTACGGAAAATGGATGGATGAATATATATTTATATATCTCACACACGTATTTATTACAACAGACTCTGAATGGCCGTGGTTATACCGATGCCTTGGAATGATGATTCAAATGCAATCACCCTTCTTTTTTCTTTTACAGACTTGAAAATAACTTTTTACTGTATATTCATATATAAATTTATACACACACACACACACGTATGTATATATGAGTGTGAGTGTATATGTGTGTGTATAAAATGTGTATAAAATATTTATTACTGTGAACATGGTATTTACACTATGCTTTTTGAGATTGCGAAAAAAAGGTTGTTTTAAGGACCATGGGGTTGAAAACAAGATGCAGATATTTTTTTTGATGGATTGTTTAAATATTTAACTTAATTGCTTTTCTATATTGAGAAATAAAAGTTTGATTTATTGCAGACGTTTTGTTGTGGTGTTTGTTTGAACTTAATTTAAATGGAAAGATTTTTTGTTCATCATATTCCATATTGCATGAATATCTCAAATTGACTTTTTCACCATTTTTTAAAATTTTATTTTCAAAATTTACAACTATTATTTTGACTTTACTCATATTTCTACTACATATGTTCTTCCTTTAATACCTGTAATTTTGAAACTTATAAATTTACGAAAATGACCTTGTAATAATTACAAGTTTTCACCTGAAATTCAAGTTTTGTTTGTTTTTTTCCTCGTGTCGTGCACCTTCACAACACTATACTCTCACATTTATATACAACTTAATTATTGACAACCGTCCATGCTCTTTTGCTAACCACTTCTTCGTGCTGTCTGTAAGCGTTTAAAAATGATGAACGTGTGCCACTGTTTAGAGTAAATATTTGTGGTCTGTGTTTACCCTGCGTCATCCTTCGACTTTCACCTAATAATCAAGTCCAAGCTCGTCAGAGAGCACATGACTTCCCCACTCCCATTATCAGGAAAATCCCGCCTCCTAAGCGCTCTGATTGGCTGCCGCTCCAATAACATTCCGAGCTTGTCTTGATTTTCGCCGTTTAAGCAACACCGCCGTTCGCCAGCCTAGATAAACCGGGCCGTTGAGTTACTTTCCTCCCCCACATTCTCTTCGCTCGTCTTCCTGCGTCACCGTGAACTACAGGTAATGCAAATGTGTGTTTTGAGGGACTCGTGAGTTCATTTTAAACACCCTGCTGAGAATTAGCAGGGTGCTGGCTAGCATAGGGGCAATGGGTGCCTAGGTCATGTGACAGCCGGGAATCAGGTGTCGTCGAGTTGGTCTTAAAACTTCACTTCAACCACTTAAATAAGTCACGAAGACATAGAAACGTGTCTCATAATTAGTATTGTTATCCATATCGTGCTACAGAAACGCAGGCAGGAAAATGAGTCGTCTTTTGGTATTCCTGGGGCTCTCCGTCGCCCTGGTGAACTCCTTCCCCAGACAGGAGCCCGAAAACGGGAAGAACTGGGTGGTGATCGTGGCCGGCTCGTATTCCTGGTACAACTACAGACATCAGGTACACACACACACACACACACTTGAGGTATCTGTTTTTTTACTAGAGTATTTATTTTAATTCATTCATAATAATTCACCTTTTATTCCCATTGCTTATTTGGGATGCTTGATAAGACTTTCAGACCGATACCAATACCAGTATTCACTCTTGAGTACTCACCGATAACATTAGTACTTTTGATATGCAATATTTCAGTTAACACAATGATGGGTAATTGTGAAAAAAGACCTTTCTTTCTTTCTGATTATTCCCTGCTGTGTAGCGCCAACTCCTGGCAAGGATCACTCAGATTACTCCTATTATTATTATTATTATTATTATTATTATTGCAATAAATATCGGTGGCTGGTATGGGTAGCTTTCATGAGTACCCGATACCTTGAAATCAGGCTGGTATCTGATGCCAATACCTGGAAAAAAAAAAAAAAGCCAAAACAAAACCCACTTGTGGAGTTGTTAATTAAAGGATGCTCTGTGTTTGTGTCCATGTACCAGGCGGACGCGTGCCACGCCTACCAGATCGTGCACAAGAATGGCATCCCGGACGAGCAAATTGTGGTCATGATGATGGACGACTTGGCGCTAGATGACATGTGAGAACTTCCACATCTGTAACACATGCAAACACACTTATTTAAAAAAAAAAAAAAATTGTAGAGTTATCACAATTTTAGTCTCATAAAATTTTGACCTTTTTATATAAATGTAAAACCTGATTTTTTTTGTCTTTTTTTTGTCTTTTTTTCCCCCACGTTAAAATCAGAGGGCTTAATCTTGTAAGATTGCACCGTTTGTCCCGTATTATGACTTTATACTCTTTTTCCATGTTTTCAGTCAAATTTTAACGTTCGTAACTGTCATACAAGTACCAAAACAAAAAAGAGAGCGATGGAAGTTTAACCACTGCTGCTTTGTTATTGGGACAAAGTGGACTGGCCACTTGGACTTCTGCTTCCTGTTTCTTACTCCAATAACAAACATTTCTAATAACAAAAAAAACCATTCAGCCTATTGTTGGAAAAACCGCAGGGACTCTGTTTTAAGCTCTAAAGCAAATGTCAGCTGGACAGATAACCATCGCGATAAGGCGGATTCAAACTAGATGCCGGATTCTTTGCAGACAGAAGCCTGGAAGGGTGGAAAACAAATGTCATTTTTGGCGAGCTACATTATGCCTCACACTGGTCACAACTACAAAATTGCTGGATTTGTAGTTAGCTTTGTTGTTGATTGAATTTGTGCTTATGCTAATCCAACCATCCATTTTCTATTTCACTGGTCCTCGTTAGGGTCGCTGGTGACTTCATTTCTTATTATATTATTTAGTTTTATCAATCAACGTGCGGTTTGTCAAAGGTAGTTAAGAATTTTTTTTTATACATCAACCTGGATTTAATGACATTTTTCAAAGATGGAAAAAAGGAAAACTTGTTTTGATGCAGCCACCTGGGTTTTGTCAAATGAAAAAAGAAAAAAAGAAAAGAAATCCCCCTAAAATATTTGTCATTTTTATATAGCAACCTGGATGTCGTAAAATAATAATAATCAATATAAAAAAATCGACCAAGGAAAAAATATTTTTTGTTGCAATGACCTGGCTCTTGCGAAATGTAAAAAAAAAAGACAATGTGGAGCAAAATCTGAATTTAAACAAATATATTTATTTATTTTCTTTTAGTATTTTGATATATTTTTTTATGAGCAGTATTTTCTATTTCTGATTATTTATCTATTTTTGATTATTTTAGTTTATCAAATTGTTTTGTCTTAAAATAAAGATATGGAAAAAAGGAAAATTAATTTGATACATCAACCCGTGTTTTGCAAAGGGTGGGGAAAAAAGGATTTATTTTATACATCGACCTGGTTTCTGTAAATGCATACGTAATTGAAACTGGAAAAAGGGAAAACTTTTGATACATCCGCCTGGGTTTTTTTTAAATGTAAAAATCAAGTTTTATTATTATTTTGATGTATTAAATATAAAAACTGTTTTCCCATGTCCCTCCTGCAGGAACCCCACACCCGGCATCTTGATCAACAGGCCCAACGGTAGCGACGTGTACAAGGGTGTCCCCAAGGACTACACTTTTCAAGTGAGAGCCAAAATAAATCGCCCGCTGTGCGCTTTTTGGCAACTTTTCTCACCCAGTGCTGACCGCGTTATCGTGTGCAGGATGTCAGTCCGGAAAACCTCCTGGCCGTGCTGAAAGGTGATTCCTCCAAAGTGAAAGGAGGCTCCGGGAAAGTGTTGAAGAGGCCAGTGACAATTTTGCAACGTGTCTGTGTGTTTTCTTTTCTTTTTTTTTTTTTTTTTTGTCAGATTGTCACAGCGTCTTTATCATTGTTGTCCCCACAGCGGCCCCAACGATCACATCTTTGTTTACTTCACTGACCACGGAGCGCCCGGAATTCTGGGCTTCCCCGCTGGAGAGGTTGGCCACCTTGTTTTCACTGTACATTCACAAATTGACTATGACTTCCTTTATTACACAACCGATATAGTTTTTTTTTTTTATTGGGTCTGAACAACGTGTGCAAAAATAGTTTTCTTTTGTCACTTAAAATGCTGTTGCCGATATTTGTCAGTTCCAGAATTGGTCACTGTTGTTAATTGGCAATGTGGCGCAATCCAGGCCGAGAAAGGGACTGACGTATTTCCGGGTCACTAGATCCAATTCCAAAAGACGTGCCTACGTGGTGGCCATGTTGAATGTGGGGCATTGACGTGGCGGCCACGTGACCAAGATTATATCTATTGTTCTACTGTACGTGTGTGTGTGTGTGTATAATATATGTACATGCATATAAACACAGAGTAATAACATTTAGCTGTAACATAACAATGTACAGAATTAAACCGTTTTTTTTATCATTTAATGGCGCAATCCAATTTCTTGTGCTGCTCCTTCTGGTGTGGCAGGTTTGGCCACCAGGGGGCAGTATAATACAGTTGTGCAGCGAAGAAGGCTGTAGTACTTCTGTAAGTGACTCTGTAAGATGCTGTAATAATACTGTATATGCCTGTGAGCATTGTTACATTATCTGTCTACATGTGTTAATCCACTGTTTGTGTTCAAATATCGGTTGCTTCTTAAAACCACGACCATCGATGCTAACCGATATCAATAGTGTTGTTACATTGTTTGTGAGGATTAAGCTAAGTGCAAAGCTGTGGCTATTTTAAAAGCACAATGGGTAATTCTGTGTTTCATTTTTAGTTTGATAGTAAACACTATTTGCCAAATTTCTGAATTAAGTTCACTGCCACCGTACAGCGTTCGTATCTCACGTTGCGCTCCATGCAAAAAAATGGCCCAATGATGGCTCGTATCTAAAAAAAAAACAACTCGTAAGTTGGGTCACTCGTATTTCAAGGCACCACAGTATATCGAAACTGCTACCTGCTCTGTTGGCTTCTTTGCAGCTGTATGTCAAAGACCTCCAGGATACCATTCAGTACATGCACGACAATAAGAAGTACAAGAAGGTGTGTATTAGCTCACTGGCTAATAATATACCTGCTTATAATCATCATCATCATCATCATCTGTCAAGGGTGGTAATAAACTATTTTTGTGTCAGATGGTGCTCTACATCGAAGCATGCGAATCTGGATCGATGATGAGCGAGCTGCCTGACGACATTGACGGTGAGTTGAACAGAACGGAAAGAACCCCCCCCCAAAAAAATCTGTCAATAAAAGACACATTTAAACATTAAAAATACTAATTATTTTCATTTTTTTTTCAGTTTACGCCACCACGGCCGCCAACTCCCACGAGTCGTCGTACGCCTGCTACTATGATGCAGAACGCGACACCTACCTAGGTGACTGGTACAGCGTCAACTGGATGGAAGACTCAGATGTGGTTCGTGCTGAGAGCCTTTTTTTTTTTTTTGCTTTTTTTTTTGTTTTTTTAAACAACCCTTGGAAGTAAATATGAAAAGAAAGCATCTTTTTCATGTCTGTCATGTGTAGGCCCACAAAGGAGTCATTCAAAAAAAGCCATACCTTAAAGACCTAGGAAGTCTGCCATTAGTACCATTCTCTAAAATACAAAACAAATTGTCCCCAAAGCCACTTGGCCATGTAAAATTTGGTAAATGTGTCTATCATGAGTAGACCCACAAAAAAGTCTGAAGAGGCCATACTGGGAAACGTGTAGGATGTCTGCCATTTTGGGTTGAAGCAGCCATTTTGGCTTGCCTGAAAAGACCCAAGAAGTCTGCCATTTTGTTTTCAAGCCCTCA
This sequence comes from Phyllopteryx taeniolatus, assembly GCF_024500385.1. Taxonomy (NCBI): domain Eukaryota; kingdom Metazoa; phylum Chordata; class Actinopteri; order Syngnathiformes; family Syngnathidae; genus Phyllopteryx; species Phyllopteryx taeniolatus. The sequence continues at coordinate 8,421,241 of NC_084514.1, read as the reverse complement.
TTTTGACTGCATATCTTAAATACTTGGCATTTATTTGTGCCGCTGCAGGAGGACCTGTCCAGGGAAACGCTGTCGAAACAGTTCAGAATCGTTAAGAGTCACACCAACACCAGCCACGTGCAGCAGTTTGGAAACAAAGTGAGGCCGCCCACAAAGAAACATACAAAATATTATTATGATTTGCCTCATAATATTCACGTGTGCGCGTCCCGCTGTCAGACTCTGGCCCACATGAAGGTGGCGGCCTTCCAGGGCACACGCAAGAGCGGAGGCGTCGCCCCCGACCCGTTGCCTCCCATCGCCGAACTGGACCTGACGCCAAGTCCCGACGTTCCGCTGGCCATCCTCAAGAGGAAGCTGATGGCCTCCAACGACATCGGCATGTCCCGGGGCTTCCTCTCTGAAATAGACGCACACTTCAAGGTGAACGTGCCATGCAGCTGTCAATCAAACTTTATTTGATAAAGACAACCTAACTGTGTGTTCATTTTTTTGTGTTTTCATTTTTTTTTGTCCGCGGGTTATTTGTTTTTGTGTGAACGGGTGTTCATTTGTGTGTGTGCACTTTCTTTTGCATGTGTGCGTCTAGGTCAGGGAGATGCTGGCGGCAACCATGCGTCAGATCGCCGAGAAGGTGACTGGTCGAAGTTCCGTGGCCGAAGAGGTGGTCAACGAAAGGCGGGACCTGACGCGGCACCAGTGCTACCGGACCGCCGTGGACCACTACAAACACAACTGCTTCAATTGGAACAAACCCAAGGTACGACAACAGCGCAACACACTCTCTGCAGCAGTTCCAAGCCTTTTTTTTGTATTTTTTTTGTTTTATTTCTGCAATGCAGTAAAGTAAGTATTTGGAGTGTCCATTTGGTGCTGTCTAAATAATTTTCAAAATCAAATAGTTGTTGGGGAGCAATCAACCTCTCAATAAATGCTTTGATGTTGCATTATTTTTTTGTTTTAAATGCTTTATGCTTTTTACTTCCTTATACTAATGTTTAACGCTTTTAAACCTTAGAAATGTATACTAATTTGAAAGAGCACTTTTCAAACCTAATTTGATTGTATTACATGAATTACGTTTTCTTATTTGTCATACTATTTTAGAAAATAAGCCCCTTTACTAACCTCAAATTTATTTTATTTCATTAATTTAATTATATTTTTGTACACTAATTATAAAATATAAACCCTATTTATAAAGTTAAATGTATACTAAGAAAACAGAGCACCTTTTTAACCAAAATATTGTATTATGTAAATTACATCTTTATATTTACTATTAAAAAAAGCAATTCAAAATCTAAATGAATTTATTGAATTTCATTGTATCTTTGTATTTATTATACTAATTAAAAAATAAAGCATTTTTCAAAGCTTGAAATTTTATTCATTTAAAATTTTCTTTGGTTTGAAAAGTGCTTAATTTTTAAATAAAAAATTAAATCACTTCCATTTGTTTTATTTTTATATTGTACTTAAAACAAATGAAGCAATTTAAAAAATAATAATAATAAAAATGTAACACTAATTTAAGTTATTTTTTTCATAAACTTTGCCATCTAAGCAACGTTTACATATCGACATGCAACACATTTCGCAAGCTTAAAAGTTGCTGCTTTCATTTTAATTTCTCCTTTTTGTCATGGTTTTGTGTTTCCAGTACGAGTACGCGCTGAGACATCTGTACGCTCTTGTCAACTTGTGTGAGAGAGGCTACGCCGCTGACAGGTAGCTGGAGCATTTGATTAAAATTTTTTATATTTAAAATAATGCTAATGAATACAAGTGGAGTTCTCATGTTATTGTCGTGTGTGTGTGTGTGTGTGTGTGTGTGTGCGTGCACGTGCGTGCTTGCGTGCGCAGTATCCAGATGGCCATGGACTCCGTGTGTTACTTCAAGTGAAAAAAAAAAAACTCAAAATATAAAAGCTGCTTCGTTATTGTTTTTATTAACACTTTTTATGTTTGTCTCCGAATGTGTATGTTTGATTTTAAGATGAGTTGCACTTTTGAAAAGTTTCTGAATTACTTTTTTTTTTTTTTGATTGTGTGCTTTTAAAGAGTGTTTTTTTTATTCATGTATATGCATTTTGCTCTCAGCTTTATTGGTGTGACGCTGATGAATGTTTAATGACGCTCCAATAAAAAACGTGAAAGACCAAAAACAAAGCGCTTGTGCGTTTATTATATGGGGCACTTCCCTCCTTTTCTTGGTACAACTAAGAAGTGACTTTCATGTTAGGTTTTCCACAGTGCGACATGAATTTTCTGTTTTATATTGATTTACTGTATGTTTTACCTTCAAGTGTTAAATTAGATTTTCCCCAATTAAAATATTTCAAACACTCAAAAATCTTATTTAAATTTCACTTATATTTTATTCCTCAGTGACTGTTTCTCAGTGTTTATGTCTCAAAAGTATTCTGTCAATTGAGTGTCTGTTTTCGTACTAGAGCGGCTCCAACTACCGGAGCCAAATTCCGTGTGTTTTTTACATACTTGGTGAAATAAAGATGATTCTGATTCTGCCTTTACAAGACATAATTAGGTACACCTGCACCATCCAATGAGATTTACATGGGTGATAATGCTGACATTTGATTGACACTGTCAAAGAGGTGTTAATTGAACCACGTTTACTAATGTGGCGGTAGTTTGCAGTGGTTTCCCACGTTTACTAATATTTCAACCTCAAAACAGAAAAAGACCGTTTGCATCACAGTCACAGTGAAGCACTACCATCTGTCGGTGGACATAAGACGTGCAAGCTTCAATCAGGGCATTATTAAAATGGCTTCGGGTTGGGTATTATTATTATTATTATTAGTAGTAGTAGTATGGTTTTGTCGTACTATATGAAATATTACAATTATCATCCCGATATATGACATATATATATATATATATACATGTATATATGTCAGATATAAAGTATATGATTAGAAACATTGTAGTCATCACATTTTACCAGAGAAAACGATACTTACATTGGAGAGCTATAATAAAAAAAAAAAAAGTATCATTTTATTTTTTTTTAAGTTTTTTAATAAGGAACGTATCGCCAGCCTTTTGGCGGCCAACAGATTCTGGAAAGATGTATCCCAGTTTATTATTGATAATATTGACTCTGACTTCACTCTTCATTGGAAAACAAATATTGTTTAGTTTCATCTATGGTAGGAAGAAAACTATCTTTTTTTTTTTTAAAATTTTTTTTTTTTTTAAATTAACAGTTTGCGAAATGCCATGTGCCCAAATCCAAATTTAGTCATTCAAAACCTCTTCTTTATAATTTTGAGAAAGAAATAAGACAATACATAAACGCAATCTATAACTCCAAAAAACGAAAAGGTCGTTAAAAGTTACTTTATGCATTTAATTGAAAATTGTTATTTTAAACTCCCCTGGCTCCTCTTCTGTGTTGTTTTATGTACTAATGGCGGCCTAAAAAATATATGTATATTTGTAATTTTCATCATGATGTACAGGAATGTTGTAAATGTCGAATTTAAACCAACACGTGATTTAAGCAGGCACTTATCGTGCTACCTATTTTCCCATTTTGGATCAGGCACTCAGACAGCTACCATTTAAACCATCATCATAGCCCCGCCCACTCGATAAAGACGGAAGATAAAAGGACCGAAACTTCTCTTTGAGCGTCAGACGAAACTATCGCAGAGCGTTCATTTAAATCGACTCCCCAAAACAAATGACGTACTAGTTTCACACACGGAGCGGACTTAAAACTTGTCTTAAACTCCCGCCCGTGAGACGTATTTGTCTTCCTCGCGGTGGGGCGTGCGAGCGAGACGGCTATTGTGCTAGCTGGTCAAGAGTCAAGGGTAGCTGTTTTTTTTTGTTTCCCCCCCGACCTAAACTTAGACGTTTTCACAGCGGTTCTGTGTGCTGGTTCCCAACTCCCAACATCATTATGGGATCCCGGGCGTCTACGTTACTTCGCGAGGAGGAAATTGAGGAAATCAAGAAAGAAACAGGCTGTAAGTTATTTATTTATTTAAGCTTTTATCAAACATCCGTGGGTGTAGACTGGTATGCTAATTTATCTCGAGAAATGCTGTTATTTCCTTCAAGGAAACCACATTTTATGGCTTAAGAGTACAGCTGTATAACGGGATCATAATTCAGGACGTATGACTTATTTATGGTCCTATCGTCATGACGTCACATGCACTTCCGGGTGGCAAAAGCTCCATAGTAAAAAAAAAAAAAAAAAAACCTTCGATACCACAATTGACACAACAGGGTAAATAATTCTTTTTTTAAAATGTATTAATTATTGTGAAATTTCATATGCACAAATCCAAATTTTTTATTTATTTTTTTTATTTTTATATTTTTTACATTTTTGGAAAGCAGACAATACATAAATACAATATTGAAATCTAAAAACATAAAAGCAATTAAAACTTATTTTTATGCTCTTCATTTGATGTTTTAATATATAAAATACCCCTGGCTCCTTTGTTTTATATTTTACTGACTATATTGTCTGTCATTTGCCTTTTTTGTGTGTTATTGTAAATTAATTAATTTTACGTGACACCATAACGTCATCTTCGTTGTGTCCTTCCACGCAGTCTCGCACAGCCAGATCACTCGTCTGTACAGCCGCTTCACCAGCCTGGATAAAGGGGAGAACGGCACCCTCAGGTGAGACACTATTGCCCAGCCCTACTTTGACATGATTTCCTTCTGGAACATTGTTCCACAGTTTGTGATTAACTGAAGAGTTTCATCTTCAGACGGAGCAAAGTTAGTAATAGATGAACAAGCGGGTAATGATTACGTGTGCTAGCTACTGAAGTTAGTGGAGTTAAAGCCACTGTTGTGTGTGTGTTGTAAGGCTTTGGCGTTTACACACAACATGTTTTGGTTGTCTTGTCACGGCGGCGGTAACAGTCAAGGTGACTGGTGTCATCTTCCTCTATTTATGAATTATTATGAGGGTCAATATCACTATGAAGTGCCTTTGGCATCCTCATCTGAATCAATGTCAAAATGCAAATGGAGCAAAATAATAAAAAATTCCCATACCTTTTCTTACAACTCTATCTATTACATTTACTGAAATATTATAATCTAATCAATTTAATCTGTCTGTGCGCAGTCGAGAAGATTTCCAGAGGATTCCGGAGTTGGCCATCAATCCTCTGGGTGACCGCATCATCAATGCTTTCTTCCCAGAAGGGTGAAGCTTTTATTTTGAAATGTTCTACCACTTGTTACAAAATAAGTTACACATAGAAAGGTGTTTGGTTACAACTAGTTGATGTACCATTGTTGACTACCTTTGATGTCTTTAGCCCCTTTCACACAGACATCCTGCAAAATTGAAAAACATGTATTCACTTCTACATTTGAAACAGAACTCTACTATACTACAGTGTTCCCTCGCTATTCGTGGGTGATAGGGACCGAGCCCTGCCGCGAAATCTGCAAGTAATTGACGCATCCCCTAAAAAGGGTTATAATTGCCTACAAGATGGGTGCAAAGCACTACATGAAGCTCCTCAATTCAACATAGTTCCTTGGTACCAAGATGCGATGAAAGCAATACTTTTACATACATTTTTTTTTTTTTATCTTAAAGTATTTGTTAGAAAAAAATTAAAAATATATATTATTCTTTTAAAATCATTTAATGAAATAAGGAATAGTCTAGGAATTTTAATGTTTTAGGAAAAAAGGTACTTAAGTTTTTGTTTTGTTTTGAATTCTTTTGAAAGAAAATTGGCGGCACGGTGATGACTGGTTAGCACATCTGCCTCTCAGTTCAGACGACCCGGGTTCAAATCCGGCCTCGCCTGTGTGGAGTTTGCATGTTCTCTCTGTGCCTGTGTGGGTTTTCTCCGGGTGCTCCAGTTTCCTCTCACGTTCCAAAAACATGCATGGTAGGTTAATTGAAGACTCTAAATTGCCCATAAGTGTGAATGTGAGTATGAATGATTGTTTGTTTCCATGTGCCTTGCGATTGGCTTCTCGCCCGAAGATAGCTTGGATAGGCTCCAGCACGCCCGCGACCCTAGTTGAGGATAAGCGGTACGGAAAATGGATGGATGATGGATGAAAGAAAATATAAAAAAAAAAAAAACACTACGAATTTCAATTGTACAAATACAAAATTTAAGCATATCTTTTTAAAGCTGGAAATATTTCTTATAAAAATGATTTTAAAAAAATTACTCAAAAATATTCTAGAAATGTTAATGTTGTAGGAAAAAGTACAAAATCCTTTATAGCAAAAGGTTCCGATTTTTTTAATTTGAATTTTTGTGGATTTTTTTTTTTTTTTATGAAACCAAAAAAATGTAATTGTGCAAAACAAAATATGCAAACATTTAAAAGAACGCGTCAAAACAAAAGGTAAAACATTAGAGAAAAATTAATTTAAAAAAAAATCTATAATTTATTAAACAGTGCTTTGGCCTGAGCACAAAAAGGGTAACTAGGTGAGTTTTTCAGCGAATAACAGAGGATAGATTAAAAATATAAAGTTGAGATAATAGTTATGGCGTAACTTTCACACAGCGACACATTATCCCGATATCCATGAATTAGGCGTGTGTGTGTGTGTTTTTAAAATGTCTTCAGGGAAGACCAGGTGAACTTCCGAGGCTTCATGCGCACGCTGGCCCACTTCCGGCCCATCGAGGACAGCGAGAAGAACAAGAATGCAAACGTCAGCGAGCCGCTCAACAGCAGGACCAACAAGCTGCTGTGTGAGTGCGCGCTTTGGTATTGATGCAAACAACAACCCGGCACACATCGCTCATTTTCCTTTTCTACTCAGTTGCTTTCCGTCTTTACGACCTGGACAGAGACGACAAGATCTCGCGGGATGAGCTGCTTCAGGTGAGTGCTGTACATAATATGATAAAAAATTTAAAAAAATGTACATTCTAGAAATTGTAGCACTTAACAGTTTTAGGGGGAAAAAAATGAATAAATTGTTGGAAAAAATATTTTTCAGGAAAAAAATGAATTTTACAAAACCATTTTTGAAAATATCTAGAAATTGTAATTTCAATTGTACATTTTAAGAAAAAGCACGGAAAAAGCATTAGAAGAAAAAACTGATTAAGTTTTCTTGTAAAAAAAAATGTTTCGTTTTAAAAAGTTTAAAAGGTCTATTTAGATAATATGTGAGAAATTTTTTTTAAATACTTTTTAAAAAAATGTGTATATATATATATATATTTTTTTTTTTAGATATTCTTTTTGAGTGAAATAAAAAAAAAATCCAGAAATACTTTTTTTCGGGGGGAAATTTACATATTTTCCAGAAATGTTTTTCAAGTTTTATTTTTTCTTAAATGCTATTTTTTTTTTTTTATTATTATTATTTTTTCCCCCCCATCATCCTCAGGCCACCCCGCAATCCTCTGCTGAGTTTGGCAAAATGTTAATTGAATTTGTCTAGTTTTGGTGTAGCGCTGCAGTGAAACGAAGCAGGAAGTTTCCACACATGAAGAAACTGTGGACTCAGCTTCCTTGCGCTTGTTGGAGCTTGTCTACAACATCATAGTAACTGTGTTGAGCTGACGAATTAAAGGCTGTGACGTTGGTCTGCACGATGTCGGGGGGGAAAAAAATTGACATTGCATTTTTTTAAAAATTTTTTTCATCTGCGATATTTGTGACATGAAATAATACAGGCTCAATGTTGGGAAAGTTACTTTTCTACTTGAACTAGTTCAAAGTTGACTTCATCATTCCAAAAGTGAACTATTTCAGTTCGTAGTTCATGATTCAAAATTTTGAACTAAGTTCACCGGTCCCAAAACAAACTAGTTCATAGTTTTGTTTTTCCGCAATATGTTGCTGATGGGCTATTACCCTCAAAATACTGGTATTTCATTTCGCCATTATTGCCACCAATTCAGTCCACATTAGTAGCCAGCTGCAGCTTTCACCCTAGAATCTCAAAAACATGAGAAAAACGTGTTGCTTGAATGTTGTTTTTTAAAATGAGGAATTAAAACAAAAAACAGGACTTTTGTCCTTAACGTGCAAACAAAAACACGCAACACACCATGACAGGAACGACGATGAAAGGACATCGATAACTTTGGATTCCTCGCAGCTCTGGCTGACTATATTAACAAAATAATTGCTCTATTCATATATTACAAAACAAAATAAATTCCATATTAGCACGGTGAGCCCACACAGTGTTTTAACTAAAGCATTCTCATACAAATAATAATTTTCCTAGTAATCCACTTGTAAAATTATGTATTGTATTACAAAAGAACACACTCACTCCCATTTACGTAGTGCCCCTGAACGCACATCGCACACTCACACGACTGCGGCATGCATTTTATTCTGTAGCGCGAAATCGAAATTCAGCAGGTTTACATTCTTTCTCGTGTCCTCATTCATTCCGTCAGTTGATAATTAGCGAGACAGTAACTTGTTGACGAGCTCCCATTTTTTTTTTTTTTTCTTCTTCTTCTTCCTCGCAAGATGCTGACACGGCGTGACTTGCCGGAAGCTGATACTTTCATGACTCGTGTGTTTTTGTACAAAACACATTCCAAAGTGTGTGTCGCGTGCGTGTGTGTGTGTGTTTGATAGGTGTTAAGGATGATGGTGGGCGTGAACATCTCTGACGAGCAGCTGGGAAGCATTGCAGACAGAACCATCCAGGAGGCCGACACTAACGGAGACAGCTCCATTTCTTTCAACGAATTCATCAAGGCAAGTTCTCCATGCCTTAGACAAACATACACATACAACTATTAGGTTTTATATTTGCATTTAAAACATTTAAATGCATCTGTTTTCATTTAATTAATTGATTTTATTTAATGACCTTTTAAATTAATAGATGTTTTTATTTTTGTGTATTTAATTAGAATTTTACTTAACAGATTTAAATTTGTTTAATGGCATTTTTATTCAATATCCAGTGCCGTGAAAACGTATTGGCCCCCTTCTCAAATTCTTATGTTTTTGCATAGTTTCCCCACTTTAATATTTAAAGTCATCAAAGAAATGTAAATATCAGACAAATGTAACCCAAGTGAACTTAAAATGCACTTTTTAAATGGTGATTTCCTTTATTAAGGTAAAAAAAGAAAAAAACCTATTCAAAGTTACCTGGCCCTGTGTGGAAAAAGTAATTATCCCCTTGTTAAATCATAAATTAATTGCACCAAAGCACAATTTTGGGTTAATTTTCACTGATCACACCCAAGTCTGATTACGTCCAGACTAAGATGTTTAAAATGATTTCAACAGAATCTGTCCCAACAAAATCAAGTCGGACAAAAGATCTAAAAAAGCTGCAACAAAATGACATGATCCAAAGAAATTCCAGAACAGTTGAGAAATAAAGTAATTTACATCTATCAGTCTGGAAAGGGTTTCAAAAGGCATTTCTAAAGCCTTAGGATTCCAGCAAACCATTGGGAGAGCCATTAACTTCAAATGGAGAAATTATGGAGAAGTAGTGAACCTTTGTAGAAGTGGCCGTCCTACAAAGATTACCCTAAGAGAACAGCAATGACTCATCCAGGAGACCACAAAGGAACTCAGGACAACGTTTAAAGAACTGCAGACCTCAGTTGAAGTCAGTGGTCAGGACACAACAATCAGGAAGAGACTGGGGTAAAATGGCATCCATGACAGAGTTCCATGGCGAAAACTACTGCTGACCAAGTAGAACACAAAGGCTCATCTTACTTTTGCAAAAAAAAATATCTGAATACTTTTGGGGGAACATTATATGGATTGATGAGATAAAAGTTGAGCTTTTTGGAAGGTGTGTGCGTCTTGTCACATCTGGTGTAAATGTAGTACAGCATTTCAGAAAAAGATCATCATACCAACATTCAAACATGGTGGTGGTAGTGTGATGGTCTTGGGCTGCTTTGCTCCGTCAGGACCTGGACAACTTGCTGCGATTGATGGAACCATGAGTTCTGCTCTTTAACATATAATCCTGAAGGAGAATGTTCGGCCATCAGTTAGTGACCTCAAGCTGAAGCTCACTTGGGTTCTGCAGCAGGGTAATGATCCAAAACACACCAGCAAGTTAACTTCTGAATGGCTTAACAAAAGAAAATGAAGATTTTGGAGTGGCCTAGTCAAACCCTCAATTCTTGCTGAATTCAAACAGTTGAATTTCAGTTGATTGATTTCAGTTGTTGCTGCTGTGGCTGGCCCAACCAATTAGGTTTAACGGGCCATTAGTTTTTCACACAGGGCCAGCTAACTTTGATTAGTTTTTTTCCTTAGTAAATGAAATTACGTTTTAAAAACAGAATTTTAAGTTCACTTGGGTTATATTTGTCTATTTACATTTGTTTGATCTTAAACATAAAAGTAGGGAAACTATGCAAAAATATAAGAATTTTGGAAGGGGAGCAACGCTTTTTTACGGCTGTGTATGTATTTTATTATTAAATTGACATTTTTATTTAATAGATTTTTCATAATTTAATCTAATTGGATTTATATGTAATGGATTTTTAAATATTTTTTAATTACATTTTATTTGATGTTTTTCGGATGTCATTTGAATTTTATGTGACATTTAATTTTGTTAAATGGCATATTTATTCAATGTATATTTATTAAATTTATTGACGTTCATTTAATAGATTTTTATCCTTCAATTTAATTGATTCTTATTTAATAGATAAAATTGTTCAATGGCATTTCTGTTTATCGAATGGTCTTTTAATTTCATATTTTTTTATATATAATGACATCTATTTTTTTTTTTAAGTGTGTTGAATAAAATGTTTATCTAATGATTTATTAACTGGAATTACTATTGCATGATGGCACAGTGCATTGAAAAGTGAACCATATTTTATGATGACGTATTTAATTGCCTTTATATTTCTGTGCTTTTTATTTTATAATGTGGTAAAAAGTGGAGGCATCACTTAAAAAATGTTTTGTGTGCGCACAGGTGCTGGAGAAAGTGGACGTGGAGCAGAAAATGAGCATCCGCTTCCTGCACTGATGACTTTAGGAAATCTTCACGTCCGGACATTTAGTTTTGTGTTTGTTGTTTGTTTTCTCTCCTGTGGTCTCATAAGAGCAGGTGACTGTGGTCCTCGCCTCTCGTAGAAAGACGCTCTCTCACGCAAAAAAAAAAAAAAAAAAAAATTTAGGAAACGTCTTTGTGCTGCTACACATGCGCATGTGCCTTGATTTTAATTATTATTATTTTTTTTATTTTGTTTTGTTTTGATATGCAATTTCTTTCTTCCCGGTACTGTGAGGACCACAGTCGCCACTACTGTTCACACGCTACAACCAATAGAACAGAAGGAAAAGAGAGTGTTTTTAATGCACCATTTTAAAGCCGACATATTTCCCCCCCACTGTTTAATCTCTATGTTTGGACCATACTTTGTTCAAAATCCCCCAAGGATCATGAATTAACAACATATTTGTACAGCGTATCTCTTGCCATGGGGAAATCAACTCATTTGAGGGGCATATATGCAGTGTGTGTATATCTTCCATTGCGTTATCACTGGAAATGCAGCGTTTCATCGCCAACCCCAAAAAGTCAAACTGTCTTAAAATAAGTACAGTGGGATGTTTTCACTAGAAAGAAGATAAATTCACTTGATTTAGCGTTTTTCTCAGTGTAACTAATGTACAGCGTGGTACTCATGGCCAAACGTTAATACCGAACCACCATCACCTTCACGTCAACAACTTAGCCGAACATGATTATGACAATATTCCCAGAAGGTAATTGTGCAACTCTGCTTACCTTTTTGGCGTTGACATGATAGTGCTTCGACCAAAGTGGTTCTTTCGCTCTGGAACTTTGGCCGGGACGGGTGCTTATTGTGTTTGCCCCACTGTTATGTCACAGTGAGGCTAATTGACAGGAACAACAGAGACATAACCATTTGGATACGATATCAGTCAGTGTTCCATAATGTCTCCTTTAAAGATCCTTTTGCCCTTCTTTTCCTTGTGCTTACATGAACTACAGAACTGCCAATCACTTGGAATGACTCGCTTCAGTGGTTGTGCTAAGAAGGAACATTTTACGATTGATGTCACTGGATAATAAAATGTGGTCCAGCAAACGCTAATGTAACATGTTACGCCGTATATGTTTTTATTTAAAGCAGTCTGTGTATTTGAACTAGATTGCATGTTCATGATGCATTTGACTCTTAATTGTGCCACTAATTCCACATGCTAAAATCAATGAAATGCTATATTATTTCTTGTGTAGAGCCTAATATAATTAAAAATTGTGAAATAGTTCAAAGCCTACATGTACTTCTATGCGGGGGGGGTGAAGCACAACGTAAAACTTAAATATTCATCCTATGGGTATTTCCTCAACACTGATAGAGATTTATTTGAAGTCAATAAGTCAAATTGGGTTGAATCACGCATCGCTCCATCTACCGGACATTTGCTATGGCTCCCTCTGCTGACTTCAACCATGATTCCGTTGAAATGTAGAACGAAAATTAAAATCTAAATAATTGTATTAACGCAAAATAGACGTTTGAAAACAAATACTGAAAATATTGCATGCGAATGAAATGGCGTTTAAGCCACCATAACGTTAGGCACAGTTTGAAAATTGGATTCAGTCATTTTCGCCTACCACTAGAGGGAATATCGCTGGGTTAGTAAATCCAAAAATGCTAACATTCTTAAACAAAAATTCATATGTATGACATTGTTTTTTAAAAATTATATGGTCATTAAATTCGTAAATTCCGACTTCCGAGTACAAATGGAACGTAGCATAACTCCTGAATAGCGCTTTCCGTATATCAAAGTGAACTGTTTTAATATAGAAATTAATTCCTAATGATTTATTTATTTATTAGTGTGTGTTTTGTGTTTCTTTCGTGATATTTTTACTCTGGCGGTAGACATTAGCCACTTCTGATTTCTGACCACTTCCGGGGCGGTACTTGTTGTTTTTTTAATTTTATATTGCAGTTTGATCGACAGCACTCCTCAGCCAATCACCGCGCTTTTCCGCTATATGCGCTAGGGATGACTCAAAATGGCGTAGCTACGAGCTCGCTCGGCTGGACGCAGAGACGAGAGGGGGATACTTTTTTTTTTTTTTTTTTAAATTTTGTCCCCTTACCTTTCCTCCCATATGCGAGGTGAACGCTTTCCTGCTGTGTCAATATCTCCTCGACCTGTTTTTTCAGCGGAGAAAGTGAGCGGTGGCCCACAGAACCCGCTGGTGTCACCGTAAAATACGAAGAAGTGGTCCAGCCATTGTTAAGCTTCCTAACATCTCTGCAGCATCCTCATCACCAGGAGCAGTTCAAGGTCAGACTGTCAGACACCTGCTTTTTAAGTTTATTTCAATCAATTTACTGTACTTTTCTTCTGCTTAAAAATGCTCTGACGCAGTAAAGTGCCAGGCTAAAGCGTCAAAAAGCTTTAGTCACATGAACTGCATATTTGTCTCGTGCTAAATAACCATAACATACTCTTCATTTTTCATACACACATTAGGTTAGTTTTGAAGAATATTCTCACACACATTTTCTATATCAACTTACAAATAACAGATCCTTAAAAAAAATAGTAATACTGTCTGACCGTAACAAATGGATGATTAATACTCAATGTTTTACCTGTCTATCATATCGATCGAACTATCAATCGGTTTGCAAATATATTTCTTTAACCATGGAAAAAAAAAACTTCATCTGCCTGTACCATACAGTAAATGAATATTTTGATTCTAAGGAACAACTATGGATGAACATGAATAATTGTATTCCCAAAGCACAATTATAAATACAGTGCTTTTTCAACACACATCTAAACTCTTAAAACAGTTCACAATGATGTACAAATGACACCAATAACTTAAATATCTAGCAAACAGGCACAAACACGTCATCAGGCTTACATTTGCCTACACCCATGTATAATATGCATCCCCAAAATTGACCTCAAAATTCTGGAAAACCCTTCCACCTATGTAGAATGCATTTCTACAACACATGATTTTGCTTCTACCCATATGATCAAAACATGAAGTATTATTTGTATTTTGTTTGTTTAACTTCAGAATAATTATTTGAACACTTAATACTTTATTTTTATTTACTTGCTCTTATTTTCACAGCCCTACTTTTATTTAGTAAATGAGAAAATACACAGTTGTGCTCATATGTTTGATTACCCAGGCAGAATTTGTAAGATGGGTACAATTCTTTAAAGAAAACATGAAGGGCCAGGCGAAACACATTTAATTTTATATTAATGGTATTCAAATTAAACTGTCAAGCATTTCAGAAAAGCATCATCATTAAACAAAACGTAACCATAAAGAAATGAATGATGGTTGTTGTTCAGTCATCAGTCGTATTTAAAAATAATAATAATAATAATAATAATATTTCACAAATTCTGCCTGGATATGTAAACTTATGAGCACCACTGTACATATATGCAGTCATATGTACCCCTGTCATATTGAAATGAAAGTGTAGGTTACACCTTTTTCATAACCTAGGTGGCGGTGGCATATTGGAATTAAAATGTACAGCTTTTTCATAACCTCTAGATGGCGGCATACATTTTATAAAAAAACTTTCACTCCCCCGCCCCCCATTTTGCCCTATACCTATGTATAATGCGCACTATTGACTTTTGACAAAAAAAAATTTGGGGGGGGGGGAAATGTGCATTATACGTGAGAAATTACTGTATTTTGATGCTGGCTGCAACTTTAAAAAAGGTTGCCAAACAATTTTAAAGCAGCACAGGCATCTCAGTGCTAAAATTGCAACATTAAACGAGCAAATGAAGTGTAACTTTTAAGTCAATCAGATCAGGTAGATCCACGTTTCAAGTTAAAAAAAAAAAAAAAGTCATTTTGTTTACCTTTTGATTAACGTCTTGGTAGCTGCACTGACACATTACTTTATGACTGTAACGTTACTAAATGTTCATTTATGTTGTCCCAAAATTAACAGGGCATATCATGATTCCATGCTTTAATTCACTGGACATTATGCTGCTCCTTCTGGTGTTAAACTTTCTGTTTTCTTAACTAAACAGCTAAATAACACAGTTTTAGAAACAACTATTATAATAATAATAATAATAATGTCAAATTACAGGATGGATGCGCTGGGAAACACATGTGATCCACACCGGAGGAACTTTATTTGGACCACCGTGTTCCTGAACAACCACGTTAAGCCTCAGCGGGAATGAAGAAGAAGAATCTTCCATAAAGGACCCGATGGGGGTCCACACTCCCCCAACCGTCGACATCCTCTTGGGGATACGCCTGTCCAGGTTTGGGACGTGTCAAGATGTGGAGCTAAAACACCAAGTTACACACATTCTACAACAACATAATGTGATTATAATTGATTAATTAAATATTTATTACGGCAGTTCCACCAGCTGACATCGATCCGGTACATTGGAATTAGGCGTCAGCGATGACGGAAATAATAAACATGCCTACGTTTTAGTAAACGACACAGCCCACTTTGTGAGCCCTTGACAACTAGGGTGGGCTAACTCCATTTATGTCAGTTTTAAAGTGCAGTTCAGATGTGAATAGAGAAAAGGAACCTCTTTCAGATTAATACTGGTCTGAGTCCACAAAACAAAAAAAAAAGTTTTTTTTTTTGCTACCTCAGAGCCAACATGAGAAGAATGAGCGGGAGATCATAAGGCTTATTTGGTAGCAGGTTCAGTTGATTTTGAGATATGGATATGTATTTATACATACTGTACATACATATATAAATGTATGTTTCTTTATTTTTAAAACAGCTTTAAAATATGATTTTGTGTGGGCGAGGCATCTCTTGTGAGGGAAATCATGTGATTTCTTTTTTCTTTATCCCTTAAAACGTCCTTTCATGAGGTCCTTATGCTTATTTTTAATTTGATTGTGAATTAAATAGAATCTTTCCAAATAAGGGCACAAAAAAAGGATCCCCAATGTGAAGGCTTCAAAATATGCCCTCGCTTGAAACAAAGTAATCCTCTGCTCCTGCTTCCATTGAAAAAAATAAGCAGTTAGTTTAAAATATGTAATTATATAATATCAAATATTATATAAAATATATATGATGATGAATGAAGCACATTTTAATTTGTTATACAGATTTTGGTAAAA
Organism: Phyllopteryx taeniolatus; assembly: GCF_024500385.1. Lineage (NCBI taxonomy): Eukaryota > Metazoa > Chordata > Actinopteri > Syngnathiformes > Syngnathidae > Phyllopteryx > Phyllopteryx taeniolatus. The sequence continues at coordinate 8,405,088 of NC_084514.1, read as the reverse complement.
TAAAAAAATAATACAAGTGTCATTCACTTTTGGTGTAATATTTTGTTGTATTTATTATGCTAATTTTAAAATGCATATTGGTTGTCTTTTATTGTACTCATTTGAGTACTATAAATGGAAAAATTAAATGTGGTCATTATACAAAGAAGTAAAATCACTTCATCATAAACAAATCATTAAGAATGAAAAGCACATTTTGCCTGATTTATTTTATCTATTATTTGTTGTATTTATACATATTATGCAAATTTTACTATAAATTGAAATGTGCTTTTATTTGTATTATTTTTAACCAATTTTAATATTCATATCGTAAAAAAAGTAATTTTGTATTGTACTAATTTTAGTGTCATTAAAAAAAGATTGTTCTAATTTTAGCATAAATTCAAATGTTTATTTTGCATTCATTTAAATCAATTTACAAAAAATTCAATAAACTAAATCATTTGCTTTTATTTGTTTTATCATATTGATATTAGGTTAATAAATGAAAGCAAAATGTGAGTATAGATAAAAATAAAAATGTGTTTTATGTACTCATGGTACTCATTTTAGTAGCAGAAATACAATAAAATATCTAGAATTGTCCTTGATTTCCACACTTTGTGTAAAACAAACGACTCTGATTGAGCGGGCAGTGTGCAATATTGCATCAAAACTTGTCACCTTGTTGACCGATGCCGTGTATTATATGATATTTTAAAAAATAAATTAAAAAAAAAAAAAGAACAAGTGACACGTTGTTTGAAAAGCAACAAAATCACCAATGTCTTCCATTCAAGAGTTGTATAGTCTCATCTTCTTCTTATGCATTTAGATGTTCATACTTAACTTCATATATACTCATCATATAATGCATGAGCACAGCACATTTAGATTAATAATCTCCCTTTAAAAAAAATATACAAAAGTAACAGTTTTGGATGCATGATTAAACAGTATTTTTTTTATTATTAATGCACTCAAGCAACAAATAATTCAAATGGTAGTGATGTTTAATCAAATTGATGGGATTTTAAATGGTTTTGATTGGATTTTCCAGCCCTTTAGTGACATTGTGTTGTACATACGATAAATGTAATCCCGAAAATTGTACAGGATTATTTAGAATTTAGCAGCAATAAGTGCATGATTTGAGGGTCTCGGGCGAGGGTAAATGTTCAAATGCCTCCTGCAGCGTTCTGTTTTCATATTTTATTTTGTCAAGCATATAACCCTCCTGTTTCGTTAAGTTTCTCAGGAACAGCAACAATGTTCGGGTCAATTTGACCCGGTGCGGCAGTGTCAGAAAAAGGAAAATATCCCAGTAAACATTGGTTTTATATTGTTTCATACCCAAAAACTACTTTCATATCCTTTTTTTTAATTTTTTTTTTATTATTTCTGTAAATTGCAGATGGGTCAATTTGACCCGCTTCCTCAAGAATCTACTGTCCAGCCTACTTAATGATACAAAATCTTTCAGAAAAGGGAAAAAAAAAACAAAAAACATCCCAATAAACAGTCATTGTAAGACATTTCATACACATATTTTAATTTCTTTAACATTTATCGGGTCAGTTTGACCCTAAGTGCAATACATTATCCAAAAACAGTTGGAAATGAAAAATCTTGATAAACGTTTTTTTTTGGGTCCCAATAAACTACTTTTGACTTCTTTTCGATGGGAATTCTTTTACTTTTTGAAGGGGTCAATTTGACCCGCGCTGTGTTACATTAGCCCAAAAAAGTGTCAGAAACTGAAAAAAAAGAAAATCTGATAAACTTTAAGATGTTTTCTATCGACAAAAATATTTTAACTTCTTTTCAATGGTACTTATTCAACATTTAAATGGGTCAATTTGACCCTCCAGGTAACAGGGGGGTTAATTGTGTTTTGTGTATGTGTTGGGGGGGGTTCAATACACAAGATCTACTTAACTGTACAATACTTGTAGCATTTTTTTTTTTTACATGCTAAAAAAAGTCCAAACGTGTTTTAAAAGCACTTTCTGCCTTGCACTGTCAACCACTATCATGTGTTGATGTATGTAATTATGCCATTTACTACTACTTATTATGACATGGTGGAAACCAGTAGGTACTGAAAACAAAAAAAAAAAAAAGATGCATGATTTTTCACAGACATGATTGTAATGCATGCAATAATCCACAAGTTTGTCATATGACTGCGTGTGAACGGGAATTTGTTAATTATGGTAGCGAGCATGTTGTAGCTTTTCCCAAATGGAAATGATTTCTTTTGTTCACCGAAGTGTACAAACTATGCACTCCGCAGCTAAGAGGAGGAAAACGGGCATGCTTATTATTATTCCTCAATGGTTTTGTATGACTAAGAAAAAAAAATGTATTTCTCAAACTCAGCAATAGTAATGATGATGATAATAAAATGCAGCATGGTGCCAATGACAAGGCCTGGTGTGTGCGTGTGTGTGCATAAATGTGACCTATAACCTTTACTGTATATTTCAAATCCAAACTATGTCAAAAAATGTGCCGTTTGAACAGGGGTGTGTAGACTTTTTATATCCACTGTGCATTAGCCTAGCTGAAAAGAGCAGGCCAATCTACAGTGGGAGTCAACAAGTAGTTTCTAGCGAACTGCTATTTTAGCCAATAATACACAACATCATACGAACAAAATATGGTAATAACAACATTTATAAAAAAAAAAAAACCAGAGGCATCAGTTATCCCACTCGCTGCTGACGCTGATGCCGTCCGCCAGGCTGCTTTTCATGTGATCAAAGAGCGATTCAAATTGGCACCTCACCTGCAACCCAAACACATTTATTATTATTTTATTTTTTTTTACGTTATTTAACCGTACCTTTACCAGGTGGGCAAAGTATGACCCACTGAGCGTAATTTACATTATCAAGAGTCCTGGAACTATTAACAGTTCCACCACCCCCCATCCTACAATTGGTTACATAAAATGTCTTTTTAATTCATTTAACTCATATATTGAACAATTCATATATTGTAAATACCGCATTTACGAATGACATGTCCTCCCCTGCCCATTTTTTTTTTTTTTTTAATAAATAAAATCAAAAATCAAAAGTGAGTATCAAAGTTTGCCAGCAGCCCTGCATGAGAGTCTCTTTGGATTATTTACCTCACTGATGCTTTCCACGAGTGGCTTCATCTGAAAGGACACGGCGGACGCTTTCACCAAGGAGAGGCTGTCCAGCACATAACTGAAACAGGGAGTCGCCGTCTTAGCCCTCATGCACGCGGAGCGAGGTGACGCGTTAGCACGGTTACTGACCACGTGACGTGCGCCTTGTGGAGGAGGAAGAGGGAGCGCGCCGCGTCCAGTTGTGGCGGCGCCGCGTGCACCACTTTGCCCACCGCGCGGCAACACTCCCCACACATTAGGGGGCTGAAGACGCTGGAATAAAAACACATCACGATAGTTAAAAAAAAAAAAAAAAAAACACCACCAAACTATAGTGGATATAAAAAGTCTACACACCCCTGTTCAAATGCCAGATTCTTGCGATATAAAACAATTTGACCAAGATTAATGTGGCCTATAACCTGTAGATCTAAATTGAAGAAGAAAAAAAAGAAAGAAATTTGTAAAGAGCGGGGAAGTAAGAATAAACAACTGAGATAATGTGGTTGCGGAAGTGTGTACACCCTGTTATATCTGCAAATGTGGCTGTGTTCGGAATTAAAGCTGTAATCCTTGATTTCTGGTGCCCCAGAAGGCTGGAATTTTCCTCTCTCTATGGCTCACTCAACCTGTGCGCTGTCCATAAATGGGCCTGCCCTTTTGTAGGTAGAATGTCATTTCCACTAAGTCATTTTAGAGCGCCACCAAGTAATCCAGCGCAGAAATGTATCGGATAGTCACTAAATATAAAAAAAAATAAAAAATACTGAAAAATATAGCAAGATGTGTCAGAAGCTGATAGGCTTAATCAACATTCTGTCATCTAGTCGTGTAGTTGCTTGGGTTGACATTTTAATTTTTTTTTAAACAAAAAATGTGGATTACAAACTCATGTTAAATGGGAGTCAGCACACGCCTTCCACCATATCAAGTGTCTTGGTTTACAAATAAAGGTCAGCATTCTAGTAGGCTTTTCATTATTATTATTATTTCTTTCTAGTATAAGCCTATAGGTTTTGTTCTAACACTGTAATCCCTTTTTTATCACGGGGGCTCTATTCCAGACCATCCCCGTGACAGACAAAAGTATTGTGCAGTAGTGACCACAGATTTATTGTATTATTTATATAGATTTTAAAGCTTGATGCATAATTACAGATGCCAACCCCCAGCATCACCTCTCGGGAATATTCTGGATATTTTTCCTGGAACGTGGATTTTGTCAGCATTATTATTATTATTAGCACTCGCTCACCAGTTAGCCAGACCTTTTTTTCCACACTCCATTTCATTACTCACTACCACGTGACTGGTTACTCCTGAAGAAGCAAAAAAAAAAAAAAGACAAATATCATGATGTATTCGGGGATCCAGACCTATAGATATCTTAACACTTTTTCTTACTGAGGCACATGATGGAGTCCAAGAACGTGAGCTCCCCGCACACAGACAGGGAGTCTGCCAGCACCGTGTTGCACTGCTTGCAGTGAAGGGTCGCCCACCGTCCGGCCTCCAGCAGCTCGGCACCGCTCTCGTCGCGTTCGATGAGGAGGGTCTCGTTAAACTCCATGGTGGTGTGTTTTTAGACACGGGAAGCAAACACACACACGCTACTCGCTTTGTGTTGTGTTCCAGTCCAGAGGGAGAGACAAAAGCGAAACAGCAATTCTTTTCTTTTTTTTTTGTTCATGAAAAACGTTTAAAATCAGTTTGGGAAGAGCGCTGCTAACCGAATACTGGCAGCAGTTTAAAAAGAGTAAAAGCGGAAGTCCGAGCATGTAAAGTTTTCTCCGATAGGCTGAGGGCTTCCTGACAATGGCCTCTGTGAATGGACGAGGGCGAGTCCCTCTCGCCCCAACAGCCAATCAAATGAGCACCTGCGACCGCGTTTTCAATATGCCCGCTAACCGACGCGTCTACTTGGCGGCCACCTTGGTGGGGGCAACAGGTTTTTTTTTTCTTTTTTTTTCTTTTTCGTTCTTATAAATTACAGTATATCGTGAAGTGCTGCTTTTCCTCATGAAAATACAGTGTTTTTCTTTTTGGGGGATGGGGGGGGAGACTGGAACGGATTAATAGTAATTCCATTTATATATATATATATATATATATATATATATATATATATATATATATATATATATATATATATATATATATATAAATGGAATTACTATTAATCCGATATATATATATATCCATCCATCCATTGTCCGTACCGCTTTATCCTCACAAGGGTCACGGGCGTGCTGGAGCCTATCCCAGCTATCTTCGGGCGAGAGGCGGGGTACACCCTGAACTGGTCACCAGCCAATCGCAGGGCACATACAAACAAACAACCATTTGCGAACACATTCACACCTAAGGGCAATTTTGAGTCTTCAATCAACCTACCATGCATGTTTTTGGGATGTGGGAGGAAACCGGAGCGCCTGGAGAAAACCCACGCAGGCACGGGGAGAACATGCAAACTCCACACAGGCGTGGCCGGGATTTGAATTGGATATATATATATATATATATATATATATATATATATATATACTATTACAATATTATACTAATATTTCACTATTCTTACTTTTCATGACAAATTTGTTATTGTTTTTATTTTATAATTTTTTATTTTACGACATCATGCTGACATCTTATCATTATTCTTTTAATTTCTAGTTAGTAGAATAGTAGTAGTTGTAGTAGAAGTAGAAGTAGAATAGTATATTTATTTATATATTTGTCATTTGTCAGTATTATACTAATACTTTGCTGTTTTTTTTTGCTATAGTTTAAATTATTTTTATCTTTTTAAACTTTTTTGCTTTGTTACCTACAGTATTATATAAAGCTGATATGAGGCTGTATTTTTTTTTTTCAGCAAATTTATTGTGCTGCTCATCATATTTTTACTCGCATTAGCCGGGTCTAGTAAACAAAAAGGTGGAAAACACCAGCGTCCTTAATTTTATATATTTTTTAGGGGTGTAGAATAAAAATAAAAGTCACCCTAAGTGGTTTGTTTGGTGTTAGAGTAGCCCCGTGTGATCTTTAGCGGAATGTTCAGGCCGGACAAGACAAACCCACTGAGGATGTGAGTGAGGAGTGTGCGTGGGCGTGTTACATGCCCACGTGTGTGTATATATAGTGAGTGAGTATGCATGTTGATTCAAGAGTGGAGCAGGCAGGAACACGCACGAGCGCAATGGATACACAGCAACAAGTTACAGTACTCCGAGAAGGCTTCCTGGTCAAAAGGGTAGGTTGTTTAACGCACAATTGGACATTTGTCATCTGGGAATTGTCCTCCAAAGGTGTATTTTCCTCCAGGGTCATCTTGTGCACAACTGGAAGGCACGCTGGTTCGTGCTGACGCCGGACAAGCTGATCTACTACAAGTACGAAGGTGGTAAAAGAGACTCGTGTCAGCGGGGGAAAATCATGCTGAAGGATTGCATCATTACTTGCCCCTTCCTCGAGTACGACAATCGACCCGTGAGTCTTTCATCTCCAAAACTACACGTTTATTTGTCCCCGCACCACTGTATGATCATCATATTGAAGAAATGATTGCTACATCTGAAAAGCACTGGAAAGGGCCTTTAATATACGTAAGGTACGACTCGATATGGTTTGTCACAAACCAAATATCGATACTGTCTTGTATAGCACGATAGCAATATTTGGTTTTGACAAACCACTTCCAAGTCATACCTCAAATTATTGGCCACGACCAGCGCTTTTCAGATTTGATCAGTTTTTTTTTTTTTTTTTAATCAGTAAGTTGTGATATCATAACTAGGACCTGATCGACTAATCGGCTGTCCGATTTAATCGGCCGATATTAGCCATTTTCAAATTGTCAAAAACTTTGTCAGATTCATTGATGATTTTTGTCGATTTTATTCAATTATTTATTTTTATTTTTTGTTACAAATTAAGAGTTTCCAATATAAAATGACAATAACATTCAGTCTAACAAAAAAAAAAAAAGAAATCTGCAAAAATCTGCCGATTTGTCTCTGTCGTAAAGTTAAACAAATACTAAAACACAAAGTATTGGAAAACAGTCAAATGTTCTGCCTGTAATTCATGTCTTTATTGTTGTAAGCGTTAGGGGACCATAAAAGTATTTTATTCATTATATATATATTTGTATTAATCGTCCGATTAATCAGTTATCGTATTTTATTTATCATATATTTTTTAATTAATCAGCCGATTAATCGGTTATTGGAATTTTATTCTGCCAAATATCGGATTGGACTTCAGCCTCAACAAATCTATATCGGTCGGGCCCTAATCATAAAATCATCACGTCCCTTCCCGTAGCTTGATAATCGAGTCCGCCGACTGGATGCTGAGTCAGCGTCTGTGCTGGAGTCATGATGATGACATCATTATGATGACATCATTGTTTTTTTTCTTGTTGTTCATGAGCTCACTTTCCAACTAGGTAATATTTCTCAATTTTGAGTGGGATTATTGTGACTTAAATTCTTATGTGTAGACCCTTTAAAGATGTTTTCATATCCTGTATCAAAATGACATTAAACAGCTCGGTTCTTACAAATAGACCCTTTAAGGATTCTTACATGGAGATTCTTTAAAGTAGCCTGATTCTTACTTATACAGCTTTTAAAGATTTTTACCTATCTGATTCTTCTAAAAAAAAATTTTTAATATTGTTACACATATGCCCTTTAAAGAATCTTACAGGTTGACCGTTTCTTGTCATGTTCTGCTGAAGTCGCGGCGTCATTGTTTTTGTTGCTCTGCCGTTGATCTTTTCATCGTAAACATTTCCAAATGAATCGCTTGTGTTTTGAGTCATAATGACCAGCCATACCCGCTGGGATACATTGTAATTGTGCTGCCTTTCCAGTTGGTGTTCCGGCTTCAGACCAAGACCTGTGTGGATCACTTCCTGGAGGCGTGTTCCCGGGAGGAGCGAGACGAGTGGGCCGGCGACATCGCGGCGGCAGCGGACCGACTGGAGGACCGCGCCGGAGCGGACGCTGACGCGGATGGGTCGCCCGGCGTCAGCCCGTCCACGCCCCAAGGCTCACAACCCCACAACATTAACCTAAGGTGAACATACAGTCATATATATATATATACCTGTATACTGTGGGCTGATTCTTACATATAGACCCTTTAAAGTGGTCTGATTCTTACATGTAAATGCTTGAAAATAGCACCCAACATGCTCCATTTTGTTTGTTTAAAAACAAAACAACACAATGTGCAATGTTTTGTTGTTGTTGTGTGGTAGCAAAGTGCTGGAGGCCATGTACGACGTTCACAGCGGAATCAACATGAGCAACCACGTGGAGCAAGGACGCATGTACAGCAACTGCTTCTCAGGTCACACGCAACTACAATCCTTCCATACTTCTCCCTCGAAAGTAGCCTTCTCCCTTTTTAAGTAGCAGTACATGTAATGCTTTTGAAATAACCTGATTCTGACATATAGTCCCTGAAAAGTATTCTTACATATAGACCCTTTGAAATTTGTAAGTATGCATACATTCAAATAAGCTGATCATTTTGTATCTACCCTGAAGTAGAGCCTTTAAAGTAAACCTCAGTTTTACAGATGGATGCTTTCAAATACCTTGATTCTTACTTATAGACCCTTTAAAAGTCTACTAATTCTTACGTATAGACCGTTTAAATATTTTTACGTGTAGACTTTTTAAAATAGCCCGGTCGATTGTTACATATCCACATTTCAGCATATATACACTATAGCCAGATTCTTACTTACAGTCCCTTTTAAAGTAGCCTTATTCTTACATATCAAGCCTTTAAACTGTTCCTATTCGCCTGATTCTTACGTATAGATCATTTAAAGTCGCCCAGTCCTTAAACTCTTTATTGCATATAGGTTCTATAAAGTAGCTTGGTTATTCCATTATTTAAAAAGCAGCATGATTTCCACACAGGATCTGCGCTGGTGGACTGGCTGGTGTTCACGCAGCTGGCTCTGAACCGAGCCGAGGCAGTGACGCTGGCGTCGGCGCTGCTGGAAGAGGGCTTCCTCCGCACCGTCGGCCTGCGGAGCGTGGAGGCGCTACGCACCGCCGGCCTCAGCGAGCTCTTCATGGACGACTCCACTGCGCTTTACAGCTTCGTGAGTAGCCAGTCAAGGCCTTGACGCCTCCCCTCCGACGTCGTTGGCTTAATATCGGGTTGCGGTTCTTCTCAATGATCAGTTATTTGGGCACACAGAACTTTTTTTTTTTAACAATCAAACAAATGTAGTGACTCTGCATTACGATGGCAGTGTCCCACCAAATCCAGCTGTGGTCATTGATTTTATTTTTACTTACTGCCGGCAATGCGGACCAAGCTCTGACACCGGTCGTACAGGGACCGAACAGCCCGTATCAGGGGGTTTGGTACCCCATACTCCCGAAGCACCCCCCACAGGACTCCCCGAGGGACACGGTCGAACGCCTTCTCCAAGTCCACAAAACACATGTAGACTGGTTGGGCGAACTCCCTTGCACCTTCGACGACCCTGCCGAGGGTGTAGAGCTGGTCCACTGTTCCACAGCGAGGACGAAAACCACACTGCTCCTCCTGAATCTGAGATTCGACTTCCCGACGGACACTCCTCTCCAGCACCCCTGAATAGACCTTACCAGGGAGGCTGAGGACTGTGATCCCCCTGTAGTTGGAACACACCCTGCGGTCCCCCTTCTTAAAAAGGGGGACCACCACCCCAGTCTGCCAATCCAGAGGCACTGTCCCCGATCTCCATGCGATGTTGCAGAGGCGTGTCAACCAGTACAGCCCCACAACATCCAGAGCCTTTAGGAACTCCGGGCGAATCTCATCCACCCCCGGGGCCTTGCCACTGATGAGCTTTTTAACCACCTCGGTGACCTCAACCCCAGAGATAGGAGAGCCCGCCTCAGAGAACCCAGACTCTGCTTCCTCATAGGAAGGCGTGTCGGTGGAGTTGAGGAGGTTTTCGAAGTATTCTCCCCACCAACTCACAACGCCCCGAGTCGAGGTCAGCAGCGCCCCATCCCCACTACACACAGTGTTGGTGGTGCACTGCTATGCACTCCTGAAACGCCGGATGGTGGACCAGAATTTCCTCGAAGCCGTCCGGAAGTCTTTCTCCATGGCCTCACCGAACTCCCCCCATGCCCGAGTTTTTGCTTCAGCGACCACCAAAGCTGCATTCCGCTTGGCCAGCCGGTACTCCATCAGCTGCCTCAGGAGTCCCACAGGCCAAAAAGGCCCGATAGGACTCCTTCTTCAGCTTGACGGCATCCCTCACCGTTGGTGTCAACCAACGGGTTTGGGGATTGCCGCCACGACAGGCACCGACCACCTTACGGCCACAGCTCCGGTCGGCCGGCTCGGCAATAGAGGCGCGGAACACGGTCCACTCAAATTCAATGTCCCCCTCCTCCCCCGAGACGTGGGTGAAGTTCTGCCGGAGGTGGCAGTTGAAACTCCTTTTGACAGGGGATTCTGCCAGACGTTCCCAGCAGACCCTCACAATACGTTTGGGCCTGCCAGGTCAGACCGGCATCTTCCCCCACCATCGGAGCCAACTCACCACCAGGTGGTGATCAGTTGACACCGCCGCCTCTCTCTTCACCCGAGTGTCCAAGACATGCGGCCGCAAGTCCGATGACACGACCACAAAGTCGATCATCGAACTGCGACCTAGGGTGTCCTGGTGCCAACTGCACGTGTGGACACCCTTATGCTTGAACATGGTGTTCGTTATGGACAATCCGTGATGAGCACAGAAGTCCAATAACAGAACAACGCTCGGGTTCTGATCGGGGGGGCCGTTCCTCCCAATCACGCCCTTCTAGGTCTCACTGTCATTGCCCACGTGAGCATTGACGTCCCCAAGCAGAACGGTGGAGTCCCCAGCGGGAGCGCTCTCCAGCACCCCTTCTAAGGACTCCAAAAAGGTCAGGTACTGCTGTTTGGTGCATAGGCACAAACCCTTGGGTGCAGGCCCGGCCAGCAGGCGCTCGCCTTCGAGCCCCACCTCCAGGCCTGGCTCCAGAGGGGGGCCTAATAAATAAAATAAAACCATGCCCTCTAAATAATAATATATAAAAGAAAACACAGACACAACACCATGGGCATTTACTGTAAACACATACAAGTTGATTAATAATGAATAGCAAAATAATGAAATAATGAACACAGTGGTTAAATAAATAAAAAAATAACCTTCAATAAAAGTAACTACAAAATAACTCCATGGATATTAATCCCAAAATTTGAGAAATCAATTATTGTATTGTATATGGGTCATATAAGCTCTTTTTCAATTATTTTTCAAATTGCCAGTCAGACGGCTTGAAGAAGCGAGGCTGCGTGAAGGCCGAGACCACGCTGTCCGCGGTGGAGCTCAGCGGTCATGTGATCAAAAGAGGCTACCTGCTCAAACAAGTAAACAAAAACAAACAAACAAAAACCCGTTACTTAGCTTTTTTTTTGCTGTGTTTTCATCCTGTTTTGAGTGTACGTGTCCTCTCACAGGGCCACAGGAGGAAAAACTGGAAGATTCGACTATTTGTACTGCGCTCTGAACCCTCTTTCCTCCACTACTACGACCCCTCCAAGGTGCAGAAGGCGACGTTGTGTGTCACTTAATGCCTAGTAACACACACACAAACACACACAGTGAGTCAGTCTGTCACCCACTTCCTGTCTGGTTTCAGGATGACATCATTCCTGTCGGAGGATTCCCACTCCGAGGCTCGTTGGTGTCCTCGCTGGATGATAACGGCGTTCCCTCTGGTGGGTCTCACTAATGGTCATGGCTTGGAAGTATTGACACATGCCTTCATTAACCAATTAATTACAGACTCATTTCAACATCTTGTGGAAGAGTGTTATTGCTGCAAAGGAACACCACATTTTGTAATGGCCAGGTGTCCCAAAACTTTTCTTGAGTGGCAATTTTGAGTGGCGTCCCTCAGGGAGGTATTTGAGATTCGATCATTTTCTACTTAAGGTTGAACCCGCCCTTTTTGGAAGCTTTTATAGCTGCATGGGAGCGACCCAACATTTAAAATTCCTGCGTTACAGGACAGTATGTCCACTGCAAATTTGAGTGGTGTCCCTCAGGGAACTGTTTGAGGTCCAATAATTTTCTTTACAAAATATACACTTTCTTAAAATGGAAGCTGTTGTAGCTGCAAAGGGAACTTGACCCCCTATCACAGTACTTTTATCCACTCCAATTTGAAGTAGCATCCCTCAAGGAAGCCCTTGAAGTCAACTTGTTTTCTGTGAAGATGGAACCCTCCCTTTTCTTGATGCTTGACCATGTGTCTCAATACTTTTGTCCACTACAATTTTGAGCAGTGTCTCAGTATAGTCTTTGAAGGCCATCTCCTGAACAGAGCTGGATCATGTTGAGTCAAAATTTTAGCAACAGCTCTCCACATGATGCTGATTCGTATTTATTTACTTAATGTTTTGTAATAATAATAATAAAAAATAATCACCATGTGTCGCAATACTTCTTTCCACTCCAGTTTTGAACGGAGTTCCTCAGGGAAGCCTTTGAAGTCCATTAATTTTCTATAAAATATCACCTGAACTGAGAGGGCATTGAGAGGGTCAAAATAATAGCAACAGCTCTCCGTATGGTGCAGAAAAATATATTTCTTACATTTGGGTACATCGGGAGCTTGTTTAGGTGTACCTAATGTTTCGTCTCCCGGCTTCCCTTGCCAGGCGTGAAGGGCAACATCCAAGGCAACCTGTTCAAGATCATCACCCAGTCGGACACACACTACTTCATCCAGGCTCCCAGCCACCGGGAGAAGATGGAGTGGATCGACGCCATCCGGGAGCACACGTAGCCGCACGTGGAGCATTGTTGCAGAAAAAGGGTGTCAGTCATTCACAGTCATGTAGCCATGGGGTCAAGTAGCTCATGTAGAAAGCTGCTTAGCATTTGAATGCTTCAATACCTTTATTTGTTTACAAAAAGCATATTCAGTGTATGTTGTGTGTTTTTCAAGATTAAACTTAATATTGAATTAGGATTGATCATTCCAATGTGATACAAAAAATTTTCAGGGCCACACTAAAGGTAAAAAAAAAAAAACGTGTCAGAATTGTGAAGGAAAAATATTTTATGCAATTTGACAAGAATAAAAGCCATAGAATTATGAGGGGGAAATTTGTAGTTTTACCACAATAAAGTAAAAATATTGCAAACGAGAATGAAGTCAGAACATTGTTAATATAGTCCAAATATTATAAGAATATAATAATTATATTATTATAAGCATATTATTAATTAATATTATATTCTATATTATAAAATTATATATTATATATATTATTATTAATTTTAATATATATGTATTATAAGAATAAAGTTGCAATTTTAAAAGAATACATTTAAAATATTATGAGGGGGAAAAGTCCACATTTTTCAAATGATAAAGTCTAAATATATTATAAGAATAAACACCAAATATTACAAGTAAGACTATTACAAGAATAAAACACAACTTTACAAATTTAAAGTAATAGAATTAGGAGGGGGGGGGCTACATTTTTCCAAGGATCAAGTCAATTTAATATTAAATTGTGACTGCAAACTCCCCACTTTGTGTTTGTTGGTGAGAAAGTAGCAAAGAAGAATCACGAGTCAGGACAAGACAATTGCCGCTCCCATCCCGGCAAGCCCAGTCCGGACTTTGGCACCACGATGATTCACCGCAATCACTCATGTCGTCGTAAAATGATGCAAAAAAAAAATAAATCCCGCAAGCAGAGCATATAACAATCAAGGTGATTTTATTCCAGGGAAGTCACACAAAGAAAAAAAAAAAGTGTTTGCTGTTGATAAGCATTCAAAGTAAATAGGCGTGACCTTTTTAAGGCTTAGGTCAAAAAGAATACACAATAGTAGAATGTTTGACATGACTGTGCCATTGCAGCTTTACAGTACCAGCATCCACTAATGCAGTGATTCTCAAAGTATGACACATGTACCAATAGTGGTACGCGGGCTCTCTTCGAACAACCTTTAACACATGAAATACAATCAAACATACTGTATTAGATTAATGCTTGTAGCTACGCATGCAGTCTATTTAAAGAAGTTTTTAAAATCCAGTACAGTAAATTTTTTTGCTTTGCATGTACAGTACGTTTTACTTTTCAGTTGTATTTAACTTTCAAGTACAGTAGAATACATTTGCATTGAATCTTTAAGAACTATTTGTTTTTAAACATTTACTGAGTACACATTTAATTTCTTTTATATGCAATACATTGTAATTGAATTATTAAGCACCTACTTTTTCTGTTCTTATATTTTAGCGCAGTGCTAAAGTTCAAACTTTACCTAATGTTATAGTGGCTTGCAATAATAAATATAGTGGTGCCTTGAGATACGAATGACCCGCCTTTAAAAAACTTTAGAAATATGAGTCACTGTTAGGCCGATTATACAACCCCAATTCCAATGAAGTTGAGACCTTGTGTTAAACATAAATAAAAACAGAATACAATGATTTGCAAATCATGTTCAACCTATATTTAATTGAATACACTACAGACAATATATTAAATGTTCAAACTGATAAACTTGATTGTTTTTAGCAATTAATCATTAACTTGGAATTTTATGCCTGCAACACGTTCCAAAAAAGCTGGGACAGGTGGCAAAAAAGACAGAGAAAGTGGAGGAATGCTCATCAAACACCTGTTTGGAACATCCCACAGGTGAACAGGCTAATTGGGAACAGGTGGGTGCCATGATTGCATATAAAAGGAGCTTCCCTGAATTGCTCAGTCATTCACAACCAAAGATGGGGCGAGGTTCACCTCTTTGTGAACAAGTGCGTGAGAAAATAGTCGAACAGTTTAAGGACAATGTTCCTCAACGCACCATTGCGAGGAATTTAGGGATTTCATCATCTACGGTCCATATCATCATCAAAGGTTGAGAGAATCTGGAGAAATCACTGCATGTAAGCGGCAAGGCCGAAAACCAACATTGAATGCTCGTGATCTTCGACCCCTCAGGCGGCACTGCATCAAAAACCGACATCAATGTGTAAAGGATACAAACGTAAGTGCAACTTGAAACTCTACTATGCAGCGCAAAAGCCATTTATCAACAACACCCAGAAACGCAGCCGGCTTCTCTGGGCCCGAGCTCATCTGAGAGGGACTGATGCAAAGTGAAAAAAGTGTTGTGTGGAGTACATATTTCAAATTGTTCTTGGAAATTGTGGACGTTGTGTCCTCCAGGCCAAAGAGAAAAAGAACCATCCGGGTTGTTATGGACGCAGAGTTCAAAAGCCAGCATCTGTGATGGTATGGAGCTGTGTTAGTGCCAATGGCATGGGTAACTTACACATCTGTGAAGGCACCATTAATGCTAAAAGGTACATACAGGTTTTGGAGAAACATATGCTGCCATCCAAGCAACGTCTTGCTTCATTATAAAAAAACTGCAAAATGTTTTGAGTTAAGGAATGGATTAAATTCGTATCGCCAGGCACCACTGTACAGTTACACTTTTTAGGAAAATACCTTGGCCTTATTTTTGATTAACACTTATGCTACTGTATTTTTTTTAGGTGGTGGTACGGTACTTGGTGTAAAAGGTTTGAGAACCAATGCACTAATGGACTACTTTTATTACAATTGATTTTACAAAGAAGACCAGTCCAGCGGCGGCAACTCTTTTTGTGTTTCATATTTACAGATTATGTGAAAAAGCCATTGTATATTTTTATGAGAAACGTTTGTGCGGGAAGTTCGACATTCACGTTAAAATTACTACTTTTTCTTCAGAATTTTATGTTTCGGCCCGAATTGCATGTGTTTTCTCGATCGTGATTAAGCCCTACAACTTGAAAGAAATTCACTAGCAACTAATAAATAAAAACGCCACTGGACAGGTTTTCGCTTTTTTTGCGTGAGCACAAAAATCCTCAGAGGAAAAATATTGCAATTTGGACCAACATTGGCTTCAATTCACAATCTTGTTTTTTTTTTTTTAAGACACTGATAACTGCTACATTCAGTTAGCATGTTAGTGAAGGCACTTTGTCTTCTCCAAAGTGTGACACTGTTTTGACAAAGCACATCTTTTATCTATTTTAACCCGATACACTGTCTCCGAACATCTGTCGTTATCACGGTGGCGTTAAGCCACCTTGGTGAGTTGCACGTCCCCGAAAACTCGTAACGCCGTCAAGCTGGCGAGCTGCGGGAGGCGGTGGGTGAAGCCGCACAGAGGCTGGCCGTCCACCAGGATGCGGAACTGCTGATGCTCGCATACGATCTCCATCTACTCAGAAAGACGGACACAAAAAAAAAATAACATCCATTTTTATTCGTTTGATTCTTCATACGTAATCGTAACGATAGCGACAATGACAGCGAGAAGGTTGGGATAACGATAGCCATAACGATAATGATAGCAATAAAGATAGTGATCATGATAACTATAACAAAAGCATCGCAATAATATTAGCAGGAACAATCATTAAAGCAACAACGATAGCAATAACAATAGCGGTAACGCTAGCGAGGATGCTAGCAACACCGATAGTGATAATCTATAATGGTAGCGATAGTGAGAACGATAACGATGACGATAATAGCAATACGGCTTGTAATAATGATAGCGATAACCATAGCAATAATACTAGCAATGACGATAGTGACACAATAGCGAGAAGCATAGCAGTAACATTAGCAATACCAAGGTTAACAAGAATGATAGCGATAACGGTAGCGTTGATAGCGATACCAATAGCAATTACTATAATGATAACAAAAGCGATAATGCTTGCGATGATGATAGATAAGCATAGAAATAACTCCAATGATTGTGATAACGGCAGCGATAACAATACCAATAGCGATAACAATCGCGATAATATGACAATTATAGCGACAACAGTAGCGATAATGATAGTGATGATAGCCGATTATGATAGCGTTAACGATAGCAATGTTACCTACAACAATAGCGATAAACGACAGCAATGACAACGAAACGATTAACGATAGCGTTAATGAGAGCGTTAGCTGTAGTGATAGCAATAATGATCATTATAATTTTACTGCTCGTAGTATTAATATTCATTTTATACAAAAAGAACCCAACAAAATAGAAAATAATTATTCAAATCTGCTAAATTCTGCACTTCGTTTAATTGATGGATGTGGGTGAGAATAAAAAATGTAAATTTGTATTTCATTGTGTGACAAGGACGATTAAAAAAAAAAAAGTACCTTAAAAGGCTCTCCGGGCGCAAAGGGGAAGAAGGAGAGCGTGTTTTCGGCGGGACCCCACTTTCCTGCCAGCCGGGCGTTGCGTTGGACGGCTTTATCCATGAAGCTGACCTTTAGCTGGAGACCCACGTCGCCTTCTGACTCCGCCTCCTCGTCCTGCTGCTGCTCCTCCTCGTCGGCGTCCTTCTGCTGAGGCGCGCTGGACACCACCACCTCGATGCTACGCGCACACAACACAACCACATGCATCACTGTTCCTTGCTGAAAACGAGGAAAAAAAACCATAACAAATTCAATTTAAAAAAAAACGAGAGGCCTTGATTCAACCTCTGCGGATTATCGTGACCTAGATGACTGAAAATCTACAAAGACAAGAAAAAAAAAAGCACAATTTTGAGCAAGCACCTCGGTATTTTGCGATCACATTGTGACAGTAAGTTAAAAATGACTTGGGCCATTATGCTATAAGGCTAACAATATTTGACGTTTCCCTTAAACAGATTTAAAAGCAAAACCGATGGAAAAACACCGGTTACTTAAAATAAAATGTAATTAACTTGCCTGGTATCTGGAAATTGCTTTGGTGTTTTTAATTAGCAATTAGTTAATTGTAATAGATCAAGTAGAAACTGAAATTTCATCAAAATCAAAACTAAAATGTAATCAAAATGTAAATTATTTGCTTCTTATGTGAACATTTCTGTTATGAACTTACAATATATAAATGTAAAATAATATAAAATATAATATATACAATTGTGATTTAAAAATACAAGTAATTTCTATTAATGCTTATAAAATAATGTACATAAAATATTTACTTAAATTGAATTACATTAAATTTATTTGCCTGTTAACTGGAAATTGCTGTATGTATATGAAATTTAGTTTAAAGAAATACAAATAAATGAATTAAAACAAATACAAAATTAAAGGGAATTGTAATTTATTAAAATTAATATAGAATGAATTAAAACTAGAATTAATGGTAATAAATATGGGTAAAATACAAACCATTAAAAGAATAAAACATAGACTCTAAATTACTTGTAATTCAATTAATATTATGTGTATTGTATAAGGAAACTGCTAAAATAATAAATCAATTAATTTCAATGAACTAAAAGTAATGGTCATGAATTTAATAATAATAATAATAATAATAAAGTAAGATAAGATAAAACTAAATAAATTTGCTTGGTATGAGGAAATCGCTATCATATGTTGCAATGCGTCCTCACCCATAATCAATTCTTTTTCTGGCATTTCTCCGCATGCACTATCTAAGTCAATCACATTAAATTCTATGAAATGCATCAAATGATCGAACTTTAGAAACACGCGCTGCCTCTCGATCATGCATGGACTAATCGTATTATTATTATTTTTTCCCCATAAGCCAGAGCACAAACAACAGTGTGCTTTTATATTCCAAGCCCACCGCATTCCTCCAGCGTGACAGCGTGCACACTGCAGCAGATTTGCTAATGAAGGCCCAAACACTGACCTTTTGGGTTTCTTGTCAACGATCCCCATCACGACCAGCTTCATCGAAGGCCGCAGACCGCCCTTTATCTCTCCGATGTACTCCTCCTGTGTGAGACAATGGCTTAGCAGGACAGGGACTGCCGGTCTGGTTTTAGCAAGTCATTTATCCCCCACCCTCGTTCATAATTTCACTAGTGGGCCTCCATGCTGTTTGGAACAAAGAAAAGCGAGAATACATACATTTCCTTTCTTGTCCTTGTCCTCCATTCCAGTCGGGGCGTGACGCAGTACTGTGGAGGTCTGCAAAGTGGATGCCAAGTGAGGAGGACGGCTAAACCCGCCTGTTGCCATAGAGACAGCCTCCACCATTTGGTAGAAGGTGACTGGAGACCGGGGGAGGGGGTTTAAAAACATGTTCAACGTGTTTGGATAATAGTCGCGTCTGGAAAACTATGCGTGTGCACGTGTGTTCAAACGTCGTTATAGTTTGATGTTCGTCATTGTCGTCCTTTCTGCACAAATCTTACGTTTTCGCTGACCCGACCGACGCTGTCTTTCGTTCACCACGTAATCTAGGAAATTTTAAAACACAAGTTCAGGAAAAGCATTCAACTGATCAATGAGGAGGAAAATAAACATGTTTCTTTTACCTAGTTAACACAATTATTGAAATAGTAGCAGTATTTTCGACAGCATATGAACGCAGCACACCATGAAGCCTTCCTATAATTTAGTAATCTACAATATCCAATTGAAAACACGATCCTGCTTATTTGTTGTCGTTATTGTTCCATAAAATGAAAGAATACAAATCAACTCAACCTGATGATTACAATAGACCTAAAATTAACGTGTTTGTTTAAAACGGTTACGAAACATAATAGTATTGTGTGCATATTCTTGAACGATTTACTGTATTTTCGACAGCACGCAATGGCAGCGCCGCGGCTCGCCTCTGACCAACCAGCTGGCTGCAACGCAGTCAGGTGATTGCCTCACGTGACCAGCCATTTACAGGCGACGAAAGCAGGAAAAAAACAGGGAAGCAACATTATTTGTTTAGAACTACACAAAGACATGAGTAAGTCATCTTATTAACGTTTTCCGCCTTCTAAGTGTGCTGTCAATGTTCTGCTTGAGTTAGCGCGAACTTTCACCGGTCGCCAGCGCCGATGCTAATGCTAATGCTAACTTGACGTATGGGCATCTGTCAGGGAAGCGCTGCTGCTGAAGCTCAACATTTTGACTTGAACAGTGGATTCGGTCACTGAACTTACATTTTAGTGGTTAGTTTAAGTACTTGTTTTACATCTAATTGTAGTGATCATTTGCAAGAACATCTTATGGTACGAACAAATAAAAAGCAACAGCATGAATGAGCAAGCAAGCCATATGTAATGCAGTCAAATCTGACGATAATCACTTTTTCTTTTTTTTTTTTTTACTTAATTATAAATGTAGTCTGTATTGTTTATATCAGGTTAAAAGTTACTTAAAAAAATCTCAAAAACGTTTTTTCCCTAAATAAAACTTCTTGACGAAAAAAAAGTACAAATTCTTTCCCAAATTTTTTTGTTTTTTAAGAAAAAATACTGCATTCTTTCTCATTGAAAAACTATGAAAAATAGGATTTTGTATCTTAAAGTATGACTATCTAAAAAAAAAAATATTAAGACTATTTAAAAATCTCAACAAAACACAAAGTTTTGGCTTGAAAAACATTTTATGGCAATACAATTGACTACACCCAAAATATACTTTCTGAAAAATTTAAATTACTTTTTAATCTAGAAAAAAAGACTACTTTTTTACTTAAAAAGATACATTATTCTTAAACTGCACTATAATTATTTCTTCCATGGCAACTGAATTAAATGTTCAAGCTGTGTAAATATTGCAGTGGTTTAAATCTCTCTTTAAATCAATTACAGTACATTAAGTACAGTTAAGTTGTATTTAACTTTTATGTGAGACACATTTTTATTTTCCTTTATTTAAGCGCAGTGTCAATGATCAAACTGTGCATAATGTTACATCGGCTAACAAAAACGAATCTGTCAACTCAATTTAGAATAAAATGAAAAATGTAAATAAATCATTTTCAGGGATAGAACTTAATTTTAATATTGGTCATTATGGTAGTATGTAGTGAGGTAAGTATTTTTTCAGGTGGTCCTTGTTTTTCATAGGTTTGGTGACCCCTGAGGAAGCCATCGTTTATCCAGTCAAATATTTTTTTAGTAAGTGAGTGTGTCATGTTTGTTGCAGGTCAAGAAGGCTCCAGTATCTTGCTCGGCCTGAGGGAAAGCTGACCTCTCGTAGCCCCCTCCCCTGCCCGATCCAAAATGGAGCCCGCGGCCGCGCACCCCTTCGGCCGCGAGGCCGAGGTGTCGCTGCGGGACCTCTTCGACAACTTCAAGCGGTGCCTGACGTGCGGCGAGTGGGAGCTGGCCGGCGCCTGCGTGCCGCAGCTGGTCACGTCCACGGGCGGCGTCTCGGAGAAAGTGCGGGAGATCATCAAGGCGGCCGTGCGCTATCCTTATCGTTTAAAGTGAGTCGGAGTGCTATGGTGTAATAATGTTTTCGTGTTGTCTTTGGGATATTAATTGAACAACATGACGTGTTCTTCTAGATGGGAGACTGTGGGCAGTCCTCACAAGCTGGCTTGGTTTTGGCTCCAGGTTTTGGAACAACGGACTGAAGAGCGGGTAACCTTTTTTTTTTGTCTTAAATATTTTTGGAATGGCCTTTAGTTAATCAGTTAGTTTATTTCACGCTTCCCTAATATTGTATGTTGTGGCTTCAACAATAAGCTAATCAATGACAATTGGGAAGTAATTATTGAAAAAGAGAGGATTTGTTTGAAACATGCTCAATTGGCCTGTGTGTTGACTGTAAAAAAAAGTTTTTTTCTTTAGGTTAAAGAAAATTGTGATTTTTTTATTTTTAAAAAAAAAAATTTTTTAATTAAAAAAAAAAATGTTTTTTTTTTTTTTTTTTTTTTAATCTGGAAAATGTACAATTATTTATCTTGAAATAGATATTTTATTTTGAAAAGTGACTTTTTTGTTTTTGATCTTTAAAAACAATTCTCTCTTTTTAATAAGAATGTTTTTGAAAAATTCTACAGTTTTTCCGTAAAAATTCGAGACTTGTATCCCCTGTATCTTCAAAAATACTGCTTTTTTTCATCAAATACCTGACTTTTTATTCGTTAAAAAAAATAAAAACATTCTAAAAATTGTTATTATTATTATTTTTTTTTATAAGTATGGCACTTTTTCAAACTTTTTTTCCGCTGGAAAAATCTGAGTTATTTTGGGGGAAGAAAACACTTTGGGGATGAGTATGGCAAAAACAAATCACTGAATTGAGGACTCAATTCATTGTGTATTCTGACTTTGATTTACTCCTCCACGGCAGGTCTCTCCCAGTGTCAGAAGCGAGCTAGAGTTTCTGCTCCTGCTGGAGCATCTGTGGTCCGAGGGTATCGAGGAGGTTCTTCTCAAGGTTACGCTCACACTTTGAAGGCCTTCCTATTCTCTTTGGATGTGTTGGCTTGTTCATCCTCTGACTACTTTTCAGCAGCAGGTGCATGAGGCATTCACGCAAAGCACAAAGGTTTCGACTTCAACGCGTGCGGCTGTGGAGCGTTGTCTGCGGATGTTACTGGAAAAGAAGAGGCCCCGACTCGCACAGTTGCTTGCACATTTCTTGCAGGTAATAGAATTGAAAAGACCCCCCCCCCAAAAATATCTTTCATCTTCACAAACACATGAAGGAAATAAAACTTTTATCTCAGAAACATACAACTATTGGAATCTAATTAGAACTTTTCCACATAACAGAAGGACTTACTATTTTTCATCTTGAAATAAATACTACATATTATTCCAAAAAACAACAAGAGTATCTTGTAATAATACAAAAATGTAGCTAGAATTTTTTTTCCCTCAAAAATATACATTATCTTGAAATATTACTTTATTTACATATTATTAATACTTTTTTTTTCTCATATTGGGATCAGTTGCTTAAAGACTGTGCCTAAAAAGTACTGCTTTATTTCTTGGAAAAACATGTTCTCTTGAAAAAAAAAAAACAATTCTAGATAATAGGACTTTTTAAAATCTTGAATCTTATCTTTAAAATATTCCCCTTTTGTTCTCTGAAACATATTATTTAAAAAAAGCTTGAAAGTCCCTGTAAAGTTAATTTATGCAACATGTGACCTACCACAGATTACAGTGTTGTTGTTTTTTTAAACAACCCTACCAAATTTGATTGATTTAAAAAAAAATAATAATAATCAAGTATACAAAAAGAGGCTTCAAAATCGGCCCAGTAGTAATAACTAATTGCACGGGGTTAACCACTGATGCCAACGAACGTGCTCCAGTTCTTGTATAGTGGGGGAGATGCCACCGGACACTGTTTTAGCCACACCCTAAAACTCAGGAAAACAAACATTAAAAAAAAAAAGTTATGCAATTTTTTACCTTTAAAAAAATAACAAATAAAATTACGGTAAAAATATGACATATATAATATAACGTTCTACCATTTGGCCTTTTTTTGCTCATTTTCTTTAGGTAAAGTCGAGCATGGATGACGCGTCCCTGCAACACGTCTTCATCGTCCACCTGCTGACCGAACTAGAGAAGCCTGAGATGAGTCCCGAGCGGCGAGACGAATGGGTGGAGGAGATCTACTCCGTGTTGGCTGTGATGCCAGGGAGTCACGGTGGAGGCGGCGGCCAGTTGGAGGCACTGTGCGAGGCGCTGTGGGCGTCCAGAGGCGGGCCCCTGAAAGAGGAGAGGGTGCTGGGCTCGTTGCTCCGGCCGCGCTGCGACAAGCTCGTCTCGGCGTATTGCTCGGCCGCGCTGAGGCTGCAGCGGGATCGTCTGCTGAGGAGCGCGCCCGACACGCGAGGTGCCGCCGAGCCGACGCGCCGCTCATCCTTCAGGAGTTTGTATTTTTTTTTTTGACTAACTGCGTGTTGTGTGTCACCTCTAGTGCATCTGCCCGAGGCGGAGAAGCTGGCCCTCAGTCTGTGTTGCCACGACGATCGTCCGTCCGCATGGAAGATAATCTACTTTGAGTGCCTCAGCAGTGGAAAGCACTTCCTGGAGCAGGTCTTGGTAGGTGACTGCTGGGGGGAGGAGGACATGTCCCAAACAAAAGAAGATGGCTGACCATGGCCAGAGTTTAATCGGGACTGATAGCAATAATGTATGTAAAGTATTGCACAGTGAACCCGAGCGTTTTTGGAGTCCGGCGTTCGCAAATTCGCAGTTCTTCGTTATTTGCTGAAATCTCTGCTGTTTGCCGTTTTTGTGTATTCACGCCAAAGCAATGAAAGGATTAGTTCAGCGCCATCTGGTGGAATCTTGGTGTTGTCGTTTAAGTCATTGACGGTGTTTTCTCGCCTTCGTTTGCGATATCCTGTTTCGTTGGCGGCCCTTGAATGCACCTTGTGCGCCATCAAAACCCCGATGATAATTATAGCCTCTTTAGTCTACTTTGCTGTTACAATTTACCTATGTTACCTAACATTTATTATTGTATGTTCATGCCAAAAGAGGACTTTAATACCGTTTGTGTAAAATGCTAGTGCGCGTATTTGTTTGCCCATGCGTACTGTCACGCTCGCGTGCAATTTAAGCTGGTATGCTAGCTAAATAGCAAATACAATTGGTGAGCCTCATGTTGAGGTGTTTTGTTTTGTGTGCTATTTTGCCCTAATTTACTGTGCCGTCTGCGTGTTAGAATTCAATTACACGTGTTCTCCAAAAAAAGCATTTAAAAAAAAAAAAAATTATATTTATTTATTTATTTTTATTTTTTTTGTCGTCACTGTTGATGTAGGTGACAGCGCTGGACCTGATCAAACACGAGGAGTTTTCTCAGCTGAGGGACATGTTGCACTCTGAGTTCCAGCCTCTGTGTCGCCTGCTGCTGCTGCTGGGATGGACGCAGTGTAGCAGTCTGAGCTCGGCTCAAACGCTGCTCGACATCCTCCATCACCAGCAGGTCGGAAACAAATACAGTTTGAGAAACAGCTTTCAGTGTGATTAATGCAAACTTAATTCACATTGTGTTAAATGAATATCTCTGACTGTGTTTTTTTTTTTTTCTAGGTGTCAGCCTGTGACTCAATCCTGCAGGACTTTGCCAACCTTTTGTCCTCCCAGCTTGAAATACTAGTGTGGTGTAAAAACAACAACCTGTAAGTATTTGTATATTTTTTTAATGTATTTTTTTTTTAATTCATTTTGTTTTATTGTATTTCCTATTGTATAGTCTCCATATTTTATTTAGTTTTATTTTGGTGTCCTTTTGCACATAATTTCTCACATATTTTCCTTGCTTTTTTTAAATACATTTTATTTATTGCCCGTTGCTTTTGTTTTTATTTACATATTTTATTCTTAGTTTTTTTTGTATTTTATTTAATTTCATTGTTTAACTATTTTATTTTATAATATTGTCTAGCCTGTCATGAATTTATGATGACTTTTAAAATGTTAGTTGTTTTTTTTTGTTATTAAACCTTTTTATTTTCTTCTTATTTTAATTTTTGATGGTATTTCTTTTGATCTCATTTTATTATGTTTGGGATTTTGCTTTGATTGCTTTCTTTATTTCATTTGGTTTATTTCAGTATTTTCTTTTGTCTGTTCTATTTTATGTCACTTGTAAGGTTATTTTGTTACGTTTTATTTCATTTAATCATTTTTCTTTTTCTATTATTTTATCATTAGCCTAATAGCGTAATTGCCTCGGTCATTTTTAACTTTCTGTTCAAATATCAGTAAAAGAAAATACCAATATGATTGCTAAAAGTAATTTCTTTCCTTATGTCGGTGTAGATTTTTAGTCATTCATGTGATGGTGCCAAATGTTGAATCGAGTTAGCTGGGCTCTTGTGAAAACGATGAAAAATGACTTGGGTGATGATGCAATTCGGCTAATTTTATGTGTTGAGCTTCCACTGTTGTGGTTTGTGTGGGTGCAGAAGTGTTTCCACGGAGGCGCTGCTGGGGCAGCTGCAGAGTCTGGACAGTCACTCGGCTCTCTACATCCTGCACTCCTTGACTCCGCTAGCTCGCTTTGAAGAGCGCCGCATTCTAGATCTGCTCCAGCAAACGGCAAATTCAACAGGAAGTCAGTGCGCCGCTTGTCTTGATCACCGCTGTCGCCTGCATTTTGTCTCCGTGACTCCGTTTCCACTTTTCTTCCTGCAGGCGACGCTGAGGCCGTCTTGAGTCCTGCGGCGCAGAAGAGCGTCGTTCTGTTCCGTGGTTTCTGCGCCATGAAGTACGCCATCTACGCTCTGTGCGTCAACGCGCACAAGAATTCAGGATGCGGCCAGTGTCAAGCCAAGAGACAAAGAGCGGCTTGGGAGGGGACGGACCCCAGCCTCGCCACCACTTCGCCATCAGGTTTGCGCCGTGAATAGTTGAATGCTTGCGGGCTTGCTGGCAACTGCTTGGGAAGTTGGCTGGTTGGTGAGGCTGTTGGTTAAGTAGTTTGGTGAGATCCAAACTGATGTTTGGTGAGATAGTTGGTTGATTAGTGGCTTAGTTGTTTGGTGATTTAGGTATTTGCCGGGCTGGTCGTTTAGCTGGTTGGTTAGTGCATTAGCTAGTTGTTTGGATAGTGGCTTAAGTATTTTGTTTTGTTAGGTATTTGCTTGATGCTTAGGTCGTTGGTCGGTTTGTTAGGTTGTTGGCTGGTTAGCTTGTTTATTTCTTAGTTGGTTAGTTAGTTTGTAAGTCAGTGAGTTATTTAGTGAGGGAGTTAATTAGTTTGTGTGTTAGTTGTTTGTTTGTTGTTAGTCAGTTGGATAGTTGGCCACTGTGTAGGTTAGTTCGTTGGTTAGTTTTTTCGCTAGTTAGTTGGTTAGTTTGTTGGATTGTTTATGGGTTAGTTTATTAGTTGGACATTAATTGATATATATCTTTTTTTATGTTCATTTATTGGTTAGATGGTTCTTTCATTCATTTGTCGGTTCATTGTTTTGATGGTGATTTTCACCGGTTGCAGTCTACATGCATTGGGGGCCAAGATTCAGTAGAAGGAGCTGTGGTAGTTGACATCCATTTTGTAATTCGCATTAACGAAACCTGCAGGACTGGAGAGGAACGCCCAGCTTATTATGAACGCAAATAGCACATTTCCTCCCATTGAGTGGAACGAGTATTAATAGCTTTAATGTGTCCTCGTTCCCCCTTCAGATTTCCAGTCGTCGTTTCAGCACTACCTGTCCGAGTGCCAACTGTACTTGGAGGCCGTGCCCGCCGTGTTCCGCCTGGAGCTGCTGGAGAACATCTTCTCGCTGCTCTTCCTCTCCAGCGCTGACTTTGCGCCACAAAGCCCCAAAGATGCGACCGTAACAAACCCAGCGTCCTCTTCGTCAGAGGCGATCCAGACTCAGACCGAGGAGGACCGCTCGAGTGCCCGCCCCTCTGACCTGGATCTGGCCCACCTGGTCCAGGGCTGCAGGGGCTTCCTGGTGGATGTTGTGGCCATGGAGGGTTTCCTGAAGCTGCTTAAAGAGGGCCTGGAGGGCATGTGCGTGGTGGGTCAGCAGGAGGGGCAGGAGACGGGCCGAGCGCTCCCCAGGGAGGCGGAGGTGGCGGAGAGCGTGGGCTGCTCCGTGGCCGCCGGGACCTTCGGCGCCCGCCTGCAGAGGTTGTCTAAACGCACCGCCGAGGCACAGTGGAGGCTGCAGATCATCACCAGCAATCAGGGCAGCGGAAGCGGTGAGATGCTACACTTTCAGCATTTTTGCTGTCTGCCATAATGATTCCCAACCAGCGTGCCGTGGCACATTAGTGTACCAAAGGAAATTATCCAATTTCATCTAATTGGTCTAACAAAGATTTATGTCCCGCATACAATCTATTTTTGTTCAACTATCAACGCCAGCGACATATTGTGGCGGGGAGAACAATTAGATGTGCTTCCACTCGATGGCAGCAGGTACATAATTGACCTGTCTATCCACTTTTTGTGGATAATCAAATCATCAGGGGTTCACTGTAATGCACAGTAATTGGTCCAAGGAAGTGGAACACACACATTCAGTGCATTTGTTTTCTAGATCAAGTCTTTTATTTTTAAAGTTTATGTTCTGATATGAGTTTGAAATGATATGAAACTGCTTCGGGACCATAATTTGTGATCACTCTCCGGGAGTGATGTATTACTGTAATGGCTTGATTACAAACATAAAGTTGCAGGTTCTGAAGGCTTTCTGTGGCCCACAGGCAGCGGCGGTGTCGGCATTTCCTCTTTGGCATGCCGCAAGAGCTCCAGTTGGCCGAGGAGCAAGAGAAATGGGAGACACGCTGCCATCGAGAAGCGAGATCTGGAAGTCCGCGCCAGTGCTTCAGGTGCCGTTTTCTTTTTAAAGCCAGTTCCAATAGGGTGACCATATTTTGGTTACTAGAGAAGAAGGACGTTGGCCAATCACAACCAAGCAGTGTAATGACTGACGTGTAGAATGCCCAGTGAGTGTGTGAAGAGTGACTAAATAGTCGAGTCCTGTCTTCCTGCACCGATTTAAGTGTGCCGTCATTGTCAGTCACATGATTTGTCTTCGATCTTGTTGCAAATTGCTTTGCTTTCAGAGGAGGGCGGAGATTTTGCAGATGCGGCGTCCGGTTCCCACAGCTGGCTGATCCCCGCCATGTTGTCTCCTCCAGAGTCTCTGCTCATTTCCTGCATCCGGCACGGAAACTTCATGGAGGCCCATCAGGTTACTATGGCGAGCACTATTGACGACATTTTTTCATTTATTTATTTTTAACCACTAAACAAATGTTCCACAGGTGTCTCTGGTGTTCGACTTGGAGGCGTCGGCCTCTTGCGGCGAGCTGGCCTTCATGGAGCGCTATGAGGAAGTCCTGGTGGAGCTGAGCCGGGTGGAACAGAAGATGGAGAGCCAGTCCATGTCGTCGTCCTCGTCCTCCTCCGAGGGCTTGGCCTCGGTCTCGGGCTCCTCGGCGGCCGGGGCGGGGCGCAGCCGGCTGGGCAGCAGCGGACGCTCCACCCTCCAGGCCATCGGAAGCGCCGCGGCCGCAGGTGGAACATTTACTTGTACCTAATGAGGTGGCCATTGTGTGGATACACTTAATCACGACACTAGAATTAGAACCTGAACCTTTGTGGTCTGTGCTCTCCAGCTCTTGTATTTACATGTGTACCAAATGTAGCTAGTGTGTAATTGGTAATTGGTTAAATCAGCATTATTATGTCATCTTAACGGCATTAAAACTTTAGACTTATTACCTTCGATGCGTTCTTCTTTCCAATTCAGATTGACCCTCACTCTTATTTGTATTATTTACTCAAGTATTTACTTTTATGTTTGGTATTGGCTTTCCCTGGCAGGTGTGGCGTTCTACTCCATCTCGGACATTGCCAATCGCCTCCTCAGCACGCCGGCCCACCCACTCACGTCCCTGCAGGAGGGCTACTGGACCAGCCGGTGCTCGTCGGAGCTGTCCGGCCTGGCGGGCGCGCTGCTGGAGGAGCTCAGCCCGCCCGCCATGGCCGCCTTCGACCTGGCGTGCTGCCACTGCCAGCTTTGGAAGACGTCCCGGCAGCTGCTGGACACGGCCGAACGTCGCCTCAGCAGCAGTCTGGAGGCCCGTGGTACGCAAGCCACTACGCTTTGGTAGAGCCGTCTAGAATTTTGAAAAAAAAAATAATAATAATAATCAGCCCTCAAAGCTTCTTTTACTTGGCAACATGAAATTTGGTAGGCATTTCTATCATGAGTAGCCCCACAAAAAAGTCTCAATAACCAATCTCTCAAAAAACCTTGAAAGTCTTCCATATTGGTTTGAAGGTTCAGTTTAAAAAAAAAAAAAAAGCCAGTTTATCTTCAGAACATAAAATTTGGTCGACATTTCTATCATAAGTAAACCCACAAAATTCTCAAGAAGCCATGCCCAAAAATGCACAGCATGAGTGTCATTTTGTTATGAGGGATCAATTTTGGTTTGTAGCGCCCTATATTGTATCATAATAATCATTTAAAAAAACAGCCCCTAAAGCTAGTTTCACTTAACACCATGAAGTTTGGCGGCGAAGTTGGTTGACTCGTCATCATCGTGATCGACATCTGCTTTACCCTAGGTGTGCGAGCTGACCCCAAGGTTCCCCGTCCGGAGAACATCTGTGGATTTCCTCAGGTTTTACAGCAGATCAGCAAGATTCTGAATCATCCCTTGACCTGTAAAAGCTCAGTCAAGATGTCGGGTGAGTCTAAGTTGTCCTAAGGCTACATCCTGCCCAAAATGGCTGCTGATAGTGACTGTCGCTTGTGTTTTTAGAGGGTGCCACGGGGGAGGAGCAGGCGCTGGCCACCCCGTTTGGCTGCTGCATCCAGGAAGTGCTGTTGTGCTGCCACCCGACGCTGAGTGAGGAGTGCATCTCCGCCCGACTTGTTCTGATGCAACGCTTAGAGAGCATCCTGGATGTCCTCAGCTCTGCCACCACTGTAGCGGGTCAGCACCGTAATCATGCTTACTCTTAATTAACCTTGGTGCATTTGCGAAAATCAGCAAATGATTGAGGCCCACCGAAAAGTGGTTTGTAATTGCCTATGTTGGTAGCATGACTAATTGTAATGGAGAGTTACTATAACACTAAATGTTATCATTTTGAAGTTTTTATTTTTATTTTATTTATTTTTATTTTTTTTTACACTAAGCAGCACAATTTCATTCAATGTGGGTACCATAGAATCTAATGGTAGATACTATGCAGCTCCTTGATTGGTCAACACACAATCGAAAAACAATTGTCTGTTTCTTTTTAGAGGGCATCGCGGCGTCCTCAAGCTCCCTCTTGGCGCTGCTGTCAGATCAGGCCAGCCTGAAGGCGTCTGAGGTGGACTCCCAACCGGCGCGCTCCGGCATGAAGCAGCTGCTCCGCTCCCTGGACCAGCTGTGCCCCTTCGAGCCCGACGGAGACCAGGCCAGACCCGACTTTGTGCGCACGTTTCTGCACTACGTCGACACGCTGGCTGGCGTGCTGGTGCGCAGCCTCGGATCAGAAGGTTTGCGGCCGATCGGGGACGAGCCGAGGAGGCGCTTTTGTTGCTTACTCCTTGTTTCTCTCAGACCAGACAAGTGAGGTGAAGCTGGGGAATCCGTTGCTGGTGTTGCATCAAGCCCCATCGCAGCTTCTCTCCTACATGCTGTTTGAGCGACAGGTGTCTCCTGACAGGTACGCTCGCTGTCAGCAAGCTTGTTGACATATTTTCTTAAAAACTTAATTTTTTCTAATATGTACTTTATATTATGCACGTTGGACAAATGAGCGTACTGCTCCAATTCTTGCCTTTGTTTCTACCCATCTTGATTTGCTTCACACACAGGTTTTAGCTTCAAATAATGACAAATTTAAAGTGCCCTGTGTTCATTACAGTAGTTTTTGTTTTCATTACATTTTTTGTTTGTTTTTATTTGTTTTTGAGCTTCAGAGAGGGCACGGCAAGCTCCACACACTCATGCAAAGTAACAAAACTTGTATGCTGAACGACAAAAAAAAAAATGCATGTTGATAGACACAAAAATGCATGTTAGTTTTGGCATAAACCGTGTATAAACATGTAGACAATATATGTTTATGTTTGCAATCATTTCTTATAGTTTTTAACATTTAAAAAATTTGACATTTATTTTAGTATACATTTACACTATTGTACATTTTTCCTCAGAACTGCTGCTACTTCATTTTAAAAAGGAATGTTTCCATGTTTTGTTTTTCAGGTTATATTCATATATTTATAATTATTTATGTACTATGTATGCTGTGCGGTTTTACTTTTACGAATGACTTTCATAGAATTCAACTATAATATCAGGTTTCATTGTCATTGTTGTGAAACGTCAGGCAAATAAATGAGATAATTAATAAACTGGCGTCGGTCTAGGCTGCTGTCGCTCCTGCGGGAGGCAGGGCTGGGCCTCAGCGTCCAGCAGCTGATCATCCAGCATTGCTGCAAGGTCTTGCTTGTGGGGACCTCGTTCCCAGACCAGGACCTGGACCAGGATCGAGATTCTTTTCAGGCTAGGAAAGTCGACAATGTGTTCGGCGTGTCCGCTTTGACTTCGTCGCTCCAACGGCACGCCGGGGAGCACGCGTCCACATTCGGCATTGCCGAGCTTCCGTCAGACTCCAGCTCCGGGTCCATCTCTTCGGAGGAGACCACCGGCTCCACCTCCTCTGCCAACCTCTCCGCCTCGCCGTCCACTTCCGCCCCGTCGTTTCTGCTCACACCATCGGCCTTGGCGTTCCTCAAGTCTCGCTCGCCCCTGACGGCGGCGCTAGTGTGTCTGAGCGCATCTAAAGGCGAGGGCGCCCGCGCTCAGCCCTCGAGCTGGTCGGGGTACTTCCGCAGTGGCCGCAAGGAGCCGCTGCTAGACGGCGAGCAGATTTCCCGTGAGGCTGACACCCTCCTCCGGGCCTTTCCCGTGCTCCGGGCGTACCTGGGCGCCATGGCTGAACCCGTGCTGGGCCCCTCCTTCTCTGACGACGAGGGGCTCGGCGCACGGGTGTGCGGAAAGCCCCTGGTCGGGCTCTTGTTGGCCGGGCCTCGGGAGGACGCTGCCCGGGGGGCCGCGGCCGACGCCTTCCAGCAGGCGCTGGCCTCCAAGGACGTGGACCGAGCGCTACGGCTGCTGGAGCTGTACGGGCCTGACAGCGGCCAGCCGGGAGAGCTGCGGGACCGCCTGCTTGCCTGGGCTGCCTTAGAGGGTGAGGACGCGCACACACACACACACACGCGCACTCGCACACACTGACATATACTGTACCTCCTGCTGTGACATTAACGATATCACCACAATATTTCTTTATGCCAAGCACAGTACCAAAAGCGCCAGACAGTACATTTGTGTTCAGTTTTGCGCAGTATGGTGTTTTTAAAGGTTTGTACCAAAAGTGGTACCTTGACTTATAAGCGATTGATGCGAGCAAACATTCGAGCGCTACATGGTGGCAGCGAACTTCACAACAAGCTGCAGATGGTGAACAATTATTCAAAAAAGAGGGCCATGTGCTTGCTTCGAGCAGTTTATTACCACTCCTGGTTAAAGTTTAAACTAAACATAAAACAAAGAGAATTACATGTTGTGTGTTTTACCAAACCTCATTATTTTGCCAGACGAAAATCCGCTAGCTTAATGCTAACGGACACTGGGTAACGTTTTTTTTTTTTTTTTGGACTGTAGATTACAACCACACATTGTTGTCACAACCTGAAACAAACACATCATCTAATGTATTTTATAAGTAGTCGGTCAATTGAAAGGCGACATCACCACTTCAACCAAAAGATGTTTTCACATTTGTTTTTCTGTTTTCTCATTGTTTTCTATTGAAAATAGATGTTTGGTAACATGCATCCGTTTATCCTTGTAGGCGACGAGGAAGGCGTCGGCCACTTGTTCCGGGTGCAGGACGCCAATCTGCGCGCCCGCGTGGCCCTACGGGCCATGGAGCGCTGGCCCCTCTCGGCCTGCACGGAGCTTCTGGACTTCTGCCTGGATGACGGCAACGACACGAAGGCCTCGCTCAGAGCCGACCTATTGCGGAAGAAGAAAGAGCTGGACATCTACGCCCGCGTAATGGAGTACAAACTGGCCTTCAGACCGAAATTTGATTCATAACTTTTTTTCTCTGGTGACAGATGTTAGCCTTACAGCCGCCATTGCCTTGGGTTACCTGGCAGGAGCTGAGGGCCGAGTCAAAGGTCAGCTCCGAGTACATGCTTGCCCAGATGCTGGAGGCCAAGGTGTGTGCCGCTCACCTTTGATAAACATTTTTAAAAAAATATTAAAAAAAATAATATTCGCTAGTCGCTATGTTTTTTTTTTGTTTGTTTTTTTTTTCCAGGAGTTTTCACTGTGCGCCCACTGGGCCGAGTTTTATCCCGTGGGCGAGCAGTCGAGACTGCAGCTGCAGACGGAGCATCTGCTGTATCTGCTGGACAAGGAACGGACCGACGAAGCCTTCCAGGTACTGGCTGTGTGGTCGGAGGGGACAGAAAAAGACAAATGAATGAGGGAACAACCCAACAGGTTCTAAGACTTGGGGACAGACACAAAGAACAGAGAGAAACAACCGCAATAGTGAAGGACAACAAAAACATTTGCGAATATGTGGGTTCGGAGGGGACTGATGGAGAGAAAAGAAATAATTAACAAGAGCAATAGCAAAAGTCAATAAATTCCACCACAGCCACCTACTGGGACTTGGCTTGAGAAGGAAAAAAACAAGTTCTGATGATGTTCTCTTGTATCCCGGTTAGCTTCTTGAGGGTCTGGCGTGCGGCCTGGACGTGTGCGAGCGCGCTCTGGACCGCCGGCCCGGCTCGGCCGCCTGCCACTTCCTGGCCGACTACGTGACGCAGCACTTCCAGAGGCAGGTGACCCCGGCGCGCCGACGCCACATCCACGCCCTCAACCTGGGCTCCAAGGTGTTGCTGGCTCTGCCGCCGGCCGCCCACCGGGACTACTTCCCCCTGCTGTCAGAGCCGCTTCTCATGCTGGAGCAGATGCTGATGAACCTGAAGGTGGACTGGGCCGACGCAACCGTACGCACCCTGAGGAGCCTGCTGGTCGGCAAGGAGGCGGGCTTCGGGCCGGACGCCGTCGACGGGCTCCTGGCCGAGTACGCCCGCAAGGCCTTGGACTTCACATGCGCGCCCCGAGAGAGGTCAAGATCCGGTCAGTGATGTTTCTGACGAAAGTTGTAGAAACTGGAAGTCAGCCATTTTGGCTCCCTCAAGAATTGCTTTAAAAACTCAGCAGTTTGACTTAGCACCATGAAGTTGGGGAGTTAAGCCTATCATCAGTAGAAGCCCAAAAACGTCTGTGTCCAGATAGACACAGGCAGTATCCCATTTATGGCTCGGTAGCGCCCTTTAGAATAAAAAATAAATAAAAAAGAAAAAATCAGCCCCCAAAGTCCGTTTTACGACAGTGTCGTGTTGTTCTTCCAGACTCTGTCATCAGCCTGCAGGACGCCTTGATGCAGTGTCCCGCTCAGGAGAGCTGCACCGTATCGTCGGGTCATCTCGACTCTCCGACCCCCTCCTCCGCGAGTGAGTCTGCGTTTCCTGTCTGACTTCGATCACGTGACACACTCCGTGACTGGCCGTGATTGCCGTCTTCCCCGATAGGCAGCACGCCCACGCACACGTCCTCGACAAACAGCGGCGACAGAGAGCGGGACCGAGGCTCGGCGGGGAAGAAGAGGTCCTCGCCCGCCAAATTTCAACCGCCGGAACAGCCCCCAGACCGCAAAGACTGGGTGCCCGACACCCAGCAGCACGTGTGCATGGTGTGCCGGCGCGAGAGGTTTACCATGGTGAGTGATGGGCACAGCGAGCCTCTTTGCACTGCCACGCATCCGCTTCAGGGTTAACGCACCCCCTCTCACAAAGCCAAATATTCAGATTTCTCTTCACTGTCTTTGCCAATCCAACATTTTTATTTTGTGGAGCACAAAGTAAAATCAATGTGTAATGATTACACTTTGAATCTCACGGAGCCCGAGGAGGGCACTCATGCACCCCCTGGAGTGCACACATCGTTTTGGTGAACAATAAACTGTGAATAACAGTGGCGATAATAAACAAAGCGTCTCTGTCCTCAGTTCAACCGGAGGCATCACTGTCGCCGTTGCGGCCGCCTGGTGTGTCAAGCTTGCTCGGAACGCAAGATGGCCGTGGAGGGCTGTGCCGGTGAGGACGTCAGAGTGTGTGACCAGTGTTACGGCTACTTTCACCCAGAGTGAGTATAAGAAGATGACATCACATCAGTCATCTAGAGTTTTACAACTTTAATAGTACGGCATATACAGTTAACAGAATTACACACAGCCTTGGTGGAGGTGCTAAGTGGACTCCTCGTTATATATGATCAAGATGATATTTCTAAAACGCCAAGTCTTACGGTGGCCTAAGACTTTTTTTCACCATACTGTAAAGTTATTTTAAAAATGTAACGCAGTTCTCTACATCTGTTTGAATACATGACTACATTAAAAGATAAAGAAATACAAAAATAATATACATAAAAATACATAATGCAATTTTAAATTTCTGCATTTCATGAAAGGCGTACTAGAACATCTCTGAACTTTATTGGGGGTTAATCTGAGGCACTTGAAGTGGTGGCACATGTGTGCTGACTGCCATTTAAAATGAGTTTAAGAGGGTGTACACACTTGTGCAACCACATTGAGTTCATGGTGGCAAAATATGTTAAATTATTATTTTCGGTGTAATTTGAAATAGTATAAATATAGTTTGAATATGTTCAAATGAAATTGAGTCTGTGAATTCAATGAAATTAGTTTCATACAAAAATCAAAATCAAAACCTTCCAATATATAATTATAAATATATATTTAAATTTTGTTCCCCTGCAGTTGTGATGAGGAGCTGGAAACTAGCGAAGGTAAATAAAGACAATTGCCTTTGCCTTGTTTGTGTTATCTTCAAAGGCTCATTCAGTTGTTATATAGTTGCATGGAATGTGCAAAATGCAGCTTTGGGCACACCGACAAGTTTTCAGCTGAATTGTTTTCCTTCCGTCCAGCGACAGAGAGCCCCGCCGCGACGGAAGACGCCCTCGACGGCATGTTCCACCTGCCTGAGATTGCCCCCAGGCAGATCAGGCTCTCCACGGATCCCGTGGAAAACCAGCAGTTGCGTAACGAGTTCTACTACGAGCAGGTTGTATCAAATCACAATAATAGACCCTTTTCCTAATATTTGTAAAAAATAGGCACCAGGGAAATTCGGGTGGCAGTGGCACGCGAGTGACTACTGTTGACATGAACTGAAAACGATGACAAAAAATTGTCATCTTTCTGTCCATTAAATCCAAAGTCAGTTAAATTGGGGTCCGTTAAATCGAGGTTCCACTGTACTGTGCCCCCTTTCACATCAGCCATCTAGAGTTTTACAACTTTAATAATATGACATATACAGTTAACAGAATTATACACAGCCTTGGTGGAGGTGCTAAGTGGACTCCTCGTTATATATGATCACCGCCAGATTGACCCCAAAAGTTTTAGGAATTTTTCGATTTCCTTAAAAAAGAAAACATTTTTTAAAAGTTAATCCAGTAAATTGCAGCCGCCGTTCCGTCTCCCTTTCAGTCAATTTCAAACAAGTACATTTTCAAATATTGTACTCAAGTAAGAGTACTGTCACTTTAGAATATTATGACTCAAGTAAAAGTAAAAAAGTAGTCATCCAAATATTTACTTGAGTAAGAAAAGTACTCAAGTATCCTATTAGGCTAATGTAATGAAATCCTCAAATGCATATTACGTTAGATACAACTTTATTGTGATTACTGTGAAATGTTGATTAGCAAATGCAAATAAGCAGTAAACATGGTGCAAATGTAACTAACGTGTGTTCGCTCAACTAACTGGGAGTTTATTTACCAAGGCACCCAGTGCCCACCTGTGCGTGGCCATCTTGTCCCTCCACGGCGACCAAACGGCGTGCGGCCACCAGCTCATTGGCCACTGCCGCTCGCTCTCCCGCAAGCTGACCAACCCGGAGGTGGACGCCGGCCTGCTCACGGACATCATGCGCCGGCTGCTCTTTAGCGCCAAACTCATGTTCGTCAAGGTGGGACGCAACCAGGACCTCGCCTTGTGCGACAGGTGATGCCTTCAAACGCGATCGCTTCCTGTCGGGATGTCGAGCGGGTTTTAACCAAAAACGAACATTACACGTGTCAATGCCAGAGGTGGGAAGAGGACTCACACTCTGTACTTAAGTAGAACTACAGATACATATTTTCAAAAATATGTCTGGTAAAAGTAGAAGTACTGATTCAATTCCTCTCTGAAATGTACTGAAGTACAAAAGTAAACATTTTTAACTTTAAAATTATATTGTTGCAGTTGTGCGAAAACCCCTAAAGTCCAAATATGGTCATAGCATATTTTTTCAAACATCGATACTATTGATCTATCCCCACGTCATCCCTTTTTTTTTTTTTTTTTTTTTTACACATTATTAACCAATTTAACGTGTTGAAAATAGCTTGAGAACAAATCTATTTACTCTCTTGGGCAGCTGTCTGAGAATTGTTGTCAAATGCCAACGAAAAAAAAATCGTCTGTACTTAAAATAGTTTCACTTTTTTTATTAACTTGCATATAGCGCTTGGACAGAGAAGAAAAAAAGTACTTAGCAATGAATGCATGAAACCACCGCATCTCGAACGCCATCGTACAAACAAACACACGGCATTTAAGGACAAACCAGTGGATTTTATTTATTTATTTATTTATATTTTTTTTCCCCCCCTCAAAATCGTCCTGCTGTATTTAACGTTTAAGTACCTTTGCATTTAATCTTTAAGAACTGTTTGGTATTTAAATATTTTTTAGGTGCAATTGTTATGCATTTAGGAATTGTTATTTTCCTGTATAGCACGATGTGTGCTGTTTTTTATTTTTTATTTTTATTTTTATTTTTTTGCTCTTGCTTTTGTTTTTTACTTTTCAAGTAGTGCATTAAATAAAAGAAAATACAATTCAGTTGAATTCAACCTTTAAGTACAATATATTTGATTTTGAAGAACGGTTTGTTTTAAACATTTATTTAGGTGCCATTTTTACATAATGTTGCAATGGCTTACAATAATATCAAATCTAGTTTTTAGTAACTAAACCTCTACCTTGTTTTTGATGTCCACTTGGGCCTGCTACGCAACTGTGTTTTATAGTCTACTATTATGGTGGTACTTTGGTGGAGCCAAGTGTTTTTTTGTTTTTTTTGTTGTTTTTGTTTGTTTTTTTGGAAGTGGTACTTGATGTAAAAAGTTCGAGAACCACTTTGGTAAGGGGGGGGGGGGGAACTGGCAACTGCATGTTCAACTTTGTTGTTGATTGTATGGGTGACAAACACTCAAGCCTTGGCAGAGGTCGATGTTCTTAGTCGTCTCGCCTGTTTGTTGGTCATTCCGCAGCTACATCAGCAAAGTGGACGTGCTGAAGATCCTTGTGGCGGCCAATTACAAACACATCCCCTCCCTGGACGACATCCTCGAGACGATAGCGGTCACGCGGCTCCGAAACCAGCTCTTGGAAGCGGAGTATTACCAGCTGGCGGTGGAGGTGAAGAGACGCACCACATCCAGATAAGAATGTGGAAAAAAATATTGTCAACGCAGTGGTACCTTGACTTTAATTCGCTTCGAGACCGTGCTTGTAACTCACATCACTCGTATCTCAAATCAATAAAAAAAAAACACCAAAACATTTTCGTAATGTGGTTTTAAGAAATATAGCACTCTACAGTACTGTTTTGTACTGTATAAAAGCATACAATAATAGAATAGAATGTAAAGAAATAGTCTTCACTTAATTGCGACATTTTTTTTTTCACTTTTACTCAACTAAATCAGTTTTTTTTTTTAACCTTTTTCGCCAAGCTTTCCTCCTTTTCAGCAGCTTCTCCATCTTTTGTTGGACTGAGGACCGCAGCATCGAAATTATTTATCACACTTAGTTGTCGGAATAGCCTCTATCGAGTCCATCCATCCATCCATTTTCTGAGCCGCTTCTCCTCACTAGGGTCGCGGGTGTGCTGGAGCCTATCCCAGCTGTCATCGGGCAGGAGGCGGGGTACACCCTGAACTGGTTGCCAGCCAATCGCAGGGCACATAGGAACAAACAACCATTCGCACTCACAGTCATGCCTACGGGCAATTTAGAGTCTCCAATTCATGCATGTTTTTGGGATGTGGGAGGAAACCGGAGTGCCCGGAGAAAACCCACGCAGGCACGGGGAGAACATGCAAACTCCACACAGGCGGGCCCGGGGATTGAACCCGGTCCTCAGAACTGTGAGGCTGACGCTCTAACCAGTCGGCCACCGTGCCGTCTATCGAGTCCTTCTGCTTCAATATAGTACATATCATAGAAGGACTGCGCTCGTACTGCTTCGCCAAGTCGACTATACGCACGCCTCGCTCATCTTTCTCTGATTTCAAGCTTTAGAGTCCCTGTAAAGTGAGATTAAATGTTTTTTAAATTCGACCAAGCGACGGCTCATATCTCGAAAATCTCGTACGCTGGGGCATGTGTAAGTCATTGTATTTGTATTGTGGGATGTTGTGGAAGGTGTCCACCAAAGGCAGCCTGGACCCCGGCGCCGTGTGGCAAGCGTGGGCCATGGCCTCGTTGAAGGCCGGCAGTCTGACGGTGGCGCGGGAGAAGTTTGCACGCTGCCTGAAGGCCCCCGTGGACCGCAACCAGATGAACATGGGCCCCACGCTGCTGCAGGAGATTGTCAAGCACCTGGAGACCACCATCAGACCCGCCACGGCCACGGTACATGCATCTCTTCATTTATTTTGAGACTCACAACCAGGCCGGATGACACCAACTGATGAGACTTGATTATCTGAGTTATCTTGATTCATTGGCCAATGAGGCAGTTGTAGTTCAGCTCTATAAAATCTGCCTAGCAACAAACTTCCATGCTGTCATACGACTTGGCTAATTGGTTGTTAGGCAGGTTTTTAATTTTGAACGTCCATTGTGACTGCGGACGTGTTTCCTTGCAGTCTTTGAGCGAGGACATCTTGGCGTCGCTGCAGGAACTGGAAGAGGCCCTCAGCGAGAGGTCGGAGTACCCGAGGGGCGTCCCCCACGAGGAGTGCCTCTACTACCTGAATGC
This sequence comes from Phyllopteryx taeniolatus, assembly GCF_024500385.1. Classification (NCBI taxonomy): domain Eukaryota; kingdom Metazoa; phylum Chordata; class Actinopteri; order Syngnathiformes; family Syngnathidae; genus Phyllopteryx; species Phyllopteryx taeniolatus. The sequence goes on along the minus strand of NC_084514.1, from coordinate 8,364,457 downwards.
CTACGGAACTCACCTGGCGCTGGTCAGCTTCCACATGCGCCACGACGCCATGGCGGAGGCGCTCTCGTACCTCCTCAACAAGGTCGGCCTCCATTTTGTTGCAACCCTGGCACAAAACCTTGACTTAAAACCCTAACCTTGGCTTCAACCCAAATTTGAAACACGAACCCAGTCTTCGATCCCTGATCTGAAACTACAACCTTTGCTTGAAACCCTAACCCAGTCTCGAAACCTTCATTTAGTGCCCCGTCTCGACATTTGTGGGCCGGATTCATCGTATTCACTCGTTCCCTTGCTTTCCCCCCAGGATGCCCCGGAGGAGGTGTTCTTGGAGGGCGTGCTGCAGCCAGCCCTGCAGCGAGGGCGTCTGGGGATGCTCCAGGACGTCCTGGAGAAGCTGGACCCGGGCCTGGAGGCGTGCAGCCGCCACCTGATCGCCTCCTGCCAGTGGCTGCAGCGGCGCGGCTACTTCCACACCCTCTACCAGATGCAGCAATTCATGATGGTGCCCCCTTCATTTTCATGTGTTTCTAATTAGCATCAGCATGTAGGGCCTGATTTAGTAACAGATTGCGCGTGCCGTTGTGTTGGCAACAGGCGTAAAAGGGATGGGGACCGTTTTTAAAAGACGCTTTTGCGCTTTAGGTTGAAGTTCAGAAGTTCCAAAATTGCACTGCCGAATCGACGATATGGCTCGATGATGTTTGTTTCTGGCATTTCAAAAATGTTAACGATGAACTACTGACGCCGTGATCGTCGCGCTCTACAAGAACAAGGGCGACCGCAGCAAATGCGACAACTATCACGAGATATCACTGCTCAGCATTGTCGCAAAGGCCTTCACCTTAAACGCTAACCTTGATTTGAAAGCTTCACTTGAAACCTAACCCAGGTTTGAAACCCAGATTCAAAACTGTAAACCTTGTTTGAAACCTTCACTTGAAGCCCTAGCCTGCAACTGTTTAGAGGTCTCTTGAGATAACGGAAAATGTAACGTTTCCACCGACAGGATCACGTACGTGCGGCCATGACCTGCATCCGCTTCTTCACTCACGGAGCCACTTCGTACCAACAGCTGGGCGACCAACAGGTACCCACACGCAGAAGCAAACGCCCCCAAAAAAAGTGAAACAAATCTGAAAAGTCGCATATTTTCGTGTCAGCGCTGGTTGGTCCGGGCCAAAGAGCACCTGAGGACGTACCTGCAGGAGCAACAGTGTCGCGGGGGGGTGAGGAGGAAGTCGTCCCAAGGGGGCTCCTTCAGGAAGATGATGTCGTCAAGCGACGTCTCCAGGTCCGTTTGAATGCCAGCCGAGGATTGCCGTCGAAAAGGTTTCAAAATCAGGGGTGCACATAAGTGGTGACAGCCCTTGCAAATAAATGGCTTGCGTATTATTTAATTTACAAAAAATAAAAATAAAAAAATGCAGCGTGCACACGCAGCGAAGACTCTCTGTAACTTCCACTAACAACCCAGGTTAAACTTCATGTCTGTGGTTGAAGATGAATACTCAAACACTGTTTAGAAAGCAGCCATTAGGTTATGTTTGACCCTACATCGCTCATTATTTTTAAAGCGCTTGTCCTGTCGCTTGACTCCTTTAGGATTAATATGTTTCCCAGTCTTCAGTGAAACAAAGCATCAATCAAACTATTTGTAAGCGCTTTTAATACAAAAAAAAAATAAATGCAACACAAAGCGCTGGCATAACGGATCAGTTCCCCCAAAATGTGTGACTAGGGGAATTAACGAGTAGCGCACCGCAAATAGGTGGGGGAACGCTGTACTACTTTCCTAATAGAAAGGAATTTGGCGCCATCTTCCTTTTTTTTTTTTTTTCTTCAGGCACATGAACACCATCGAGCTGCAGCTGGAGGTGACCCGCTTCCTGCACCGTCGCGAGCCGCCGCCTGCCGCCGGGTCTGGACCGCCTCCCACCTTGTTCGGAGGGAGCCCCATGAAGGTGGAGGTGGCCTGCAAGGTGAGCTGCTATTATGTTGCCTTGGGCTCGGCGATATGGCCTTAAAAGAGAGAGAGAGAGAGAGAGAGAGAAAAAAAAATCAGTTGTCTAATTTTGACTGATTTTCCCCTTTTGGGATTTGCTTTATTTCTCCTGATACCCAAACAACCTCTAAGAGGTGAGTTAAAGGCACGTATCTAAGACACGTCCTACACTACGCGCAGTTAATTTTCTGGAGGGAAACCTCAGTTTTTAGCTGGACAGACTCACTTTGGCTTCTTGGTGCCTTGAAGAAAGGGGGGAAGGAGCTTTACTTAGTCAGGTAACAGCCTTGTGACCAGTGCTTTGTCACATCTATCGGCAATTACAAAACTTTTTGGGTCGACGTCAATTACTGGCGAATTTTTTTGATTGATTTCACAGTGTCTGCTCTCCGTGACGAACTGCCGTTCGTGCGTTCGCAGGTGATGCTCGGGGGTAAAAACATCGAGGAAGGGTTCGGCATCGCGTACCGAGTCATACAGGTGAGCTGTCTTGTTGTTGTCTTTTTAGCGCCACACGATGTTCATCATTCAGAGCTGACTAAACAGTTTAGTGGCCGTTCTTCTCTTGGTGGAAGAAGTAAACTGCTATGTTAGCTTCTAGCGCTAGCCGCTAACTAGATGCGTACCACCATTTTTTTTTTTTTGTGAAGACAGGACTTTAATTTTTATCTCCTGTGACATGCTCCTCTTCACTTGAGCGGAGGCGTATCTGAAGCTCGCTTTATGGATATAATCAATTTGGGCTCGCAAAACAAAGCGAAAAACAAAACAAACTTAACAATCTCGTAAATTGGGGCAATCGTCAGTTAAGGTACCACCATAATGTGTTGTTTTTGCGCAGGACTTCCAGCTGGAGGCGCAAGCTGTGTACGTCCGCGCCGGACAGCGTCTGGTCCGCCACAGGAAGTTCGGTGCGGCGCGCCAGCTGCTCAAATGCGTCAGCGAGTCGGGCACGGCCACCAAGAGCGATGGCGACGCATTGGTCCTTAGCTGCGTGGAGGCGGCGGATAAAGGAGCCGGCGACGTAAGACACAGATTAGGATGATGGTGGGAAAGATTACGTTGATGTTTTCTGTGCTTGCTTGTCAGGCCAAAGAGGTGGAAAGTCTCATTCTGGAGACCAAGAGCACAGAAATCAGGGTAAGGCTTTGTCCTCCATTTTGATTGCACAGATGTTTGAGGGGGATAGGAACCCAACTTTATCACGAATAGTGTAAAACCGTGGGTAATTGACGCCCACCTCATAATGTTTATAATTCCTATATTAATAGTTTATTCCATAAATATACCAAAACAATTTAACACCATTTCAAACTCATCTTATAACCTTTCCATAAAAAATGGTTTACATATGATTTGATTAAAAAAATAAAAAAATGCACCTGATGTGGCCGTGGAGACTCTCCATAACAACCCAGGCTAAACCTAGTTCCTGCCCGAAAGACAAAGCTTGTCTCTCAGTCGCGATGTATTACTTCAACATATTTCTTTGAGACCAATTCCTATATAAACAGGGCTTTGGTGCCATCTTGTAGCATCTAAGAGCATTATACAGCAGTGAGAGTACAGAAAATGCGAATAGATGAGTTTTTGGCTCGAATATTTTTGAGGGAATTTCGCCTTACCTGGCTGGCATGCGCTCGACAGGCTGTCGAAACATTTTCTTGTACTCAAACAGTGGAGAAAAAAAAAAAAAAAAAGTAACTGTCATCCTCGTCAGATCAAAGCCTACCTGCTGTGCAACAAGCTGCGTCCAGCCTACTTGCTGGCCATCAAAATGGAGGCGAGCAGGGCCGGCCCGCTGGTTCAGAAGGTCCTGCAGGCGGCTGAGGGGGCTCAGGACTCGGTGATGCAAAACATCTGCCGCCAGTGGCTGCAGGAACACCAACACCAAGGCAACGGCAAGCAGCGAGCGGGAGCGGGACGACCCAACAACCAGGCCAGGTAATTGAAAATGTCGAGCACGGACACCTGATTGAAGAGTACCGACTGTATTAACTGTCAATAATCATTTGAAACCTAGCTATGTGACCGCTGTTATACAACAACACTGCCTTCCGCGGTGCACTCGAGTCACTCCTGTGACACAGAATCGATCTCTACCTCAACTAAAAGGGGAAAAAAAAAATTACATTTCAACTTGCCTTAAAGACCTCTTGATTGTGGACACAAGTATTGGGACATCCTCCAACATGTCTGCGTTTTTGTTCCAAAAAGTCACTCGGTAGCAGCCCCAGAGAGTTTAAAAAAAAATTAATCAGCACCCAAGACCAGTTTCAACGATCGATATGAAATTGGGTGGACATGTAGCGAGGATAAGCGCCACAGAAAATGGATGGATGGATGTTCTTTATCTTAACAGGACACAGGAAAAAGTGTCACCAACCCATGTCCGGAATTGAACAGGAAGTTGACCATTCGTGGTCTGAAGCGGCCATTTAGGGCCTCTCGTACTTTGACGGGCTCCCAACTCGAGAATTCGCCCGAGCGAGCCCCAATCAGAAGCAAGTAACCTAGATAGATGGGTGACGATAAATTGCTATGGCGTCCAATGTAGGTGAAGCACGGCGGCAACATTTGAGGATCGCTCTGTAGCGTGCCCTGGAAAGTGAGAATAAATTAGCTCCTGACAACACATTGTGCGGGCCTGTCAAACCGAACGGGACATATGAAAAAATCTAAGACCCATACCCCAAATTGAAGGTGGCCATTTTTATTCGAAGCGGCCATTTCGGGCGAAGTCCAGGGCTTTCTTGTACTTCAGCAAATTGCCGACTCAGGGATTTGCCCCAATAAGAAGCAGGTGGCCGATACGAAATTGCCAGGCTTTATTTTTTTTTAGCTACGCCAACTAATGTGGGCGGAGCCTGGTGTTGCCGATCATTTCTCGGACTCGCTACGAAAAGGGGGTGTTTGCAGGTTTAATGAACTAATTAAGATGCGTGTCCCATTACTTTTGTCCATATTCCGATGAAGAGTTTGAAAGTGTTTTTGGGATGTAGAAGGGACTGATGCTGTGGATCAACTTCACTCCTCAATAATGAGGAAATCATGTCCGATTTGTCTCCCGGTGCTTTTTATGTCTCTCATGTTGTGATCGTATTTAATGTTTCCCTTGCTGATACTCACTTTTAAAATGAACCTTTTTACGACAACTGACTAAACAATAATTTCACTTTAAAAGGGATTTCCCCCCCCCCCCCTTGTTGCTGCCTTTTACTCACGTTCGATGTCAAGAAAAAACACTTTTGAAATGCATCCCTGAGACATACTTGCACTCTCATCTGCTCACTGCCGCACTTTATACGCTTGAGAAAAATCATAAATCCTCTGTGAATACACTTTGAACAAATGGCTGGTAAAATGATTGCTTTGATGATGATGCAAGCTTGTGATTTTTTTTCTAATGTTTTATGATTTGCTTGATAATTAAGATGAATAATAAAAAATAAAAAATGATGATGTCGAACACATTTCTCTTTGAACGCCACTGTAAACATCAGCTTTACAGATGCCATTTCTGCAGCGCAGGCTGTGTGTGGGTGTGTGTGTGTGTGTGTTGCGGTAAATGGTCTCATTCACACTAAAGGTCATTACAGCCACCTATTGGGCCTATTTAGGGGAAGCATTTATTTACGCTTCCAGAATTAATTATGGCTGTTTTAATGTCATTAAAAAAAAAATTGATTTGGCACTTGCAGATTCACCTATTCACAGGTTTTGTTTTCAAAAAGCATTTTTTTTTCTATTTTGGGGGGGAGCAACCCCCACTTTTCATGGAAAACATGAAATTTGCAGTATAGTCTCGCTTCAAGAATTTGGGGGGTTTTAAAAAAAATTTTAAAATCCCTTTTTTTTTTTTTTTCAATGCAATTATAGTGGCCGTCAATGATGGTTTTTACACCACATTATCTCAGTTCTTTAATTTAAAATGTTTCCAACTGAGTTGTACTTGTTATAGGTCACATTAATGGTGGAAAATGTTTTGAAATGATTTATCATTGGTCTCCTTTTTTTAATATCACTAAAACATGTTTGAAAATGGGCGGCACGGTGGCCGACTGGTTAGAGCGTCAGCCTCACAGTTCTGAGGTGCGGGGTTCAATCCCCGTCCCCGCCTGTGTGGAGTTTGCATGTTCTCCCAATTTAGAGTTCTCCCCGTGCCTGCGTGGGTTTTCTCCGGGCACTCCGGTTTCCTCCCACATCCCAAAAACATGCATTAATTGGAGACTCTAAATTGCCCGTAGGCATGACTGTGAGTGCGAATGGTTGTTAGTTTCTATGTGCCCTGCGATTGGCTGGCAACCAGTTCAGGGTGTACCCCGCCTCCTGCCCGATGACAGCTGGGATAGGCTCCAGCACGCCCGCGACCCTAGTGAGGAGAAGCGGCTCAGAAAATGGATGGATGGATGGATGTTTAAAAATGAGTGACCGGGTCCAAATGCTAACAGTTTATTTACATGAAATGTAAACATTCAACTCTGCACGTGAACGTTAGTTGTGGTTAAAAAGGCAAACGAACCTCGCTGGTATAAAAGCACACGTAAACTCTTGGCATCCTAGCGTGAAAGCACACAAGGAAGGCGTTTTTCTGTCATTATCATAAAGTAACACTTAGCTTACTAATTGTTTGGATCCACCTTAAGGACAAAAGCCCTGTGAGATTTTGGCACACACGTGAAGCAGATTTAGCTGCGAATACGCTTAAAAGCAAGACAAAATATCAGATAAATTGACTAAAAGGTGCTGGTCGTTTTACCCTGCTTGGACCGCTCACAGTTTGGCAATACATCCAGCTGCCCTGCCTTCACATTGTCTCACTAAAATGTGGTGGGTTTTTTTTTTTTTTTTTTTTGCTTGAAAAATTCTGCACTATATCAATGAAATGATGGATAAAAGTCTTCAATTAGTCCCACTGGATGCCGAGGAGCTCGCAGCTGGTGTCCCACAGACGCCGGGCGGCTTCGTCACTCCTCCCCTGGGGGGCCACAAAGGCGGGGGTGCAGTCGCTGCAACGCAAAAAAAAAAAAAAAAAAAAAAACTGCATTTGTACTTTTTCAAAAATGTATTTTTAATCATGAGTCTTTTCAGTAAGTCATCATTTAGATTTTTCTTTCTGTACGTTTACGTGTTAAATAAAAATTACAAAATATTTAACTTTTTTTAGAAATTGTTTATCAGTCATTTTTATTTAAATTCATTCATTTTAAAGTTTAGAATAAATTTGTTTAGAAATGTAAAAAATCCACAATTTCAATTTAGTGTTTGTAATTGTTTGTTTAATGGTTCTATAATTACAGTAGTAGAATTTCGTTAAAATGTATAAAAACAAGGTGTTTTTATTTTGTATTACAATATTTTTGTAATTTTTTTTATAATTACAATTTTGTTATATATATATATATATATATATATATATATACACACACACACACGTAATTATTTTATTTAACTATTTGGAATTTAAGTTTGTTTTGTCATTAAAATTTTATATTTTTGCATTAAAAAAGGTATTCATTTATTTTAAAATTAAAATTATGTAATTGTATTAAAAGAAATGTTTAGAAATACCCAATTATTTTAATTAGAGATGGTCCAAACTATTCTAATTTAATATTATTTTGTAAATATTTTTAGAATGGCAATATATAGAATTTAAAATATGTACTGTAAGACGCTATTTAACGTGCTAGCAGCTAGCATAGATACTTGTACACAAACGGTAGAGCAACACATTTTATAATAATACTCACAGGCGTATATTTTTTGTTCCCTATGAAAAATGAGGGAGATTGAGTTGTACCTGAAGTGTTTCCCCGAGATGGAATGCAGCTCCTCAGCCACGGCGCAGTAGACGGTGGTCTGGGCGCCCTCGCGGGGCGTCTTCAGGAAGACCGAAAACACGCTGAAGAAGATCATCATCAGGGTGGAGTGACGCGTCAGGTCCGAGTTCACCGTGCCGGGGTGTACCGAGTTCACCGTCACGTTGCTGCCTGGGAGAATCGTTGCTAGGTAAACGTCACCCACGTTTACTCAACGTGTATGTGGCTCTTGAAGTAGCACTGTTTTTCTTTACAATATGCGCTTTCTATTTCATACACAGCAGAGTGTAATTCTCCAAGTAGCATACATGGCATAGGATCTTCGCTATGATTCTGTAGACAGACTGTTGTTTACGTGCCTCTGTAGGTGCTGATGTTTCGGTTAACTTTTTCATGTTTGTGTGTGAATGACAGCAACTGAGACAATTAATTAAGCATTTCCTGATGGTAAAAAAGGAGGGGTTGTAATACCTTGATGGTTATTTGAGGGAGGCTATTGTTGTAATTTGATGGTTATTTGTCTGAAGCTGATGGTTATTTAAGGGAGGCTTTTGTCTTGAGTGGATGATTGCCTGAGGGTGGCGTTTATTTGTCTCAAGTTGATGCCGCTTGAGGGGGAAATTTGTCTTGAGTTGCTGAATATTTGAGGGAGGTTTTCATTTGTTAGAAGTTGCTGATTATTCGAGGGAGGTATTTGTTTCCTCCGTTGCTGATAATTTGTGGTGTCTTATTTGTCAAGTTGATTATTTGAGGGAGGCGTTTTTCTTAACTTATTTTTAGCGAGGCGCTTACATGTGAGAGGGAGGCATTTATTCGTCTTGAGTTGATTATTTGAGTGGGTGTTTATTGATTAAGTTGATAATTGCTTGGAGGTGTTAATTTGTCTTAAATTCATGATTGCTTGAGGAACATGCATAAGGGAATGATCCTTTGGGGGAGGCCTGCTTGTCACTTTTGTTGATTTGAGGAAGGTGTTTATTTGTTGTAAGTTGATTATTTGAGGGAGGTGTTTGTTTCTTCATTTCCAAAACGATGACTGCTTGAGGGTAGTGTGCGTTTGCTAAGTTGATGACTGCAATAGGGAGGCAGGTCAAATAATAAGAAAAAAAGCCGTTTTGTACCTTTGAGGCGCCTCGCCAGCTCTCGAGCAAAGAGCACGTTGGCCAGCTTGCTCTGGCAGTACGCCAGTCCGCTGTTGTAGCTTCCCTGGCTGTGCAGGTCGTGGAAGCGAATCCAGCCGAAGTTGTGCGCCAGCGACGAGACCACCACGATGCGCGCCGGAGCGCTGCGCTTCAGCAGGTCCACCAGCATTGACGTCAACAGGAAGTGACCTTCAAACGGTGGGAAATAATACGACAGAAGGATCTGGTGGTGATTGCAGTCCAGGTCTTACCTAAGTGATTGACCCCGATGTGCACCTCGAAGCCGTCGTTAGTTTTGGTGTAGGGGCACATCATCACCCCCGCATTGTTGATCAGGACGTGAAGATGGGTGAAGTCTGTAGAATAATGACAAACATCACTTATAGAAAAAACAGTCATAGAAGTCTGTGTAGATCATCCAGGTCCTGGTAATCCACAAAGGATGAATCAAAGCAACTGGACTCTTTTTGTTTAAGATGTTTCACCTTTAATCCAAAAGATTTGAAAGAGGTGTGAAAGAAGCCATCTAACTAGAAAACTAGCTAACTAGAAAGGCACTCTCTAAACAGAGGAGGAGGTTTGCGCCATCACTTATCGTACAATCACCTCCCCACAAAATGTTCTCATTCCATGGAAAGAGTGCCCCTAGTGTCTAATTCTGATAACATGTTTTGCAAGCAGACAGTTGAACGACCGGTTGGTATGCAGGATGGTTGTACACCGGCCACACCAGGCGGCGACGACGACGACGACGCTATTATGACCACCTCCAGAAGACTTCACACTTTAGAAATTTAGAACTCAAGAAGCCTTTTGGATTCAAGGTGAAACGTCTTCAACACACGAGAAGAGTCCAGCTGCCTCGATTCAACCTTTGCGGCTCGGTCATTAGAAGACAAACATCAGCCATGAAACAACAAAATGAGAGTTGACAGACTTTTACCTCGAAGGAAATGATGCGCGAAGGATCGTATGGAGCACGTGTCGGCCAAGTCCAGCTCCCGAACCTCCACCTGTGCTTGGGCGTACGCTGCCCGGATGCTGGCCGCCGCCTCCTCGCCTTTGTCCACGTTCCGGCACGCCATCACCACCCGAGCTCCTGACGCGTCAAAATAGTAGAAAACATCTTCAGTCTCGGCAGAACGGTATAGAAAATGGATGGATGGATGGCTTTGGGGAGGTTTAATCCCTTCAAATCTCCTCTTGAGCAGGTAAAAATTGTCCACTTTACGGTATAAATCTGGAGATTATCTTGGCAGTTCTAAAACCTTCCACTTCTATCCTCTGATGAACTCTTGATCTTGTTTTGGCAGCGTGTTTTAAGTCATACCGGGGGGGGGGGGGGGGGGTGGGGGGGCGCCATATCAGTAAACTGTAGGGGCCGGTACATCTCAATAAATTAGAATAGTGTCAAAAGCTCAATTTAGTTAGGTAGTTCAATTCAAAAAGTGAAATTTATAGAGATGCATTACACACACTCTCAGTGAAAGATATCATGATTTGTTTAGCATATGTGTATAATTTTGATAATTATAGCTTACAGCAAACGAAAACCCCAAATTCACCAGCTCTACAAACTCGAATATTACATAGCAAACAATCAAGAAACAATGGAAATGATTTTTAATGTAGAAATTGGGCAGGAATTTGCTCTCTGAAAAGTATTTTCCCAAGTGTTTAATTAATCGATATCCTGTATGAATAATTAATTAAATGGACTTCTCTAGCACAATCTAATTTATTGAGATGTACCTGGATGTAAATTAGCCACACTTTGTCAAAAGTCAGCAAAATTACAAACAGCTTGCTGACACACTTTTTCAGAAGTCGGTTGTGTAATTAATTACACACACACACACACACAAAACAAAAAGACCAAACTTTGTGTACACAAGCAATGAAAAAGTACATTTTCTTGAATATGCCCCCATTCCAAGAGTAACCTCGAGTGGCCAGGTCCAGGGCGGTCTCCTTCCCGATGCCAGTGTTGGCCCCAGTGATGAGGACCGTCTTCCCGTCCAGACGAGTCGACGACATGCACACTCCTCCCGCCGCATATCTTCTGTGGAAAAAATCGATATGGCATGGATAACCCTTGTGAGAGATTGTCCACATGCTATGGCAAAATGTGGCTATATTTTGTTGGCTAAGTTGAAAGTATATAGTGTTTCATACATTTAAAAAAAAATAATTATTTACTGATCAAAAACGTGGCATGGTGAACCAGTGATTTAGCACGTCCGCGTCACAGTTGTGAGGTTGGTGTTCCAAATCCGGGCTCTGGCCTGTAGTCATATTTTTTTTTCTTGTAAAATTGACAACTTTATCCTATGAAAGAGTATGAGGGCCACACTGAAAATTCCGATGTTAAAATTACAAGGAAAAATATGAGTTATTTGCTAAATAAAGTCAAAATGTAAGAGGTTTTATAGGTTATGAGAATTAAACTTAGGTTTTTTTTCTTGTAAAATATTAGGGGCCATGCTGCCAATGTAAAAAAAAAAAAAAAAAAAAAAAAAGTACAAAGAGTTCTTTTTTTTCTTAAGTGATTACATTTTAATCATTATGCATGTATTAGAAAAAAAAATGTCCCTCGTAAAACGACATCTTTATTCTAAAAAAATATTGGGGCAATACGAAAAACAAATACAAGGCAAAAAACTTTGTTTTTTCTTATTGTAAAATTGCTCATTTATTTTACGAACAAGTACTTAGCGACACTGACAATTTTAACAATTGTAAAACTATGCTGAAGACTGAAGTTGTGATTTTTACTATATACTATATATAGATATACTATATATATTTTTTAATAGTATTACTATATTTCCACCTCGTTTTTTTCTTTTTTGGTGGGGGCAAAATATGGTGATCAATAACGTGCATGGTCTTAATTATTCACGCACATGGCGGGTTCCACGTCAGGTGGTGAGAGCACGCCACAGAGCGCGGTAACGTCGTGACCAATGGCGCAGCTGGCCCGCCCACGCGCAACCTCCTGATTGGCCCAAACCGTGCCAACGTACACCCCCGTGTTCGAGCGAATTGATTTTCTATTGGGGACCAATATCGTGTGAAATGAGAGCAAAAACACCAACGTTAATGTTATATTACGGTTTCGTTTTGTTACGACGTCATTCTTCGTCATGCTAATACTAATATGCGACAACCAGACGGAATACGTGCTGTCACAAGAGTCCGTGTCAAAGCCTGAAAAGATGGCTTCTTACCGTATGTGAGGTGTAAATAAAACCACCAATAACGTCACCGCGGCGACTCCGGCGAGGAGTAAGAAAAGCAACATCGTTGTAGCACGGAAGGATGCTGTCGTTGCCGCTTGATGGCACAACAGCTGATGATTTAAAAAAAAAAAAAAAAAAAAAAGACGAGCGATGCCGCGCGAATGGCATCTTGGGATATGTAGTCCTTACAGCTACCACCGTACGAACAGAATCATGGTATTTGTAGTACTTAGCGCCGCTAACCGCTCTCGCTCAACCTCCGACCTTACTGGTCAAATTTCAATATATCAATAAATATCAAGATTCACAAAAACTGAACATGTACAGAAAATTATGTCCAGAACAGTACATTTAACAATGAAATAAAAACTAAAAAGTCAGGTCTATTCAGGAAACAAAAAATATGCACATCTTATATACAGTCAATTAAGGCTTGTTGGTTTTAACCCATTTCAATGTTTTTTTTTTTTAACGTTCTTTCATTTATATAAACTAAAAACAGTAGGTGACATTTCATGAATCCACATCTATGGATAAATTGTTTAATAAGGGTGTTATTAATTTTACGATTTTTATGTATTATTATTCCATATTTAATATCAGTTTTTTCAAGCTGTTTGGGTGATTTGTCCTTTTCCGATATCCACTGTTCTATTAGTCACATAGATAATGTAAACAAAAAAGGTAAATTACAAGAAAAGTAAAATTAAAAATTTTACGACAGTATTAACACGCTGAAAATGTAACAAAATAAAAATAAAAACGTAAATTTTAAATTCAAATTAAATTTAAATTGAAAAATAAAATTCCTAATTTATAACACAAAATATTAGACTACACTGAAAGTTGTAAAATGACGCTAACAAAGTCGGTAATGTAGGAGGTCAAAGTCATAATTGTCTTTTGAAAAATTACGACTTTATTCTAATATTTCACATAAAAATCGACTTTTGTCTTATGTTGATATATTCGTCATTGTGGGCAAAATATGAGCAGACATAACAAGGTAAGTCACGTTATATTTTAAATATGGCGATAAAGTTAAACGTGTAAAAAAACAAAACAAAAAAACGCATTTAATGTATCGCTCAGGGTTACAATTTACGATTTAACCTGATAACAAGAAATACTTGAAAGAAGAAATACTTGAAAAACGCGAATTCATTACTCAGTACTACATTACCCAGAAGACAACAGTAGTAGGTGTTCAAAAAACCGCCTATATATAATAATTATTAGCTCCTTCATTTTGACGCTAGGTAAAAGTAGAACATACATTTTTAACATTGAACTTAGCAAACCATAAATATATACAGAATGTACCATAATACAAGTTTTATTTGATGATTTAAAAAAGCATTTCAAGCCACTCTGTTTGATTTTTAAACTGGAGGTTTTTTTTTGGTTTTTTTTTGCCCTTCGATCACGAGGACCATCATGCGGAAAGAATTGTCTTGCTCACTGCTTGACTCAACGCTGTAACTTCTTTATTTGGCTCCGCGGTGCCCTGTAATAAACCCCCAAAAGGAGCGAACGTGTATTCTGGATCAACTACAATGTCGTCGGAGGAATTTGAGAAGTTGCACGAAATCTACAGGTCCCTATACGAAGAGCTGAAGCTAATGCCGGAGAGGCTGCTGAGGAGCAATGGCGGTACGAAACAAACAACAGTTCTCTAGTTCAACAACGTATTTGAAATAATGACGAGCTTTGTATTTTGTTAAACCCGTAGAGGAGAAGAAGAGCTTGCTGAGGGCCTTCGAAGAGAGGAAAGAGGAGGCGGAAGAAATTGTGAGCTAACCTGGCTGTTTTGGAAACGTTAGCAAGCAAGCCGCCTTGTTAGAATCACCTGCACCGGCTAATAAGATGCAGTAAAAGAGCTGCACAACTCGAAAAACTCTTGTCTCGCTGCACGAGAGGGCCACAATATTAGAAACCGTGTGTTCTCATTATTCTGCAGTCCTCCATGAAAGGAGACTTTGTGTTTAATCAAAACATCGGAGTGATATTGTACTCGCCAACCTTTATTTCCTCATGTGATATTTATTGCCTGATTGTTTTTTTTTTAATTTGGTGGTGTTTAATCATGAAACAATACCAAATAAACAACTATCGGCTAATAAACAGTAATTGAGAGGAAAAGAGTTCACAAACATTTGCGCCAACTACATATTTAGCCGATTAATCGATGGAATAATGGATTTCAAAAATAGTGGCTAACTGCAGCCTTACTGTACACTCACTCCACTGAAAACCGCAGAGATACAATGAGTCATTCCAGAAATTGGAGGATAGTTTAGGCACAAACATTTAGAAACAATTGACCGTTCATTTATAATGGTTTCAAGAAAAAATAGGCAATGAACATGATACAATTTCATTCGTTCAGTTCAGCTATCAATGCCACATTTGTTGCGGGATATTTCATTTGTTATATATATTTTACCGTTTTTAGCGCAACCCTGTTCCAGATACTCATCTCTAAAATTAAGTGTCCATTAGAAAAGCGGGGTAACTGCACTAAGTATACGCTCAATTCACAATGCAAAGGAAGTGAAGTGTCATGGCTTGTAATCTTTCATCAAAACACCACAGGAATGCTATCTACCCTTATCGTTATCGCCCTTTTACAGCCTTTGTATTCCTTTGGCATGCAAAAAAACAATACCGTGTCCTTGTTTCCCCTTAGCTGCAGGGAATGGAAGTGGAGTTGCGCGACGCGCCCCCCTCCTACCGGAATCCCATGAGGACCAAGCTGCATCTCTACCACCGTGACCTCGCCAAGCTGCAGCGGGACGCCAAGACCTCGGCCCCGCCGCTGTCGGACGGGAGTCACGGCGGCATCTATTCATCGCAAAACCAACAAAGCGTGAGTTTCAAGAGAATGTGGAGACACTAGTTTCGCACGTTTAGCTTGATGGACCTTCACAATACTTGTGATAAACAGTCGGCTAGGGGTGTCAAATTTTTTTCTCAGAGAGCCATAACAACTGTGAAAACCATATACAGTGAACTCCCGTTATTCGCGTACGATAGGGACTGAGAAATTGATGCACTGCGAGAAGGGTTTTGTAATTGAGTATAAATGCCACAAGAGGGTGATAAAGCTCTTTAAATGGAGAGGATCATAAATAGATGCAAATTTAAGAAAAAGAACGGAAGGAAATTGCTCAAATGTGGCCCGATCGTCGGTACGCGTGTACGCCTGCTTGAGTGTGTGACTCACGGTCAAAATGGCTTCCACCCGGTTAGTCGTCCCCCTTTCTCCAGACACGCTTGCAGTCGCAGCGGGCCTTGCTCCTGCAGGGCACCGAGTCGTTGCACAACGCCAGCGAGAGCATCGACCGCAGTCAGCGCCTCGCGGCCGAGACGGAGCACATCGGCACGGACATCATCGAGGAGCTCGGCGAGCAGCGGGAGCAGCTGGACCGGACCAGGGACAGAGTGAGTGATCCGAGAGCCCAAGGCAGTTCCACTTCATCTCCCTCACCCAAAATTTTATTTTATTTTTTTTCTGTTTGTAGCTTGTGAATACGGGAGAGAACCTCAGTCGCACGCGGAAAATCCTTCGTTCTATGTCTCGTCGGTAAGTGTGAGCTCAGAGTTGATTTTGTCTAACAGTGGAACCTTCCAAGTCGAACGCAATCTCTTTCGGAACAGCTCACTTTGATTCTTTCATTCTTAGTCAAACCTTCCTCATAGGCAGTAATGGAGATATAATTGTAATGTAAGGTCTTAAATTGTCATAAAAAAAACACAAAAAAAGATTTGGCTTCCTTAAGCCTGCAGATACAGTAAACCCCCGTTATATCGTGGTTCACGCTTCGCGGTCCCGCTATTTTGCTGATTTTCATTACTGCGCAGTACCTTTTTGTTTTTTACCAGTTAAGGCAATTGATAGTACAGGTAGTACCCCAAAGTGACGGTTGATGCGAATTGTTAGCCCATGTGTTGATAGTTTCCCACTGCATGTTAGCATTCGGGTAGCGGAGGCTGTGTGGTCACTTTAAGTACACAGGATGTAATTCTCTTAGTTTGATGTGTAGTTTTACAGTAACCTTCTGAAGAGTGGCAACAAACAGCTCGAAGCCTCTTTTTTGAAGAATATTTACTGACTATGTCTGCCAAACCGCCGCTCGTTGGGAAGTGAGTTGAGTCACCTGCCACCAAACAGGGCTCGTATTGCGAGTTTAAGCTTGGAAGTTAAAGCAAAAAAAGCTGGCCGATCGGTAGCTCATATGTCGAACAAATCACAAGTGAGGGCACTCGCATCCCAAAGCACCACTGAAAAAAGGCATTTTCAGAATAGCACAATCATTAAAGAAAACAGAAATAAAGACAAGAATGAGATGGTCTCCATTCAGTCATCATTCATGTTTTCCAAAAAACAAAGCCAATATTTCACACATTCTGCCAGGGTATGTAAACTTATAAGCACAGCCGTAAAGCCATCCATCCATCCATGTGTCCTGGGTCGTCCTCGGGGTCTCCTCCCGGTGGGACGTGCCCGGAACACCTCACCGGGGAGGCGTCAGGGAGGCATCCGAATCAGATGCCCCAGCCACCTCATCTGGCTCCTCTCGATGCGCAGGAGCAGCGGCTCTACTCTGAGATCCTCCCGGATGACCGAGCTTCTCGCCCTATCTCTAAGGGAGAGCCCGGACACCCTGCGGAGGAAACTCATTTCGGCCACTTCTATCCGGGATCTTGTTCTTTCACGACTCACAGCTCGTGACCATAGGTGAGGGTAGGAACGTAGATCGACTGGTAAATCGAGAGCTTCGCCTTTCGGCTTAGCTCCTTCTTTACCACAACGGATCGATACAAAGTCCGCATCACTCCAGACGCTGCACCGATCCGCCTGTTGATCTCCCGTTCCATTCTTCCCTCACTCGTGAACAAGACCCCAAGATACTTGAACTCCTCCACTTGGGGCAGGATCTCATCCCCGACCCGGAGAGGGCACGCCACCCTTTTCTCATCCCAGCCGCTAAACACTCTGCTGCGAACCGCTCCAGTGAGAGTTGGAGATCATGGCCTGATGAAGCGAACAGAACCACATCATCTGCAAAAAGCAGAGATGCAATACTGAGGCCACCAAAGCGGACCCCCTCTATGCCTCGACTGCGCCTAGAAATTCTGAACTTTTATGGACAACCGTAAAAGTTAAACGCAAGTTAATCACTGCATAATAAAGACAGCAATTTAGACCTGTTCCAAATTGTGGGCTTGTTTTCTGACATTCCACTGCATGTTGTATTGATAATCATTGGCTGACATGTTTTGCTGACTTCTTCCATCAGGCTCATGACAAACAAGCTGCTGCTGGCTGTCATCATTCTCATGGAATTGGCCATTCTCGGAGCTGTAGTTTACCTCAAGTTCTTTCGGCGATGAGGGTGAAGAAAAGAAAAACAAAGTCCGGACCTGCTCTCGGGTCCATGAGGTCGTCCTTGTTTTAAGTCTTACTGAAGGTCCAGCCTTAGATAAGGATACCTCTCCACAAGAATCACAGAAGAAAATGGGCACTAATGACCAGACTCTTAATACAGAGAAATCCCTGTGGAAGGAAGTTTTGTTACATCCGCGGACCAGAGAGGATGTGCAGTAAAGGCGCTACTGGACCCAGAACATTGCCTTTGGCAGCCAGTGTGTTAAACTGAGGTACTCCGTTTAGCAATAGTCAATATAGGAAGAGATGGCACTGTCTGTCGTCAGTCACTGTTTTTAAATTTTCATTTTACATCGCTCAGGTTAACTATTGTTTATTACTTTCTTGTCAGTGTATAGAAAATTGGCTTTCACATTTCAACACTAACTGTATCTCACATTTCTCAAGGACAACCCCCCCCCCCCCCCCCCCCCGTCTCTCCAGTTACCCCTTTCAAACTGCACTGTTGCCAGTGACGTTGCAGTGCTAGAGCCATAATTAGTGCTGATTTTCACAAGCTACCAAAATGGTGCCAGACTAGCAACAACTTGTTGTTGGTCCAAAACAAGGTCTTCTCAATTTTATGACAAGAAGCCAGTGAAGTACGATGACACATGGATTTAGGGCTGCTTTGGCTATACAACACTTGTACCCAACCAGCAGTGGCGCCAGCTAGGTGGGAAAGGGGTGAAAAAAGCCCACCTAAATTTGTTTTAAGCCTTCGAGTCATGGCAAGTAAGACTTTTTCCTTACGTGGTATATTTCAATCAATCGATGGGACGATTGTGAATGTTAATTTTTCCAGAAATAACAAGAATGATTCTTCAATAACTTCCATCCTCTTTCGTTGATGCATATGCAAGATTTAAAAAAGTGGTGGTTCTAACATTGAATCTTGCAAGTACTCCTTAAAAAAAAAAAAAAAAAAAAAAAAAAAAACTCTATTCCAAGTACCCACTTCCTCTTTTGTTGGTAAATATCAGATTTTTTTTTTTTTAATAAATATTGGTTGAAGATTGTAGCCTACCTTGTGTAACTCCTTGATGAAGAAAAAAAAATCTAGTTACTGTTTTCTCTTTTTTGATGAATATCTACAGATTGGAAAAAGGTTGTAGATTGAACTTTGAGGAACTCTTCAAGGAGTTCAAAAACGTTTTAATTACCTGCTTCCTCATTTGTTAATGATTATTTTGATATTTTAAAAGGTGGTGGTTCTTGGATTAAACTCTTTAAAACCACGGACCAAATATATTTTTTAAAAGCTTTAGTGAACCTTGCGAAACCTAAAAAAAAAACTATTACAATTACGTTTCCTCTTGATGAATATCTTATGTTTTGAAGTGATTCTATGAATGAACCCTGCAGAACTAAAAAAAAAAAAAAAAAACTTCCAAGGAACTGCTTCCTCTTTTTGTTTATATATATATATATATATATTTTTTTTTTGCAACTGCCTTGTGGAACTCCAAAAAAACAACAACAACACACCTCTTTTAATTACATGCTTACACTTTCTGTGAAGAATAGTTTAAGATGATTTAAAAGTGGTGGTTCTAAGATTGAACTTTGTGAAAAAATAACTTTTGTCTCTGTTGGCCGTGATTGACGAACCCACCCAGGCACTGAATCACTTAGATGGAAGACCAGAAAATAAACTCTTTAATACAAGAATGTAACTGTCTGTCAGTCTGAAGTTTTAGCTTAAAGCCTTTGAGTCAGCGTTTTTGTAACATAGTTATACTCTCACACATATGTATTATTTAGTAGTTTCATTGTAAATGACAAAATTAAACCATCAGCAAAATACAGTAACCACAGCTGGTCCAAAAGTGCAAACATGAGTTCTAGTTTTAACTACATCTACAAAAACACTTGTCAGTTTATGTTTAATCACACCTTTGAGGCAGGTTCATTTGCTTGTAAACCAAACAAATAATAAATAGGAGGCATCCATGCCTTCTTACATAAAATAGCAAAATAAGTTAGTGTGTTGTCTAAATTAATGTCTAGGCTTTACATGGCAAACCTTACGAGACAAAGACATACAAATACTTTCCACAAATACAACACAATGAAGAGAGAGAACCAAAAAAAAACTATAATACCCTAGCTACTTAGATTTTTTTTGTTTTTTGTTTTGTTTGTTTTTTTGCACTCTTGGATGCAACACTTTGGAATGCTCGAGGGTGGCGCAAGAAGTCCGTGGCTTTTCGCTTTGAGCTCTCAGAGGCAAAGCTGCTCTGTGTCGTCTTCCTTCGCCGAGGGGATCTCATCAATGACCCCGTGGGCACCTTCTCTCGTCTGCCCGAGGGACGACACGATGACGTCCACGGCCAGTGAGGCGGTGGCCTCCACGGCCGCCCGGGACACCCCCACCATGGGGTTCACTTCCACCAGGTCCATGACCGACAGCAGACCTGCACATCGAAAAGTTATGTGGGTTGGATGGCAGAATGCCCCCACCGCCCAAGTGAAAAGTGTTCAAACCGTCTACTGATCACCACCCATTATCTTAAAGGGGTCTGAGTCATTGGAGAACCACTACATTCTGACGCTAGTTTTGAGGAAGTCCTCCAGTATGTCCTGGATGACTGTTATACCTGACCAGGGAGGCCTCTGAAATTGATCCCCGAGCCACCTCAGCTGGTCCTGGATGACCCTTGTATCCTGGAGGTCCATCCGTTCTTTTCAGCTAATGTGAGTCTGATTCATGAGGGAAGCAGATTTACTAGTCCCAGACCACCACTTCAAGTTCTACTAGGATGGAGGACCACAACTTCTAGTTCTACTACGGGTGAGAGGACCACTACATTCGCACACTAGCTATTAAACGTAGTCCTCCAACATATCCTAGGTCTGCGAGGCATCTGGACTAGATAACCAGAGCCACTTCAGCTGATCCTGGCTACTCTGGAGTTCTTCCTGGATGACTAAACTAAGAGTGAACCCAGACACTCTGGAGTCCTCCAGCATATCCTAGGCTAATTTCAACGACTCCCTGGCTGGACATGATAATTTTACACCTCAACCAGGGAGATGTCCAGGCAGCATCTGGAGTAGAAACCCGAGATGCCTCAACTGGTGCAGGCTACTCTTGAGTATCTCCGAGTCTGAGACTCTGAAGCGGAGAGTTCAGACACGCTTGTGTCCTGACCTTTTCCATGACTGCACGACCCAGTTATTGATCACAGGTGAGGGGTGTTGATCAGTGTATGTGTGTACCTGTATTGTGAACTTCCTCTGTGATGTAGATGCCCTCCCTGTAGGTCAACCCTCCATTCACTGGCGTTCCCGTCGCGGGAGCCAGAGACGGGTCGAACGCGTCGATGTCAAAGCTCAAGTGAATGGGTCTTTGTTTTCTGTTGGAGAAGGTGAAAAGGGTTTTAAACAAACAAATTGGTTGGATTATTTCAAGTCAAGCCAGTGGATGTCGAGCGTTACCTTGCCAGCACGTGGTCCAGAGCGACTTCGGTGACCCTCTGGATGCCGAGTCTGTCGATATCCCTCATGGTGAAGTATTGGATGCCCAAGTTCTTCAAGATGTGGCTGTGGAGCACACAAAATGTTGTAAACCACAAAGTACTCACTGTCTATACTAAAGTAAAGTTAGACCTGATTCAACACACACTGGAATGTACAAAAGTACAAATTAATTCAATTAGTTATATACAATACCCCTTTTGATAACTTGGCACAATGGGGGGAAAAATGTCACACAAATGAGTTGACCTCTAAAGTGCTCGCACTGAGAAAAAGAAAAATCATACGTCATTACGTCGCATAGTGTTTAAAAGCTAGCTAGCGTTAGCTCGTCCTTGACATCGTTAAATGCGTTCCCATAGCTTTGCTAATGGTGTGAAGGAAGTAACGTACAAATTTGTCTGATACCAACTGGAAAAAATGCACCCTCCTCTTATTTGTAGGCTGGCACAAAACACATCGCCACAAATCATTCTTGTAGCCATTCTCTCAAACTAGGTCCCGAATGATCATGAGGAATATCTTTCTTCAAATTTGTTGCTGTTGTCGTTAATGCTCCCTGGTTCACACATTCCTCTGTTGCTGCGTTCCCTATTTTTTCCGCCTCGCAAGACTCCAAGATCTCAAATCAATATCTCGACTATGGTTGACTGTACCTCTCTATTTGCATCTTTTCGACATTTGTGTGTGTGTCACCATCCGCAGAGATTTAAAAAACCAAACATAAGCCTATTTTGACTACGTAAGGAATATAAAGTCCCTATTGTTGATCAAATATAGGGAGTAAAAACAAGTACAGATGCCGGAAAAATAAAGTATAAAGTATAGTATTTGTACTTTGTTGCTTCCCACCATTGGGTTCAATGTTCAAGCTGTTAGGCTTTGTTCTTAATACTCACTACTCGCCAGGGTCCACATCCCTAAGTCCGATATACACCAGGTCCCTGCAAGTGAGGAACGGCTTCACCCAAGAGAACCCCGGGAGATCTGGCATCTGTGTTGGACGGGCAGAAACAGGTGAGTTTCACGTGGAACGGTCGCCTTCTAGTTTGTGAACTTGACTTTGTCTCACCTTGTCTTGCAGCTCTTTGAGCATGAACGACACCGGCTGGCCGTGGAGGTTCCCCGACGGCGATGTCAAGGGCGTGTTCACGTCGGCGTGAGCGTCAATCCAGATGACACACAGGTCAGGACACTGTTGGGCGTGGCCTGCCACTGATCCAATACCAAGGCTTTGTATGAGAAACAAATTGCGGTCTTATGAACAGGGAGTAGCAGGGAAACACTGAAATGGTTTTTGCTCAGTTCCCTTGTTACCTGTGGTCCCCGCCCAGCATGACCAGGGTGTGGCCGGCGCCCACCGCTCTGCTCACAGCGCCTGACAGCTTCTTCGTGGCAGCGCCCACTGTGCGAGGGAACTTCACGTTCATGTAGGGTTCGTCCATCTCCGGGTGGTGGAAACTGAGGTCACCAAAGTCGTGCACGGCGTAATCTGAAACCACCGAAAACAGACGTCAATTAAGTAACCTTCCTCCTTATCAAAGGACAGACACTGAAGCACAGCGATTCGTCAGGTACACCTGACCTAACAGCCTAATAAACAGTGAATTCCCACTTTTATGGGGGATAAGTTATTTTCATAAACTATTAAGCATGATGTCACCCTTATGCTCCATTTCATTTTGAGGGCTTTGCCGTACCCACCGAATGTTGGAGGTGTGTTCATCCTGGTGAATTTGTACATTTGGTTAGCAGTTTCGGTAGTACTCCTTTTTGAAAATTCAGCCCCCAAAGCCTTGACAACATGAAATTTGGTCGCCATGTCTATTATATGCAGGGTATTGCATTTGCACACCCACAAAAATGTCTAAAAAAACAAAAGCCCTGCCATTTTGGTGAAATCTAAGAAGCAGCCAGCGACCAAAATGTTGTAGACATTTTTGTCTGATTGCAACCAAATTTGAACCACATGACAGATGGGTGGTGCTAGATTAAAATTTATACTTCCGGAGGCTGTTGAACAGCCACTGACTCGACGTGTACATGCGTAGCTTCCGGTCTGATGAGTCATTTTGTGCCACCCACCCTCTCAACTCTTGAGCTTGGGTCAAGGCCGTTTGCGGTGGATGTCAAAGCGGCGTATTCTCCCACCCGATGTACGGTGAGGTAATATCGGGAATTCATACAGGCGATACGAGACCAGATGGCAGAGTAGTCTTACCAAGCTGATCTGAGGGTAACAGTGTGGCCCATTACCTTTAGTATGCACGACAGGAATAGACACTGAAGGACAATTCTGAAGTGTTCCCTTTAATACGCAAGGTTGCAGCTTTGAGCGATAAGACCACCGCGATATGTGTCGCTTGCAGACGATGTTTTACAGTGGGAGTATAAAAACAAAGTGCTGAAAAATAAAAAAAAATCCATGCCATCAACCAAAAGCCCTACCCCTAGTAGATTTTTTATTATTATTTAAATGCTTATATCAAAATAAATCAATAATAATAAAACATTTTTTAATTTAAAATTGAATATTTTCTCTATTATAAAAATTCCACACCAACAAAACAAACAAAAGACATGATGATGCCCGGTAACCTCTGCCTCGTACAGTAATAATCAATTAAATTACAAATAATAACTTTATTTTTCAATTTTCCCCATTTTTTTTGGGAACATTATGAAAATTCAACACCACCATATCAAAACACGAAGGGAAAAAAAAAACCACCCTACGTCCCCAGTTGATGTCTCTCACTTTTTATTTTTTTACAAAATATTTTTAAAACCATTAGATGGAAATACATTTAAAACATATTTTACCCAAACTCACATTATTAAATATTATAAAAGTTCCACATCAACAAAATAAAAATACTGGACACTCAGTAAAAGAAACGCATTTTTAAATTCCATTATTCAATATTAGAAAAATTCCACACCAGCAAAACAAAAAAACCTTTCGTGTCAGGTCTGGTATGCATTCATTCATTATAATTTGAATGAGAAAATTTTATATTTTTAGAGACCTATATAAAACTAAATACAACATTACGGAAATTCAAATTCATACCCCTTCCCGCCTCTAAAAATGGTTTTATTCAATATTTGAAAACAATTCTGCACCACCAATAAAAAAACAAAAAGACTATTTTGAGACATTCTTATTTGAAATGTTCTCAGTGTACCATTCACTACATACTGACAATTTTCTAAATACTATGCCTATATTATATCATAATGCCAGTAACAATCCAGGTTGCTTCTTTATGACGATGAGTCCAATGTTCACAGCAGTGAAAAATAAGTTGCAAGCATGTGCCCGCGCGCACGTGCAGTCTTTTAGCGACAGCCAGGTTTTCCGATGGCCTTCTCGCCGCCACATTCCGTTTTGAGGGTAATTATAGCAACCACACTAACATGAGCTGTATGTTGTCGCGCTCTGATGTACTGCAAGCCACTTTCCAGACAAATGAAAAGCTTTTGATTCAGGCCCGGTCATTTAAACATTTAACTCACAAACTAATAACCGTGTGCGTAAATGTGTCATTTTTTGCAAGATATGTGCTAGATATGTGTGAGGTTCTATCACTTATCACGAATAATAAAATATTTTAGTGGCATTGGGTTTGCCTTGTTTTGTATCAAAGTCACCCCGGGGTTCGATCACTAGTTATTACCGCTCATAATAAAACTATTATTATACGAGCATACTGTTTGCCTTGTTTTATGTCAGTCACCCCTTTCACACTTGAGTCATTCTGTAGTAAAAAGCTTTGAGATGCTATAACTAGTTTCCGTAAATAACAGCTATTTTATTATTTTGTTGGTTTGCCCTTCTCACACTGTATGCAACACATTCAATACTTACTAGACTTCTCGAGACATTTTGAGGTGTGGTAGTTCACCTTTTGTTGTTATATATTGCCCAGGCTATCTTTTTTTTTTTTTTTTTTTTTTTTTTTTTTTTTAAAAAGGAGATTAAACATCTCCACCCCTGCCGTGATGACTCATTCCTACGGTATGGTAGCTTTTATTGTCAGTCCGCAATATGTGTGGCAAGCCTTCTTAACATGTAAAGGGAGGTTTGACTTTTCGGAATTAACATTGTAGGTGTATCAACAACGTCGTTTTCACTTTTTTTTGTCATTCAATTTTGACAGATAGAGATGCCAAGTCAAAACTGAATTACAGATATCTGCAACATCATTTTGACCCGGACAAGTGACGTCACTTTTGCCATTCTTGTTTGTCAGTGGAGAGATTTTACTATTCTGCTGCCAATATCTGATAGTGAATTACAGCTCTACAATGGAATTTTAGTAAACTCCAATTCTGACTTGTCTTAATTCCGTGTACAAATATCCACAACGGCATTCTGCCTTGTTAAAACTCGATTTAAGATTTCCAAAATGGGACATGTAGATATCTTGAATTGAGGTGAATTAAAGATATCTTGAACTGCAATTATGACTAGTCAGAATCAAATTCTACATTTCACAAACTGGAGTTACAGATATCTACAGTTCTGTCACACATATCTGTAATTCACATGGCAGATATCTGCATGTGAATTGTGTATGAGAAATGAAATTACTTTACAGAGAAATGCTCGCTGTGGATAGAAAGAATATTACGGCTATCTGAAATGTTCCGTTTTGACAAGGCAAAACTAAACTACACAATCTGTTAAACCGTAAATCCCCTTTTATGACGTGTGGGTGCGAGGGGGCGTGACTTGACTTGACCTTTGCCTACGGTAATAGAGAAAAAGAAAAAAAAAGCACACTGTGTCCCCTTGCACTGCAGACTGTGAGGGGGGGGGGGGGGGGGGGGGGGGGTGCACTCTCATTGTCTGCAGTTTCTGAGCATGCGTAGTGCGCACACGTGGAAATGAGACCACGCCATTGCAGCATATTTGAAATGGAAAAACGAATTCGACAGCCTCAAAATGATACTGCAAGGAGAGAACTAGACCTTGTGCGTATGTAAAATGCATGCGCGCGCGAGTGTATAAATACGCCGATGAGGTAACGGTTCAATCTGGTTATGTAAATCCGGTGCTCACCTAAACCGGAGAGCCGCTCGATGAGCCCAGCATCCCTGATGACTTTAGGCCCGTGTTCCACGCCTCTTCTTATCTGAAAAGAATAATAATTCACGTGACGTTTTCTTACTTTGGTGTCAGCTAAATACGTCATTGATCATCATCATAATAATAATCTACCTGTCCTCGCGAGAAGGGAGCCCCCAGCACCGCCACCGACTGGGCTCGGCTGGGCTGGCCGCCTGCGAGCGCCCGATTGCGGGCAAATCTGAGCAGATGTCCCCTGAGAGCCATGGTGTGCCCTTTCTTTCTTTCTTCCTTCCTTCCTTCCTTCCTTTCTTCCTTCCTTCTCTCCTTCTCTCTTGAGTCCCCGCCGCGAGTCTGACGAAAGACCGGCGCGATGTTGCCTCTTGTTCGGATGCCGAACGTGACCCGTCCCGTCACAAGTTCCGGTTTTATGGAATCCTACCGCAGCTACTTAATATTCATAAGACTACGAAGCCATAGAAACTCGCGGGTCGTCTCGGATTTATTTTATTTTATTTTTTTTCCTTGATGGAGTTTACTAGTTATCTCCCGATCTCACGTTTATTACAAGGCGTAAAAAATAAAATAAAAAAAGTGTCGTAACTTCCACGCACTGAGCGCGCCTTTGTAAATTCCATGGCCGGTAACGTCAGCCTGTGACACACCTTCACGTCGGCCAATGAAACGCGGCGAAAAAAAAAAAGTGGGTTCACGTTGTAGGCGTGGTCTATTTGGGGGTGGGGGGGGGGGGGGGACGGATACGTCAGACAGTGGAGTTCAGGATGGAAATTTCCACGGACGCACGCAGCCGAGCGCGGACTGATGAGCTTGTTTACAGTGGTGGGCACTGGTGGGGCATCTATTTTGGAACCACGTGCTCAAAAACGTCAAAAACATAGGATCACATAACACAAAACACGCATATACACCTGAACATTTAAATGTATATTATGTCGAGTACAGCAGGAAAAGTATCATGAGTTTATTTTTTCTCACTCGTCACTATGAAGTTGCTCTCCCTTCAATGATTTATTATTTATAACAACGATGTAATCCACTTTCCCCACCTTTGTTGAACCAAGGCAAATATATGACATTCAGAAAAACAAAATCTCACGGCACACCACACAAAAATGTCACAAAAAGTAAATGGGAGTTTATTTGATTACGGGCCTTTTTGCGTCCTTGATGTAAAATTTCAAGAAAAAATATATTTAAATATATTTTTTTCAACAACCAGCAGTCGGCGTGCCTAATTATAAGTGTTGTCCAAAAATTTCATGTTAATATTAGTATATTTTGACATTTTTTGGAGCGGTTTTATGGTGGTATTTTACAGACTTGTAGTGTTAATGTTTAAAGATTTTCCTGTAAAAACTTGATAATCATTTCAAATGTACAGGACTACCTAACTAAAAGGAAAAAATAAGATAACTCTACCACATAGCACAGTTAGCGAAAAACTTTGAAATCTCATTACCATCACGTCATTACCATCACAAGATTAATAAATTTTTAATCAATATGCAATTGTGGCGGTAATGACATTTCTTGAGGGTATCTGACAAAAAGACCAAATTAAAAAAATATGTAAAATCAATATATATGGACAAAACAGAATGCAATGATTTGCAAATCATGTTCAATCTATATTTAATTGAATACACTACAAAGACAAGATATTTAATCTTCAAACAGATAAGCTTTATTCTTTTTAGCAAATAATCATTAACTTAGAATTTTATGGCTGCAACACGTTCCAAAAAAGCTGGGACAGGGTCATATTTACCCTGTGTTACATCACCTTTTCTTTTAACAACATTCAATAAAGGTTTGGGAACTGAGGACACTAATTGTTGAAGCTTTTGTAGGTGGAATTCTTTCCCATTCTTGCTCGATGTACAGCTTCAGCTGTTCCAACAGGCCGGGGTCTCCGTTGTCGTATTTTACGCTTCATAATGCGGCACACATTTTCAATGGGAGACAGGTCTGGACTGCAGGCAGGCCAGTCTAGTACCTGCACTCTTTTACTACGATGCCACGCTGTTGTAACACGTGCAGAATGTGGTTTTGCATTGTCTTGCTGAAATAAGCAGGGGCGTCTATGAAAAAGACGTTGCTTGGATGGCAGCATATGTTTCTCCAAAACCTGTATGTACCTTTCAGCATTAATGATGCCTTCACAGATTTGTAAGTTACCCATGCCATTGGCACTAACACAGCCCCAGACCATCACAGATGCTGGCTTTTGAACTTTCTGTCCATAACAGTCTGGATAGTTCTTTTCCTCTTTGGCCCGGAGGACACGATGTCCACAATTTCCAAAAACAATTTGAAATGTGGACTCGTCGGACCACAGAATTATTTTCCACTTTGCATTAGTCCATCTTAGATGAGCTTGGGCCCAGAGAAGAAGGCGGCGTTTCTGGGTGTTGTTGATAAATGGCTTTTGCTTTGCATAGTAGAGTTTCAAGTTTCATGTGGTGATATCCTTTACACATTGATGTCGATTGTTGATGCAGGGCCGCCTGAGGGATCGAAGGTCACGGGCATTCAATGTTGGTTTTTGGCCTTGCCGCTTACATGCAGTGATTTCTCCAGATTCTCTGAACCTTTTGATGATATGGACCGTAGATGATGAAATCCCTAAATTCCTTGCAATTGTACTTTGAGGAACATTGTCCTTAAACTGTTTGAGTATTTTCTCACGCACTTGTTCACAAAGAGTTTAACCTCGCCCCATCTTTGCTTGTGAATGACTGAGCAATTCAGGGAAGCTCCTTTTATACGGAATCATGGCACCCACCTGTTCCTAATTAGCCTGTTCACCTCTAGGATGTTCCAAACAGATGTTTAATGAGCATTCCTCAACTTTCTCTGTCTTTTTTGCCACCTGCAGCCATAAAATTCCAAGTTAATGATTATTTGCTAAAAAGAATCAAGTTTATCAGTTTGAACATTAAATATCTTTGTAGTTTATTCAATTAAATATAGGTTGAACATGATTTGCAAATCATTGTATTCTGTTTTTATTTGTTTAACACAACGTTCCAACTTCATTGGAATTGGGGTTGTACATTGATTTGCCTTATGAGAATCCATTTAGTTTAATGCTAGTATATAACGGAAAATGTCTATAGGCTAGCAGTTGGCATCGATAGTCATGGTTTTAGAAGTAACGGCTATTTGAACACAAATGGTAGAACAACACATTTTACAAAGATAATATAACAATACTCAGAGGCATACATATATTTTTTATATTGTCTACGATAAATTACCACTAATTACAGCATTTTACTGAGTCAGTAGTAAAAGATTCTTCTTCGTTTGTGTCTCCATGACTGTAATGTTGTACTGCCTCCCAGTGGCCAATGGCGGCACAGCACATTGAATTGTAATTGTAATCGTTTGTATTCTATTATGTTACTACTCCGTTTTTATAAAGTACAATGTCATAGAATTATATTTTTCTTGATTAAAAAACACAAACACACAAATGTCTGGTTTTGGAGGAGGCTGGAACGGATTAATAGGATTTTTATTCATTTTAAAGTTGAAAGAAGAGATACAATTGTTTTGAGTTATGATTACAGTCAAGGAACAAATTAAACTCGTATCTCAAGGCATCACTGTAGAGTATATCTGTAGTATACTGCCACAGGTGGCCGAGGGGCGCACACCAGAAGGAGCAGCACAATGTCCATTGAATTGAAGCAAAGCATGTGGGAAAAACGGTTTAATTTCTTTGCATTCTATTTAAATATGTCATTACTGTATGTTTTCATAAAGAAATATTATAGAGTGCTTGTATTCTTCATAAAAGTATTCCAAAAGGAGTAGGCAGAAGTAAAAATGTACGGTGTATATATCCCGATCCCCATGTTACATTTATATTGGTTTATAAATGATTCAATTGTTGAGAACTCAACTCACTTCTCTAGATGACCAAGGCATGACAGACAGAGCAGCACAATGGTCATTTAATTGAAGCAAAAAATGAAAAAAAAAATGTATATATTTTTTTACATGCTATGTAATTTGTCATTACTGTATGTTTTTATAAAGTGCAATATTATAAAGTGCTATTTTTTTTAATGAAAGTAACTTAAGTGCAGAAACTCAACTCAACTCGCTGCACTTGTTTTTAACCTTTTATTCACAATGTGCTAAGATGTAATAATAATGTATTATGTAAATATGTAACTATATCACATTCTACAGTTTCTCTTATGTATTTGTATTTGCTTTTATTTTACTTAGTTTTACTGTCTGCAATAAGAATGTTCTCAATTGCCTGGATAAATAAAGGTTCATAAAAAATTCATACATTAAATTATCATTGTATTGCTTATAAATCTTACATGTTTGACATTTGGAAGAAATCATTGTCCAATTTGATGCTGTCTTCTTTATGCCTGTGGTATTTTGACGAAAGCATGATCAAGACGTGTAAAATTGCGGTGAAAAATTGGAAAATTTGTCGTCTTTGCGTTATTCCTGCAATCATTATCTCGTTTGATTTAACCTCTCGGCCACCGTACGTACTTGTTCACCATTTTCCCATGATCCTTTTCGAGAAGAAAAGGGTCCTTCCTTCTATTTTCTTGTGCTCCTCAAGAATACCGGTGTCATTATAAACGCCGAAGTCGCGCTCGCTGTACTCTTTATTCGCCGCGTGCGTTTAATGGGCTTGAGTTCGGGCGAACGCGCACCGTTGCCGGCTCGTCCCTTTTAAACCTCCTTTTATAGGTGAGTAACACGGAACGTTAGCTTTCTTCTCGCTAACGTGAGCTAGCAAGGCCACGGAGCTAACACGAGCTAACTGTGCTAAAGCTAACTAGCACGCTTGTAACATGGCCGGCTACGTTTATTTTTTTCGTCTGACAGAAGAGCCGCGTTCGACCAAAATAAGTTTACCTCTTACTGTAAATGAGCTAAATGAGGTCGTTAAGGTGTATTTGCGAGTGAGTTGGTGCTGAGTGGGAATGTCGTCTTTTCGTCACAGGTTCCTGTTCCTTTCACGATGTCTTTCCCTCCTCCGCTCAACCGCCAGCCGCTGAGCATCCCCCAGCTGCCCCCCGGTATCCCACCGCCACAGTTCGGCACCTTCGGCCCGCCCGTCCCACCAGGTGCCCTACTTTAGGAGCTTGTCGAAATAGCTTTGAGCCCACACACACAGTCTTTAAACTGTTATGTCAGTGCCGTAAGTTAGTGTTTCCCAACTTTTATTGAGCCAAGGCACCCCTTTTACCTTTGTAACATCTCATGGCACAAAAAGTATGAATATTGAAATAATGATACCTCTATTTATTTACAATTTCACATACTGAGTGTGAAATCTGGGCCTGTTTAGCTGAATACATTATTTCTAACTGAATACAAAGCTGACACACACGTAGGAATATATATTAACGAAGTCATGACTTATTCTATTATATGAATAGCAAGAGCTTTATTGTACTAGCAACATGCCAAAATGGTAAGTCTTGTTGTATAGGTCACTTCAACCAGAGTATAATGCATCCGCGAATTTTGAAAATTGGATTATGGGGTCCAGAGGAATTTTTTTTAATTTATTTTTATGTGCAGGAAAAAAGGCCTTGAAATTAGAGGAAAACAGTATAACTTATTTCTCAACATCTCAACGGTTTTGTTTGGTCTGCTACTCGGGGAACCCCTACTCCGATTGGTTGACAAGATCAATTAGAAATTTCCACCAATAAGGCTTCAATAATGCATATTTTGGGAAAGTGGAGGAAGCCGGAGTACCTGGAGAAAACCCACTTCAACATGGGGAGAGCATCCAAACTCCAAACAGGAAGACCTGAGCCTGGATTCAAACCTCCAACCTCATTAGGGTTATGGGTGAGCGTGATCCTGTCACTGCTGACTTTTGGGACAAGAGGCATAGTACACAGTGGACTTGTCGCTAGCCAATTACAGGGCACATTAGGGGCGCGGGATATCTGTGGTAGACAGTATCAATTTCACTCTACTGACTGATCGCGATGTTTGTTGAGAATGTTCTATCTCAGCATGAAAACGGGTTCAAGCAAGTATGACCATAGGACTAAAGGAGCTACCGGCTGCGCGTGTGTCTATGTCAAAACAGTAGCAGGGAGCTACCAGGGGAAAGCTCGGTGCTAAGCTAACTTGCTCCGCACCAGCTACGAGCTGTGAATTGCTCTCTAGCACTGCTAAACACTGTCCCTCCAGGGTGGGAAGACACTCCTCTACGTCACTAATCCTTGCCTCCACGGCGGTGCATAAGCTACACTTCTGACAAGTATTGTTATCACTAAACGAGGACTATGTGTAAGCTAATCATGCGACACACCGAGCAAGAGGGAACAGAAGACGGGGTGAAATGTACAATAGCAAAACACCAAAGTAAGTGCACAGAAGGTACAGTACACGTTTAACAAGTATGGATGGAACCAGAGGTGGGTAGACTAGCCAAATATTGTACTCAAGTACTGTTACTTTAGAATAATATGACAAAAGTAAAAAGTAGTCATCCAAATATTTACTTCAGTAACAGTAAGTACTTAATGAAAAAACTACTCGAGTAACTTCAGATTTTATTTATATTTATTTTTTTTAAATCAGAGCAAGCCGGCATGGTGAACGACTGGTTAGCACATCTGCCTCACAGTTCTGCGGACCGGGGTTCAAATCCCGGCCCCGCCTGTGTGGAGTTTGCGTGTTCTCCCCGTGCCCGGGTGGGTTTTCTCCGGGCACTCCGGTTTCGTCCCACGTCCCAAAGACATGCGTGGTAGGTTGATTGAGGACTCTAAATTGCCCGTAGGTGTGGATGTGAGTGCGAATGGTTCTTTGTTTCTATGTGCCCTGCGGTTGGCTGACGACCAGTTCAGAGTGTACCTCGCCTCCCGCCCGGAGATAGCTGGGATAGGCTGCAGCAGCCCGCGACCCTAGTGAGGAGAAAATGGATGGATGGATAAATCAGAACATGAACATGAAATAAAATATAAAAATAATAATATATGGGAGTCAACACACACCTGCCACCATTTCAATTTTTAACTGCACAAAAACCAACAACACATGCATTGGGCCTTACAGAAACATTATTTGCTTTATTCACTTAAGTGACTTCATGAAGAAGCTGAACAGACTTATTGATTGTGTGTGCATGTGCGACACCATAAGATAGGGCTAATGTTGCTGTATCCACGGCCAAAACAACAATAGAAACATCTGCAACTTACCGCAAGGTGTTATCTCAAGTTAAAAGTGGGCTGAAATATCCAAGTTTGGGCAGTCACAATTTAAGAGCTGCATGACAAAGCTGTTGTTTTTTTTAAGTCTGTAAAGTAAACGCACCCAAAATGAGTCATTTTGATTGGCTCGCAAAGGCTACGTGCGCGATCATGTGACTGCTTTGTGTCGTTTGATTGTTGGACAACGGGCGCCCTATGCGGAAGTCGAAGATGGTGTCTAAAAATAGACGTGCACACGCAAGAATGGATAAATAAAAGTAGCGAACGGCATGTCGATCATTGCAACGGAGTCAAAGTATCGATCCTTCACGTAAATACTCAAAAGTAAAAAGTACAGTGCATTTAAAGTACACTGATCAAGTACAGTTTATCGAAAATGTTACTTGAGTAAATGTAACTCAGTAAATGTAGCGTGTTACTACCCACTTCTGGATGGAACTATGCCGGGCTAGTTAGCTATAAACAGCAAAGTGGCAAGTTATTGAATAAGTGGCTCGAGAGGAAATAACACACAGCATGCTGACACGTCCAAAAACTGGAAATGAATCAATGTTACAGCATACGTCAGCCGAGAGAAGCCTATAAGGTCAAATGTATATTATTTAGTTTATTAAATATTTATCAGCAATGTTATGTTTGTTTGCACTATTTTTCATTACAGAGTGCTGAGTTTTAAGATGTGTACAGAAAATGTTCTCCAAATTATATAGGTGTGCTTCAATTTTTT
This sequence comes from Phyllopteryx taeniolatus, assembly GCF_024500385.1. Lineage (NCBI taxonomy): Eukaryota > Metazoa > Chordata > Actinopteri > Syngnathiformes > Syngnathidae > Phyllopteryx > Phyllopteryx taeniolatus. Next base: position 8,330,290 of record NC_084514.1, on the reverse strand, counting down.
TGTTAACTTAATTTAGTTTTATCAATTAAGCCTACGTAATGGTAATTTACCCTAACTGGGAATTAAGGCTTTTTTTTCATAATAAAAACTGTCCCCCCAGTTTCCTATTTTTGGACTTAGTCCTCCCCGATTTCTGCTTAACAACAAGTGAACAACTGAACTGTTGATCTATGTCTGCAGGGCCTGTTTGCTTGATAAAGTCTTGTTTCATAATCATATGGATCAGTGGTTCTCAAAAGTGTGTTACATGTACCACTAGTGGTGAGCAGGCAAAAGAATCACTGAAAAAGATGTTCAACCTGTGCAAGATTGTTTTGTGGCTTGAACGTTTCTTGTTCCAGTTCAGTACATTTGTTAAGTGGAGCAGTTGTATTTAACTTTGAGGTACAATATATTTGCATTTAAAATGAACTGTTAGTTTACACACATTTATTCAGGAGCATTATTTACTAATGTGTGATACATTTTAATAGATTAAAAACTGCCTATTTTATAATGAAAAGTTGAGAGTATTTTTTGAGGAGGTACATTGTGTAAGAGAACAACTGATATACATTGTCTGGCTCCTCTGTAGCCAAACTAAGTGGCCGGTGCCTCACCTACTTTTAATATAAAAACACCTAATTCTGAGTGTGATGTATGTATTTGTTCAATTTCAGGTACTCCCATGATACCAGTTCACATGGGTGTCATGACCCCCTCTCCCTCAGTGAGTCACAGCCTACCCATTCTATTATGGATTAGATTACACCCAGGTGTTGTTTGACTTGCCGTTTACACTTTGTTTGTTTGTTTCGGGCAGGTTCTTGTCCCAACCACAGTCTCTGTTGCGCAGAAGCCGATGCTCCCAAACAAGATCTCCTTCCGACCCAAGGAGCCAGAGGATGGCCCCACCACCACCGTCTTTGTGGGCAACATCTCTGAAAAGGCGTCCGACATGCTGGTCAGACAGCTGCTGGCGGTGAGTTCGGAGCGGAAACATGCAAACCCTACTCAAGTCATGGAGGTGACATTTGCCTTGAAAGAGGTATTCACAAAAGAGCTCCGTTCACAAAGTTGAGTCTCCACAAAGCTAATTTAGTGGTCTGCAGAGAGTACCTGGCATTTACAAGAAAGGAGGAATTTCTTCTTACAAATATATTTTTTGAATGCTATATAATGGTACCGTCCATCCCTCTAATACAGTGGTACTGTTTACACCAAGTACCACCCTGACAAATACTTGGCTCACCACCAGATTGACCAACATTAAAATATAGTCGGATAGTAAACCCAAGTGTTAATGAAAAACGAGGCAGCGGTTTCATTTTTTTACATTTATATAATTTTTATATTTATTGTATTATACTTTATTGTATTATACTATTTACTTGGGCGGCACGATGGACGACTGGTTAGCACATCTGCCTCACAGTTCTGAGAACCCGGGTTTGAATCCGGCCTTTCCTGTGTGGAGTTTGCGTTTTCTCCGGGTACTCCGGTTTCCTCCCACATCCCAAAAACATGCATGGTAGGTTAATTGAAAACTCAAAATTGCCTGTAGATGTAATTGTGAGTGTGAATGTACGTAAACATGCCGCCGTTCTGTCGAATCATGCTCTAAAGTTTCGGTGTGGGTAAAGTAATTTAATTACAATAAATTAATTTAATTACAGTAAGTTAGCACCCATTATTTCTGTCATGTTGTAATGTTGGTTTGACCTGACTGATTAGAATACACGATCTGACTCGAGCAGTGATTTCCAACATTTATGGAGCCTAGGAACATATTTTACAATTGAAAAATACTGCACACCAACAAACAAAAATGTCACAACAAGTGGATACATTAATCACTGTATGTACTTCCTGCCATCTTAATAGAAGACCATTCATTTGTTCTGTCTGTCACTATGTCTCACTGGCATAAATAGATGAACATTATTTATTGTAAATATAATTTTTTGAACAATTAAGTACACAAGTGTATATATAGTAAATAAACAAGTCAGTTAAATAGACACATTGCAACATGTTGTGATTGGATCGGTGATCGATTATCGTTTTCTTAAACTCGCTGATCAGTGATGGGCCCCAAAAATCCTGATCGTGTAAAGCCTAAGTAATAACAATATCAATAGTCTTTGTGTTGTCTGTCTTTGCAGAAATGTGGAATTGTTCTTAGTTGGAAACGAGTCCAAGGTGCCTCTGGAAAACTTCAAGGTAAAAAGAAAAAAAAGCAGTACAATGAGGTCATTTGAATATGTACTAAATGTCCTTCTTGAACTTGCTTTTCCTCCCTCCTTCCACAAGCATTTGGGTTCTGCGAGTATAAGGAGCCCGAATCGACCCTGCGCGCCTTACGACTGCTGCACGAGCTGATGCTGGGTGACAAGAAGCTACTGGTCAAAGTGGATGCCAAGACCAAGGCGCAGCTGGACGAGTGGAAGGCCAAGAAGAAGAGCGCCAATGGCGTACGTGCAGCAACCTCCCATGTCAAGTATACTTCACCACTGTTCAGTCAAAAACAAGTTTTTTTCCCAGGGTGCGAGCGGTGAGGGTAAGAACGACGAGGACGAGGTACTGGACGAAGAAACGCTGCGTCGCGACCAGGCTGCGAAGGGTGCCATCGAAGTGCTAATCCGGGAGTATTCCAGTGAACTTAGTGCAACCTCGGCGGATGGCAATGGGCAACTTCGTAAAAAGAGGAAAGACAAGAAAGACGAGGTATTGACCACACACTGAGGAACATCTCATAGGCCCTTGCCAGTCACGTGTTTGTGGTGTTTTTATGATTTGTCAGGAGGACATCAACGCCATGGAGCTGGAGGACGACAAGAGGGACTTGATTTCCAGAGAGATCAGCAAATTCCGCGACACACACAAGGTGACCTATCATAGCTGTGTTTATTATAGTCATAAGGTTTACATTTAAAATGAAATTAACGCTCAATTAATTGTTTTTCACAATATCATTAAATTAGTTAAATTTGGTCTGAATATAATTAATACAAAATTCAGCTATTATTTAATGTATTTTCTTAAAAGTGAATTGGAATTAAAAATGATTGATTGTAAAATTGCATTTGCCAAATGACTTTTGAACCCCTGATAATGGACATTGTACATAAAATTCCTTTTAAAACGTCTCAAGGTATTGACATATAAAATGTCTAAAATTGTCATTCTACAAAAGACTATGAACTCTTAAATGGAGGCATTCTATGTCTTGAAAATTTAGGTATTCTATATAAAATGCCATTAAAACGTCTTAAAACAGATGTAGTCGATGTGAAATGCCTTCAAAAGTCTGAACATTGAGGTATTCTACGTAAAATGTCTTTTAAAAAGAGCAACTCTATATAAAATGCCTTGAGAAAGTCTTGAAAGTGGTCTCTATATAGTATATTAGTTGACGTGTTCTCCATAATAGGCCTTAATGGTCAGATGACAAAGATGTTATGTGGTCAGTCAAAATTCATATTTGCATTGTTAATGTTATGTAATACATGCACCTAATTTCCAGCAAGTTTTCAACCATAGTTTAGCTAAAAATGAGGTTTTTATGATGCATATTGAGGCCCCCCCTAACATACCCGAAGTTCAAGACACCAGGGGTGTGGTTACTCTATCCACCGCACGGGCTACCAGAAGTGACGTTGCAATTGACAAACAGAGCGCTACACACTATACGCAATGGCGAGCAATGTGTTGGAATATGTGGAGGAGGAGGATTCCGACGTACAGGAACACCCAACTGAACTTGGCATCGTCAAAGCATACGTGTTTGAGCCGATCAGACAGTGACTATGACGAGCAGCCAAGTAGCAGCTGTACAACAGAAAAAGAGAGTGGCCACTGGGTCGATGTGTCGGTATGTCAAAAGCATGTCTTTTTATACACTCATGGCTTGAAATAATGCCACACCAGGGGTGCCAATATTTTTTAGCACGACTATACGTATTATATATTCATATGTTTCAGTGACACAGCACAAGCTTTTACATAAGACGCAGTATTCCTATATACTGTGTGCCCCTCGGTCGAGTTGCGTTATAACACGGCACACACAAAGTCTTAGCCGTGTCTGTTGGCTTGTCATATAGGCAAAAGTACTGTGTGAGTCTTTTTTTCCTACTCCCCAGTGCATAGTAACCATAATAGAGTCGTAGGTATATACAAGGAAATGCTCACCTCTTGTCCGCGCCGCTTCGCTGCTGCATCGTGGCGGCTAAGAGATTTAGTTCTCTTGCTGGCGGCGGAGGTCCCGATGGCTGTAGGAAAAATAGTTGGCACCGCAGCTGGTTTCAGCCTCTGTCTCTGTATCCAATGCTTTCTGCTAGGTCTTAATCAAAACACGCCGCTTCGAAGTAATCAGCACAGTTTGGAATGCTTGCTAGGCACCCATAGCTGAGCACGCTTCTTACCCTGTCGATTGACTTTGCCTATCCAAAAAAAACCTCTTGCCGCTGCCTGAACCATTTGTACAAACAAATGCCACACAATAAACCATCGTGACATCGTTAAATCATACGACAACAAATATACAAGGACGAGAACAACAGCATGGAACAATACCACACAACGCCGAATGAACAGGATGTTTGGCTTGTGACGTCACAGTGCCGGAAAGAGATGAAGACCGGAAGGTGCTGGATGCAAAAGGCAGAAGGTGCATTCTGCATCATATTTATCAATTTGACTGCTGTATATCTGCCATATAATCACTTCGAAATAGCAGATGTGGTTTGTAAAGGGGTTCTAGAGTTATCAAGAAAAGTTTCAAATCTTTGTCCTCAGACCTTTAAGGAAGTCTGGAAATTGTCGTTCTACCTAAAAGCCCACGATTTGAGAAACGCTGCACTAGTGGTAGTGGAACCACACTTTGAAAAAAACTGTTCTTCATAAAATATCTTTTAAAATGGACCCACTCAACTTGAAAGCCTTTATAAAATAAAACAAATTAAGTGTTCTAAATAAAATACTCAAAATACAGCACTTTGTTTCAGAAGCTTTTTTTATTTGATTTTAATTTTTTATTTTTTAAGTGCTCTATACGTCAAGTTGTGTTGATAATAAAATGTCCACAAAATTAACCAATTGTTAATGAAATGCTATTTAAAAAGCTTTGAAAATGGACATCCATCCATCCATTTTCTGAGCCGCTTGTCCTCACCAGGGTCGCGGGCGTGCTGGAGCCTATCCCAGCTGTCATCGGGCAGGAGGCGGGGTACACCCTGAACTGGTTGCCAGGCAATCGTAGGGTACATAGAAACAAACAACCATTCGCACTCACAGTCATGCCTACAGGCAATTTAGAGTCTCCAATTAATGCATGTTTTTGGGATGTGGGAGGAAACCGGAGTGCCCGGAGAAAACCCACGCAGGCACGGGGAGAACATGCAAACTCCACACAGGCGGGGCCGGGGATTGAACCCGGGTCCTCAGAACTGTGAGGCTGACGCTCTAACCAGTCGGCCACCGTGCCGCCTGAAAATGGACATTCTACATAAAAATCCTTCAGCAGGTCTTGAAAGAAAATCGAATTCAGAGATTTGTTTCTAAATATATTAGACATGTTTGAATATAAGACTAAAAAAGTAAAAGAGGACTCTGTAGTACTGAAGTAAGGAGATATAGCGTTAAACCTTTTTTCACCATTTAAGTTTTCAGTCGATGGGCAATGCTCACTCGCTTGATGTGCGGCAGAGAGTCACCAACTCATTTTTTTCACGGTTGTCCACTTTAGACACGTTTGGCTGCATCACCGTGTTGCGGTGGGCCTTAATCAGGTCATTAGTCTTTTTGAGCTTTGGCTTGTTTTAATCCACTTGGCACTCATACTTCCCATGAGGTCACTATCCTTTAGGTGTGTAGTTAGATCTTGGCAAAGCTGCTGACCTGTTGACCAGCCTTCATTTAAATATGAACATCTTTGTAACTAATACCATTGGGGTTTTCTGCTCTTCCTTAATTAGAAATTGGAGGAGGAGAAAGGCAAGAAGGAGAAGGAGCGACAGGAGCTGGAGAAGGAGCGGCGTGAGAAGGATAAAGAGCGGGAACGTGAGAGGGAGCGCCGCGACAGGGAGAAAGAGAAGGAACGGGAGCGCGAGCGTGACAAGGAGCGCGAGCGTGACCGAGAACGGGACCGGGACAGAGAGCGGGAACGCGAACGGGAACGGGAGAGGACGAGGGAGCGCGAAAGGGAGAAGAGTCGAGACATCAGCGAAGCCCGCAGCCGCTCCAGGTCAGTTTTTTGTGTCTAAAGCAGGGCTGGCCAGACGTTTTTCATCCTAGTGCGTCATACAGCAAAGGATGCAAGGGCCACTTTGGAATTTCATCAATCCATCCATCCATTTTCTCTACTGCTTACTCTAATTTGGTTTGCAGGTGCTAGTGAATTTGGTTGTCAAGAAATCCATGGAACATGGCTAGATGTCAGCTCTTAAAGTCTTAAGCTACTTTTGTTGTCATCCTTATATTTCTCCAAACAAATATTCCTTTAGTTGTACCAGGGAATTAAAATGAAAAAGAAACTGAAGAAACAAGGGTGGTCTAATAATTCTTTCCATGACTGTAGTTTGATTTTTCAGGATTTTGGACTGGATCCATCATCCAGATCTGTCAGCTGCTCAGTGCATTTAAAGCAGTTACTTGAGAATAATTTATATATGTTCACAAATTTGACCTTGACATGGAGCAGAAATGAGAAACATTTTTGCTTCTGAAATGGAATTATCTTTATTAATGGGGGTTTTATGAAGGGAAACTTTGTTACCAATTTTGGTGTAAATAGATTGTGTGTTTGCATATCTAGTAAAGCTCTGTAAAACTTAATTAGTTGTCTGGATTTTTAGGGGTGTGATAGCCATGAGGAATATGGATGTCTCCACCCTGGGCTCCTACCCCCATTTTTCGGCACTAACGCTTTTCACGCTGCCCCCTCCCATTTTTTTTAAAGAAAATTTTTAACTAGTGTAGCGGGCCATTTCAAATGTTATTTTTAGTACATCTTGCCGGGCGCAAATGTCATTGACATTAAAAATACATCTTTGTCTTTTTGTAATATTTTGTTTTATGTGTGCAGAGAGAGGACCAGAGATGACAAAAAAAGAGACCGTGACGAAGATGAGGATGATGTGTACGAGCGCAGGAGACTGGAGAGGAGACTCAGAGATAAGGAAGCAGCCTATCAGGAGGTAATTCAAAAAAGGCTTGAAAATGGAGCTACTGAAAAGGCTTTAGTCTTAAATTAACATTCTACACCAAGTGCCTTCAAAAAGTTCTGAAAATGGACATTCCACATGGAATGCTTTCTTTAAGTCTTAAAATTGACATTGCTGCAAAGTTTTACATTCACAATCTACATAAAATCCCTTCAAATAGTCTTTAAAATGGACCTATTCTACATAAAGTGCCTTCTAAGTCTCTAAAAATCAACCTGTTTGGCATTTAAAAAATGCTTTATAAAACCCAGCGGTATTCGGCATAGGATGCTTTATAAAAGCCCCTGAAAATGGACATACGCTACATAAATTGCCTTGAAAAAGTCTTAAATGTATGTATTCTACCTAAAACACCCTAAAAATTTTGCAAAATTGACATTACACAGTGTCTTCAAAGAGTCTTGGAAATTGACATTGTACACAAAATGCCTTAAAAAAAATCGTGAAAATCGACATGATCTACATAGTGCCTTCAAAATGTCTGTTCAAGTGATCTGTTCAACAAAAACCCTTCAAAAGGTCTTGAAAATTTAGGTATTTTCCATAAAATATAAAAAGCCATGAAAATGGACATTCCACATGAAATGCTTTCATAAATTCCTAAAAATGGACGTACTCTACATAAAAAGCCTTCAAAAAAGTCTTAAACATTCTACATAAAATAACACACACACACCACACACACACCATGTGCACAATAGAAATAAACATAACTTGAAATAATCCAATGTCATAAATCCAAGGCTTACTCATGCAATGTAAACTTATATTTTAAATTTTTAGTCAGTGTTTGACTTGGCTGACGTTAACTCATTATTTCCCCTCCGAAAGAGGCTGAAAAACTGGGAACTGCGGGAGAGGAAGAAGTCCCGTGACTACAGCAAGGAAATGGAGCGGGAGGACGAGCGGAGCCGTGAGACAGTAAGACAAACACACAGTGTTTTGATTGTATTATTTATTTGGTTGATTGTGGTATCGCTAGATGAACTGTTGATTATCGTCGTCAGATGAAAGAAGCCAAAAGATTAAAAGAATTCCTCGAGGACTATGACGACGACCGGGATGATCCCAAATACTACAGGTTAATGCTTTTTATAATTTTTTTTACATCTGGTTTTATTCTCTTTGTCACCTTATTCCTATTCTTATTATGATTGTCCTCCCCACAGGGGCAGTGCTCTGCAGAAACGACTCCGCGACCGTGAGAAGGAGACAGAGATGGACGAGCGGGACCGCAAGCGGGAGAAGGAGGAGCTGGAGGAGATCCGACAGAGGCTCCTGGCCGAGGGTCACCCCGACCCGGATGCCGAGATGCAAAGGGTGAGGCGGACGATATGGCCTTAAAATGAAATGATTTTTTATTTTCCACAAAAATCTGATTTCCTTTTCCTTCTGGCATTTGTTGTTTCTCCTAATACCAAACAAGCTTTGAAACCACCAGTATTTTTTTCCACCAAAATAATATTTTTTCTGTACTTTTTTTCTCTTCCCTTTTGTAAAAACATACATGTACACCGGATCCTTAATAAATTAACATTATAAAAGTTTAACAGTTTAGCATAGAATATAAGACGTCAAACTGCATGGATCGAACTGTAACGTCTCACCAAATTGATGGTGTTTTTGTATACTAACTCCACTCTGTTTGCAGCCTTGTTGATTTTGCAACAAGCACACGTCAGCGGGGACACGCTTTAAACTACCGTTAAAAAAAACAAAAAAATTGGCCTGAGAAAATGGAATAATCACTTGGCCATGCCTTGAAGGGAAAGTTATTTGCAAAAGGTTTCTCACTTTCAAGTGGTTCACTGTATGCAGATGGAGGAGGAGGCAGAGCGCAGACGGAAGCCTCCTCTAAAGCTTGAATCTGAGGAGAAAGTGAAACAGGAGAAAAAAGAGCGAGAGTCCCACCGGGAATCCCACCGGGAATCCCACCGGGAGTCCCACCGGGAGTCCCACAGAGAATCACACCGGGAATCCCACAGAGAATCACACAGAGAGTCCCACAGAGAATCTCACCGGGATCGGGAGAAGAGAACGTTGGCAAAGCCCGCCGAGCCGACGCCTCGAGACCCTCCGCCACATTCGGAAGAGGACGAGGAGGATGAGGTGGAGGAGCGGCAGCGACGGTGTCGGCGTGAGGAGGAAGAAGAGGAGCGGGAGGAGGAGGAGGAGCAGCAGCAGCAGCAGGAACAGCAACAGCAGCAACAGCAGCAGCAGCAACAGCAACAGCAACAGCAACAGCAGCAACAGCAACAGGAACAGCAACAGCAGCAGCAGCAGCAGCAGCAGCAACAGCAACAACAACAGCAGCAGCAGCAGCAGCAGCACGTGGCCCACAATGGTGGGGATTCACCGGAGGCTAGGCTGCACCTGAAAGCCCTCATGCGACCAATCAACACCGCTCCCTCTGTGTCCTCTGCCAGCGGGAATGCCACGCCCAACACGCCTGGCAATGACTCCCCGCGCGGCATCATCATTCCAGGCGAGGGAACGCCTGAGGTGCAGCCTCTCGAGGAGCACCGACCCAAGATCGGCCTCAGTCTCAAGCTGGGTGGGTAAAACCACAGAACGACCATCAAACCAAAAGCACCCTTTGTCAGAGGTGGGGGACTTGAGTCACATGACTTGACTTGAGTCAGGCTTAAGCTGACAGTTTTAGGATTTGGGACTCTCTTGGGTAAAACTAATGAAAGATTCGACTTCACATTCACAAGAGTTGACTTGAGCCAATTTCCCACCGAGCGTTACCTATACCTATACGGAAACAAACAAATTCTAGTCTGGGACTCACTCTCGTACACCTGACGACTGACTATCACACACCTACCGACTCGCTGCAGCAGAAAAACTGCGACCCTTGCTGTTCTTATTGTGCCCCAAAAATTTCATGACTTTTTTGACCACAAACACCATGCCATTATTGTCAAGGATAAAGTGTATTGCCGTGGCTGCTGGAACTAGTACATATAATGAAATTATAACTACAGTTAAGTATTATTGTAAAATACAATATATACTGTATTCGTACGGCTTCGTGGCGGCCGGCTGGACCTCGCTGGTCCCCAAGAATTATTATGTTGGGAGAGATCATGTGACACATAATTTTTGATTGGCAGATGCTGCGTAGGCATTCACCTGCTGTAGAAAATTTGAATCACAGCAAAACCATTTACCAATGGTTGGCCACTTACGAAAACTAGTTGTCGCTTGGTGTGTGGCGGGCTTTCGACTTGAAGTACATGATTTGACAAGTCTTGCCTGTTAATAATTGAAAATCTGCATTTTTCACGGCAGTATGTGCCATTTGTTTTTGAAAGACGTTATTTTTTATGTATTGCACTTAAATTCAATTTCATCCATGAATCGACCAATACATTTCCTGGTTAAGTTAGACTTCGTCATGCTGTTCACATTTTGGCGTCATGAGATCAAGACAGGATGTTCTCAGAGGGAAGTGCCATCAGCAGTTTGCAACACCGATAGATTAGAAGAGTCGCAGAAAGGCAAAGAAGTAGACATCCTTGGAAAGTTTCATGGATGGAACACCTGTTCATTTTTTAATTCAGCTCATTCTTAGAGAACAGCAAGTTGTGCAAGAAGTACTCAAGCAGTGACATTTTAGGTTCATCCTTAAATGTAATCTGAAAGCATAATATCCCTAAACTTTTGTAATATTGTGTATGTTTGCTGTGACTGAGCAAGATTATCTCAACGTGCATGAAATTTAGTCGTGACTCAACTTGACTTTAATAATTTTTTCCACAATAACCTGAGCAGGGTTAAGATTTATGACTTGCACATACGTGACTTACTCCCACCTCTGCTCTTTGAACGCATTCAAGCCACTTCTACTTCTCCAGGTTCCACTAACAGCCCCAGCCAGCTCCACGCCACCAAGCGCAAGAAGCTGGCGGTCGCCGACAGCGTCTTCAACAAGTTCAACGATGAGGAGGAGGCCGACGAGCAGCCGCGCAAGAGGAAGCTAGTGCCGCTGGACTATGGCGACGACGACAAGAGCTTGGGCCTGGATGGCGCCGACATGTCAGGTGCCAAAGGCGGCGTCAACACTGAGGAGAAGCGCAAGAACATCCGAAGCCTCATTGAGAAAATCCCCACAGCACGGCCCGAGCTCTTCACCTACCCGCTGGACTGGTCCATGGTGGACTCGGTATAATAGACACAATCTGTTCGCAATAAGTATTTAGTTAGTAACATGAGTAACCAGTTGAAACTTGTCATCATGCAGACGCTGATGGATCGCCGCATTAAACCGTGGATCAACAAGAAAATCATTGAATACATTGGCGAGGAGGAGGCAACGCTGGTCGACTTCGTCTGTTCAAAGGTTTGAAATTGTCTTGTCATGCAGTGTGTTGGGTCTGTTTGTCATGCCGAAACATGAAGGTAGAAAATGGCACAAGACAGTTCTGGATTAAGGCTGTGCCATATCCTCTAAGGAACGGAAATGATCAATAGAAATTTGGACAGAATGGAACAAGACGAGTAAGTTATGGCTGTACCATTTCAGGAAGGGAAACGTAGAAAATAGGATGGATGGGAAGATGTAAGGCATTGCTACGCGTGGTAAGGGAGGGACAGAACGAGTAGAAAATAAGACAGGATGAGAGTAAAGATGGCAGTGACGTCACAGCTAATTTGCATAATCCCACACCTCACACCAAGTTTATTCGCCCATTGGTAGGGCAAAGCTGTCCTCGTGTTGGCACACCTTACAGTTGAGGGGGCGGGGTGAGCAGTGGCTCATTTGCATGAGACAGGACAGGTGAATTTCAACAGAGACTTTGGAAAAGGCTAAAAATGTGGTGTAATGTGCCGACTATTTTCACCCACAGACGTGGGGGCTGTTTTACTTAGTCGAAGAAAATGCATAAGTCTCTCCTTTTAATTACTTTTTTTTTTTGTTCATTCCCAACAGGTGATGGCACACAGCACTCCTCAGGGTATTCTCGATGACGTCGCCATGGTAAGTCACAGTTTACAACTATATTGTATTCCACAAAACGTCCGACCAAATTTGTTTTTGTCTGTGTTTAGGTTCTCGACGAGGAAGCGGAAGTGTTCATAGTAAAAATGTGGCGGTTGTTAATATATGAAACAGAAGCAAAGAAGATCGGACTGGCAAAATAAAAATTCTCTTGGACCGCTTAGCTCACAGTTCCAGCTCACCAGCCTCGGACGACGGGAGCTGCGAACACGGGAAGAAATGTCACCATCGCGATATTGCATGAAGAAACCTTAAGTTGTATTTTTGTTGAGGTTTAAAAAAGAAAAAGGAAAAAAAAAGACAATTGTATTTTAATCATCTGTTCTCCGGTAAATCAGTCATGGTGAAGCACTGCTCAACTGTGTGACCTAATAAATACTGTAAGCTTTTTTTAATGCCGTGCGTCTGTTGTCTTTTGTTGTTGTTGCCATGGCAAAGAAAGAATTTAACTAAATCTAAGTAGTACATGGGGTCCTTGGTTTAGGGTGGAATTCCCTTCCTGTCGTCATTGCATTTGTCATTTGACAGGACAGGATAGGACACCCCCACCCCACGATGGGTCCCTGGGCATGAGTGGTGTCCTCTTGGCTGGGTTCCCCATTTGGATGCGTGAGGCTGAGTCTGCCCCTCCTCACCGTGCTGGCACAGCAACTCCGGACACTCGATGACTAACATGCAAATTTGACTGTCAATTCACCCAATATACTGTATCTCTATAGACATGGGTATCGGATTCTGCTTGATGTGGGACAATGACACAACCTGTATTATAACGTCAATTATGTTCTCTGTTTTTCACTCAAGTCCCTAGAACCAGGTATTTGGGCACTGCATAACCCACTCCTGCCACACACCAGTAGAACTGTATGGGTCAGTAATCCTTTCCTGTCTTGTCATCTCGAGGACCCTCTTATTTTCAAGATCTATGTAAAGTAATTGTGACTATAGTTAAAACGTCAGAAAGAGACAACTGTAATTCAGTTTTGTCTCGTCAAAACTGAATATCCACTAATGCAGTGGTTCTCAAACGTTTTAATTTAATTTTGTATTTTATTCAGTGATTATTTCACATACCACTAGAGTGAGCCTGCGTACCACTAGTGGTACTCGAACCACACTTGAGAATTGTGAGCAAGTGAATTAATCAGATTTCTGCAATGGAGTTATTAATTTTTATGTCATAATTCCAGTTACTGATCTACGTCATTTCATATATCTGAAAATGGACATGGGATTGAGGTGAATTAAATATGTCTGTAACTGGAATTATGACTAGTCAGAATCAAATTGTAGGTTACTGGGATCTACAGTTCTGTTGCTGATATCTGTATAATATCTGCCAATGATTTGTAGATACATGAATACACATGAATGGCAAAAGTGACGTCATTCGTTCTAGGTTTGGTGAAATGACGTATCAGATATCCGAGATGCCAATTGTGGATAGGAAAAATTTTGTTATGTGAAATGTTATTTGACTTGGCTAAACTAAATTTCAGATATCTGCAACAATTGTCCAGTGTCGCTGATAAATGTTACAAAAGTTTGCTATCCCCCCCAAAAAAAAAATCCTGATTGAAATTCTTATATATAAACATATACAAACATACTTATGCTGACAAAGGTTTGCCACCTGCAGCAGTGATGTGGCAGTAAAACATCACGTGACCCGGAAGTACTCTTCCCCTGCTAGAGCTAATTAGCATGTTTGTTTGCTCGCCATAGACACGTCACGAGCGCGTGAAACACGCCTTAAGAATATATATTTTTAACGGGACTCATATGGAAGACATGAAGCCCGGCGTGGCCTGCTTGGACGTCGACGTGTCGAGTCGCCTAGCTCGTGAAACGCCGCCGCGGCCCGGGCAATAGCACCCCCCTCGAAGCTAGTTAGCTTAGCGAAGAGGAGGCCATTAATTAAATTACACGTCGTCGTTTGTTGACTCGTTCCACTCGTTTGTGAAGCTCGGTGGTTTGAGTTCTGGGTGCGTCTTTTGCCTCCGAAAGTTTTCACATATCTTGGGGAGATTCGATTTAGCCGCAGCGTTCAAAGTGTAGCCATGGAGGACTTGAGCTCCATCAGCCTGCTGTCTCTTGCCATGCTGGTGGGCTGCTATGTGGCCGGGACCATTCCCTTGGCAGTCAACTTCTCAGAGGTAAGCTTCTACGACAGGACAGGGTGTGCAAACTCTTTCCTCCAAGGGCCACTTTGACATGTTTCTGGTGTGTGGGAGGAAGCCACGCAAGCACAGGACGACCATGCAAACTCTACACAGGAAGGCCGGAGCCCGGATTCGAACTGTGAGGCAGATGTGCTTAACCACACGTTTACCGTGCCAAGTATACAAATCCAACGTAGTTTTCATAAAAGTTGTCAGGGGCGACGTACTGCACTCCCCCCTTCCTCAATTTTCCGTGACTCACCCTTGTCAGGCTCCACCCACTTAAAAAAAATATATATTACATTTTTTTATTTTTATTTTAATGCCATGGGCCAGAATACACCAAAAAAGTAATTGTCTCAATTTACTGTCAAATTGACTTAGTGTGAAATCTGGGTCTTTTCAGTTGAACACACAGCTATTATTCTATTGTATGAATGGCAACAGGTGGATACATTGCCTTCAATTTATTTATTTTTTGCTTGTGTTTCTCGGCATGTGTCCAATCAGGAGAAGCTAAAGCTGGTCACCGTGTTGGGAGCGGGACTCCTGTGCGGCACGGCCCTCGCCGTCATCATTCCCGAAGGCGTCCACGCTCTTTACGAGGAAATCCTGGAAGGTAAACAAAAAAAGTGTGAGGAGGCGTCACATCTCACTTAACGGCACTTCAACAGCAGCACCGAGTCCACGTTCATTATTTTTGAATAGACACAGCCAAGCATATGATTTATGAAACATTGTTATGGCATATAATTTGATGGTTGCGTCCCTGCCACTGGTGAATGCCAGAACTAAAGCAATAGGAATTTGGGCTCTTACTTTTTAAAATATTCCTGTCTCTTGTTTATTGTATGTAAAGAATCTTTGAGCACTTTGAAAAGTGCCATTCAAATGAAATGATTATTTTATATAGTTTTTTTCTGTACTTTAAATATTTCAATGAATTTTTTATTAGAACATGTTTTACATTTTTCATTTGAAAAAGTGACAGTGTCATGTATTTTGCAATTGCAGGAAATGGACAGTTTGAAGTCACAATATATACATTCAGTTATAAAAGAGTTTTCTGTTTTTGTATTCACCTTTTTATCATTTAGTTTTTTTTTGCATATTTTTTAAATTTAAAAATATTAAGTAACATTTCCAACTCAGTATAATTTTTTTAAACTTAATTTTAAACAGTTTTTTACTATTTTTTTAAGATACAGTGTATATATATATATTTCCATTTTGTTTATTGCAATTTCATGGAGAGTTTGAAAACATCATGTACACTATATACATTAAGTCAAATTGAGTGTATTAACTGCATTGGGGGTTAAAATCACATATTCATATTGCATAATTTTGTATTTAATTTATCGAGTTGTATGTTGCATCTTTAGTATGGACATCACTTTGTTACAGTTTTATTTTAAAGTGCTCTGTAAATCAAGTTGAGTTGAGTAACATTTGTCAAACACAAATATTAGCTTTATGGTAACTGGATGTTACCTGTCATAAGAAAATATTTTTAAAACGTTATGGTCTGACAGCGCCCCCTATTGCCCCGTTAATGTCTTTGCCGTCCAACAGGCTGAGTGTTTTCCAAACATTTCTGCGCAGGGGGCGGGCATCACCCCCCGAGCCAGGTGGGCATTGTCGCTGAGGCGTCGGCCAGGGGCGAGGCGGCGGCGGTGGTGGCGGCGGCGGCGGCGGCGGCAGCAGCGCCGGGCACGGACGGCCACCACGAGCACGGCCAGGAGCAGCTCCACGCCTGCATCGGCGTATCGCTGGTGCTGGGTTTCGTCTTCATGCTGTTGGTGGACCAGATCGGCTCGTCGCACATGCACAGCGCCGAGGGTGAGATGCAAACATGGATGCCAAGGATTTGTTGTTGTGTGATGTAAGGCTGCAACGATTAAGCAAGTAACACAAATAATTCGATTACAAAAATGTCACTGCAAAATCTCTGGCTCAAATTTTCAAAGGGATTATTTTTCCATACGGACTAATGTCACTGTCAGTCGCACGCACTGCTCCGTGTAGAAATAAGTTGACGCGATGGCGGCGAGCCAGGAGGAAAGAGACAAACTATTCAAAATTTGGGATCATTTCACACTTAAAAAGGAAGATAAATTGCAAGGTGTAACACTACAGCACATCTATAATCGCCAACACAAAATAACATATAGATTACAGGTGGAGCAATTCATCGATTAATCAACAAAAAAATCAATTATCAAATTAACGGACTAATCGTTTAGAGCTATTGTTTAACTTAAAATTGTCCAAATCCTCTGGTTTTAGCCTCTCAACTAAATATTCTCTGATTTCTGTAGTCATTCATTAAAGGAGACTGATTATTCAAAATAAGATATTTGCAAAAATCTGCTCTTTCTTTTGAAAACAATGATCGACATTTTTTTTTCCAATTTTCTGACGTTACTGACCAAACTAGTAACTGAATCATGATCAATTCATGGGCAAAATAAATCATGAAAAGAAATTATTTGCAGCTGTAGTATGAATAATCTCTAATTGACATGGAGTCGAATCTGAAGCAGCATCAGACGTGTATATCAAATTAGTCGTTTTTCGCATTAATCTGTACCCAAGAAGTAGCGCTCAGTTTCAAAAAGGTTGGTGAATATATTTCTCAATTGTTGTCTATTTAGTTTTGTTTAATCATTAGCCCAGTGGTTCGCAACTGGTCAGGCTTCGGGACCCCCCCATCACTCCTTGTAGACAAGCCTCAACCCAAATTTCAATATCTCAATTTAATGAAAACGTATTGCAGTTTGAACCTGACATATGCATGTATTTAACAATAATGCACATTTTTTATCTGATTAATTGATGGGATAATTGATGGACTTCTTGATTCTAAAAATATTTGCTAACTACTGTGTATCGTAAATGCATTGGCAGGAAAAAAAAAACGTGATTACGGTTTGCCGACAACTTTCGCCGCTCTACTCCTTCTACATTTCTCCACCTGATTCAACATATTCACCTTATTCAGGACATCCGGGCAACTAGTTTCCAGTCCCCAAAATCCTCACTTCCCAGAATTCCACACAAAATAAACATTCAAGTGAATGAGACAGCCAACAAAACAATATTGGCATTCAAACTTTAATTTAGCTAGTTTCCACCTTCCAATAATTCCCATGTTCCCCAAATTCCATGCTTTTTACACGGAAATTCCCAAATCAAAAGATATTTTACACATTGACCTCCTTAGTCTACATTTCTTGATTGATTCAAACCGTTCCAACTTCAGAATATTTAACTCATTCAAGACATCTTGGGTCCCTTTTATCACCTTCCTCAAATTCCAAAATTGTTACAATAATTTCTAATTGTTTTTGTTGTTCTCTTATGTGTTTGTCTGCGTGTATGTTTATGTAACAGATTCGGAATCGGCCAGAGTGGCCTCCTCCAAAATTACCACCACCCTCGGTCTAGTGGTGCATGCTGCTGGTAAGTCAAATTAAGTGTCTTCACCTTCAAAGTCCGTATTTGATTTTGGAAACAGACAGAAAGGCGAGGTCATTCCAAGATTAGGTTGAAAAAAAATTGCAAGACGATTGCGAGTTACTTACTAGTTATTACCAGGCCCACGTCTGTTAGCCTGTCTGGCAACGATTTTTCCCATTTCACTGGCATTTATTCACTTGTGGCGTTCAGAGGTTTTGCTACTGATGTGACCAGTGAGTGTTGCTGTTTGCGAGCCACTAATCATCACGATTTGTCGCTCCCAGCTGACGGCGTGGCCCTTGGAGCCGCCGCCTCCACCTCCCAAACCAGCGTCCAGCTCATCGTTTTTGTCGCCATCATGCTCCACAAGGTAAACCGCGTGTTGGCGAACGTCCGGACACTATTTTGATGTAAACATCAATCTTTTATGGAAGATGTGACAGCATACCTTCCGCAGGCCCCCGCCGCGTTTGGCCTTGTGTCCTTCCTCATGCACGCCGGGCTGGAGAGGAATCGCATCCGCAAGCACCTGCTGGTGTTTGCCCTTGCCGCCCCCGTCCTGGCCATGCTCACCTTCCTCGGACTCAGCCAGGTACAACCTGCATGGCGTTGTGGCATGGCGGCCGTTTGGATCAGCCTCGTGTTTGTCTCATTGTACACCAATGGAAAGATGTATTTTGAAAGTATTCACCACACTCTGACGGAGAGCTAAAATGGACATTGTAATGTTATATATCTTCTTGTGACAAACTCCATCAAGTCATATGTCAAATTAAAGGTTGTGTTGAGGGATTTTCAGATCTTGCATTTATTTGGCAGTATGATGTCTAATGATGATGCAATGATCAAAAATATACTTAAAAAATACAGTAATCCGCTGCTATTTGTTAGTGTCCAAGCTCTACCGAAAAACCTCAAGTAATTAACACCCCCGTACCCAGATTTATAATTGTCAGTCATTAATATTGTTAAAACTGTAAATATACCACTAATTGTGATCCCAAAAAGACTTTTGTCATTTCAAACCCATCTTACAACATTTAATTAAATGGCCTACAGATGAATTCACAAAAAATGTACCTGAAGTGCGCGTGAACATATGGCGAAGACTCCATAACTTCCACTAACAAACTGGTGCCAAAGCTTGTTTCTCAGTCAAGGTGAGATGTATCACTTCAACATACTTCCTTGAGACCACTTCCTATTTAAACACAGCTTTGGCTCAATATGTGACATCTTAGTGCATTACAATAGCTAACAAATAGTTTTCCAGTTAATAACAGAGGATAGGTTACAAAATAATGCATCTAGGTGAATTCATGAATAAGCGGGGTATTACGGTACTTGGAATAAATCACCCCATTGCATATTAAACTCAAAAAATACAAAATCACTTTCTGATCACAATTGTTCTTCTACGTCAGAGCTTTTGACAGTAAAGATTACTAGTCAATTAAATAATCAACTTGTTACTATTTAATTGATTGGATGATTAACTGGTTAACATTTCAGTTCAAAATATGTTAAAATTTCACTGGATAAAAGTAGAAAAATACCCATCTCACCAAACCACATCGAGTCATACGTCCAATTATAGGCCTTGACAAATTTACAGATTTTGCGTTAATTTGTCAGTATGCTGTTGTATGAAGATGCACTGACCCCCCCCCCCCCGCAAAAAAAAATATTTTGTTGTTTGTTTTAAATACTTTCATACATGACAAATTCTTTATTAAACTAAAAAAAAACTTTGATGATCACTTATGTTCTTCCATTTCAAAGCTTTTGAGGGGTTAGTTAATTTGTTGGTTGGTTGATTGAACATTTGAGTTTAACATCCGAATGTCAATATTTCTCAAAATCGTGATGCACCAACCCTCATTGACTTCTACGTTGAGTTAAAGACTATGAGGAGGGTTTTACAGATCTGATGTTTTGTCGGTATGACGACGCAACGATTGGGAGGCCCAAAAACTTTTTTTTTCCCCCCCTTGTCCACAGAGCAGCAAGGAAGCGCTGTCAGACATCAACGCCACTGGCGTGGCCATGCTTTTCTCGGCCGGCACCTTCCTTTACGTGGCAACTGTGCACGTGCTGCCCGAGGTGGGCGGAGTGGCGGGCCACAGTCACGGGGCGCCGGGCGGCAACGGCGGCAAGAGTCTGAGCAAGGTAGAGGTGGGCGCCCTGGTGCTTGGCTGTCTCATCCCGCTGCTGCTGTCGGTCGGCCATCACCATTAGGATGACGGTGGAAACAAAAGACGTGAACGTGGAACTGTTATATTCACGGGTGATTTTTGTTTTCTTTTTTTTTCTTTTTTTTTTCTTTTTTTTTTCTTTTTTTCCAAATTTTATTTTATTTTTTTATATAAACACTGTACAGATAGATCTCTTAGACAGATTTAAAGTGACGTTCAAGTGCCATTGTAGCTGGACCTCCGCTACTTCCTGCTTCTGGGACGTTGTGTATGTATATTTTGTTTCTTTACGGCGGAATATCTCAATTAACAAGGTTTCTTTAGTGCCCCTCGCCAATTAAAGGGGTATTCCATACACGCAACCACAACGAGATCACTATTTCTGGGCTATGATTGTGCTAAATTCACTTTAATCTGTTAAATGCAGTCACCAGAAATCATGACTTTTTTCCCCATTGGGCTTGAGGAACTTTTGAAACATTTAGGGCGGTATAGTGTATATATATATATTTTTTTTGTCATTCCACAGTGAGTCTGCCTCATGTTTGATGGTGCAAAGTGGGTTGTAAAGCAACATGTTTTATGACTAAATTAAATGTCTTTTTCTGTTTTTAAACTGGTGCAAACAAACAAACAAGTGTCACGCCTCGCTTTGCTTGATAAGCTCATCAAATCCAAATACTTTTGTCCATCGCTTTTACTCTTTTGGTGATATTTTGTCATGGGAGGGGGGAGGGGGGGAAGGTGTCGTGAAAAGTGCTCAGTGGGAGCCTTCCCTGTGAGCACGTGTTGGGAAAAGCAGCTTTAGTAGTGTAGTTTAGTGTGAGCGCGCCGGGATGGATAAAGCCACGAGGAGGAGGATTTGTGTTGTCACGTTCAATGGCGATGTCCTCTGCTTGTTTCTTTCCTCTTAAATGTGTCATTACTGCTTTAAATCTCTCCCTCTCTCTCTTATATATACATACACACTCACACACAAGGGGGAGAAAAGCCGTTAATGTTGACAGCTCACCATTAAGAACATTATCTGTAATCTGACATCACACACACAAACACATGATCTGACATATGTTTGAATGTGCTCTACTAGATTCTCACACAGGTTCCCCCCCCCCCCCCCCCCCCCTGTATGTTCTAACCCAGTGAGACCCAAACCTTTATCGTGCCAAGGCAGCCATTTTACAGAAAAATCTCATCGTGCAGCACCCAACAAAAATACTGAAATGTATGAAGGGCAACAGGTGGATACGCAGGTTTATCTTACCTTTTGCCATCTAATGGAAGAGCATTAAATTTCTCAGATTTGTCACGGTCTCCATGGTATAGATTAATAAACAACCATTTTCATACAAATTAAGTGAAATTTGAAAATTGCCAGCAGCACCCCTGGTGATCTGTCATGGGAATCTCTGTCGTAACCCATGTTCTAACACAATTTCTCACCCATTTTTTGACACGTTATGACTGTTTCAGGCCCATTTTCTGGTATGGTCTAACACACTGGTTCGCAAACATCAGAATCCTCTTTATTTGCCAAGTATGTCAAAAACACACAAGTGCCACCAAGGTTTTATTCTTAAAAATGTACCTGTATTATTTAAAGCCACTGTGACAGGCACAGTTTGGATGTTAACACTGCGCTTACTTAAATAATAATATAAAAAAAATGCTTCTTAAATATTAAATGCAAATGTTTGTACTGCATTTGAAAGTTAAATACTACAGAAAGGTACTTAAATGTATGCATAGCTAATATGTTTGATTGTAGTTTGTGTTCTAGTGTCCGTGTACCACAAGTGGTACTTGAGTCGTACCACACTTTGAGAATCACTCGTCTGACGCGCTCTCTGTGTTATGACCTACAAATTGTGAACCATCTTTTCATATTTTCTGGCACACATTATGACGTTGGTTCTGATGTTTCAAATCGTTTTATACTCTATATTGTAAGTTCTACCGCTTGTTCTGACCCGTATTCTGACGTTTTGATGCAATATGACCCTGTTTCATATCCACCTGATATGTTACGACCCAGATTCTATTTTGAATTGGCCTAGGTGCTTACCTTGTGTTCTGAGAGAGAGGTTTTGACCCACGTTTTCACATTTTCTGACATATTTTGGCCCATGATTGCAAACACCTGACATGTTCCGACACATTTTCACACTAGTTCCGTATCATCCTTATTCTGGCCTTTGTTTTCAAATATTTTGACATATTCTGGCCCATCTTTTTGGTATCACACGACGCACTCTGACCACACACTGTGTTATGGCCCGTATCCAGAAAACGTTTTCTTTTAAACTTATCCTTGTTCTGACCCATGAATCACATATTCTGACCCATGTTTTAACACACATTTGTTCTGTTATGGCCCTTGTTCTGACCCATGTTTTCATATACAGTATTTAGCATGTTTTGACTGCTTATCATCTTTTTTCTGACCCATGTTCTGCTCAATGTGCTGATCCATGTTCTCATTTCTTATGACCTTTGTTTTCATATACATATTCGGACACCAGTCCGGACACGTCCTTGTTTACAAATATTCTAACAAATGTTAGGTTTTGTCTGACAAATGTTTTGGTATACCGATAATACGCCACATTTTGACCCCTGTTCTGACCCGTGCTTTGATATCTTCCGCCATTTTCTAACCCATGTTTTTGTATATTCTAACATGTTAATGTCCTTGGTCTGACACATGTGAGCCATGTTTTTACATTTTCTGACCCACGTTCTTAGTTCTAATGGCCCATGCGTTCATGTACTGTAATACATGTTAATATCGGTTCTGGCTCATATTTTGGTATAATATGACACATTATGACCCATGTTTTCATGTATTCTGCTCCTTGTTGTTCCGCCACAACTTCTAGGTTCTGACCCATGTTTTCATAGATTTTAACAGGTTCGTATCAATGGTCTGACATGTCCTGGCCAATGTCCTTCCACATTCTGACCCGTTGTTTTCATATATTTTGACCCATGTACTTTATGTTCTGGCTCATGTTTTGATATGTTCTTCAACATGTTCTAATATGTTCCGGCCCATGTTTTGGTATAATAGGACACATTCTTACCCATGTATATGTTGACCCATGTTCTGGCCCATGTTTTCATGTTCTTTAGCATGTTTTAATATGTTCTGGCCCATGTTTTGATATAATCGGACACATTCTGCCCCATGTTTTGATTTATTCTGACCCATCTTCTGATATGTTCTGGCCCACGTTGTGAACAATGTTCTGACATCTTTTGGGCCACGTTGTGAGCATTAATCTGACAGTGCAGGTTTTTAGCCTCAGCCCAGTTATAATGCTGCTCTTAAACTGCTCCCATGCAGTAATCTGAAGCGCAGCTTTTACTGGCTGGAGCGCAATCGACCTTCCAACATCCATCCTCAACCCCGTCATCTCCAACCACCCCCCTCCTCTCCCCTCCATCCTGCCTCCAGCTGATGAGCGTATTGGCATCTGCATTCTTCCGCCTCGCTGACTTATTGAGGATTTGTTAGCATTCTCGTTTGCAGCGGGTTAATTGTTATCGACTATTTTCTCTTTCAAATGGATTCACGTATCTGATTCAGTTTCCAGCGCGTCCCTCCTTCTCTTCCTCCTTCTCCTCCTCCTCTTCAACCGGGTGGGATGTTCCCGTCCTCGTCCAGAAGCTCGGCGTTCTCGCCCTGGTCGTCCATGGAGCAGTCGGACTCGGAAGCGTTGGACATTAGCGCCAAGGTGCAGCTGCACGGCGTCCTATGGAAGAGACCCTTCGGACGGCCCTCGGCCAAGTGGTCCCGCAGGTCAGAACTTTCCAGATGTATTAACAACACTGTTTATTATTATGTCTGCGCATTAGATTCAAAATATTAGAAATTGCTCTCCCGTTCATATGGGATTTGTGACAATTTTAGCTGTACCTGTATAACATAGTTATGACATTTTATGTCATCATTGTCAATATAGTGAGAGTGCTGACTTATATACACTCATCATCCTGGTGACATAACCATTAAGGCGTCACAGATAAGTCAATTTGCAGCGCGCTCTTTGCGATCGTTTGTGTGTGTGGTGAAGGTCATAGCATGCATTTATTTTTATGGCCAGTGATGCAGGCTCGCACTTGTGTTGTAAGGTCAAAGGTGGTGTGTTTATAGAGACACGCCACCGATTTAATTCATTTAGTTGAGTGGAAAAGCGTTAGAGCAGCATAATTGGACAAAAAAGTAGTAAGCATGGTATACGACAAAACTAGATTGGATTAACCCAAAAAACGTGTATACAGGTACATAATGTATACAGTTATATATATTAAAAATAGCCCAAAATATGTGTATAAGTATGAAGTAATTTTACCATATAACAGTCCAATTTATTTATTTTTTTATAGAGAGGAAGTCTTACTATTACCATATTAAATGTAATTTTATAGGGGAAAAATTGTAAGTCGTTATCTTTTAACCTAAAAACATGTATTCCACGGTTGTCGAACAGTTACTTTTTTTTCTTTTTTCTTTTTGTCATGCAAAGATTCTTCGTGATCAAAGACAGCTTTTTGCTCTACTACGCTGAGAGTGAGAAAAGAAGTTTTGAGAGCAGCAGGATCTTCAACATCCACCCCAAGGTCAACGTCTGCCACCATGGGGCCTCCGCCAGGGAGGTGTGCTCACTCATCTTGTGCGTTTATGTTGTACTAGGGAGTGATTCCTCTGGGAGGATGCGTGGTGTCGGC
This sequence comes from Phyllopteryx taeniolatus, assembly GCF_024500385.1. NCBI lineage: Eukaryota > Metazoa > Chordata > Actinopteri > Syngnathiformes > Syngnathidae > Phyllopteryx > Phyllopteryx taeniolatus. The sequence continues at coordinate 8,305,527 of NC_084514.1, read as the reverse complement.
CACAGAGGACATGGGCATGCCCTTTGGCCTCGTCATCAGCCTGGAAGACTTCTCAGTGAGCACTTTTACTAAATCATAGTTACAGTATGTCAACAGGGCTGATTCTAAAGACAGTAGTTGAAATCTTAGGACAATGAAGTCTGTTCTTTTTGTAGTGTTTTTTTCTTTTTAAGAATAAAGTCAGATTTCAAAGTTTTTTTGGGGTAATATTTTCTTAGTCAAGGTGGAAAATCATAATATGGAAACTATAGTTAGATTTTTAAAAGAATATAAACCTTTTATGGGAGAAAATTTTAAATCTTACCATTATGAAGGAGTTTTTTTTTTTTTTTTTTTTTTTTTTTTACAATGTATTTTTTTAAAATATAAAAATGACACAATCATTAAGGAATTAAGTCAGATTTTGGGAGAAAAAGTTATTTTTTTTAAAAATATGACCAGATTCAAGTCCTGTGTTTTCAAGATAAGTCATATTGCAAAAATACAGTTAAAATACAGATTTTTCTGTGAAAAAGATGGATTTTCTTTACAGAGGAAGTCATACAAGAATATTGTATTATTTTTTTTAGATTAAAAAAACAAAACAAAATCGTAACATTATGAGATTCAGGAAAAATGTCGTGACGAGATTAAAGTTTGAGAGGGCAAAATGTCCTATTGTAACGATTGAATTTGATTTGATATTTACAAATTTTGGCAACCAGGGCACCATCGTGGTGGCTGCTGAGTCTGAGGAGCAGCAGCTGCACTGGATGGAAATGCTGCAGGAGTCGGGCAAAGTGTAAGAAACCCTATTATGTTAATTATTATTTTATACAGTGGTGCCTTGAGATATGAGATAAATGTGTTCTGTGACCATACTTGTAACTCAATACAAACATTTCTCAAAGCATCTTAACACCCCAAAAGCGAATTTTATTGTATTTTTTAAAGAAAATAGTACTCTATTGTACCTTGATTTCTAAAAACATATAGTAATGACATAAGTAGAATGTAAAGACATTTTTGCCACATTTTTTGCTTGAAGTCAATGGACATTGCACTGCTCCTGGTGTGCCCACTTTGGTCACCCGGGGGCAGTATAATACAGCCATATGGATAGTCACGGAGGTGGTCACTTTTCAGTAAGCTGCAGTATTCTTGGTTGTTCTTTGCAGAGGGTAAAGAATACATGCCTGTGAGTTTTTTTGTATTATCACTTTACATTTGTTGCTCCATTAAGCTAGTGGACTTTAAGGAAAAGTTATGTGGTTGTTTTAAATGTGTGTAATCCTTTATTTGTTTAGTGTGACAGTAAACTTCAACTGGGAGTGGTAATAAACAACTGCAGCCTCTTTTTTTTTTTTTTTAAGAATTGTTCACTAGGTTCAAAACTGCCGCTTATCTCCAAAAACCCGTGAGCCGGGTCGCTCGTATCGCAAGGCACCGGTGTAGATTATTTTGTATTTTAGATGATCGCTTTTGTTTTTGTGTGCACAGCACGTGGAAAAATGCTCAGCTGGGTGAGGCCATGATTGAAAGTCTGGAGGCTCAGGGGCTTCAGCTGGCCAAGGAGAAGCAGGAGTACTTGGGTAACTTTGTGTGCGTGAGGTGAAGTGTTTTTGAACCACGTTGCGATCCACTGTGTTCCTCCTGCAGATAAGCTGATGGAGGAGACTGAGGAGCTCACCCACCAGCGAGCACAGAGAGAAGTAAGACTTTTTGATTCCTTTTTTCTGCAGCCATGTTTATGTTGGTGTGTTTTTAGTTTTTGTTTTTTTTCTTCCTTCTCTCCAGGAACTGGAGCGTCTCAATCAGGTTCTTGAGGAGGAGAAGATGAAGTATGAGGAAGTGGTGCTGGAGCTCAAGGCCGAGCAGGAGCAAATCAAACTGTGAGGATGTAACGTTGACGTATTTAAAGACCCTGTAAAGTCAAATCAAACTTCGAAATACTCAACATGATACACGTTTGAAGATAATTGCTGAAAATGTGCAAAGACTTAGTATTATGTAGGACTCAACTGTGGAGATTTAGTGTTGAACTAGTTTTCACCATTTCAGTTTTAAAAATTTTTGGATGGGGGGCATGGCTAAGACATTGCCCAGTGACACGCTATGGGATCCAGCATGAGTCGCACCTTGCCTACTATAGAAGAGCTTGAGCACTTTCACTCACATCAGTGGTTATCCAGCGCAATTGCGAGTTAGTTATTATTACTAGGCTAAAGCCTGTTAGCTTGCATGCTTGCTGGTAGCTAATGCTTCTTGTCATGGCGCAAAAGCCCCTCGACGACCCGGTGGGATATATTCCAGCCACTGGAGCCTTTACAGAGCGGGCATATTTTCATGGCTCTCACATGTAGGGATGTGTAAGCATAAGAAAGATGTGCGGTAGTTGATTGACAGTTGAGTGTTGAGCGAGGCGTGGTTTCATCATATTCATCGGACACACCCACAGCGTTTGAAAGCAGAGAACTACGGCTTGATTTTTCATGATTTTGAAGCGTCATTTTATATACTTGGCAATTTAAAAAAAAAAAAAAGTTTTTACATTTGGTAGAGTTTTTAATTTACATGACAATTTAAATTTTACAGAGACTTAAGTATTTTTTCCTTTTGTTTTGTGGGAAAAACAAGTCAGAATCTTGGAAGAATTTTTTAGTTTTTTTTAAACATAACGTCATGTTTTACGAGGAGGAAATGGTAAAAATTTTATTTTACAATATATATATATATATATTTTTTTTTTCTTCCACCGAAAGTGCAGATATTGCAAGATTAACATTATATGTTATCCTGGGCCAAAAAAGTTGTCATATTTTTGGGGGACTTTTTTTTTTTAGTAGGTGAAAAAGTTGTAATTTTACAAGAATTTCTTTTTCTTTTTAATGTCTTACAACAGAATCGAGTAGAATTTTGGGAATGTGTTGTATTTTTCTGGAAGGAAAAAAAAAAGAATACGGCTGCGCAATGTCCACCACTTGGCAAAGCTACACTTCCCTCATTAAAGGTTCTGTTCTTTTACATTTTTTGTTTTATTACACAAAGTAATATACTTTTTTTCTACAACCCCAATTCCAATGAAGTTGGGACGTTGTGTTAAACATAAGTAAAAACAGAATACAATGATTTGCAAATCATGTTCAACCTATATTTAATTGAATACACTACAAAGACAAGATATTTAATGTTCAAACTAATAAACGTTATTGTTTTTAGCAAATAATCATTAAGTTAGAATTTTATGAGGCGGCACGGTAGATGACTGGCTCGAGCGTCTGTCTCACAGTTCTGAGGACCAGGGTTCAATCCCCGGCCCCACCTGTGTGGAGTTTGCATGTTCTCTCCGTGCCTGCGTGGGTTTTCTCCGGGCACTCCGCTTTCTTTCCACATCCCAAAAACATGCATAGTAGGTTAATTGACAACTCTAAATTGCCTGTAGGTGTGAATGTGAGTGCGAATTATTGTTTGTTTGTATGTGCCCTGCGATTGGCTGGCAACCAGTTCAGGGTGTACCCCGCCTCCTGCCTGATGATAGCTGGGATAGGCTCCAGCACGCCTGCGACCCTAGTGAGGAGAAGCGGCTCAGAAAATGGATGGATGGATAGAATTTTATGGTTGCAACACATTCCAAAAAAGCTCGGACAGGGTCATACTACGAAGCCACGCTGTTGTGACACGTGCAGAATGTGGTTTGGCATTGTCTTGCTGAAATAAGCAGGGGCGTCCATAAAAAAGACGTTGCTTGGATGGCAGCATATGTTTCTCCAAAACCTGTATGTACCTTTCAGCATTAATGGTGCCTTCACAGATGTGTAAGTTACCCATGCCATTGGCACTAACACAGCCCCAGACCATCACAGATGCTGGCTTTTGAACTTTGCATCCATAACAGTCCAGATGGTTCTTTTCCTCTGTGGCCCGGAGGACACCACAGAACACAGAACAGACATTTTTAGAGGGGTCACTATTAATTCTACTTGTGTGGATGTCCCACGGGACAAAACTGATCTCTTCTCGGTGGTTGTGATGTGCGTCATTTGCTTTTTGTTCCGTCAGCGACCTGGACGGCACGGCTCAGTCTCTGCGCGGCGTGGAGAGTGAGAAGGAAGAGCTGAGCGGCCTGACCGTCATGCTGCAGAAGTCCATCGAGGTACGTAACAACTTTATTGACAACGCTGATATAACAAGTTACCCAACAGCGCCGCCGTGACATCGCTGACATTTGGGATCAATGAAGACCGGTGGGAAAAGGTCCTGAACCTCTCTCGTGTTTTCCCAGCAACTCTCCCAGGAGAAACGGAGAACTCTGGAGCTGCTGGAAGCCGAGGAGGAGGAGGAGTTGGGTGGTGATGATAATGAGGCGGAGGTGGTGGAGAGCAGGAAGGAGCTGGGAAACCTGGACCTCCTGCAGGATCTGCACCACATCGAGGAGCAGATGAAGCTGCTGCTGAAAGAGAAGGAGCAGGCGGACGAGAAGTAAGAAACGCACATTAAAAAAAGGATTTGTTCCATTTCTTCATTCTTAATTTTGTATTCATTTATCTCATCCAGTAATTTGTTCCTTGATTTATAGAAATAACAAATATCAAATAAACAATTGTACTAATACAGTACATTAAATATTTATTAAATAATTGCTTCATAAATGATAACTAAATATAAATTAGCATGAATTATTGTGTTATCAAAATAAAGCATTTGATTTATTGCGTTCATATAGTGATGTTTGCCAAAAATATATTCATTTTTATTCATTTATCTCATTAATTTGTGCGTCGGTTTATTGTAATTAAACAATTAAAATAATTTACACCTATACAGCTTTGGAAAAAATAAATGAAGAAGCCACTGGCTGCAAAATTCCTATTTTGCTATTTATAAGGTATTTGTAGGTTATTCTATAAACAATTGAAACCATAACTCTCAAATTCCAAATACCAAAAAAGGGTCAGTGTGTTTTTTTGGAAGGGGGGTTTCTCTCAATATTTTTGTTGCGGTCTATATAAATAATAATAATAATAAAAAAAGTAAAACTAATAAGTCATTGTAATTATATTTAGTATTAATATTATTATTATTATATAACAACTATTTACATACTCATTTTTAAAAATGTATTTATTCATTTTCACGTCATCTATGAATTACCTGGCCCTTCTGCCTGACTTTGAAAATCAAGTGGCCCTTGAGTGCAAACACTCGCGCCGGCCCCGCTTGAAATGTACAGCACGAGCTGCTCATGCTAATGCTGGTGGAAAAAGTGCATTGATTGTTACACAAGCGCAAGCATCGAGTGTCAACTTCCAGGCAGGCTTCGATAGACTGGGAAGCACTAATCGTGTATTGTTGTTTCCTGTGTCGCTTGCGAAAATATGGTACACTGGCGGTGTGTCAGACATAAAATTTGGTAAATTAGAGGTGCGTCGGCTGGTAAATATGGTATGCCGGTGGTATACTGGAGATGTGTCAATCATAAATGTGATGTAAATAGGGTAAATTGGAGGTGCATGTAACGGTCAATATGTAAATATTGTACTGTACGTGGGAGGTGCGTCGTGCGTTAAATAGGTAAACGTGTTACACTGCAAGCACGTCAGGGATTCCTACATTCGAGTAGTGATTGAACTGATTAGTCGACTTTACTACTCCACATCGACATTTCAAGCTTGAAGTCAATATGGTATCGGAGGTATATTGTACTTTAAATTTGGTACACTGGACGTGCGTCAGCTGCGAATGTAAATGTGATTAAAATTGTAGTATTTTCGATCAAGCGTTTGTATTGATTCAATTTGATGTTGTCGTCGTCGTCGTCGACGTTGTTGTTGTGCTGCTGCAGGCTGCGTGAGAACCAGCAGCGGGCGGAGGTCCTGCAGCAGGAGCGAGAGTTCTACTCGTCGCAGGCCAATACGCTGCAACACTCGCTCTCTCAGCTCACCGCAGACAAGAAGCAGACGGAGGCCGAGCTGCAGGTAACACAGGCACACATCATCATCCATCAATACATTTCCTTCTTTTCCCCCATTTATCGTCAATTTATCGCTGTTTTTCCACTATCTTTTGCAAGGGTCTAGTTCCGATTTTTACTGTATTATTATTGCTGATCTTCTTCACCTTCGCCCTTGAACTCCTTGCTGTCAGGCGGAGATTGAGTCTCGCGTGGAGCTGGAGAAGAGGCTGAAGCAGGCCGAGGAGGCCCTGCAGGACCTGGAGAAAGGCCTGGACTCTTTGGACCGCACCAGCGAGCGAGACCAGAGGATGAGAGGGGACGTCACTCAGCTGAGGCGTGAGTTGAGCTCGCAATACGTCGACATTGTGCCTTCTAAATGTCTTCCTGACGTTGCCGTGGTGTCGATCAGGCTTCTTCGAGGAGTGCATCTGCGCTGCCGAGATCGAAGCCAAGCTGCCGGCCATCATGAAGAACGCCGTCTACCTCCACAAGGCGGCGGCACGAAGGATCAAGAGCTGCCGGGTCCAGAGGAGAGCCTCTCGACGACACTGGTGTAAGTCACACGCTCACCGTCAAACTTTGGTTACGGATGTGTTGCTCGCCATTTACGCTACATGTCGATCAATGACGTTATACACCTTGACACAACGCTCCCGTGGTTAATCAAAACTACAGTATAAGATTGGAGGTGCACCGATAAATAAATATGATGGAAAACTGGTACATTGGAGTTGCGTCACCTGCTGAATTATAGTAGTATACTGGAGGTGCATTTGTCCTAAATGTGATATCAATATAGTGCAATAGAGGTGAGTCAGAAGGTAAATATATACATATGTTACATTGGAGATGCATCGGCCATTAAATTGAGTACATTCAAGGTGCATCGGCAATTAATATGATGTAAATATGGTACTCTAGAGGATCATCATTCATTAATTGGTCACATTGGCGGTGGGTTGGCTGTTAAAGTCGGTACATTTGAAGTGCATCGTCCGGTAGATAAGGTACTCTGGAGGTGCGGCGGACATAAAATATTTAAATATGGTACACGTTGGCTGGTACTTAGTAGTAATTATGATGCATAGGAGGTGTGTCACCTGTTAAATATTGTACATTGGAGCTGCCTTGGACGTTAAATATGTAACTTCGGTACACCGGTGGTGCCTCAGACATGAAATATGTAAGTATGGTACTTCCTGGTGAGTCAGACGTTAATTATTGTACGTGCACCTGGAGGTGCGTCGGCTGTTAAGTTTCGTACATTGGAGGTGCGTTAGACAAATATGTAAATATGGTACACTGGAGGTTTGCTGGCTTTACAATTTGGAGGTGTGTCAGACATTAAATATGATACACTGGAGACAAGTCAAACGTTAAATTTGGCACATTGGTGCTGCTCTGTCAACCAGTAAATGTACATTACTATCTCATACTGTACATCAATGGTGTATCATCCGTGAACATGTTAATGTGGCACACTGGAGGTGTGCTGATAATGAATGAATACGGTACTCCCCTTTCCTCAGTGAAACACTCCAAGTCGTTCGCCACGGCGAGCCTGGACGTGGGCGGCGCGGGCGGCAGCATGGAGGAGTTGAGGGAGACGGCGCGCCGCCTCACCTCCGACAGCAGCTTCCGGGAGAGCGTCTATGAGATCATAGCGCGCAAGGACGCCACCACCAGCTTCGACCAAGACTGACGCCGGACGGACTACTTGCCCGCGTGGAGGTAGACGTGACCATGTTTGTTAAGAGGCCCACCTGTGAGCTTGGAACGTAAACGACCAACATGGCCCACGTTTAGCATTAGGGTTACATTGTAGTGGATTATTCTAGTACTTATGCTACTTGGAGGTGCGAGGGCCCATGGAAAGTTAGAAAACATTTTGCCCCATAACACCGGTTTCACCGATCGACACAAATTTGGATGCACATGTCTATCATGACAAGATGAAAATGATGATGATGAAAAATCTCAAAGATCATTGCCTGAAATTGAACAGGAAACTGGCTATTTTGTTCTGGAGCAGCCATTTTGGCTGAATTCTAGGGCTCGTACTAGGGAATTGGTCCCAAATGAGCCCCAGTGAGAAGCAGGTGTCCTAGAAAGATGGGTGCTACAAACTTGCCAAAAAGCTTGTTTGTCTGTGCCGTCTGATGTTTGATCATCATTTCGATGATTGGCTGTGAAAAAGGAGGTGGAGCTCTAATTCACTTGCGATTTAGGCTAAGAGTGGTAATAACTAGTTTCATGTATCTTCGACTTCCCATTTTTCTGCCGGTGACATAAATCCCTAATTTATCCCATTTAAGATCCTTGTTGCTGGTGACATGAACCCTTCATAGTAACCCAACACCAAATACTTTTTTTTTTTTTTTTTTTCCCCCCCAGTATATTTTGTACAGTTTTGAATAAATGTGAACCAAAATGTTCTTGTTTTTGGGGCTTAATTTCACAAATGAAGTAATAAGCTAAGAAAAATATAGAAAATAACACAATGGCGTCCGATATGTTAGGGGTCGAGACGGGATGTTTTGGGTCTCAAATGGAAATTCTAACTGAGACGAGGCAAATCCATCATCAAAGAAAAACATTGTTTTATTCTGCCTTTGATTGTTTTCTTGCCGGGTCCTGTTTTGTTTTGAATTGTAGCCACACCTGAAGCGAACATGGAATGAAGGAAGGTTGGGGGTTAGGGACAGAAAAAGGAACTGCCTTGATGCTAATAAAGTTGTCTTTGATCCTTGCACACCCCCCCCGCCCCAAAAAAAAAATGTTTCAACGTGTTTCATTTGCGTTTGTGCAGTTTGATGACAGTTCTTCATTTCCCCGTGACGAATGGGTTCATCATCTCATGGGGCTGAAACGACACACAGGGGAACATCTGTTAACTTAGCCGCTAATGCTAATGTCCGCCAGGTGTCGACAGGTCTTTGTTCTACGTGATAAACAAACACTGAACAGGTGAAAAGCTTCCACTTTTAATGGGTAAAAAAAAAAAAAGGGGGGGGGGGGGGGGGTTCAGATACTTTTACCACCCTGCAATGTAACATTTACACAAACGAGTTACACGATTACACAAACGCATTTCACATGAAAAACCAAATGTGTCCATGGTTTAAAGATCACAGTGCAGGGTGGAAAAAGCATGCGAAACCCCTGCCTTCTCCAAAAGCCAATCATAATCAGGTGTCAGCCAACATAGGTCCAATCAATGAGACAAGAATGGACGTGTTGATTCAAGCTGTCCTGCCCTCTAAAAAACAAGTTTAGAGTTTTCTATTCTCAACGTGAACCGTGTCTTGCACTAATAACTCTCAGAAAAGGGTTCAGATGCTTTTTTTCTTGCAACTAAATGTCCCTTTGTTTGAGTTAATGTGCGAAATAAGATTGGATTGAAATCTTGACACCTACGGAGGAGCTTGTCAGCGCTCCCAGAACAAGTGGTTACCTTTAGCCCTTAGCTGATGCGCGGCCGGCGGAGCATACGAGGGAATGATGAGGACATCTAGTGAGTCATCATCTGGCCTGGAGCGTCTTTTTCCGGAAGAATTTCTCTTTTATTTGGTCTGTCCTTTAATGCTGCCCTGCTGCCTGTGGGGGTTCTCCTTTAGGAGTCTGTTTGGTTGTCATGGAGATGGCGGCACAAAAGAGGGATGGCCGTAGTTGCTGATGATACGTAAGGATAAAAACAAGTTTTTTTTGAGCGGTGAGAGAGAGAGTTAAAGCTTTCGAGAACTGGTCCTATTTGTCATCCAGGCCGGCTTTGAGCTGAGCCTCCAGTGCCATCTTGTCGAAGGTGCGCCCGTTGGTTTCCTCGCGCACTTTGTCTCGCACGTGGAAGGACGCGCGTGCCACCGAGCGAGCGCTCTCCAGCACGGCGCGCTTCTCCTTGAAGATCTGCTCGCTCTTCTCCAGCTTGCGCTCGATGGAGCGCAGCAGCTCGTGCCGCCGCTGCCGCTCCTCTTCCTCCACGCGTTGCCGGTTGAGGCGCTGCAACCGCTCCTTCTCCCGCCGGCTCTCCACGGCGCGCTGGGCCTTCTCCTTGGCGCGCTCCTCGGCCACCAGCGCCGCCTGCCGGGCCCGCTTATCCACCTCGCGGGCGCGGGCCTCCAGCTGCCTCTGCTGATGCCGCTCCCGGGTCTCGGCGGCCCGGCGGGTTCGCAGGATCTGCTCCTCCTCGCGCTTGGCCTTCTCCCGCAGCTCCTGGCCTCGTCGCTCCACGATGTGCTCGTAATTCTCCAGGGATCGGCTGAGCTTCTCGTGCGCCGCCCGCTTGGCTTCCTCGCACTCCTCCTGCTCGCGGCGGGTGATCTCCTGGATGAGGGCGGCGTGGCGCCGCCGCTCTGCCTTGTTCAGGCCCCGCCGCTCCTCCTGGGACTGGTGCTCCCTCTCCTGCCGCTTGAGCTCGGCCATGGTGAGCTTCTCCTTCAGTAGCAGGCGCTCCTGCTCCAACACGGCCGCCCGTTCCTCCTCTAGGGCCTTGAGGTTCTGCTCCTGCAGAGACTTCTTGTGCTTCTCCTCACGCGCCGCCTGCTGCAGCCTGTGCAGGCGGTGGCGCTCCTGCCGCTCCGCCAGCTCGCGCCACTGCTTTTCGCTTTCCTCTGCTTGTCGCATCTTGGCGGCGGACGACCGGCGCTCCTCCCGGCTGAGCCGCTGCTGCCGCGTGGACACCTGCATCTGCCACAGCCTTTGGCCCTCCTGCACCGCCCGTTGCTTGTTGCGCTCATCGTGCTCCCGCCGGAGCTCCTCCATCCTCCGCTCGCTGTCCCACTGCAGGTGGGCTACGTAGCGGGTGTGGCTCATGATGTCCTCCTCCTGGTACCGGGCCAGCATCAGCGCTGCGATCTTGCGGTCACGCTCCGACACGGCGTTCAGGCCTCGCCGCTTCACCTCCTTCACGATGCGCTCCACCTTCTGCGTGGTTTGCGGCGAGTGGCTCAGGTCCCCCAGGCTGAGGCTGCGGCCCATCAGGGAGTTGAACGCGGCCAGGGTCCGAGCACGGGGGCTGGACCCTTTGGCCCAGCGGTCCCGCGGCCCATCCCAGCTGTATGACGAGGCTCCGGACTCTGAGGAGGTGCAGGTGGTGGTGTTGGAGGTGGAGGAACAGACAGGCTCCGTCCTCCTCTGCAGGGACTCCATGGAGTGGCTTTTCGCTCGCACCTTGGGGTGAAAGTGTCCGTTGTGCTGCGAAAACAAACCCCCTGCGACGCCGTTCAGCGGTTTCGACACAGATGGCGTCAACGTTGACTTGGCTCTGATGAAGATGGGGGCTTTCGGCGTTGGTCTGGGGAATGTGTTGCAGGGCTTACCCCCAGAAGACTTACGGACTACCGGTGGAGGACCACCTGACGCCGGCCGTGGGGTTTTGCCAGAGGACTGCTTGGGACCTGTGGAACCAACTTTGGTGGGTTTAGACTGGAGAGAGGGTCCCGGTTTAGAAGCTGAAACTGAATCTGAAGCTGGGCTGCAGGTCTCTTGTTTCGGAGGCTGAGTGGTGACTTCGTGCTGCTCCAACACCGAACCGCAACTGTTGACCGCCGCTTGCATCACCCGCCGCTTCTCCTCCCTGACGATCCTCTCCCGCTCCTCCCGGCAGTGGCGCAGCTTGGCATGACGATCCCGCTCGTAGACCTCGAACAGACCGGTCGCCACCCGCATGGAGCGACCGGGCGCCTCGCGGGCGAAGTCGGAAAGCGGGCGGGACAGCAGCTCCACGGGTTTGACGCCGCAGCGGGCGCAAGCCTCCAGCGAACGCGGGCTCGTCAACACGTAACGGCTGCCCTCGGCCGCCGGGGAGTCGAAGTTGTACAAATCCAGGTGCAGCTTGGGTGACGTATCGCCGTCAGGTTCCGGAGGCAGCGGTGTTGGTGATGGGGCCGCCGGAGACGCGGTGTGGCAGGGGCTCGGCTCAGAGCTGCCGGTGGGCGGCGTCTGGAAGTCTCCGCCGTCGCCTTCCTCCTCTGCGGTGGCGCCATCCGCCTGGTCTGGCAAGCATTGGTCTCCGGGCGACGCGGCGGAGGCGCCCGCTTGCTTGATGGACTCGGTGGTCTGCTCCTCAGCCTCGGAGGGGTCCACCATTGTCGGCTAAGATGGAGGAACAGGAACACGGTTCAATTAGATGGTCAGCAGGGGGGCTTTGCACTGAGAGGTTCATGCATGCGTGCACATGTGCACGCACTCAAGTGATTCTTTACAGCAGATGAGACTTTCTGCCTCCGGGGAAGTGACATCACACACAAACCTCCATCCTGTAACAGAAGCTCTATTTTCGGCCGATTTACTAGGCCAAGTGATTTACAAAAAAATATGTTTCACTCTACCAAAAAGGAAATATATTTTAAACAGTTCCCAGCTGTCCTAATGGCTACTACCATTTCTAGGATGTGCTCTGGTCATAACAGCCCAAACGTCAAGAATTACTGCTCATTTGCACCCACTATTTCTTTAGCCCAACTCATATTAGCTTGTTCTGAAATAATAAATAAAAGCGAGCGCCTAGAAAGACGGTAGAAGCATGGATTGGATTTTCATTGGTGGAAGCAGCACATCCCCACCAACCCGCCAATTTCCATGTCAATTGACATAGCGAATCCGTGGTGGCGCATGAAGCGGACACACATTACCTCCTCACACAAATAGCGGCGATGCGCAAGTAATTGAAACCGCTCCAAAAGGTTTGTAATTGCCTATAGCGGCAAAGCTCTACTTGTCTAAATGAAACTCCTCAATGAGTTAACAGAAGATGAAGGTTCTGTCCCCCCCAAAAATCCACAAATAGGCGAATTCACGACGGCCGAACCGCAGCTATGCGAGGGTTCACTGTAACACGTTTCCATTAGAGAAGGCCTAGCATAGATGGTACTAGAACCTGCTATAGCAAAATGAAGCCCTCGGCCTCGCACCCCCACCCACACGCCCATTGACATTACATAATGAAGAAGAGTACAGTGCTTTTTTTTTTTTTTTTTTTTTTTTTTTTTTTTTTGCGCATATTCCAAACAATTTGCAATGCATGCTGACCTGCCAGTGTGCAAGACGTCGCTTGAAGCGGTGCTTTGTTCCTCTTGGATCGGTCCAGCGGGCCTCTTTCCCCGCATAATAACATCAGCTGGCGGTCGGCTCTCCTCTTGCCGACCGCGGAGCGTCACGCCGCCTCAGCATCCCGACACCCGGACGCACAGCTCCCGGCGGATCGGGTCGGCTCGCTAGTTGATGGTTCCACTTAATGCCAAAATGAGTGCACCAAAATGCCTCCTTTGTATTGATTATTATTATTATTTTTTTCTCCTACGATGATGTCCAAAATCGTCGCTGGTGCTGGAGCATCCGCCTCAGCCTCCGTGGTGGCCCCGCCTGCTCTCAGCTCAATCTGCTCACAATAGTGACAGCAATATGGACCAATGACTGCGCGCCTGCTGCATGCTTTGAACATGCAGCGAGCAATATGGGCGAGGGCGAGATTCTTCCTCTAAAATCAGAGCCCCTTCTGGAATATTCGCTCCTTTTTTTCTATTCTCGCTAAAATGAGAATAATTTATCCAAGTAGAGCCTATTTTACAATACACCAGATGGCCACTAGAGGGAAGTAGAATACCGAGTTACAGTGTGTCTGCGACAGCGGGCAAAACACGTAAGTTAAAAAAAAAAAGCCTCTTTTTCTTATTAATATGTCTATATTTATGTGGGTGGTAATTATCACTGTATTTTGCTGTTTAAAATTATATATCGATCAATAACTATCACTCGGCTAGTCAAGCGTTTCTTTCAGGGACAGTCTGAAATCACAGCGTTGCTCATTAAAACAGCTGCGCGATTGATGGTTCCAAATGTCCTGAAATGTTTAGCTAAATTATCTGCCTGTCTGTGTGTGTGTGTGTGTGTTTTATTTATGCAAGGAAATTTATTGTTATTAGTGATTCAGCTACACCCCCCCCCCCCCCCCCCCCCAAATACACACACTGTAGTCTATCCTGTTGTTGTTTTACTGTATGGTTTGTGAATTGTTGTTTTTTTAAGATTGGCTATCAAAAGGTAGGCTATAATAAAGACAACTATTATAATGTCATTTCTACAGGTAAAATCGCTAAAGCTTTACAATAAATGTGACAAGTCCCTTAAAAGTATTGGTATAGCAGCTATAGGAGATTATTTTTTTTTTATCAGCATCAATATAATCAATAATAAGCATCTTTTTAATAATGAGTAGGTTAATACTTACAAATAGCAGCTAATAAGAATCCATTTTGCCTTTAAGAGCTCGGATGTCTTACTACAACCCCAATTCCAATGAAGTTGGGATGTTGTGTTAAACATAAATGAAAACAGAATACAATGATTTGTATGTTTTTGACCTATATTTAATTGAATACACTACAAAGACAAGATAATTAATGTTCAAACTGATCAACTTTATTGTTTTTAGCAAATAATCATTAACTAAGAATTTTATGGCTGCAGCACGTTCCAAAAAAGCTGGGACAGGTGGCAAAAAAGACTGAGAAAGTTGAGGAATGCTCATCAAACGTGTTTGGAACATCCCACAGGTGAACTGGCTGATTGGGCACAGGTGGGTGCCATGATTGCGTATAAAAGGAGCTTCCCTGAATTGCTCAGTCATTCACAAGCAAAGGTGGGGCGAGGTTCACCTCTTTGTGAACAAGTGTGTGAGAAAATAGTCCAACTGTTTAAGGACAATGTTCTTCAACGTACAATTGCAAGGTATTTAGGGCTTTCATCATCTACGGTCCATAATATCATCAAAAGGTTCAGAGAATCTGGAGAAATCACTGCATGTAAGCGGCAAGGCCGAAAACCAACATTGAATGCCCGTGACCTTCGACTCCTCAGGCGGCACTGCATCAAAAACCGACATCAATATGTAAAGGATATCGCCACATGGGCTCAGGAACACTTCAGAAAACCAATGTCAGTAAATACAGTTCGGCGCTACATCCGTAAGTGCAACTTGAAACTCTACTATGCAAAGCAAAAGCCATTTGTCAACAACACCCAAAAACAACACCCAGAAACGCCATCTAAGATGGACTGATGCAAAATGGAAAAGTGGTCTACGGTTAATGATTATTTACTAAAAACAATCAAGTTGATCAGTTTGAACATTAATTATCTTGTCTTTGTTGTGTATTCAATTAAATATAGGTTGAACATGATTTGCAAATCATTGTATTCTGTTATTATTTATGTTTAACACAACGACCCAACTTCATTGGAATTGGGGTTGTATATGAGATAAGGGCTTATTACTGTTGTTTCTATTTTGAATTCAGTTAAATTATACAGCCTATCTTGTATTGAGTGGTTTTATTTCATTTTTCTTTTTGACCAGAAAAAAAAAAAAGAATAAAAATTGATTGAACTGCAAACTTAAAAAGTTTATTTTGTTTAAGTGGAGCCTGAGGTGTGTGGGTTAAGTTGCGCTGTTGAACGAATAATCATTTAGTAACATCATTGATCCGTTTACAGTGACAACAAACAGCAGCGGAGGCTAATGTTAGCTGCTCGTCGCCACACCCCGCTATCCCCAAATTGCCATGAAACTTGGGAGGTCACATTATAAGTATGGTATTTCATCACTTATAATGTACTTTTTTTTCTGTGAAAAAATACTTATTAAAGATTTGGCTGCAAACTTTGTGTTCTTTCCCTCGCAGCCCTGTATTGTAATGCAATATTTAACTACCGGTAGCTATAAATGAGTCAGGTGGAATGAACTATTAAACATTTTTCAAGGTGGGTGTAGGTAGTCTTTGACAGTCTTTTCACAGCATGATGTATTTCATCTGAATATTTATGATGATGGTCTTTATAACTGATGTAGTTAAATAAAATGTCAACAACAACAACAACAAAAACTCTTCAAAACTTTACGCTTTAACTTTTTGGTGTGCCTTGCCTTGGCCACCGGGAGGCAGTACAGTATAATACAAACATTCAGACACAAAAGAAGAAGATTAGACTACTACTACTACTACTACTCTTTCTTCTTCTTCTTTTTCTTTAGGTTGACAGTAAACGTCAACTGGGAGAGCCATTAAACAACTTGAAGCATTTTTTTTGGATTAAATGTTCACTATTTGCCAAACTGCTGGTTATTGTGTCGTGAGTTGAATGGACTCCCCCAATACGGCGCTTCTATCTCAAGTTTGAGCTTTCAAGTCAAAGCAAAAAAAAAAACAACAATATTTGGGGCAAATTGCAACGTATACTTGGTCACGCCCTTCATTTGAGCACAAAATGAACGCCGCTTGTGTCGGTTTGCAGCTACAGAATGGCCACCAAATGCTGAGTGCAGGTGTTCGGCTTCACAAATGCAGCTTTTAAGCACTGAAAAGGGCCAACCGGTCACCCTTTATACCCCCCCCCCCCCAACCAAATTCCCTTTAAGCCCCCCCTTCCCTACTTGACCCAGACTCTTTGTCCCTGTAGATGTTTTCTACTTGTTGCCCGTGACGGTTCAGCAGCTTGTGGAAAGCCTCAGCCGAGGGCCTCGTAATTAGAGCTATTGAGATGCTGGAATTGGCACAATTAGGGTCAACATGAATGATTGCGAGCAGCGGTGAGGGGGATGGGGTGGTGGTCAGGCCCAGGACAGGGGGGCAAGACAGTTTGAAGATCCTTTAATGAAGTGAAAACAGAAAACCATCTGGGTTTTTGGTTGTGGGATGGTAAAGACACGAATCCTAAATCTTGAATTGCTCCCCTTCTTCAGTCCAAACCTCCACCATGGTGCCCAATCCCCACCTGGTGCCAGGAGGATCCAGGAAGAGAGCAAGAAAGGGGCGCAAGACAGCTTAAAGATCCTTTTAATGAAGTGAAAACAGGAAAAACATCTGGGTTCTTGGTTGTCGGAGACAAGAATCCATAATGTGGAGATGCTCCCCTTCCTCAATCGGAACCATCCAGTCAACCAGGGTCCGAAGCGGGTGCCGAAGAGTGTGGAGGTTTTGGGATGAAATGAAGACGAAACATCTTCGATATTCATGTTTGGTAGATGGTTAAGACAAGAATCTTTAGTCTAGGGATGCTCCCCCTCCTCAGTTCAAACCACCTCCCAGTTTCCACCTGGTGCCAGCAGGATCCAGGGAGAGACCATGCAAGGGGTTGCAAGACAGTTTGGATGTTTTTTTTGATGAACTCTAGAAAATCATCTGGATTTTTGGTTGTCAGGCAGTAAAGTCAAGGGACGCTTCCTTTCCTCAGTTCGAACCACCACCATGCCACCCAGTCTCCCCCCCCCCGGAGTCAGCGGGATCCAGGAGGCGAGCGAGAAAGCGGGCAAGACAGTATGAAGGTCCTTTTAATGAAGTACTGGTAAATACAGAAAACCAACTGGTTACTTGTTTGTAGTATGGTAAAGACAACACTCCATAGTCTAGGGATGCTCCCCCTAACCACTCCGTGCCACCCAGTCCCCACCCCGTGCCAGCATGGGAGAGACCAGGAAAGGAGTTCCAGGACAGTTTGCAGTTTTTTGTTTTCTTTTTAATGAACTCAATACAGAAAATCATCTGGATTTTTGGTTGACAGTAAAGACAAGAATCCTTGGTTGAGGGATTGCCCTCCTTCCTCAGTCTGAACCCCCACCATGCCACCCAGTCCCCACCTGGTGCCAGCACAGGGGCCACTCATGTTGCTGGAGTGCAGAGATGTCGTGGGATTTGAGGATGAGGAGGATGAGTGTCTGAAGGAATGTTAACGAGATCACCTTAAGTGATCCCCCCGCTGTCCGCCGCCCGGCCCCCGCAGAGATTGAAGCTTGCCGGGTGTAAAGCTGTTGTAGGCAAAGCAACACTTGTGGCTAAAAACAAAGTAACAAAGTGCGGCGTGGGAGGGGCGGGTGTGAACTATTGCACTAGCCAGCGTCAGCACACGAGCCTGCACCTGCGCTATTCACCGCCGTGTTTACACACTGTCAGCCGCAATTAAAAGCCCCCGCGGGGTGGACGAGGGCGCTCGACCCTCCGCGAGGGGCCCCCCCGCCCGTCCCCGAGCCCTTATGGATGCACAATTGAGCGTAGTGCTCGGCTGATTGAATTAACAGCTCGGTCTGGGCATGGGACCGCCAGGGATGGTCAAGGGAGGGAGGTGGGCCAAAGGAGGGGTTTGTTGGTGTTGGAGGAAGGGTCAAAAGGGGGGATTTGTTGAAAGTGTCCAGCAAAGCTTTCTGTTGGCAAAGCAAAGCTGGAAATGTGAACTGGGGGCAAGCAGAGGTCTCGCTCTTCACAGGACCGGCCCGGTCCACAGGCAACACTGGATGCCGTCTTAGCGTCTAGTCTAGTCTAGTCTAGTCTAGTCTAGGCTTCTTTTAGAATAGCGTTTCCCAGCCTTTATCGAGCCCAGGCGTACATTTTATAATCGACAAATCTCACGGCATAGCACCAACAAAAGAATGCTGGATGCACAGGTTATTTATGTACCTTTTCCCATCTCTGGGTAGAGAATTGAATTGCTCTACCTGTCACTGTATATCACCCACATACATTGATGGATGAAGATACAGTACATTATTAGTGGTAAGTAAATAATAATTCAATAATAATAATAATACAAATACACATCTACTCACACACACAGTAATAACACTAATACACATTTTTTAAAATTACCCACATCTTTAATATATAATGCAGCTCGACCAGAACGCTGTGAAAAATTCACTGTCCATATTTGTTCACGTATTTGTAACAATATACATACATACTGTATATATTTTTCAACAAAATACTGTATTTATTTTTGTCAACGCAGTAAAAAGAGCCAAAACACCTTGAAAAATGTCAGCTGTGTTAATTTACAATTAAATAATGAATAAATGAATGCTAATAGTAATATTAATACATGAATAAATAATTGTATGTATTTAAAATAGGGATATTTTTTACATAAAAACATAAAATCATGTTTAAAATCGACTGTACCTATTACTTTAATGAACTACATTTTAAGTAGGAGTTTGCATGTCCTTCCTGACAAAATTCCCCAAATTTCACTTCAATTCATTGAAGGTCAAAGTGTGCATAATATTACAGTGGTTTACAGGTTTTTTTTTCAACCCAGTACTGTAAATTTGCATTTAACCTTTAAGAGCAGTTTTTTTAGGTACCATATTTATGGAACTTTTACATGCAGTACATTTTAATTTAATCATTATGTAAGTGTTTTTTAAAATGTTCATTTTATTCTTCTATATTTAAGCAACGCGTTAATGGTAAAACTTTGTGTCATGTTCGGATCTCGCTTTTCATGCAAATGAGCCCAATTATGTCACAGACACATTCTGGGAAATAGCTCACTAAAGATTTACGTGGGAAAGTACTCCAGAGACCCAACTATTTACATACAAGCTATGAAACAGTCAACTTTCCGTAATTTGTGTCTTTTAAATTGAAAATGGGTCAGTTTGACCTGCAACGTAATTGGTGAGGATTTTTTTAAAAGTAACTGCAAATAAATCCAGTGTACACATGTGACACTTCATTGGCTCTGCAGTGCATTAAGCCCTCCAAAAAAAAACAAAAAAAAGTATCTGCATGCAATCCAAAATGCTTTTTTAATCCAAAATAAGCAGGATTTAAATCTTTTATTTATTTATAATATATAATATAAAATCCCCCACCAAATTGAACAACTTTTTCGGTTTGCGGTTGTATTGCTATGGGAAACATTGTAATGACTTCAATTTTGCCAATGCTTTGTTGATAGAACCTCTTTGCAGAGCAAATGGTGGTGGCCCACCGGAATGCACTTCTTGCATAACGGGAAAGACGCAAAGTGCATAACGGTAAAGACATGGACAGATTCATCGATCCCTCTGGTGTATTGCAACAACATAGGAAGTCGTAAGACTAACATTTGTGTTAGTTTTCATGAAAAAAGCCATATTTACAAATAGGAGAAAATTTTAAATTTAAATTTGCGTCTTTGTTGCAAGTCATGCAATTTCAATTGGTACACATACCGGTGAAGACATTTTGGCATTAAAAGTGTGGAAATTATTATTAATAATATTTTAGTCCCCCCCCACCCCTTTTCAATTTTGACCTTTTTAAATGATTCAAATATTCATTCAAATTTATTCAGTTTCAAAATAAAATTCATTAGGGTATGGCTTTACCGTTATCGATCAAATCATGTGAAAGTTGCCTATCTCTTTGAAATTTGTGCTACCGGCAAATGACTTTTTGCATGCAGAGCTCAAATGTTTGGTGTGTGTGGCACACAATTATTAAAATCCATAAATTTGACAAGCTCAATTTTGCTAGGACCGCCGGAGTTGAAGTGTGGGCGTGGCCTCGATCCCAAGCCGCCGCCACCCATTGGTCAAACGGGAACGTCAATCAACTCGCCGGGCTCGTTTCTTTCTTTTTTTTCTTTTTTTCTTTTTTTTTTTTTAAAGAAAGTGGGCAATGAAAACTCGGCGGCGAGTTGGGAGGGTCAAGAGAGGGAGGAAAAAAAAAAAAAAAAAAAAAAAAAAAAAAAAAAGTCAACCTGTGGATACGAGCACTCGGCACACAACACAAGAGCTGCGGCGGCCACGGTCGTCCCACCCGTGCCACTAGTATGTGACGCGAGGAAGAGCGAGACGAAAACGACAACAACAACAACAACGAGGAGAACGACTTTTTACAAGCCGGCTTGCGACCATGTTGTCTTCGCGAATGCTTGTTGTTTTTGTGGCGACGAGCCGTTGTTGTCACCTCATGGCACCTCTGCTGTTGCTGTGCTACCTGCCCCACGTCCACGCCGGCCACAGCAAGCCGGCCAACAGGGTGAGTCCCAACAACTCCTAACATTGGCAAACTTGACATTGAACAGCAACAATAAAAAAATAAAATAAAATAAAAAAATAAAAAAAAAATTAAACTTTTCCTCAAGTGACCCAAATTATACCCCCCTAAAAATATTTGGGTACACTGAGCCTGTTCAGGGTTAAATTTGAACCCGGTCTACTAAAATGTATTTTAGATTTACTAGTATGTGTTAAATCAATGGAAATGATGGTCATGGTGGGACACTTGAACCAATCCACAGAACTGTTTGTGTTTCCACCACATTTGGACAGGTTCCCGCAGAAACATGCACCTGTTACGGTAAAAGTTTTGTACAGTGGGGCCTTGAGACACAAGTTTAATTTGTTCCCAGACGCTTGTATGTCAAATCATCTTTCCCCATCGAAATGAAAGGAAATGAAATGAATCCATTCCAGCCACCCCCAAAACACCGAAGTTCATTTTTGTGTATTATTATATAGATTCAACAATTCTTTATTTCAAACATGAAAAGGATTTTTTTTTAAAACAATGAAATAAGACAGAATATATATATATAACAAAAACACTACTGTAAAATATAATCAAAGCAAAGAAAGGAGAAAAAAATGTAGGTGCAATGTTTTTAACTATTTAAATTTTTTTTCCCCTCCACAAGTCGCACACAACAGTACTGTAACTGTTTAAAAAGGCAGTAATAACACAATGCAGGCGCAAAGCACAACGCCACCTCATGTGTTGTCTTTGTTGTCTTGTTGTTCTGTGGAGGCCATGAAGGCAGTTGGCAAATCAGCGTCATGGTTCAACAGATATTGTCTTCCCACCGCGAGAAAACTATAACGTGAACTGACGGTGGCTGAATGTTGGGAAGTTTGTTGTCGCCATCTGGAGTTATTTCCCTTTCATTCCCAAAATGTTTATTATTAAAGCTAGGAACTTACCTGGAGTGCTATATACTTTTGTTTACATTTTCAGGGAAAAAGGTGCTATGTGTTTTTTTTGTTTGTTTGTTTGTTTTTTAATATATGGGGCACCCGGGGGTCATATGAGAGAACTGTCTGTGTTCCCACCACATTCGCACGTTCCACACACCACATTGTTAGTAGTAAATTGTTTTCATCCAAATACGTGCGGTGTAAAACATTTAAAATAAAAATACACTTTCCCTTTTATATGAAACATTAAGGATTAATCATCATCCATTTATTCATGTCAGACAGGCTATTAATACATCTGGAAAAGATCTGTAGTTCTTAATTTAATAGACAATTTTTATGAGGATATCTTTGACGCGTGCCAATATCGACCCGGAACATACTAAGTGTTCATGGAAAATTAACAGTATGTAAGGATAAAAGGAGACTTTTACAGCGTATTTCTTGCCGTGGAGAAATTGGCGCATTTGAGGAGGCGGATCTGTTTCATACAAGTCAGCCAGCCCTCATCCCGCCCCCACATACCGCTGGACCAATGGCGAGTGCGGATTTTGTTAGCTTGACAACCAGTGGGCAGTGTGTATATTACATTTGTCGTTTGCCTCCTTTGTGTAACTTACTTTCTACACTGGGTGACAAGGCAGGAGAATAGAAGAAGAATAGAAAATAGCAAGAATCGTAATTGTTAGCTGCACTGCTCAATGAGAAAGTTGCTCTTGTATCAAGTCAAGTTTTTGGGATGCAGCCCTTAATGGTAAAAGTTTTTGACACCCCTGACTGAAGAGTATAAACCGTAAATGTAGCACAAGGTTCCCCCGAACATGTCATCATTTTAAGCTCATTTTACATCACCCTTAAAAAGAATTGATTTGATTTAAAAAAAAAAAAAAAAAAATGCACTTGAGGTTAGTACATGACTGATGTCATATGAAGTACAAGCCAATTTATGGTAGTATTTTCATGCAATAATAAAGTAATCATTTCCAGTCGTACAAATATCATATAAATATCCAGGGCTGGGCAATATGTCCTTAAAATAAGTACTGTGACTTTTTCCACAAAAATCTGGTGCAAAAATATTGTTTGGGACCGCTGTACTGTGCTAGGGAATTTTTTTTTTTTTAAAATTCAATAACATTGATTAATCGACTACAAAACCTCTTTCGTTGCTCAACCCCTAATATTCACCGAGGTACTAATATCAGTTACTACAGTTACATAAGGGTTTTACTACTTCATTAGTAGTACCGGTACAGAAATATCACAATGTGCTGAGTTGTTACAGTTTGTACAATCTGCACATTTATAAAAGTGTGTTTTCTATGTATTGGTGATACTTTTGATTTTTTTTTTGCTAATAATGTCTCACTTATTGAGTCCTAATCTTTCTTTTGTGGATGAATGTTGAATCATTTTGCTGCATAATCAATAATAGTGCGTTGAATGGTCAATGTCATAGTTGTGGTTAACTATCATACTTGGTCACACACTGGAGACGTTTCACAACACACGTTTAAAAAAAAATAAAGAAATAAATAACTGCAACTTTTTTTTTGACTGTGAAAAAGAGTCGCTGAGGGCGCACGTAGGACTTGCGCAACGGCCTCTCGATCCACAGGCTTCCAATCATAATAAGAATGATAATATGATAATAATAGTACACGTTGGCTGATTAAGTTGCGGTTGGCGGCGAGTCTGGAGAGTGAGAGGGAAAAGCTATTTAAGGCCACTTGAGGCACTCGAATGCATCATTTGCCTCTTGGATGATTCCCAAATAAAAGTGAAAGGCAACACTCCTCTCCTGTGATTCAATCGGTGCCCGGAATCCCCCCCCCGTCCCTCCGACGCAGAATAACGGGAAGTTTAAGAAAGACTTTGATGGTTTCTAACTTGCGAGATGCAGATTGACCGGGTAATAGACGGTGCTGTAAAGTGACGGAACAAAACAAAGTGTAAACACACAAGCCGGGGATCCGGGCGGCGTGCCCGCAATGAGTGCATACCCTCATTTTTTGGGGGGGGGGAGTGCAGCAGGATGATGTTTTATTGGCATGTGCTAAATGGCAGCAGGTGTGTGGATGCAGGTACGTCCGGAGGGAAGGTCTGGAAATGTGGGCTGTTAGCGCATGTTGGCATTTTGACAGGAAGGATGGGAACGCCGGTCGACTTTTGACCAGTTTTCGAAACACAAAAGAGCTGTCCTCGGGTCAAATTGTCGCCATCGTAAAAACAAAACGAGTCACATTTGAACATGAACTGCATTACAACATTAATCAGCATGCTGATTTTAGTTTTAATCAGGATCAAAATCCCCCAAAAATAATAATTCTGTTAATTATTATTTTTTTTCCCCCTCCCCAAATTGTACCCCAGTGTAATCAGTAGAGTTAGTCATGTGGATGAGTGGATGATGCATGTGTGGGTAATGTAAGGCGCAAACATATTCTAATGATCAATAAAGTTAATCGAAGCCAAGAACAAAAGAGTGGCGGGTCAGCTGAGGGGACAAGCAGAGAGTGGCAAGCACATGTGCTCCACACAAGCCTTAAGTAGACTCGGGACTCCTCGGTGCCACAGGGTGCCCCTCATCAACCCTGGCACCGTCATGGCACCTCCGAGAGGATCTCACGGGCAACGACGATGTGAATTGGAAACTGCTCGAGAATGAATACAGTATTAGACGGAAGTGAACGTGAACAGCAGCAGGACTAGTCAGCCTCATTGCCCAAAAACCAAATCCATGTATCAATAATGTCATGAAGTACCTTTTTAAGTAGTGACCTCATCAGCACCTCAGTGTAAATCAGTCGAATACTTTGGCACAGCTTTTTTTCTCAAGTGTTTTATTTATTATTTTTTTTGTTTTTGTTCGGCGTCTAGAAAAGACATTTCAGGGGAAACATAAAAGCGGCGAGGCGAAGAACGGGCTCGAGGCGGAAATACTGAAAGACGTACAAATCATGTCTAAATTCTGCCAAATGCCAGCGGATCATTTTATCCTGGTGGAGGCGTGCGCTCCAAAGCGCGCACGCGCTTTTTACGAGCCAAAACCTCTCATTAGGACGGCCGTGCTCCACTTTTTTTGTGTGTGTGGTGCTTTTACGGGCCATTGACAGATGTCCTGGACGCCGGCTCCATCAGCGGCCAATCACACATGAGTTCACCCTCGGAAAATGCCTTTTCATGCTCAATTGTCTGCCGTTCCAATCAGGATAATGAAAGCCAGATCTGACATTTGCCTCTCCCGATGCTGCAAGCTTCTCTGGGCTCCGCTCGTTTCATGCATGTCACTCATGTATGTCTGATGTTTTACGATGAGCATTACTTTTTACTGGTTGCTGTCTTGGGAAATTAATTAGTTACATATGTATCCTTCTGTGTTACTTTAACACTTCACGTTTACAATGTATCGGTTCAATTTTTCACGGCGCTCAACTTTTTTCCCCCTAAAAAATAGTAATAGACCGATTATCAGCCGGGCCAGTTATCGGGGCCTATATTCGGCATTTTGGCACATATCCGCATCGGCGGGTAAATTAAAACTAGGTCAAACTGGCTTATTTTGGCTCGTCTTACAGCAGAGTAACTGCAGGCTATCTAACTACATAACAGGACATTACAAATTGTGCAATAATTTAATCCGTGTTTTCAAAGAGTGACATTCACCAGCAAATATATTTATGCGCCATCATTTTTGATCGCTTTAACAGTTCACTGTTGGGCTTATCTGTTTAGCGGAATTGACCGGGAAGAGAATATTTCACATACAAATTCAAGTCACGGTTTCTTAAAAAAAAAACACAGTACATCCTAAATCAACCATAAATGTGTCAGTGAAATAAGTTACACATTCAACAAAGTACTAGTAACACAAACACACAGAAACGACAAGAAATACCATAATAAGGAGGTTAATTCTTGCGATTATTCAACATCGCATGGCGCATTGCATTCTGGGGAACCTATTGCAGACATGGACTGTGTTTGTCCTTGGCTTGCTAATTTGAACCATTCACCTTCTAAATGATGATAGACAATGAAATGTGCTTACAGTAAAGACATTTAGACGAAATCAAGTGTTGGAGTTCGTATGATTCAACGTTTCGACGCGCCCTTTTTTATTGCCAATCCTTAAAACGATCATCAAACTTTGACGGCATGCTCGGCCCCCATCAGATTGTGTAGCGGCGATGCAATTTAACGTCACCCATTTGTGTAGGATACTTGCTTCGGAATGAGTCTCGTTTGGGAGAATCGTCCAGTAGTTATGGAATTCACCAAAAATGCTTGGGTCAAACCAAAATGACCGACTTGCTGTTTAATGTTGTGCATGCGAGCGTGAGACTGTCACGATAGACATCCCCACCCAAATCCGTGTCGAACAGAGAAACAGGTGTCGGGGTCTCATTTTTTTTGTTGGAGGGAGTTTGTGTGCCTAAAATACTTGCATTTATGAAAACGAAACATTTTCCTAATTTTGCGTCACTCCTCTGTCGAGTACACAAAGCTCAAATTTGGTAGCAGTGAGAAAAATCTCAAGGACAAGTTGGTAATTACAAGGACAATATATCCTGAAATGGCCGCTTCAAACCAAAATGGCAGATTTATTATTGTTATTATTTTACCAGGAACAATAGGCCTGCAGAATTTGTGAAATCCCTTTAAAGATGCATATTTTTGGAGCATTCTGTGTGGAACTTGAATGACTCATGCCTCTATATTCAGTGTGTTAAGTCAAGCAGACGTGTGGGGAAGTCACGTGTATTTCACTGACTAACACCAAACCTTGAAACCTTTCTTTAAATATTCAACTAAAACCTGCCAGCATCTGCTTTCTCTCTCTCTTTTTTCTTTTTCTTTTTGTTGTTGTTGTTACCTTCACGAGACTGGGGACGGGTCCGTGGGTGGCGGGGACCGTATGACTAAGCCCTGATGCTCATGTGGGAGACTTGGGTTTATTTCCACTTAATGCTGTCTCAAAAATCTCATGTGAGATTGATTGAATGAATGTTTTTTTTTAAATTTTTTTAAATCCTCGCTTAGGTAGAAGAAGGGCAGCGTCCATTAAGGCGCTGAGTCAGGCGTGGGGGAGGACGGCTCAGTCGGCGTGTGGGCAGGGGCCAGACTCTGTGGCTCGTAAGTAATTGGGCTTTCACTTGTATGGCGCTTTTCCACCTTCCAGGCACTCAAAGCGCTTTAACATCGTCTCGTCATTCACCGACGGAGTGGGGGTTCAGTATCTTGCTCAGCGACACTTGGGCACGGTCATAGGCCATGCGCAGGTTGTGCGATGGAACCCACAACCTTTGGGGTTGGGAGACGAGCGCTCCACCGCCTGATTTAAGAGTCAATCTCCTGCTGTGTGCGGTCTTTATAAGAATAAAAGATTTTTAAATTAATGCAGGAATCTCACTCCTGCCATCACAACTAATATGGCCCATGCAGCGACTTACAGGGTGATACAATGCGGTTGTGCTCTCCCTCCCATGATGCATTGCAGCACCACCTATCCTTTGGGTACAACAATGTATGTGCAGTATTCATATTTTTTCATATTTTTAAATTTTTTGGGGGGGGGGTCATGGAGGCATACCAAGTTCCCACACGGAACATATTCGGTAAGGAACAGGGAGTGCAATTGCCTCCGTAAACAAACACAGCGCAGCTCAGCCTCTGGCGAGCGGCTTGGTTTTGGCAGTACGTCAAATGTTTGAAATGGCATCACGCCAACATGAATGGGTAACTCTTCACCTTCTTACTTTTGCGCTACTTTTCGTTTCATAAAAAGAAAAGATCAAATCTGTTATTCAATTAGTTTTATTTTATTTTACCGTGCACATTACCCACTACTCAAACTGTTACTGTTGTCTGCGTTGTTCGGTTCCTAAAAAGAAGACAAACTATTGATGTTGCACTTTCTTAAAAAGAAAAGATTTTAGCTGTTATAAATATGATTTCCACTCTTTCGGTTGCACTTTGTTCAGTTCCTAAAACGAAGACAAACTATTACTGTTAGTATGCGACACTTTTCTGTAAAGAAACGGTTAAAGTAGTTACATATTAATATTGCTGTTTTTCCTCTCTGTCCTTCATTTCCTTTAAAAAGACAAACTATTGATGTTGCACTTTACTAAAAAGAAAAAAAAAAAAAGCTGTTATATATATTTCAATAGATTTTTATTGCGCTGTGTAGGTTATCTGTCCAAACTGTTACCGTTGCACTTGTTTGTGTTGTTCGTTTCTGAAAAAGAAGACAAACTATTGATGTTGCACTTTGCTAAAAGGAAAAGATTTAAGCTAATATATATTATTAAATGTGTATATTTTTATTTGACCGTATACATTAGCCTGTTCAAACTCTTGCTGTTGCACTTGTCTGCGTTATTTGTTTCCTAAAAAGAAGACAAAAACCATCGATTTTGCACTTTCCGAAAAAGAAAAGATCAAAGCTTTGATATACTTTAATAGGAAATATTTGTATCCATTTTATTTTACAATATACATTACTGCCAGCTCAAACTGTTTCTGTTACGCTTATCTGCATTCATAGTTTCCTGAAAAGAAGATAAACTGTTGAGTTTGCACTCCTAAAAAGAAAAGATTTAATACCATCCATCCATTTTCTGAGCCGCTTCTCCTCACTAGGGTCGCGGGCGTGCTGCAGCCTATCCCAGCTGTCATCGGGCAGGAGGCGGGGTACACCCTGAACTGGTTGCCAGCCAATCGCAGGGCACATACAAACAAACAACCATCCGCACTCACATTCACACCTACGGGCAATTTAGAGTCTCCAATTAATGCATGTTTTTGGGATGTGGGAGGAAACCGGAGTGCCCGGAGAAAACCCACGCAGGCACGGGGAGAACATGCAAACTCCACACAGGCGGGGACGGGGATTGAACCCCGCACCTCAGAACTGTGAGGCTGACGCTCTAACCAGTCGGCCACCGTGCCGCCAGATTTAATACCACTTTTTGAAATTTTATTGCAGGGCTTGTTTCTTGAATGTTTTTTTTACATATTTTTATTAGTATTTTTTAATTTATATAATTTAATTGATAGAAATGCTTCTGTCGCAGGAGACGACTCCTTTCTTGATCGTATTGCCGGGCGGTCTTTAACTTCTGTCCACTGAGATTCGCGCAACGTCTTTCCTATGAGCTGTTTTTTGGTTTGCTTTGTGGTTTTTCAGTCTTTTGGTCTAAAATCTTACTTGCTTTACTTGTCTTAAAGCATAGACGTTTGCAGAAAGACTGAGAGAGTCGCTACACAAAAACCATCTCAAATGACTTCGAAAGTGTTGATTTTCATTTGACTCATGTCTGAGTGAAGGTTAACAAATTCGAGAAATTACAGCTGTCGCTAAGCCACACCCCCGAAACACAGTCTGACCAATCAGAATGCAAAACAGAGGTACGACACTTTCCCGGTGATGCTTCGTTGAATTCAACGATAAAATATCCACAGAGTTGAAAGGGAAACATTTTATGAACCCAGACAAATGGATGAAGGCTCCGGATGAAGATATTCAGTCATCATCTTCGTTGAACGGACATTTTGCGATCGCGGCGCAAACGTTTGTTGGGCGCGGTGATGACGGACCTTTGCGATATGTTCGCAGACCGCCAAAAGTCTCTTTCCGAAGTGCGTGCGCGAGCACTGACCGTTGGAAGCCCCCCTCCAGGTGGAGGCCAGGGGCCACCGCACCCGACGCCCCCCCCCCCCCCCCCTTTGAACGCCACTGGACACCTTGGAACTGCTTTCAATTGTGGAAAAAAAAGCAATGTCCTTTTTAATTTGTGTGGTTTCAGTGGCTGATCGGCGACAGGGACAGCCAGTGCGGCGGCGCTTGCACGCGGCCGCAGGCCAAGCCGGTGTGCGGCTCGGACGGACGGAGCTACGAGAACGGATGCGAGCTGCAGAGGGCGCGCTGCAAAGACAAGACGCTGACGCTGGCGCACCGCGGCCGCTGTCGAGGTGAGCGCACCACAAGTCAATAGCGCCTGTGATTCCCAACCACTCTGCCATGAGAGATCGTCAGCTCTGCTGCAGGAAATTATCCAATTTGACTCAACTGGTCAGTCCACACACTGAACTTTTAGTGACTTTTTTTTTTTGGTGGTACGCTGGGAGATTTTTCTAATGTGCCTTGGTTCAATAAACGTTGGTAAACATTTAACACAATGCTAAATCCTGAACAAGGGTGATCAAAGTGCCAGTTGGAGGCCTCCTGGCCACCGGGTGGCAGTCATTAACTCAGCGTCACATTTTGGCTTTAAGGAAGAAACTGGGTGAAAGTTGAGGAGTCGGCAGTGGCGCTCCCAGCAACGCCCGCATCTGTGGCCAGAGACGCTGTGCAAACAGGTAAGCACCGTGCCCAAAACCATATTTCAACCAATCACAAATCCGAAGAAAGACGTTTCTGGAAAAGGCAAAACGACAGCATCGGTGAATGGCTAATATGAGTTGAGAAATACACATTCTTTTTAAAAAAAGTGATGATACAGAAAATGGATGGATTGTTTTGTTGTAAAAATCTAATTTGAATACGGTAATTACAAACAGGCCAAAACTCGGTGAATAATATACGATACTTTGCTTTATAAATGAAATAGGAAATTGTTTAAGAAATGTAAAGAAAAAAACAAACAAGTAATTCAGACATGCACATTTAAAAAAAAAAAACTAAAATAATTAAAACATTATTAATTACAAAAATAAGGTCAAAAGGGACATAAAAAGTTTTTTTAGTTTAAAGAAAAAGCTAATTTAAACAATTACAAATGTACCAAACACAATGTTTTTAAAAATAATGTAAATAATTTTAACAAAAGGCCTCAGAATTTAAACTTTTTTTAATACAGTAAGACAAAAACAATAAATGATAAATAATCAAAAGATCCATCCATCTATCCCTATCTATCTACTTTCTGAGCCGCTTCTCCTCACTAGGGTCGCGGGCGTGCTGGAGCCTATCCCAGCTATCATCGGGCAGGAGGTGGGGTACAATAGATAATCAATAGATATGAAATATAAAATGTATTTTGGAATTTTAGGGAAAATAATTAAAAAATATATATAAAAAAACATTTTAAAAAGGATAAATCACCTGTAAAGTATATCATTATTTTAATTGAATACATTTCTAGTATTTTTTTTGTAGTAAAATACTTGAACAAAATACTTATGTTTTATTTTATTGATTCATTAAAAAATATCAAAATAAAAATATATAAGAACTTAAAAAAATATACAGTACATATTTAAAATAACTGTTGTTGGTATGGACATGGCCTGAGACAAAAGTCAATTTCTTTTCCAAGTAAGACGTTTTAAGACGTTTAAATTCAAATGAACCTTTTACGATCTCGTTAGCTTGGGGGGAACGAGGAAAAACAAGGGAAGTGACTGAGGAGATGTCTTTCATTTTCTGCCTCTTAGCTGGCGTGTAATTTTTCACAGACCCTCCATCATTCACTCCCTCAGCAACACAGATTGATCGGTGTGAAATAAAAAGTTGGAACTTGGCATCTGCTTAACCCCCCCCCCAATGACCTTTAGGAAAACAGCACCTCGCACCAGCTCCATTTTTGGTAAAGCGGTGTCGTCTTTCCCGACGGTAATAGGCAGTTTTGTTCCATAAAATCATGCGTGCGTGAAATAAAGCTGGACAGAGATCCCACGTTCTCGCAGACGCCACGGCTCTGCTTTGTTGTAGCCTCGATTGGAGCCGGCAGCTCACGGTCCTCGCTGGACTTCACAGTCTGGACGCTCTTAATTGAACGCATTGGAACCAAACAGGAAGTAGAAACATACCAAAAGATGACTAAATCAAATCAAAAGTCCTTTTGTTCACAAAAGGTTTTGGCAATGGAACAAAACAGGAAGTAAAAAACCTACCAAAATAAAACTAGCGGTCGACCAAGGTGGATAAAATGGGTTACGTGACGTCACATGATGACATCAATTAGTCAAAGTTCTTTGTTCACAAAAGGTTTGGTTCATAGCGGCTTTCCGTTTGAGTCCCATTTAAGCTAACAGGCAATGGAACCAAACACGAAGTAGAAACCTAGCAAATACAACCAGCGACTGCTACACTCCTTGAGTCCCGCCCTTCCTGCAAGAGTGTGACCGCAATTGCATTTCGGCCGTTGCTCGTGCAATCATTGGATGGTCTCGCTCGTGAATCATTACATCAGGACCACTGTTTGGTTTCCAGATGAGGTTCAGTCCAAGTGTCGCGTGGAGAGGAGCCAGGCTTTGGAGCAAGCCCGCAGGCCGCAAGAGTCCATGTTTGTTCCAGAATGCAACGAGGACGGCTCGTTTGCGCAGGTTTGCGCTGATGATGACAATTTCTAAATGAAATGATCATTTAACTCATTCACTGCCAGCTTTCCCGGTTAACATGGATATTTCACTTCTAAAGCCGTCAATGGCAGTGAATGTGTTAAGTGGACATATTGTAACTGTGGGTTTTTGTGGTTACACAGGTGCAGTGTCACACTCTGACAGGCTACTGCTGGTGCGTCACCTCCGACGGAAAGCCGGTGAGCGGCTCCTCGGTGCACAACAGGACTCCGGTGTGTTCAGGTACTGCCGACAAAGAAGTCAAGTCAAGTTTATTTGTGTAGCCCTTAATCACAAAATCGTCTCAAAGCGCTTCACAGGCCCACAGTTGACAAAAATTGACGACTTCCCCTGATTTAAACCCCCCATTTTTACTTAATTAATTTAACTGAATTACTCTGGGTGGGAGGTGGGGGACTCATGTTTTATCGTGGGTCATCAAACCTACAGTACGTGCCATGCTCAGCCTACACGCAATGCCGAAAACTCAGTCTTCGCAATGTTGTGAGTGAGTGAGTGTTTCCCCAGTCTTTATTAAGTTAAGAAAAATATATTTTACATGAGACAAATCTTGCGCCACACCATCAAACAAACTAAAATAATGATGCCGTGGTAATGGCCAAAATGATCAAGAAATAGCCGCTTCTAACCAAAATGGCAGACTTCCTGTCTTTTCAGGCATGGCTTCTTCAGACTTTTTTTTGTTGGTCTACACATGATAGACATGTCTGCCAAATTCCATGTTGGTAAGTGTAACTCGCTTCGGGGCTTGAATTTCCCCCAAATTCCCAGGCTGCGCTACCATGAGTCGTCACTAACTTGGCTGCCCTGCGCTGGCGACACTCAATGACGAAAATTCATTTTTCCTAAGTAAGACGCGCCAATCTGTCTGAAGTCTTCGCATCCTTGTAAGCCGTTGTTACAAAATGGCTTTTTACGTGCAATCTGCTCTTGCTTGGCTGCAGAGTCACTGCGCATGTTTTTTGTGGACAGTCTGTCCCATTGTCCAGACATCTAAAGAATATGGGTGATTGTTGTCACGTGTAGGACACAGCCAATACTTGCCAGAAATTCACACTGCGCTTTTGGCCTCTTTTTGCAGCCTCCCTGACTAGTTTTCTTCTAGGCTTTTCTTTTGTAGAGGGACAGTCTTCACTGTGTTCCCTGTAAAATACAGGAGATTGTTGTCACATATAGAACAGAGCTAGTACTTGCCAGAGGTTACTGAAGCTCCTTTAATGTCACTGTAGGCCTCCTTTAGCATTCTTCCTGACCAGTTTTCTTCTCATCTTTTCATCTGTACGACAGAGACGGTCTTCACAGTTTTCGATGAAGAAAAATGGAGATTGCTGTCGGGTGTAGGACACATCCAGTATTCGCCAGAAATTACCACAGCCCCATTAATGTCGCAGTAGGCCTTTTTTGCAGCCTCCTTGACCAAGATTGGGACTGTCTTTCATGTGTTCTATGAAGAATACGGGACATTGTTGTCACAGCCAGTACTTGCCAGAAATTCCTGCAGGCTTCTTGTAGCAGCCCTGCTGACCAGTTTTCATCCATTTAGAGAGACGGTCTTCACGGTGTTCCATGAAGAACACGGGAGATTGTCCCATGTAGGAGTCAGCCAGTAGTTGCCAGGAAATGGTTAGCAGCTTATTTGACCGGTTTTCCTCTCGTGTTTTCATCCATTTTGGAGGCAGTGTCTTCATTTTGCTTCATGAAGAATATGGGAGATTGTTGTCCCATATAGGGCGCTTGAGTATTGTGGAAACGAGGCTTGAGTAGCGACGGTTCGTCTTTGTGTTTTCCTCCAGCCAGCGAATGACATTCTCCGACATAGACGCCATGTGATAGGCATCAATCATGTGCCGTATACGTTTGCAGGAAACTTCCATGAGTTTTTGGAAACTCACGTCGGGACGAGCGGATTGACAGGTAGTACATCTTCCCATCCAAATCGTGACTGCTCATCGTTTTTTTCCTGCCCTTTTTTTCCCCTGCTCCTTGCATCCACGAAGCATGTCGCTACCTGCATGACCCAGACCACGAACTTCTCTACTTGATTTTCAATGCAATGCAATGTCGGGTTTTCCCATTCGGCAGCACGGCGATAATCGGACAAGCCTTGGTGTGTAGCGCTACGGCAAAAATCACAATTCATACAAAATGGCCCCCCTGGGTGTGTGACGTTCTTGACATATTGTACAATAAAATACAATGTAAGATATAATATATATATATATATATATATATATATATAAAAAAATTGTGATATAATTTTTTTTTTTTAAGCGAGTGCAATGGTAGTATCTTCTTTTTAGGAAACAAATGATGCACACAAGTGCAACGGTAACAGTTTGGACAGCAACTCATAATGCCATAAAAGACAAAATCACATTGGCGTGATGAGTTAATGAGTTTGACGTACAACAGGGAACAGGACCGAGCCCTGGCGCGAAGAGCGAAAATCTGTGACAGCCCCTCCTAAAAAAAAAAGTTTACAGCTGCCTATCGATGCCACAAGATGGTGGCAAAGCATGACTTTTGTCTAAATCTGAGATCTTCAGTTAAAATTTGGTGGGGTCCGGTTACAAAAGGTCCAAACCTCAAACTAAATAAAAATGGTTGATGTCCTTTTCCTTTTCACATGTATTTGTGGTTTTGCAAATAAGATGTTTTGCTTTCCACGGAAATACTAATATTTGTCTGTGCCATATATTGAACAATTTTGATCCAACCAACAAAACATGAACATGAATAAATGTATTCCCAAACAAAACTAAAATACTGTAGTGCTTATTAAACACTCATCTAATTCTGAATTAACTTTCCGACTTAGCTGTACTTTTTTTTTTTTTTCGGGGTATATGTGTTGCTGGAATGCGAGGTAATTACACTTATTGTTCTTTTCCTAATATGAAAAAAATCTAAATACATGAACCCTTACACTCTTATTGTAAACTTCACTGTACGATTCTCACAGAATGTTCTCGTAACAATCCGGTTTGTTTGTTTGCATACGGCCCTTTTCATCTCAGATCAATCCATCATGACCGTGAAACGATTCCAAATACTTTTGATTATATGCAGGAAAGTAGTTGTCCTGTCATTGCTGCAGTCTTCTGCTTTGTATATGTTTGTTTTTTTTCGCTCCGCAGGGTCCGTGACCGACAGACCGCCCGGGCCGGCAAACTCTGGTCGAAAAGGTGAGTTGAGCTCAAGAAATGTTTCATTTCTTTATCTTCCGATGTGGTCGTATGACCAAATGAAACTAATATCTTTTTCCGAAAGTAATGTGTCAGTCCACTGGTCTGAGATCTGCTCTGTAAGCAGCGTGTCAGTGTGTTGATAACTTATTTGATTCAAGGACCATACATTTTTCTTTAAAAAAAAAAAATAATTCTAGAATGTGCAAACTAAATCCAATCCAGGTTGTCTGTGCTTTGCTTTTGAATGAATTGCTTCCTAAAGGAATGTTCCAGATGCTGCAAAGCTGCACGTGGGTGAGTATTTTCCGGGGGGCGTTCAATGTTACGTAAGACGCACCCCGTCACATTCATTCCAAAACCTTGATTTTTGTTTTTGTTTTTACAGTTCAAATTCCAGTGAATCCCTCGAAAGTAATCTGCTGAGACAAAAAAAAACAAACAAAAAAAACATATCATTTCCACAAACCATGTCCAATTTATTGTAAATGACACCTTTATTTATAATGCACCTGTCAACAAAGTCAAAACAAATTAAATTGTACTTTTTTTTTTTTTTTAGTTAAAAATTATTACATCTATGGACTAAATGTTGTGTGGTTATTATGCTAGGTCACCATTATACTTCCTCCTCCATCTGTAATAGTGCAGAATGTCACGTTGATGCGCACCACTTTACACACGGCAACAGTGATGCCCCCCACCCCGTACAACATAATTTTTTTTTTTTACAAAAGTGTTTACGGGCTGTATCCGTAGCTGTCACAATATGCGTTAAGCGCAGATGGTGCATTCCAAAAAGCAAACCGAAAGTAATGGAGCAAGTTTATTGAACAAAAGCACACGGACAGAAAATCACTACAACTAATTAAGAAGGTGGACGGAGACCCACGGGGGGGGGGGGGGGGGGGGATATTAAGAAAACACTAAATTAACAAAACACGAAACTAAAATACCTCCACAAGACAAGGCAAACAACAGAACTATCTACAACTAGAACTACTAACTAACAGAAAATCAGAATAGTACTTACAGCGGGAAAATGGAAGACGAGAAGTAGGCTTACTACTGGCAGGAACAAGCACAAGAGGAAAGAAAATGTTGTGGCGATGGCAACAAGCAGCAAGCAAAAACTTCCTCCTGTGTGTCCTGCGTCTAAATGCCCTGCTGATGAAGATTGCCAGCAGGTGTGACTCAGGAGACTGCTCACTGGCCCACTCCAAGGAGACTGCAAGAGAGAGAAAAAATAACCAGCAGGGGAGAGCAACAAAACAAGATTGTGACAGTAATCGTTTCCACCTTTAACGGACCGATGAACCGTGGATCCAACTTTTCGGTGGAACCTTCCACCTTCAAGTTTCTTGTGGAAAGACGGACCTTCTGCCCTGGACTGTACTGAGGCGCCGCAATCCTGCGTCGGTCTGACAACTACCGGTTTCGAGCTGCTGTTCTGGATCGTGGCGCACGGCACGGCATCGTCCCAGCAGACACGCTGGCCTCGTCGGAGGTGAACGTGGACTGAGGGAATGGAGACGTCTGTTTCCTGGGAGCTGATAGCCGTAAGCGGTCTTAAACGGAGACATACCTGTGGCCGAGCTGACGAGAAAGTCGTGCGCACACGCCACCCAGGGGAGATGGGATGAGCAGGACGACGGATGCTGGCGGCAGACGCATCGGAGCGCGGCTCCCGGGTCCTGATTTACCCGCTCTGTCTCATTAGATTGGGGATGGTATCTTGACAAAAGACTGGATGAAGCTCCCATGACCTTGCAGAATGTTCTCAACAGCTGAGAAATGAACTGAAGAACCCTGTTGGACACCAGATCAGATGGAATACCACGGATATGCAAGAAGTGGTTGATGAGCAGGTTAGCAATCTCTAGGGAAGAGGGCACCTATGGAAGTGTAATGAAGTCAGCCATGTTGGAGAACTGGTGAACAACACTGAACACTATTGTTTTGCTATGGGACATGGGAAGACCGGCGATGAAGTCCAACTCAATATGGTACCATGGGCGGGATGGCATGGGCAATGTGTGCAGTAGACCAGAAGGAGAACGGTGAGAGGACTTGTTGTGGGCACAGACCGAGCAGACTAAGACAAACTCCCGAATGTCCGTGTTCAGACCAGGCCCGCAAAATTTCTGTGAAATCAGAAGAATAGTATGGCTGACTCCAGGGTGACAAGCAATTTTGGAACCGTGTCCCAATTGCAGAACCTCAGTCCTAACTCCTGTGCGCCGGCACCCCGATGTCTTGCAACGCGTCGGTCACTTTTCGTCTGAGGGGTAGGTTCCTCTTTACTATTTACTGTAAATGACACCATTATTAATGGCGCACCCCCTTTCCTTAATGCACATCAATGACAAAATGTAATGACAAAAATAATAATAATAATAAGTATTTACAGGCCACAAACAACCAAAACCAAATTTACTGTAAATGACAAAATTTTTTTTTTGATGGCACATCCCTTCTCCCCGGCACATTTTTATATATATATTTTTTTTATAGACAACATTTTCATATTTTGTAAGGGGGAATCACACGTAAGAAAAACCACAATGTAATAATTATTCTACCAAAGTTATTATTCTACCACTTAATGCTGCAGAATGTTGTTTTGACAGTCACAAACAGCCTTTTCCCAAACATTTTAAGCTGCACACCCTTTTAAACATCCCAACAGAAATGGCACCCCCCCCCACCCTTGTTTAAAAAAGAAAAAGAAATAAAATAAAATATTTACAGGCCAAAAACAACCAAAAAGCAAATTTACTCTAGATGACACCTTTATTAATGGCCCACTCCCCGACCCCTGACACATGCTTAGTTTTTAAGTTGGAAGTTACATTTTATAGAGAAAATTACTCTACCAGACCGCCATAACACTTTTAATATCAGGCATCCCCAGTTTGAGTGGGTGGTCTTTACTGACACATTCTGCCCCTTGACGAGGGCTGTGTGTGTGGGTGTGCGTGTGCTACTTGGTCTTTGCAAAAAATAAAAATAAAACTGATAATGTGATGCTGTTTGATGTCTGTGTGAGAGCTGTTTAATTGTGTGTGAATTGTGTGAGGGACATCTAGAACATGTGGGTGGTCGTGCTTTGTTCTACTAATTTTCTCGTGTCTGTGTGTAAACGTGTTACGCTTGAATGTTTTTGTGTCCACCTTGGACGGGCCATGTGCAAATCCCAACCAATCAACACTTGTAGAGAGTAGATTGTATTAACCTCAATAATGGTAGTTTCTTTCCGTTTTTTTCTCACCCTCAACCCAGACGACGGCTCCAAGCCTACGCCCACCATGGAGACCATCGTCCCCTCCGAAGGCGATGGTAAGGGTCCTCGAGTTTTGGAATTTCCACAGGTACTGTCTCATGGGTATTACTGTTTTAAGGAATATTTGAGGCAGGTGTCACGGACACTTGGGACAAAAAAAATATATAGAGCTTCCAACCAGTGCTGTAGCCTGGGGATGGAGCCAAGTGGCTGGTCGCTCCGTATGCAAAATTTGTGAGTGCACAAAATTTAAAAAGAGATAAAAAAAAATATAATAAGTGAAGTAGTAGTTGGAGTGTTCAAAACTGCAAAGAAAACCATAATTTCAGAGTATTGCCTGCCTTACTCTCCTCGCTTCGCACACCCTCCCCTACTCATTAAGACGCAGTTAACACATTCACTGCCATTGACGGCTTTAGAAGTCAAATATCCATGTTAACCGGGAAGGCTGGCAGTGAATGAGTTAACAGCGAGGTTTCTTAGCTCGGAAAACCAGGGGTGCCGGCAAGAGCGATACCAATGGTTTTCGATCACGTTATTATTTGTTTATCCGCCATGTTGGCGGCGCAGATCTGCATGATAAGCCAGGCTTGAAACCGAAAGACTAGTAGACCGTTCTTTGGCCATCCCCCCGTATAACCGTAATCAGTTATTATCAGCTATGTTATCAATTTTTTCAATCTCCTTAGATGTGCTAAAAAGTACAGACAAACTGTGAAAGCAGTGACAAAGGGACGACAGAATGACGAAGTGGCCGTCATAAACAACTATGATCTGCACGCAATTCAAACATCTTCTCAACACCTAATTTTGCGCAAAGACAAGCGGGGAAAAAATGCGAGACTGTTAAACATGTTAACACTGTTAATGGCCCGGAATAGTTGACAGCTTAGCTTAATTTAGCTGACAAAGCGACGACTTTGCCGAACATTAACCTCAAGGCTAGATAGCGGGTAGCATGGTAGGAGTCGGCTGTCATTGCAGCAATAAAAGATTATGTATGTTAAATACAATTGTCAGTATGTAACATGCATTTTCTACATTTGCTCAGCAGTAAAGCTTAGCTTCAACAAAGTGTTCAGAACAAACGTGGAAGTATGGACTGCGTATCTGGTATATATGGGTAGCTCTGGTGATTAGTAAGAGCAACAATCTCCGACTTCTCACCTTGATTCCAAATTGCCGCAGGTATACGGTCCAGTGCCATCCGTAACATGGCGTCCATCTGTCATTGCAGAGATAACTGCCCCCACGCTGTGGATCAAACAATTGGTTTACAAGGAGAATAAGCAGAACAGCTCCACGTCCAGGAAGCAAGGTGAGCTAGAGAAAGACGGACAATTTCGAGCAGATGCTGACGCTCCGCAATGTTGCGCACATCCACATTTTTGTTCCAGCAGACTGATGCGGTTGCTTCCACAATGGTGTGAGCGATGTGCCTCAAAAAAGAAACACGACATGCTTTCATTTTACGAGCAAACCATTTTGTCTGTATAAATGTAAGCACGCATCTCAATCAACAGGCAACATTTCCACTAATTTAACTGCTTGCTTTGAGAGAATATTGCAGTGATTATTGC
Organism: Phyllopteryx taeniolatus; assembly: GCF_024500385.1. NCBI lineage: Eukaryota > Metazoa > Chordata > Actinopteri > Syngnathiformes > Syngnathidae > Phyllopteryx > Phyllopteryx taeniolatus. The sequence continues at coordinate 8,265,449 of NC_084514.1, read as the reverse complement.
ACAGCTGAAAGCCATTGGGAAGGCGGGCGGACAGAAGAGGACCGGGTGGGGGTTAAATCCGACGAGGAGGCTTTGAGGATGAAGGGAATCAGACGACAGAGGAGGAGGAAAAGGTTAGGACTGAATGAGGATACGGAGCAGGGTTTAAAAATTCACTTGGCTCGGAGCCTGGAGGAGCGAAAGGCACAAAATAGAGCCAGTCTGTTCTCAGCACGTCATCTTTTGTCTACTATAACAAGAAGCAGCAAATTTGTTTCCGCGCTTAAAGTGACTTTGTGGGTTTCGGATGTCGGGTGGTTCTATTTCTGTCAAGGAAAGAGAAGGACCACAAGTAATACAATAAAAATGCAAAGAAGTCTACATGGAATTACACTGGCTTTTTCTATGCACATGCGTGAAAATGTTTTATTTTTGGCAAGTGCTGTTGCTTGGCGCCAGTATAATGTCTCGCTATATCACTGATTCTCAACTGGTGGGTCGCGACCCAAAAGTGGTTTTCAATGGGTCGCCGGGGGAGAAATTGACCGTGCTTTAATTTTGAAGGGTTCGGAATGCCTGCTATTCACACTCCTAAATGTAGGTGGCGACGATGCCTTATAATGCTAGTGGAGTCCTACCAGTTCATGCTATGGTTCGTTCTCAAATTCAACATGCTAATCAGTACTGACAATAGTGAAAGCATGTACGCCACAGATTATATAAAATATGGATTTAAATTTTTTTTTTTTATATTGAGGACAAAGGCGAATGACCTCAGTGTGTTTTGCGCAGCAAAGCGGATAAACTGACAATTACGCCTCTTTCAAATGACACTATAAGTCGGCGAATTGAAGATATGTCGGTTGACCCCAAACAACAAACAACAGCCTACATTATGGACGTGGTTATTTTGCGTTACAAATGGACAAATCTACGGACAGAACAAACGACGACGTTTTACTTGTGTACGTAAAACGTGTGGGGTGGAGACCTACCGGAACAATTTCTCCGCTCATGAGGGCTCCCTACTTCAACAGCAGCAGAGGACTTCTTCGGCTCCGTGGACCTGTATTTGACTTCGCTGGGCCTAAACTGGGACACGCACGTCGGGATCACAATTGATGGTGCTTGCCTCCATGACAGGGAAAAACTCGGCGGTCGTGAGGAGAATTCTTGAGAAAGCTCCAAATTTTTTGTTTGAATTTTTTTGTGGTATCGGGAGGCCCTTGCAGCAAAGGATATGTCACCAGTCCTTGATGGAACATTGAAAGATGTAATGCTTTCGAAAACAAACAAACAAATCATGTGGGCAAGTCATGTTTAAACAGAACAACAACAAAAAAACCGACTCATGTTTCCAAATGTCTGTCACGAGGGACAGCAGCTGGACAATGACAGGAAAATGCAGCATTGGAATAAACTGCTGGAGCGGTTTAAAAGCTTTTTTCCGAAGAAACAGAAGGACGATGAGTGGATTCACAACCCCTTTGGAGTCGACACGGAAAGCGTCACATTGCCCGGCGACGAGAAGCGTCGGCTGGTGGAGCTGTCATGTGACCGCACACTGCAAACAAAATTCACTCAGGTAAGCCTCTCCCTGTTCTGGTGCATCCTTCCCTTGCCACTCCAGCAAGCAAAGACCCTCCTTCCCTTCAGCACTACCTTTTTAGAAGCGTGTGGCCTCTCAGCTGGAAACCAGAAACAGACTGGACATTGAGCATGACCTCAGAGATCCATCCATCCATCCATCCATCCATCCATCCATTTTCTGAGCCGCTTCTCCTCACTAGGGTCGCGGGCGTGCTGGAGCCTATCCCAGCTATCATCGGGCAGGAGGCGGGGTACACCCTGAACTGGTTGCCAGCCAATCGCAGTGACCTCAGAGATGTCAACTATAAAGCCAGACTTTGAGACTCTTTTCAGGAGCAAAAAACATTCCCAATTGTCCCGTTAATTCTGCAAAACTAGAACCAGAACCTAGAACCACTAGAAAACTGAACCATTCAAGATTCAGTGTTCTTTGGTTTTGACTAATGCAGTACAACACAAGTTAATTGAAGTTATTTTTTTACACTTGAATTGCATTTTGTGTACTTGAATGTCACCTTGGTTAATATTTGTAGTTTGTGGATTGAAAACTGCTGCACCTTTATTTGCTGTTTTGTGCAATGTCACTAAAGTTAGATTAAGTTGAGTTTCACTTGTGTCCTCGAGATTCACTTTGTTTTTTAGTTCAAATTCAGCCGCTTAAAGGTAACATATTCCTCTCTACTATCGCAAGTGTTTATTTTATCATTCAATTAGAATTTTTTGTCTATTGGCACACTGTCATATTTGGTAATATGTCTGGTTTCATCAAAATGAGACGTTGAAATCGAGGTCGCGGCTTGTCTATAAGGAGTGACGGCGGGTCCCGAAGCCTGACCGGTTGAGAACCACTGGTCGAAGACGCTTGTTTGTTTTGCACACTTCAGCTAGCAGAAGCAACCGGCTGTCCGCCAGGAGCACTCGATGCCAAGCTAGGGGGAAGAGGAGACGGCTAAACGCTGGCAGGACTGCGCCGACAAGATCCAGCCCTCTCGTCGTCATTGGAACGAAAGCCGCGATCGCCGTTGGCCAAGCAGCGTGTCCGGCGGGATGAGAGCTGGCGCTCTACACGGGACACATATCCGCCCCTAAAACAAGCCAATTTCACCAAGGCAAGAAGTTTGCTGTGAAAGTGTCTCGAATTCTTGATCTTTGGGGTAGCATGCCACAGACATGTTATTATTAAGACACCTGATAATTGTTTCAAATTGTGAACAAAGGCATATGTCTCCTTTAAGGACCGTTTGTTTGAAATCGCAGCTCATCACTTAAACCTCGTCAAAGTGGCCTTGGATTGCTTTTTCTCAACCTCACTGGCACGAGACAAACTTTTGACGCCACTTATTTTTGACCTTGGCGAAAACCCGATTTTGCTCGTTTCAACTTTTGGACGTGACTGGAAACACGCTCTGATGAGGAACACAAGGTGTCGTCCGAATGCCAAAAAAAACTGAAGCTTTGAACGTGAGACACAATGGGGGGGGGAAATAAATAAAAAATGAGGAAAACAGCCTCGCTGTTATGACATCTTCAAGGAAACGAAGCAGAAAGTTTGTCCTAATTCTCGTTTAATTGCACGCTGAGACCACCGCCGCTGCGGTGGGAATAATCAGCTCCATATTTTGTTATGAACACCATATTGCCACCATTTTGAAATGGAAACGCTGTAAACAGTTGCAGCTTAAGTCCTCTCGCCTGTCACGTTTGTGAGGCCAAATCTGGACCAAGAGCCGTGAAACATTGTTGTGCTCGTCTTCAGAGGGAGAAACGGCCCAAATGGATGCGAGTGTAAATACAGCGTGATGGGGACGAGATATGGCAGAAGCATCTTAAGAGCCCAGGCTGCAAATATGGTCATATATTTTACATCGGTGTTTGTCAAAGTGTCATTCATGAAGAAAAACACCGTTTACAATTACACTACATTATTGTGCCAATATTGTTTTTGGCAAGGACTATATTTTTATATTTTACTTTAAGGGAAGTAGTTGTCTTTTTTTTTTTTTTTTTTTTTCTCCCCTCCCCCACAAGTTGACAGCTGACTTCACGATAAAATGATGATGGCACACAGAAGCAGACAACATTTTTGGTTGTCTGCAGGTGGATAATTTAAGTTCGATCGAGCTATGCGAGCCTACATACAAATATTGAATAATTTTGTCATGTTTGCATGATTATACAATATTTATGTTTTGTTTGCGTTGTTGTGTTTGGCAAAGGCTGCTATGCGCGTTTTGATCATGCTTGCGTTATGTAAAAATGTCTTGTGATGGGAGAGAAGCGGGATGTTGATAGTGGCGCGTAGGTTAAAAGGTTTGGCAAATCTTGTTCTATGATGTAAACATTTTATGTGGAGCTAATTTTTTAAAGGTCTCGGTGGCATTTGGAAAGGGTGTGTAGCTGAAGGGTCACCAAAGGTTGTTCTAAGACAAAATCTGGCTTTGTACACCGAGCTTGGAGCAATTATTTTTTTTGTGTCACACAGTTTGATCATTGTACAGTCGGATGATTACACACTTGTTGTTGGTTGTAAACAGTGTGACAGCGGGTGCGTCATCTCTGTGGGAATGTCAACAAAAGCTGTTCTATGACGTAAATTCAAAAATCTAGCCATGCACGTTTTGACCATGTTTGTATGATTAAAAATGACGCTTTAAAATGGGCTTTGTTTGGATTATAATTATTATTTTTTAAACGGAGAGAAGGGGTGCATCACCTGTCGTGATGTTGAAAGGTGTACGTAAAAGTTCCACGATGTAAAAATCCAGCTTTGTTTTAGCAATTTTTTAAAGGTTTTGCTCATGTTTGCATGATTACGTACTTTTTTTTGTAGGGTGTGTTCAGGGCAGAGGGGGGTGCGCCATCTCTGTGGTCGCCGCACGACTCTACTATTTCCGGAGTACTTTGTGAGCGTGTACTGAGTTTGTTTGTCATGCTTCTAGAGAAAGTTCCCTCTTGCGACCAGGAGCGACAGAGCGCCCTGGACGAGGCTCGGCAGAACCCCCGCGAGGCCGTCTTCATCCCCGACTGCGGGCCCGGCGGCCTGTACAAGGCCGTCCAGTGCCACCAGTCCACCGGCTACTGCTGGTGCGTGCTGATAGACACCGGACGACCCATTCCGGGAACCTCCACCAGGTAATGAATGCATGTTACGCACAAAATGGCGCCAAAGTATCGCTTAAAAAAAAAAAAAGCAAATAGGTGAGTTTTCCAGCGAATAACACAAGATAGGTTCCCAAAAATCTGAAACTAGGTGAAATTGCGATGTTTATGCAAGAGAATTATAAACATAGTAATAGTAATGAAGTATTTTTACCTTGTCACTTCCCACCACTGCCAGGCATGCGCTCTCCAACAAGCGTTTGCTAGGGTTGTAATTAATACGTTCAATTTATTTGAGCCTATAAAAACACAGGAGCCCAGCAGACCCGGATTTGATCCCCGTGGAGCCCAAGCCAGGTTTTTCACACCCCTGATAGACGGGGGACGACTGCCCTTTTCACCCGATACTTGCTGTGTTCCTGTCTTGTGTATCTTCTCTCAACAGGTACCAGACGCCAGAATGTGACAGCGCCGCACATTCTCGCAGCGCCGACGCCGAAGATCTGTTCCAGGGCCGAGACCTGACAGGTTTTTCCTTCGTTTTTTTTTTTTTTTTTTTCCTTTTCTACCGCTGTCAAAGTTAACCTTTGGATGGCGTTACCATGAGCCACGTTTACAGTGAGCCATGGGCAAATGTTATTGTGTTGGGTTGCCATTATCCTTCACGTTCCTCCCGTATCCAGAGATTCGTTAGTAAGGCTAACGTGTAGCCATGTAGTATCGGGACAAAAGGCAGTAATTTCCAACCACTGTGCTGTGAGAAATCATCAGCTATGTGTGCTGCGGGAAATAATCCAATTTCACTTAATTGGTCTGAAAATTATTATTCTACTACTAATGGAGCTTTCTTCATCTATCTATACCAGTGACATTTGTGTTAATGGTGTGCCTTGAGATTTTTCTAATGCAAAACATGTGCCTTGGCGAGACCCAACGCAGTGGTTGTCAAACCTTATTAGGGCTAGGGAAAAAAACTGCTAAATCGACTTCAATAATAGGTCGACATAGAATTTCTTCCTCAAAGCTCCGCCGCGACCAAAAACAAATAAAAAAATAAAATAAATAAAATAAAATACATTTGAAAAAGTTCGGCCCGGAGTCATATTTGTGCCGCCAGAACCAATGTTTCACATGGACATTTATTGCAGACGGACGCAGTCTTGGGTCACTGTTAAACTTTGCTAAAAACGACAGAGGTGCGTCTGCAAGGGATTTTTTAAGACACTATTAAATGTGTAATGTACATATAACATGACGTATGAGTCAGCTGAATGGGAGTTAGCGTTCTTTTTCTTTTCTTTTTTCCCCCCCAAAATGGTAATTGCTAGCATGCTAATGCTAGTCGCGAATGCTTACCGTTTAGCAAAGGCGGATTTTGTTGTCTCAAATTCTGTACAGAGTTTATACCATACACTCAGTACCAACGTGCAGTTTAAGGATAGAAGTCCAGCCCTCATAAATGAGAATAAAATGCATGTTAGTGAGAGGGAAAAAAAAGGCAGTGGGGGGTGGGGGCAAAGATTACTGAAGTACTTGACAAAATATCTATGTGATAATTAACTCTAAAAAGATTCCATCATGACAGCCCAAAACCTTTTACGCCAAGTGCTGCCTTAAAAAAACTAAAAAAAAAAAACTCTCCAAGTACCATCATCATAACCAGCATTAAAATATTGGAGCATAGTAGGCCCATGTGTTCATCTAAAAATGAGACCGAGGCTTTATTAAAAAAGTAGATTTCATATTGTAAGCCACTGTAACATTATACACGGTTTAAACATTGACACTGCACATAAGTATAGGAAAATATTCAAATGATTCAATTAAAATGAATTGCACATAATTGACTCCCCCCCCGCCCCCCATAAGAAGGTTTATACTGTACTGTAATTGCCTGTATGGGCAACATCTTGTTTCTTCGTTATGCCGTTAATCTGTCTCCCAAACCTCAGTCTAACGAGTCAAATTAGACATGGAATGTAATATTGCTGTTTGTTCTATTTTCTCCAGGCTGTCCCGAGGGGAAAAAAGGGGAATTCATTACGAGTCTTTTAGACGCCCTGACCACAGACATGGTTCAAGCCATAAACTCACCAGCCCCTTCTAGTGGCGGGAGGTAGGTATCGACAACCTCAAATGACGCATAATCTGGCACATCAGTCAGTACCAGCAAATGTTGTGTATGACTATTAAAAATGATGTACATATGGTATATTAGAGGTGTTTAAAATTATGTAAATATGATACAATTCAGGTGTAGATACATTAAATATGATGTAAATATGATGCATACAGTAATAGGCAGACACATTTAATATGACGTAGTTATGTTATTTTAGAGGGATAATAAACGTGATATCTACATACATACAAATATGGTACCTTACAGAGACTTACAAGACATATTTCGTGGCTAATGTCTCCCCTTGATCACGCTCCATTGTTTTGTAACGCAATCCCATCTTCCGATCTGCTTAATTTAAATTATGGGATTTTTTTTTCAAGTTTTTCAAGGAAGCGCTCGTGGTTTTCATTTCACACTGTCACCCATATTAGCAGAAAAGATAAAATTCAGATGGGTATCAAAAGATTCAAGTTCTACGTACCCTCAAACGTTTGTTGCAGATTATAAAACAAACGTTATTGCTATGATTCATTTGATATTGACTGCCAGCAGGTTCGTGGAGCCGGACCCCAGCCACACGCTGGAGGAGCGGGTGGTGCACTGGTACTTTGCCCAGCTGGACGCCAACGGCAGCCAGGACGTCGGCAAGAAGGAGCTGAAGCCCTTCAAGAGGTACCTGAAGAAGAAGGCCAAGCCCAAGAAGTGCGCTCGCAAGTTCACCGACTACTGCGACCTGAACAAGGACAAGGCCATCTCGCTGCACGAGCTCAAGGGCTGCCTTGGAGTTGCCAAGGATGGTAAGAAATAGGCTGGACAAAAACTACAAAAAAAAAAAAAAAAACTAATTTGAGCTGTATGATAATCAACCAGTCAGGGCTCATACACTGTACTTAAAGTACGAGTACAGATTCTTGTGTAAAAAGAGTCTGGTAAAAGAAGTACAGATTCAACTCTTAAATACAAAAGTATCGTTTACTCACTCTGTACTTGAGTAGAAGTTAGTAAGGGACACTGTGGTAAAAGCACAAATTCAACTGATACTCTATTTAATTGCACTCTTCTTTTTAGGAAATGAACTCAGTGCAACAGTACCAGTAGTAATACTTATAACACAGTGGAGCTCTTTGTAGTAACGTGAAACACGTTAATCTTCGATCAATGAAGTTTGGCAGCTCGTTTTATGATGTTAAATTGTTGAACATCCTAAATGGGAATTTAATAAAGGTCCTATTTGCATACACGTTTTAACAAAAGGGACATTTGTTTTCTAAGAGGAAGCCCTTATTTCCCCATGCTCTGTAAAGAAAAAAAAAAAGTTTATTTCTATGATTTCTGTGAAAGTTGATGCTTACCCAGCCTTACTCGGAACAGATTATTTCCATTATTGGACTTGAGGGATTCCACTATGAGCGTCTCAAGCTGCTCACCATCTCATAAAGTTTTAATAGGTTCTTCATTGCGGCGCTTTGTGACAAAGTTATAAAGAAGGCTATGCAAAAATGGTTCCGTCTTGTAAACATCAACCTGGAGGGGGATTTGACTCATCAGGTCATCACTGGAGGCACTCAAATTTCCAAAGTAGCTGAAAAAAAAAGCGTTGCGTAAGTTAACATGCGTGTTGCCAGAATACACTAAATATTCATCTAGAGTACACACTTAAAAGCTCACTAAGGTCTTCATAGTCTAAAAGTTCGAGAGTGTTTTTTTATTTAAGATTAAAATCTCATGTTAAATTATTAGTCATGTTTTTTACTTATTGATGTGTTACTTTTGCAGGTGGTTCAACAGCAAGTAGCATCTACGGGACAAGGCAAGGGACAAATGTGTTCAGTAAGAGTGACTAATACTACTAGTTTTACTAATATGTGTCTGCTTATAGTTTGTTATTAGTTAATAGTTTTTGTTTTAACCCAGTTAATATGCACATTAATCACACTAGTCATTTATTCATTGCTTAGGTATTGTTTTTTTTTGCTCCCAAAATTGTCTCGTAGTGCCTTCTTGGAGGGTTTTGAAAATTCAGCCCCTCAAGCCAGTTTCCTTCAGGAACAGACAATTTGATAGGCTTGTGTACATGAGTAGATCAACAAAAAAGTTGCAGGAAGCCATGCATGAAAGACTCAAGAAGTCTGACCTTTCTGTTGGAACAGGCCTTTTTGGCTCACTAGCACCCTGTAGCATTGTTTTAAAAATTCAGCCCCCAGAGCCAGCTGGCCTTAGGACTGGGAAATTTGGTAGGCATGTCAATCGTAAGAATAAAAGTCAAAAGAAACCATGCCTGAAAAGACTCAGGGAGTCTGTTATTTTGGTTTGAAGTGGCCATTTTGGCTCATTTTGGCCGTTTCCAGGGGTTCTTCAAAGAGGGACTTATGTCTGATTGCTACCAAATTGTCTTTTCTTTCAAACTTTTCTGTCACTCTGTGATAGAGGCCCAGGTATCTTTTTTTGTCTGTCATTGACACGCCAGTGGAAACGCTTTGAAAAAGTGTCATTTTCCGTGACTCCACCTCTGACATGATGCCGCCGTTGTGAAATTTCTTCCTTTACGTTTTGGGGCCATCTTCAAACCTCCTCGCCGATCTCGTTTTGATGCATCGAACGTCCTTTTATAGGACCTTCGTGGTTTATGCAGATTGCAGAATGTGGTCACGAGACATTTAATTAGAATCAATTCTATTTTACTGACATGCAGGGTGGGGAGAAGAAAATTGGCCGGTGCGCGTGTGTCATGAATCCGACGGTGATTTTGCGTTTACATTGAACCTATAGAGTATGAACATTTCTACACATTTATAAGTTCACGAGGCCCATTGTGTTCAAACATACCTCAATAATTCTCAACGGCCTTTGCGCTCCATGTCGCAATGTTGAGTCGCTGTTTTATTGAACGAGCTTATTAAGAGCATGTGGCGACCAAACACGACGTAGAGTAAAGAAATAAAAACCAGGCAAAGTCTTGAAGTGCTGAAGTTGTGGTGTTTTTTTTCCATTTGGATGAGAGCTCCCAGTGCGGCCATTTTCTCCGCAGAAACCTCCCGCCAAGTCAAGCAGCAGACGTGCTGTTAATATGGTTCCCTTGGTCCCTCAAATGAACATGACCACATTTTACTCAGTTGGAAGATTTGGCTTCACGAGGTCCTTTCACAACAGACTGTTTGCTAAGCCACTGATTCCCAACCATTGTTCTGTTAGTGTGTGGTGCAAGATCATCAAGTTTACCATGCTAAATTCCATCCATCCATCCATCCATTTTCTGAGCCGCTTCTCCTCACTCGGGTCGCGGGCGTGCTGGAGCCTATCCCAGCTGTCATCGGGCAGGAGGCGGGGTACACCCAGAACTGGTTGCCAGCCAATCGCAGGGCACATAGAAACAAACAACCATTCGCACTCACAGTCATGCCTACGGGCAATTTAGAGTCTCCAATTAATGCATGTTTTTGGGATGTGGGAGGAAACCGGAGTGCCCGGAGAAAACCGACGCAGGCACAGGGAGAACATGCAAACTCCACACAGGCGGGGCTGGGGATTGAACTGTGAGGCTGACGCTTTAACCAGTCGGCCACCGTGCCGCCATGCTAAATTCCACTTACCGTAATTTGTCATGTATAATGCGCACCCATGTATAATACACACCCCCAAAGCTGACCTCAAAATTCTGGAAAACCCTTCTACCTATGTATAATGCATTTTTACAATGCATGATTTGGCTTCTACCCATATGATCAAAACGTGAAGTATTATCTGTATTTTGTTAGTTTTTTTCCCCCCAAAGAATTATTCTGTAGTTAAGCACTTTATTTGACCATTTCTTTTTTTATTTACTTGTTCTTATTTTGAAATTCACAGCCCTACTTTTATTTAGTAAATGAGAAAACAGACAGTTGTGCTCATGTTTGATTACCGAGGCAGCATTTGTATGATGTGTACAACAATTCTTTAAGGAAAACATGAAGGGCCAGGCGAAAACACATTGAATTTTATTTTAATGGGTTTCAAATTAAACTGTCAAGCATTTCAGAAAAGCATTATCATTAAACAAAACATAACCATAAAGAAATTAATGATGGTTGTTGCTCAGTCATATTTAAAAAAAACAATATTTCACAAATTCCGCGAGAGTATGAAAACCTATGAGCACAACTGTACTACATTTATGCAGTCATATGTACCCCTGTCATATTGGAATGAAAGTGTAGGCTAAAACTTTTTCATAACCTGTAGGTGGCGGTGGTATATTGGAATGAAATTGTACAGCTTTTTCATAACCTCCAGATGGCGGCATACATTTATAAAATGTGAAAGGTTTTTTCCCATTTTCCCCTATACCTGTGTATAATGCGCACCATTGACTTTTGAGAATTTTTTGGGGGAAAAAAGAATGTGCATTATACATGAGAAATGATGGTAATTGGTCCAAAGATTATTATTGAATAGTGTATCTTTGTTCATGTATCTATGCCAGCGGCATATATTGACAAGCAGAACAATTAAATTCTCTTCCACTATGTGGATGTACAACGTGTATTCACCAGTTGCCATTCATACAATTCATCATTCTCTCAGTATACATACAGCGAACAACCCTTGATTCAAAGTGTGCTTGTTTCAAGCAGTTTGTCACTCCCAGTTATTTTTTAGTGTAAAAATGACAGAACAAATGAGAATTTAATGTATGTTTCACACCAAAATCTTCAAACAAACCATATAATAAAAAAAGCCCGCTCGCTTAATGCTAACATCGTGCGAATGGAAATTAGCCCGTACCGTGTCACAGTAATTCTAAACCTTCAAACAACTGCCAACTGTATGGCTGTAATGTTCTTAAGGTGAATTTTTGTAAATATTAGTATTAGAAAATTGCGATATAGCGGGGGCGCAAAGGATTACTCTCCTTAGCCTGTTAGCGGGAGAACACTGTACATACAGTATGTTTTCAAAGGCTAATTTGAAAAATATATTTTCTTTCTCAAATATAATCTAAACGTTAAGTTTGCTGTCTAACTAAGGGGTGTGGGTCACAAAAAAATATTTGTGCATGTATTATATAATAATTTTGTCTATAAAGCCTTTGGGTTATTTACCCACGCTTCTGGTAGAACTGGTCCATTGACTTTTTTTGCACATTTGTTCTTACCAAATTTGTCGAAGTTCAACTGATTAGATAAGAGATATAAGATAATGATTTAAATATAAGATAATTTGTTTTACAAAACTCTATAGTTAGGCTGGGTAATATGGCCTTAAAGTCAATTTGCAGATTTTTTTTTTCCCCCCAGAAAAAAAATCTGATTTCTGATTTGAATAATTTTGTTCCCTCATAGAAAAAGCAAATGACATACATACCTCATGTGTTCCGATCCCTACAGATGTGTTTTGCTAGTCGAAATTGACTTGCTCTGACCAACCAATCAGAGGATGGAAAATGCTGACGTAGTGACCTCTGAGGCGAAATTAAGATCTGATTGGTTCAAGAAACAGTCCCATTGCTAATATAGGTTGAGTTACATCTGCCAGCATGACTGATTCTGAAGGCCCTGAGCAGATTACACTGACATGGCAACACAGAGACTGCAATCTGAATGGACAAAACAAAAATGTAACATTCATATACATGCTGGGAATGACCGCACAACCACTGGATGTCATGAACGCCAAATTCCAACTTACACAGTGAAATTGGATAAGGATCAATTCAAAATACATGTAAATATCAAATAAATATATTATTTATGGTCAATAGTCTAATAAAACTGTATATAGGCGCTAAATGGGGACTTGGGTACTTAACCTGCAGTGTATGTAAATCCAAGCCAACGCTCTGGGTTGTTAGTCATGTGAGTCACGTCGGCTCTTATGCATTTTGGCTAACATAACTGTACTTAACGTATCGAATGTCTAAAACGAGCGGTCGTTGTAAATAGTTGGCTGTAATCGTTCATTTCCAAGTGCACTCCGATGTGCCACACGCGTGAGATTTATGGCGCCGCCGAGAGACGTTGAACGGTAAATCCGGGAGCTACAAAGAATGCACCTGCATTAAAAACGTCACAAAGCGCGCCTACAAACGCAAGTTTCCACATACTGACGTGCACAGTTCCATACCTTGTAACGCCACACACACACTCATGCAGCTGAACTATAATGTTGCCATCTGTAAGCAATCAAAGATCATCTCCTTTTCTCCCAGGCCCCCATATGTCAATTATATTTATATATATAAAAAAAGCCTAGTTCCAGCCATCTTTAATGAGGTAAAGCACTGTGAAGGCCCTCTTGAAATTGCTTTGTCGTAACTATTTTTAGGTCAAATAAGTCCTCATACTCAAAAACTCACAAAATGTTGCATGTTGAAAATATACAGTACATTTGGTAGTGGTGTCATGGGTAAACCCACACACGCACCAAAAAAGCCTCAGGAAGCCATGCCTGAAAAGGCACAAATAGTCTGCCATTGTAGGGTCTGACTTGCCTAATACATGATTTTGTTATGTGAAAATTCAGCCCCCAAAGCCAGTATCCCTTAGGCATGCCACAAGGTCTCAACAGCCCATGTCTGAAAAGACACAGTGGGATAGACGCAAAAATAGTTGTGTTTTCGGGCATGTTGAGGCCCCCCAAAAAGGCAATTCATTTGGCGATTAACACCTAAATGCATGTCCTATACGATAGAATCAGCACATTCATACTTTGCTGTGTCTTTCTGCCCTGTGATTGCAGTAGGTCGTCTGGTGTGAGAGGAGAACGTTCCAGGAGCCGAGACGAGAGCAGAGGTCACAGAAAGAAGGCATCAACACGCTCGCTTGACGGTGAAAAAAAAGAGTGACGGATCGGAGAGAAAATAACTTCTTGACTTATTTCATGCAGACACACACACACACACACACACAAAAACAGAAGAAAACGAAGCAGCGCCAAAATATTTGCACTTTCTCCTCCCTGTGTTTGACGTTATGTTTGTATTTTGGATTGTTTGTGGTTTTTAAGTGACTGAAAATGTGTTTCTGTAAGAGTAAGAATATATATGTAAAGTCGTCATATAACAAGTGGATTATGTGCACGAAGTTAGCAGTTAGCGGGCTAAAATGCACATTGCTCTCAACTAGGGATGGGCATAATACATCGTTGAATTGATCATTAACCATTCCGTGGATTGTGTGGAATCGCGTCTTGAAGCAGCGCAGGTACAACAGAGCGTGCTACTAGTTTGTGGTCTTAAAGAAGACCTACACAACGTCAACTATGGGCATTGAAACAGGAGTGTAGAACATTGGGAGGATTCTCCCAAGCCATTAAAAAACGATTAATTGTTTGTTCATGATTGCTGTACGTCGATTGCGTGGAATCGCGTCTCAAAGCGACTTGAGGCAGAATGGAGTGCACTACAAGATTGTTGTCTAAAGAAGGACAACAGGGTGTCATCGATGGGTATCAAAACAGGAGTTCAGAACATTCATAGCAATTTTCCCATCCCAATACAAAAACGATGAATCATTCATAATTACACCGATTATGGGGAATTGTGTCTTGAAGCTAATACGTGACTGGTTTGCTGTCTAAAGAAGTCAAGCATCAGCTATGGACATTGAAAGAGGAATAAGAACATTTAGAGAGAGAGAGATTCTTTCAGTAAGTTAAAAATAAAGTAAAAAACAATTAATTGATCGTTAAGAATTCCATCGATTGCGTGAGATTGAGTGCACAAGACGCAGTTGGCCGTCTAAAGAAGAGGAACGGAACATCAGCGATGGGCATCAAAACAGGAGTTCAGAATGCTCACAGAAGGATTTTTCCGTGCAATAATATGAAAAAAAATGACCCAGACTCATTTCTTGTTTACAATTACATCTATTATGCGGAATCCTATCTTGAAGCAATTGTGGCTAAATCTAGTACGCTACTAGTTTGCTTTGTCTTAAGACCAGCATGAAAACATAGGCTATGGGAATCGAAGTGTTCAGAAAATTTTCTGAGTTTCTCCCATCCTCTTAAAAATCATGTTTAAAAAAAAAAAATGTTCGGAATTCGTCGATTGCGTGGGCACACGTCTTAATGAAATAGAGTGCACTGTGAATTTGCTGACTAAAGAAGGATAACATGATGTCAGCTATGGGCGTCATAACAGGAGTTCAGAACACTCCCGAAGAGATTCTCCTATCCTTTAAAGATTAAAAGAATAAATTGATAAGTAGTCAGTGATTGTGGGAAATTGACAAACTGGAGCTGCCCTACGAGTTGTTTTTTTTTGTCTAAGGAAGACATCAGTCAGGGGCATTGAAACGGGTTCAGAACATTCGGAGGGTTCCTTCTAGCCCATAAAAAAAAAATATATATATATACATCTATATAAAAACTAACAATGAATTAATCTTTGAGTTCTGTGGCTTTTCTGAAATCTTGATGAAATGGAGTGCACTACAAGTTTGCTGTTTAAAGGACAACAGCGTCAGCTACCGACATCTAAACAGGAGCTCAGACCATTCCGACTCTTCATTTTCTCCATAGTCGATCAAAGAAATGCCGTGGATTGCCCATCCCTACTAGCAACGGCGAAGGAATGTTTGTTGTACATATGAACATGCGCAACTAATTAGAATGAAACTGTGACTCCCGACTTTGAATTCATCAGCACATAATTTTAGCTGTATGGATCCCCTTGCACTGTAAATAGGGTTGCAAAGGGGTGGAAAATTTCCGGTAAATTTCTGGAAGCTTTCCGGTAAATTTTATTTGGGAAATATTCCAATTCAGACACTTTCCATGGGAGTTACTGGGAATTGATGGGAAGTAACTGGGAATTAAGGCGACTTTCATGGAAACCTTTCACATTCAAGCATGAATATAAACATTTTGTTTTGTCATAAATAGACATCCATGAAAAATAGAGAGCTCTCCTTTCTCACACGTGAGGGCATTACAGCACAGCGGTGCCTTGAGATACGAGTGGCCAGACTTAAGTTTTTCGAGATACAAGCCGTCAGTCTGACTTTTTTTTTTTTTTTTTTTTTGCTTTGACTTGCAAGTGCAAATTTAAGAATATGTATAGAAAATATATATTGAACAATTAATTTTAAAAAAGAGGCTGAAAGCAGTTGAAGTTTACTGTCACATTAAACACAAAACAAAGGGAATTACACGTGTATTCAAACCAGCATAGCTTTGCCTTATGAAAAGGTCTGCTCAACTTAATGCTAACAAACAATGCAAACACCACTGAAATGCTAACGGTTAGCATCGACAGTTGCAGTTTTGGAAGCTAGACTATTTGCAAACAAACAGTTGAGACACATTTGGACAGATGATATAACAATCCTCACCGGCATATATTCTTTATCCTCTGCAACAAATGACTAATATTACAGCATTTTACAAAATCAGAAGTAGTCGTTTCTTCTTTCTTTGTGTCTGCATGACTTTATACTGCCTCGCAGTGGCCAAGGCGGGCACACCAGAAGGAGCAGCACCATGAATTGGATTGCAGCATTAAGTCATGATGCACAAACTGTTTAATTCTTTACATTCTTTTGAATTATGACATTACTCTGTTTTTATACAGTAAAATACTGTAGAGAGCAATTTTTTTTAGGGGGGTTGGAACGGATTTATGGCATTTCCAGTGAGTTTCCAGATGATTTGAGATAAGAGTCTTGTCACGGAACGAATTAAACTTGTATCTGAAGGCACCACTTTACCTTAATTTTTCATTTTTTCTCCCACTTCTTTCGAGCGTGTGTGAAGCTTGCTCGTACCTAAAATTTTGGCTCGTAACACATAAAGTAGCGGAAAAAAATCTATCAAAGCTTGGATCACGAAAAGTCATGAAAGTCACTGTACTTGTATTCAATGTGTTTGCTTTTTATAATTTTTTGGGGTCAGAATTATGCTCAAATATGTTTTCCCCAATTAGATTTAACTTCCCAAAGAGCCAAGCCTCAATTCTGTAAATTCCTGGTTTATTCCTGTTTATTCCCATAAATCCCTGTTAATTCCCATGGAAAGTTTGAGAACTCCCAGAATTTTGCAACCCTAACTGTAAACAACCTTTCTAGAAACATTAGCGGTTTTTGGCAGTGTGATATCTGGCTTGCATTGCGGCGGGACGAGTTAGCGCCGAGTAAGGATTCACTTCACTTGTCATGAAGTGCCGACGTGATGTTGGCCTGATGTTTTTAGAGCTAAAGCTGGGCATAAACTGTGTCATTTACCTAACTCACACAACTAAGTTAATTGAGTTAATAATGGGACAAAATGGGTGGGACAAAAAATATCCCTATTGCAATGTTAGGGTTGGGCGATTTGGCCTGAGTATAAAATCTTTTTTTCCACAAAAGAAATATGATTGAAATCTTTTATTGTTTTCCACCAAAAAATATGATTAATTTAATCAATTCTATCGTGCTTTTGTGAGATTTGAATTTAAAATGGTGAATTTTGCACACTGAAATCATTGTCAAAAAGAGTCCGTGTTGAAAATATGATGCTAAAAAAGTCCACGTTAGAAATTGAAATTCAAGCTCAGGTGGCACAGATTGACTTCCATACATCCATACGTGCGTGTACATGCACATGAAGCGAAGACTCTCCGTAACAACCCGGGCTTAGCTTAGCTCCTCCCCAACATACTGTACAAAACTCATATCTCAGTCGAGATGTATCATTTCAATATGCATCCTTGGACCAACTGTACTACTTTCCTATTTCGATGGTGCTTTGTCGGCATCATGTCAAATCTTAGGGTGCTTTGGAAAGTACAAACAATGCGAATAGGTGAGTTTTTCAGCAAATAAATAATAATAAAATAGCAATACACAAGTTAATCGCCTGCTGCAGTTAAAACGTTATTAAACGTTAAACGCCTTTGACAAAAAAATCGGAACATTACATTGGGTTCAAAATATCACAACATTGATGTATCGCATCGTTTATCTTTCAATATGTCGTCAAACAGCCAATGAAACGTTTCTATTATGTATTATAGAATATTAAATGTCCAACATGCACCGATTTCCATGAGAACAATTAAAAACAAACGGCAAAAAAGAAGTGGAGATTAGATTAATTCGCTCAGTCTATGCCCAATTTAGTTTTGGATGAAACGGAAGGTGACTGGACTCGCTTTTTCGCGAACATCAGGCATAAGCAAACAGCGGCTGAAGTTTAGTCTGTGCTACTCGTCCCTAAAGTGCAACCCAACATTTGCCAGCATTTTGTCTGCACACAATGCTTGGAGATCAATGTTTGTTTGTTTTTCCTAATAACTTTTTTTGTAAATTCAAATTCAACCTAAAATAATAAAAGCTATTGAAAAAGCAATTCTGCGAGTGTTTAGTTAAAACCAGCACGACTGTTTCAACTGTACCTTGTCTCCCCATCCCCCCGTAAATGCACTCAACAACTGTCGAGAAGATGTAGCATTGCCAGCAAATAATAACGGTGACTAAACACGAGCAGTAAATGGAATACTATGTTTACATGCCTCAGTCCATTAATAATGGCCGCCCTACTCTGGTTAATCCTGCTTTTTGTACACAACGTTTGACGTTTTACAAACGGCAAGCCATAAAATAAATATTTGAATCTCCGGAGAAATATCAAAAGTCAACAGGTTGATTGTTTTCCTTCGGGTTTCTTTGTAATACGTTGTGTTCCAAATTGAGACTATCCCCAATAGAATTGTGTACAGTTGTTTTTGGAATAGCAGTTATAATTAAAGCTCAAGCACAGGACTTGAATTTTGTTTTGTTTTTCTGAAGCCAAATAAACCCCCATTTGGAGGGTTTTCTCTCAGATTTTGCAGTCGTCACGGTTGTCATGTATGTATGATTACATATGAAATTGAGTCTGTAGCACCCTGCTGGGGAAAAAAATAAATAAAATCCTGACACCAGTTTCCTGTAGCAACGTGAAATTTGGTGGGCATGTCTATTATTAGCAGACTCAAAGAAACCTTGCCCGGAAATACTCGAGAAGTTCTGCCATTTTGGTTATAAGTGGGCATTTGGGACATTCACGGGGTCCTTTAAGGACAAACGTGTCCCAGAGATGTTGTCCAATAGCTACCAAATTTGAAAAGCATATACTGTAGAAGACAGACGGACGGGTGGAAAGAGGGGCGGAGCACGGTGGACAAGTCCAATACTACAATAAAACTCTTAACTGATTTTGTCCGATTGTTACCAAATTTTAACCCTCTCTAGGAGACAGACAAACAATGCTATATCACACACACACACACGCACACACAAATTGAGTTCTGCTGTCATGAGCTATTATTTACTTGTTCAACCACTGCATACTCTTCAGAAGTGATTCACATCTGTGTTGCATAAACAAACTTCTGGAACCTGTGAACTAATCTCCCAGCCCCAGGACGTTAGACCACATTCCACAATTTTGTCCCAAAAAAGCGTCACTAAATGTTAAGAATGCATAAAGTTTTAGGTGGTTACTCTTCTCAAATCTGAGTCTAATTTGAACGGGACAGATTGGGAATGTGTCCATCTAGGGTTAAATACTGAACGCGTGTGTGTGCGGGCGCTCAAGTGCTTCCAGACACCCTAAAGCAGTCTAAAGACTAAAGCAATCACCGCTAATGGCGTTGGGTGAGCCGCAAAGAAGCAGGCTCAAAAGACGACTGTCAGTCTGAAGCCAAGATTCCTCACCAGAGGCCACGTTCCTCGACAAACCCCTGATTGGTTAAGATCGGCAAGGCATCTTTAGACCATTTCTCTCCCCCCCCCCCCCCCCCCCCCCCCTTTTCTAAATAAGCAGATGTTAGATCGCATGACCAAAAAATAAATAAAATTGGCTGGGTAGTGCCCCCCTGCAATAAAAAAAAGTTCACTAAGCGGGTGGTTCTCAAACCTTTTACACCAAGTACCACTTCAAAGTCTTTTCAAGTGTCACCTGCATTACAGTAACATAGTAGTTACTAGGTGTTCATCAAAAACAATGCTGTTTTATTCCTAAAAAAGATATGGACTGTAACATTATGCAGTTTAACACTGCTCTTAAATATATAGAAAAAGAAGAAAAAAAGCACTTAAATAATAATTCTATTAAAATGTATTGAACTTAAGTTAAATAAAAATTGTCCTTAAAAATAAATGTTTAAAAACAAACACTTAAACAGTAAGTGCAAATGTATGGCACTGTACTTAAAAGTTAAATACAACTGAACTGTACTTAAAAATGTCTCTACTTGAAAAGGAAAAAAAAAAAAACTGTATTAGGAAGAAGCTTAATCTTTATTCTAATACAATGGTGCCTTGGGATACGAGTTGAAGTCATTCCGTGACTATGCTTGTAACTCAAAACACTTGTCTCAAATCATCTTTTCCCATTGAAATGAATGGAAATGCCATAAATCCGTTCCAGCCTTCCTCCATAAAACAACAAAATATTTTGTAAAGTGTATTTTAATTAGGAAAAGTAACTCTCCATAATATTGTACTTTATATAAATAGTAATCCTATAATTATCCTTCCGGTGTGCCCACCTTGGCCACATGGAGGTGGTATAAAACGGGATATACTGTTCATTGAGGCGTTATTGTGATTCCCACTAGAGTTTTAGAATGTTTAAAAATTGTCGAAAACAGCCCCCAAAGCCAGTTTCACTTAGCAACATAGAACTTGGTAGGCAGGTCTATCACGAGTAGACCCCCAAAACAGACGGGGCATAACGTGTTTGTTTTTGTCTGTGCGTGTGGTGAATTTAGAATAACAGTCGAAACCATGACAATGTAGCTCCCCGTGGTCGTAAATATCGGGTCGGGTTGGGGACTTACTCCCGTGCACAGTGACCATACAGGGCCTGACCCTTTTGGGTCTTCGTTCACTGCTGATGCCCTTCTTGAGGAGTGTGTGTGCATGAATGTTGCGGTACCAGGTGCCTTTCTCGTTTGAAGCTGACATGCAATTAAAAGGTGCACTCTCACAATCAACACTAATAGCTTCCATGCGCGGAGCGAAGTGGAGGGCCCCCACCCCTCCCCCAACAAAGAGACACTCTGTTTTGGATGCGATGTACAGGATGCGTGTTGGCAGGAGGGCGCTTAGGTGGGTTGTGGGGGTTGAGCTCGCATCACTGATGAAATTGGAGCCACGAGGCAGCTGCGGTACATCTGTCTCATCCGCTGACACGTGGCACATTCGACTCGCTGTGTGAAGTTCAAAAGAGTTTTATAATGACACAGATGCACGCAGTGTGGATTTCACACGTGACGCCTGGAAATGGGCTTGGCGACCTGATGTCAAGTCCATTTCATTCATCTTGTGCCAATTCACAACAGAAGTTATCTTTACTTTTACACTAGCTTTCGTTTGTTAAAACTGACAACACTGTTACAAATACTCTCATCTCACACGCACACGCACACGCACACATGCACCGCAGACATACTGCTAACGTTCAAGCTGAGAGCAGGTGAGAACCGGTTTGATAAGGGGCCGCTAAGAGTTATCTGAAAAGAGGATCCAGGATCCCACGAGAGAAGGACGAGAGCCCAGTGCGCTGTATGATTCCACTCGACCATAGCCTTGTAAACCATATACCTTGTAAATTTGTATACTTGATTTTGTTGTATTAATTACTCACAAAAAACAAGTTAAATTAAACGTTTAACACATTGAGACATTCAATATTAACCATACTCAGTATTCCTTGGGAGGAGCTGAGAGGTCTACTGTACTTTACAGCAGGGGTGTCAAACACGTTTTGTAGTTATGACTTCCCTCGGAGGAATGAATTGGTAATGAATTATTACCTCATAGAGTTAAATACACACAACAAATTGATGGATAACTAGTTTTGAAATCAGAAGCCTGTAAAACACAGGTGTCAAACTCAAGGCCCGGTGGCCAGATCTGGCTCGCCACATGATTTTATGTGGCCCGTCAAAGTGTGTTAACTTCCATGATTCTTGCTAAAAATATGTTCCAAAATTTGACACTTTTGTTGTACAGACGTCCATGTACAGTATCATATATCTGTCCATGTCTTACACTGCCCCCAGGTGGCTAAGGTGTTTTTATGAAGTGCAGTCTTATCGGGTGGTATTTTTCTCATTAAAAAAAAAAACACAGTGCAAATTTTTGTTGTTGTTTTCTGGGGAGGCTGCAACAAATTCAGGACATTTTGTATTCATTTCCAATGGGAAAGATGATTGGACTCGTATCTCAAGGCACCCGCCACTGTACAGCGTCGCTGTTGGGCGGAATCCTCACATCTCCAAAATGAGCACTTTTCAGGAAGTCCCCCAAATCTTGCTTGAGTTACCAAACTGCATCGTTCAAGTTGGAAGCTTACATTGCTATCGTAAACCGTTGCGCGCCAACATCAAGACGACACCGCCACCAATATTCAATATTTTGAGCACTTTTTCCAAAATTGGTGATATTTCTTTCCACTGTCGCCCAAAGTCAGCTGGGATAGGCTCGTGTCCGCATTGAAACACTTAAAACCACATGACACACCGTAAGGAGTAATTGGAAAGGGCCATTAACGCCAGTCGGGGGTCAGGGTCATATGGAAGCTGCCCAGGGGTCAAGGGAGGTCGAAGTTCATGTTCCAGACACGGCATCGGCTGCGCGAACAGAACTTGCGGGCGGAGGCGCATTTGAAGCCTTCGTGTTGAGACGTTCTTTACACTTTTAAATGGTTTGACTCAATATTTGAATCTCGACAACAACATGAAAGACCGATGTGATCGAGTATTTCAGCAGAGATGAGCACGCACAAGGCAAACGGATCCGCACATGGCTCTGGTTCAAGGTTTAAAAGTAGGGTATCAAGACCGGCTTGGGCTTGCCAGATAATTAGGATTTTAAGCTTGGGTAAAGGTTTTAAGGTAAAACTATGCTTTCAAGACTGGGTCAGGGCTTCCTCTTATATTTCTTTGGTTTTCCCTCTGTGCATCCCTTCCCAATTCCTTGCTATTCCCCCCCCCCCCCCCCCCGCCCCCATTTCGCCAGTGCTTCCTCTATTATTTCCTCACTCTTTCTGCTTTCTTTCCTCTTTGATTTTGCATATTTCTCTGCTCCATCCAGGTCGCTTCCTCCGAAGTGTCCATTCGCTACTTAGCATTAGCCTCTAATGCCTTGCGCCAACTCATTGTAATGTCAACATTTTCACTTCCTAGAAAGACACAAGCTGTAAATAATCTTCATGCCGGCGACATCATCGCATCTACACAGCAAAAACCAAACAGCCAAGCACGTGTCTTTTATATCTCGTGGCCAAAAGGCCTCGGGATCAGTTGAGTACGGTCCGACAAAGGGGTAGCCGGACAGGTAAACTGATCCCGAGTCAGTCACTAAAGCATGTATCAGATCAGCCGCCGCACGGGAAGCTTCCCACGAGGCCCGCGGCTGTTATTTTATCACGCCGGCCACAAATTTGGCGGCTGTGTGCGACTTCATCAGTCGACTAACTGGTCCGGTCGGTGTGTGTTTGTCTGTTTGTGTGCATGTGTGTGTGTGTGGATGGTTCCAGGGTTGAATGCTCAGCCAAGAACACACTTGCACTTGAATCGCACCGCATGAGGATGGCATGGGTCGGAGAATAATAGTCAATAATAGAATGTATTGACATATGACTTTTTCCGTTGTGATTAACTCGGACAAGCCTTACTCGGCAGCACTGGTGAGTATCTACTTTATTTATGTATTTATTGATTTACTTATTTCTTTATTTATATCTGGTTGAGTGCTTAGGGGTTCAAATTAGGGTTTCAAATTGGAGCTTCAAGACAGGGTACTAGGGATGAAAGGACCTTAAGGTTTTCAGGAGTAGGCCCGGTTTTCAGGGTTCAAGTTTCAAGACTGAGTTAGTGTTTCAAGCCAGGGATAGGGTTTCAAACTAGCGGTTCAAGACAGGTTTAGGGTATATTGTGATTACCTCGAGCAAGCTGTACTCTGCATCAGCGGTGAGTATTCACTATATTATTTTTTTATTTGGTTGAGTGACTGAGTTATTTTTGTTATTTAATTTTTGTATTTGTATTTTTATTTTGTAGAATACAATTGAATAAGATATATCAATTATTAAGCATTAATAAAGCATTTTCTGAGGTACTCTGGTTGGAGTTTGCTGGCTGGTTGGTTGGTTAGTTAGCTAGGCTATTGCAGTCCGCTTGCATTGGGGCCCCAAGTGAGGAATGAGTGCTTGGGTCAAATTCGGGTTTCGAAACTGGGTTAGGGATTCAAAATAGGGTTTATAAAATAGACTTTCTATTCTCGGTTAGGGTTTCAAATTAAGGGTTTAAAGCAAAATGTTTAAAACTAGGGTATCAAAGGAGATTAAGGCTTTGAATTGTTATTTCAAGACAGAGTTCCAAGACTGGGTTGGGGTTTCAAGTTAGGGTTTTGAGCCTATGTTCAGAGTTTCAAAGTAATGTTTCAAGCCAAAGAGTTTTAAGGTTTGGTTACAGTTTCAAGTCAGAGTTAAGGTTTCAAGACTGATCAGGAGTTTTGGGGGTGGGTTAGGGTTTCAATTCAGGGTCAGGGTTTCAAATTAGGGTTTCAAGACTGGGTTAGGGTTTCAAATTGGGGTTTGAGACCTGGGCGAGGGTTCCAAAGTAGTGTTTCAAGCCAGAGTTGAAGTTTCCAATCAGGCCTGAGATAGGGTTTCAAGACTGGGTTTTGTTTTAAGTTCAGGTTTGAAGGCTTGGTTTGGGTTTCAAATCTGGGTTAGGGTTTCAACTCAGGGTTAAGACTTCAAATGAGGGTTTCAAGCCTGGGTGAGGATGCATTCGGGTTTCAAACAAGAGTTAAGGTTCCAAAGTGGAGATCCAAGCCTGGGTTCAGATTTCAAAACAAGGTTTCCAACCAGGATTAGGGTTGCCTGATACAGTCCACTTGCATTGGGGCCCAACCAACTGTTCTTTCGCATTCGAATGGCAATCGTCATCTTGTGCTTGTTTGTTCCTCAGCAGTAAATAAATGCATTGCGGGCATCCGGAGGGAGACAAACGCCATCTGAAGCTGACAAATGGCCATACAGGAGGTTTGTGTGCACGTCTTCACCCTCTAAACATGTGACGAGCACAACACTAACACTTGCTTGATGTAAATACGAATGAACATGTTACCACTGTGTGAAAATACTTGACTGAACCTTTAACCCCCAAGACTGTCTATACTGCAATGTACCGTCGTCTATGTGCGTACCAGGGGCCATCCTTTCAAACCCCCAAACATTGGCTACAAACTGTAATTCCGAGCCCTAATCCTCATTTGAAAGCCAAGCCCTAATTTGAAAACAGAACTTTTGCCTGAAATCCAAACTCAGGCTTGACACCCGTCCATCCATTTTCAACACCGCCAATCCTGGTAAGGGTCGCGGGGCGCCGGAGCCTGTCCCGGCGGACTTCGGGCGAAAGGCGGACTACACCCTGAACTGGTCGCCAGTCAGTTCGCAGAGCACATACAGACACGGACAACCATTCGCACCCACATTCACACCGTCACTGAGTGGGAACTGAACCCACGCTGCCCGCACCGAAGTCAGGCGAGTGTACCACTACACCATCAGTGACTAGGCTGATATCCCTGGCTTGAAACTCTAACCTTCAAAGCTTAATTTTAGACCCTAACTCTTCTTTGAAACCTGAACAGGCTTGAAAGCTAAACTTAAACCCCTAAACTGCGCTTGAAACCCCGATACTCTAATTTTCATCTAACCATGCCTTCAAAGTCCAACCCTAACCCCGCCTTAAAACCCTAATTTGAAAACGCTTACCCTCGCTTGAAAACCTAATTTGAAACGGTAACGCTGGCAACCGCCGTTGATTGACGAATTTTAACGTCTGTTCCAGTGCCCCCTGTCGGCCTTGCTCCTGACCTCTGTAATGGCGGCAATTCTGGGCTCCCTGCAGGTGGGCTACCACACGGGGAACATCAACGCCCCTGCCAAAGTAAGCCAGACCCACCCATTAGAGAAAGGCTTTTCCAGACAAATTACACAGGGTCTGCTTTCAGATCATTGAGGAGTTCTTCAACCAGACTTGGAGGGACAGGTATAATGAAACGATGTCAGAGCAGAGCCTCACTCTGCTGTGGTCCCTCTCTGTCAGCATCAAGGACTTTGGAGCCCTACTGGGCTGTCTGGGAGTCAAATACGTGGCGGACTCTTTTGGACGGTGAGGATGAAACATTAAGGTCTCGCGTCGCCGGCCGATGTGAACTGTACCGATGCAGAACTGCACGTGGGCAGATTCTGTGAATGTCCCAAGAACTCCGGAACTGGGAGTGTAAAGTTTAACACCTGACACTTCTCTCCAAAGGCACAGTCGAATAAATCTCTTCCATTAACGTCTCTGATGTGAAACTTTGCGTGAAAGGGACCACTGACTTAAATCTGTGGTTCTCTTCCTGGCATAACCCCATCCTAATTGTTCGCTCTTAGAGGGTGAGGGTGAAGTGTTAAGGTCGTTATTTCCCGTTGAGCTGTGTGAAAAAGACGACCTCCACATTTCCACAAGTATAGTACCAGAGGCCAAACAACTGTTTTATGTGAAAGGGAATAGCCGATACTAAAGCTGTTCAGCAGAAACATTCCGTCGCAATTGAGACTGTCTATCAATATCTGCAAACAGAAAGCTAGCATAGTAGGAATTCAGAGGAACTGCTACTTTGTTGACTTCTCGCTTTGCCCCCTCCAGGCGTAACTCCATCCTGATCGTCAACTGCCTGTCGGTGGTGGGGACGGGCCTGATGGTGGTGTCCAAAGTCAGCGAGTCGTTTGAGACTCTGATCCTGGGCAGGCTCCTGTTCGGTCTCTTCTGCGGCCTGGTGATGAGCCTCAATCCGCTTTACATCCAGGAGGTGTCGCCCACCGTACTGAGGGGCGCCTTCGCCACCCTCAACCAGGTGGCCTACGCCTCGGGAATCCTGCTGGGGATGGTGAGGATGAGAACGCATCGCCGCTGGAGAGACCAGACGGAGGGCTAGAAGGTTTACTGGGCTCGTTGCAGGTGTCCGGACTGGAGACCTTACTGGGCACGGAGGAACTTTGGTCCATAATGCTATCCTTGTCCCTGATCCCGGCGCTGGCGCAGTACCTCATCCTGCCTTTCTGCCCCGAGAGCCCCCGATACCTGCTCATCAACAAGGGGCAGGAGGCCAAGGCTGACGCCGGTGGGACGACACCAACTTCTAGCACTAATCCTAACTTGTAACCCCAACCCTGGCTTGAAACCCTGCTTTGAAACTGTAGCGCAGCTTCATAGCATAATTTCAATGAGAAACCCTAACACAGGCTTCAAATTTGGAACCTTAATTTGAAACGTTAACCCTGGCTTGAAACTCTAAATTGAAACCAATGCCCTAGTTTGGAAACCCTCACCCAAACCATAACTCTAGTTTGAAAGCCTAACTTTAAACTTTATACCCTAACCCTGGTTTGAAACCCTCATGTTAAATCCTGACCCGGGCTTGAAACTGTAAATTGAAAACCTAACCTTTTTTGAAAAGCCTACCCTGGCTTGAAACTCTAATTGTTAACCAAGATTTTGGTTTGGAGACCCTAACCCCGAGTTTAAAATCCCAACCCAAGCTTGAAACCCTAACTTTATACCCCATCTTTTGTTTGAAACACGATCCTTGGCTTCAAAAATAACTTAAAACCCTAACCCTGGCTTGGAACCATAATTTGAAATCATAACAATAGCTTGAAACCCAAACCCAGGCAGGCTTGAAACCATACTTTGAAACCATAGCCCAAGTTTAAAAATCCGAACATTTTCCTAACCCTAATCTAAACCCTAATGTGAAACCATAACACAGCCTTGCTAACATCATTTGAAACCATAACACTAGTTTAAAAAAAAACTAATGTTTGCTAGAAACCCTAATTGAAACCAATACCATGATTTGAAACACTAACTCGGGCTTGGCACGATAACTTGAAACCATAAGCCTAGTTTGAAACCCTAACCTTTGCTTGAATCCTTAACCCAGTTTTGGAACCCCAGATTTGAAACCATGAACCTAGTTTGAAACCTTGATACCCTCAACTTTGTTTGAAACATTAACCTTGGCTTCACACCTAACTTGAAACCCTATCCCTGGTTTGAAAGCCTAATTTGAAACCCCAACTGTGCCTTGAAATCCTATCATTTGCTTGGAACCCTAACCCAGCCTTGAAACCCTCGTTTGAAGCCCTAACTCTTTCTGTGTTGCAGCCCTGCTCCGACTGCGAGGAAGTCCCGGTGGGGTGTTGGCCGAGCTGGAGGAGATGAGAGGCGAGGCGGGCCGCACTCAGGCGTCCGTCGGCGTCCTGGAGTTTTTCCAGAAGCGAAGCTACAGGCAGCCAATCATCATCGTCCTCTGCGTCAACATGGGCAGCCAGCTGTCCGGATTCAACGCGGTAACCGAGCAGTCACGACACTCCAACTGAACATCAATTTCACACCTTAAACTTGGTTTCAAAGCCCAAACCAGTCTTGAAACTCCGGTTTAAAATTCTGGTTTGAAGCCCTAACCCTGGCTTGAAACGCAATCATTTAAACCCTGATTTGAAACCCTAACCTTTGCTTGAAACCATAACGCTAGTTAACAATCTAAACCTGCTTTGACTTGGAAACCCTCAGCCGAGCCCGAAAGCCAAACTTAAAACCCTAACCCTGTCTCGGCCTTTCAGATCATCAATTATTCCACCAGAATGTTCCAGGCTAACTTTGAAGAGGCCAAATACCTGACTTTGGGCGTGGGGGGCGCCAACGTGGTCTTCACTTTGGTGGCCGTGAGTCCTCGTTGTCACATCGTCACAGCGGCTACAAACGCATCCGAGTCCTTCAGTCACATTTGTACGTTCCTCTCGTTTCATCTTCAGTTCTTCCTGATGGAAAAGGCCGGAAGGAGGCCACTGCTCCTGATCGGGTTTGTCTTCATCGCCGTGTCCAACCTCTTATTGACCGTCGTGGATTTGGTGGTGGTAAGCTGGAGCCTTTGCCCCGATACCAAGCGGGGAAGTGGGAGGGGGACACAGACTGTTGTTTTTGCACAGTAACACATGAGCCCTGTGGTTTGACTGCCTTCACTTCCCTCAAGGGGAAACATGAAGCCAAGCGTGAAGGAAAAAACTCCCAAGAGCGTTTGGTGAATTTGATTTCAAATTTCTCAATGTCCCACCCCAAACAATAGTGTTCCTTCATCTCGCAGCGTGTATTTAAAAAAAAACAATGTTTTTTTTTGTCAATTTCTGTTAGTTACTTAGTTACAGTAAGTCAATTTGGTTTAAGTTTCATTCCTGGGTAGGGTTCCAAGCAAATGATAGGGTTTCAAACCAGGCTGGTTGCAAGCAAAGGGTTAGGGTGCTAAATTAGGGTTTCAAGCCTGGTTAGGGTTTGAAAGTAGGGTATTGGCTTAAAATGAAGATTTCAAGCAAATGCTAGAGTTTCAAGCCAGGGTTAGGGTTTCAAATTAGGGTTTCAATACTGGTTTGATTTCAAGCCGGCGTTAGGGGTTCAAGCGAAAGTTGTGGTTTCAAGACTGGGTTAGGGTTTCAAATGAAGGTTTTTTCGTGGGAAAAGACAGAAAGTAAAACGACAAAAAGAATTCTATTTCCTTTGTTTTTAATGGGCGAATATGTATCAAAAATCCAAAGCAGTCTTAGGTGAAAAGTAAGTTGCGAAGCACCTGAAAGGGTTCTTTTGCGTGCAGTCCACGGTGCCCGAGTTGGCAAGCTTGCAGGTCCTGCTGGTGTTCTGCCTGGTCTCGGCGTACGAGTTCGGGCCGGGCCCCATCTCCTGGTTCATCGCGGGCGAGCTATTCGACCAGCCCGGCAGGTCCATCGCCATGGCCTACGCCAGCATCCTCAACTGGGGAGGGAAGTTCCTCCTGGCGCTGCTCTTTCCTCCCATACTGGTGAGTCTCCAGTCCACATCCTCATGGACCCATTTCTTGTCCTATTTGCCTCTTTCCCGTCCGTTTTCTTTTTTTTTTGTTTTTTTTTTTGCACGCAGAAAGTCATCGGCGGCTACTCTTACCTCCTCTTCATGGTCATGGCTCTGATGGGCTTCACCTTTACCTGGTTTCGAGTTCCCGAGACCAAGGGTCGCACGTTCGACGAGATCGCGGAGGAGTTCCGGGGGTCGGAAAACCTCCCGTTGCAGAATAAGAAGGGATTCAACACCTTCCCTTGAACGGACCTTGGGCGTACGGCTCTGTAGGGTTAGAAAAGGGGGCGGCCCACCACCAGTGACCCCAACCATTCCAAAATGTCACCCCACTCCACTGGACGTACAAGAAGCCAGGAGGTGCACCGAGGAACTTAGTACCTAAAGACTCAAAAACTGTTAACTGGAACTTTCATTCCCTTTTTCTTAATAGCATTGACACAGCGCCACCCAGTGGGTGCAAGTAAGCATTTTAAAACACCATGCAAGATTCATTTGGAACTTTTGAAATCTTTTTGGAGCGGGACAAGAGCTTGGTTTGTCCCAAAATAAATTCATTTGGAAGCGTAAGCAAAAATATAATCATGACAATCACAGAGTAACCGCGAAGTGACTTGATGAACGGGAGATGATGAGAAGAAGTTAACAAAAATGAACATGACGCCACACAAGGGAAAGTGACGCAACCAAATAAAGCAGCACACACTTGTGTATTGCTTTATTGATTTATTGATTTATTGATTTCTGTATTTGGGGTAAAAAAAAAAAAAAAAAAGGTTGATAACCGATATATCGGCCAATATATGAAGAACATTGATAAACACAACGTACTATCCATGAACACAATTTCTTCTAAAAAAAAATATGATAAAAAGCAGAACATTCCGAAATTTAAAACAAGGAACCTTAATTCGTCACACTGTTAACATAAGGACTGTAAATTATACAGGGCAGAGGCAATGCGACAAAGCAACATGAAAATGCAACGCAGTAAAAGTATCAAATATTATCTGTATATTGCAATATATAGTACTGACAGATCGAAGCAACACAACAAAGCGATGTGAACAGAAAAAGAAGACTGTGAGAGACAATATGAGTTTTAAACACTTTATTATAGGAAAATGAAAAAACTGTACTTACTGTCAATGATTCAAATACAATGTAATGCACATAAAAGTTAGGTAAAAACTGTACCTAAGGAAATGTTTAAAAAAAGCAAACAGTTCTTAAAAGATTAAACAACTGAATTGTACTTGAGAAATGGTTCTTTCGTATACCACTAGAGGGAGCCCGCATTCCACGCTTTTACAATCACTGCTCTAAACCAAGAGGGGGCGCCAAATAGCTAGAAAGTCAAGGAGCATTCTGGGTACCGTTTTCTGTTGATCAAAGAAGGTCCGTGTCACCTCCCCTGTTAATGCATCTTGCAACTGAATGGACCGGAAAGTGGAGCGCTTAGATTTCAACTAACATGATCGCGACAGTGCTGATATTCGCCCAACTGCAGACCGGAAGTAAGGACTCAAGAACATGTAGAAGAAAAAATAATAATAATCAAAAAAAAAAAAAAAAAAGAATCACGTGGCATTGTTTAATACCCTTTGTGCTCTTTCCCACGGCGGCAGCATCGGACGTCGTAAGGGTGCACCAAACACCGCCGTTCATCGTAAAGAGACTCGGCGAAGACGCCGCCAAAGAAATAAGATGCTCGCACAACGTCAAGGATGACAATGTCATCATCCTCTGGTTACAAGCACTATGGAGCGCCTGGGCTATCATAAATGGATGCTCGCTCAATCCGGCTTTCCAAAAATCAATTAATGTAAAATATCACAATAAAAGTGCACATCACATCAAATTAATAGTTGATTGATTATGTCTTTTAGTTGATTAAATGTTGAAAGGCCAACATACTGTACAACACTACAGCTGTTGTCGTTTTGATTCGTCCTTTACTTTGTAAACCCACTTACATTGTCTATCATTACATTATTATGTTTCATACAATACAGTGCTATTTTCTTTTATGAAAAATGTATCAGTAACAAATGTGTTTTTTTGGGGGGGTTGGGGGGCTGGAACGGATTAATGTCATTTTAATTCATTTCAGTGGGTAATACTGATTTGATATTTTAGTAAATTTGCATTACGAGCTTGGTCACGTAACGGATGAAATTTGTAAGTCAAGGTACCACTGTATTTGCTTAATCATAAATAAGATAACAAAGCCTTCATTAGTCCCACAATGAGGAAATTTGCAACGCGAACAAAGGCGCTCAAGATTTGAAATTGTGGGAGTGGGGGGAACTCGTGCGCCGGAAAAAAAAAAAAAAAAGAAATATATATATATAAAAATTATAAAAGTTCAATACAACTGAACTATACTTGGGCAGTGATTCTTTTGCATACCAGTAGAGGGAGCCTGCGCGCCATCCTTTGAGAATCGCTGCTTTACACCAACAGGGGGCGCCAAACATCAGCTAGAAAGTCAAGCAGCATTCTGGGTACTTTTTTCTGTTGATAAACGGAGGTCGGTGACAGCCCTCCTGTTAATCCGACGGCATTTTCAAGGACCGGACGGGCAACGTGGCGCTATCACATTTCAAGTAACATGATAGCAACAGCGCTCGTACTTGTCCTGCTGGAGACTGTAGGTGAGAAATCGGGAAAATCCGGGACCCAAAGCACTTGGCATTGTTTAATAGCTCATGTGGTCTTCCCCACAGCAGCAGCATCGGACCCGGCATTGAAGGTGCACCAAACACCGCCGTTCATCACAAAGAGACTCGGGGAAGACACCACCAACGAAATAAGCTGCTCACATAGCATCACAGATTACGACGTCAACCTCTGGTACAAGCAAGACCGGGGTGGCACTATGGAGCTCCTGGGCTACCTCAATCAGAACCTCCCTTGGCTTGAGGACCACTGGAAAGGGAAGGTCGACTTTAGCGGAAATGCCCGCCAACGGTCCGACCTGACCATCGCCAACCTGAGCTTAAACGACAGTGCGGTGTACTTCTGCGCAGCGAGCACGGCGCTGCAGATTGGCTCACCAGCCGTCAAAAAACAGGCAACCCTCGCTTATCTGGGTTTAATATCAAAACTAACACCTGCGGCATCCGACTCCATCGCTTTCATTATGAATTCTGAAAATATCATTTGAAAGTGATCTTACAACAGTAACCATGAAAACGAATGGATTCCAATGCTTTGATTTCGACAAGGAGAGTGGCGTGTCATATGTCGTCACATCGCAACACAGAAAAAGTCCAATGACTACTTTCCTTATTAGCCATATAGTCATGCTTTTAGAGCAACGGATATTTGAACACAAACAGTAAAGCAACACATGTAGACAGAGAATATAACAATACTCACAAGCATGTATTCTTTGCCCTTTAAGTCTCTGAAAAATGATTAATATTACAGTATCTTACTGAGTAGTAGAGGAAGTAATATTGTTTTTTTGTGTTTGCATGACGTTATTATACTGCCTCCCAGTGGCCCAGGCAGGCACACCAGAAGGGGCAGCATAATTGACTTGCAGCATTAAATCATGATGCACAAACTATTGAATTCTTTACATTCTGTTTAATTATTGGATTACTCTGTTTCTATAAAGTACAATACTGGAACGGATTAAAGGAATGTTCTATTCATTTCAATGGAGAAAGGAGATTTGAGATACGTATTTTGATTGAATCGATCTCGTATCTCAAGGCACCACTGTACTACCAAAACGGTCCTGATTGGGCTCGACCAACAGGGGGCGACAGAGCGCATCGCGAAAGACGAAGTGGTCTCCCGTGTTCTGATTAGGTGGTTTCACACCACAATTCGATTGATGCCCTGATGTTTGTTCGAACAAATTCCTTCAATCAACATAACAACGATGTCTAGCGCACTGATTGGACTTTTTCTCATTTTGCTTCCATGTAAATGAAATCCTCAAAGATGGTTAATTGGTTCCCGTCAAGGGATGTTGACACACGGTGTTTGGTTCACAGGTCAAGTCACGGGCATACGCTTTCAGCCGCCTGCACCCAAAATAGTCCACGCGGAATCCCGGGTGGACTTCCAGTGCAGCCACGACGACGACAACTATGACGTCATGCTGTGGTACCGCCAGAGCAAAGGCCGCCGGCGGCCCATCGAGCTGGTCGGGTTCAGCCACGTGGGCAACGAGCCCGTCTACAAGGGGAACGGCACTGGCCTGGAAATAAGACGTGAGGACACGCAGAGAGGCTCTCTCGGCATTCGCTCTGTCAGAGTGTCAGACACAGGTGTGTACTTCTGCGCAACTAGCACACGGTGACACGCTAAGGCGGTGACGTCCTACAAAAAGCCATGCCCGTCAACGCGCGCCTTATATGTCAGTCAGCAGAGAGCAGACCTCCTCCAAGAACGAACTGTTGTCCAACCGTCTGTTTGGCAGCACTTCCTGGTTCATGGATGATGACCAACAGACGGGTGGTGCCACTTTGATTTGATAAACCCCAGTTCCGATGAAGTTGGGACGTTGTGTAATACGTAAATAAAAACACAATACACCGCAATTATTTCTATCTCCCGTTGAAAATGTGTGGCTCATTATTATAAAATACGACAACGGAGACCCCAGACTGTTGAGCAACTGAAGTTGTACATTAAACAAGAATGGGAGCGAGAATTCCACCTACAAAGCTTCAACAAGTCTCCTCAGTTCCCAAACGCTTATTGAGTGTCGTTAAAAGGAAAGGGGACGTAAACATGCTCCTGTCCTGGCTTTTTTGGAATGAGTTGCAGACATCAAATTCAATATTAGAGTATATTTGGAGGGGGGGGAGGGGGGGGGGGGGATTTAAAAAAAAAGGTTTATCAGTTTGAACATCAACGATAACACAGACGGGCAAAACTCCGCAGGTCAAGACTCAGCTGTCTACCTGCACCTCCATGAGAAACAGCGGACATTGAGGGACAAAATGTACAAATTGTATTCTGGACAGGGAGGACAGATGGCTTGAAAGAGGAGTGAGCAAGAGAGGCCTTCTACGTGAAAATGAAAAGACCATCGATTAAGGGACGAGGTGGCTTACGATATTATCTGCATCCCAACGCTGTCCTTTCATCCATTCTAATAATAACTCAACAATTCTGCCTCCAACAAATAGCATGGCCTCCTTGAGCGTTAGGCTTCTCCAGTGCCGCTCTACAACTGATTGCAATGTTGAGGGAGTTTCCATCTAACGAGCCTTACGGACCGACAATGGCCTCTCGGCCAGGCAGCTTAACGACTCTCCTTTTTTTTTTTTTTTTGCAGTCCAAAAGAATGATACCATACGTGGTTTGGTTCACGCAATTCGTCACGTGCCTCCAGATGAGGCGCTGTGATACGATCTGTTTTGTGGCAGCAGAAACATGGTGGGGGGGGGGGACACTGTGTTTTTGAGTAAAGATCTACCACTGTGGGAACAGGGTTACACAGTGGTACAAGCCCATACAGGGGCTGTACAAAAAGCTCTACATTTTACGGCTTTACACTTTTGCTTGTACAGCATGTGGATGGATGGTTGTTTTTATTCCGGTGGAGGAACAAAACTAGCATTATTATTATGAGCTGGATTCCTTTAAAAAAAATTAATAAAATTAACCAAAAAAAAAAGGAAAATCTGGACGGCACAGCCGAGCCAAAATGGCTGCTGCAAGACAGCATAAAAGTCTCGGTGGGAAAAATGAAGGAACAATTCAACGTCAAGCGGGAGCAACGTGGGCTACAGCCGAGCTGCTTACTTTGGACCAGGGACAAGACTTTCAGTTTTAGGTAAATATATTTGCATTTACCAGTACTTTATAATGTCATAATGCTTTTAGTGTCAGGCTCAACTGTCAAAAAAAAAAAAAAAAAAAAAAAAAAGTCAGCTTTAGAATTTTCTATAGTCAGGGCACAAACATTAGCATTTTTGGCAAATAAGGCATTACTGATCTTACCACGTAAAACTAAAGTAGAGCAGCAGCAGCGTTTACTTGCTTCATCCTGGATGGTTTGGCGCAAGGCACACGTGCACTGTGCCACCAAAGCTTCCGAGGTTCGCTTTGACAGTGGAGCAATGCTAAGTGTGCTGGGTAAGAATTTATTCATTTATTTAAAAAAATCCCGGAATGATGCTGTTTTTGTGTGTTCGGGAGCTAAATCTGACAATATGAGTGCAGCCATGGAAAATCTGTGGACTAATAAGGCCAAAGAAGTTGTAGCAAGGTCAAACCAAGATTGTTTTGAATAAAGCCTCATTAAGTCTTCGTTTCTGCATTGGGAAGAGTTTTAGTCGCAGGGGAACGTCAACGTGCAATATAGCGAGGCTTACTTTGGACCAGGAACTAAACTGACCATTTTAGGTAAGAAGAAAAAGTTGCCAGTCAAAATTGAAGTGCTTCTAATGTGGCTTATGCATTCATTCAAAGACATGACGAATGCAATGCATTTCCTACAATTTTATAACGCTGACCTATTTTTTGTGTGATATTCTTGCGTAAAACATCCTACATGCTGGACATGATTATACTGGGAAAGTAGCGTAAACTGTTATGCTGAGAGTTTAGAGTCAAAACGACATTCATTATGTCGCTGATAGGACCGTTAAAGTGTGATGTAGTCAATCGGTTTTGTTTCACAGCAGTGTAAATCCGCTCTGGTTTTTAGTGTTGGTGACTTTTGTGAGCCACGTTTAGAAGCTCTGTTGTTTTCACAATTCGGCTACCTAAATTAGAGCTTCTTCTGTTTCTTGTCCACATCAAGGCTCTGACCATGTGGAGCTTAAATTATTCGACTTTCATGCTAAAAAAAACCAAAAAACTTTGCCACCACGCTTTACCCAACACATACAATGACAAAAACTAAAGTGTCTCGAAATCAAACAAAATCTTTAGGACAGGTGTGTCATTTTTGTCTCCAGCCACATCGTAGTTATGGTTTCCCTCTGAGGGTCGTTATGAATGTACAATGGTCTCATATTATTACAGATAAACAACAAATTGTTGGATAACTAGTTTTCACATCAGAAGCCAGTAAAAAAAAAAAAACAGTTCAACTACTACTCAATTTACTTTAAAAGCGGGCTGGGGAACTAAAAGTACTTGTAATGTCGTAGTGTTATTGAAAGTGACGACAACAAAAAACATTAAGTCGACGCACAGGATTTGCTTTCGCAGGCCACGTGAAATGATGTGGCGAGCCGAATCTGGCCCCCAGGCCACCAGTTTGACAATACGCTTTAGGAGGAATCTATCTTTGAGAGGCCCGAGAGATTACTAAAATCGCTATACGGGCCGCTTCAAAACAATATTTCGGGCATGACTTGAAAAGGTTTTTTTTTGTCTTTTCGGACTCGGGTTCTTGAGCCTTTTTTTGTGGGTCTACTCATGATAGACCTGTCTCCCAAATTTCACGTCGCTACGTGAAACTAGCTTTCGTGCTGAATTTTTAAAAGAAATTGTAGAGTGCCCAACAAAGCCAAAATGGTTGCATCAAACCAAAATGGCCGACTCTGTGTGTTTTTTTTTTTCAGGCTTGGGTTCTTGAGCCTTTTTTTGTGGGTCTACTCATGATAGACCTGTCTCCCAAATTTCACGTCGCTACGTGAAACTAGCTTTCGTGCTGAATTTTTAAAAGAAATTGTAGAGTGCCCAACAAAGACAAAATGGTTGCATCAAACCAAAATGGCCGACTCTGTGTGGTTTTTTTTTTCAGGCTTGGGTTCTTGAGGCTTTTTTGTGGGTCTACTCATGATAGACCTGTCTCCCAAATTTCACGTCGCTACGTGAAACTAGCTTTCGTGCTGAATTTTTAAAAGAAATTGTAGAGTGCCCAACAAAGCCAAAATGGTTGCATCAAACCAAAATGGCCGACTCTGTGTGTTTTTTTTTTTTCAGGCTTGGGTTCTTGAGGCTTTTTTGTGGGTCTACTCATGATACACACGACTACCAAATGTCATGTTGCTAAAGTGAAGCTAGCTACAGGAGCTGCATTTTTAACCAACCTTGAAAATGGCAATTTCATAGCCGAGTGGACCAAACCAGGCCGCTTTGCTTATGATCAGTGACATTTTGGGTCTTACAGAACCAGGTCGCTACCCCAAGCTGCCCACAGTCACCTTGCTCCCGCCTTCGCCCAAGGAGTGTCACAACCAGCAAAGGTGGAAGAAAACGCTAGTGTGCGCCGCCACGGGCTTCTTCCCGGACCACGCGGCCGTGTCCTGGCAGGTCGACGGGCAGGATGTCACCGCGGGCGTGGCCACGGACGCCAGCGCCCTGCCGGACGGCGGCTTCTACAAGATGAGCAGCAGGTTGCGCGTGGCGTCAGATTTGTGGTTGACGCCCGGCAGAGCCTTCACCTGCACGGTCAGCTTCTTTGACGGCAAGGAGACCACGCTGCACTCAAAAACGGTCTACGGCATCCAAGGTAGGACGGGGGGGAAAACAGCACCGGATCCAAAAGTCTTCGTTTTATTAACTCACCTTTGTCTTTCATCAGGTGAAAAAGTGACAAGAGGTAAATATATGCTCCTCTGGGCATATTTGTCAATACGTTACATGACGTCTCACGTACTTCCGGGTGGCAAAAGCCTTAATTGGCGATCTCTGATGGCACCGCTAGTAAACAAAGCCTTTCGTGTCATCGGACCAAAGGCCGAGCCATTGAGGAAACACGGTAAAATCACGCCAATGATAATTTTAGCCATCTGGTGCAAATGTCAGTTGAAGAGGAAACGTTTACGCAGGCCGTGATTTACATTTCAGCAGGTACGTTGCACTCTTAACGTATAAAGAATTTCAAAGGTAGACCTGATTGGAAATTCAAACATAGTTAACACATTCACTGCCATTGGCGGCTTTAGAAGTCAACTAGCCATGTTAACTGGGAAGGCTGGCAGTGAATGAGTTAACATGATCAAAGTGCAATTAAAGAACCACGAAATACCGAAAGGTCTTGCGATCTTCTCTGTACAACTATTTACGATATCATCCACAGGTTATGCTGGATTCATCCAAAAAAATATATTCTTAATGTTATTCAAAAAAAAATAAATAAATAAAAAATAGAAATTTGAGGAAGTTTAAGTTGGGTCATATCTGGTGGCGCAACCCCAAACACTTTTTTGTCATCGTTTCACTTCAGATCCACGGTAGTCGATCGCTTTTCTGCCATCTGGAAGTATCCTGTCGTCTTATCTATTATTTACAAGTATTACGAAATTGTCTGTATGAATAAAGCGTTGATGTTTGTGTGCAGTGAGTTATTTGAGGGTGGGGCAGAGTGCCAAGCTGTCCTACGCCGTCCTCCTGGTCAAGAGCAGCGTCTATGCGGCTTTTGTCGGCTTCTTGCTGTGGAAACGTCGGGTTGGTACTTCGAAACCTGTAAAGATGTTCAACGTCTGCCATTTAAGAATTGTTTTCAAAATGTAGCCCCCCCCCCCCTCCCCACAAACCAACTTTCCCTTTGCAACTTGCAATTTGGTAGACACGTCTATCAGGAGTAGACCCACCAAAAAACAAAAAAAAATAAGGATTGAGAACAGAAGGCGTAGGCAACCAGTTCAGGGTGTACCCTGCCTCCTGGTTGCCAGCCAATCGCAGGGCACATATAAACAAACAACCATTTGCACTCACATTCACACCTACGGGCAATTTAGTGTTGCCAATTAACCTAGCATGGATGTTTTTGGGATGTGGGAGGAAATCGGAGTTCCCGGAGAAAACCCACGCAGGCACGGGGAGAACATGCAAACTCCACACAGGCGGGGCCGGGGATTGAACCCCGGTCCTCAGAACTGTGAGGCAGACGCTGTAACCATTTGTCCAACGTGCCGCCCAGTTTTACTCAGCAACACGAAATTTGGTAGACATGTCTGCAAAAGTCTGAACTGCCCGAAAAGATACAGGAAGTTTGCTATTTTGGTTTGAGGTGGCCATTTTGTAGCATCCTCTACAATTGTTTTTAAATTCAGTCCTCAAATCCAGTTTCACAACATCAACACGAAATTTGGTAGACATGTCTACAACGGCTAGACCAATAAAAAAAATCCCCCAAAAATTGCTTCTTGAGACTTTTTTTTTTTTTGTCTGAGAAGAAACAGGTGGCCTGCCATTTTTATTAGAAATTGACATTTTGGCGTAATTGGTTGCACCAATGATTATTATTATTTTTAATTCTGCCCCCAAAGCCAGTTTTACTTAGCAGCCTGAAATTTAGTTGGCATGTCTACAATGGGTGGCACGGTTGCCGACTGGTTAGAGGGTCAGCCTCACAGTTCTGAGGTGCCGGGTTCAATCCCCGTCCCCGCCTGTGTGGAGTTTGCATGTTCTCCCCGTGCCTGCATGGGTTTTCTCCCGGAACTCCGGTTTCCTCCCACATCCCAAAAACATGCATTAATTGGAGACTCTAAATTGCACATAGGCATGACTGTGAGTGCGAATGGTTGTTTGTTCCTATGTGCCCTGCGATTGGCTGGCAACCAGTTCAGGGTGTACCCCGCCTCCTGCCCGATGACAGCTGGGATAGGCTCCAGCACGCCCGCGACCCTAGTGAGGAGAAGCGGCTCAGAAAATGGATGGATGGATGTGTACAATGGCTAGACCAACAAAAAGCTGCCCGAAAACATTTTTGGGACATTTTGTGGCCATTTTAGGGTCATTTTGACCATTTCCAAGGGTCCTTTAAAAACAAACTACTCATATAGATTTTTCCCAATTGCTACCAAATTTTAACCACATACACTAGACAGGTTGACAGCGGTAAATTGTGGAAATTTTCTGATTGTTTGTTTTCAACATTGCGCATGTGCAGAGAATGGTGGGAAATCAATGAAACTGATTATGTCTTTGTTTTTTTGTTTTGTTTCAGGGTCTGTCCACAAAGCTGAGCCCTTCATAGTTAGTTGACTTGGGGCTACCTTAAAGGAGCTTGCTGCCAATAAAGCTTGAAAAAAAAAACACATTATGGCTGTGATGTGTTGTATGTGCAAAATATCGATGTGTCAGCTCCAGATCTAGAGGCCGTTATTTGGAAAGGTTAAGTGTTGTTGTTGTTGTTGTTGTTGTTCTTGTCGAGTCAAATAAGGTCGCAGCAGGAGACAGGATGCGGTGACGCTCGCTAACAGAAACAAAGCAGAAACTTTGCGCTTCACCGCAACCTCTGGCTTTGCACGCTGCACCTGCACACCTCCTAGCAAAGTGCATATGAGCTTGGAAATCTTATTTGCTCTTTGCTCGTTTGCTTTTGAAGCTTAGTTAATGAAGTCGCTACAATAATTACCTATACCCTTAAAAAAAAAAAAAAAAAAACAGTAATGCGAGGGGGAAAATGTACAATTATAAACATAAAACTAAAATATACAGTAATAAATCCTAAGAATTATTTGATTAATTTGTACTTGTGTTTTTGGTGCTTTTTATTCTTTCAGTTACTCATTGTGACAAAATAAAAATGATCACAAATGAAAATATGACATGATTTCATATTATTGCTACTTATGAATGAATTGAATGAATATTTGGAGTTTGAGGGAAGGACTCAGGAGTGATGGTAACACTGTGCCAGGCTGCCCCCCCCCCCCCCCCCCCCGCCCCCTTCTAAGATTGGTCTAGGACCGCCACTGAAAAATTACAATTACTTGCATACGTTTTTGTTCATTATAGTTTTGGCGCACAAAAGGTCGTGAAATTAAAAACTTGGTGCAATTGGAGTGTATTTCTGCATTGTGTTCTATTTTCTTCCGCCATCTGGTGGCCAATGGAGTAAATGTCGCTGCACACTGACAGGACTTGGCTGTTGCACTGTGGCGCCACCTATTGGACTCATTCGTTCAGTGTCGAGCACTTAATAGAAAATTGCAGACCTACATTACAAAATGTACA
Source organism: Phyllopteryx taeniolatus (assembly GCF_024500385.1). Taxonomy (NCBI): domain Eukaryota; kingdom Metazoa; phylum Chordata; class Actinopteri; order Syngnathiformes; family Syngnathidae; genus Phyllopteryx; species Phyllopteryx taeniolatus. The sequence continues at coordinate 8,223,864 of NC_084514.1, read as the reverse complement.
GTACCTTATTGACATATTCTAAAAGGTTAAAATAAATAAATAAATAAATAAATAAATAAAAGATCTTGGGGTAAATTAGAGTTGAAACGCAAACTGAATTTATGTCCAACCGCCTTTTATAGTAATGGCATTAAAAAAGTAAACAAAAACTAAACCCTACCTACTAATATACGAGATTTATATATATATATATTATATTCTATAATGCTAAGAAAATATCAACACATGAAATTCCTTTTTTTTTGTGGGAATGATATCTTATCTGATCTTAACGAATGGCGCATTCCCTTTAAATTTGTCACAAATAAAGTCGAGAATTACATTTAAAAAAAAATTTGTTTACATAATATATATCCATCCAACACATATCTCCAAATTTTTTGAAACCGAAAACAAATGTACCTTCTGTAAAACTGAACCTGAAAGTGTAACTAATTTTTGTTATGGTTGTTCATATAATAATGCTTTTTGGAAAGAACTTGAAAACTACACACATGTGCAAAGCAGCATACGTATAGTATTAACATTGAAGGGAATAACTTCCACTTATTTGGACCTTTTTTTTTTTTTACCTCTCTCGTATCTTAATATTGCTTTTAATAACTTAATTGTCTTTTACGGACTGGAACGGCTGACTTTTGTTATTTGTATTTTACGAAATTTCAACAAGTCTTTGAAAAAAAAAAAGAAAAAAAAAAGACACAGCAGGGTCGAACGTCATTGACGGTCAATAGTGTCACTCTTTCATTACTGGAGCGTAATCAGTCGTACGACCTTTTTACGCATGGTTTAGTCACGTCATAAAAGACCTACGTTATTCATCGCAAACTACCTTCATTTATGCAGGTAGACCAAGCGTGATGAAACATCAGCACTATAATGTAAAAAGAAAGCGCGATAAATAACTACACTATATAAAAGTGTTTTTTTGTTTTTTTTCCCCCGTGTAAACTGAATCGTCGCGTCAACTTGCTACGTGAAACTTGACGAAGCTATCCACCATCATGGCTCAGAGTGTAATAGAGCGCAGCGTTGAAACTTGGACCAACATGGCCGCCGTCGTGGTTCGATGTAGACGGCACCGGGTGAAACTGGACCAGCGCATCCGCCATTATGGCTCAGGGTTTACCAGCGGTGGTGTTTGCCAAATGTAATAATAATAATAATACATTGTTTAGTTATACACGTACATTATTCAATTATACACGTACTTGTTTGATGAACGTTTGCACTTTTAAAATATCAACTTTGACTAACGTTTGTTTATTAGAAGCTGCTGAGGAAACAAAAGCTGCTAAGCGAGCATCCGCATCAACACGGAGGCAAATGTGATAAATGTTAGAATCCGACATGTTTCAGGTTATAAATGTTAGAATCCGACATGTTTCAGGTTATAAATGTTAGAATCCGACATGTTTCAGGCAATTGACGACACAAGTCAAAAGTGCCGTGGGTGAAAAGAGGAGCCGAACATGTTACGTGCCGAGTTTAAAGTAAACGCCAGAAGCAAAGCTAGTGGGATTAACAATGGCGCACAGGGGTGTCAAATTTGTTTTTTTTTGCCACGGGCCAAATTGTACTCAGTTCCCCTCCCTCAGAGGGCCATTATGACTTTGGAACCATACAAATATTTAATCGCCACATTTTATCACACACACAACAAATGTTAGTCATGCTAGTTTTGAAATCAGAAGTAAAGTATAACAGTTTGTTCAACTATTGAAGTTACTGTTCGAAAAAGGGTAAAAAGGGGTTTGGTAACAAAAAATATGCTTGTAATATCTCAACATTAACAATTTGAAATTTTGGTCCAAATTTTTGTTAGAATCACGGAAGTTGACACACGATTTGCCTTCGAGGGCCACATGAAATGATGGGGTGGGCTGGATCTGGCCCCCGGGCCTTGAGTATGACACGTGAGTTAGCAGCTAGCACCTTAGCCGCCAGAGAGCTGTCACTTCCAATTTGTTAAAATTAATTTCAAATTTTGCTGTGTGCTCACAAAATTAGGGGTTAAGGGTCAAATGGCGTGTTCTAGCGCACCGGCTGTCCGTAAATCTACAATTAGGAGCTGTAATCCCGATAAAATTCAAATTGGGCACCCTTTTAACCTAAAGGTTGGGCGACATAACAAAGCGCTGCCTTTGATGACTTTCATGCCGCTTTTCGGGCTCATTTTGTCCCGCGGCTTCTGGGTGGACGCCCCATGCCAGGAAGATTTCCACACACTTCGCAGGTTCAGGCACCTTGGTGAGCAAACAGCTGGTGAGTATAACAGCAGATGCAATATCTCCTCGGCATTCTACAAATTCTACGACAACTACTCATTTTTAAGGCATGTAAAACATTTTGACACAGCTGTTGTATTGGAACTCATGAGTAGTGTGTGTGGGACTTGGAAGTGTTCACAGTTCTGATTTTGAAGCAGCTGATGTGGGCGCCATATCTATTGACGTTGGATTGGATAGAGAGTGCTTGTATCCTGGTTGTGGTTGTGTAGTGGTTCCAGCTTTTCTATTGGATCTCATGATTGATTTGCAAAGCATTCGTAGAATAGTGGTTTGCAGCTTTTGTATTGGTTTACATACCGCAAGGTACAAAAATGTTCAAACTACCTTTATACCAAAAGAGACGTCTTTGGATAGAGGAGTTTTACAATGATAAATTGAGTCCCAGTTCGTAAAAGTCGGATCACGATTCAAGATTTTATGCCGTTTTATTAGGTTGAAAATTTGCCAAATTCTGCCCAGCAATCATAGGGAAACTTGTGACCAAAACTTTGACTCTTAGGTAGAAAACGTTAGTCTTAGTAGTTGAAAATGATGGAAAATGGAAAGCGGATTGAAAAACGAGATTGTGAATGTTACCTTGCGTGAAACAATGAAACCTCCACAAGATTCACGCACCCAATTTCCAGCACAGCGAAATGGAAAGAACGGCGGCCAGTTTTCCGGATTTCGTAACATTGCTACTACATTCCAACAGTTTTATCAACCTCTTCATTCGCTAAATCCGCACTACTTTTGGTCGATCTTTTCAATTTTCTGACCCAAACAAATAATAAAACTCACCCCATTCATCCCAATAGCATCGTTTAAAAAGTTATTGAGGGATAATTTACACGGTAGTGAACTTGTTTTTTTTAGCCTGTTATGAACCTTTTTTCACCATATGCTATGGTGTAATGTATTATGTAACTATGTATTTCTATTTGCTTTTATTTTTTTAATTTTAGTAAATATTTGTTTTTAATGCAGCTGCTCTGGGGTCGATTCCTGTTGAAAACAGGCATCATGTGTATTGGCTCTCACTAATTGGTTTTGCATGGCAATCGGTAGTGTAGTGTTTCATGTAGTGACTTTATTGCCGCCGGCATGGACTCAATTCCGGTTCGAAAGAGGCATAATTTCAAATCTATATTTTGAATTCAATTTCTGGTGTGCTTCGTAGTTAGTGTTGTGTTTCCAGCGTTTATATTAGATCTCATTAGTTTGTGAGGTCCGTTGGTAGTGTACTGATTCACATAGCTGATTTCAATGCAACTGGCCCAAGCTAGATTCCATTTTTGTTTTGTTTTTTTTAAAGGCAGAATTTTTTTAAAGGCAGCTCTTGTATTGAAACTCATGACTCGTGTGTGCGGACCATTTGTGTTTTAGTGGTTCACAAGGATGACTTTAATGCAGTGGTTGTTCTGCTGTCGCAGGAGATTTAAGGCAAACAGCATGGAGCACCGTCAGCAGCTGCCCACCGACGAGGACAACAAGTGGGACAAGCTGCTGGACAACATCCTGAAGTCGGCCGACACCATCCTGTGGGGCACCACACCTACCCGTCCTCTGCCCACTGCTACGGCAGCGAGCGAGCCCAAAGGGGCCTTGGAATTGCCGCCCCTGGCGAACGATGGAGAGCACATTGAGCCGCTGATGGACGGGCAGCCCTCGGATATGGACGACGAGCTGTCGAATGTTCTGGACGACTTTTGGTTGCCCGACTATCTGGGCGGTCAACCGGGCTCTATCCACATCCAGGACCAGGTAACCAGACCCTTTCACGCTGTTTGGCGTTTATGGCTATTAACTCACGGAATAAAAACGAATGGCTTTGTGTGTGTGTGTGGAGAATCTCATAGCTCCTCCAAATCTTGTGTCTCAGTCAAGATGTGTCTCTTGAACATAGTTCCACTGTACTTTCCCATTAGACAGGGCTTTGGTGCCATCTTGTGGAATCTTAGGGCGTTTCAGAAATAGCACAATAAATGCAAAAAGGTGAGTTTTTCAGCAAATAACTGAGCATATGTTCCAAAATAAAACACACAAAAATACAGGGAACCACTATTATTGCAGGTGATACATTCCAGAATCATCCACAATAAGATGAAAATCTATAATACAAAGAAACCACATCACACATATTTTAAATAGCTGCCGTTACTGCCTTTTACCTGCTTTTAAAAACACTAAACATATTCAAACACCATCATTGCAAGAAAAAGATGTGTAGAAAATGTTGAATGTTTTGTAGTGTCTGTGTACATTGTGCCTTTAAGAGAGAGAGCTTGTTGTTGCGTACGCGCGTGAGCTGTGGTCGACAGCAGCTGCTGCGTGAGTGTGCTCATTGTCTTTTTTGTGTTTTACTGTACATTTGACAAATGCTTGAAAGTGTATTGGCCATCTTGGCTTTACAGTAAGTAATTATATTTCTCCCCAGGACGACAACGCCATGATGATGCCGGTGTACGAAGGTGTGAACCAGGCTCCTCCTCCTGTAAGGCTGTAAGTGACAAACACCATTGTGTAAGAGAACTTTGTTTTACACTTAACGCTTTATGAGGAAAACGCTTAACGTACATAAAATCCAAAATATTGGGGCGGTTGTTCTCATATTTTCAGAGGTTACATTAAGTTGTTTTGTTTTTTTCCACACTTATGTTAAGCGCTGTCCCATTCTCATGGCATCCAACGATTTTTTTTTACTTTTAAGGGGCGGCAATGAATTCTGATGGACATTTGTACGAACTATGGAGACAACCACAAACATTTATAATCAAAGTTGCAATTCAGCAATTTATTATTGATCGATTCGGGATGGCAACTGCGGTGGCAATTAAGGCATTTGGTGAGAGGAGGGTGGGGGAGATCCGCCAGTGGTAGAAGTGTGGTTAACTTCTTGATATTCAAATAAAATGTATTTTACAAAGTTTGTTTGAAGTCTGTGTGTGTGCGTAGCAATGACGAGGTAACATGTGGGGCAGCGGCGGCGGCGGCGGCGGCGGGGGGGTCGTCCTCCTCTGACTCCACTGAACCTCCGATGATGATGTAAGTATAAAAACAAAAAAATCAACTTCTCCAGTGCTTTCTTGCCACGTGTGTGTAGTAGTAGTAGTAGCAAAAGGCAATGTTACGGCCACAGGCAGCAGGAAAGGGATCGGCCGTACATCAAGAAGCCGCCCAATGCCTTCATGCTGTTCCGCAAAGAGCAAAGTCCTAACGTGGTCTCCCAGTTCAACATCACCAACTCTGCGGTGGTCAATAAAATTCTGGGAAAGATGGTAAAGTACCGTTTAAACACCCTGGTCTTGTTATGTCGACGTTAGCGCGATGGTGCTGACTTGTTGTCCCCTTCCACAGTGGAAGTCGCTGCCAAAGAAGCTGCAGGCCAAGTACTACCAGCAGGCCGAGGAGCACAAAGTCCTCCATAGCCTGCAGCATCCAGAATGGTCCTGCACGGAAAACTACGTAAGACCAAAATACCATATACGTTTTTCTCGGAATATGATTTATTTATTTATTTTTTAAAATTGAAAATACAGTGGTACTTTGATTTGGAGTTTTTCAAGTTACGAGCAAGCCCCTAGGTTGATTTGTGTTGCAAGCAATCCATTATTACACCAGAACACAATTAGCAATTTTGATTTGCTTTCACGGGCCACATAAAATGATGTGACGCCCCCGGTCCACCAGTTTGACACCTGTGGTCTAAGTCAATGATATGCATGCGTTTTATCTTGTCCGTGCACTCCGGTTTCCTCCCACATCCCAAAAACATGCGTGGTAGGTTGATTGAGGACTCTAAATTGCCCGTAGGTGTGAATGTGTGCGTGAATGGTTGTTTCTTTCTATGTGCCCTGCGATTGGCTGGCGACCGACTCAGGGTGTGCCCCGCCTCCCGCCCGAAGATAGCTGGGATAGGCCCCAGCAGCCCTCGACCCGAGTGAGGAAGCAGTAAAGATAATGGATGGAAGTTACAACTATGTTTTTGTTTTTACACTGTACAGTACAATACTCTAGAGGGCAATTTTTTTAATAAAAAAACAAGAACATGGGGAAAGATGATGTGGTCACAAAACAAATAAAACTCGCAAGTCAAGGTGTCACTGTATTATGACTTTGATTGAAAATTTGACCTTCTCATATATGTAACGTTTTCTGAAATTATATTCTTCCCGAATATATACAACTTTTGTTCTTGAAAATACATTTAGCCAGGCATGTCTGCCGACCATGTTTTCATCACAAAGGTTTTGGGTGAGTACTACGGATGTCACAAGATTCATAATAGTGCGGTATTAAAAGTGCCTGGTCTTGTCTCGGTATCAAATAATGAACCGTCGTACTAAAAATTTCTTTTGGGCTCGACTACGCTCTCCACTTCCTTGTTACAGTGTATACGCATCTGATTGGCCGTGTTAACCCATGTGACCACAAGACAAGAAATACACAACGATCCCCTGTCAGGCCGGGAATGGCTACCGGTGGACCTCCGCTTTGGTCAGATCATCCGAGACATTTCGCCGAAATTTAAGCAGATCACTAAGTGGAGAAAAAGAAACTAACAAGCATTCCTCTGGTTATTTTGTTATTGGTGGTTTCTACGTCTTGCCGGCGTTGCCTTTAAACATTCACTGCCATTGACGGTTTTAGACGTCAAATATCCTAAGACTGGCAGTGAATGAGTTTTAAGAGAGTTCCTGTGTTTCAGAATTGACTCAAATTTTTTTGGACTCAAGCAAAACAATCATTGTTTTTTTTCTGTGTGGTAGGGCAAAAAGAGGAAGCGCGATCGCAGCAGGCACAGCGCCTGCGTCTCAAGTAAGTCATGGGACCGACATCCACCGGCACAACATTAGGTACACCTGCACAAATCTCGTGTTGTCGTCAAGCCCCCTTCCCCATCCAAATTTAAGAATCACTGGAGGACGTCGCCCCGGGGGTGGAATGTTGCTGCGCCGCCATGGGCAACGCCCCTGGCGAGGACGCGCCGTGCCATCAATACCACAAGAGCGTCGCGGGGGACACGCACACATACGCGCAAACGCGTGGCTGCTGACGCCACCACGGATTGGGTATGCGCTCCTCCCGACCCTAACATTAAGTACTCTGCACACAGATGATAGTCACAAAAAGTAAACTTCAATTGCAAATGTCTTTACATTAACAACTTTTTTAAATACACATTTTTTTTCTCTAAAAATATGCCTTATTTCTAAAAAACAAAAAACACCTTGACTTAGGTATGAATCCCCCAACTAGGGCGCCACCCTGCCATGCACGGTTGTCACCATATTACATTCACAGTAAAATAAATTTTTTTTTTGAAATAATACTATTTGGCCATTTGGACTGTCTCGAGCAGAAAAAAAAAACACCAGGCCCCACTGGACCCTTTCGACAATTAAAGTGAGGCTAACGCTGCATATATCAGCATTTATTAAATATGCAAACTGATAGAGAACACAAAATTGTATTCCTGCATAAAACAAAAACATGGTGAACTCTCCAAAAAGCTCTGAAAGTTTCTTCCAATAATGTCTCTTTGAGTCCTCGTATTTATGAAGTTAAAACCCAAACTCGAATTATCCACCTCCAGCAATCCCAAAATCTGCTTTTGTGTTGCGTCATCATTTTATTGCCTGTGAAGCGTGCAGTCAGCTGTCAACTTGAAATAAAAAAGGACTTAACAATGTAAAATATTTATTTGTAAAATAATCAATTAAAATATTTATTATACCTGGTTGATGTGATTATTGCTCCTGATTGTCATCTGTGAGGCTATGTGAGCGAGGTTTGTTTTAATATAGTGAATGTAGCACATAGCATTAAATGTTTAGGTTTCTTCAGAAACTCTTGTTGGATTTATCGAATATAGCGCAATGAATCTTGGCACCAGGTGTCACGCGTTAGCGGCTGTGACCCATATTTTGAGTGACAAAAAAAAAAAATGTGACAAGAGCACAATCATCTTCCAATTTAGAATTATATTTGAAAAGCGAACGAACCAAAAAAAACAAAAACATTTGCAAATAACGAGAATTGTTGCAACGGTTTAGCTGCGCGATTCCCAGCATGCATTGCCCCATGCAATGCTGAACTTTCTCTGTACTGAATACATTTATCCTTTTTTTCCATGTGTGTTTATGTTACCAGTAGTTCATTGAATGTGAGTCTTATTTAACTCCCAGGTTACAATTATGCTGCACTTTTGTTTTTATGAAACCCTGAATGTTGGTTGTGTGAGATACAGTGACATCCCGGTCATTTCCACACTAGTGCCGAGCTCAGACTACACGAATGTAGCCTGATTTGGACCCGACGGACACATCGCAGACAAACGTGCACTGTCATGGCCGATCCTTTGAGTTATCAAGCGTTGACGTAATAGATTGCCAGATGTGGCATCTGGGACGCCTCCCGACCATGACATGGAAAGTCTTTTTTTTTTTGGTATTTTCCGCATAGTGTGAAATCCTACGTGGTCCTATGATTGTTTCTAGACACTGACCAATAGAGTGACAGAGCGCCTTTAAACGGGACACTGAAAAAGCGTTAAAAAAGCGTCATAAGCGACGCACAGGCTTTTTCTCTAGTGAACACCTATGGAAAACGCTTTGACCTTAAAATCCAAAATATTGTGTTGATCATTTTAATATTTTCAGAGGTTGAAGTGAGCATAAAGAGAGATGTCTACATACATTTTTGTGATCTGACCTTACGCGACGTTAAGCTTTATATATTTATATATTGTGTCCTGCGGTCCGGCATGCCCAAACGCTGTTTCCCTTCTGCCTGGACTCTTTCTTCTTGTCCCGCCTCCCCGATGACCTGTGCCGTCGGACCGCGCGCTTGGCGACGGCCTGCGATGATCATGCAGTCATTGTACACGGTCCAAGACAAAACGATTTAATGACACCATGTCTGGTAATCTGACATAGCGACTGTCGTAAATGATGCAAAAAAATTATAGTCTGAGCTCGGGATAAGCCATACGAAGTTTAGCCAAGTGTTGCCTGGCGATTTGCTAGCTTAGGAAGATGCAATCCTGTTCTCCCTGGAAATCGCTCCATGTAGCAATTTACTTCTAGTAGTTAAGCAGTGTCACAGTATTTAATTTCAAACTCACCAGAGGGCCACAGCAGAAGGATGAAAGAGCCACTTATGGTTCCGGAGCCACGGGTTGCAGCTCTGGTCTATGCTGTTGCTCTGTGCATGCAGCACTTCCGTGCTCTGTGTTGACACCTAGACTTCCCAGTGGAATCCTAAATTCATTCGGTGTCTGCTGGAATTGCTATTCATTCAAGTTTCACATCCCATCTTACCTCTGTAATTTTAAAGGTAAGTTTGCTAACGTTGTTTGCTAGCTTGCTATCGTGCTGGCTTTTTGTGGCGCTCACTCTCAAGACGAGTGGCGTGTGCGTGTTGATCACTACAGCTCTTGTGTAATATTTGAAATGTGGAACCCTGGTTTATGACCAATTCTGTTCATGAACAATTTTTTGAAAGACAAATTACCTTGAGTTACACACTATTTTCGATTCAAAAACAGTCTTAGCATGGCCGCTTAAAGCTCCCAAACTTTGTGTTGTTTTGTTTTTTTTGCCTAAAATGGCCGCCACATCCCACAATGCAATGGAAAAGCTGTGCTGCATTCTGGGAGGTGTTGGAAACATTTGGACACAAGTGAACATAAAACAGTGGACTCGAAAAGGCTACAAAAGGCTGAAGACACTGGATAGTGATTTGCTAGTGAACCCACTATTTGATCAGAAATTCTTTTCACCTATCTGTAGCATGTGCACAGTATTTTTAACCACACAATGATAAAAATAAGGTAAATATAACAGTTCTGCGGATGGAGCGGATTGATTGCATTTCCATTCATTTGAATGGGAAACACTACCTTGGCTTGTGAACGTTTCAGTTTGAGACCAACGGGGTCACGGAACAAATTCGTAACCCGAGGTTCCACTATAAATGTGAGTAATGTCATTATCTAGTGATATCTTTCGCAGTGTCACTGTTCAATATGAAAAAGTGAAATTCTAACAATTGCTGTTCGACCTCACTAGCTGTGCTTTAAAAGTACATTTGTCATTGTGGTAAGAGCATTGGGGGTTTATTTAGCTCAGTGGTTCGTGCGTTTGTGTCCCGGTGGCCCTGAAGTGCAAAACAACACAACCACAAGAACAAATAACACAACAGCAAATGAATGAATTTAATTTGCAGTTTTGTTTAATTTGTTGTGTTGTGTTTTGCACTTCAGTGCCACGGTAAAACACCTGTGACGTGGTTACTTTTATATTTAAAGTTGTTAAAGCGAACAATGTTTTTGCCTTGTGGGCCGAGGCTCTCAGAAAGTTGCTTGGTGTGATTATTTTAAATGGGTAAATTATAACAATCTTGAATTTAGTTGAAAAGATAATTGATGATGTTAATTGATGATGTTAATAATGTTTACTTCATATAATTGATTTAGATAATAAAGCTTGTGTATTTTTCACCTCAGAAATACTGTTAAGAAAATGTCAAAAGTAAAACTGAAAGTATGTTTCCTTTTCTCTCCCATACAGCTATTAAAAGCAGATGTAATCCTTTGTCATTACAATTTCCCTGTATTCCCTAACAGTAATTATTGTCTATATACATATTTATTTGCACATGTGTTGTCACGTCAGTTTGTGCTATTGTATTGTAGGCTAATATGCTGGCTAACACTACTGTTGAGCCTTATGTGAAGGTAGTTTGTTTGTTTGTCTGAATTGTTGTTTATGTACCATGGATTCATGATCGTGTATATGCTAGATGCGTGGTGGTGTGTTGCTTTGTGTTGGCACCGCAATTTACCTCTTAAGGAGTGAGTCAGTTATTCTCTGGTGTTCTCGGCAAGGCTCGGTAACACCCACCCCTCTCCCCCGCCCCCTCCCCGCATGCAAATGTTTTTTTTCTCTGAAGTTTAAAATAATTTTCTCAACATTTTTCAAAAAAAAATTAGACTTCCCCCCCCCCCCTTCAAAATATACGATTTTTAGAAAAATATACGACTATTCTCAAAAATATACAACTTTTAATTTTGAAAATATAAGTGAACTTTTTAAAAATTGACATTTATTTCTAAGCATTTTTTTCCCCGAAAATAATCGTACCGAACTTTTTTTCCCTCAATAGATTCTTCTCGAAAAATATTTACTCGAAAAAATTAAACTTTTTATTTGACTCGGACTACTTATTTTTTTACATTTGTACACCTGATGGCGCCAATTTTTCAACGCGTGCGGAAAAGTGTGTCAGCTTACTCCTGAAATGATTGTGTGTTTTTGTCGTGTGTATGTGGAGGACAAGGCGCAGGTCAGGAGGAGGACACTCGCGTCCGAGACATTCACGAGTGGCGCTGGAACGCGAGACAACGGTGACGGACACGATGTCTTCACCGCAAACATGGTGGCCTCTGCGGGAACAAAGCAATGAAGGGTTGAATAAAATATTTTCATAGGCCACTCAATACCTTTTCATTACCGGAAGCACACCCAACATTTCAAACCAATGTTTTACAAGGCAGGAATTTTAGTTTTTTGTTTTTGGAGATTGTATCAAAGATAAATTCAAAATGTACTTTTTTCCTGCAAAATATATTGTATCAAAGATAAATTCAAAATATACTTTTTTCCTGCAAAATATATCTTCTAAAAATATATATAAAATAATATATTTTTTAAAAGAAAGATCAAGGTTTTCTTTTAAAAAGTGTACCAAGTTGTATACTTTTAATACATATTTGAGAAAAAATATGCTTTTTAAAAAAAAAAAAAATCTAAGGCAAACAAAGTATGTAGTTGAGGAAAGCAATTCAAAGAATTTTGGAAAATATTTTTTTTCCTCAAAAATTACTATCAACAAAATTTTCTAAACGTACTTTTTTCTTAAGACTTATGAAGTATGATATTGAGGAAAAGTGTTTAACTAAAAAAATACGTGAATTTCCTCAAAAATATACAAAATTTTGATTTTTCTGGATGGTTAGCAAATTTTTGAAAAAATACAACTCAAGGATCTACTTCTTAAAAATGTTTTTCATTAAAAAAAAAAAACTTTTCTCCCAAAAGTATATTTTTCTGAGAAAAATGTGTCAAAAGATTTTCAGGTCTGGACTGCAACACAACTTTTTCATGAAAATATATAAAAACTTTTTCTCAGAAATATCAGACTTTTACAACTTTTTTCTCAAACAACATTTTTCTGGACAATATTTACCTTTTTCTTTGTCGATGAGTCAAAACACTATTTTCTACACACAGGGTTCATACACATTTGCGATTGCAAAATTCCATACTATCCAGCTATTTTCCTGACTTCACTGTAAAAAAATTATAATTTTGTGAAATCTGGAAACAGGTTTGTCATTCTGATTCTTCCATTATGTCGCCAAATTTTCAGATCGTGAGGTAATGGAGCTCATGCAAATAAAGGTAAACCCAGATGACGAGATGCCTTTTCCTGCACGACTAACTCCTCCCACTGCCCCTGTGTTGTTGTCAACCATTTCAGACGGAAGTGTGCATTTGAGCCTGTTTTGAAACACTATTGATACCCTAACCCCGTTTTGAAACCCTACTTTGAAACTAACCTTGTTTTGAAACCCTAACCCCATTTTGAAACCCTACTTTTATACCCTAACCCTGTTTTGAAAGCCTAATTTGAAGCCATAACCCTGTTTTGAAACCTTACTTTGAAACCGTACCCTGTTTTGAAACCCTACTTTGAAACCCCAACAATGTTCTAAACCCTAACCCCATTTTGAAACCTGACTTTGATACCCTAACCCTGTTTTGTAACCGTAATTTGAAACCTTAACCCCGTTGTGAAACCCTACTTTGAAACCATGCCCAGTTTTGAAACCCTACTTTGAAACCACAACAATGTTTGAAATCCTAACCCCATTTTGAAACCCGACTTTGATACCCTAACCCTGTTTTGAAACCCTAATTTGAAACCTTAACCCCGTTGTGAAACCTTATTTTGAAACCATAACCCTGTTTTGAAACCCTTTGAAACCGTACCCTGTTTTGAAACCCCAACAATGTTTGAAACCCTAACCCCATTTTGAAACCCTACTTTTATACCCTAACCCCATTTTGAAACCCTAAGTTGAAGCCCTAACCCTGTTTTGAAACCCAACTTTGACACCGTACCCAGTTTTGAAACCCTGCTTTGAAACCCCAACATTGTTTGAAACCCTAACCCCATTTTGAAACCCGACTTTGATGCCCTGTGTTTTGAAACCCTAATTTGAAACCTTAACCCCATTGTGAAACCCTATTTTGAAACCATAACCCTGTTTTGAAACCGTACCCTGTTTTGAAACCCTACTTTGAAACACCAACAATGTTTGAAACCTAACCCCATTTTGAAACCGTACTTTTATACCCTAACCCCGTTATGAAACCCTAATTTGAAGCCATAACCCTGTTTTGAAACTCTACTTTGAAACTGTACCCTGTTTTGAAACCATACTTTGAAACCCCAACAATGTTTGAAACCCTAACCCCATTTTGAAACCTAACTTTGAAACCCTAATCCTGTTTTTGAAACCCTAAAACTGTTGAAACCCTAACCCTGTATGACTTGTGAGGATACTTTGGCATTTGGGGACCACGTCACACGGTCAACAACCCCTTTCAGATGCCGGTGAGGAAGGTGCGGCCCGGTGACGCCGCAGTCCACTGGTGTGCCGTTGGCACGCCTCACGCTGATGTGCGACTATGCGTTGGTGCAACAAAAATGAGCGACCCACTTTTACAGCACATGATGCCAACCTTCACAATGATAACCTTTGAGGGCCACCCTACCTCAAAAAATGGTTTGCAACCGCGCGAACGTGCAGTAAAAGATTAACCACTAAAGTGGTGCCTTGCGATACCGAGCTGTTTATTTCCACTCCCAGTGAAGTATTGTCAAACTAAACAAAGTACACAAAAACACCCATATAGTTTATCCTTTCGTCTGCTAGCTTAATGCTAATGCTAACAAATGAATATCATCTGCTGTGGTGTTTAGCAACAGATATTTAAACACAATGCAGCAACACACGTAACAGTACTTCGTCATATATTCTTCATCCTCTGCAAAGAGTGACTAATATTCATGTCATATTAAGGAGCTGAGGCCGCCGCACAATACAGTAACCAATGGCCATTCAATTCATGGAGTGTGACAAAAATGTTTTTGAGTCATTTTAAAAATTCTATTATGTCATTAAAGTACAATATTAAAGTGCCGTTTTCTCATGAACAGTAGTTTTTTGGGGGTAGGCTAGAATGGATTTCAATAGGTAAAGATGATCCGAGTATGAGCGTGATCACAAAAGGCCTCGTCACCACCGAGCATAGAAACAAAACTGAAGCACACTACCTTTTTTTTTAAAGCAAGTTGTAATGACGACATGATGTATAAGATTTATAGTGGGAATTTATTTGTTCATTGGAAATAGTAGTCATGTAAAATATATATAACTGTATACTGAATCTTTTAATACAAACCATTTTGTTAATGTTACAACTTTTGTAATGTCTTGCTTCACATAATAATTTTATTATAAATCATGTCTCACAATTTGTCAGGTCTTTATTTAGAGTCGCAAACGTCCACGGCATCTTTAACTTCTGCCTCACTATACATGTCATTAAAAAGGTGAGGACATGACAGGAAACATATATTTTTTAAATGTCTTATATACCATGTCATTAAAAATGGCTTGTCAATTGATGTATTTTAATAAGTTGTATGGTAGGACATTCTTTAAACCATGTTATTAAAATGTCATACATCATGTCGAAAAAATGTCCAACAAATTGTCGTTTTAGTAAAAAAAAATGTCATTTAGTAAAAATGTCTTTTAAAAACAAAAAACAAATGTCTTCTGCTCATGTCAATAAAATCGTGTGCACGACATTGTGAAACGTTTTATATGAAAAAGAATCTTGAAAATGCATTAAATGAGCAGGTATACAGTCGCACACACATGCCATAAAAATGTTACGATACGTACATCGTGTCATTACAAATTACAAATATCAGTCTGCATCATACAATTGGAGCCCCATCTGAGACAAGTCTTACGATACATAATGTCATTTGTCTTGTCATTTGGGAACTCGAGAACTTCCTTCATCGCCGCCGCTACTAGCGCGCCCCATTTAAAGGGAATGAGAGGAGCCGCTCTGAGTGGCTGCGAATGAAGTTGGCTATAAACACATCCACAGCGGTCCCGCCTGCCCGCTCTCAGATCTGCCGCGGTGGCGCTGGTCCGCAAAATTTGCTAACACCGGCCTAACCCACCCGCTGTCTTACACCGGCCCTGAAAATAGGGCCCCTTAGTCTTCACTGTCTTCTTTGTCCTCCCAGCTAACACTTGGCAGTCATGTGTGCTGTTTTCTTGTACTCGGTTGTATTTGTTTACGTCCCCGCGGACACCGCCATCACCAGAATAGATCAGACCCCGGCCCACGCTGTCAAGGCGGTGGGCGACAACGTTTCCATGAGCTGCAACCACTCCAGCCTCCGCGCGTTCCAAATGGTCTGGTACAAGCGGGCCTCTTTGGCCGCCCGCTTCATCCTCGTGGCCCGGACCGGCCCGAAAAACGTGGTGGAGGACGCCGCCGTTTACCGGCTGACGGGCGACGCCGCTCACTCGTCGCTCGGCGTCACCCGCCTCCGGCCCTCCGAGAACGGGGCGGTGTACTTCTGCGTCACCACAGAAGCGCACACCGTAGTGCGCGACCTTGTCGGCTCCGCCGCAAAAAGCGGCATCCGTTGACTGTTGTACACAGGTGCACGTTCACTATGTCGCGAATTGTCCTTGCCCCCTACACTGCTGTATCACGTTTATTTAACATCCTAAAAAGTTTTACTGCACACCAGGGCTATTTTGACTCGCTAATGAAGAGGGCCACAGTTTAAACAATGGCACAGTGCCGTCTGATTGGCCAAGGAAGGTTTCCCCCAGCGCTCACTTGGAGGCAATAGAAGCACAAGATTTCACCCATCGCCGGGACACCAAAAACCGCATACTGATGTTAACAATTCAGCATTCAGATTTAAAAATATCTATACAATACACTGATTCTAAACCCTGATGGCAAATGTATTATTGAATACAATTATTTCCTTCTGTTATTTTTAAAAGCAGTTAAGTATAGTAAAATAATATAAATAAAAATAGTCACAAAATAAAAAATCATCAAATCTAACATTTTAAATATAATGACATAAAAATCACTCATCACCTAAAAATCACCTAAATATTGCAGTATTACAGAGGCTCCCTTACCAGTGTTGATTTTTTGAGTTGTCATGTAATCCCTGAAAGAAAATGTAATAAATTAATATATTAGTATTTTATCGTTAGAATACATTCATTACATTACAATAATCCAAAACGTTAAACAAATCTCATCTCATTCACTAAAGAATTCTAATAAAAGAAAGGACATATTTACATGGAAAACAATGCAAAATATATTTAAAAAGTTGCAAATTAAATAAAAAATGATAACAAATATCACATTTAGAGGAAACAAATTCATTTAAAATCTTTAAAAATAGTAACTACAGCAGTAGGCTGTAGTTGGCCTTTTAATGTTCAAGTTAAAGGAGGCCGCGAACCACGGGATCTCAGCCAATCAGCTCGCGTCGGCTGCCGCTCTTTTATCTGATGAGTGGCGAGTGCCGATCATAACAACCTCAAGTAACCCGAAAGACAAAGATGATGTTCCTCTTGTTGCTGAGCTTTGCTGCCAGCGTTACTCTGCTCTCAGGTAACATCGGACGTCATCGGCTACACGAGCCGAAGCTAACGTTTTGAATTCTTTCCTTCAGGACTGAAAGTGGGTAGGTTTGATCAATCGAAAACGCTTAACTTACCCCGTCAAACACTAAATTGTCTTTGATGTTTACGACAAGGTATACGTTGTGTCCATCGAAGACTCAAAATGCGTCTCCACGACAAAGGTCACCAAATGTTTGATTCACCGAAAATCTAATTCGAATTCATCTTGCAGTTTAGGAAAATGAGATTCATCGGAGACAAAACACCTTCAAAGTTGACCAAAATGTCAATGTTAGATTTGTCAACGACTAAATGTTCATCCATGTTTACGAAAACACACACTTCAGGTTTATTGAAGGCTCTACTTTGCCTTCGATGGTAACAAAAATGCTTAAAGTCATCGCTAAATAATTTTTGATGTTTATGGAAGATTCACCGTAGACGAACCGAAACTAAGGTTTGTTCGTTTTGTCGACTTCGGAATTTACAAAACGTGTGCGTTTCTTTTTTCTTTCAGGAAAGAGCGTCATGCAGACGCCCGCCGACATCATCCAGGCAGCGGGCCGCTCGGCCACGATTGCGTGTACCCACAGCATACCGAGCCTTGACCAGATGCTGTGGTACCGGCAGCCCGGCATGGGCATGCAGCTCATCGGGTACATGTACTACAAAAACCCCACGATGGAGCCTGACCAGGACGTGAAGTTTGAGGGGAGCGCAGAATCCGGCAAAACGTGCGAGATGACTTTCCCCAAGCTGCGTCCGAACAGCAGCGCTGTTTATTATTGCGCAGCAAGTAACCACGGTGCAGTGTCGTGCTAAATCCTCAAGTCATAAACCTTATCACGCACCCGCATCCCATCATGCTCTGATAACCCCCCCACACGCACCCCCGATGCCACCGTGCACCTGGATCCGACCATTCCGAGCACTCTCATTAGATTGGGAGGTTCTTCTGGTGGTTGCTAACCTGCCGCCAGAAATGTAAGATGAGTTTGTTCGGAGTCGAAATCATCTTGGCTGTTTACAAAAAAAAAAAACCTGTTAGCTTCATTGGGAACTCAATTGTCTCGGATTCATTGGGAACTCAATTGTCTCGGATGTTAACAATATACATGTTTCAAGATAATTGCTGCAAATGTGCAAAGACTCAGAACAACTAATGTAGGTCTGAATTGTCGAGCTTTAGCATCAAACTGTTTGTCACCATTTCAGTTTTCCTGATTTGTTTTATGGCCTTCTTTTCACTTTTCACGTCATCTATCTCGCGAGCGACTCCCAGCTAGCCTCGCATCCTGATGGCTCAGGTGGACGACTCTGCCCTTCTGTGGTTATGCTGGTCCACCTTCAACTCTTTTCCATCGGCCATTCGGCGGTTGACCCAGCTTCACTTTCTCTCGTTCATCTGCCGCAGGCGACGTCCACCTCCAGCGTTGGCTCTGTTCCTGACATCGGCTTTGGTCCTGGCGGTGCCTTGTTCTCGCTGTGCCCGCTAAGGCTCCCGCTAGGAAAGTGTCTACATTCCCGCTGACTCCGGCATGGACACCGGCTCCTACACGCTCACTCCCCTCTTGCTGTTGTTTTTCTATTTTGTCTTTACTGTAACGCATCTTTTGAGTGTTCAGAAAAGCGCTAAATGAATTTGATTTATCATTATTATTATCATCATAATCGTCCACAGTAACGACTGAAGCTTGGAGTTGATCCTCCTCACGTGCTTTTCCATCGTGCAAGCGAAACATCGTTTTCATAGCGCACTGCTATGTACAGTAGTGATATTTGATTGGCAATTAACAGTTGAGCGGGGCGTGTTTTCAGAACGTCCAGCAGATACATACGCCCGCAGTGTTTCAGAAAGGAAACAGTTGGGCTTGATAATTCATCATTTTGAAGCTTCAAAGGGGAACAGGCCAAATGATAAAACAACAAAAGATTACACACAGCGCAGGGCCCCCACTATTTACGACAATAATAGTTGTTGTACGCCATAGTCTATATGAGTCAAATATGGCATTTTTTAAAATTTGTAAAATATGTCTTGACGTTAAACCGGTCTGCGGTGCAGAAAAGGTTGGGGACCGCTGCTCTAAATCCCCTTCGATGTTAACAAAAGCCATTAGGTTACGTAATGGAAGACGAAACTGTGTTTTACGAAAACATGTTAGCTTGGACACAAGGGACGGCACGACTGATTGGCTGTGAGATATTGAACGGAAGTGACTAAAATGAAGAGCAAAAGAAAGAAGTGCGCAAAGGCAAGGAGCTGAGTGGCTGCGAAACATAAAATGAGCAACAAGTGGAAATGTATACATATTTAGATAGATGGAATATTAAACATTGCAGAATTTTCCCGAGTGCCTTTGAAGGGGTTAAAAGGAGGCCGCGAGCCTTGGCTTTCAGCCAATCAGCTCGCGTCGGCTGCCGCTCTTTGTCAGATGAGTAGCGAGCGCAGATCATAGCAACCTCAAGGAAACCAGAAGACGTGATGTTCCTCTTATTACTGAGCATTGCTGCCAGCGTTACTCTGCTCTCAGGTAACATCGGACGTCATTGACATCATGCACTTTAGGAAAATACGAAAACGTACATAAGACTCAGCTCAATAAAAAAGTCGTCTTTAGTTTCTTTGACTTGGAAGTTTGCAAAAAGCGTATATTTGGTGACTTGTTTTTTTCTTTCAGGACTGATCGTCACGCAGACTCCCGCCGACATCATCGCGGCAGTGGGCCAGTCAGCCACGCTTGAGTGTTCTCACCAAAAAACGAGCTACAACCAGTTGCTGTGGTACCGGCAGCGCGGCGTGGGCATGCAGCTCATCGGGTACATGCACTTCAAAAACCCCACGATGGAGCCTGACCAGGACGTGAAGTTGGAGGGGAGCGCCCAGATCGGCGAAACGTGCAGGATGATTGTCCCCGAGCTGCGCCCAGACAGCAGCGCCGTTTATTACTGTGTGGCTAGCGACCACGGTGCTGCGTCGTGCTAAATCATCAAGTCATAAACCTTATCACACATTTCCCCCAATCCCATGATGCTCTGATAACGCCCACATGCACCCCTGATGCCACCATGCACCTGCATCCAACCATTCCAAGTACTCGTATTAGAACGCGACGTGGTTGCTAATCTGGCACCAGACATGCAAGATACGTTCTTTAAATCGTCTTGGGCTGTACGTTAGCTTCACTGGGGACTAAATTGTCTTTGGTGTTATCAAAAATATGCCAATGTGCCAATCGCAGGGCACATTCACACCTACGGGCAGTTTAGAGTCTTCAATCAACCTACCATGCATTGTTTGTGGGATGTGGGAGGAAACCGGAGTGCCTGGAGAAAACCTACGCAGGCACAGAGAGAACATGCAAACTCCACACAGGCGGGGCCGGGATTTGAACCCCGGTCCTCAGAACTGTGAGTCGCCCACCGTGCCGCCAAGTTTGGTTCCTTAATGATGAAATGGTCATTGACGCTTATGAAAACCGGCAGGCTTGGACTTGTTCCACCTGGCAGAAGGCTTTTACGCTAGCTGACTGAACGGAAGCGCATCACTTCCTGCGTCACTTCCTGTCTTGACTTCCTACAACACTGAGCCTCTTCGCTCCCCAACATTCAGCATGAAGCCACAACATCGCCTCATTATCTTGGTGGTCTGGATGACGGGTACGGCTCCTCGTCGCCAATTTGATAAAGGTTTTTTTTTGGGGGGGGGGGGAAGGTGGTGACTTAATTGCGTGTCTTTTCAGGGGTCCGGCTGAGCGAAGACATGAGGGTCTTCCAAACCCCTCGCGACATTTTCAGGAGAGCGGACGACGACGACGTCATACTGAGTTTCACGCACACGCTCGCCAACCACGACACCATCCAATGGTACCGGCGGGTGCCAGGCGGCACCCGATCTCTGAAGCTTTTGGCGCTGGTCAACTACGAGAAGGCTTTGGTGGAGCCGCCCTTCAGGGGCCGCGTCGACGTGAGCGGCGACGGCAGGGGGGCGGCGCACCTCCGCATCATCCGGCCTGACGACGGCGGCCATTTTCTCGCCGCCGCCAGTACACACAGCCTTGAAGGGGCCCGACAGTGCCCCACAAAAACCCTCCCCGAAAGATAAGAGGACGGCAGAAGCAAGCCTCTGACACCCTTTCTTTTGGATGTCGCTTCCAAAGTCAAACGCACCACAGTGAACCCTCGCTAGTCGCGGGGTTAGAGACAAAGTGACGAAATTTGTGAAATTTTACACAACTGTCTTATATTAAGTTATTAATATACTCCAACCTATGAACCCAAAACACCTCAAAATCCCACTTCTACTGACTTATAATCAACACAGGTGATGGTAACAAACAACTTCTCTTCTCCCAACACTAAGAAAAAATATACAGTAGCAAAGTTGTCTCATGTTGAATTAAGTTTTGAAAATTTCAAATTGTTGGCTGCACTGTGACTGTAATCTAAATTGACAGTTTGGCACAGAACTGAAATAGGATTTAATTGAATGTAATTTGCGCGTGCATTGCGGACTTGGACGAAGGCGCGACGTTGACATTGATTTTGCATTTTGGTTACATTAACTGTTAATTTAAAGTCATTTATGTTTTGAAACATGGAGATGTCCTTGACTGGGTGTAGTATTCATCCCTCGAATCTGACACTTTATTGTCCGGAGAGCGCAGGCCAAGTAGCTGGCACCCTACCGAGACGCTAGGCGCTGCTGCTTAAACATTTATATTTCTCTCAGATAAACCAAAAAGAAACCATAAAACATTGTTTAATAACAAAGGTAAAAGCTTTTGCCTTGTGTGAAGCTTGTATTAGTGCGTGAATGTTTATGAGCACCATTGCCGCACCGTTTAAACGAAACGAAGCTAAAGTTAGCGAGAGCTAACGTTTGGGCTAACGCTGGTAATATTTGTTCCAACGTTCAAACATGGCTTCAAACTTTCCTCGGCTTCTGAAATAACAGGACCTCATCAACAAACAATGTTTGTACTTTACCGTCATCTCTCAAATCTGCTGCTGTCGTGAGCTGCGGTTTTTTGTTGACCTGGTTTTGATCAGCTCCCTCCAGCTACTTGTGTCTTGTCCAGGTGTGCCTCGTTGTCTCGTCAATTTGTTTTTATTTCGCTCCCTTCAGTGTGTGTCGGATCATTGTTGCGGTCATGTGTCACATTAAGTATCCGTAGTTTTGTCATGTACTCTGTAGTGGTGAGGGTTTTGTTTCTTAGTGTTTTTTTGTTACTCTGAGTCTTGATTTTTCTGGGACTTTTTAGTATTTAGATTTTTACGTGATCCTTGTTTGCCTTTTTTGTTTTTGAAAATGAATACTGTTATTTTTTACTGCTGCCTTGCCTCCCTGCTCCACTTTTCTCAAACATAAAAGGACTCTGATGAGCAACAAGTGGAAATGTATACATATTTAGATAGATTGACATTACTGGAATATTAAACATTGCAGAATTTTTCCGAGTGCCTTTGAAGGGGTTAAAAGGAGGCCGCGAGCCTTGGCTTTCAGCCAATCAGCTCGCGTCGGCTGCCGCTCTTTGTCAGATGACTAGCGAGCGCAGATCATAGCAACCTCAAGGAAACCAGAAGACGTGATGTTCCTCTTATTACTGAGCATTGCTGCCAGCGTTACTCTGCTCTCAGGTAACATCGGACGTCATCGACATCATGCACTTTAGGAAAATACGAAAACGGACATACGACTCAGCTCAATAAAAAAGTCGTCTTTAGTTTCTTTGACTTGGAAGTTTGCAAAAAGCGTATATTTGGTGACTTGTTTTTTTTCTTTCAGGACTGATCGTCACGCAGACTCCCGCCGACATCATCGCGGCAGTGGGCCAGTCAGCCACGCTTGAGTGTTCTCACCAAAAAACGAGCTACAACCAGTTGCTGTGGTACCGGCAGCGCGGCGTGGGCATGCAGCTCATCGGGTACATGTACTACGAAAACCCCACGATGGAGCCTGACCAGGACGTGAAGTTGGAGGGGAGCGCAAAACCCGGCGAAAAGTGCAAGATGACTTTCCCCGAGCTGCGCCCGAACAGCAGCGCCGTTTATTACTGTGTGGCTAGCGACCACGGTGCTGTGTCGTGCTAAATCATCAAGTCATAAACCTTATCACACATTTAGCACCCCTTCCCCCACCCCCAATCCCATGATGCTCTGATAACGCCCACATGCACCCCTGATGCCACCATGCACCTGCATCCAACCATTCCAAGCACTCGTATTAGAACGCGACGTGGTTGCTAATCTGGCACCAGACATGCAAGATACGTTCTTTAAATCGTCTTGGGCTGTACGTTAGCTTCACTGGGGACTAAATTGTCTTTGGTGTTATCAAAAATATGCCAATGTGCCAATCGCAGGGCACATATAAATACACATTCGCACACACATTCACACCTACGGGCAGTTTAGAGTCTTCAATCAACCTACCATGCATTGTTTGTGGGATGTGGGAGGAAACCGGAGTGCCCGGAGAAAACCCACGCAGGCACAGAGAGAACATGCAAACTCCACACAGGCGGGGCCGGGATTTGAACCCCGGTCCTCAGAACTGTGAGGCAGACACGGTAACCAGTCGCCCACCGTGCCGCCAAGTTTGGTTCCTTAATGGTGAAATGGTCATTGACGCTTATGAAAACCGGCAGGCTTGGACTTGTTCCACCTGGCAGAAGGCTTTTACGCTAGCTGACTGAACGGAAGCGCATCACTTCCTGCGTCACTTCCTGTCTTGACTTCCTACAACACTGAGCCTCTTCGCTCCCCAACATTCAGCATGAAGTCACAACATCGCCTCATTATCTTGGTGGTCTGGATGACGGGTACGGCTCCTCGTCGCCAATTTGATAAAGGTTTTTTTTTTTTTAGGGGGGGGGGGGGGAGGTGGTGACTTAATTGCGTGTCTTTTCAGGGGTCCGGCTGAGCGAAGACATGAGGGTCTTCCAAACCCCCCGCGACATTTTCAGGAGAGCGGACGACGTCATACTGAGTTTCACGCACATGCTCGCCAACCACGACACTTTTCTCAACATCACTACAAAACCATAACAGCTGCAGTTATTCCAGTACTCAAGAAACCTTGTGCCGATCCCAACAACTTCAACAATAAAATACAAAAAAATATAAAAAACACTTTATATAATTCATTGTTTTGACAGATTTTATTTTTAAAAAAAATAATCTGTATAGAATGTGCCATATGTTTAGGTTATACTACATTTTATCAGTGAAATTAATATTTTTATTTTTTTCTTTTTCAAACAACAACAAAAAAATTAATTGTGGTGAAAAAAATGAAATGCGGTTTGGATAAAACTAAAACAAGTCTTTAAAATGTTTTTAAAAACTATGTTTATTCATAAATACAATTATTATTATTTTTTTTTCAGATAAAAAAAACGTGACTTTCTGTTTTTTCAAATTTGCATCCAAACATTGTTATTGATATAATATAATAACTATTGTATATTTATTTTCATGCTTTAAATATCATTGCTGTTCTACAAAAAACACATCTCCAAATGTTCAAAATTATTTGTGTGTGCATTTTTTTAATGCAAATACATTTTGTTTTGTTTTTTAAAGGTGTTTTTAGGTTTAAATATATAAAAAACGTTTTATATTATAAAAAAGATTATATAATATTTTCTGATTACAAAATATTTTTGTATTAATCTGAAAAAAAATCTTTAAAAAATACTAATCATATCAATATAGGTCCTATTGAATGGATGAGGAGGTTGAGGTTTTTTCTATTTAGTGCGTTCACCACCTCCTCCTCCGCTTTTTTCTTTCTTCTTGGCGACACACAAATAGCAGCAGCAAATTTGATGCTGAGATATGAGCATGCATGGCAGGTGAGAAAGAAAAGGGGGGCGAGGGGAATGGTGGCAGGGGAATGAAAAACCACCATGCAGGTTTTTGAACAACACGTACACACTGTGTATACAGGTGGCCACGGTGATATAAACCCATAGAGGGGCTGTACAAAAACCTCCCTCACAAACACCATCGCCATCGGACATGATAAAGGCGGACGGAAGCCTCGTCCTGCTTTAAGTCTGCTGGCCAATATGAAGAAGGAATATTCCCGAGGCTGGGGATGTTTGTCTGAATTTGTCATTTCACACTTCAGCTCTTTAAATAGATCTATAATTTACACTGTAAGGCTTTGCTGTAACATTGGACCAGTATTATACTGTATTTTATTATGAAATATATTACCATGGCAGCAGACGCAAAAGTCATCGGGTACATAACAACAGTGCTGTACTTAGGGTTTTGGTTTCTTGGGCGCAGGAACAACCGTTAGCTCTTATGGTTCTGCTATTGGTTCCTTCGGCGAACGAACATGGTTAACCGTTCTGGGTAAGAACAAAGTAACGTCAGAAAAAAATGAATTTATATGGAACTCAAGTGGAGCAAAATGAATAGCATCATTGCACCGTGTTTCTTCAGATCCTGGTTGTTGTTGTTTTTTTTGGCGCAGGAACAGGGTGAACTAGTCTAGCTCAGACATTGGTACAAGTCCATGTAAAAAAAAAAGAAAACCTGAAAACTGGTTTTAAACAGAACATAATGAGTAGCGTTGTTCAGGATTTGTTTGGCCCATAAGACAGTTGCATTGTGACTTATAGTTTTGGTTCAGATTTTTTTTTGGGTGCAGGAACAAGGTTAACCATTCAAGGTAAGACACCGGAACAAGCCCATAATAAGAAGAAAAACATCCTGCAAACAGCTTCTATGTGGAACATAAATGAGTAGAGAGTTGTTCAGGGTTGTTTGGTTCTGAAACTTTCTTGGGCGCAGGAACAAGGTTAACCGTTGTAGGTAACAAGTCCTTGGTAAGAATGTCAGACTTAAACGGAACATAATGAGTAGCATTGTTCAGGGTTTCCTTGGAGCATGAGATAGTTGAGCTGTGATTATTCTGGTTCTGGTTTCTTTAACGCAGGACCAAAGTTTACAGTGCTAGGTAAGACACTGGAACAAGTCAGTATCAGGAATACTGGGAAACTGGTTTTATATGAAACCAAAGAAGGGGGAAATGTACAGCGTTGTTTGGCGCACTGTTTACCTCCACTATAATTCCTACTCTGAAGCGTTCTTTGGTGCAGGAACAACATGTACCATTCTTGGTAAGACACCGGAACAATCCAATGTCAGGAAAAGTGTTGTATATAAAACTATAGTAGCGGAAGATGAGTTGTTGCGGGTTGTTTCACGTACCAGACAGCTGCACTGTGACACTTATGGTTCTCAGGCTTTCTTTGGCGCAGGAACAAGGTTGACAGTTCTAGGTAAGACACAGGAACAAGCCAATGTCAGGAATTTGAAAGCTTTCTGAATTCCCCAGAAAAAAAGATTTGATATGAAACTATAATGGTAGTTGTTTCACATACTTGACAGCTTCACTGTGTAACTTATACGGCTTTGGAAGTTTTCTTTGGCGCAGGAACAAGGTTGACAGTTCTAGGTAAGACACAGGAACAAGCCAATGTCAGGAATTTAAAAGCTTTCTGAATTTCCCGGAAAAACTGGTTTTATATGAAACTAAAGTGGCAGAAAATCGGTACGGGTGGTTTCGTACAGCAGATAGCTCCACTGTGACACGTCTGCTTATCAGGCGTTCTTTGGCGCAGGAACGAGGTTGACAGTATTAGGTAAGCTATGGGAAAAAAGCAATGTCAGGAAAAGTAGTTTCATATGAGAATCGTGGCTTGTTTTACGAACCAGACAGCTGCACTGTGACTCTGGTAGTGTAGCTTTCTTTGGCGGAGGAACAAAGTTATCAGTTCTAGGTAAGAAACAGGAAATAAACAATGTCAGAAATGCCAAATGTTCCCGAGGAAATGATGTTATGGAACAAAAATTGCGAAAATGAGTAGTGTTGTTGCGGGTTTTTTTTTTTTTTGTTTTGTGCACTAGACAGCCATACTGTGACACTTCTGAAGCTCTCTTTGGCGCGGGAACAAGATTGACAGTTGTAGGTAAGACGGGAATTTAAAAGCTTCCCGAGTTTGTCAAGAAAAACAGTTTTAAATGAAACAAAAAGCAGGGGTGAAAATGCATATGGTGTTTTGAAGCGGTTGTTTGCAACGGCACTGCGACGACCTCGGGTGAGGTTAGATTTGGCTCAGGAACAGGCTTAACTGCAGTTTTGTCGAGAAAAACGTGGATTTAATTGACAGACCGTGTTGACGGCTGAAAATCATTGTCGTTAGTGTTCAAAAAAATCGCGGTAAGTCTGTTGAATAGGCTTTGTTTACGAAAACACGTATGTTAGTTCATTGAAGACTTTTGATGTTTATGAAAACGTATGATAATGCATGGAGGACGACCTTGTCTATAATGTCAAAACAAGTCTTTTAGGTATTTCAAATAATCTAAATTGTCAGATTTTTACAAATGTTGTTGTTTTTAAAATGTACGGCAGCTCCGTTAAAACCTAAATGCTTTGAAGTTTACAAAAAAAATATGTTTGTTCGTCAAAGACGAAATCACATTTGATGTTTTTAAAGCACGTACATCAAGGTTGTCAAAGACTAAATTATCTTTGATGTATATGAAAACACGCATGTTAGGTTAATTGAAAACTAAATTGTCTCTGTTGGTTATAAAAAATGTATGTGAGGTTCGTTTAACACTAAATTACGTTTGAGAGTTACAAAAACACGTACAGTAGGTCAGTTTAATTGAAAACTGTTCCTGTACAGTATTTTAGGTTCATTGAATCGTGTTTGCTCTTTACGTAAAAAAATAACCACATTAGTGTCATTGACTCTGAATCGTCTTCGATTTTGAACAAAAGCCAAATGTTGAGTTCATTAAAGACCGAATTCTCTTCCAGGTTACAAAAACATCGACTTTGGGTCACTAAATCATTTTTGATGTTTACAAAAACACGTCAGGGTCATTGAAGACTTTTCCTCCATGTTTACGAAAGCACGTTAGGTTTATTAAAGGCTAAATCATCTTTGAAGGCACGTTGACGGACATTTCCATAGACTTCCGAGATGGTTATCGGTTCTTTGAGGGTTCCGACTCAAAGCAAGTTTGAAGCGTCAGCCAAGGGTGGATCAGACAGTCGCTTTCAGGCCTCAGTTCAGTCAAAGTTGGTTGCTGCGCGCATCCCAGCTGGGCGGGCGAGAGGTTTTTGTGGTAGCTCGGCGCCTCTGTGCTCGTACGATGAAGCTTTTTTCGGCGCAGGGACCAAACTCACTGTTTTAGGTAAGAAAAACGGCGACTCACGACTTTTTAACTCGTTTCGTGCCTTTGAGAGCTTTTGGTTTGATTGAATGGCAATGATTGTTGATTTCAATTGAATTGAGAAGTGTTGATTTGGGGGACGTTAGTGCTAAAGTAGGTTCAATGGGTCTGAAGTGGAGGTTTTCCCTCTAAGGTTTTGGCCCTGAGCCAAAATTGTGTAGAAAATGTCTTCCTTGAGACAAAACCACAATAGCTCATCAAGTTAAAAGTCTTGACTCTGTTTGACTTACATTTAAAAAGTGGCAAAAAAATGGTTTATTTCTTGTTTTAAAAAAAAAAAAAAAAAAAAAACATGCTTGTGTTCAACAGATAAAAAAAAAAAAAGAAATAGGATAACTAAATAGGGTAGGGTAAATAAGCTTTGATGTTAAAAAAAAGATATTTGGACAATAAAAGCCTCAAAATCACATTTTCTGTTTACAAAAATGTACATAAGGTTCTTTGAAGACTGTAAATAATATTTGATGTTAATAGAGAGAGTACACTTTGGTTCATTGAAGACCCTATAGTTTTTGATGTTAACAAAAAACACGTTTGTTCGTTAAAGACTCTACATCGTCTTTGATGTTCACAAAACACAGACGTGAATTCAATTGCAGACTGAATCGTCTTCATTCAGTGAAAACTAAATCTTCATTGATGTTGTTCGTTGAAGACTTAACAAGAATCCCGTATGTTAGTGTGTTGATATTTGATGTTCGCTAAGATAAGTACGTTCTGCTGAAGATTCTTGTATTTGTTGCTTACGAAACCACGTATGCTAGCTCCTTCAAGAGAGAATTGTCTTTGGTATTAACCAAAACGATCGTTATGTCATCTGTTCATTCATGGTAATATTAATTATTACAGTATACTGATGATTCGTGTCGGCTCCAAACAGATCCAAACGTCAAAATCACGCCGCCCACGGTAAAGTTGCTCCCGCCTTCGGATGGCGAGTGCACAAATCAGAAGGACAAAGAGGCCAAGAAGAAGACGCTGGTGTGCGCGGCCACCGACTTCTACCCCGACCACGTGGGCGTGGCCTGGATGGTGGACAGCCAGAAGCGTGACAAGGGCGTGGCCACGGACTCCGAGGCCCTGCGGCGAGGGCTCGGCTACAGCATCACTAGCAGGCTGAGGGTCCCGGCATCCGAGTGGTTGCACGGGAGCACGAACTTCACCTGCGTCCTGACCTTTTTCGATGGGACGACCTATAGCGACTACGCAGAGTCGATCAGCGGCAAAGATGGTGACTTAATGACGCCGTTCACGCTATATCAGCTTTGATGCTTACAGAAATGCGTCCGCTCGGTTTATTCAACAATCTAAGTTGTCTTTAGTGTTTACAACCGCACGTGTCGGTGTCCCAAAAATATACTTGATGTTCAACTTAAGACTCTCAATAGTCTTTGGTGTTAACAAAAAAAAAACACTCATGTCGGTCTTTGATGGTTAAAAAATGGACACAAGGGTCACTGAAGCCTCTCAACAAAAACACTGTGTGTTATAACACTAACACTACATCTTTGATGTAGAAGTTACAAATCATGTACTCTAAATAGTCTTTGAGGTGAACAATTAACATGTATGTTAGGTTCGTTGATGACAAAATTGCCTTTAGTAATTATGAATGTATGCTAGTTCCTTCAAAGACTCAAAATCATCTTTGATATTAAGAAGATCGTACTGCAACTAATCTTATTTGATGCTTACCTTATGCTAAGATTTATTGATTACTCTAAATTGTCTGAGTCACAAAGACCTGCACTGGGTCACATATGTGTATTATGATCATTAAAGACTGTGAAGTCTTTTAGCTTAACAAAAACGTATGGTTGGTTCTTTGACCGCTTTTGATTTTTACGAAAACGCCGTACATTAGGTGCATCAAAGACTGAATTGTCTTTCAAGTTGACAAAACACTCAAACATGCTAAATTGTCCCTTTGGTGTTAGCAAAAATACGTAAGTTTGAAGACCGTTTATTTTCTTTGATGCTTACAAAAACACGTACGTTACATTCGGTTCATCAGACTCAAAAACATCTTTGTTGTTCACAAAGACTTTGACGTTGTCTTTGACGTTAAAAAAACACTTAAGTTGATAGAACATTGTATATCATCTCTGATGTTTACACAAACATGCTGGTTTTATTGGAAACTATCATTCATCGTAACAAAAATGTACGTTAGTTTATTGAGGGCTGTAAATTGTCTGTGTTTCCTAAAACACATACACTTGGTTAATTGAGGGCTGTAATTTGTCTTTGATGTTTAAAAAAAATGCATGTTGAGATTTATTGAAAACTAGTTTGATGACTTTGATGTTTACAAAATGTTCATTAATAAACCTAATAGACTTCTAAAGCCGTCAATGGCAGTGGATGTGTTTTAAGGTCACTTAAGCATGTAAATGGCCTTTGCTGTTTACACAAACACTGTAGAGTAGGTTAATAAAAGACTGTAAATTGTCTTTGTTTACAAAACACATAGAGTAGGTTATATTAGGACTAAATCATCTTTGAAGTGTACGAAAACAGTTAACAATTGGTCTACTAGAATCTGTTCACTATCATTGATGTTACCAAAAACACATTGTTTGTTGAAAAAAAAAAGAAAAAAAAAGTCTTTGATGTTTTCGAAAACCCGTAGATGCGGAACGCTTTGGTCTTGAATGTTTCCGAAAACATTTAAATTGTCTTTCATGTTAACAAAAACATGTATGTTGGTAAATGACCTGAGATGTTTACAAAAACAAAAGCACGTACAGTACGTTCGTTTGGTTGAACACACGTCCTTGTTTTTGACCGTGATGATGATGATGATGATGTCGATGCCATCGTGTCCTTGACCTTATCGTAATCTTGTCCTCTCTTTAGACTCAGCTGGAGGTGGATTTACCCGAGGTGATTGTTTTTTGTTTTTTTTTGTTTTGGTAAGTGCATGTCTGGGTGATGGGACTCTGGTGAAGTGATCAACGCTGTCACCCGTCTTTTTCCGTGCAGAGAGCTTCTTGAGGTTGACGCAGAGCGCCAAGCTGTCGTACGCCGTCCTCATTGCCAAGAGCTGCGTCTACGCCGCCTTCGTGGCCTTCCTGCTGTGGCGGTTCAGGGTCGGTTGTGCTCTTGAAAAAAAAATAAAAAATGAAAAGTGTATTAAATTGTGTTTGGTGTCAGGTTTAAAAACATGTACAGGTTCTTTGAAGATTTAATTGCTTTTCATGCTCATGAAAATGTACGTTAGGCTCACTGATGACCCCAAACGTACTTTAGAATCAATATTTACAAAAATACGTGCGTTAGGTTCACTGAACACTAATGGTCAAGGACATACGGTTCATTGAAGACTAAGCTGCGTTTGATGTTTCCAAAAACACATCGGGCAAGACTTTGGTTTCGGTCAGTGCGGCCTCGAGCGCAACACTGCACGATGATCTTCGTTATTTGCAGAAAGCAGCAACACTCGTCTCGGTCAATGGTTAGGAAAACACGTACGTTCCGTTTAATTATGGTTCGGAACAGCCAAAAATGCAAAAGTCTTTTCGTTTAATAAGTAAAATTGACTTACACGCGATCGCTGAATTTTTCTTTTTGTTTGTTGCAGGCGTCGCCTGGAAAAAACAACTGAAGGAAGATCGTCTTTACTGCTTTCATTTTTTTCGTTGTTGTTATTTATTCACTTTGTTCAATAAAAGTATATTTCAATAACAACAACAACAACAACAGTGTGATTGTCTGGCTTTTGAGTTCAAGTCAAATGATTATTTACTCCTGGAGAGAAGGTGTGCTTATTTTTTCCTTTTATTTTTCCTTTTTACAAATATAACAAATGCGTCTCTCTAAGTATATTCCTATATGTAACTTGATCATTACTGTAAAGTATAGCCTAAATGCTATAGTATATTATACACATTTTTCATTGATCAAAATCTTCCATTTTTACTTACATTTTAAAAATGGATTTTATTTTTTTAGGAATTTTTCGGTATAAAAAGTTTTACATCTCTGCTCCATGTCAAACATATTCATATATTTTTACATTTTTACTATAAATTAGGCAGCATTTAAAAACATATATTTCCTTAATATCGATTTGAATTTGTAGTTTAAAAAAAGTTATGAGCATTTTATTTAATTGGATCCCTTTGGAAAGTCAAAGACCTATATTTTTATTTAACTGAAAATTTCCCATTAATTATATACTATGTGAAGCATTTTACATGAATTATTTGAAAATCCCTAATTAACTGAATTTTCTTTTCATTTTTATGCATGGTTTGAAAAACGTTATGAGCATTTTGTTGCTTCTGCCCATTTAACTTAAATTTTACTGTAAATTCCCTACCTGATAATGCATTTTATATTTTTGTAAATAATCTTTTTGAAGTTATTAAATTGTATATTTATTTTTACTCATTAAACATATGGCTACTTGAAGTTTTGCAGCTTGCTGCTCCCTCTCAAACATATCCTTTGTATTTAAATTGACCTTTTACTCTTAATATATACTGCATAAAGCACTTAATATGCAGTAAAAAAAAATAATCTTTTAATTTCAGAGCATGTTTTTGTGTGAGAATTGTGTTTCTCTGTCCTCCCTTGCACTTAAAAAAACTGTTTATATTAATAATTTCATTCCAGTTTACTTAATTTGATGTTAGTTCATTTTAGTATGACTCATATACACCATAAAGTCTTTTAAATATATGAATACTATCACTATTTCATTTTCGATTTCGAATTAATTTATAAAATTTGAATTTGGCAGAATTTAGCTTTTCTCTAAACACTTTTTTAACGTTATATTCATTTTTAACATCAATTTTAATTATACAGTACACGTATACCATTTTATATATTTGAAACTATCTTTAATTAATTTGGATTTTTCACTCTGCATGAATAACTCATCAAAATGAAAATGACTTGCAAATAAAAATAGTATGCAACGTATTGATACAAGTGCTGAATTCAAACCAACGGGAGCACATTTGAAACGTCGACGGGGTTTTGTTGTCACAGAAGGTGAGCGGATGTGGTCACTGTGCTCGCACATCTCCAGGAGCACAACTTTCCACTTCACCGCAACCTCCATCTTGCACCTGCTTGCTCGCCTGCGTGCGCGCACACACACACAAATGTGAGACGCGGGTGCACGCGTGGGCAGGAAATGAGAAGGTACAGTAATGCAACAACACGTTTTGTGCATTGTGCAATGTCAGTGCAAATTGCAAAACAGCATAATAGTTTTCCACCGCTCCTTTTTTTGTGAACACATGAGCTGAGTCGCTGAGAACTACACTGGGCTAACTCCTTTTTTTTTTTTTTTTTTTTT
Source organism: Phyllopteryx taeniolatus (assembly GCF_024500385.1). NCBI lineage: Eukaryota > Metazoa > Chordata > Actinopteri > Syngnathiformes > Syngnathidae > Phyllopteryx > Phyllopteryx taeniolatus. Next base: position 8,190,185 of record NC_084514.1, on the reverse strand, counting down.
GTCATTTTAGGTATGCAGTCCTTTATTCCACTCATCGCTTTTTTTTTTTTTTTTTTTCTGATTCATCAGCTTTCACTTCCAAGCTGAAATCGACAAAGAAGCAGCAACAAAAGTGTGTGTGCGCTCTTTGGACTGACATTAAAAAGTCCAAGTGAAATCACTCAGCCTTCATTGCTTGGCTCCAGCTCTGTCGTTTTTATTATATTTTAATACAACTTCATTTTATTATTATTTATACAATGTTTAATTGTATTATTGATTATATATGACATAAATATTTTAGCTATTTTTATTTAAATGTAGCTGGAGCTTAGTTATTTTTTTTCAATAATTACATACGACATGTATCATTTTGTTTTCATATAATCTGTTGATTTTATTTTCTACTTCTTCATCGAAATTATATTTACATTATATTTAAATCACAATTATATTTAGTAAAGACAGGTTTAAAAAGTGACCATTTTGTTTCTCTTTGCTCCCTTTATAACTTTTATGTTTAATCACATTTATATCTAATCAAGATTTTTGCTGTTAATTGCATGGTGCACATACCACTTTATACAACTCAATATTTTATTTGTATTTATATTATTCATATTTATTCATTTATACAAGTTTAAAAAGTTTCCAGCATTTTGTTTTTGTCTGCCTCTTTCGAACATTTTACTATCAACTATACACCACAAATATTTGTTTTAATGTAACTCAGTAGATTTTTATATTTATTTATTTAAAAAATAATTGTATTTAAAATAGTGTTCACATTTAGTCATTCAAATAAAAAATGAAAACAAATGTGCAGTTACATGCATTGTTATAGTTACACACTCAATAAATCCCTTTGATACATTGATTTAAAAAAATACACTGAAATGAATCTTTTATAATTTGTGCATTCTCCTTGGAGCCTGCACTTGACTATGACGTACTTATTTTCACAACAACTCGCACTGTCGCCCCCTCGTGGCAAATGATGGAATGGCAAGCAAGCACACCCACACTGTGACGTCATCGTGAATGCATTGTTTTTATTGTGAACATACAAAAATAAAACAATATGATAAAATGGCAATAAAATGATGAGAATATTTGAAGCCTGGCGCGCCCCGTGCAGCCCAGAGGCCTCAAAGCATCTTAACCCCTCCCTTCTCGGTACCCCACCCAAAAACGGAGCGCACCGCCAGAACCAGCACCGTGGTGTCACCGAGCTAACCTGTCACCGCTCCGTGCTTGGCGGGCACAGCTGGCACAGCAGAAGGCGGCGTAGTACTGGTTGGCACACTGGCGGGCGTAGACCACCAGCTTGCAGTTGGCCAGCTCGGGCTGGTCCGAGCACGCCGTCCCCGATGATGATGATGATGATGACGATGACGTCGGGGCCACGCCTGAAACGCACAACCAGCTTTTCAAAATCCGCTTGGGACGAGGCAAAAATCACAACAACTTCAAGATACTGTTTGTAACGGACACAACATTAGGTACACCAGGCTGCACCGCATCATACTGCTCCTAATATGTTGTAGCCAATGTCACCATCAGAAATCTTTTTAATTTAAATACAAATCAAATACATCTAAAATGAATTACGTCAATGGAAATAAATTTGAAATATTATTAGAATATTTAATTCATTAACAATAATGTATGCTGGGAAATGGAGCATTGTTTTTTTTTCAAAAGCAAACATTTTTAACAAATGATAATATAAATCTAGAAAATATAACAATTAAACAAATTATTTTATAGAATTATAAATATTATACTATATATATATAATTGTATGTAACAAAGGTTTAAATTCACAACAAAAATAGGAATATGTTCAAAAATGGGTAAATTTTTCGTTTAACCTAATATTAAAATAGAAACAAAATACAAAGTGGAAGTGGAGGAACCCATTTTTCCTTCCGAAATGGAATTATCTTTATTCACCATTATGAAGAGAATTGTAGTTATTATTTAGGTTGCAAGTACTGTAGTTTCTTTGCAACTTTGTCCAACTTACTACGAGGGGCATCACACCAAAAGCCAAACTTTTTTGACACCCACGCTTTTCACGTTGCCCCCCCCTTTCTTTTTTTAGTGGTAGTCAAGAATAAAAAGAGGAATACTGTATGTTCAAAAAGGTAGTATTTTTTATTTATTTATTTTTACCCAAAATTGAAATAGAAATAAAGACACCGAAAATGGATGGATGGGTGTTTCTTTTATTTTCAGTGATTGAATTTGCGCTGTTAGTGTTAGGTGGGATCAGGACCAGTTAGCGTGATCAAGGAAACTAACGTGCATGTTTCCACACGGGAAGGCCTGACCTTCGACCGGAGGTTCGATCAATCGACCGCGGGGCTCACCTACCTGTCCGCGCGTCTTTGGCGACGCGTACGTCGGCCGAGGCGCTGACCGAATAGACGCCGGCGTAGGCGTTGCACGTGTAGGTGCCCTCGTCGGACGTCTGCACGTTGTTCAAGATCAGGCTCCCGTCGGGTGACGCCTGGACCTTACGCCCGTCCGGACGCACCGGGACGCCGTTCCTACGCCGGGAGGAAAAGCCGTGCTGATAATGATGATGCGTTTAGACATACAGTGCTACCTTGACTTACAAATGCCCCAAATTATGAGTTTTTCACGTTACAGGCAGTCACTCGCTTGATTTGACTTATGAGTGAGCTTAACGTGGTGGTCACGGAACCCATTAAACTCGTAAGTCAAGGTACCACTGCAGTATGGAGGCTGGGTGAGGAGTACCTGGACCAGCCGATGCTGACGTTGTCCCCCGACGCCACGCAGGGCAGCAGGGCCGCGCTGCCTTTAGGGACCTGGATGTTGTCGGGAGCTTTGGTAATCTGCAGGGCGGCTGAAGGCGCAACAACAAAGACATAAAAAAAATAAAAATAAAGAAATACAACGGTGCCTTGATGTAATTAAATAGAATGTAAGGAATGCAACAGTTGGTGCATTATAACAATTTTTTTACATGCCATAAGTCAATTGCAATGTATGAAGAATGACTTGGTCACCTTGGACTCTAAGTTGTACGTGTCTCTGCTCCAGATGATGTTGCGTGGAGGCGGAGCAAGTGTACACGCCGGCGTCCTCCGTCTGGAGCGACTCAATGAGCAGCGCGCCATCTGACTGCTGGACAAACCTTTGGGATACATATTTCATGTATAAATTTAGATTTAACATGCAATACAAGTCCATTTTTAAGGCAACTCTTATAAAATATGTCGATATTAAGACTTCTGAAAGGGTTTTAATGTAGACTATGTCCATTTTAAGGACTTTTTGAAGCCGTTTTAGGAAGAAGACCTCAATTTTCCAGAACTTTTATAAAGGCATTTTGTGTAGATTATGTTTATTATAAAACATTTTTTAAAAGGCATGTTAGGTTGAATGTCAATTTGGGGGACTTTTTGAAGGCAATGTGTAATACATCAATTTTCAAGATTTTATAAAGACATGTCCATGACTTGAACAAGCCCTGAAATGTGACATACTGTACATAAAATATCTTCCAAAAGTCTCCACATTTCCTTCACAAAGTTCTGAAACAGAACATATTCTACGTTGAAAACCCTTCAAAAAAATATTGAAAAAAGACATTTTTAAAATTTCCAAATCTAATTCATATAAATGCGATCGTACCTGGAGTCGGCGAGCGCGCGTCCGTCGCGCGTCCACTGTACGCTGACGTACGGCAGCGCGGCCGCGGGTACGACGGCGCACGGCAGCCGGGCCGCTTGTCCCGCTCGCGTCTCCAGCAAAGACGAGGCCGAGCGCTCCAGGCTGAACCTGACGGGAAGTAGAACACGCCGGTCCGTCCGTATGCCCTCCTGCTGCGCAAAGTTTCAAGATCAAGGAATTTGCTCTCACTCTGGCGAGGGTCCGTCTGTGGGTGGGGAGGTGGTCTGCGGCTGGGACGCTGCCTCTATAAATAGATTCGAACATTAGGGTTAAATGAGACGGCAGGGGCGCAGACCTCCGCCGAGGCGTTACCTGAGACGGTCAGGTAAACGTAGCGGTGATCTCTCTCCTGCTCCCTGGTGGCCACGCACAAGAACCAGCCGGCGTCCGACTTGCCGACGGGACCGAGAAGCAGCGAACCGTTCGGCTGCTCCTGACGTCTGCAGCAAAGACCCGAGCGGAAGCTAATTGACGCGTTTCGGGAAACTTCAAAGACAACAAAGTGTCTGTGTTGACCCTACTGTACAAATTGTTACACACATCAGAGGCTTCAACGTACCTACCTTACCTTTCTTCAAATCACATCAAATACAATTTACTGTAATTTATTGTGTATAATGTCCATTCCCCCCCCCCCCCCCCCTCCCCAAATTGTCAAAATTCAATAAGGCCCGTTATACATAGGTATAGGGGAAAATGGAAAAAAAACGTTCACATTCTATAAATGTATGCCGCCATCTAGAAGTTATGAAAAAGCTGTATACTTTCTTTCCAATATGCCACCGCCACCTAGAGGTTATGAGAAAGGTGTAGCCTACACTTTCATTCCAATATGACAGGGGTACGTATGACTGCATATATGTACCGTTGTGCACATAAGTTTATATTCCCTGCCAGAATTCGGGAAATATTGTTTGTTTGTTTTTTTAAATACGACTGATGACTGAACAACAACGGTCATTAATTTCTTTATGGTTATGTTTTGTTTAATGATAATGCTTTTCTGAAATGTTTGACAGATTAATTTGAATCCCATTAAAATAAAATGTTATGTTTCTCCTGGCCCTTCATGTTTCATTTAAAGAATTGTACTCATCTTACAAATTCTGCCTGGGTAATCAAACATTTGAGCACAGTTGTGTGTTTTCTCATTTATTAAATAAAAGTATGGCTGTGAATTTCAAAATAAGAGCAAGTAAATAAACAAAGGATTACGTATTCAAATAAAGTGCTTAACTTCAGAATAATACTTTGAAAAAAACTAACAAAATACAGATAATACTTAATGTTTTGATCATATGGATAGACGCAAAATCGTGCATTGTAAAAATGCATTGTACATACGTAGAAGGGTTTTCTAGAATTTTGAGGTCAACTTTGGGGGTGCGTATTATACATGGGTCCGCATTATACACGAGAAATTACGGTGGTCTTCAACCAACCTAATATAGGAATTATTGTTAAAGGTAGTCTTTAACAAACCTGTTTTCACAAAACATCCAAGACAATTAGTATCAACAATTCAATTGTTTTCCTTCAAGATCAAAGATGATTTAGTCTTCAGTTACAAAACGCACGTTTTCATGAATATCAAAGACGATTTAGAGGCTTTAACCAACCAAACGTACTTCAACAGACCTAATGTACATGATCTCGGAAACATCAAAGAAAACGTTGTCTTCAGCAAACCTTTGTAAACAAAGTAAATTTAGTTTTCAATAAAAACATGAAATTGCCTGGCTGACCCCAAATCTTTTAACAGTAGTGGACATACGTATGTTTTTGGACTCTATTTGGAAACCTTAAGAGGGCCAGAGAATCAAACCCGTAACTTTCTCTCTTTGGGGTAACCACTCTATCACTGTGATTCAAATTCTGACCTGTGTGACGCGAGTGCGACTCCGTCCTTCCTCCACTCTACCACGGTGACCGCACTGGATGACGACGACGGCGGCGGGCTGACTCTGCAGGGCAGCACCACCGTCTGGCCCACCAGGGCCTCCACGGCGGACGGGTCCGACTGGTCGATCCTCACCTGGGCTGGCAAAGTCAAACTGGAGCGAGCAAGGAAAAGTCACTTCACGCTGCACTTCGACGCGGGTCGAAGTGGTCATAAAGGGTGCCACACGAGCGAGTGACAAAAGCACATGCGGACACACGAGACGGCAACACAACACCGACACAAAAATACAGTGCTACCTTGACTTGTGAGTTAAATTTGTTCCGTGACCACGCTCACAACTCAAATCACTAGTATCTAAAATCTAATTTCGCCATTGAAATGAATGTAAATGACATTCATCTGTTCCAGCCCCTAAAAAAACATTTTGTAATAAGAAAACTCTCTCTATAGCATTGTACTGTATAAAAACATTGAAATAGAATGTAAAGAACCTTTTTTTTTTTTTGCAACATTTTTGCTTTGACATTGTGCTGCTCTTTCTGGTGTGCACACTTTGGCCAACAGGGGGCAGTATTATACACACATACATATAATACACGGAGATTTGATGATGAACAAACACGAACGAGACCATCCTAAGCTGCAATAATATTTGTAGTTTTCCACAGAACAGAAAGATATGCCAGTAAGTATTGTCTGTCTATATGTGTTGCCACATCATTTGTGTTAAAGTTGCTGAGACGTTTGTAACTACTGCGATATCGACGTTAGTTCAGTTAGCCGTCTATGGCATTTGGCGTTATGTGTTAGCATTAGGCTAGCAGACTTTCGTAAGAAAGTTATGCGGTTTAGTTAACGTGCTGTTCTCTGAATTTGAGGTTTACTTTTATAGTAAACTTCAACTAGAAGTGGCAATAAAGAGCTTGAAGCAAGCAACACTTGGGGTCTTTTTTTTTGAAGAACTTTTTTCCATCATGTCAAACTGCACACAGCACGCTCAGGGAGGGCGGAATAGACATCATGGTTTGACGCGAACAACTCTTATATTGGGGCAGTCTTAAGTCAAGGTACCACTGTGCTATTTCGCCTGAGGTTTTTAGTGACCACACTCGGACGAGGACGGGTGAGCATCACAACACCTTTTTATTAGTTTTATAGTGAAAACACAGAGTGAGGTGACACACAAACACACACAAGTGTAGGCGGGGGCTGGTGAGCTCATGTCGGGTGGATTATGGGAAGACAAGCGGGGTAGGAAGGGGCAGTGTCTACACAGTTATTCAATCTGGTTTTCATTTGAGGGGGGATTGAAAGGGTTCGTTACGGGGTGAAGGTGGTGACTCAAGGGGGTCGTTGGTAGTGGTAAGGGGTGTGGGGTTAACTGAGGAGCGCCCCCTCCCTCCAAAGGTTCTTACCTGGCTGCGCGGATGAGGTGCTTTTTCACTGTGATGAAGTAAGGCTTGCGGGCCTTCATGTAGAATCGGGCTTTGTGGGCAGTATGGGCCACCTTGGCAGCTACCCTGCCACCGTTGCCGTTGGAGCGACCATTTCCGTTTCCGTTTCCGTGCTCACCGTTTCCATTTCCGTTGTGGTCCTCACCATTTCCGTTTCCGTTTCCGTTGGCGCGCTGTCCATATCCGTTGGAGCGACCATTTCCGTTTCCGTTGTGGTCCTCACCATTTCCGTTTCCGTTGGAGCGACCGTTTCCGTTGGAGCGACCGTTTCCGTTTCCATTACCGTTTCCATTTCCATTGTAGTGCTCACCGTTTTCATTTCCGTTGGAGTGACCGTTGCCATTTCCGTTGTCATGCTCGCCGTTTCCATTTCCGTTGGAGTGACCGTTGCCATTTCCGTTGTCATGCTCACCGTTTCCATTTCCGTTGGAGTGACCGTTGCCATTTCCGTTGTCATGCTCGCCGTTTCCGTTTCCGTTGGAGTGACCGTTGCCATTTCCGTTGCCACGCTCGCCGTTTCCATTTCCATTGGAGTGACCGTTGCCATGCTCGCCGTTTCCATTTCCGTTTCCGTTGGAGTGACCGTTGCCATTTCCGTTGTCATGCTCGCCGTTTCCATTTCCGTTGGAGTGACCGTTGCCATTTCCGTTGTCATGCTCGCCGTTTCCATTTCCGTTGGAGTGACCGTTGCCATTTCCGTTGTCATGCTCGCCGTTTCCATTTCCGTTGGAGTGACCGTTGCCATTTCCGTTGCCACGCTCGCCGTTTCCATTTCCATTGGAGTGACCGTTGCCATGCTCGCCGTTTCCATTTCCGTTTCCGTTGGAGTGACCATTGCCATTTCCGTTGTCATGCTCGCCGTTTCCATTTCCGTTGGAGTGACCGTTGCCATTTCCGTTGCCACGCTCGCCGTTTCCATTTCCGTTTCCGTTGTCATGCTCGCCGTTTCCATTTCCGTTTCCGTTGGAGTGACCGTTGCCATTTCCATTGACGGGACCATTACCGTTTCCATTAGAACGGCCGTTACCGTTTCCATTGCCATTTCCATTTGGGTAACCGTTACCGTTTCCATTTCCATTGTCGTGACCATTACCGTTTCCGTTGGAGTGGCCGTTACCGTTGCCATTTCCGTTGCCATTTCCATTTGGGTAACCGATACCGTTTCCGTTGGAGTGGCCGTTACCGTTGCCATTTCCATTTGGGTAACCATTACCGTTACCATTTCCGTTGCCATTTCCATTTGGGTAACCGTTACCGTTTCCGTTGGAGCGGCCGTTATCGTTGCCATTGCCATTTAGGTAACCGTTACCATTACCGTTTCCGTTGGTGCGGCCATTACCATTTCCATTTCCATTTGGGTAACCGTTACCATTACCGTTTCCGTTGGTGCGGCCGTTACCATTTCCATTTAGGGAACCGTTACCATTACCGTTTCCGTTGGTGCGGCCGTTACCGTTTCCGTTTCCGTTGGTGCGGCCGTTACCGTTTCCATTTCCGTTACCATTTCCGTTGGCACGGCCATTACCATTTCCGTTGGCGCGGCCGTTACCGTTTCCATTTCCGTTGGCGCGGCCGTTACCGTTTCCATTTCCGTTGGCGCGGCCGTTACCGTTTCCATTTCCGTTGGCACGGCCGTTAACGTTTCCATTTCCGTTGGCGCGGCCGTTACCGTTTCCATTTCCGTTGGCACGGCCGTTAACGTTTCCATTTCCGTTGGCGCGGCCGTTACCGTTTCCATTTCTGTTGGCCCTGCCATTACCATTTCCATTGACACCGCCGTTACCGTTTCCATTGGCGTCGTCGTTGCCATTTCCATTACCGTTTCCGTTGGTGTGACCGTTACCGTTTCCGTTTCCGTTGGCGCGACCATTACCGTTTCCGTTTCCATTGGCGCGACCATTACCGTTTCCGTTTCCGTTGGCGCGACCGTTTCCGTTTCCGTTGGCGACACCATTACCATTTCCGTTGGTGCCACCATTACCGTTTCCGTTGGCGACACCATTACCATTTCCGTTGGTGCCACCATTACCATTTCCGTTGGTGCCACCATTACCGTTTCCGTTGGCGACACCATTACCATTTCCGTTGGTGCCACCATTACCGTTTCCGTTTCCATTTCCATTGTAGCCGTTTCCGTTTCCATTTGATCTGCCATTGGGCTCGTGGCAGACCCTCTCGCACTCCTCCTGCGTGTCAAAGTTGTTGCTGTTGCCAAAGCAGCCTCCATACCAGAACTCGGTACACTTGGCAGTTAGAACATTGAAGAAGTAATGCGCCCTCCAGCTGGAGCAGGATCCGGCGGCCTTGGGCAGCGAGCAGATGGAACGCTCATCTGGAGAAAACAAGCAAAAAAGTTTTTCCTCAAATCACTTTAGCGCGTGCGGTGGAGTTTCCATTATCGACACTCACAGGGTGCTGGTGGGTCGCGGCAGCCCTCGCCATTGGGCCCAGCTGCGGCGGTGGTGCGGTCGTAGCAGCACCCGTAGGTGGTTCTGCGGCACTCGACGGCATTTTCAGAGGGGATTTCGGAAATGATCTGAGAACACACGTGTCCTACATCAGTCATCAATATCAATATTTGATCCAGTTCTATCAATACTGTAGCCAATGATACATCACAGTAATCATACATGATCCAGTCATATTAATACTGTAGCCTACGATATATCATGATCTCAATATTTCATTCAGTTGCATCGATATTTGATCTAAGTGTGCTAATGCCAGAGCCTACAGTACATCATGATATCAACATTTGATACAGCCATATTTGTATTGGATCTAATCGTATTGATGCTGATTCAGTCGCGTCCAAACTATAGCCTAAAATACATCATGATATTGATTTGATACAGTCATATCAATAATGTCACCTATGACACATTATTATATCAATATTTGAAAGAGTTTAATCAACAATGTAGCCTTCGATACATCGTGGAGACATTTTTGCTACTGTCGATGCTGCATCTAATGACAAATCACCATACTGATATATAATCCACGTCATAGCAATACTGTAGTCTATGATACAGCAATGTATCGATATTCGATGCAATGGATTTTTGTTCCTAATAAAAAAAAATAATATTCCAAAACTGAAAAATAAATTATTTTTCATGATTGAATTTCTAATTTTCCTGGTTTATTTTTTTATGATCCTAATTGTATTTTTCATGATCATATTTGCCTATTTTTTTTCAAATAATAAAAAAGAAAAAAGGAAACCATTTAAAAAATTTAAATACAAATAAATCTTAATTGCAGAACCACTGATTGGTAGGATGTGACAAGGTAAATTTCAATCCATAAAAATCCATAAAATTATATTTTTTAAAAAGTATTTATAATGTATGTATAATCCATTAGGCTGTAAAAGAAACAATAAATGTTTTTTGTAATAAATGTATGGATAATAACCCCTAAAGCTATCAGTAACAATATATTTTTTAAAGCTTTATGGAATTTTATAGCTAAAAGTAACTGCATGACAGCTGAGCAGTCAGAGGTGCTGCTATAAAGATTGACTATATTTAATTGTTTTTATTTTTCCATTATCTATTTTTTTAAATAGTGTAAAAAGCTTTTTAAATAGTGTAAAAAGCACAGAACATTCAAAGAAAGTCAGCCAAATTCCATGATTATAATTTGTTTTTATCAATTAGAAGTGTATAAAAGTATAATGTCATTCATTTCATTCCGCAGTAGGTGCTTATTACTCCTCTCTCTGTTACTTGGGTTTCTAATTCAGTCCTACACAAACTATCATTGGCTGACGTTTTCAATCATTGTCGATACATCATTGCACCAAATAATACATATAATTTATAGAGCACTTTACATCCAAAAAATGTATCACAAAATTAGACGACCTGACTGATTGGTTGGAAAGAATTATGTTATTACAAATCTATAAAATGTTTTGATTGAATTGGAAAAAGTGCAGAAGATCAAAGGAAAGTGTGCCTATTAATGTCATATCAAATCATATGAAATGTCATACTTCAAATGACAGTAACTAGTAATACTGTTTATAAAGCAAAGAAAAGAAAGTTCTCTCTGTTCAAATAATGGTGCAGTTTTTGGCGCTCTGTGAATTCTGCCTAGCAACATTTGACTGTACAAAACCAACAAATGAGCAGTTTTGTATTGCACGGTCCTCTCACCGCTCTGCCGGGGTGCTCGTCACAACGCTGCATGTTGCAGTACTGCTGGTCGGTGGGTGCCTGGGAGTACTGGGCGCAGAAGGCGTCCTCGACCACGCGGGGTCCCGACTCGTCATTGTAGAGACAGTCCACGCCGCGATACTGGAAGCCGCCGCCGCACTGGACGGAGCAGTCGTTCCACTCGCCGGTTCTCCAGCTGTGGAAAGTCAGTTTGTTGGAAAACAAAGAACTTCAAAAGGCTTAGTTATGGAGAGAAGAAGAAAAACAAAAACAAAAAAAAAAAAACAGTATAAGTACCACCAAAATGACCCAACTTAGCATAGTAAGCCTACGTGTTCATCAAAAATGAGGCAGAGGTTTTATTCCTTAAAAGTATATTTAATATTATAGTAAGCCACTGTAACATAATGCACAGTTTGGCACTTCAGACCGACAGGTCTGATTTCGTGCGCCTTTTAAGGCATGGCTTTTTGAGACTTTTTTGTCAGCCTACCAAATTTCAGGTTGCTAAGTGAAACTGTCTCAGGGGGCTGAATTTTACAATAAAGCATTGTGGAAGAACTACGTTGGGCTTTCACTGACGTGTAGGTGGTAGGGCAGGCCTGAGGGTTGCAGGTTCTGTTGTGGATGGGCCGCGCGTAGTACGGGCACAGGTTGTCGGGCACGGCCTCGTTGTCGATGGAGCAGTAGACGGCTCTGGACTGGAAGCCTGGTGGTGGCAAAAAGAGGCGGACGTTTTTAAAATACGACAACAAAAGAAACGCAGAGGAGAAGTTGCTTCCCGGAATTCGGACTTCCCACCTAATCCGCACTCTTTGCTGCAGGCGGACCAAGATCCGAAGCTCCAGGCGTATCCCTCTGTGGGGTGTCCCACGGGAAGGTAGTACTCGTAATCCACGCCCTGGTTAGGCTCCATGCTGATCAGCTGTAATCATCACATCCGAAGTGCGTCACCGGATACGACGTTTGGTGTTCGAGACCCCGTCCGAGTAGCCCGCTCACCTCCACGACGAGGGGCTCGGTGGTGGGTCCGCGGCCGATGATGGACTCGGGAGTGCTGTCGCCCTCGACGCCTCGTTGGTAGTACAGTTTGGTGCCGGCAATGTGCGTGGCCTGGGAGAACTCGAGGGACCAGTGGCCGTTCAGGTAGTAATCTCCTTGCAGGTTCTTGACGGCTAATCGCACGCACACGCAGGGAACAAATTGCGGGAGGATGGTGACTTTCGACTACTTTCAAGCAGTCCAGGAAACATTGGGGTTGGAACTATACGTTAAAAGAGTCTTTACCCAGGTAATTGCGTGAGGGTTTCTTCTCTCTGATGCTGATGGAGGTGGCTCCAGCGGGGATGGTGACGACATGGTTATAACCTGCAGACGTGAAAAGCAGGGCTCAGACTTCGCAGATGTCATTCAGAAAACTTGTGGGACGAGTACCGTACCGTGGGCCAGACGCTGTGCGGTGAAGGTGTTCTTGACCAGTGAGCAGGAGTGCCCGTTGCCTCCGCACATCAGGCAGGGGTCCTCTTGCAGAGGGGAGTTCAGCATGTGGTCGCAGCCCATGTGCTGGAAAACACAAGTTCAAGTCATTCGTGTCACATGACAGACAATGGGTACAAATGGTGCCGGGGGAGAGGGTGGCACCAACTCTGTTGGGGTGTCGAAGGTGGTAAAAAAGTTGGGTGAAGGGGGTTGTCAAACATAAGACCGAGATGTATTTTTTGGGGCGGGTGTGGGTGGTTGCCGTACCGGGATAGATTTGAAAAGGCTGTTGTACAAAGTCGAATAGTGCGGCTACACATTTTGGAAAAAGACGTACAGGCTTTTGTTTGTCTTTTAGATTTTGGTGGACAACGAGGGGCCGTGCCATTTCTGTCTGTGATGGAAAAAGTTTAGAAAAGCCTGTTCTACGCTGTAAACTAGTGGCTAATAAAGCCCGTCCTACAATGTGAAATCGACATAGCTAAATGTTCATCGGGGTTTGTCTTGATTTGTTTTGCCAGCTAGCGGTGGACAGATCGTGGTTGTGTGCCATCTTTCTAGGGGTGTTGACGAGGGGGTTACGTGGCTCAATATTTGTAGGTTTTACAACGTAATATCAACAATCGACGCTGGAGACCAAAAGTTGCAGAATCCATCAATGAACTTGTTGCTACGCTACCACGCAGACTCCCTCCACGCAGACATCATGGCGTCCGGGGTGGCAAGGTGTCCCGTCCTTAACGGCGGCGCTGTGGCGGTAGACAAAGTTCCCTCCCCTTGGTATGCAGTTCAGCTCGCAGGGGTTCTCGGCTGTCACAAGCAAATATGATCAATTATGAGAATTGTGTGAATGCTGAAGTGCAAAAAAAAAAAAAAAATAATAAGTGTTGTATTGTTATCCCACCACTTTGTTTTCCTTCTAAAACGTTGACATTTCTCAACATATTCAAACCAATTCAAGCCATTGCTGCGTCAAAATATTCAGCTGATTTCACTTTACCCACAATTCCACATTCTGCATGAGACATTTACCAAATACAATTATTATCTTATTAGTCTTATTCAATTATTATTGAAACAACTGCAACTTCACAATGTTCAGCTCATTCGGGACAATTGCTTTCCATTTTGCTACGTATTAACCTACCTACTGTTAGCAACTGAGCAATTGTCTTAAGAAATATAAATACAGGGCAAGATGTAAAATCTTCATCAATCGCGCTCATTTGAGCAAATCTCATGAGTATAATAATTCAATATTTTAACATGTTCCATTTCCTCCCATTTCACCTGATTTCCAACATTTTACTCTTAATCCCACGACATTTCAATTCACACACTATTTGTAATGAAATTGCCTTCTGTAGTTGTTATTATTTTTGCTAATCATGAATGATTGCGGGTAAGCCTACCTCCATAATAAGGCAGCCAGGAGTAGCGCGTCCCCTTGAAGTCAGTCCCGTCGAACTGGGCGCACTGCTCCTCGCGGTAATCCTTGGTTCCCGCGGGACACGGCTAAATGCGCAAATTGATATCGTTACGCATCGATAATATTACATACCCAATCCTTCGTTTATCACATAATGGCTGCATTGCTAAATATGTTTCAATATTTACCTCAGTGTTACAGGCCAGATAAGACTTGTCAGGTCCAACGCAGTTGAACCCTCCGTCATTTCTGTTTGGAATAGGAGAAGAAAAAAAAAAAAAAAAAAAAAAGACAATTAGCGCAGCTACATGCTAATTAGCCTGCTAGTTGCTACATATGCTTAAACAAAACCGAGCGTTCTAGTAATGATCCCGTTATTAATTGAATTCAATTCATTTTATACAATATATATACAATCTATATATGTAGTCGAAAATTGATTCATTGATTGCTTATATACAGTATATAAGTACATGTACATATGTATTATGTTAAAATACATTCTAATACATTGTTGATATCTTCTTCTGGTAGTGTTAACCTCTTTCAGCTAGTTTTTTTTTATTAGATATTTAACTTATTTTACTTCCTTTTCCTTTTATATATATATATATATATATATATATATATATATATATATATAAATAAATAAAAATACTTTTCAATGAAGACATTTTAAGACTTGCTTTAAATGAGTTTGATAAAATTAAATTGGTAAGAAAATGCTAATGCAAAAATATAATAATTAGATCATTATAGTTAAAAATAAAAACTAAATTAAATAAGAGAAATACATATTTTGATAACCATTATTTAATGAAAAATTATATCAATATATATATATTAATATTCATAATAATTATCTTAAAATATAGATGAATAGAAAAATGGAAATAAGCATTTCAAGAAAATAGAACGTTTGAGTGCATCAATAACATTTCAAAAATATATAAAATGTATATTTTAAATAATGGCTATAATTCCAAAATAAATATTTGAGATTTACTTTCAAATATAAAATTAGAATTATCAAAAATGAAATAAAATATAAACATATCTAAAAAGAAACTTACCTTACCCACAGAAAAACATCATTTGACGTATGGGGCATATGAGTTCATCAGCCATAAACAAAAGGTATTTTTAGAGAGCAAACCAAAATGATGATGTGAGACTTTTTCCATATACCCCCTCTGAGGTTTTTAAGGAGAGATTGAAATAAAATATAAACACACATTTCATCCTCTCGCAGAAAACGCCCTAAAAAAGACGCATGTTATTTGACTCGGACGTTCTTCCTGCCAACTGCGACCATACTGACTGTACACAGCCAGTGAGTACGGTGCAAGCGTGTGTGTGTGTGTATTTGTACAGTATGTAGGTACAGCAAACATACACTATTAAAAAGAAGAAAACTACTTCTTCTGTCTTTTCGAGCATAGGTTCTTGAGATTTTTTTTGTGGGCCTAGTCGTGGTAGACATGTCTACCAAATTTCATGATGCTAAGTGAAAATAACTGGGGGATGATCCCCCCCCCCCCCCCCCATTTAGAGTACGCTACCAACTAAATACCCGCTTTAAACCAAAGAGGCAGACTTCCCGTTTCTTTCTGGGCGTTGCTTCTTGAGACTTTTTGACGCCTTTCCTTGCGATACACATGCCAGCCGAATTTCACGTTGCCAAGTGAAATGGATTTGAGAGGCTTATTTTTGGATTTTTTTTTAAGCAAATTTTCCATACCTGTGGGTGACGCAGCGTCTGCTTCTGATCATCACACCACTGCCGCAGGTCCGACTGCATGGCCCGAACGCACCCCAGTCTTCCCAGTAGTCCTCAGCGGACACCTACGCGCACGAACACACACACACAAACTTTGAAGAGACTTTTCTCACACTTTGTATGTGCGATATCATGCAAAGTGTTACCAAAAGGGCTGGAGCAAGCACCAGCTGGAGGAGTAACAGAGGCAGCATCATCGTCGTAAGTTACCTGGAGGAGGTACAAGTATAAGTTAGTACACAAACGTCAACAAACGTCAATCCCGTGTCCACGCTTTGAACATTAACACTGTGCTTGAAATACAAGACAATAAAAACCTGTACTTTAACGCTTCACTTAAAATGTCCCAACAATTGTACCGGAACACATGTTTTGAAAACAAAGGGGTTCTAAAAGATGAAATGCAAAAGCACTTAAAAGTTAAATATATAAGCGTTAAATATAATTTGAACAGTACTTAATAAATGTGCTGTACCGGATTTAAAACAAACAAACAAACAAAAAAAAAGTTACAAAAAAAGTTGAAGTCGCTGTAACATTATGTAGTTTGAACATTGTATTGATTCTTTCACGTCCCCTAGAGGGAGCCCGTGTCCCCAGAACACTCCATTTCTAGAGCAGCTGTAGTTAATACACACAGAACAATGTTAAAAAATTAATCACAACTAAAATATGTCATTTTCCGCAGTCATTTCATATACGAAACAAAAGATGACACGAGTTTACTTGTATTCAATTGTATGAAAGAGAACTTTTTTTTAAATTCATAAAATTCAAAGGAATTCTGATCGAGTTTACTTTGTGCATTATTTTTTTCCACTGTTACTTTCTTTTACCTTATATTTCCTTTATTTTTAACCTCTTGTACTTTCTTAAACGTTTTCATTTATTTTTTTCCAAATTTCTTTTTATCCTTAAACTATTTAACTTCTTTTACTTCCTTAAATGTCTTTTAACCTTAAATTCATTTTATACCTTTAAATCTCTTTTGATAACTTTAGATTGTATTATATATATATATATTATTTTATTTTAATGTAAAATAAATTTTTCA
The DNA here is from genome assembly GCF_024500385.1 of Phyllopteryx taeniolatus. NCBI lineage: Eukaryota > Metazoa > Chordata > Actinopteri > Syngnathiformes > Syngnathidae > Phyllopteryx > Phyllopteryx taeniolatus. Next base: position 8,173,233 of record NC_084514.1, on the reverse strand, counting down.
ATCTTAAATTTGTTTAAACATTAAATCTATTTTTTTTTTACCTTGAACTTTCTTTTGACTGTAAATGTAGTATATTTAACATTTTTTAATTTTTGAAATTCTTTTACTTCCATAAATTACTTTTTTTAAACCTTGTTTTTAACCTTAATTTTATTTTCTTTTGTAATCTCCAATTTATTTTACCTTTATCCTCTTTTTAACTTTTTTCTTTGTAACTTTAAATAGGTTGTATATTTTTAACCGTATATTTACCATTTTAACCTTCCACTTATTTTTAACCTAATTTACTTCCTTAAATGCCTTTTCTTTTTATACATATTTATTTTTAGAATTTTTTTTTAATTGAACCGGTCTCTAAATTGAACCTTAAATTTCTTTTTATTCTTTTTACACTTGTTTTCTTTTTATCTTAAATGAATTTTGTTTTACCCTGTTACCGCCTTAACATTTTTTTAATAATTTGTTTTTGCCTTTTACTCGTCTTACTTAGTTAACATTTTAAATTTATCCTTTAAACTTACATTTTGAAGCCTTAAATTCCCTTTATTTTTTTAAACTACATTTACTTCATCTTTTTTTTTTTACCTTACATTTCTTTTATTTTTAAATTTTTTCTTAAATGTCTTCATATGTTGTTGTTTCTGTCTTAAATGTCTTTTAATTAAACTCTTTTATGCCCTTCATTTTTTCCCTTTCATTTCTTAACCTTTTCTTCCTTTAAGTTAATCTATTTTAGTTTTACCTCTTTCACCTCCTTAAATATCAAATGTTTCTTTATTTTTTCAACCTTGATTATAATTTTTCTTTCCCATAAAATGTATTTTCTTACCTTAAAATATCTTATTTAACCTATTTTGCAACCTTAAATGTCTTCAATTTCTTTAAAATTCCTTTATTTTCCAACCACCAATTTTTCTCTACTTTTTTTCCGTTTTTTTTTTTTTAAAAACCTTTTATTTTTGTAATCTCTTCCACGTCCTTAAATGCACTTCCTGTCACCGTTGGTCTTTTTTAAATTCTCTTTTACTTTGTACATTGTTGACATATTTTACTTCCGCTCGTGTTCGTCCCGTTCGCTTGACGACGTGAAACGAGTCGTAAATCAACTGATTTCCTCCTCCTCCTGCTCGCTTTTCTTGCAACTTTCCAAAACCCGTTCCGCTAAAAGAACGCCACGACTCACGTGTCGGTACTCACCGGGCTCGGTGCGGTCGAACTCGGTCTGGTTCCGGGAGGTTCTTGCAGCTGGACTCGGTCCGGCAGATGAGTCCAAAAGGAGCCGCGGTGCCCTCATATATTGCGGGGGGTGTGGTGGGGGTGGGGGTGTGGGTGGGTGGGTGGGTGAAGAGGTGTCGAGGAGGGAGAAGGGAGGGCAGAAGCAGGGGGGGTTAGGGTGGAGGATGGAGGGCTGGGGGAGGGGGGACTCTTCGCACATGCGCACAAGAACCCCATTTAATTGCCCCTACTTTTGGGCAGAGGGGGAAAAGTCATCACACGGAGTCACATGTTTTAAAAAAAAAAAATAAAAATAAAAAGTGGTAAAAGCAGTGGAGAAAAAGTACCCAAAGTACTTTGTTACTGTAAGCAGATGTTTCAGGTATCTGTAGTTGAATTGAGGATTTGTTTTTCTAACTACTGTTTGCTTTTAGCTCCTCCATTCGAAGAGATCTCCTTACTTTGTCAAAACAGGCTCGTTACTTCAAAAAAAAGAGAGAGAGAAAGTGAGGAAACAACAACATGCAACGAGGAATGTGATAACCCCCCCCCCCCTTCTCAATATGTAAGTCAATAAAAGACGGAAACTACTTTGTATTATGGAGAGACATTTTTGTTATTAAAGTTATTAAAACCAGTACAGTCAGGCCCATAAATAATGGGATATCAACACAATTCTGATGCGATTTAACTGCTGCTGACCTTCAGCTTTAATTTGAGGGTATTTGCATCCAAATCAGGTGAACAGTGTAGGACTTCAAACAGTTTGTATCTATGGCTTCCACTTTTTAAGGGACCAAAAATGATTGGGACAAATTAACAATCATGACTCAACCTTTCCCTTTTTAATATTTGGTTGCAAATCCTTTGCGACAGTCGCATACAACCCGAAGTGTGGAGCACAGACGTAACCAGGCCTGCAACTGCAACCGTCTTCAGTTCCTGCTCGTTCTTGGGGCATTTTCCCCGTCAGTTTTCTCTTTAGCAAGTGAAATGCATACTCAGTTGGATTCAGGTCAGGTGACTGAAGTTTTTGTTTGAGCTGGGACTTTTTTTTACAGATCATAGGTCACATCAATGGTGGAAGAAGTTTTGAAGTGATTTATCTTGGCTTCATTCTTTGATTTTTATTTTTTTTAAAGGTCATAAAAACCTGGCATTTGAACAGGGCCATGTAAACTTTTTATATCCACTATATGTAACGGCGCTCTGAACGAAAACACAACTACGACGGCGTTATACCGAGTACTCAAGTAAAATACAATGACTGGAAAAAACAAAAAAAATCTACTTCAGTACGGTAAGGACGTGTTTGTACTTCTTTACGTCCCACCACAGTTTTCGTGGTACTTATTATGGCGCGTGCACGCGTAATAGCAGGCTAGCGTGCCACCACTTGGACTGGACCAGGATGATGAGCACATCTTCATCACATACAAGTACTGTACGTACTGCATGTACTGTACTATCATTTATTCACGCCCACTTTGTCATCTGATTACAAGTTGACCAAAAGCCTCACTTTATATTTAAATGCCTCGCTTTAAAAAAAAAAATAAAAAATTTAAACAAAATTTAAATAGCGGGCTCTTTGTTTAAATAGAGCGCAAACTACTAATTGGGTCGAGGTTCTCAAGGCCCAGGGACAACTTATTTTCAGACGGGAGCCGGACAAACCGAGGACTTTTGGAATTGATTTCCATCCATTTTGTGCAGTGCTTGTTTATATAAAATGTGAATGGAAAAAAGTAAAATAGACACAATAAACATAGTAGTGTGTTTTAATACTATAATAACTCGCTCTGATATTTCTTCTTTGGATTCTAATCAGTTTACTTGAATTACCCAATTATTTTAAAAGTCAAACGCATTTGTGAACATTTTTTATTTTACATTTTTTTTGTTTTATTCTTAATTTATTATTATTTTTCAATAAATCAAAAATGAATGTGTATCTAAAAAAAAAGCCTAATTTGAAACCCCAAACGTGGTTTAAAAATGCTACGTTTTTATTAACCATTAATTGGTTAGTTAAAATCTATTCATTCATGTTTTATTCATATTTTGTATTCATATTTCTATTTTATTATCTATCGTGACAAAAAAATGTGATTTTTAATTTTTATTAATTATACAAAGAATTCTAAGGCGTGAATATTTTTGAAAAAATTCCACATATTGTACATATTATATTTTAACTTTTTTTTTTTAACCTCATTTATAGCTGACCTGGCACATCTGTTTGATTTGAAAATCAAAGTTCATCAAGTTTACGCTAAACGATAGCGGGGGTGTGATTTACAACGGGAATGGTCGGAAGTACGTCGAGGGGAAACTTTTATTTATGACGCTCCGATGGTGGGAAAACGTTCCAGACATAAAAATAGCTCCGTAATTTCATGAAATGAAACAAACAAGTTCATAAATAAACGCCAAATGTTCACTTGCAGCTACGTAATGCACTAATATAATAATGGCATCGTCAATGAGAACGCTTCCTCATGTTTTGATGAGCTCATTTAGCAACACGAGAGGCCAAGGCAAAAAAAACAAAACGCATCCCACCCAAAATATTGTTTGCATTTTGGGGGGAAGCAATATTTATCGCTGGCTACCGTTTCTGTACATTTTTGAGGGGGAATAAATTCTACAATTATTAGCTAAATCTTTGTCACTTACACTTTTGGCTTAAAAACATTTAAGAAAAAATATTAATTATGTGTATTGTTTTTGTGTGTGTATATATGTAGCCTTACACTGTATGTACTGCATATATGTGTGTGTGTGTATATATATATATATATATATATAAACACACAGTGGGTACGGAAAGTATTCAGACCCCCTTAAATGTTTCACTCTTTTATACTGCAGCCATTTGCTAAAATCATTTAAGTTCATTTCCCCCCCTCATTAATGTACACACAGCACCCCATATGGAGAGAAAAAAAACGGAATTGTTGAAATTTTTGCAGATATATTAAAAAAAGAAAAACTGAAACATCACACAGTATTCATACCCTTTGCTCAGTATTTAGTAGAAGCACCCTTTTGAGCTAATACAGCCATGAGTCTTTTTGGGAAGGATGCAACAAGTTTTTCACACCTGGATTTGGGGATCCTCTGCCATTCCTCCTTGCAGATCCTCTCCAGTTCTGTCAGGTTGGATTCGGAACATTGGTGGACAGCCATTTTCAGGTCTCTTCAGAGATGCTCAATTGGGTTTAAGTCAGGGTTCTGGCTGGGCCATTCAAGAACAGTCACAAGAGTTTTTTCTGAAGCCACTCCTTTGGTATTTTAGCTGTGTGCTTAGGGTCATTGTCTTTTTTGAAGGTGAACCTTGGGCCCAGTCTGCGGTCCTGAGCACTCTGGAGAAGGTTTTCGTCCAGGTTATCACTGTACTTAGCCGCAACCAGTCGTCCTGTCCCTGCAGCTGAAAAACACCCCCACAGCAAGATGCTGCCACCACCGTGCTTTACTGTAATGGACAGGTGATGAGCAGTGCCTGGTTTTCTCCACACATACCGCTTAGAATTAAGGCCAAAAAGTTCTATCTTGGTCTCATCAGACCAGAGAATCTTATTTCTCACCATCTTGGAGTCCTTCAGGTGTTTTTTTTTTTGTTTTTTTTAGCAAACTCCATGCGGGCTTTCATGTGTTTTGCACTGAGGAGAGGCTTCCGTCGGGCCACTCTGCCATAAAGCCCCAACTGGTGGAGGGCTGCAGTGATGGTTGACTTTCTAGAACTTTCTCCCATCTCCCGACTGCATCGCTGGAGCTCAGCCACAGTGATCTTTGGGTTCTTTACCTCTCTCATCAAGGCTCTTCTCCTCCGATTGCTCAGTTTGGCCGGACGGCCAGCTCTAGGAAGGGTTCTGGTCGTCCCAAACGTCTTCCATTTCAGGATTATGGAGGCCACTGTGCTCCTAGGAACCTTACGTGCAGCAGAATTTTTTTTTAACCTTGGCCAGATCTGTGCCTTGCCACAATTCTGTCTCTGAGCTCTTCAGGCAGTTCCTTGGACCTCATGATTCTCATTTGCTCTGACATGCACTGTGAGCGGTAAGGTCTTATATAGACAGGTGTAAGGCTTTCCTAATCAAGTCCAATCAGTATAATCAAACACAGCAGGACTCCAGTGAAGGTGTAGAACCACTTTAAGGATGATCAGAAGAAATGGACAGCACCAGAGTTAAATATGTGAGTGTCACAGCAAGGTGTGTGATATTTCAGTTTTTCTTTTTTAATAAATCAGCAAAAATTTCAACATTTCCGTTGTTTTGTTCTGTCAATATGGGGTGCTGTGTGTATATCAATGAGGGGGAAAAAAACGAACTTCAATGATTTTAACAAATGGCTGCAAAGAGTGACAAATTTAAGGGATCTGAAAACTTTCCGTACCCACTGTATATATATATTCTGGAATGATCAACTGCCTTTTTGGCTTTAGAAATAATGAAAGACATACAATTATTTTGAAAGATTTTTAATTTTTAAAACATTCAAAGCATTTTGGGGTAAGCGATATTTATTTCGGTTTACTCTTTTTGTACCTTTTTGAAACATTCTCTACACACTACTTGTACATTTTTACATTTGTGCCACTTAAATATTTGGCTTTTAAAAAACAATACACAAAATTATAATTGTTAATACTGAAACATATTTTATAATTAAAAAAAATATTTGTAATGAAATTATTAAATAGTCTATGCGTTTTTGGGGAAGCAACAATAATTCCTCTATACTTATTTTGTACCTTTTTTGCTAAATTCTAACATAATAAACATTTTTTTTAAATAAACTTTGGGCTTTTTTATGACTAGAAAATAAACAAAATATTTTTAATTCATTTGTAAAAATTCCATTTTGAAATATAAATTTAAAAATAAATATATAATACATTTTTGATTGTATTTTTTCAGTTAACGCTGTAAATTTGCTCATGTCCCAATTTGTGACAACGAAGTGTTTTCCGTGTCTTGATTAAAAGCTCAGAATCTAGTTTACGGGCATGTTGGTGTGCGTGCGTGTGTGTTTTAAAGGCTTCCCAAAGAGAATATATGGTTTTGCGTTTATGCTTAAGCAACATTAAACCTTAAATAAGGCCTTTAATTAGCAGTTTTCCATAAAATGAAAGGAAGGCCTAAGGAACGGCACATCTCAGGGAATTTCGCTGTGGACTTTGGTCCAAACGTGCACAAAAATAACAGATAAACAGGATTATTTGGGAATTTTAAAGAGGAAATGGCGAGTGTACACCCTTTACTCTTGAAAAAAACACACACAGAAAAAGATACCCAATGAGCGGTTGTGTATAAATAAACATTGGCTGTAAAGTATAATGTTACATTTTGTCCTGGCGGCCGTTCGGAGAGGAGTGAGACCTTCTTCACGGGATCATTACCAGTGTGACCAGTCCAAACCACGTTTGTGTGTGTACATGCTTATTTATACGTGTGTGTGTGTCTGTGTGTGTTGTGTGTTTACGCCATGCACTTCTCTGCAGAATGCTTAAAAACCACGCTCACCGCCAAAAAAACCTTTTTTTTTTTTGGGGGGGGGGGGGGGGGGGTGGGGGGGGAGGTGACTTGGGGCCAACGTTTGCGAGTGTCAAGCCTCCCACGCAGAAGCCAGTGGTGGCGCGTGATTATAGCACACAATGTCAAGGAGGCTTTTTATACCCCCGTTGATTGTATAGCGCGATATTCAACCGTCAGCAACTTTGGTTACATGGCATTCGTGTGGAGAGAGTTGAAAGAGTTGACTTTGGTTCTCCGAAAAAGATTTCTATCCATGCATTAAAAGAGGAGAAAACACATTAAGTATCGCGACACGGCAATATTCCGGTGTAAAGTATGGCCAGCAAGTATCACACTACAGTGATATTTTGGAGTAAAGTCTCAATACAGCAATGTTTTGATATAAACCATAAAGTATCACGATACAGCGATATTTTGGTGTGGTTTCATAATACAATACAGCTATATTTTTGCTGTAAAGTACCAAGATAGTGATTTCAAAGTATCACAATACGGTGATATTTTGATGTAAAGTAGCACCGTACAGCAATATTTTAGTGTAAAGGAACAAAATAGTAATATTTATATATTTGTATCCAGTATCGGTATAGCAATATTTTTGGCATAAAATATTAAGAGTGATATTTTGGTGTCAAGTATCATCATACTGTGATCCAAGTAGCACCACAAAGTGATATTTTGATGCACGGTATCATGATACATGGATATTTTAGCATTCGATAATGATATTTTTGGTGTAAAGTATTACAATACAGCGATATCTTTGTGCGAGTATCAAGCTAGTGATAAAGTATTACAATGAAATGATATTTTTATGTAAAGTATCACGATACAGTGGTGTTTTGGTGTACAGTACCATCATTTTAAAAATGAGGGTTAGCAAAAGTTCAGAATTTGTATTTTTTTGGTCGATACAAATTCCAAATGTTTTTTGTACATAGACGATTTTGTTTTGGGTCAGTAATTGTGCATCGCTGCAAAGAGAAGAACAAACCTTGGAATTGAACAACTTTATTCCATTCTGCGTTCTGCCAGATTCGAGACTTTTTCCTTCATCGCAATCCGCTCGGCTTGTGCGCGGGATCACGCCGTATTTTTAGCTTTGCCAGACGGCTACAGATAAAACCGGCTCGCGCCCATCTTCTAGTAATGAAAGAGTCTTCTCGGGAGTCCGCGGCTTTTCTCTTTCCGTTCTAAACGCCGTCGACGTCCGCTTCGAGTGCTTCAGAGCTGTCGGCTGAGTTTGTGGGCCTGGCGCTCCTTGGCGTTGAAGGCGTACTTGGTGTCCTGGAGCTGGTCGATGAGCTCCCGGGCCTCGCGCATGTCTCCGGCCAGCTGTCCGTACTTTTCCACCAGCTCCTGGTTCTCCCGTCGGAGCTCCACCACCAGCTGGCTCAGCTCGTCGTTCTGCCGGCCGCAGTGCGCCTTCAGCTGCTCCATCTCGGACAGAGTCTCCTCCATGCGGCGAATCAGGCTCTCCAGCTTGTCCTGGGACATCGTCGTCAACGTCCGCTCCGTTTTGCAGTCTTCCGCCTCGGCGACTGTTGCCGCGCAGGCGATTATTCTCGTCTAATATCCTCCTTGTTCTTCCCTGACACGCTAATCCCATTAGTGGATCTATAATGGGTGATGCCGAGGCCCGGAGACGCCGCTCGGAATTATCCCCGACATACATGCTAATGAAATCGGACGTGTGGTATGTAAAATTGCCTTCAAAGTCCTGAAAACTGAACAATTCCACATAAAAAAGCCTTGTGGCAAATTTAACTAATCAAGGCTTCCAAAAGTCCTACAAAATTTACATTGAAAAAAAATGCCTTCATTGTTTTGAAAATGGAAGTATTAGACAAAATGCCTTGGAAAAACACCTGGAAATTGACATACAACTTTAAATGGCTTCAAAAAGTCCTGGAAATTGAGGTTTATACAAAAATTGACATATTCTACATAAAACAAGTCCCCGAAAATGCCTTTTAAAACTCTTTAAAAAAGTGGGCATATTTAACTCAAGAATGGCTTTCAAAAGTCCGGAAGATTAAGGTTTCGATAAGAACGTCTTCAAAGTTTACATAAAGAGTCCCACATTGATTGGAAGGTGTAAACAAAGAACTGCATTCATTCATTTTCTTTGTTTATTTAAAAAACAATTGGACACAGTTGAACTTGCAAAAAAGACAAATGTTAAAGGGCATGTCAGCCCAAACAGTTTGTCAAAAAAACATTTTAAAAAAAAAAGTGTATGAGAAGAAAGGAGATGACATGGTGTTGTACTCATCACTAGTTATTATTATTCATATTCATATAAGCTGTTCAAATCTTTCATGTCTCTTGGTCTGGAAGTGTGATGTAGTGCGTAAGGGCATCCTGAGGAGGACACTGAACTCGGTGCAGCTCAGGCCATCAGCACCTGACTGCGTTAGCTTTCACGCAGAGATCCGGGAAAAACTGCTGCATTGGAGTTGGAAGAGAAGATCTGGAATAAATTCCGTCTCGCTGCGGCCAGTCACGCTTTTCACGTCAAAAGCCCGCAAAATTGCCGCATTGGAGCCGGAACACAAGATACGGAATTTATTTGCCTTTCATTTCTACACAGAGCACACTTTTTTTGTTTTGTTTTTGGTACCCCCCAATACCCATTCCATGTCACTTTATATAGAACAGCAACACAGAAAAACGGCAGAAAATGCGTCCAAACAGCGACAAACTTTGCAGTACGATACCCTCTCTCTAACAGCGCTAATACTACCAACTGCTAAGCTGGAAAATTCCCAGGGCGACTTTGTACCCCCGTCCTCTGTGCTGACTTCCCAGACAGACGAGATAGGGGAAGAAGTGTCAAAATGCCAGCTTTTAAAGGCAACGAGAAAGGGGCCGCGGGATTTGAACGCTTCTATTGAAGATCGTGGTGTTCTTCGGCAGGAGCGAAGTGGACAGCTTGGCGGTCGCGTCGTTGAAACCGACTTCCTGGTGTCCCTGAGCAAGGCACCTGCTGCCCCGGTAGTCGAAGAACCGGGAAGGCTCCGTCCCGGCATAAATTAAAAAGGTGGAAAATCACTCTCGCTGAGAGTCAATAAGAGTTTTGCGTTGCTGTGCCTGAGACAGGAGTTGGATTTAAAAAACAAAACAAAAAAAAAGTCTTTTTTAAAAAAAAAACAAAAAAAAACGAGGAACGCCCTTCTCTTTCCCTCTCAGCTGGAGAAAACGAGTCATACCATCCTGTCGCGAGGGAGTTTTTCCCATCAGGAAAAGGAAGCTACTCCTACTAAATGTAGAACTGGTACAGCGCCAGCTGGTCCATGAAGGGGCGCACCAGGTTGTCGGTGGCAAAGTAGAAGACCAGGCCAAAGAAGATGGAGATGGGCAGCGCGGGCAGCGCCTTCTTGAAGATGGCCAGCAGCAGCAGCGTCAGACACAAGCCCTGCGAGAGGAAAAACCACACGCCACACAAGGGGGGTGGGGGGGTTTACGTCAAGCCGGCAGGCAGCTTATTTACAACGGCGCCGCCGGGGTGGAGTGCGACTTAGCGGCGACTCACAATGAGGATGGCCACGAAGCAGGCCAGAGTAGTGTTCCAGTCGCCGCTGGCGGCGGCTGAGGCTTTTCCCACCAGCATGCTGTAGAAGATGAAGTCTCCCAGGCCAAGCTTCACACCGCCTAGGACATAGCAGGGCACACGTGACCTCGGCATGTGCCCCCCCGCCCGCATTGTCCAGACCGCTCCTCCGCCGCCTCGTCATTAGCGCCCCTTTTCCTGACTGCGCCTCATCTCTGGCGCCACTCGTCTATACGACCTCATGCCCCATGTCTTTTCCCGACCACCCCTTGCCCTTTCTGCCCCTCGTCCTTAGCACCGTGTCTCTAGCGTCTTTTTTCACAACTCATTGGCCCCGCCGCAACCCGCATCATCCTTCTACCGCCTCTTGTCCTTAGGGCCCCTTCTCCAGACCGCCCTGTGTCCTTCGCACCTCTTGCGCAGACAGTGACAAAATGTCAAAAAAGTGTGTAATACGGATCTGATCCAGATTTTGTAGCGATGTAAACACAACATACTTAATTTTAAATTGTTACAGTATCTCTCGGTCATATATCATCAGATTATCATGTAATTTTGAGTGTTCGCATGTAATCTATTAATATTTTGCTGTAATAAAAAGATAAGATTCCACTCACGCTCCTCATCGTCATCCTCAACGGGCGGACGGTCCGAGGGCATCTGCTGGATCTCTTGCCGAGTGTCCTCGGTGGACTGTATGGGCCCCAGCTGGTGTTCCTGTTGGCTCACCCAGGACGGCGTGAAGCCGCCGTCGTCCCCCGACAGACCGGACGGCGACCCCACCGCTGCACACGGGCCTGAGTTAGCACGTCGGGCCAAAACACTTGACGCGTGCCGTTGGGAGCCGAGCCTTCACTCACCTTCTTGAGGCACGGGCTGAGACGACGTCGCTTCAGCTGGGCTCCTCTTGGGCCCCGGGTCCGTGTCGGCCATGTTGACGAGCCACACCATGGTCGCTGCGGGAGGAGGACAAATTCACATTCTTCTTGCTTTATTTCTAAGACGCCAGTGTGGTTAGCCGTGCTGGCTCACAGCAAGATTGCACAGACGCTTCTAATGTGGGGTCCCGCGTGTTCTTCCTGTGTTTATGTGGCTTCTTCCCACATGCCAAAAACATGTATGATATGCATTCTGGGGTTGTTACATGGAAAAACAAGTACGCATGTGTGTTATCATCCATCCGTCCATCCATTTTCTGAGCCGCTTCTCCTTACAAGGTTCGCGGGCGTGCTGGAGCCTATCCCAGCGATCTTCGGGCGAGAGGCGGCGTACACCCTGAACCGGTTGCCAGCCAATCGCATGGCACATACAAACAAACAACCATTCACACCTACGGGCAATTTAGAGTAGAGGAGCTGTTAAGAAAGAGAGAGGAAAACAAAAAACTATTATAATTGGGACTGAGCCCTGCCACAAATAGTTAAATAAATAAATAGTTATTGACACCTCTGCAAATTTTATATTAGTATATAAAATGTAAATACCACAAACTGACCCCAAAATAATTTATCATTTAAAAATAATCTTAAACCAGTACCCTTAAAAACCAATGACTTACAGACGATTTCCTTTTGGAAAAAAAATGCACCCAAAATCCACATAAACAATGCACATTAGGCAATAACTCTCTGTACCAACCCAGGCTAAACTTAGCACCTCCTCGACGGCTTGTTTTTTCTTCTTGTATTTCAACATAACTTTGGCGCCATCGTGTGGCATCTTAGGGCATTTTAGAAAGTACATTTCTGGGCAAATCACAGGATATGTTTAAAAAAAGAAATGCTCAAAATAATCTTTGTTAATGTCATAATTTTTCATAAATCTAGTATGGCTCTCGGACGACTGAGGTGTCTGCAGGTGTCAGAAATGACCGTACATGAGTAGATGAGGGCAGGAAAAATGGGCTCGTTCCTCTCCTGAGCCGTCTCCACCAAGATCCTCAGGGGGCCTTTGGGACACAGCACTGCCAACAGATCTGAACGCAAAAACGGAAACGAGACCAGGGGTGGTAAGAATGTCTCGGCGGGGGGGGGGGGGGGGGGGTACGAGGCGGATCGTGCTCACCGTAGACGGATATGACGGCGAGTATGAGCCAGGCGGTCCACTCGGGTAGGTACTTGATGAAGACCAGCGCCATTAGCGCGCTGATCATGATGAGGTAGGCCTGCTGGAGACGCAGTGGCCCCTTCCAGTGGATGCAAATCATGCCCACCACACCGAAGTTCCACACAATGACCGCCAGCGTCAGGTAGTCCATGGCCACGTTGTAGGTCTTGAACACCTCCCTGGCGGCGCACACAGGCCCAGGAAATAAGATAAAAAGGGGAGTGGTGAGGGGTGGAAGGAGATGGAGAGGGCGCTTACTTGAGGTAGATGTAAGAGAAGAAGAAGAGCAGGAGCAGAGAGGAGATGAAGAGCCAACCTTGGATCACCTACGGAAAAACAAGTCAAGGTTTAATACCAGACGTTCACTTCTACTGCCGTATTGTTTCTGTCTGACTTTTCTTTCTTTCTTTCTTTTTTTTTTAAACAGTTCTGCTTGGGCTATTTTGCAAAAACTTTTTAATAGTTTAATTCAGTTTTTATGACGCTGTTTGGTATGAATGGTGATGACACAGCACGTGTTAGTTGTCATCATTTTGGAAGAAGCAAAAAAAAAAACCCTCTCAATTTAAGGACAATATAGCTGAAATTTGACAAGTGTGACTTTTATGGAGGGGAACTTTACTATTATTTTAGTTTACTTTTGTTTTAGGAGAACAACATTACAAGAAAGTCAATTTTACAAGGAAAAACATTTCTAAATTTAAAGGAGAAACAAGCCATTTTGTGTGTGTGTGTGGGGGGGGGGTATTATAGAATAAAATTGAACTGAGGGGAAAAAAAGGCATGATTTTAGCGAAAAAAAATATACAAGAATAAAGTTGTACTTTAAAAAGTCCTCATGAGAAAAATTGTAGTATGACAAAATAAGTCTATGGTTAAAAAAAAAAGTAATTTACGTGAGTACTTTAACAAGAAAAAAAGTAACTATTTTACATTTAAAAAGTCACAATTTTGTAAGAAACAAAAGTGAAAATGAAGCAGAGAAAAAAGATAATTTGCTGAGAGAAATGTGATTTTTAGGAAATAAAACTGTACCGTTATTACGAGAAATTTATTTATTTATTTTTTGTACCGAAAAAAGGTCTTAATTGTGCAAGATTCACATTCTTGTGGGGGTGCCGCACCGCTGTGTGAAAGCGCACAATTTCGCTGGGTTCTGCGTAAAACGATGCTGGCGTTTCATTGCGTCTCAGTGTGAAAGAGGCCAACGGGCGGGCGTGACGCACCCTATAGCAGCGGTACTTGTAGAGCAGCACCAGCACCAGCGTCATGACGATGATGACGGTGATCATGATGGTGGCATTGAGGATGGAGTTCAGCGCCCGCTGGCCCACCGTGTCCGTATCCTCCGGAAACGGCGTGTAGATCCTGACCGGTGCATAATAACACAAACGCAACAAAAAGACAACATGAGCTGAAGATGTCAGCTCTCAGTCCGTATATTATTACAGAAATAGTCTTTTTATTTTCTAGAACAAAAGGTGTATCTTTGCTCAAGTAAAGTCATTATGTTTTTCTAGAACAGAGGGTGTATTATCACTGGAACAAGGTTCTTTTTTTCTTTTTAAACAAAATGTATACTTTTAAAAGGAATAAGGTAGTATTTTTATATTTATTTATTTTTAGAAATGGGCATATTACAGGAATAAAGTAATTTCTTTTGGAACAAAAATGTGCATTATTCTGAGTATTTTTTCCCCTATAATTTTTCATGTATTTATTTATTTATTTTGTTACAATTTTGGGGTATACCATTACAGGAATAAAGTAATTTTTCTCACTGAAAGAAAACACATTTTGACAGGAGTAAGGTATTTTGGGGGGGGGGGGGGGGGGGGGGCATATTACAGGAATAAAGTATTTTTGTCTAGAAATTTGTATTTTTATTTTCACCAAAGTAATATTTTGGAAACAAAAGGTGTAAAATAACAGGAGTAAAGTAATATTTTTTGTGCATTTTTTTTTCTTGGACAAAAGGTGCACTTTGTCAGGAGTACAGTAATATTTGTCTTAGATTACAAAGGCCGTAATACTACTGGAATAAAGTTCATTTTCTAGAAAGCTGTTTTTTTAAAAAAAAAATTTAAAGAATATATTGCCATTTTTTACAGAGAATAACGGCATGTTTTCCATAATGAAAGACCTAATATTTCTGGAATAAAGTTGTATTTTGAAAATTAACTTGACTTTCTTCCCTCGTTTACCTTTGACATCAGTAGACTATAATACATCGACATTATCTTGGGAAATTACGACTTAATTCACGTAAGATTACGACTTTTCATCCAGATAAAATATGTACGTTATTGTAAAAGATTGGAATTATTTGTCTTAAAAAAAAGATCTTACTTAACTCTCATAGCAATACAAAAAAAAAAAAAAAAAAACCTGACTTTGTTCTGGCGAATAGGCTACTTTTGAATTGCTACAGCATTTCGGGGTGCACATGGTATTTATGTTTAACTGGCATTAGAATTATGAGGATGTCCTTGAAAATATTTCTCCCCTGCACCTGCAAAGTTTGACAACGCCTGGGATAGTATATGAAATGCTGCAATGGCGCCACCAAGTGGCCTGCCCGGTCGTCGTCCACTCACAGCCTCTGTCCGTCATTCTGCGTGTAGAAGCTGACCGACTTGATGGTCGCCACGACGACGACCATGCACAGCGTCACGGGGACGAAGAGCATGATGACGTGCTTGGCGCCGTACTTCAGCGTCAGCTCCTCATCGTCCTCCTCGTCGGCCTCGGCAACGTGGGGGGCGGGTCTGGCGGAGGGGGCCTGGCCGTTCTGCTCCAGACCACCTGACCCCCCTCTGGACCGAACTCCGGTGGTCCCGTCTCCTTGGTGCTGCTCGGTGCCACCGTTGGCCTCCTGTTGGTTCTGAAAACACAAGATACATAAATCCACATGAAGCGGCTCATGACAAAACAACAAATAGCTGAACTGTCTTTGAAGTTTAAGAACACACATACTTTAGGCTCACAGAAGACTATATATTGTCTCGTAATCGTCCAACTCCTAAAATACATGCGGCGAAATGGAGCAGAGTATAACACTGGCTGAAGTACAAGCAGTCGTGCCCAAACAAATAAACACGAAGAGAACTTTTGTGCATGACTGTGTGTTTATGTTCAAGCAGTGATACAATTAATAAGATAACTCCAGCATGGTGGTTATAAGGTTGACTTTGACTGTGCAAGCACAACCACACCTTAATGTACACGCACGTTATAAGTCTCCATTAAGAAATCATTTTCCAGAGAGGGACGGATGGACGGATGCATGCGCACAGACTGACACACTTGCTCACACATGTTGCAAGTCTGTATTGCGCAATCGTTTTCCGTCTGTTTGGCACTCACCGCGTTGTTTTCCACATCTTGCTCGTTGTTGGCCATGTTGCAACCTGCCGACACTGGCCCTCACATGCGCGGCAAAACAGGACAAAGTGGTTGTTGCTGCCCTGATAGAAGACACAATGACAGAAAGATTGCACCAACGGTGACCCGTGACGACCGTTTCACCGATCATTAACACTGACGGTGGACATTTAAGCGGTGACAAGCATGAGGAAGTGCCGAAAGGAAGTATTCGGACCACACCAAAAAAGACTAAATAATGACAATTTGAGGAGAACAGTCGCAGATTATATGACAATGAAGTCATAATTTTAGCAATTTCAGGACAATATAGCTGGAAAGAGAACAAAGTTGTATGTTTAATAGGAAAAAAACAACACAGAATCGGGACAAAGACAGTCCAATTGTCTTTGTGTGTGTACCGGGCCTTAGTAATAGTGATGATGGTAGCGAGTTAGTACTTTACAGTAGAAAGCAGAAAGCAACTGGTAAATTACCAAGAATATAGGAAATGAGTAGACAGCTTCGATAAGCACGACTAGCTGAACCTGCACGCAGTTGTTGTTGTTCTATTTTTTTGTCCCAACCTATAGTAATAACACTATTTAAATTATTTTATTGTTTTTACACTATTTCGTGCTATTTTTTATTTAAACATCTATTTTCGTTTTCGTGTTTTTTTTTTTTTTTTTTACACAATAAAGCAAATCCGAAAATGAGAAACATTAAAATCAAAGCAACATTTATTTTCAATGCCAGTGACATTTGCGTGATCTCTAAACGAGGGTGAGTGTGGGGGGAATTCGATTTTATTTTAAGCCCATTTAAGAACCAACCCAGCCCTAATTGGATTTTTCCACATCAGAATTACATTACTTGGCGACACATCACCACAACGATAAAATATTTGCCACAAACAATATTGAACAAATTTGGAAGCCTGGAGTGTTTGTCACTTAACAGAGTCGCTAATGCCAGCTAGTTAGTTAGCAACAATGACATAGCGGGACAAGAATAAGCACCAGCGGCCGCCCGCGCTGGCTGGCAAACATTAGCATATATAAAGACTCCGTGTGAATGCCTTTCTCTAGTAGAGGGCTTTAAATAATTCCAACTTACCGTCAACAAACGGAGGCGAACGAATTGGGCGTTGTGGACACACTGAGTACGTTCAATTGGGGCTTTGAGTGAGGGGTACTTTCCTTTCTTTGTTCTTCCTGTTCTCTCAGCCTACTTCCGGGTTGTGCTGTCAAAATCTTGCCTCCCTCGGATTTAGCTTCCGGGTTTGGTTCCGCACTAGACCTAGCGTACCCGTTTCTACCCAAAAGGCCAAAGGCACTGTCTTAAAAGACGTTAAACAGTTTAATAAACGATTTTTTAAAATGTATTCAATAAAACCGAGTAATAATTCAAATTGTAACAGCTAATAGCTGTGGATGTCGACTACTTCCTCGAACCACGGCAACACAAGTGGCCTTAAGACAAAAAAACATTGAACATATTTTCCCCCCATACATATTTAAGAAATTAAATATGTAAAAAAAAAAAAATTCTTTCAAAATAATAAATAAAAAATTCAGAGGGTACTCGAGTCAAGTTTTCTTTTCTTTTACATTGTGCTTGTGGTTCAGAAGTCAAATCGTTGTTGTCAATGATGGCGTTAAGGCACTCAAAGATGTGCTCACCTTCTTATACTCATTCAGAATTTAAAATATTAACACACTTCAACATAATGTTAAAGTTAAAACGTAATTGAATCTCATAACATAATTCACAAAATTCACATTTTTGGGGGTAGATTGATTGTGCTTCCGGTTCTGAGGTCAACTCGTCCAAGCAGCAGCGGCAGAAACGCGACAGGGATCGACAAGAACCTTCACAAACTCAAACCCAATCCACGTTTAAAGCATGGTAGGTGGGTTCCTCATCAGGAGAGCTTTCGTTTCTCGTGGTGGCCGCGAACATGTTGCGCGGAGCTGTGTTTTTATTGCGTATTTTGAAGGAGTAAAGTCGGCGGTGCTTGTTAGCCGTCGGCTAAAAGTTAGCAATAAACACGGGGAAGCGAGGCGCAGACATTGGTGAATTAACAGCTGATGACTCCCTTATTCTGCGCCTTTCCAAGTTTTTGTAAAATACTAATAATGATAATGTTCTTCACAGAAAGTCATTTTAGTTGTGAATGTTTGCCAAGTCATCGATTTATTCCATTTTGTACGTCATGTAGCTAAAATAAATGGCTGCCAACTTGTACCGTTGAATTTATTCTTTTATTTTATTTAACCTTTATATGTCCGGGTGAGGCAATTGAGAACGGATTCTCATTTGCAATGCCGACCTGGTTGCAGACACGAGTAAAACGAAGCAAATACAATCAATCAAATAAATACATATACAACAAACAATGCAATGTGTAATGACCATCACATGTCCATTTCTGACTTGAAGGGGAGGAAAAATATATATATATTTTTTGTGAACAATTTAAAACAGTTCCCAGGTGTCTTTATAACATGTCTGTGATTATTTCACAGTGGTGTAGAAATTCAAATAGGCAGCTAACTAAAGATTTCCAGTTTAGTTCACACTTGATGAGTGGGAAGGCCCTCCGAAGACCCAGCGAGTTGCATACAAACATTCAAAAAGTCAATTTTCAGTCTCCATGAAGCGTCTTTTTATCAACTGTGTGTGACAACCTTTGACTGATAAACAAATGGTTAAATCCTGTCTATAGTCTCACACCATCCTGCTAGTGCAACCTACTAAGAGGCCTGAGGGAAGAACGTATGCAGACTACGAGTCCGTCAACGAGTGCATGGAAGGTAAAGTCGCTGTCATTGTTGTACTGCACAGAAAGATGATGTGGCTATATTTCTGGAGTTTTATGCAGTATTGCCCCCAGTCAATCGCCGTTCATCGTTCGCACACCTGCTATAACACTTTTTTTTTTTTATTCACTGAAAATCCCACCTATTCGCTGTTGTGTAATGTAAAAATATTGCTCTGGCACCATCTTGTGGTCGCGTAACCATGTTAGGGGAGGTGGATCATTAAGCAAGGCCATAGCCTTGTCTAATGGGGGGGGGGGAAAAGTGCTTTGTATGCGATTACAAACCTTTTCGGGTGGGCGTCAATGACTTGCATATTTTTGCTATACGTAACTGTACGCGGTTACAATAGGTACAGTATTTTCTGTACATTTTATGCTTGCAATTTAATTTTTTAGCTCAAGTGTTTAAAAAGTATGTTTAAGTGTGCGGAGGTAGTAAAACTATTTGAAAAAAGTTTGTTTGTTTTAATAGTCTCCATCCCAGATTTTCACCTCTGTAACACAATCAAAAGGGGTTCACTGTCCACATAATTTGGGTGAATTGCAGTAAAAGCTTTGTGTCTCGTACAAAAGGTGTGTGCAAGATGTACGAAGAGCATCTGAAGAGGATGAACCCCAACAGTCCGTCCATCACGTACGACATCAGCCAGCTCTTTGACTTCATTGACGACCTGGCGGACCTCAGCTGCCTGGTGTAAGTACGCCAATCCCCCGCCAACTCACGGTTCACAAATTCACCTCGACACATTTTTTTGGGGGGGGGGGGGGGACACTTATCAAGCTATTTGTTGAAAAACTCACCTAATTGCAGTTTTTGTGAAACGCGTTAAGATGCCACAAGATGGTGCCAAAGCCCTCGCTACTAGGAAGTGGTGGCAGTTTGAAGATTTGGTGTCAAGGAAGTATACTGAAGTGACAGGCTTTGGAGCTCAGTTTAGCCTGGGTTGCAAGTGGATGGTAATAGAGTCTTCATTGTACGATTATGTACATGCGCACTTTGAGTGCATTTTTATTTTATTTTAATTAAATCAAATCATCTCGTGAGCCATTTATTTTCAAGGCTAATGTTGTTCATGAGTTTTAAAAAAAAGTGTTTTCTGGAGAGAGCTGCCACAACAGCATCAGAAGAATCTCACTCTTCAAAGGTATCAGTCAGGAGAAGGGTACAAAAGAATTTCCAAGACATTAAATATACCATGGGGCACAGCAAAGACAGCCAAATATGGCATAATGACATGATTAAAAACTGGTCAGGGAGGCTAACAGCAACATTGAAGGACCTGCAGGAATTTCTAGCAAGTACATGTGACAACAACTGCCCGTCTTCTTTATATGTCAGGCCTATGGGTGGCAAGACAAAAAAAAAATGAAGAAGAAGAATTCTCTCAAATCCATGTGTAACCAGGGTGGAACTTTATGGCACTTGCACTGAACTTTTGTCGTTCAGGTACCGCGCCGACACGCAGACGTACCAGCCCAACAACAAGGACTGGATCAAGGAGAAGATCTACGTGCTGCTGCGCCGTCAGGCCCAGCAGGCCGCCAACTGAGCCGCGCGACGTGCTCCGGTTCTTTTCCGATACGCTATTGTGCATTGTTTCCTTTTGTTGTTTGTGTACCTCTTGAAGGAAGGCATATTTTGTATTTTACAGTTTGTGTTACGAATAAACATTTCATTGACATTACAAAAAAAAAAAAATACATACCGGCATATTTCTTCCATTCACGTTGGTTTGTTTAATATAAGAAATTACGCAAAAAAGATGATCACCTGTTTCCATGAGAAAAATGCATTTTTCAGAGAAAGAAACCTGCAATGTTACAAGGAAAAAAAAGCAACAATTGTCTCTCTCGGGAAAAAAAAAAGAAAAACAATGAGTTTAGTTGGGCATTTTAGGAGAGTATAGGTTTACAAGAATAATTAGAGGATTTCAGGGGGGGTGCAGTAAATATTGGTTGAAAACAGTATTGTTAGATGGGGGAGAATGGTCATGTGAGGTGAAAACAATAATTTACAATTTGTAATTTTACAAGAATAAGTTGTGGTGAATGAAGTTGGAATTTAACATTAGGAAAACTACAATAAAAAAACAGTGCATTGTAGAATTTTTTTTTACAAGAATTAAGTTGCAATTTACAAGTTGTAATTCTAAAAGAAACTTTGGATTTTGGGGGGAATACATTTGGAATTGCAGGCAAGAAAAGTAATATTGATTGAAAAAAAGTAATTTTACATGGGGGGGGGGGGGGGTTGTAATGTAATTTACAAGTTCTAATTCATAAAAAAAAATAAGTCCATAAAGTTTAATACTGTATGTAATTTTTAAACGAAAATGTTTTTTTTTTTTTAAGTGAGAATTTGCAGTGGATGAAGTTGGGATTTACATGAGTAAAGATGCAATTGTAGTTAAATAAAAGTGAATTGTTAACGCAATATTGACAGACTCGTTTAAGTGTTCACAATAATTATTATTATTTTTTTAACCATGTAGTCATCATCCGACGGAGGCTGCTCTTACATATGCATGCACGCATCTGTAATATAATATTACAGGAAAAAAAAATACACATTTTATGAGTTTTAATTTTACACGATAAAAGCCATAACATGAGTCAGCAAGATTTTTCACAAGGAAAAATTCAGGAATTTTAGCAGACAAAAAAGTTGTAAAATCTATCTTAAAAAAAAAAATACAATTTTACGTTAGAAAAAGAAATTGTAATTTATAATTGAGGTTTTTTTTTTTTTTTAAGTGTTAATTTTGGGGAATTTTAAGTGAATAAAGTTGTAATTTTACATGTGTCGATAAATTGTAATCTAATTTTGTGTGAGGAAAAAAGACGTAATGGGGGGGGGGGAATCGTATTTTAAGGTGGAGAAAAGTAATTTACGAGTTGCATTTTTATCAGAATAATTTGGGGTTAACAAGAAACATTTTAGGTGATTAATATTATGGGAGAAAATACATTAAATTAGTGTCATGAAAAAAACGGTCAATGAAGTCATAACAATATAGACTGTATTAATGTACTATATTATCACAAAGTATAAAGTTATAATTTCGACAAGAATCATTTTTTTGAATTTTGGGGAGAATGAAGTTATTCCTTTGTTATTGTTTTGGAGCGGTTGAAAAAGTTGTGGAAAAAAGTGAATTTTTCAAGAAGAAATATCAACACTACGAAAGGTGTTCAAGTGTTGCTGTTATGATTATGATTTTTTTCTTGTTGTTGTTTTTGTTCTCGGCGTAGTTATGGCGTGGAGCTCGGCAGTGAAAGCGGGGGCTCACCTCCGGCTTGGTCCGAGCGAGGCTGCTCAGGAGGCGGCGACCCCTCCACCTTGGCAGCCCCGCGGTGGATCTCTTTTCTTTCTCTCCCCCCCCCCCCCCCCTCTTTCTCTCTCCCCCCGCACCTTTGTGTTGTGCGATCGACTCTTGCAGTCTGTTTCTCACACCCACCCCTCACACACACACACACCCTCCACTTCCCCCCTCCTCCTGCGTTTAGCATCTGAAAGGAGCTCTGAGTGAGAATCGATGGCGCAGAGGCCCGCTTGACAGGACAATAAAGCACAAAGAAGGGGTGAGTCTTCTCCTTTTTCCCCTTTTTTCCCTCCCCATCTTCACTCGCTTTTCTCCATCTGAAGACGAGGAGCGTGCGCTGGCGTCTCGCTGCTCCGCGGGGGCCGTGACGCTTCCATGCGTCGCATCTTTTGTCAGCATCACCCCCTTTTCTCACATCACAACATCCCCATTACCCCCCTTTTAAAAAAACATCATTTCATAACATTTCAACTGTAAACATCCTCATCATTATCGTAAGATGAGGTTGTTGTGATAATGCGGTTGTCAGTGGGGTAAACAACCCCCTCCCCATTTTCTTTTTTTAAATGTGTGTGTGGGGGGGGCTAGGGGGTTACACTGAACTATGTAATATTTCCAGACCCTCTGCAGCAGCCATGCTCCAGCGGCAGCCGCCGTCCCCCCGCAGCCGTCGCATCCTCCTCGGCCAGGAGTCCCCCCCGTCCCCGTCCTCCCCCAGCAGCCGCCGACTCCTTCAGACGAGCGAGCCCGGCCACAACTCCCCATGAGGCGGCCACCAGCACTCGCACCGACCGCTCTGTATGGAGCCCCTCGCCACTGAAGTAAGGTGCATTCATGCAAGGGGTCCCAGCGGCTTGGGGGATGGGGAGTGTGCCATTAATATTACCAATAAATATTAGTAATATAATAGCAGAACTTTGACCTATAATGGATGATGACGTCACTGGTAGGAGAGTTTTTTTGTTTATTTTAATCATCAGTATGAAATGACAATCATGGAGTATCCAGAAATCACAGGCAATCAGAAGATTTTAATCAGAAATAATAATAAATCCAATTTTCTTTGGAGTTGAACTACAATTGTTTTTTAAAGCGTTTACAAAACTTACAAATATTAAATGTAAAACACCTAGTTTGTTTTTATTTTTAATTATATAAAAAAAATAATTATATATATAAGTCATAGGAAATAAAACTAATATAGAATTTATGGGGAAAAAAAAAATAATTTCTTTGAAATTCTCCAAACATTTACAACAAAATATATACAAATAATATTAATGCATATTAAAAAAATTTAGATTTATATATATATATATATATGTGTGTGTGTGTGTTCAAAAATGTTTTTTTTGTAATATGCATAATTTCATTTTTACCGACCTTTTGTGTTTTTAATCGTGTTGAATCTGAATTATTGTTTATTATGTTATTAAGTTTAAATCGCCTTTAAAAAAGATGCATGTAATTTTAAAATACTATATAGATAGTTAAAACAATATTTTCACAGACCTGTTGTTTGTTTGTTTTTCTTCCGCTCACAGTGGACATGGAGGATGAAGACGGGACTTGTCTTCTTGATGTTTTGTGGTGAGTTCAAGTCCTAAAATGGGTCATAAAATAGAAATAAAATGAGCACATTATGAGGTAAACGAGGTGGGGGGTGTTGTCATTTAAGGACAATAAAAGTCATTTATGAGTTGTAATTTTACAAGAAAGAATTGGGAATTTTTGGTGAATAAAGAAAAGAAATTGGGTGAGATAAAGCTATAATAATATTAGTTGGAAAAAAAGTTGTAATTTTACATGAGGAAATTAAAGAATTAAATCATAGAATCACAGTTTAAGGAAAATAATTTGAGTCTAAAAGGAAAACAGTGTTAATATAAAATTTATACAAGAAAACAATTGGAATTTGTCGAGAATGAAGCTGTAATTTATTTACTAGAAAAATGTGAATTTTACAAGACCGAAAAACGGAATTTTGGGGAAATACATTTGTAATTTTACAAGAAGAAAGTTTTTTTTATTTTACCTGGGAAAATGTGGGATTTTGGGGGGAATAAATGTGTCATTTTTACTTGAGAACTGCTGCAATTGTAGTCGAGAAAAGCCCAATTTTATTTTAAGGTGAATGATTTACGAGTTGTCATTTTACAAGAATAATTGGGAAAATGGGGGGAACAAAGTTGTGAAGCCACATTTGCAGTGGAAAAATAAACCCCCATCTGAATTTCCCAAGAAAAACTATTGTCATTTACGAGAACTAATGCGTAGTCGCACGAACAACATTTTGGAATTTTAAGGGAATGAAGACATTTTCGCGGAATTTGTAAAGAAATTTCGTTTCAGGTGAGAGAAGCTGTAATATCAGTTCTTCCGAAAAATTATTTAGGGGAACAAAGTTCTTAGTATGAAATACAGTGTTGCCTTGAGTGGCGAGTTGAATTCGTTCAACGATTATGTTCAGAATTCAAAACATTCAAATCATTTTCCCAATTGAAATGAACGGAAATGCCGTAAATCCGTTCCAGCTTTCAGGGTTTCATTGTGAATCGATGTGATTTCGCCGATGAAAAGTGAGTACTCTCAAGTGGCATTGTGACTCCTTTGCATTTCAGTGACCCCCAAGCCCTGAACGACTTCCTTCATGGGACCGCTGAGGTGATTAAAAAACAAAAAACACTAAACAACCAAATAGTCTTTTGCTGCTAGTTTATGGCTTCCATTTCCCCCCCCCCCCCTACATTGTTTGCTTATTTCCCACCGCCAGCTGCAGACCGAAGACCTGCTCATTAGCGCCTCCTCTGGGGAGCCGTCTCTCTTTGCAGACGCCCCGGTGAGTGTCTGCCGACGGGCTCGGCGGGGGCCACAATTAAGTCGTAGTTTCTCTTTGGCTTCTCACTAACCGGTGGTGGAAAGTAAGAGTACAAATACTTGGTTAGTGTACTTCCACTAAGTAGATTTTGCAGCTATCTGTACTTGACTTGAGTATTTATTTTGATTCTAATAAGGAATTTTCAAATTTCTAACTAAAATAAAATTACAAACTCAGATGGTACGAAAATATCAATACTACCTTCGTGTGGCCTCCAGAGTCCCGTCTCGCTGCTGGGGGACGGCGGAAGCTCCCCGAGTACGCCACCGCACGGCTGCGTGGATCTCTCCTTCCTGGAGGAGGCCCTCCTCTCGTCACCGGAGGACACGGACGACGCCGGGCGGGGGGAGGTGCCGCAGGCGGCGTCCCCGGTTGAGCTCGGATGCCAGTCGGAGGAGGAGGTGAGAATCAGAATCTTTGTCATCATGCAACGTACAGCCAAATTGTATGCTGACACAGCAGGATTGCCTTGTACAAACAAAAGAATCAGCATGCCGGTGGTGTTGTGGTGCTGACTTTCCAGGTGGCGGCGAAGGAGGAAGAGGAAGTGGCCTGCTGCGACATCCTGCAGCAGAGCCTGAAGGAGGCTGACATTACGGAGCAGACAGTCACCCAAACGGGAGACTCGCTTTACCCGCCCGCGCTGCCGTTTGCCATCAAGTCCGTCGTCCCGGCCTTACCCAGAGACACTCAGGCGGCCGTTGAGCCCCCGCAGCCCTCCTTGCTGGCCGTGGGGCCGGGGTGTCCATCCCTAAAGCCTACCCCCCCTCCTCAGCTGATGGGGCTCCTGCCCGGGAATGTTTTCCCCGCCCCTTCGCCGGAGACGTCCTTGGTTCAGGGCTCTGGTATGATCCTCCATAAAGCCGTCAGTGCCCGGCCTCTCGTCGCCCCGGCCGCGGGGATCGTCCTGCAGCGCACCCCCCTCCCCATCCAACCCAAGCTTCCCATCAGCATCCAGCCAAGACTGGTCCAGATCAGCCCGAAGCCGTTGGGGCAAAAACTGGTTCCTGGGACCACCTCGCCAAATATTCTCCTTTCCCAGCAGCCTTCCACTGCGGTCCCGGCGGCCCCCGAGCCGCTCCCCAAACCCGTCCGCCTGCAGCTGCTCAACCAGGGCGGCTCCTTCATGCTTCAGCCTCAGGGACTCTTTCAAGGCCAAAATCAGTTCCTTCTACCAGGTCAGTCCCAGGTTACCATCGCCCAACCTGCTGCCGGAGCTTTGCTGACCGCCACTCCCCAAGGCCCGCGAGGGACTCCCTTCGGCGGGCAGATCGTGGACGGCTCACAGTTCCTCACAGTGCCCCAGAGACAGCTCAACTTCAGCCCCGTGTTCGCTACGGGGCAGCTGGCCCTCGGTCAGGCCGCTATCTTTTCTCCTACCGTCTTCCAGATGCCGGCGCAGCTCGCCACGGGCTACGCGAACAGCGGGCAGGGGCAGAGAGCCACCCTGGTGCACGGACCGGCTGTGGGAAACCGCATCACCTTGATCAACGGCTCCGGGATGCTCCCCTCGGACTTGGCCTCCATATCCATCGTCAACGCCCCCTCGGTGGTGCAGGGCCTGCCTTTGGCGGCTCAGCCCACGCGGGCGGCCGTGACCGACGCCCCGCGGGGCCTCCAGGCCGCCTCGGTGGCGCTTCTGCCCGAGAGAGGTATCCCCGAAGAGAGGGGCGGCTCGGAGGAAAGTTTTCAACAACAGGTGATGTCCACAATCACACGGGAGGTTTAAGAGTTAGTTTGTTTATTCAATAAGTAAGTATGAGTAAATATTTCCTTAGTGTCTGGCTTCCTGCAGCGCTTTGGTCAGTTTGGAATTTGACATAAGAAAAGCTGCAATCGTAGTCGAGAAAAAAAAGGTCAAAACTTGATCAGTAACTATTTGAAAAATGACTTATTAGTCAATAAAACAATTGAAAGTAAATCATTATAATTTTACAAGAATGGGTTAGAAATTTGGGGAGGGTATAAAGTTGGAATTCTGTGTGAGAAAAGGTGGACATGAAAAATGGACAAAAATTGAAAACTGTTCATTTTAGCAGAAAAAAAATTGGTAAAATTAATTTTAAGGGGAAAAAGTGTGACTGTTAGGTGACAAAAGCTATAATTTCAGTGGTGGAAAAAAAAAGTACAAGATTTACAAGAATGTAATACAAATTTTACGAGAAAATTATGGGGAATGTATTTGTCATTTTAGGAGAAAAAAACAGTAATTGAGGAGAATGAAGTCATAAAATCACAAGTTTAAATGTTCCACCTATGCAGCGCTTGGGTCCAGTGATCCAGCAGCAGGTGTCGGTCCGGCCCCTCGTCCCCTCGCCACCCGTGGCGACCGTCCTGCCGCCACCACCTGAACCGGCGGCGGCCCCCGACGTGGCCCACGTGGTGAAGGATGTGGCCCAGTCCCTGAGCCAGGACCAGGACTTTATCAAACAACTGCAACAGGTCAGAACTCCAAGAAACAAACACTATTTACAATTTAGTTTTGAATATTTATTTGGGAGAAATCATTTACAGGTCGTAATTTTACGAGAAAAAAATTAAGTTTCGGAGAAAGCCATGAGGAAAATATAATTTACAAGGATGACCTGAAATATAATTTCTCTCCTAATATGACTTAATTCTTAATTTTAGGGGAATACACTTTACATTTTACATGAGAAAAGTAATATTAGTAAAAAGAGTCAATTTTATGAGGAAAAAAGTCATATTAGAAATATGAAGCCATAATTTTATGAAAAGATTTTGGGAAAAAAAAAAAAAGAATATTGTACAAGAAACAAAAGAAACGGAATTTATGACGAAGTCATAATTTTCTGATATAAATGTGGGAATCTGGGGGAATAAAGTTTAAATTTTGTGAGAGAAAATTTGTAATCTTTGTTGAAAACATGTTTTATAATTTACAAATTTAAATGATTTTGAGAAAATATATTGTTTACATCAATAAAGTAATTGTATTTAAAAAAAAATAACTAAAATAATAAGTAATTTTATGAGACAAATTTTGTTTTACCTTAAGTCAATTGACCAAAAATATATGATGTTGTCATGTTATAAGAAAACAAATAAAGTTGTAATTTCACAAGAAATATGTGGGAATTGGTGGAATAAAGTTTGAATTTTATGCGAGAAAAGACAATCTGAGTTGAAAGTCAATTTAATAAGGAAAAAAATATACATGAAGTTTATGAGTCATTTTACAAGAAAGTCATAATTTTATGAGAAAAATGTAAATATTTGGGGAGTAAAACTAAATTTTTTTTGTCAGACAAAACGCAATTTGAGTCGGAAAAAGTCATCTTTTGAAAGGAGAAAAAAAACTTAATTCCCAAAGAAGAAGTTATCATTTTACCAGAATTTTAGGGCGAGCTTCTCCAACTAAGATCTTTTTGTAACCCTTTTATGCAGTTTGTCATCGATGTTTGTTTGTACCCCAGCAAGCATTCGGCTCTCCTGTTACATCCGACATATTGGTTGGAGTTGCACCAGCGGTATCGGTTGACTCTCTAACCTCGACGGTGGACAACGAGCAAGAGAGCCAGCCAGCGACCATCATGTCGGACTCGTGTCCGGACGCCTCGCCGCTGCCCTCCGACTCAGAGGACGCGTCCCTGCTGGGCTCGTCCCCTTCGCTCCGGGACTCAGCCACGTTCCCCGATCCGAACCCCCTTTCTGGACTAGAGGGCTCGTCCCCGCGGCCGCAAGTCCAGTACCAGGTTCCCCATCAGTTCCAGGGCTCGCAGACTTTGTTCATGCACAGTAGAGGCACACTTGCCTCACCTTCCCAGGCACCGTCCTCTGAGCCTACTTTGACCCCCAGCATCACAGTGCCTCAACATCAGCCGGACCCCTCAGATGTAGGGGGGGTAGACACCCCCATCCAACAGCACACACAAATCAGTGAGTTTCTCTTCACAACACATCCATCCATTTTCTACAGCACTTATCCTCATTGGGGGCGGGGGTCAATTCAATCTCCAGACTTAAACCCCAGAGAGAATGCATTTTACCTGCTAAAGAAGAGACTTGAAGGGAGTACAGTATTGCTCTATCACACTTCACTTGCATCGCAGATTATTATTATTAGAATTATTATTTTTTTTAATTATATTTATTTTTTTAAAATCGTACTTATATCGCAGGATTCTTCTGTGATTATTTTTCGACACAGACTTTTACTGAAGACTCAGGAGCATTCAAGCACACGCCAGAAGGAAAGAGTGTGTAAAAGACAGACAATGCCCAAAGTTTGGGATTATCTCACACTTAATATATGAAGCTAAAGTGTAATCTGCGTATTGCTAAATAGAATTGGATTAAATTACAAAAGTGCACGTATATGGTAAAGTAACCATTATTAGCCAATTTAATATAGCATAACACTGCTACTTAGAATGAATTATAATCCATGACAAGTGATTAGGACAGAGGGAGGATAGACACAGCCGCTGATTCGCTTCGTATCGCTTTATTGAACAAACGTAAAAAAAAATAAAAAAAATACAGTAAATACAATCACATTCTTAGCGGACCAGCCGATGGCCAACTGACGCCGTCGCTCAACACGCAACAAATTAACAGCCAGTCAACGCTCCAGTCATTCGCTGACTTTCAAGTCGCTCAAGAGGCCAGGCTCACCTTTTAAAAGGCCCCCACATATTCGTCACAGACACTACAGTGGAGAACATGAGAATGACGACGGCAAGTGGACAAAAACAATACCTGTGCCTCACATGCATATATTTTGGTAGTATCTGCATGAAGGTTTAAAATATACAAATAATATAATAAATATTTGGTTGATACTTCACATATTTCATTTATTCAAGGGGTGGTCTGGAACATAACACCCCCCGGATAA
Organism: Phyllopteryx taeniolatus; assembly: GCF_024500385.1. NCBI lineage: Eukaryota > Metazoa > Chordata > Actinopteri > Syngnathiformes > Syngnathidae > Phyllopteryx > Phyllopteryx taeniolatus. The sequence continues at coordinate 8,143,564 of NC_084514.1, read as the reverse complement.
ACAAGGGATTACTGTAATCCCCTAAAACAATCAATCACTCACATTATCACCTATTGACAATTTAGTCTTCAATTAACCTAACTAGCCTTTTTTTTAATGTGGGAGGAAACCAGCGTACCTGCAGAAAAACCACATAAGCAACATTAATATGCAACTTTTTTTTTTTTTTTTTGCAACAAGCTCTGATACAAAACAGAGGCATTCATCAGGAACAAGTGGAAGGTATTAGACTGGCCAAGTCAATCTCCAGACTTAAACCCTACAGAGAATACATTTTTACCTCCAAGAGAGACTTGGAATAAGTAACACCCCAAAACCATCCACACACCCATTTTTTTTTACAGCACTTGTCCTCATTAGTGCCACAAGTGAGCTAGAGCTTAAACCAGGAACGGGTTGCCAGCCACTCACAGTCTGTCTCGGCCGGTTGGGTTGAGCAACGACAGAACCGTGGGCACAACAACAATAATAGTCCCATGATGACAGCAACAACTTTAACAACAAATGAATTTGTACACAAATTAAAAACACTGTCTCGTGTCAGCACCAACAGCTGCCTTGGTCCTCGAGAGCGACGTACTGACTCCCGACGTCCGGTCGCCCTCCCCCAACACCCAGGAGTGGGACCATTACGGGCTCGCAGCTCCCAGGGAGTGTGGCCACGTGCCAAGAAACCAGCAGGTGGGGAAAAGGGAAACTGAGTGAGATTTTAACATTGCTCCCATAATCACCCTTTTGTGTGATACAGCTGGCAGGCGTGGAGCTGCAGTCGGAGGAACCACTAACACCAGCAACACGACGTCACAGGTGGGATAGTCTTGGCGGGTTGGCCAAATAGATCTTTTCACCACGACATCGCACGTACTTCCGGGTGGCAAGAGGTGACGCAATCTTTGTGGCACCACTAGTGAACCAACCTTTACGTGTCATTTGAAAAAGACGGAGCGATGAAGAAAACAGGGTTCAATGGCTGAAATGATTATTTGAGCCCATTTCTCTACCAAATGTGTGAAGTGTCAGTCAAAAACATGTCATTTGCGGTCAATTGCTTTGACGAGAGACGGAATTCCAGCATTAATTTACAATTCAACAGGTAAGTAGATTAACAAATAGACATGGTAGAAATTCTGACAGTTAACATGATCATTGAAGGACTGGCTAATTAATTGTCTTTGCTGTTCCTCTGATTAATGGCACAAATGTGCTCTTTTGACACTACTCAATTTATGCTCCTCATCCATCGTTTCCCTTGGAATCGTTTAGATTTTCTGAAGGAGAGAAGAAAAAACCCTGAGCCTTTTGAGATAGATTTGGCAGCACAAGCGGAAACACAAGGGTTTTCCAATGTTTCAGTTCAGGTCAGTGGTAGTCATCACTTTTCAGTCACCCGGAAGTACCCTGGCGCCTATTGTTGTCAAACACTATGAAAAAGACCTGTATACCCTAAACATCTTGTGTTTCGAGACAAAAACATCTGGACTGTCCCTCAGGTTCCAACAGCTGCTTTGCTCGGACCATCTGGCGGTCCAGCACCCGCGCACCGGCCCGGCCTTCCGCACCCTGACGGATGCTGCCCGCCGCCTGTTGCCGTACCACGTCTGTGCTGGACACACACCCTCTCAGGAGGACTTCGCTTTAGGTCGGCCGACATCGCCATTGTGCATGTTGAAGCACAGAGAGTAATCCCTCATTCATGTTTTTGGGGGAACCCATCCTCCATTATTGGCTTTTGTAATTTCTGTAATGCTTTAATATGCCACAAGATGGCGCCAAAGCCCTGCCTTAATAGGAATGACTCTCCAGGAAGTGCGTTAAGTGATGCATCTCCAGTCATCGAGACTGAGACGAGAGCTTTGTATGTCGGGGAGGAGCTAAATTTAGCCTGGGTTGTTAGTGGATGTTAGGAGAGTCTGCACAGCAATTTAGCTGCTTCGCGTTTCTTGCTAAATGAATGTGTTATTTATACTCTGACAATGTGTTCTGAATATGCAATTTTTTGCCCCTTTCATCTGTTTTACGAGCACCAAGTCCCTTAACATGTTATTTTCTGTTAATATTGAAATATTTGCTTGCCATATTCAAGCTGTCAAAAATGTAATACAGTATGACGAGCTTATAATACATCTACAGTATGTTCTCTGCAGTCCTAACAGCCCTCTGAGGGAACCCGTAACAATGTTGCATGACGAAACATGAGTTTGACACCTCTGATTTAGACTATTAATCTAGGTATTTTTAGGTCAGGCAGGGTTAATTACTAGCGTTTACTTTTTGCTATTCATAGTTGGGCTCGGTCTGTGTGCCCCACAAATGACTGCGGGATTACTGTACATCATTTCTGAATGTCACTGATTTGGTGCCTCCTGCAGTGGACCAGGAGTTTGACACTGTGTCGGGGTTCCTGCTGAAGCGCACCAAGGACATGGTGAACAAATACAGGCAGCTACTGGTCAGGGAAACATGGGTAAACAAAAAGAACCAATTTAACCTATTTTGTTAGTGTGTGCCCTGGTGGGAAAAAAACAAAAAGAAAACCGAACTTTCTCGCAGCAGGAGAGTCCGTCCGCTGAGATGGTGATGCTGGAGCGTCTCTTCCTGCAGGCGGAGCGCTTTTCCCTGGGAGAGGACAGGCAGCGGGCAAACAAAGACCCAGGTAAGCGACACGCAAAAATCACTGAAATACGATCATTTCCCTTTAGCGTGTTTAGCATCAATGAGTCTGTTTTTCCATTTCCCTCGTAGCGCGACTATCCGACTGATGTGCAGAGGTTTTCGCAGGCTCCCGTTTAAGTGTCTCTCGCTGCCTGATGCATTCAATGTTGCGTTTTTCAGTTTCCCCATTTGCGTGGCTTTATGCGACTATTTTCTTTGTTTCCTGTTAGCGTGTCTCAATCCAAAAGATGCGTTCAACGCTGGGGCGTTTTCACTCTTTCCCAATAACATGGCTTGACCCAACTGGTGCGTTCAATGCGGCAGATTCTCGCAGTTTCCCCTTAGCAGGGCTTGATTCGACTTATGCGGTGGGTTTTTACATTGTTTCCCGTTGCCACGGATTTATGAGACTAATGTTTCTGGTTAGCTCGGCTTTCTCTAACTGAAGCTTTCTGTCCAGAGGAAGGGTGGAGCAGAGAGTCAAACGCTGAACCTGAAAAATGTGAAGCAGATGTGCACACCAATGTACTGCCTCGCGGTTTCCTGTCACATGATAATCATGAGAAAATTCTGCATTGATAAAGAACTCAAATTGCCATTTCAGAGTCTTTCCTGATGTCCTTGACCTCATCAGCATCTTCCTCACACCGCTCGGGGTCCTTACAGCCTCCACCACCAGCCCAGGCCTGTGTCCCAGCCTGGACTAGACTGTCAGACCGCCCGCCTGGACTCAAGACGTACCGTTCCAGCTCACGCGGGGCGCTCAGGCTCACCATCAAGCAAGAGTGCGGCTACCGCAAGGTGGTGCGCAGCTCCATCGCCGACTCTGGTCCCAAGCGGCACCACGTGGGGCAGCTCTCCAACGGTGGCGGCGGGGCCAACGGAGTGTCACGGCATCCTCGACGCGAAGACAAGATCCCCAATGGAGTGGAATCCAAAAAGAAAAACCATCTTCCGGCGCCTCCCCCGCAGGACACCCCCAGGGTCAAATGCCTCAGGTTGGACGTGCCGCCACCCCTCAGCTCCCTGGAGGAAGACATCGTGCTCAGCGAACATCTGCAGAGCGCCATCGACAGCATCCTGGAGCTACAGCGGCTGCAGGGACCATCGGCAGGCCCCCTCGGGAGGGCCCCGGACCAGCCTGTCAGCAGCGCCTTAGGGAGTCACCTGTGAGGCTCCACCAGGATGTAGGAACTCCCAGCTGAGCCAACCAAAAGCTTGACTTTTGTCTGTTGCTAGGAAGATTTTAATCCATGCATCGGTCGTTCTTTTCATTTGGCAGTGGAAAAAGTGACTTTTTTTTGGTCATTTGTTTTTCCAATCTAACAAAAAACACATTTTTCATACTTCATTTTTTGCCTCAATATCTTGCAGATTTCGTAGCAGGGCTCGGTCTCTATCACCCCGTGAATGGCAAGGGTTCACTGTATTTGCGCCATACTGTATGGACTTACTGCACAATGTTTGAAAGAAGAATGAAAATAATGCCATTGTCTACTAGGCCACGTGGTGTTTTGTGTGGACATAAACGAGTTGAAAACAATGCGATTGGACAATAGCAATTATGCGTTCCTTCTTCTGATTCACAGGTTTTGTTTCTCTGAAATGTCGAGGAACAAAACGTGTTTAGAGTCTAAAGTTAATACATTTAAAAAAAAAAAAAAAAGGCTTTTTTTTTTGTTCGAGTTAAAGCAAAAACAAGTTTTTATGTATTTTTTGGGAAGCGGGGAGTGGTGCCAATTGAAAACGGAAGGTACTTGATACGCCGATTTATTTTGATTGTGCGTTTGGAATACGATAAGGAAATATGACAAAGAAGAAGCACTATTGATAGTCCATTAGGTGTTAAGATACCTTATTATTGTGTACCTTTGTGCTGAAAAAGTTTATTTGAATAGGAGCGCTATGGTTTCCGTAGTATTTTTTATTTTTATTTTTTTATTTTTTCCCCAGCAGTGCCAAGCTTCCAGGGTATTTATTTTGATAACGTGTGCCAATGTTTCAAGTCAAACTAACTCCAAAGAACTTGTTGCCCTTGCCCCCACAAACACACCAGCAACGCTCGGATCCTCTCGGGAAACCCGGACCACTACTAGACGCATCGTAGCTCAAGCTGTGAAAAACAAAGTTCCTGGAGAGAGCGACGACAACCATGTTGGATGTTTTTTGTAAAGCAATAATGTCTCCGGAATGAAGGAGAAGGCAGAGTAACAGGAGGATCTTGCTTGTTGTTGGGTGATGTCGCTTTCATTGCTTTAGTTTTGTTGTTCTGAAGAGATGTGGGCGTGGAGACTTGGACTAAATCGACTTGCATGAATCGTGGACAAAGTAACTTGGGAATTATGTAGACTTGGACCAAAGGACTTGGCACATGCGTGAGAGTCCAAATGATGTGGAATCTACACAGTACTTGGACTATAAACACTTCAGGACTCCCCTGAAACCCAGGCCGAACGACTTTAGACTTGCTAGCAACTCATGAATCATTTGTGACTTTTGACTCTCCGGACCCAGACGACTCGAGACCCAGGACTTAAATGACAGTCGGACCACAAGATTTTCAACCTGCATAGAACTTTCATGAGATCAAATGACGTCGGATATGTACGAGACATGGAACTAAACCATTTTTGACTTGCTTAAGACCAGGACTAAATCACTAGGCAAGGTTCTTAATACAGCATTTGTTTGAGACTAAATGATGTGGAACTTGCATGAAATGTCCAAGTAACTTGGGAACTTGAAACAAGACTCCAACTAAACCTTTTAGGACTCCCTTGAGAAGGACATGTGAGACTTGATCCTAATGACTTTGGACTTGCTAGCAACTTTGAGAATAACTTGGAACCTTGGTTAAGACTCGGGGCCCAACACTTAAACCAAGTGACACTAGACACAAAACTCGGACCCAAAAATATGCAGCTCACATACAACTTGCTTGAGATCTGCATTGTACTTGGACTAAAACCCTTCACGACTCCCCTGAGACCTGCGCCAAATGACTCATGTGAGACTTGATCCGAATGGCTTTGGACTTTCTAGAAACTTTGGGAATCACTTGGGACTTTGGTTAAGACTCGGGGGCCAAAGACTTGAACCAAGTGACTCGAGACATAGAAGTTGAAAGACACTTTGACCAAAAGATTTAGGACTCGGATTGAACTTTTATGAGATCAAATGATTTGGGTTATGCGCAAGACTCAAACACAACCTATAAACTAAAGTATTTACGACTTGCTTAAAGCAAGGACTAAATCACTCGGGACTTCTTAATCTTAGACTCGGACCAAATGATGTGGATGTTGCATAAAACAAGTTGTGGAAGACTTGAACCAACCAAAAGAGACTTGGACTAAACCCTTCAGGACTCCCCTGAAATGAAATGTGAGACTTGATCCAAGTAACTTTGGAATGGGTCGCAAACTCAGGACCATGACTCAGGCATTTGCTTGAGACTTGGACCACCTTTTATACAAGTTTCAAATCATTTAGTACCTTGGGACTTATAGTAGACTAACCAAGTGACCCTCTAGTTCCTAGACACTTGTTTCTGGGCTTGTTTCTTGGAACTAAAACCTTTAGGACTCCCCCCAGGAGTTGGACCAAATCACTCATGTGAAACTGGATCCGAATGACTTTGGACTTTGGTTAAGACTCTGGCATTTGCTTTGAGACCTGGACCACGTTATGTCATTTAGTACCTTGGAACTTTTGGTGGACTTGCACAATGTGACTCATGAGTTTCTCTAGACTTGTTTCTGTACGAGATTTGGACTAAACCAAGACTAAGACCAGGAACCAAATCCCTCCATACTTCTGTTGGTCATTTGGAAGCTTTTGTTAACGTGACAATCTTTTTCTCCATCCATTAAATTTCCCCCAAATTTGTGGGGTTTTTTTGGGCAAAAAAGGTGGTGGTGCAACTTTAAAACCTAAGACAAAAAAATTGCGACTGAACAACTTTTCACTACCACATCAGACTTGTCTCTGTGTGAGACTTGGACTGAACCCCTTCAGGACTCCCCTGTGACTTCCCACATGATCACTTTTTGAATGGTCGCAGTAAGAATATGCAGTACTTTAGCACGCAAAACCTCGTTCAGAAACATCATCCAGGGTTTCGACCGGAGGTTTTCAAGGGAATGCAGTATGGAGAGAAAGAAGAAGAAAAAAAAAAAAAAAAAGATGTCAGAGTGACTTTTTCACTCCTTGCCAACGCCACTTTGTTAAAAAGAAAACGGCGTCAGTCTAATGGAAGCCCTTCTGGAAAGAGCCGCCTCGTGTGCCATTGTCGCCGTCGTGTCCGACACTGACCGTTTGGAAATGATCTCTCGCAGTCCTCTTTGGGAAATATTTCCAGGGACTGATTGTTCTCATGCCAAAATCTAGAGGCCTTAAACCAGCGTAGCTTGGATTGTCAACAACAATAAAAAATGTGATCGCCTCAAGCGATTCGTACCACTTGTTTTTTTGTTTTTGTTTTTTACTGCTTTTACAGACTATTTATGAAAACTGTGATTTTGTACAAAAGAATAAAAAAAAGTGAATGTGACACTTTTTGTCTTTGAATTTCATTAGAAACTTTATTAATAGTATTTCATTCATATTTACAAAGATACTGCTTTCTCTCCGCTTCCGAGGGTCGCCTTCATCGCGCTAAACGAGCTAGTGGTGCGTTTGGGGTACGTCGGGACTAGGAGGCCTACTAGAACATGGACCTCGGAAGGCGTCCCGCAAATGGGAAGGGAAGCGTTTTGCGCACGAGCTAGGCGTTAGCGTCGCTCCCCCCGCTGAAACTTTTAAAGACCCCAACTTGATCTATTGACTGAAATATGGACAGTTTCTGCATGCCGCTGCCCCCCCCCCAAAAAAAAATCTCATCTTGAAAAAAAACTGAAGGGGATCAAAACAAATGACATTTTTAATATGATCTGATTGAAATAAAAGTAGGGACTCAGGATGTACCATCAACCTTGCCCCCCTCCTTGCAAGAGCTTGTCAGAATCTCACCTTGAAATAAATCAAAGGGTATCAAAGAAGTGGAAATTTTCAAGACCGGAACTTGATCTATTGACTGAAAAGGACAATAGTCAGGGAAAAAAAGTGGGTGGGAGCGACAATTAAAGCATTACTGTCCGCCGGCCGCCCACAGCGAGAGCTGGTGAAAATGTCATCTTGAAAAAAGTGAAAAGGGATCAAAAAAGCTGATTATTTGAAAGAGCGCAACAAGATCTATTGACTGAAAGGACAACAGTCGAGGGGAGTGGGCGGGAGACTAGAAACATTAAGGGCAGAGCATTTAGCGTTGCCCTGAGAGAGCTGGTCAAAATCTCAAATAAATGAAAGAAGATGAAATTTTGAAGAGCTGAAATTAATCTATTGACTGAAAAGGACAATAGTGGAAAAAAAGCGGGCGGGGACAACAAGAAACGTACACATTTTGCATTGTGTCGTGTGTGTGTGCATGTTGTTCCCTCCTCACTGTGACAGCTGACCCAAATCTCATCTTGGAATAAATTAAAGGGGATCTTAAAGAGATGACATTTTTAAAGAGCGCAACTTGAACGATTGACTGACAATAGAAAAGAAGTGGGCGGGAGCGACAGAAAAACTTTAGGGACGAGCCTCATTAGCGTTAGCCGCTAACCTGCTATGACTAAAGTAAGAGCAGGCTGCTATTTATATATATATATATAAAAAAAAGCTCTTTGTAAATTTCCCAAATGAGTTGGGTTCCATCTTTAAAACAAGCAAAAAAAAATAATCCTACCGCGACGTGGTGATTGCTACGCGGCGGTCCGTGCCATTCAGTCGAGTTTGACGGGAAGGTTGTCTCCGTACTTGCGGAGCAGCTTGAGGTGGTTGTGCTGCACGCACCAGAGCGGCGGAAGGTGTTTGGGGCGCATGGCGGACAGGAAGTGCTGCCTCCAGCACCGCTCCAGTTCCATCAGGCCGTGCGGGCCTCGCTCGGCGTAGGCGCGCACCACCTTCAGGCCGTGAGGCACGTACGCCTCGTTTAAAATCCTGATGAGCGAGAGAGAGAGACCTTTGATTTCTTGACAACCGCATTTGAAACCTCAACCCTGGTTTGAAACCCTAAAGTGAAACCCAAACACTGGCTCCGGAACACTACCTTTAAACCCTTAGCCAAATTTAAAAACTGCTAATTGAACCTAAACCTGGATTGAAACCCTAATTTGAAATGGTATACCATCTTTTAAATCTTAATCTTTGTTTGGAACCCTAATTTGAAACCCTAATCTCAAACCTTAACCCAGGCTTGGAAACCTAATGTAAAAACCTTGATCTTGTCTTGAAACCCAAACCTCGTCTTGAAACCTGAATCTTTGCCTGAAATTCTAAATTGAAACAAACACAGTCTTGGGTCCTTAATTTGGAACACTAATCCAGGCTTGAAACCCTAATCCAAGATGGGAATCCAAATTTGAAACCTTAGTCACGTCTTGAAACGTCTGTCATGTCTGAATCCCTAACCGAAGCTTGGAAGCCTAATTTGAAACCTTAACCATGTTTTGAAACACAAATCTCATCTAGAAAACATAACCCAGGATTTAAACCCTAATCTTTGTTCGGAACCCTAACCCTGATCTGAAACACTACTTTCAAACCCTAACCTAGGCTTGGAAACCTAATTTGAAGCCTTAATTAAGTCTTGAAACCCTAACCAAAGCTTGAAGTCGTTCATTGAAACTAACCCAGGCTTGGATCCCTAATTTGGAACATTAACCCAGGCTTGAAACCCCAATCTTTGCTTGAAACCCTAATTAAATGATTGTAATCCTAATTTGAAATGGAATTTAATATAATCTTGAAATCCTAACCCAAGCTTGTTTTGAAACCCCACATTTGAAACCCAAATCTTATCTTGAAAACCTAACCCCGGATTGAAACCCTATCTTTTGCTTAAAACCCTAAACTTGGTTTGAAACCCCAATTTTCAAACCCTAACCCATCCTTGGAAACCTAATTTGAAGCCTTAATTAAGAAACCCTAACCTTAGCTCCAAAACCTAAGGCTTGAACCCCAACTCTGCGGGTACGGTAGCTCACCTGGTCTCCAAAGCGGCGGCCCGCCGAAGCTCCTCCTCCGTCAGCTCTCGCTCCTCCCCCACGTTCAGGAAGTTCTTGACGAGCACCCTTAGCTCGTCCCGTCGCCGCTGGGGCAGCCCGCAGCCGGCGCTGAGGAGAGCGCGGGCCGCCGAGCGCACCCGCCGCCGCTCCGGGTCCTCCATGGGCCGCACTCCCTCCTCGCAACCCTGCGGGGCGGCGAAGGCGTCGGCCAGCTGCTGCTTGAGGACGGCGTCGTGCAGATTGGAGGCGGCGTGGCAGCCGGTGCACAGCAGCAGGATGTCGTGGGAGTTGTGATCCTTCATCTCGCTGGGGAAGTGCCGGCGGTACTCGTGAGGGACGATGTTCTTCCTGCGAGGGCGGCGGCACCACACATCACGTCCATGCCGAGTCATCCTTTTTAGCATCTAGAACGGCGTAGCTTATTTGGACAAACTAACACAGGCTTGAACCCTGAACCTTTGGCTTGAAACCCTACTCTTAAACCTTAACGCAGGCTTGAAACCCTAATTTGAAACACCCACTTGAAACCCTAACTCTGGCTTGAAATCCTGTCTTCAAGATCCCACGCCATCATTCTTTTCTTTTTATGTAATCTTTCTTGTCCTTTTATCAGGTTTGCAAGATAATTTGGTTTGGAAATGCCCAGATGATTTATCTGTGATATGCTATAGTCTAGCCACTGATAAATCGCTCGGGCTTTAATTTCTACCCTGAAAAAAAAAAAAAAAAAAAAACACTCTTCCGGGATAATTTGTGTGTGCAAAACATTTCGGGTAAAAGCAGACCTGATGTAAGAGTCTGCTCTCCCGCAGACCACGCATAGGTTCTCCTTGGCGGTGAGGTAGTAGTCCTGCTGGGAGTCTGGACGTCCCGACGGCTCGAACAGAAGTCTCACCACAAACGGATCCTCACTTTGGAGCACTGAAACACAAGCGCCACATCCAGTCGGGTGTCAAACGGCACAACTTTATCACGGCATTGGGGAATTTTCATACGCGCAGGAGCTGTCCTGCCTCTATTACGGCACTGACACTACATTCAAAGGCGCAAAAAGGCTGTGTGGACTTCGTCTCCCTGTTTGGTTTTGGTGCAGTTCATACAGAAACCGTCCAAAGCTCGATCTTGCCACGTGGCAAGGTCGCGTTAAAATACTTGTCGGGCAGCAAAATTTGCGTTCAACACAACGGGGCGGAAGAAGCGCGCGTCTGGTGAAAGGGCCTAAACACCCTGTCACGCCAACGTACCTCCTATTCCTTTATCCAGGTACCACTTGGCTTTCTTCTTGTCACACGTGCAAAGCGGCTGACCGTCGGGGGCGTGCAGGTAGCAGTTATCGTAGAGAGGAGACTTCCTGCGAGATGACAGGAAGTGCTTTAGTTCACTTCAATAGACACTGGAAGGTGCACTGGGGAACTTGAGGTGGCAGAACGCAAAAGTGACCTGAAATGAAAACACTCACAATAACTTGTGTTTATTAATTGCACCGCCAAATAAATATCACAAAAGAAGTACGTCTGACGTCATGGTGAAAAGTTCCACTCGCACAACAGCCAAAATGACTGACTGGACTCCAGCTCACCTTGCAGAGTAGCCCACACCCAGTGGCTTCCTTTTGTTGTTCTTCCTGGGGTCTGGGATTTGCAGATCTCCAGACTCCGGGCTCGAGGACGTGCCCATCAGGGGCCTGCGCATTCGCGTTGTCCTCTCTGTGCTGCCATTGCCGACGTCACTGCGCTCGTCGGCCCCCCGGCCCCTGAACGGCACGTCGAACAGCCCCTGGCAGCGAGCGGCCAACACGGCGTAGGAGAGCCCGTGGGTGCAAGCGGGGTCGGCTTCGGGGCGGAGACCGAGCAGGTGGAAGAAGAGAGCAACGGACACTTGGGCGTCCCTGGCGGCGTACGTCATCTAAAAAAAATTTAGATCTATACAGTAATTAAGTGTAAATGTAATGGAGATTAAACGATGTATTTGCTTATTAAACCCCCCAAATTCTTGAATAGGCAGGGATATACTGCCAAGAAGCTTGCCCCCCCCCCAAAAAAGGGGTTGGTTAAAATCAATTAATTAATTAAAAACACAACTGAAAGAAAATCCGCAAATAGGTGAAGCCACGAGTGCCGAAAAGCAAATATGTGGGGTCCACTGTATATAAAAATAAAAGTGATAAAAGTTTTTAGCAGGTTTTGAGGAGTTCCAGTTAAGATGTTTTTGTATAATACTGCCTCTGAAAACAAATTCCTTGGTGGAGGGAAAAATGAGATTAAGAACCTGCTCCGGCGTCAGCTTGTCTGCCTCCCAGTCGCTACATCGCAGTTCCAGCGACTTGTCCAGCGAAACGTTCAACACGTCGGCTGACAGCGACTTCAGGCCAAGTCCGTTGCTCACCGGCACCTGCCTGGGAAAAAACGAAAAAAAAAAAAAAAACAAGCCTCAAATAGTTGAGGGAGGAAAAAAATAAAACTGCAACAAACGGCGGGGAACACACTTTTGCCTCAGGGCCAGGTGGCGCAGGTCCACTGTGCTGGTCAGCGACACCCCGTAGTCGCGAGTCAGCCGCTTGCCATCGTCGTGGCAACCGACACCCGCCTTCAGGACGTGCGGGTCACGCAGGACCTCCATCAGGTCTGGCGGGAGCTGCGCGTCGCCGAACGCCGGAAGCCGTACCAGCACGCACCGGCCGGAATAAGACGCCATCTGGAGCAGGGAGACCACTTGAGGGCGGCCCTTCTCTGATACCTGTGCAAAGAACGAAACAGTCAGCGTTTTCCTGCACGGGTAAATCTAGGGATGTTTTTTTTTTTATTTTTTTTTTTTCCACAAAAAGTTATCACTTTCCTCAACTAAAACTGCAGCTTTTTTTTCTGAAAATTGCCACTACCCTCCTAAGTTGTAATTGTATCAACTACGATATACTTCTTGTAAAACTACATCGTAAAATGATGACTTTTCCATCATGAAACAATGGGTTTACCCACGTAAAGTTGCAACTTTTTTTCAACTAAAATTGCTATTTTCTTCTCAAAATGACAAGCCTCCTGAAATTATGAATTTTATTTATTTAGTAAGACAGTTGTGGTAAAACTACATTATTGCCGTAATACTGTGACTTGATTGCAATTAGAACTACAGAAGCAGCTATGAAAAAAAAGTCATTCAAATAAACTTGAATTAATTGATCTAATTGATTATTTCCCCCAGCCTTAGGCTGATTTGGTTCTCACTAAAATTCTTTGATCTTTACCCATTCGCAGTCGAGTCCCAGCACCGGGACCGCCGCCAGGTCTTCCTGCATCGGTGGCCACAGCTGCCGCCATTCCTCCAGTGAGCTCACCATCATTGGCGTCGTCGCCAGCAGCTGTTCGGAGGACGGGATGCACAGGGGAGGGGCCGCCCTGGTCTTCTCACACGCCGCAGCCTCAAACTCCTCATGTAGGGGGCGCCGGTCGGCTTCTGCGGCGACAGGAAGCGGCGGTTCCCTCTGGACGGAAGGCGGCCGCTTCCTCTTGGTGCTGAACGCTCGCCACACGAGCAGACCCCCAAAGGTGGCGCCGAGGAGCGTCGTGATGACGGCGACGAGCGGCCCCCGGTGAGCCATCACCAGGGCAGTGACAACTAAAAAACACAAAATGGCTTCCTTGAACACGACAACATTTATACCTATTGAAGGGATGTATGCAAAAGTGACTTTTTAATTGCTTGTTCAGTAATCCAAGGTATATTTGCAGTTCACTATTCACGTTCTTCTGTGGAATCTATTTGCATTTTTTTGTGCTCGTTCTGAAATACCCCAAGATGCCACCCTTTCTAAAAGCAAAGTAGCACATTGGTACCAAGGAAGTATGTTGAAATGATAGATCTCGACTGAGAGACAAGCTTTTAGTAAGTTTAGTCTGGGTTCGTAGCAGAAGAAGAATATTTTTTTATTTTTAGTTTGAATGTAATCGGTTAATTCTAGAGGTGTTCCAATCAGTTTTATAGTGCCGATTCCGATACCAGTCATCCATGAGTGAGATCAACCGATCACATGGATCCAAATCAATTTTTTGCCCATTTTCTGACATATTACAGACCAAACCACTAACTGAATCCTAATTTATGTTTGGGCTACACGGTCAATTTGAAATGTCCTGGGTTTTAATAAAGGGTTGGAAATTTAAAATGGAAATATATGATCGAAATTTAAAAACGTAATCATTATTAAAATAATCGTTAGTTGCAGTCGTACTGATATATCCACACGGTACCTGTCCGATGTCAGTGGACTTCCAGCTGGGTGCGCTTTGGGAATGTGGAGCCACACGGCATCTCTCTGTAAACAAAAGGGAGGTAAAAATAAAAAATAAAAATGAAAAAAAAATTAAAAGAAAAAAAAAAAAGGAACGTGATAATTATAGATAAGGCTAACATTTAGCTGCCAGTGTGTAATTAGACAAGCTCAAAAGTCAACAGGACAATAGATAAACTTTCACATACACTCGAGAGAAAAAAGTATGTGAACCCTTTGGAACGACCTGGATTTCTGCATACATTGATCGTATACTGTGATCTGATCTTCATTCAAGTCACAACAATAGAAAAACACACTCTGCTTAAACTAATACCACACAAACGATTATGTTTTCATGTTTTTTTTTAAATTGGAGACACCATGTAAACATTTATAGTGCAGAGCGGAAACAGTATGTGAATCCCTAGGCTAATCACCTCCTTGGAGAGCTATCAAAGTACAATCAATGTGATGTGATGGAAGGCGTTGGTTAAAGCTGCCCTGCCCCAATCAAAAAAATACACACACATAGCAGTTCTAAGAGTTAAACTGAGTCCTTTATTATTTACCTTATATACATGTATTTTTTTTTTTTTCAATCAACCTCTCCCCAATGGAGTTCTTCTTTCGAGGTGTTGTCAAAGATAACGTATATTCAAGAAAATCGCAAACTTGATGACGTGGAAATTCATGTAAGCACGCCAAAAACATGATAACGTCAACGTCTATGTCAAAGTACTTGAGTGTAGGAAAAGGAATGTGAAAATGCTAAAGGCTAGCAATTTGAGCACATAAGAGATATCACTCGATGTCAGTTAGTATGCTATCCAATTGTGACTTAATAATAATACATTTAAAAAAGCTATAGAAAATGTAACTTACTTTTGTAACCCTCTGTATATTTAAGAGAAGATCACACACACAATTGTCGGATAAGCTTATAATAGAGACACAAACTGGGAAAATACGAGGACTATTTAGTCCCATTTTCCGCCAGTCAAACGCAATTATGAACGTCACATCGACACTTACGTGAAAAAAAATAATTCGCTAGCTAACCAGCTAGCCTCGAGTCGCTGGCTTCTTCCAACGTACCGAATCGGTGTCAAGACAAACTAACACAAAGCCTCATTGATCAAAATAAGCAATATTACCTTGGTGCGTTTGGTTAAAGCAAGACACCGCTGGCTCCGGACACACGTGTTTATTTGTTTATCTTTGTTATTATTATTTTTTTTTTCTGAAGTTGTTCTCCAGCATCCGGGTGCTATTTATATCTGCGGCGCAGCACCGCGTCACCGAGATCCAACCGGCGCCACCAACAGGACAGGAGGACTAACAACCATTTTCAAACGAGCTTGACCCCTCATTAGGGTCAGAGATCAGCTGGAGCCTGTCCCTGGCTTTGGTCGAGAGGGGCGGGGTAAATCGCACATTGAGACAGACAAGTATTCACACTCATATTAACATTTATGGACAATTTTACGAGCTTTAGCTTTTGGGCAAGAGAAGCGGACCCACCCTGGACTAGTCGCCCATCACAGGGCACATAAGACAAAAAAGCATTCCGTATTTGTGCTATGTGTGTAAGTGTTTCGGGTTTATTTGTTTGTGTAGGTGTTTTGGGTTTATTTGTGCAGATCGGAGATTGTAGTTTGCCATTTTAATTTTCAGTTTTTACCTCTCAAAAGGTATTGCATTTTAATGTATGAAAAGTGAGACAAATAGATTTGATTTGAAAGACAAGCATTCACACTCACCTTTACACCTTTGGACAATTTTGAGTCTTCATGCACGTTTTGGGGACATGAGAGGAACCCGGAGTACCCGGAGAAAACATTTGCAAGCACGGGGAGAACATGCACACTCGAGATTCGAACCCAGAACCTAAAAACTGTGAGACGGACATAAGCACGAGCGATACTCATAATAATGACAAAACATTTTTTTTAAACATGCATCTTAACAATTAATCATAGCTACGTATTTATCAATGAACGTCCACACAGCGTTTTTTTCCTCTACCACCATCATTTATTCAATCTTTTAACTTCAATATTTCTCCAGACAAGTGGAATAAAGTCATGAAATAATTACAAAATGAAAAAATAGATCAGAGAAAAGATTATATTCACAGGTTTTGATTTCAAAATAAAAAATAAAACACGACAGACACCGAGCGATGGAAAGCGTTCGTTTAGCTTTATCGTCATCTCCCTGTAACTCTTGAGCAGCGGGCCGATGGAGGAGGTCCACTCACCTCCGTTATTACTGCTTGTGCAAACACAAAACGTGAGGAATCCACTACTTTTTTTAAAGGTAGATACGTGGGAGACGACGTGTCCCAAAATAATAATAATTTCCCCTCAGTGAACTAAAAGATTAAAAAGCGAGCGCGCCGTTCGTTGCTGTCGCTAGGTCCTCATTGATTGTTGCTGCAATGACTGTCATATTTACAGTCGACCACCAAAAGACTAAAATAAAATAGAAAACACACAAAAAAGTAAAGCAGCTGTCCCTTCACAAAATCTCTTTACATCACATTAAAAATGAGCACTGCTGTGAGATTTTTTTATAGATAAATTTATATACTTGGGTATAATATACATTATGTATAATATACATATATGCTAATTTGTCGCGATCTGTGCCTTTGGCAAGATGATGCTTGGAATCCAAAGCTATTTAAAATATACTTAATGCATAAAAATAAACATTTTGGCATTGTCTTGCTTTATTCTTCCAGTTAGGTGAGGATGGTGTATTAAGCGGGTGGAGGGCTGGGCGTGGTAAGGAGCGGCTTGCAGGGGGGGCAGTGGTAGTAGTAGTGGATTTGCACAGGACAGTCAAACGAGCACAGACAATGCTGATGAAACCCGTGAAGAACAGCAGCATGTTATTTTGGGGGGAGGGGGTCTGTGCTGACACCACCCGCTGCCACCGCCCCCCGCGACCACCGCTGCCCCGCATCCCCAAAACATGGAGACCATCCCTTCCTCAGGCACAGTCATCAGAGCTGGATCTCAAAGGTCTTGTGCAGCTCGGTGGAAAAGGGGTTGGTAGGCGACGGCGTAGTGCGCTGGTGCGAGCGACCCTCCAGCGCCGCCCACTGGGCCTCAAAGGCGTCCACCTGTGGCTGATGCGGAGCGGCGACCGCGGGTGAGGAATGGGGGGACAGGTGTGACAGAGCGGGCCAATTGTTCGCCCCGTTGAAGCTCCCGCTGCCATTGGTAGGGTGAGCGGGGGCGGGGCTGGCGACAGCGGGCGGCGGCGCCTTGATGAAGGGGCCCGTGACGACGACACCCGGGGGCGCTACGGGAGCGGGGAAGGGAAACGGCTGGGGTTGCGCGGCCGAGCCGAAGACGTTGGCCACCATTTGCGAGGGAGTGATGCCCACCACAGGCACGCTGGGCTGCGGGAAGGAGAGCCCGTTGGACATGGGGTGGAAAGCAGTCTGGCGCGGGGGTAGAAGGGGCGCATAGGCCACCTGGGGTAAGGGCGCCACAGGGGCGGCGAACGGCGCGGCGGGCAGTGGGGCTGCCGCCAGGATGGGGTTGGGTGGAGGGGCCCGGACAGACTTGGAAACCTCCTCCAGCCATTTTTCCGCTTCCGAGGGGGTGCGCTTGTGTGAGGGCAACACCGGAGAAGACATCGGCGGGACGATGATGACGGGAGTGGATGATGACCAATCACCTCCTGTTTGGAGAAAATGAAAATACTCATTTGCCCCTTTCACAATCAACAGTTTTTTTCCACTGAGTCACGGTTAAGAGTAAAAGGTGCGACATGGAATGGGGGTGGCTGTGTCTAACGGATAGTTCAAGAGCATTAACACATTCACTGCCATTGACGGCTTTAGAAGTCAAATATCCATGTTAACTGAGAAGGCTGGCAGTGAATGAGTTTATAGATTTGTTCTCAAGCTACTTTCATTGGTTTGAATGGGTTAGTAATGTGTAAATCTTACAGATGAAGTGGAGACCAATAGTAGATTTGTAAAACAATATGAAAATGACTTTGGAAAATCCACTTCACTTAATGCTAACAAATGATGCAAGACGCCACTGACATGCTAACAGTTAGCATTGATACTTTTTACATTTTAGAAACAACAGATATCATAACACAATTGCCGCTGGTCAAGAAAGGAGCAGCACAATTAATTGGATTGCAGCATTAAATCATGGTGCACACACTGTTCAATTTTTTTTACATTTCATTTACATGTAAGCACTTTATGTTCTTAAAAAGTACAATATTATTCAGTATTATTTTTCCTTATTAAAAAACACACCCGATGTTTTTTTTTTTGGGGGGGGGGGGGGGCCTGTAACAGATTAAAGGCATTTCCATTCTTTTAATTGGGGAAAGATGATTTGATTTTCAAATATTTAGACTTACTAGTTTGAGCACAGAACGTATGTTTACGTGATGCATTTTGACTGAGAGACAAACCTTGTATGCGGCGGAGGAGCCATGGTTTAACGTACAATTAACATTGGCAATTCTTCACATTTTTAGGGGGGTGTCAGTTACTTTTTTTCTCTATTTGTGAATAGTTATACTGTACACACAAACACCTCCATTGTTTAGCACATGCTTTTTTGTGTCCTCTTACCGGGTGGCGCAGGGGCCGGGACCCCAGCGGGGGTCTTGGCCCAGGGGTTAGTGTCTCGAGCGGGTAGAGCGGGGGCCAACGCTGCTGAGCTCGGAGCTGGAGGATTAACAGCAGCAGCAGTAGGAGGTGGGGGAGGAGGAAGAGGATGAGGAGTAGAAAGGGAAGCGGTAGCAGTGGCAGCACAACTGTTGACTACAGCGGAAGAGAAAGAGGAGGGCGGTTCAATGTTAGACATGCGAGTTGGAACATGTCAATCAAGTGTACAAGAAACAAGCAAAAAGGACTAAATGTCAAAAAGACAAGAAAGACTTGTGTTAGAGGTCGGGAGGAAATATTTTATGCTTTACTGGAAGCGAACGCAACCCAAAAAGCGAAGACAACGACGAATGAATGATGAATGTTATGGTTCTATGAAACATGGCGGAAGAAAGCCAAGGTACAGCCCATATTTTTTCCATTGTATGTTTGTCTCATTTTTTTGGGTGGGGGCATTTTACATCTACAGTTGCGCTTTTTTTTTTTCTGTGTATTTTTTGTCTAATATTTTATATTATTTTATAATATTTTGGTGTTAGGTGATAATGATTTTGTTTAATATTGTTTGTATTTGCCATCTAAATACTGTATGTGATTTTATCCCCCTAAGATTTGAGCTTTTTTTCCCCCATCCAATAGTTTTTTGCATATTATTATTATCAGGGCCGTGTGCGTTTGCGTTATTATTTTATTTTCTTATGTTTCTCTTTTCTAATATCTGTGTATTTTTCATTCAAGTTTTGGTTTGTGTCTAATTTGTATTTTTGTCATATTTGTCTAATTTCTGTCTAATATTTGTGTATTTTTCATCTGTTTTTGTTTTTTTATTTTATTTTTGTCTAATTTATCAGTTGTATATATTTTTGCCTAATACTTTGTATCATTTTGTAATGATGATATATTTTTGTATATTTATCTAATATTTTGGTATTTTACACCTACACTTCTTTTAACATTTTGGTATTTGTTTATCTAATATTTCATGATTTGTATGTTGGTGTAATTTTATAATATATACATATATATATATATACATATATACATATATACATATATATATATATATATATATATACATATATATATATATATATATATATATATACATATATACATATATATATATACACATATATATACATATACATCCATCCATCCATCCATCCATCCATTTTCTGAGCCGCTTCTCCTCACTAGGGTCGCGGGCGTGCTGGAGCTCATGTCATCGGGCATGGAGGCGGGGTACACCCTGAACTGGTTGCCAGCCAATCGCAGGGCACATAGGAACAAACAACCATTCACACCCACAGTCATGCCTACGGGCAATTTAGAGTCTCCAATTAATGCATGTTTTTGGGATGTGGGAGGAAACCGGAGTGCCCGGAGAAAACCCACGCAGGCACGGGGAGAACATGCAAACTCCACACAGGCGGGGCCGGGGATTGAACCCGGGTCCTTAGAACTGTGAGGCTGACGCTCTAACCAGTCGGCCACCGTGTGTATTATTTCCCTTGAATTAAGTATTTTTCATATGAAATTCTTTGTATTTTACATCTATATTTGTGTATTGTTTCATTTAGTGTTTTTTTTGTCTAATTTGTACCTTCAAACTTTATTTATTTATGTCAATTCAGATCTAATATTTGTGTATATTTATTGGTAAAACTATTTTGTTATTTTTTTGTAGTATTTCGGGCATTATTAATTTGTTTTTCCTTGTTATGTGTTATATTATGAGCAAATCTCCGATGAATTTCTTTACGCAATGTGGGGATAATACTGATAATTGTGCCAAGGTGATATGAACTTTTCATGTTGGATGTCAGGTCGATGGTTACCTGGCGCTCCAGGCGACTGCGGCGAGGTGAGTGCTTTGGGCATAGGCGCAGAGGAAAAGGGGTCCTCCGGGGGTCCGCTGAACGCTGTGGTAATCTGAGTGCATAGCGAGCTGATGCTGTCGTTCTCTCCTTCCACCTCGGGCACTGCAAGTGGGTGAGGGGGAAGAAATTACAATAACAGTCAAAGTGTGTGTCTGTGAGTGTGTGTCAGTGCATGTCTCTGTATCCAAGTGTGTGTTTGTGTTTGTGTGTGTGCGCTCGTGTCCATGTGTGTGGACTTAGCTCCCCGTCTCACCCGCATTCCTGATGGGGAAGTCCGACTTGCGCTGCACGGTGGAGGGCAGCTCGTTCATGCGGAGCGATAGCTGGCGCTTGAAGGGCGACGTCTTCTGGCTGAGCGCCGGGAAGCCGCGGAAGGAGCCCTGCCTGGCCAACGCCTCGGCGGGGGCGTGCCGGCGGGGAATTGCCTGCGGGCCCAGGGCGGCCAGCGGGAGCGGCGGCGAGGATGAGGGCGACGGCGAGCCGCCCGACTGAATGGCGGAGACGTTGATCACGCCGCCACCGGCGGAGTTCCCCGCCACTTTGGCGTCGCTCTCGGCTGTCGTGAACAACGTGGATGATGTGACAACAGCAAGTACAGCCTCGAGTCTTTTTTAATGTGATGCCACAAGCTTCACCCATTCCTCTTTTCATGTAAGCAAGGGTGGGGTGTTGTGTTTAGAATTTTTTTGGGGGGAAAAAAAAAAAAAAAAAAAAGAACTTATTCCATTTGTGAATAAAGCTGTGACATAACATAATATAGAAAAAGTGAAGTGCTGTGAATACTTTGCTGCAACTTTAACCTTGTGGCCTTAGTTTTTTAATTTGCATAATTGTGTGCATTAAGTATTATTGAAGTATTACAGGATAATGATTGAAGTATTTTCCAAAGGCAGTGTGTTTATAATTTTGCCTTTTATACCACCACCTTGGATTCAATTAGCTCTAATTGAAGTGGTTACACAAAAATATGGCATCTATCATTGATTTACACCATTTTGTGCAGCTATTTGCATAAAAACAATCATTCATTCATTTATCTTCCGTTCCGCTTATCCTCAATAGGGTCGCGGGCGTGCTGGAGCCTATCCCAGCTATCTTTGGGCGGGAGGCGGGGTACACCCTGAACTGGTTGCCAGCCAATCGCAGGGCACATATAAACAAACAACCATTCACACTCACATTCACACCTATGGGCAATTTAGAGTCCTCAATCAACCTACCCTGCATGTGTTTGGGATGTGGGAGGGAACCGTACTGCCCGGAGAAAACCCACGCAAGCACAGGGAGAACATGCAAACTCCCCACAGGCGGGGCTGGGATTTGAACCCCGGTCCTCAGAACTGTGGGGCAGATGTGCTAACCAGTCCAAAAAGTAAAATAAAAAACTTTCCAATTATAAAAACAATTAAAAAAATAAATAAAACAATAAGTACAATAACTTGAATAAAACAAGATATTTAAAAAGATAGGTAATACAAAACTAGGAAAACATGATACAATTCAAATTAATAAACAAAAAACGGCATGTTTTTAAATTAAATAAAAAATACTGAATTTAAATAGCAAAAATTATAAATGAATAAAATAGCAAACAAAAGGTATAAATTCAAAACTAGCTAATAAAAAAGGAACAAAAAAATAAATGCAATACTACATACTGATAACATTTTATAGTCATTTTAAACATGTACAAATAAAAGCCTCTCACTTAGAGACACATCCCCCCACTCAGCAGTTCAGTAAATAAAAATCGACGGTCAGTATTAATAGTGTAAATGTTTCCATGTGACCGCTTCCCTTCAAGCAACCACTACCAACATCGTAGTCAACAGAAAATGTCCTCTGGGCACCTTAAAGTTTTTCTCGGAAAATCATCAGTCATTTGATAATGTGATCACAAGAGAGATTAAAATGGAATCTTTCCGCAGCCAAATAAAGTAAAAATCCCAGATTCCCAGGAGGAGTGGGTGATTCTAGACACGCACCTTTTTTAGCGTCCTGCAGCTGCCTCATAACTTCCTCCCGCTCGGCCGCCTCCGTAGCCGTGGCGACACGGAAGGAGCCCTCGCGGGTGAAGGTGGTCCGGTTGGCATCAAATGTGGCCGTGACGCCGCATTCCTTCTCCCGCTTCTGCTTGCGCTCCAGGCAGGCGGCGAAGGCGCAGCCCACAGCGTGGCTGAGCCGCTCCCCCTACATGTACGGCATCGAATGATCATGTTTGCGTCATATATTAATATCTTCTTTCACGTGCGGCGTTCTCACAGAGTCTTTGACGGCCATGAAGCAATGGCAGATCCAGCGGCGCGTCGTCCCGTCCCGGCAGATGTACGAAAATGCTCTCTCGAAGTTCCGGTCTGGCGCGCAGAATGACACCTTTTCGATGGTCTGGTCTAGGATCAGGTCCTGTGGAACAGAAGGATCCCCGTCAGTCAGCTCCATCATCAGATTCAAATGATTTGCTTCATCATCATAATAATAATTGCCGTTTCCTCAGTATTAATAATTGAAAAAAATAATAATTCTATCACACGTCCTCCTCTCCCCCAGTGAACTATCTAGGCCAGAGAGGATGGAAAGAACATCCATAAATCCCTCCATTTTGTACACCAAATGCTCTGGGTGCAATATTCCTACGTGTACATTTTCTGCGAGGTCTAAAACGTCGGTTATCGATTCGCCCAAGAAGAGCATGAAAAATACTGGCATATGCAGTAACCGTTAAATCCATGGCTGCAATCACTGGTTAATAACTCGAGCAAGAGTTCCCGCAGGCAAAACCAGCTGGTTGGGGCTGGATCTAGCTTATTCAATAAATGATTACGATTTTTTGGGAGACAATAACGAGGTAAAAATAGTGAGGTTAGCTAAATTTGTGTAGGTTTTGTTGAATTCGATCATTGTAATGCCTCCTTGCAGAGAGCAGCCGCGTGAGGTGATTCATTTCCGCCTGTTTTCACAGGTTTTGTGATCTGCTTGTTGGGTTGATTGCGTCGCTTACCTTTGAAAAACTGTTTTGGAAGATGACATATCACAGGTGTTTCCTTTTATGAAAATTTTGTATGATCGGTGGCGTTATGTAACCACGGACTTTAATGGGCAGGGGTGGCAGTCAACAGGGCCAACACTAGCCATCACAGCGCTGTGTTCGTTCTATTTTATCTGCCTTGAGTGCTTGCTAAAATTAAAAAAAAGAATAATAAAAAAGAAAGACTTTTGGACGATGACGTTACACAGGAGTTTGATTTTGTGACATAGTAAAGGCTTTTTGTACGGTCACGGGGCTTGGCTAACCGCAACTTTGATGTGCACGGCTTTTGGACTTTGAAATGCAAGGGTCATCATCGTGATGCGTTCGTACCATTTTAATCAATGACTGTGTAATAAATTAGCAATTTTTTTAAGAACCTTGAATGAACTATTGAACATAATTTTGGGGTTCTATGGCAGTTGTGCTCATGTGGAAGCGCAAGTGCAACGGTATGCTTGGGTTGACAAGGCTTGTGATGAGGCACTAGCTGCCATGTTTTCCCTACCCTAATAGATTCCCAATTTTTCCGCATATTAAAAGATTGAACATCATTTTGGGGTGCTAGCTGTTGTATTTATGTGAGAGAACAATGGTATATGAGCAAAATAAGGTATAATAGCAACTTCAACCTATATCTTCTTACATCATGATACCTTACTTTTAATTCTTCCATATGGTTTAATTATGTTTTGATAATGCAGTATTTTGATATTCAGTTTTATTTTTCCTTCATCCATTGACAATGTACAGGTGTCCTAAATCCAAAGTTGTCACTTTATTTTGATTTTTTTGTTTTTTAAATTCAAATTAAAGTCAAATTATTTATTATATGCAGTATTGACATTGTTTATCTTCATCAGATGACCAAACACTGGTGTTTTAAAACAAAATGTTGAGCTAGTATTTTTATTTTTATAATTTAGCTAACTATTCATGACATTTCTTGGGGTTTGGTTTAATTTTGTTATTCTTCTAACTGTAAAGTATTTCTTCATCAGGTGACATCTAGATGTTGTAGGAAGTAGATTTATTATTTTTCCAACAGATGTCAGTCTAACATTATTTGAAAGTGATATTGCTCCTGCAGGTGCTCGACTTTAGTGCAGAGCTTATTTTCTGTAATTAATGGCCTGGACATTTATTTACTCAACTGCAGATGGGGAAAGACCATTTTGTTGATTTTTGTAATATTAACCAATGTTAAAGGTAAATAAAAAATGTATTTCAAGTGAAAGTTTATGAATGGTCCTCTGAAGGCTGTCACGTACGGCTGGGCATCTTAAAATAAAATCCCTGAAAATGTCAATCAAAACAAGTTTTGCTTTTTGCTTTTCCCCGCCTGGGATTTGTCAAATGTCTCCTGATACTAATCCAGCTTTGAAACAGTTATTTTCAATATATATATTTTTTTTTAACCAGCATTAACATTCATCAAATTCCACAGAAATACAGAATGTGAAAATGTAAGTGATTCCTCTTGGAAAATGTCAATTTTGTCAAAACATTTGTACAGGTGGGGAAAGGCGATTTCGGCCCAAAATTTGGAAGTGTGCCGATTTAAGTGAACCAACTTACACTTTCCCCAGTTAGGAGACGTCGCATGGTTGCTTTTTTTGCTTTATTCTACGAACCCAATTTTTTTTTTTACGAGCGAGCTTCAGATACGCCACCGCAAAATTGCAACATTAAGTGCTGTAACATCCGGCAAGCAAAAAAAATAAAATAAAAACAAATCCTGAAAAACAAACCAGCAATTAATCGATAAAATCGATTCATCGTCCAGCCTTATTGTCCGGTGCATTTTCTCACCTTAGTTTTGTCGTCGACCACGCGTAGACCGTCTGCCGACACCCACAGCACGGCGCGCACTGCCTTCTTCCCAGCCTACGTGCGGTTAAAAAAAAAAACAACAACAACAAGAGACGTGTTTCAGCCGACAAAAATATCCCTGCCGATCCACAGTAAAGTCGCTGTGCCAGACAAGCCAAACAGAAGGAGAGGAATGAGAAGGTTGGTGCTCGGGTGCCCTGTTGGTTAGGACAGCAACGACCACTGTGTGCGCGTGCGTGCGTGCGTAGTAGACGCTCATGTTAACACACAAGTGCCCCACCGTGATCTAAACCCCTTCCCACCTTCTCAAGCACATGCACCGGTGTGTGTGTTTGTGTGTGACCTTGTCTGGCCTTCAAAAGGGTGACTTGTTAAAACGTGAGATAGAGAAAAGAAAAAGGCACTCGGACTGGACACAAATCAGCAACTTACTTTGGAAAAGAATCCTTTGAAGAATTTCCTGTCCTGGATGGTTGTTTAAAAAAAATAAATGGGGCAGGTGAGAGGGATGGGGTGGACAAAGTATGACAGTGTTACCTGGAAGAATCGTATGAGGAGGAAGGAGAGGGAAGTTGGATTGGGTTGTTTGATTATTGATTGACTGTTTATGAGTGATACCAATTGTATGCTAATTGTGGTCAGTATTAGTAGCACCACATACGCACCACACAGACACACACACACACACACAGGAAGTGCACAAATCATCCAACGGCCATAAAAACGAGTAGGAAGGTGAAGCCTGGACAGATAGCGCTCAAAAGAATGAAACCAACTAAACCAGTCCTGACCATAGAGTGGTCTGTCTTATTGTGTGGAACCTAGGGCTTGGCAATTTGGCCTTAAAATAAAAGCCTTGATTATTTATTTTTTTCCACCACAACAACAACAACAAATGTTCAACAATTTAACATCATAAACTAATCCATCAGAGTGCATGGCTAGGCTGGTTAGTATGTCTGTCACCAAGTCCCACTCCCTCTAGCTTTCTTATGTTTACTCGTGTAAAGTTTTACAGGTGAGGCAAGGCGAACTCGGCAAAATACTTGCGGCTTGGAAGAACATACCTTGGGTCAAACGTTTCTAACATGGATAAATCACTGCTTTTGCAACGAATAAATTGGCACCACGTCTTTGGTGATGTTCAGTATGATCGATTGCCTTCCACTGGGCTCCTTTCTCGTCATACGGAAAACAATTTGAAAATGATGCCGTTCGGGTTATCTGTTTCTTAGCAAGAATTTAACTCGCTAATCACTTTCAAAAATAGTAGTTGCTAGTAGAGCTGTGCAATATGGACACAATTTTATATCCCATATAGGTAATTTTATATCCTGATATATTTTACCTTATAAATACATTAATGGAAATTTTCTGTTATCTTTTCTCAAATTATTTAGAAAATACATATTTTATATAGACCACACAATTAAACTGACAAAAGATTAACAAAAATAAACAAAAGATCCAGTGGCTGAATAACTACCATTCAAAATATCTGATAGTACAACCATTTTTCAAGGAATCCAGCAAAGTGCAAAGATTTTAATAAATACAAAACAGAGCTTCAAGTAACATTCAAATACACTTAACATTTATCCAGTAAAAGTATTACTCAGCAGAGGAAAAGAAATCAGAGGATTCCCTAAGTAGTGGCAAGGTATAGCTAACCATACAAATGATAAAGATTACACTGTACGATAGACTTTTTAATATTGTATATATCGTTATATCGCACAGCTTTAGTTGTGTAGTAGTGGTTGGAAAAGTCTTCAATAGAAAGACCGTATCTGGAAGGTTTACTGTGATTCCGAGTCAGACTCAAAGGTGGTGTGAATCTGATTTCTGAGTGTTGATCAGTCAGGCAGGGGGGGTGATGGAGGTCAAGTTCAGGCCGCCCAAAAGAAACCAGATGCAGGCTAGTCTTTACTCTAGACCTTTAATCCCCTCCTCCCTCCTTGGTCCCCGCCGGTAAGCCGTGCCACTCGGCTCCTGTTACACGCCGGCCGGGGGCGGAGTCGTGTTAATGCATGATTTAACATGTTAACCAGCAAGTCAGCTTGTTAGTGACACATGCAGATGATGATGGTGATGGCTACTGGTTAGCTGTGGTTAGCCAAGTTGAGGGTCAAGGGTGGGAAAATTACTTAAAAGGCTGGGAAAATGGGAGGGGGCGGGGTTGGAATTGAAGCATTTCTGGACAACACCACAATTTAAACCTGCTTACAAAGACAAAAAAAATATAACACACCAACAAAACTTAATACAATATTTGAGCTTTTTAAGTTATGAAAGTGTGAATGATCTGTGGGTAGGAAGGAAAGTGGAGGTTTGAGAGGTAAAGTAGGTAAAAAGGACACTTTATTAGACCACCTTACAACCTCTTTAATAAACTTTTTAGCCTGTCCTGTGTAAAAAGCATATAAATCATCAATTTGTTTTGCGGGTTCTCTGTGTCAAAGAGGCTATTGATTCTACTATAACAGAAAACCAAATGCTGACACGCCAAGAAGGAATCCCATGAACATCGTTGGCACTGAATGCTAATTGCAGCAATATCTTCAAGTTTATTCGCAATCCAATTATTCCATTAATCGCTTCAGCCCTAGTTATTTTTTTTATTTTTGTTTTTGCAGGTTCTCCATGTAAAAGAGGCAACTGATTCTACGATAACAGGACTCTAATGGAGCTTCGTTAGCACTGAATTCCAAGTGTGGAAATATCCTGCCTTAAAGAGGAAAAAAAATAAAATCCATAAAATCCCGAATTTGAGGGATTTTGTTCTGATATTTTTAGAGGTTGAAGTGGGTATAAGGAAGGATGTCCACATAAATTTGGGGGATGACTGGTCGCAGTTTTGTGACATTAAGCTTTTTCTCTATAGTGATAGAGAAAATGGAGAGGAAAAGGCTTAACGTCCATAAAAATCCTACATATTTGAGATTTCGTTCTGATATTTTCAGAGGTTGAAGTGGACATAAGGAAAGATTATCCACATATATTTTGGTGACAATTGGTCACAGGTGTCGCACATAAAGCTTTTTTTTTTAAATTTTTTATTTTTTTTACTTTAAGCGTTTTAGACTGTCCCGACACAGGCACACAAACGTTTGATTAAAAAAAATAAAATTACATCAATGCATGCACACAGATCAGAATATTTCTTTGAAAAAAACAAATAAAATATGAATAATACTTCATGTTTTGAGCATATGGATAACAGCAAATTGGATAGCAGCAAATTGTATAGCAGCGTTACAGAAAGGTAGAAGGGTTTGCCTGATTTTTTGGGGTGCACATTATACTCAAGAGTGTATAAATGAGCAATTTCGGTATATATATTATAATAGTCTTTTTTTTGTTGGTTCTCTGTACAGTAGCTACAATTCCATAGTGCAGGTAAAGAACAAGAGCAAAAATAGAATCGGTCCTTTGATAGTTTTAACACAAACCTGGACCCAGACTAAAACCAAGTACAAGAAGCGACATCACAGCCAAGAAGCGACATCACAGCAGGGGCAGCGTGGACGTCGGTTAGTCACAGGACACAGAGTCATGATAAAACTACTGCGACTCCCAGCAATACAATAGAGTCATTGGGAAGACCAGCTCGCCAGATAGGCAACAACGTAATGACAAAAGTTAGCACATTAAAGCATCAATGAGGATGAACCAGGACCTTGTAACTGCGCATTAGCCACTTGAAAAACAATAAATGCCTGCTTTAAATAGACTTGTCTTATTTCTACACTCTGGAAAAAAGGTAGTAAATGTAATGGCATCAGTTACACGTACACACGAGCACACACAGACACACACACACAGACATACAACAAGCACGCACAAACACAAACCCCTAATGTCATGACTGTACTGTACAACCACAGCTGGGTTTCCAGGCCTCATCACGAGCCACAATAATGTCATTAGGTCGAGGGCAGAGAGACAGTCAGTGCCCGCAGAAAGACTGCATGCTCCGTGGTGTCCAATGACACCAACTCGATAAAAGAGCGTGCGGCCTCGGGCTTCATGTGACCTCATCAAGCGTCGACGCGTACGTGCTGCTACCGCTTGTGTGCTCGTGGGGGATATTGCGCAGAAATTCTACACTTGCGAGTGTGTGATTCTTTGTCTTTCATACATGTTATGAATGTGTGTACATTCTCACACATGCACGCACGTGGACACACACACACACACACACACTCTCCTCTCAGGCCATACGACTGTGTGTCTGTGTTCTGACTGATACGGACATTTACGTGTGCCACTGTCCACTTAAATACACTCACAATGCTTTAAAATGTGCCAACTTTCTTTCTGCCTTCTGAGGTAGCATTAGAAACAGAGGCGGGATGATGCCTGTGTGCAAAGGAATTCTGCAGAAAAGAACACACAAGCATCTTCCACAGTGGCCATCTAACCCGGCAATTTCCTGGCTCGATGTGGGCAATGAATCCCAAATGCAGCAATATCCCGCCTTTGCTTAGTTCTGTGTAAAATAAGTCAAAGTGGCTGATATACCCTTTTTGCTGAGTTCTGTGTAAAAGGCATATTAAACTACTGTTTTTTTTTGGGGGGGGGGGGGGTCGCTTGCTAAAAGAAACTACCAAATATTTTGAAATATAACAGAAAGCTTATGGCAGACCTGCAAAGCGTGAATTCCTTGAGTTTCTTTGGCACTGAATCCCAATCCCTGTATAAAACAGGCCACTGATTCAACTATAACAGAAAGCTAATTGCCAACACCCAAAGCAGAAATTCCCTGAACTTTGTTGGCAGCGCATCCCGCTTTTGCTGGGTTGTCCAACTCAACAGTTCAACTGTGAATCAAATACTACTACCATGACGAAAATGGATGCTACTTTGTCTAGCATCTTTCTTAGGCCTTTACATCCCTAAAGGAACCATCTCACTGGCGGAGACGTCGCGGCGTCTCAGAAGACTAAAATATTGCTTGCGCTCTCACCAGGGTGCCGTCTCGCGGAGACCCAACGCAAGGAAACAGGCTTGGCCTTAGTAATAATAAAGAACTCACAACTATGCTGGATAAGCACTGATGCGAACAGAGCCTCTCAAGGTCTTATACAGTAGAGGTTGGGGGACTCATGTCCAACCCAAGGTGGTTCACCAGGCACCGTCTCAGTCACCCCCCCCCACAAAAAAAAGAAAGAAAAAAAAGAAATCAGGAAAACTGAAATAGTGAAAACCAATTTAGAGCAATAATTCCACAATTCAGTACTACATAGTTCTCAGTCTTAGCATGTTTTCAGCAATAATCTACAGAAATGCATTATATTTAGAAAAAAAAAACAACAACAACAAAAATAAATAAAATAAAAATAAATAAATAAATAAATCGGTGAATTCACATCACAGGGTGTAAACTTTGACCGTGACGCCTTAATCCTCCTGAACGCACGTTGTGATCACAGAGAGAAAGATACCCCAAAGCCGAGCTTTGAGTTTACGACCGGAGCGGGGATCTCGACCGACAACATCCCCCCCACACTTCTCCCCTACCGAACCTGGTAGAATTAATGCGCCGGAAAGAGTGAGAGGGAGGAAGAGACACCCCAAGGGAATGTTGGTACATCGTGATAGTTGACGAAGAACAGTCACTTAAGCGGGAAACACCAGCAAAGAAAATGTGATGCACACTGACAAGACAAAGGGGGAGCTTCCTCTTTTGGGGATTTTCCCAGGAATACGTACAGTCTTCAGCCGCTTGACCGCGTCCTCACAGATGTGCATCCCCCGCGACTCCTCCACCTCCACGTGTCCCAAGTACTGCGGGAAGAACCACACACAGACACACACAGAAAAGTGAGTAACGGCGCGGCAAAGGCTTCCCGAGGTGCGGCAAGATTAAATAAGGCCGTGATAATAAAAGTGCGCAATGAGGTTGGTTATTTCAGTGAGTCTTGCTCGCCACTGGCATGTTGGCACCACTGATTTATACACATAACTAAATACAATCACGAGGTCAGTCATAGTTCAGACAATCCCTTGCTGCTTCTGGAGGACTGAGGGACAAAATTGAGTCGCTACATTTAGCGAGAGCACACGCGAGAGCGCCTACGTGAAATATGAAAAAGAGTCAGGGCTTGTATAAGAGACTTAAGCAGACTGGCCTGAGTACAATAGGCAAAGAACACAGTGTCTCATCTTGTGTTCTCTATCAAAAATATGTTTAATCCTAATCCCAGATTAAAACACCATAGTCTCTTTCACGCAGCACTTGGGGAGTAGATGTATCATGGCAGGAAATTTGCACAGTGCACGTCAGAGGAAAATATAACGTTTCAAACTAGAACGGCACTTGGCAGAACAATCATAATCCATCATGACGTTCACTGTCTGTTCCACTCCAGTCCCAAATGTTGCAGTGACGCATATTACAGTCTTTCCACCGCGGCTCCATCTACTAGATCTTTTGGGTCACTGCGCCATTTGGTCCCAAATGCAAGCAGACTGCAACAAGCAAAGGTGAAAATAGATCGAGACGTTTATCTGGATCTGCAACGAAATTCTGCACCACTTGTCACCCCTCTACAATGTTTGCATGAAACGTCTCCCTCTAACTTCTGACTAACTAAAGAAGAAAATTACCAACAAACCAACAAGCTCTGCTGCGGGGACCTTTCCGATTGTGGAGTGTCAAACGTTTGTTGACATTTATTTTATTTTTTTTGCAGAGATGTGAGATGTAAATTATTATTTATTTTATGTAAAGTTTGCATTCATGTCTCACACAAACACAGAGAGGATGGAAAAACTAAATTCCACTTTAAAGGATATGTAGAGATTCATTAATTTCATTCTTCTCTAAAGGTGACCTGACATTGCACTTTTGCACATGAACATGAGACGGAGCCAACTCCTCAAGACTTTTCCTGCCCAAGTTTCCTCTGGCTGCGCTGCACCGCAGGATCAGGCACAGAGCGTCAGGAACGAGCCTTCCCCTCTGACGGGCTTTCGCCAGCCTGCCTTCTTGTGCGTGTCACCCGGGAGCGCCAGCAGCCATTGTAAGGCCGAGAGGAAGTCCTTACCCTTTCCTCGCAGATACACAGCAAGTGACGCCGACCCTCAGCGGACCACCCCGCCGCGCTATTTCCAGAGTGTGACGCCACGGTAGTGAGTCACGGTGAATTATAATGCACACAGTCAGAGCGTTTGCACACAAGGATGTCGCTGATGTGACGAAGCGGCCTTGGGTTGAGAGGACCATCAGAAGCATCGAAAGGGGCTTGGACGTCGGGGGGGGGGTCGTGACAGATGCCTCACTTAAATGTCCTTCACAGGCCTTCACTTAACACGCGCAGGTAGTGTTGGCAAGTAGTACTCACGTCCTACATGTGACAACTAGCTAAAGATCAAACTTACCAAATAATGAGCTTACTAACAACTGGCAACAAACTAATCAACCGACCAATAGCCAATAAACTATCCAACCGTCATTGTACTCACTAACGACTAACCAACTGATTTAAATCATCAAAAACCAAACTAAGTAACTAACCAAACACAACAATCTATGAACTAAGTAAAAAAAGAGCTAAACTAACAAACAGACAAAAAACAACCAACAAACGTTTTGACCGACAACTAAATTGAACTAACCAACTGATTTATCGACCAAACAGCAAACAAACTAACCAAACAATTGACTTACTCACCAACTGACTTATTCACATACAAACAACCTAACCAATAAACTAAAGCACTACCCAAGAGCCAATAAACTACCAAACCAAGAGCCAACAAACTAACAAACCACCAAATGTACTAATTGACAACTTACGAAGTGACTTACTAATCAAACTAACAGAACAAGTGAGCTACTAACCGAACACCAAAGTAAGTAAGTAAGTAACAAATGCAGAGATGTGAGCTGAAGATACATTTCAATAAAGCACAACACAATCACTTTCAACATGTGGAATTCCCAGTAAATCGGGGCCGCATACTACATGTGACAACAACTTCCCGTATTCCTAATATGCCTGGGCTATGGTATAAAAACATCACAGCCAAAGATTTGCTAAAAACAATAAAGTTTAGCAGTTTGAACATTACATATCTTGTCTTTGTAGCATATTCAATTAAATATAGATTGAACATTATTTGCAAATCATTGTATTCTGTTTTTATTTATGTTTAGCACAACGTCCCAACTTCATTGGAATTGGGGTTGTAAATGATTTTAGTGAATGGCTGCAATATAACAGAGTGAAAAATTTAAGGGGGTCTGGATACTTTCCATACCCACTGTATGCCACTAACCGACTAAGAATAAAACAAAATCAAGAATCAACGTGAGCAATCAAATCTGCGAGTGAACTACCCTGCCATTCCCACCGCATCCAACTCCATCCATTGGCCGCCTGGCAACGCATTTTAATGAAACCACTTGTTTTAAATGGCCTTGAACGGTGAGTAAGATGTTTACGAAATGTCAGCGTGACTCTGATGCATGAATGGCAGCTCATTGAAACACAGCAGACCATGCACCGTGCTCCCACTTGAAGCGCAAGAAGCCAAGATCAACTCTCCTCCCTGCCGAATGGTCGACCCTCGGTGTAGCAGTGGGAAGATAATTCCACTGCAACTATTCCAATCCCACACAACATTACGCTTTCTGAAGGCACGTCGGGAAGGCGCGGGTAGGTTTGGTGGGGGAGAGTAGCATGTTCGGTTGCAGGGGAAGAACACCAAGGCAGCGACGGAAAAAAAAATAAAGTGTCAAAGCGTGAGCCGCAGAAGCACAAGGAGCACAAAAGAGCACAAAGAGGACCGTGACAAATCTGAATTGAGCAATTTATTTTTTGCATTGTTCCCCCCCTCCTCCCCTGCATTGGACTTAGGGGATGACATTTTCACCACTTTTACAAGCACTCAGGGGGATTTTACTTGTGCTGAAAATCAAGTTTAACAGAGCTGCTTTTCTGGTTATTTCATGTTAAAGGCAAAAAATTGAAGCATACCTTCAAGGTCTCTATATATATATTGGGGGAGAAACTGTTTA
This sequence comes from Phyllopteryx taeniolatus, assembly GCF_024500385.1. Classification (NCBI taxonomy): domain Eukaryota; kingdom Metazoa; phylum Chordata; class Actinopteri; order Syngnathiformes; family Syngnathidae; genus Phyllopteryx; species Phyllopteryx taeniolatus. The sequence goes on along the minus strand of NC_084514.1, from coordinate 8,109,134 downwards.
TTTAAAATGTTTTATAACACGTATGATCGTCATACAACATATGGTAAGAACGTGCACTTTAATTCAGAGAATGTTTACATGTAGGTGATGCTTTTTTGGTTAGCAACTGAGTTTAAACACATACAGTGGGTATGGAAAGTATTCAGACGCCCTTAAATGTCACTCTGTTATATTGCAGTCATTTGCTAAAAACATTTAAGTTTATTTTTTCCTCATGAATGTACATACAGCACTCCATATTGACAGAAAAAGACGCAATTGTTGAAATTTTTGCAGATTTATTAAAAAAGAAAAACTGAAATATCACACACCCTTAAGTATTCAGACCCTTTGCTGTGACACTCATAGTTAACTCGGAGGATCTCCATTTCTTCTGATCATCCTTGAGATGGTTCTACACCTTCATTGGAGTCCAGCAGTGTTTGATTATACTGATTGGACTTGATTGGGAAAGCCACAAACCGGTCTATATAGGACCTTACCGCTCACAGTGCATGTCAGAGCAAATGAGAATCATGAGGTCCAAGGAACTGCCTGAAGACCTCAGAGACAGAATTGTGGCAAGGCACAGATCTGGCCAAGGTTACAAAAATATTTCTGCTGCACTTAAGGTTCCTTAGAGCAAAGTGGCCTCCATAATCCTTAAATGGAAGACGTTTGGGACGACCAGAACCCTTCCTAGAGCTGGCCGTCTGGCCAAACTGAGCAATCAGGGGATAAGAGCTTTGGTGAGAGAGGTAAAGAAGAACCCAAAGATCACTGTGGCTGAGCTCCAGAGATGCAGTCGGTAGATGGGAGAAAATTTTATAAAGTCAACCATTACTGCAGCCCTCCACCAGTCGGGGTTTTATGGCAGAGTGGCCCGACGGAAGCCTCTCCTCAGTCCAGAACACATGAAAGCCCGCATGGAGTTTGCTTAAAAAACACCTGAAGGACTCCAAGATGTTGAGAAATAAGATTCTCTGGTCTGATGAGACCAAGATAGAACCTTTTGGCCTTCATTATAAGCGGCATGTGTGGAGAAAACCAGGCACTGCTCATCACCTGTCCAATACAGTCCCAACAGTAAAGCATGGTGGTGGCAGGCCAGGACGACTGGTTGCAATCGAAGGAAAGGCAAATGCGGCCAAGTACAGGGATATCCTGGACGAAAACCTTCTCTAGAGTACTCAGGACCTCAGACTGGGCCGAAGGTTCACCTACTAACAAGACAATGACCCTAAGCACACAAGGAGTGGCTTGAGAACAACTCAGTGACTGTTCTTGAGTGGCCCAGCCAGAGCCCTGACTTAAACCCAATTGAGCATCTCTGAAGAGACTTGAAAATGGCTGTCCACCAATGTTCCGAATCCAACCTGACAGAACTGGAGAGGATCTGCAAGGAGGAATGGCAGAGGATCCCCAAATCCAGGTGTGAAAAACTTGTTGCATCCTTCCCAAAAAGACTCATGGCTGTATTAGCTCAAAAGGGTGCTTCTACTAAATACTGAGCAAAGGGTATGAATATTGTGTGATGTTTCAGTTTTTCTTTAATAAATCTGCAAAAATTTCAACAATTCCGTTCTTTTCTGTCAATATGGGTGCTGTGTGTACATTAATGAGGGGAAAAAATAACAAATGATTTTAGCAAATGGCTGCAATATAACAAAGACTGGAAATTTTAAGGGGGTCTGAATACTTTCCGTACCCACTGTATGTCTCCCTTGACTAATTGAGGCATGGTGTAAATTTGTCATTTTCATTCATTTGTCATTTTCATTCAGAATCAAGGCAACCTGCTCACTTCCATGTTTCATTATCCGCATTTTTGTCCTTGATGGTCCAGTTTTCATTTCTATGGCGATGAGAGGAAGCGAGCTGTTGCGCTTCTGTTTGCACAAGACAACTTTTGTTGTCAAAATAGAGTCAACTCTCGCTTCCATCGCCCGTCAGTTCACCTGCAGCCGCCACGAGACTAAAATGACGAGTGCTTGTGGGGAAAAAAATTATTATGAAAATCAAGTTTAGAAAATACAGGTTTCACAAAAATAAATGACATTAAAAATGTTTTTTTATTTTTTTTATTTTGTTGGGCAAAATACCAAAAAATGCAAAACAGAGGTGAACTCCTTCACCTGTTTCCAATTAAGCTGTTCACCAATGGAATGTTCCAAACAGGTGATTTTTGAGGATTCCTCCACTTTCCCAGTCTTTTGTTGCCTCTGTCCCATCTTTTTTGGAACATTTTGCAGGCATCAAATTCAGAATTGAGACAATATTTGCAAAAAAAAAAAAAAAACACTGTTCATCAGTTTGAACATTAAATATATTGTCTTTGTAGTGTATTTGTTTGTAGTATGCAATTGAATATAGGATGAAAAGGATTTGCAAAACATTGTATTCTGTTTTTATTTAAGTTTTAAACAACGCCCCAACGTCAATGGAATTGGGGTTCGTAAAACGAGAGCAGGGCAATCACATCAACATCGTGCGCTTACACAATACGCAACATTTTATCCAGACTGCAAAGAGCATGCAACTTTCTGAAGGCTTGTGATTAATCACACGTTACATCCCCGAGTCACAAAGCGCCTCTCTCAGAGGAAGTGCATGTGCCACAATAAGGTCGGCGCTGGAGGAATTTCTGTGTGTGTGTGTGTGTGTGTGTGTGCGTGTGAGCGAGTGTCACCTTGACCGCAAAGCTGCATTTCCCACTACGGACCGCCTCCTCATCAGTCTGCCACTGGTGAGGCCGGCTGGACTCAGGCACGTAGATGTCCTTCTTCCGCCGGAAGCTCTGCCGTAGCTTGTTCATCGCGGAGATCCCTGCAGGAGGTCAGAGCGGGCGCAACGTCAGTGGGGGTGCGACACAAACAGCAGTGATGTAAATAGTATAGTTAGCAAAGAAATGAGTATGTTCTGTTTGTTTGTGCGAGTGTTGGGCGAATAATCAATAATAATTTATTTGTCAGAACAATTTTTATTTTGAGTTAAGTTAAGTTTTTTGCAGCTTCCGTAGTTAAAAGCGCATCCCTGCTTGGCTAAGAACAGAGTGGCGCTAATTTAAAAAAAAGAATAGTATGGTTTGCAGACTTTGCAAATATTTTCAAATCTTGTTTAGTATTAGCAAAAATAAAGCAAATCCCAGGGAGGACCAACAAAAAAAAAAAAAAAAAAAAAAAAAAGAGCAAAACTTATGAACAACATTATTTGCTTTGTTTCCCCCGTATAAGCGAAAGGGGGAGTACAATTATCAAAATTGGAAATCAGATCTTTGTGGGAATTATTATTTTATTTATTTTTTTAAATCTGACACTATATTGCCCATTCCTACTCTGTATACAACTAAACTGCACAGAATCAAAGTGCAAGGCTAATACAGTGGGTCAGTTTCAGATTTAGGTAATGACAACACATTCACACTACTAGTTAAAAGGTGTCACCAACATGAAAACCAAAGAGCTGTCGGGTGGGGGGGGGGGGGTGGGGGGAGTCATTGTGAAGCTGAGAGGCGATGGAAAATCAAATCAGAGCCACTACAAATTATGTGTGTGTGAAGCTAAACAAACAACAAAAACATGCTTACAAAAAGTATCCATACTTTGACGGCATTTCCCCAAAAACAACATGGTGCATTTTTTACATGTTTTTGTCAAGTTTTGACACAATGTCACGGGACAGCGATGTGACACACATTTACTACTCTGGGATCAATAGATATTGAGCTGCCAAATACAACTTTAGACTCACTGAATGAGTGTGTGACATGATCAATAATAGCTTTACACAGTTAATGATGAAACGTGAGGATTCATGGGTGACTTGAGCGTTACCTCATTTAGTATAGAACTGTGATTCACAACTGGTGGGTCAGGACCCAAAAATGGACCCATTTTGGGTGGGTCGCGGACAGCTCGTCAAAAAATTATGTATTTGTATTCAGATGTTTTCGGTACAGTACAGAGGTGTACCAAGTTCCCACACGGAACATAGGAGTAAAGCAACAAGAAATGTTTACTCTGTAAACAAATACAGTGCAGCTCAGCCTCTGGCTGGCGGACATCTTCTGTCTATATGCATTTGGTGGTAAATCAAACTCATTTGAAACAACTTAATTGGTAAATACATCTTCTGCTTTATAATGTAAATAATTTTTTTGATACATTTATAAACTTTAATACAATAAATCGAGTCATACTGAATATCGACATTAGGAAAAATATCATATCATCCAATTTAGGCCATATCACCCAGCACTAGGTGTTTGGCGCAAAAACTTTGAGAACCACTGCTCTACATGATTCTCTTCTCGACTTTGCAGGGAGAGTAGTAGGCACCAAAGAGACCCAATTAAAAATCAGCTGATCCAAATGAGAAGTGAGAGGTGCGGCCATCTTTGAAGGACGGGCTCATGTCTGGATCGGCGACTCGTAACCGGGGGAGCAGAAGTCACTGAGCCGTAGCATTCCGGCGTCTTCTAGCCGCTAACGTTTTGAGCGGTTAGGGATCTGAGGGAATTAAGAGATCTTTTAATCCAGGGGAGTTGAGTGTCTGCGCGCACACACACACGCACACACACACACCTAGTAGTAACTACACACAACCAACGAGCCACTTTGTATAATGAAACCCATTCTGCGAGGCGGGCTGGTCTTTTGAGGTGAGACACTCGCTCTTATCTGCTCTGGCCAGATCGGAGCTCTGCACAATGGAGTATTCGGCCCTGACACACAAACACATCAAACATCTCACTTGGAGGAGGAGGGGTGGGGGGGAGAGAAAACCAAAGGTAGACTGTGGAATCACGGGATATCTCAAGACATTTTGGAGCTTTTTGTGAAAAAGGTGGCTTTTATCTTCCCATTCCAGTCTTGGTGCTACAATGTCTAGCCACCAAACATTGTGTTTGGTATCCTGAAACAGGGAACCCGAAATGTGGTACTCTTCACTCCTTTTGACCAAGGACATGCTAATAGCTATATAGCATAGTAAACGGTACTATTGGGTGGAAACAGGACTGGACAAGCAACATTAAAACAACAACAAAATGAATTTTGATACAATTTTTATTTAACTTTTATGAGCAATACATTTTAATTGAATCATTATTTATGGAAGTTTTTTATTTTCTTATAGGGTGCAAGGATGAAAACAGGCTACCTTTGATAACAAGCACACAGCAGCTAGCTGGCTAGCCACTAGCAGGATACACTGCTTGGTATCGTCAGCCTAAAAAAAACACGTTTTTATACGTATTTTTCCTGACAATCATGGTTGATTACCATATGTTGAGGTCCTGAAAAACAGGATTCTGCATTTAAGGTACACACACTTGAACTCGTCATCACGTTCTGCAAACTCGTGGAGGATCAATTCCCACAACATCCCCAAAGCAAAGTTTTGCTTCTCGATAAAGCATTCGCCATTTCTGTTGGTTTCTTGACGTAATTCAGTTTTTTTTCCCCAGGATCTATAGAAAACATTAACAAATAGTAATAAAATGACTCTTAACAGACAGTTTTGCACCAGAAACGTAAATCTGTTAACAGTCACCAGATATGTATAGGTATATACGACACGCCCCTTTTGAGCTGTGCGCCTACAGCGACGCTAAGATGGTGGGAGTGAAAATCGGCAGTGCATTCCAGTGTCTGGAGAGCAAGAAAACCAAAACACTGAGGATGTACACTGATTTGGATATATGAAGAAGAAAGCAGTAATTAGCATTCTTACAGGTTGTGAAGCTGCAACATTTACGCAAGTGACACACATGCCAGCGTCTTCGTATGCGGCGGCACAAGCACGTTACAGTCCAGTGTTTGCAAACAAGATGTTCACGTTGCCTCGCACCTCCCTCGTTTATTTAGGTCACATCATATTAGACCTCAGTGTAGTGTCGCCGCCAACATGCAGAGCCTGTTTGTACACGGTCGTGGTTATATTTACTACACAGCGACACTTCCCTTGTGGCGTCGTAGTGCTTATAAGTACATCTGGTTGTTACAGGATGACGGTGCGCTCTTCCTTCCTGTTCGAAGACGAAGATGCGCAGCGAGACAAAAAACAGATTTAGCCGCGGGGGTAAAATCGGGGCTTGGCAGGTGGATCGGAATGAATCATGTGAGGCGCTTTGGCCGTCGGCCACGCAGCGAGAGGACCTGTTCAATCACACCTGTGAAAAAAGGAAGCAAGTAAGGGAAGCATGATAAAAGGTTTCGGTTAAGGCTTATTTTTCCAATGCACCGTGGCCTTTTGTTTACACCAACAAAGTCAAACTCAAAGCCGGTGGGGGCAGATCCGGCCGCCACATTGTTTTATATGGTCCACTGAAGCAAATAAAGCGCATCTACTTCATGTATTTTGCGAAATGGAGTTGTTCTTTGTTTGACACCCCTACTTCATCTGCAAATGTTTTTTGCTCTTAAAAGCTTTTTGCACCAAAAAAAGCATCAGGGAGCTGCAAAAACAGTTTGGCGTTAGAGGAATTCTGAATTACCACTGAAAGCCCAAATAAATGGATCCCTGTACTTCCTTGTTCTTGGCCAAGCCACGAAATTACGGCTGGACAAATACCAATACTAGGTATCGGGCAGAAACCGCCCTTAGTTCAAGGTATCGGGTACATGTGACGGGTGCCAATACCAGCCACCGATAACTAAGGCCAAAAATTCTGCCATTGAGTAAGTCCTCCTCGCCAGTAGTTGGTGCTACACTGCGGCGATTTAAAAGATCGGCGAATCTCCAACTGTGTAAGAAAGAAAGAAAGAAAGAAAGAAAGAAAGGTCTCGGGTTCACAATTATCAGTCATTGTGCTAATTGAAAATTTATGTATCAAAAGTACCAGTGGTTTCGGTACTTAGTATCAGTATCGGCGAGTACTCAAGAGTTAATACTAGACCAACATTAGCTATTGTAAAGCAAAGCGGCGCAATTTATATCGCGCATTTCATCCACAAGGTAACGCAATGTGCTTTAGATGATTAAAAGCATTTAAAAACAAAGGAAAAAAAAACAGCTTATAAACATTTAAAACTATGAGAAAAAAATAAAAGTACAATTAATTAATTTCAGCGAAAAGCTTTGACAACGTAGCGTTGTCCATCTGTGTAGGACAGTGTTTCCCCAACTTTTTTGAGCCAGAGCACGCATTTTAGATTAGAAAGATTTCCTGGCACATCACCAAACAAAAATGTCACAAAGGGATATATACTGAAATAACGATGATCCTGTCATAATTTAATCACAAATTGGTTTAGTGTGAAATCTGGGACAGTTTAGTTGAACACAAAGCCGATGCACTCGCAGGATGTTGACTTATTCTCTTGCATGAATGGCAACGGGTGCATACACAGGTTTATTTTACCTTCAGCATTTTAATGGAAGAACATTTAGTTGTTCTGCTTTCCACGATACAGTCAATTGCTGGCATATACATGGACAGATGAACAAAGATAAATTGGTAATTAAAGTAACATTCAGACATTTCCACTGAAATTGGATCATTTCCCACGGCAGCACTGATGGATCTCTGTGAGCGACGCGCTGCGACACATCTGCCACCACCGTGCTCCCCGACCCCATGGGCTCCGGAGGCTACATGGTTGATTCTGCCAGTAGCATATGCTTGCCTCAAAGATTAAGCCATGCAAGTCTAAGTACACACAGGCCTGTACGGTGAAACTGCGAATAGCTTGCTAAAAAAAAAAAAGGTTCCTTTGCTCGCTCTGCTGTTATGCTTCATTAAAAAATACATAAATAAATAAAAAGAACCTGGCCCTCATGTTAAAACACTGTCCCGAGTAAAGAAAAGTGATGATGTCATAATCTGTCATTTCAGTTGTCCTGGCAGTTTTTATTTTAGAACTCAATGCATTGCAGGCTACATTTACAGTACTGAGAGTGAAATGTGTGGCAAGGAAGAAAAACCATGCAGTTTACAGTTTCAGTGATGACAAGGAAGTTGTTACTCTAAGAAGGGTTATATCTGGGTGAAACTTTTGTGGTTTTGAACAGTATTTGATTTAAAAAAAAAAAAAAAAAACATTTTTATCGCAATTGCAAGCCATAATTGCATTATCAAGTATCGGTACTCGGTATCGGCGAGTACTCATATTACCAACATGACAAGTGGCCTCCATCTTTATGGAATTTTCTAAAAAAAACAAAAAAATAAATAAAATAAAACTGAATTAGCACTTCAAAGGCCTCGAAAATCCTACATAAAAAATAAACCCAGGAAAAATAAACCATGGCTTACTAAAATACATGACCTTTTCTGCTTCCCACACTGCTCTGTTGTTCTTTTTGCACTATTTAAGTGGAGTTTTTAAGGCAAGTGACGTCATTTGAAACGTCACGGTAACTGTGACACGCCCATTGGAATTTTGGCCCATACAAGCTTATTGGTGGATATTTTTAACTGAAACTTGTCACCCAATCGAAGAAGGGGTTCCCCGAGTAGCAGACGAAAGGGTCGTGGAAATATCTTATTATGTTATGAAATAATGCTGTTATACTGTTTTACTCTAATTAGAACGCATTTTTATAACCTGATTTTTTTAAATAGGTGATAGCACACAAAAACCTTCCCAAAAAAGCTTTTTTTCCCCTCCCCCGACGATTTTTTTTTTATTTCTTTGCATCATCCGATTTTCAAAGTTCTCGGTGTGGTCCTTGCCATTCCAACCAGATTCAGTATTTGGACCGGCTGTCATTTTTGGGAAATCTTGTCACGTTTTTACTCAAATGTAAATTGGCCTACTTGCACTCGTACTCGATCTAGGGGAAAAAAAGCAATAATGCATCCCTAATTTTATGATGTTAAATTGTTAATTTATTAAGGATTATGTTTACATGTTTTCAAAAAAGGGCAATTTAAAAAAAAATATATTTATAGCCCAGCCATACAATACGGTATCAATACAGTAGCAACAATTCATTTAAAATCCAAACAAATTCGAGTTCTGAGGGTTGACAAAGGGCATCTACAAATATAAACAAACGTACAAGACATAATAGAAGAGTTTAACAAAATAATAAAAACAAAGAAACAGCAGGATTTTTCCCTGTGTTCTACAGAAATAAGCAGGGGGGTGGGGATGACATTTCTGATTCTAGATGTAACACTATTTGAATAATCTCTCCAGGAATGGAAGTCTGATTAATCCTTGCATAACGATGGCAGGGATGAGCGCAGCGGTTGTCTAACAGGCAACGAGATGGATCGAGACCACGGAGGCTACCGTTGCTGCTTTATTTTTTCACACCCAATAAATGGCACGCGACAAAACACAATCCATTTATTGACAGACATCCATCTTCTTGACATCCAGTGATGGATCTCTGTGGGCGACGCGCTGCGACACATCTGCCACCACCATGCTCCCCGACCCCATGGGCTCCGGAGGCTACATGGTTGATTCTGCCAGTAGCATATGCTTGCCTCAAAGATTAAGCCATGCAAGTCTAAGTACACACAGGCCTGTACGGTGAAACTGCGAATAGCTTGCTAAAAAAAAAAATGGTTCCTTTGCTCGCTCTGCCGTTATGCTTCACTAAAAAATACATAAATAAATAAAAAGAACCTGGCCCTCACGTTAAAACACTGTCCCGAGTAAAGAAAAGTGATGATGTCATAATCTGTCATTTCAGTTGTCCTGGCAGTTTTTATTTTAGAACTCAATGCATTGCAGGCTACATTTACAGTACGGAGAGTGAAATGTGTGGCAAGGAAGAAAAACCATGCAGTTTACAGTTTCAGTGATGACAAGGAAATTGTTACTCTAAGAAGGGTTATATCTGGGTGAAACTTTTGTGGTTTTGAACAATATTTGATTTAAATAAAAAAAAAAAACATTTTTATCGCAATTGCAAGCCATAATTGCATTATCAAGTATCGGTACTCGGTATCAGCGAGTACTCATATTACCAACATGACAAGTGGCCTCCATCTTTATGGAATTTTCTAAAAAAAACAAAACCAAAAAAAATAAAACTGAATTAGCACTTCAAAGGCCTCGAAAATCCTACATAAAAAATAAACCCAGGAAAAATAAACCATGGCTTACTAAAATACATGACCTTTTCTGCTTCCCACACTGCTCTGTTGTTCTTTTTGCACTATTTAAGTGGAGTTTTTAAGGCAAGTGACGTCATTTGAAACGTCACGGTAACTGTGACACGCCCATTGGAATTTTGGCCCATTCAAGCTTATTGGTAGATATTTTTAACTGAAACTTGTCAGCCAATCGAAGAAGGGGCTCCCCGAGTAGCAGACGAAAGGGTCGAGGAAATATCTTATTATGTTATGAAATAATGCCGTTATACTGTTTTACTCTAATTAGAAGGCATTTTTATAACCTGATTTTTTTAAATAGGTGATATCACACAAAAACCTTCCCAAAAAAGCTTTTTTTCCCCTCCCCCGACAATTTTTTTTTAATTTCTTTGCATCATCCGATTTTCAAAGTTCTTGGTGTGGTCCTTGCCATTCCAACCAGATTCAGTATTTGGACCGGCTATCATTTTTGGGAAATCTTGTCACGTTTTTACTCAAATGTAAATTGGCCTACTTGCACTCGTACTCGATCTAGGGAAAAAAAAAGCAATAATGCATCCCTAATTTTATGATGTTAAATTGTATGGATTATGTTTACATGTTTTCAAAAAAGGGCAATTTAAAAATATATATATATATATAGCCCAGCCATACAATACGGTATCAATACAGTAGCAACAATTCATTTAAAATCCAAACAAATTTGAGTTCTGAGGGTTGACAAAGGGCATCTACAAATATAAACAAACGTACAAGAAATAATAGAAGAGTTTAACAAAACAATAAAAACAAAGAAACAGCAGGATTTTTCCCTGTGTTCTACAGAAATAAGCAGGGGGGTGGGGATGACATTTCTGATTCTAGATGTAACACTATTTGAATAATCTCTCCAGGAATGGAAGTCTGATTAATCCTTGCATAACGATGGCAGGGATGAGCGCAGCAGTTGTCTAACAGGCAACGAGATGGATCGAGACCACGGAGGCTACCGTTGCTGCTTTATTTTTTCACACCCAATAAATGGCACGCGACAACACACAATCCATTTATTGACAGACATCCATCTTCTTGACATCCAGTGTTGTTGTGTCTTTATTAGCTCTATATTCTGCATGGCGTGCATGAGCTAATTACAGTTTCACGCTGTGACACTCAAAGCAGGGCGAGTGGGTATTTGGACCACCGCTGTGCTGTTACTCACCCTGACAAAAATCCGGAGTCTGGACACGCGTTAAAAAGTTTTTGAACAGCACTGTAAATGATCGCCATATTAAACCTTACATACAGTGTTTTTTGTCATTTGCTAGCAATAAAAATGCCCTAAATGTTATTGTTACACACTGATTTTTGTTTATGACATTTCCTAAAGGCACCCAAAATACACATATATTGAAATATTTCAACATTTCATTCTTTTACGCAGGTGCTACAAAATTTGTGTACACTGAGGCTGTCAAATTTGTCTACTAAAATGAATTTTAGGTGTACAATTGGTGTGTGTTAAAGCAAGGTAATGGAATGGGAATCTTCAAACTGTACATGGAACAGTGGTAACAGTGTTCAAAAGGGAGCTTGAAACAGTCCCACAAACTGTCTTTGTTTCAAACACATTTGCACAGGTTCCCGCAGAATTTACCGCGACTCCCTGGAGACCCAGCTAGTCTCCAGGAGACGTCTCCGGCACCAATTAGTCCCCAGGGCAATGAGATAGGCCCTGAAGGAACATAAGTCATACAGCCTTCAGAGTGCCTTGACACGGGCGTGAAAACTGCAAAAACAAGTATTTGCACTGTAGAAAATAAAAATGCACTTTCCATTTTCTCTGAAAGACTAAGGATTAGTCATCCATTTATTAATGCTATTTATTAATGCTATTATTAAATACTTTATTTTGAAAAAATCTGAAGTTCATAATTGGAGATAGACAATTATTATGCGGATACTCTTAGCCCAAGAATATATTGTGTGCGCATGGAAAACGAACCATATGTAAGGCTTAAGAGCGGGTTCGCAGGACAGAATGTGGTGACGAGTCGGGATAAAGTGGGTGTGGGTAGTGGGAGGAAGGAAGCGGTGCAAGCTACTGTTTGGAAGCTTCCCCAGCCACCCCCTGAACCCTTCAACATGGTTGCGTGGTCCACAGGGAGATAAGGTCAAACCCCCCCCCTCTGCTTCCTGAACAGGACATGACAGACTGGGGTAACGGCTGACACAAGCCCCTTTTACATGGTCTGGAAAAAAACAGTATTTTCCCACAATCTTATTCAAGGCACTGATCTGTATAAAGGGAATGGGGAGGACTGAGTCAAGTAAGTAATTTGTCCACCTTGTCCAAAAATGAACGGCTAATTGACGCAACCTTGGCCTAAAAATGTTTCTAATTGTCTATATTACTAGTTTAAACCCTAAATATACCCAAAGCTATGATCCCAAAACACTTTAATATCATTTCAACCTCATCTTACAACATTACATGTATGCAATTCAACCCGTAAAATACCAATTACCGTATTTTTCGGACTATAAGTCGCAGTTGTTTGTCCATAGTTTGGCCGGGGGTGCGATTTATACTCCGGAGTGACTTATATGCGAAATTATTAACACATTATTATATAATTTCACGTTATTTTCACACTGACAACCGCAAGAGGGCGCGCTAGGCCTGACAAAAGCGACGTAGAAGAGGAAGCGGCGCATTGTCTACCTCTGGAGTTGGCAGAGTTGTTTAGAAGTGACACCGAGGATGAAGATTTCATTGGATTTAGTGATTTGGAGTGACACGGAGTGTTTAGTAAACTTGTTAGCATGTTCTTTATGCTATAGTTATCTGAATAGCTGTTAATATGTTACGTTAAGATACCAGGCACGTTCTCAGTTCGTTGGTTTTGCGTCATGTAACGTTAGCATACCGTACACCTATTCAGCCTGTTGTTCTCTATTCCATTTTTATTTTAAATTGCCTTTCAAGATTAAATGTTTGTTCTTGGCGTTGGATTTTATCAAATACATTTCTCAATCAGTATGTAAGGGTTAAACACGCGAATGACTATGCCGTTCAACCCCTACTGTCTATACCAGAGGTGTCACACTCATTTTGGTTCAGGGTCCACATAAAGCCTAATTTGATGTAAAATGGGAAGGACCACAAAACTCTTACCATATCTGCTATAATATTAAATAATGTTTTCCCTTTGTTTGAATGCAAAATAAATAAAATACATTTTTAAAAGTCATTATATATGAAGATTTTCCTAATCGTTTTACAAAAATCTCAGATTTCTTCAATATTTTGCTTCAGTTTTTCATCTACAATGTGTACATAATAACTGATCACAGGAATTGTATTATAAGGCAAAAAAAACATAAAAATACAGGTATTTGGAACTGTAATATAGAATATTATACTTTGAAATTGAATCAACTTATGAAGACCTGGGAATTGTTACCATTTCATTTTTTACAGGAGCATAATAATTCTCAAAATTATCCTTAGTCTCCACCACCATAATGTCTTTTGTCATTTTTCATTTTCAAATTCATCCTGCGGGCCGAATTGTACCAGCTAGCGGACCGGTTTTGGCTCACGGGCCATACGTTTGACACCAATGGTCTATACAATCGTGGAATGGAGGACAGTTCAACTGGCAATTTACCTCTTTCAGAGGTGATCTGAGGTATAACAGATTGATCGGAAAGATCGTAACAGAGGCGGGACGCAGACTGTGCGTAAGTGTATTCGGGAATGTCGGGAGCGGGGTGTGAAGTTTAACACCAGACACTCACATCTCCCGCCCGGTTGTATTTTCAAGCTATTGTTGTCATTATACCAGACGCTGGAACTGATGTTGTCGCACAGCTTATATGATTGTGAGTGCCGTGTAGCTGTGTGTAAAACTCCACACAGTTGCGGCTATCTCCTGCCTTTGATGGGTTTTGTGTTAAATGGGAGACTGATTGACAGGGTTTCCTGTTTGGGTAGCAATTTTGCGGGATCACGCTGTTGAAGAGACACTGTGGAAAATTCTGGGGAAAAAAGTTCAGCGTCTAGAGTCTAGACGGTCAGTGTGTGTAACAGCTGAGGTTTAATTTAGATGTCGAGGGCGCTTGTGGGTGTGGCCAGTGACCATCATCATCATCCCCGGTTGTGATGCACAGACTCAATCAATGCTTCTGGCCTTATTTTCAAAGCCAGATGGGGATTTAAGGCCATGTCCCCAAGATTTATGTATGGCCATGTCTCCTCCCAGTGGGACGTGGCCGGAACAGCTAACCAGGGAGGCGTCCAGGAGGCATCCTAATCAGATGCCCGAGCCACTTCATCTGGCTCCTCTCAATGCGGAGGAGCAGCGGCTCGACTCTGAGCCTCCCAGATGACCGAGCTTCTCACACTCTCTCTAAGGGAGAGCCCGGATACCCTGCGGAGGAAACTCATTTCGGCCGCTTGATCTTGTTCTTTCGGTCACGACCCACAACTCATGACTTCGAGAGAATAAACACACCAGCTTTGCTCCATTAGCGTAGCACTGACCCCAAGGAAGTGGAGTCACCGTTACATATTGACCACGCCGGTGCGGCAAAGTGCGGTTAATACGTGATCTATTAAACCCACACAAGCGCGAGCACATTTTATCTCCCAGAGCATACACTGATGCGAGACAACCCAGGTTAGCTCGCTCGCTTCCACGGGGCTATAAACCGGCTAAGTAACAACTTATCAGTGCACCTCTGATATCTGACGCGTTCTGTACATGAATCGGTGAGCAGGAGCGAGACCAGATGTAATCTTAGTTGGGGACTTTGGTTCCAGTTCCATGTGACAACACAACAAGCACAAAAGAAGTAGTGTGCTCCATTTTGTCTCAATTGCTTCAAGGTTAAATTAGTGAACCATCTTTTCTCACACGCAATAAACCACGCTCACATAATTGCTTGAAGGCCCTATAAATTGAATTCTGAGATTTGTTTCTAAAAAAAATAATAATAATAATACATTATACGTTTGACAATAAGTGCTGTAAACGTAAAAGACAAACTTATGTAGCACTCAAACTGTTTTTCACCATTTCAGTTTTCCTGATTTTTCTTGGGGTGTGGGTAAAACGGCACCGAGCAGTGACGCATTCTGGCATGAGTGCCCCCTGAGAACTAGAGGGCCTTCGTTGATATCAGTGATTATCCAATGTAATTGCGAGTTACTTAGTTATTATTACTCGGCCCGAGCTTGTTCGCTCGCGAACTAGCTGGTGGCCACTCATTGTGGCGTGGAAAGGCCCAATGGGATATATTGCAACCACTAGATGATTTAAGCAGATATATTTTCAAGGCTCAAACATGTAGGGATATGTAGGCATGAGGAAGATGCTAGAGGAAGCAGTATCCATTTTTCAGGTCGTTGTAGTGGTATTTGATTGACAGATGACAGTTGAGCAGGACATGGTTTCATTGCGTTCAACTGTTATTTTTCACGATTTCTAAGCTTCATTTTACATACACTTGCCAATTTTTTTTAACCACTCAAATTTCGCAAGGTTGTTAACAACACTCTACTCGATGGTGTGTCCAATTTAGAAGTCTAATTTTCATATTTCGTTACAATTCTTTTAGTTCTTGATACTTGTGGGTCCTGGAAGTAAAATGTTTTAATGAGACATGTTCAGGGTGTTGTTTTTTTGGCGCCTTCAAATAATCCTGCAACTAAATCAAACTAAACTCAACGTAATTACAGTTGCAACAATTAATCGATAAATCTCCATCTAATCGATTATTCAATTAAACAACAACTTGTTTAACTTAAAATTGTCAAAATCTTTGGAATTTCAGCCTATCAACAGTAAATATTCTCAGATTTATGTCCTCCATGAAAGCATATGTTTGCGTTTAATCAAAATAAGACATTTGCAAACATCTGCTTTTATTTGGAAAATAATTATCAACATTTTTGCCAACGTTTTACAGACCAAACCAGTGACTGAATCTTAATCTATTTATGTTTATGCGTTTTCTGAACTGTCAATTTGAAATAATGTCCTGCTTTTAAATAAAGCGCTGGAAATTTTAAAACATTTTTGCATTCATCAATAAAAAAAATAATAAATAAAAGAGATTAATCTATTTTCGAAATGATCATTAGTTGCAGCCCTAAATGTAATATTACCAGCAGCCCAAGCACACAGTGGTCCTCCAGAAGGTCCTATTTCCAGGGCTTCCTGTAGTAGAAATGTGCAGGATGCACAGTAGATGAAACAAATTCCTGTGTTTGCTGGGTTCTCTTTAAAAGGCAATGGCTGATAACTGCTCTTCTGTCTCAGCTCTGATACGGCAATTTTTGTGGGATCTCTTTGCAGAAGAGGCTATGGAGAGAGCGTCAAAAGGCTGACATGACGGGGCGGAAAACGAGGACTGTGTGTGTGTGTGTGCGTGCGTGTGTGCGCGTGTGTAGCAATATCTGTCTCAGCAGCAGGAGTGATGAGAGGATGGTAGAACAGGAAATTCACGCTGAGCGAACAGACTTGCAATCTTGCACCATCCCCCTGACCTGGCCAATATCCATGAATACACACATATTTTACTATTACCACACTTCTCTCTTGGGTGTGAAGTTTGTGAACTAATCAAAATAAAACATCAAGATGATTGCATGTAAAAGCGCATAAATTGGAGGGGGGGGGGGGTAGTACAGAGTGCAGCTGTTGTGCCGTTTACGTATGTCAGGAATGCTGTTCACGTACTTGAGCTCTGCTCTCATCCCACCAGGGCTATTTGTCAAGAGGTGGACGTCTGCAGAATTTAAATACTCCAGCAGATTTACGCCAGGCTGCCAGCCCTACCTGGCCGAGCAACGTTAGCGAGGCTTTTATTATAAAAAGTGACCTCAAACATAAAGCGTACGTGGAATATTTCTCTAAGCAGCGCTCTCAGAGTATGTACCTCCCTTTCAGAATCAACAAACTACAACCCCAAATCCAATGAAGTTGGGATGTTGTGTTAAACATAAATAAAAACAGAATACAATGATTTGCAAATATGTTCAACCTATATTTAATTGAATAAACTACAAAGATATTTAATGTTCAAACTGATAAACTTGATTCTTTTTAGCAAATAATCATTAACTTGGAATTTTATGGCTGCAACACGTTCCAAAAAAGCTGGGACAGGTGGCAAAAAAGATAGAGAAAGTTGAGGAATGCTCATTAAACATCTGTTTGGAACATCCTAGAGGTGAACAGGCTAATTGGGAACAGGTGGGTGCCATGATTGGGTATAAAAGGAGCTTCCCTGAATTGCTCAGTCATTCACAAGCAAAGGTCGGGCGAGGTTCTCCCCTTTGTGAACAAGTGCGTGAGAAAATAGTCGAACAGTTTAAGGACAATGTTCCTAAACGTGCAATTGCAAGGAATTTAAGGATTTCATCATCTACTGTCCATATCATCATCAAAAGGTTCAGAGAACCTGGAGAAATCACTGCGAATCTGGAGAAATCACTGCGTAAGGGGCAAGGCCGTAAACCAACATTGAATGCCCGTGACCTTCGATCCCTCAGGCGGCACTGCCATCAAAAAAACGACATCAATGTGTAAAGGATATCACCACATGGGCTCAGGAACACTTCAGAAAACCAATGTCAGTAAATAAAGTTCGGCGCTACATCCGTAAGTGCAACTTGAAACTCTACTATGCAAAGCAAAAGCCATTTGTCAACAACACCCAGAAACGCCGCCGGCTTCTCTGGGCTCGATAGACTGATGCAAAGTGTAAAAGTGATCTGTGCTCCGACGAGTCCACATTTCAAATTGTTTTTGGAAATTGTGGACATCGTGTCGTCCGGGCCAAAGAGGAAAAGAACCATCCGGACTGTTATGAACGCAAGGCTCAAAAGCCAGCATCTGGTGCCAATGGCATGGGTAACTTACACATCTGTGAAGGCACCATTAATGCTGAAAGGTACATACAGGTTTTGGAGAAACATATGCTGCCATTCAAGCAACGTCGTTTTCATAAACACCTCTGCTTATTTCAGCAAGACAATGCCAAACCACATTCTGCACGTGTAACAACAGCGTGGCTTCGTAGTAAAAGAGTGCAGGTACTAGACTGGCCTGCCTGCAGTCCACCTGCGGTCTCCCACTGAAAATGTGTGGCGCATTATGAAGCGTAAAATATGACAACGAAGACCCCGGACTCTTGAACAGCTGAAGCTGACTTCAAGCAAGAATGGGAAATAATTCCACCTACAAAGCTTCAACAATTAGTGTCCTCACTTCCCAAACGTTTATTGAATGTTGTTAAAAGGTGATGTAACACAGTGGTAAACATGACCCTGTCCCAGCTTTTTTGGAACGTGTTGCAGCCATAAAATTCTAAGTTAATAATCATTTGCTAAAAACAATAACGTTTATCAGTTTGAACATTAAATATCTTGTCTTTGTTATGTATTCAATTAAATATATGTCAAACATGATTTGCAAATCATTGTATTCTGTTTTTATTTATGTTTAACACAACGTCCCAACTTCATTGGAATTGGGGTTGTACAATCAATCTCATTTATTGCAAGGAATCCAGGCAAACTCGAGGAATGTGACTCAATGTGCCAGTTCAAGGGGATGAAAAATATAGCCAATAATGAAAATCAAAACAAAGAGTTATGAAAAAAGGACTTATAAAGAACCCTGCGAAGACAGCAAATTTGCCGCATCTGTGTGCGCATTCACAGAGCGACGCAGCATTTCCGGATTGGGTAACTCATTTCCACCGCAGGAACTTAATCCTGGAGCCGGGAACTGTACTGCATGAAACATTACATTTCTACAAAGTTTAGTTCTATATATATGGGACAAAAGAAGACCCTGCTTGAACATATCAGTACCGGGTATCTGTGCCGATATTGGTACTTGTATTTAAAAAAAGAATAATAATAATAATAATAATTGCCTGATACTGTCTGCACAGATACCGTCCGCGGCCGTGCTTTCGTCCACTCCAATGAAACTCAATAATTCTGCCTCCAAGAAAGAACACAAAAACACAGCGGTTAAGCAGCTCCACTATCACCTTACAAATGATAGCAATATCAGTGAGGGACTTTCTACCTAACGACTCTTGTGGACGGACGGACAGTGGCCTCCCTGCGAGGCATCCTAACCACTGTCCTTTTTTGCATTCCAAAAGAAGAATACCATCCGTGGTTTTGAGGTGTGCCTCTAACTTGGGGCATGACTAGTTGAGTTTCTCCACAACAACTAAGGCTAACTAACTAGCATGATTTGCATTTCAGGGAGGAGCCGACTTTAGCTCGCGTTGTTAGCAAAAGAAATTATCGCCGCATGTACGTGAGTGTATTTATTTAGTTTATTTTTTTTAATAAAGTCATCTGTCAGACAACTTTCTTTTTAAGGTTACTGTAAGATGAGTTTTAAATGATAAACTGTTTGGGAATCATAGTGTGTAGTATATTTACAGTTTAAATTATTGATATTGGCAATTCTAAACATTAATTGGGGTCATTAATTGCTTGTGGTTTTTCACAATTCTCGCCAGATACCGTCCGCGGTACATTTTGTTTTCTTTCAGGCTGTTGTCTTCGGACAGAAGTTAAATACAAAACACAAACAAAGCCTAAACATCAGATATTTTCATCTTTGGTAGCTCTTGAAGACATCTTGCGTAAAACAAAAGACAGTGTAGATGTTTAATATTCCTACAGTTGCTTTGTCCAGTTCTCATGCGATAAGACTCCTCCTAAGCTGGAAGGAAGTGCTTTGACCCATTTTAGCGACTACGGAAGTTTATTGCGAATAACTCCTATTGCTGTAGTCTGATAATATGGACTTTTTGTTGGATTTCCCAACACTTCCAAACTGGATATAACATGGAAGAATTACACTAAAGAGCAAAGCAGTGGAAGACAGCTCTGGTTTCTCTTCCAAGAGGCCAAGAGACTTCAAACAATTCACGGGTCTGAGGATCGGACAGCTTGGAAAATTACCAAGGCGGCACAATCGGCCAGGGCACCTCTGATCCACCACGGCCCGGCACGCCAATTAAGGAGGAATAATGGCCGTCCCTCAGGGGCCGGCAAGGCGCAGGCGCTGTTGGACACGACGGGTCAGAGACCGGCAGGCACCGGCCCGGTCATCAACATGCCTCGCCAAGCAAAAAGCCGCCGGTGCCCCTTACTGAAATCCGGCACGACGGCGGCCAAATGGACAGTGGGCACAGCGGGGCCATTGTTCAGGACTCTCACGGGCCAGACGGGCCTCTTCTTTCCTCTGCTGGAATGTAAAGTACCTGCTCGTGAACATCTTCCGCATTAACCTTGTTTGTACACTTTGCTTGGAAATTAATCGAGTTTATCGATTCATTTGAGTTCACAGTAAAACCCCGTTTGTTACTCGGAATACATTCCAGACCTACCAGTAATAAGTGATAGAGAGAAGATATAAAAACCTCTCTTTTCTCTTTTTATAGCTTAACCGCTCCGATTTAAACACCTGTGTGAGTGGCCTCATTGTGTTCAATAAACGGCTAAAAAGTGCATCCGCAATTATGGCTCCCCTTTCCCACATGCGAGGGGAATTACAGTAAATGAGATTTTTTTGTTGCTGTTGTGACTTTCGGCTTGTCCTAACAGGGGTCGCCACTGTGAGTCACTCTCATTAATTGTTTGGTACAATTTCTAGACTGGTTGCCCCTCCTGAAGCAAACCGCCCATTTCTATCACCCAGTTGCGACCAGCAGCGCGTGGGTATTAGGGCACTGACCGGGGAATTGAACCTGCACTGTACGCATGAGGCAGCACCTTGTACTATTACACTACCAGTGCACTAGTGAGCATTACAGTAAGTACACCATTTTTTTTTTTTTTTTTTAAAGGATAGCTTAAACATATGGGAAACAGCGGCACAAATGATGACCTGCGATAGAGCGGGGAACACTACTTGTCAGAAATATTTTCTTGTTTTGCTTTTTTTTTTCCCCCCCCAATGGATTTTTTTTTTGTTTAGTGGCTTCCATACTTCAAAGTACACCTTTGTCGAGTAGTTTACAAAAGCCAGTCAGTGTTCCAAATTAGCAACTTTGTCGCAATACACCACAGAGAAGAGTGTTGTTCACATTCCTGACAAATTTCCAACGTTTGATTTTAATCAACTTTTTTTTTTGTAACCTCGGGGTTGCCTGTATACTGATGGAACTAAATGCGCTTTCCCCCCCCCCCCCCCCAAAAAAACGTTTCTCTGGTCATGACATTAAAAAGGTACGTCCTTCAACTACATCAACAGGTTACCGGGGTACTTCAACACGGACCATTGTAGGGAAGAAAAAATAAAAATAGAGGAAAAACAGCTAATAACCACCAATTAAAGAGCGAATTTGCCTAAAGAACAAGACATCCCTTGGCGAGGTGACGTCAAGTGGACATCCGACGCGTGCCGCCAAGCCAAGTCGTCTTAATTACAGCTGGGTGGGTATGAAAAAAAGCCTGAGGGCTCAGGTATCGCTCCATGTAGGGCTCGTCGAGAGAGAAAAAGGAGAGACGCCTCAGCCTGTCACAAACACACACACACCTCATAGATTTAACAGGCAGCGACATAAGAGGAGCTCAAAGCCCCTTGGACCTAATTGGGAGATAAAAGATAAAAGTCCCAAATGAGCGCACCAGTAAAACGATGCAACCTCTTCTGTTGATTCGTTTTCTTGAAACAAGGTCGGACAAATAAAACAAGAACAGGCCACCAAACATCAGAAAACAAGTTTTGCCGATCAGGGTAGAAAGTGACATAATGTGGTCCACGGGTGCATTTGGATTTGAAAACTTGGGTTTGCAGCATAAATCTAGCCTTCTGGTTGATGAACTTCTATTGAAAGATCATCAGAAAGAAGAGTAGTCTTCCTAGCGACCTATTCTGAGCTGGACGGGAGCGCGGCCAACAGCGTTTTACAATCAAGATGACCCTGTTTTGACGCCGCCGGACCAAAATAGGCTCAGTTTAATTGCAGTTTCAGTGTACTTGTGTTTGTGCGCAACAGATGAAACGGTACGACAATTTAACATCGCAGCTAAAGGGACCAGAATGATCACGGAACGCTCGGTTTAACTGCAACAACAAAACGACAGTAAACAATAACACATAAATAATTACAATATTAAACGTTACATATAGTTTAGTTGGCCTGGAGTGATTCTCCACCTGCATTGATTTAAATGAGGGTTAACCTCCAAATTCCATTCTAAGGAATTTAGATTCCATGATTTTTGTTTTTTCTCTTTACACTGCCATGACACAGATCGTGCCACTTGAGGGCAAAAAAAAGTGTAAATCAAGCCTTAGTGTAGCCATTCGTCTTTATTCTAACAGAATTACAGTTAAATACATCTTACTTTACTCAAGAGCGTGTGCATGAAACTTTACAGCAGCTCTTTTCAAAAAGTATGCAGGGAGTTTATACAGAAAAGTCATAAAATAACAATACTCTAAGACTTAAATAAATAATGGTAAACTTCTGGAGGAGGAGAAAGCGCATCACCACGCATTCTACTATTGTCTGCAGGACTTTGTCACCGCGTGATACATTTATCTGACTTTCTGAGACAACAGACAGCGAAAATGGGACTAGAGTCTGAATCACAGCTAAAAATAACTCAATTTGAAGTCTTTCACACAGAATTCCTGAAAAGAAAAAAAATTGCCTGGCATTTATCAGCCTTTGCCTTTGTATATATGAAAGCAAGATTTTGCCGCAACTGCGTGCGCTTCCAAGCTACGGTTGCAGCTAAGGCTGCACAATTAAGCGAATTTTTACTAATGATCACAATTTTGGCGGCCACGATTAAATTCGCCTGATCAAATTATCAATTAGGAAAAACACCATTTATTTACCTTCTGTTTTATTATGTTATTACTTTGTTTTTAATACAGTAAAATACTGTGCAGTCCTATTTTTCTTCTCAAATACATGTTATAAAAAAGAAAAAAGGTTGGTGTTTTACATGGAGCTGAGACAGACTGTCATTCCCATTTGTTACAATGGGGAAAATTGATTTGAGGTACAAGTGGTTAGAGTTACGAGCATGGTCAGGTCACGCAATCTGTGAGTTTAAAAAAAAAAAAAAAAAAAAAAAACAATAAGTGAGGCCCTCTGATTGCGTCACGGTTGCACAGCGAGTTTATCAACCTGCGTTGCGTCACGGCTCAGGCAGCATTCAACATGTGCGACCAACCACTGAGCCTCTCCCTTTCCAGTTTTCTTTCACCTATTCAAACGACACTGGCTCACTATAAGCCACATAGATAGATACCTTATTGATAAACCTTCAGCAACCACACACACACACACAACAGTGGCATTTTTGACACGCACTTACGCACGCACACACACACACTTACATCCACATACCTGTATACACACACACACACTCTACATACATAAACAGACACACACGTATATGCATACATCCACAAGCACAATTACATTCACATACACACAAATACTTCGATACACACAAACACATTCACACTCATATTTACACACACTCATAATTACATTCACACAAAATTACATTCACACAAACATACAAACACAAACTCATATACACACAAACACACACAGTGACATACAAACAAACTCAGACACCAACACAGACAGACAGACACACACACAGATTTTATACGACCAACATTTACAATAACATTACTGTCATATACACGCACGCGTACAACATAACGACAAGTGTATGACGTCACACAACCCGGAAATCAGGTGATAAGTGAAGCGTTTATGGCCCATTAAAAGCTCACCTTTTCCAGGTAGATGACTTGAGATAACCGCAAGGCACCACAGTATCGCCCCGAGTCTTTGGACGTTTAACTGAACTCCTTAGACATATTAAAAAGCAAGGGCAGCTGAGCTGGTCAGGTCTGGTCGGGTCTGTCCTGTCATTTGGACGGCTTTTAAAGCGAGCTAGGTGACGTTTGATGGAGGTTATGAGTGGAGCTAACGTAGCCACATCCGAAAACAGAAGCTTAGCTGGACGTGCTAGCGAGCTAATTGAAGCGAGAGGGAGCGTATAAAATACACCTTACCTGTGACCACCAGACGGTAGCGCCGTCACGTGTTCCGCCCCCTCCCCACCGCGGAGCCGAGCGTGTCGACCCCCTCCGAGGGAAATAATTCAAATTCCACAGAAAGAGCTGGAAGTGACTCACGAAGTCCAATCGCTTCGGCTACCGCCGCTGAATGGCTGCGAGCGAGCGGCTCAACCAAACGTCCTCCCTAGCAACGGTCCGCCTTCTCAACTTCCTATTGGTTGACAGTGGAGGTTCCGGGGTGATGGACAGGTGAGGGAGCAAACCTGGAACAGAGCTTGGCGTGCCTCTAAATACAGCACACACGCACGCGTGGGGAAGGATATAACGCCCTCTGGTGCATTTGACGCCCAACTCCATCACCGCGTGCTGCAGCAATGGCAAAGGTCCAAACTTCACCGACGGGGACCACCTGATTTTTCCGAACCAATCAGCGAAGAGATATAATGACTATAGGAAATGTAATGTTACAGCATGTCATTATTGAAGATAATGTTGGGAATTATTATTGTGGCTAAAGTGAATAAGGTAATGATAACAAATTATATAACGTTTCCACTACAATTAAACATAAAAAAATTGCTAATCACAGATGAGATTTGTCATTTTACATGTATTAAAAAGTAATTAAAGTGGTAAACGGTAATGAAAGCCATTTATTATGAAACAGGTATTTGTTAAAAAGTGAATTTTATATATCATTGTATTTCTAGTATTTATTATCATTTATCATTTTAATTTTAAACTTTTTAAATTAAAATGTTAAAACCTAATGATAGCAATTTATAATGAAACAGGTATTTTTTTATTAAAAATGAGTATATTAAAAAAATTATAATTTGCTGATAAAATAGAATAATTGAATTAAATCAATAAAAAAAATAGTAAAAACTCAAGTTAAAAGATAATCAAATCAAATGAGTGAAATACTTTCACCTTCAAAAAGGTGAAAGTATTAAAATAAACATTACAACAGGAGAGGTGGCCATCGTTGTTACTACATTTTATTTGTCAAGTGCACTTCACACACACACACACACACACACACACACACACACACACACACACACACACACACACACACACACACATTTACAAAGAAAATATCAAGCAAATATACGCTTTAGGTATTTCCATAACATGTTTATGACAGGACAAGAAGAAAAAACATTATTTGGGTGCAACCATGCAGAACAATAAATAAAAACCATTACCTGGCTTCAGCTTTATGCCCATCAGTCCTCTTACATTTTTAAAGGAGACATATTATATTATGCATTTTAATTTTGCATGAAAATTTATTGCAAAATCAGATTCTATCCGATTAATGTTTATTAACTGATTTATTTGGTATTGTTTAATGATGAGACAACACCAAACTGGTTAACCTAACCCCCAGAAATAGGGAAAAGCAGCAAATAGTTGAATTCCCCCCCCCCCCCCCAAAAAAAAGGCTTGTAACTGCCCATAGATGCCACAAGATGGCGGCAAAGCACTGCTTATGGCTAATTAACTTTTCAACTCCAACATACTTCCTTAACACCAAGATGGTACCAGATATTCTGAGCTCAAAGACAGTCATTAGGTGAGATTTACAGTGAATAACAGTGGTTCTTTTGCTCTGGAGCTTTGGCCGGATTCTCTGATCGTGTCATTTTGGCAGAGATACTGGGTGTGGGGGTGCTATTATAAAAATTGCCAAATTGTGACATCACTGTCAGGCACAATTCAGAACAGCTCATTTATGGACGCATTTTCAGAAATAGGCAGATAGCTAATGATTTACTTGGTTGCTTTATCTCACACTTAATAGGTGGACAGGCACTCACAAATAAACCGTGAGTAATTAACACCCACCAAATATATTTTGTAATTGCCTATAAATGCCACAAGATGGCAACAAAGTGCTTTTTTTCTAATAGACAAAGCTATGACCGACTAAATTAAGCTCCTCCTATCACTTCAACTTAGTTCATTGGCTCCAAAATGCCATTAGATGGCACCAAAGTAATATGTTTATATTCAGCATGGCTTTGGCCTGCGCACAAAACCAGCATTAGTTCTCCCAGAAAATCCGCAAATAGGTGAATTCGCAACTATGTGGTGGTTCACTGTACAAATATTAAAAAGTCAGATTTCCATAATATGTCCCCTTTAAGGAATTAACACGTAAATGTAGAAAAACAAACAACAAGTTTAGGTTAGAAGAGCTGCAGCCTCCTTTAAAGATGGAGCATCCTACACTGCTCTAGAAGCAAGGCCAAGGCAATCCCCCGCCCCCCCAACTCCCCTTCTGCTCCTCCCTCAGGTGATGATCTGAGCTTCCCAGGCCTGGCTGGCCACCTGAGGGCGACACTGGGCGACGACAGGCGGCCCGGCCGGGCTCTGACTGTCCAAACACAGACCGCTGACTGTGTGCTGCAGGGCCGAGCCTTTGGGTTTCCATTTCTGCACAAAAAAAACATACACAGTGATGCCGTGACTAGACGAGTGGTAGTTGTTTTTTGTGGAGGTTAAAGAATACATGCCATTGAGTGTTGTGTCGTCACTCTCAGGCAGAAACCCTGTATCAATCTCGTTTTTTTATTTTTTATTTTTTTTACAAACCGGTACTATTTGTCTTGTCTCCACGCAGTCTGTTATTTGTATTATTTACCAAATGAAAGTGTTGAAAATAGCTTGAGAACAAATCTACTAACTCTTCTGAACGCTTGAAGTGTCTGTGAAGACAAAAACGCTGTCTAACCCTAACCCTCATTCTGCGGAAGCCGTGCAGCATTACGTCTCCTCAAGATTGGAAGTCGGGATGGGTTTTTTTCACCCTAATCTTGGCTTGAAACCTGAACTTGAAACCATAACCTTTGCTGAATACCCTAACGCTGGCATGAAACCATAATTTGAAACCCTAACTTAAAACCCTAACCCTGGCTTGAAACCCTAACCTTTGCTAGATACCCTAACCTTGGCTTGAAACCATAATATGAAATGCCAACTGAAAAACAACCCTGTCAGACTTGAAGACTTTAAACCCTAATTTAGAACCCTAACCCTGGCTTTAAATCCTAACATTTGCTGGAAACACTAACCTTGGCTTGAAACCATCATTTTAGACCCTTACCACTGTTTGAAACCTTAACATAGGCTTGAAACCCAAACCTTTGCTTGAAACATCTACACTAGATTGAAACCCTAACCTTGGCTTGAAACCCTAATTTGAAACCCCTGCCATGGAACCATAATTTTAAACCCTGACACAAAACCCTAACCCTGGCTTGAAACCCAAACTTAAAACTCTAACCTTTGCTAGAAACCCTAATTTCAAACCCTAATCCTGTCATGACACCCTAACCCTAGCCATGAAACCTTAATTTCGAAAACCCTAACTGAGTGGTTCTCAAAGTGTGGCACGAGTACCACCAGTGGTAGGCAGGCTCCCTCTAGTGGTACGGCAAATAATGGTGGTCATTATGGTGGTAGTTGGAGAGCCGAGAATTTTTTGAGGTGGTACTTGGTGTAAGAAGCTTGAGAAACAATTGTCCTACCCTTATAAAAAAATATATATATATATATTATTAAAAAAATAAATTGAGAAAATCTTATTGAAATGGAGTGAATGAAATCCAATCTTGTTCTTTCTCCTGTGGGACAAGCAAACGGATGAAGGACGACCCGCCATATGCTTCCACTTACTAACAACTCCCTTCTCGCTGTCGTAAATAATGGTCGCTGGGTGGGCGCGAGGTCACGAGGTCACGGCCCGCGTCAGTAGAACACCGACGACCGAGCTGCGCTTATCTCCGCCATTTTGGGTTCATTCCACCGTGATGTTCGTCATTAAGACGATTAACAGGATGAGATGAAAGCGAGCATTCTTCAAATTCCCATTGTGTCCTCGTCGTATTTTTTTTTTTCAAATGGAATCTTTCATTGTGTTTTATCATTTTTATATTCTTGTCACTTCTAAGTGAACGCATATGCGAGACGAAACCCTATTGAAACCCTAACCTTTTTTATTTTTTTAAAGAAACATTAACCCTGGCTTGAAACCCTCATTTGAAACCATAACCCTGTTTTTAAACCCTAATTAGATACCATAACCCTGGCATGCAACCCTAATTTGAAACCCAAACTCTGATTTGAAACCCTAATTCTGTCCCCAAACCCCCATTTGGAACCCAAACCTGGTTTGTAAACTTTAATTTGTTTTAAAACCCCAACCCTGTATTAAAACCCTAATTTGAAATCCCAACCCTGTCTTAAACCCCAATTTGGAAACCTAACCTTGTCTTCAAACCCTAAATTTGTCTAACTCCGTCTTAAAATCCAAATTTGAAACCTAAATTGAAACCTAACCTTAGCTTGAAACTCTGATTTTAAATTCTAACCCAGTCTGAAAACCCTAATGCTGTTTTAAAACCCTAATTTGGAACCATAACCCTGTCTTGAAGTCCAAATTTGAAACCTTAACCCTGTCTGAAAAGAAAAAAAGAAAAGAAAACCTAAACCAAGCTTGAAAGCCTAATTTGGAATTTAATTTGAAACCTTAATCCTGGCTCGAAACTCTAATTTCAAACCCTAACCTTGTCTCAAAACCATAATTTGAAACCCTAACCCTGTCTGAAAAGAAATCCTCAACCTTGGAACCCTAATCTTTCTTTTCAAACCCTAATCTGGGATTGATGTACCGACCTGTCGAGGCTCTTTGGCGTTGCAGGGCTCCATGCTGACCTTTGACCCGGCGGTGAAGAGCGTGATGGCCAAGCAGAGATCCTGCTGGCGGATCAGTGGCTCGATTAACTCCCACCTCTGGAAAAACAAAACAAAACAAAACAAAAAAAACCCAAAAACCATCGATTAGAAGCAGTTGTTTTTGTGCAAAGACTTTGAAAGCAATCGCACACCTGATTTGCTTAAAGCCCTAACTCAGGTTGGAAACCTTGGCCTGAAACTTCAATTTGAGAGCCTAACCTTTGCTTGCAACCCTAACCCAGACCCAACACCCTTATTTGAAACCCCCTTCGTGTCTGAGCCAGTCCTGACCTGCGCCTGCGGCCTGCTACCCCTGACCACCCGGCACCCCGCCAGGCCGAGTCCGTCCGTCCCGCGTGTCTCCAGACACAGCGTTCCCTGCCTGAGAACGCTGGACACGGCCTCCTGCTCGGGAACCCTTGAGAGAGGGATTGAGACCAGTCAGCATTCTTACTGAGTCATGGAACGCCACCGCGAAGGAACGAACGAGACGGGAGCGCCGAGGCGAGCCCGGAGGCGGTCCGGGGCTCCGCTTTTCACCGCATGACCAAAAAAAAAACAATTCCAGTCGGTCACGGGTGTCTTAAATGTGGCTGGACATTCTAACGCAAAAGTGTACTTTAACTTTAGTGTGCAAATCTGGATTTCAAATGTCATTTCTAATTCAATCCATCATTTTATATTTCATTGAATTGAATTTAGAATTATAGTCATAATTCAACTTTGATGTGTGATTACATCATTCCTATTCGATTGACTACTTTATTTATAA
Source organism: Phyllopteryx taeniolatus (assembly GCF_024500385.1). Lineage (NCBI taxonomy): Eukaryota > Metazoa > Chordata > Actinopteri > Syngnathiformes > Syngnathidae > Phyllopteryx > Phyllopteryx taeniolatus. Next base: position 8,079,490 of record NC_084514.1, on the reverse strand, counting down.
TTCTATTCATAATTCTATTTCATTTAAAAAAAGTAATTTTAGTATTAGTCATATTATAATCATATTTATCGTCATCATATCATCTTTTTCATTCAAATGTATTTCAAATTCATTGTAATAAAAATGTTATGTATAATTAGATACATTCTATTCAATTTAGTATTTTAATCATAATGTATTTATAATTTTAGAAACTTTAAAACTTTAAAATTTTGTAATTCCGAATTTTATCACTATGTAATTTACAAATGTTTTGTCATTTTATTTGATTATAAATGTACCGTTTCACGTGTAGTTCAATTGTTTTTATGCATACTTTACTTTGTAATTGAATGCAGTATATGTGTATATTACTTTTTTCACTATATTTTATTTTAAATGTAATTTACACTTAATCAAATGTGTGAAATTAATTCCATTTGTGAATAAAAGATGAGTGTGCTGATATATTCCAGCGTGCATCATTGACTTGATCATTTGTGATTAAGGGTGTCATGACACCCCGTGTATGTTTACTCTCAATCGACATGCCAGGGGGGAAAAAAAAAACAAAAAATGAAAAAACAAAAACAAGACGGAAATCTCAATTTATCACCCGGGGCGCCCGAAGTTTCTCTTTTGGTGATTCACCATTTTGGCCCCGCCGCTTAATTGATCCAATGTGTGAGTACGCGAAGGACTTGTGTGACTGTGATTAAATGCAGCGTAACGGTGGTGCATCCCAGCATGCGGCACAGCTAAAGACACTCGTAAAAAGCAACTCACTCATCTATTTGTCACGCGGTTAGATGAAACAAACCATGTGACAAGGAACTTGTATTGATGAAATACTGTATTAATATTGGGCACCTGAGCTCAGGGTAGACGTTCTCCATGTACCAGCGGAAAGGTTTACAGTTCAGCTTCCGTCGCAGCGTCAGACGGTCGGCTATGCTGCACAGATTTGTATTATTTTTTTTTTTTAACTACTGTAAACTAAAAGCAGGATTTTTGATGCGTGAGATTGCTAATGTCGCTGGGCGTCGTGTACGTACAAACCTGCCGAAAGCTTTGCCCGGCGCTGAAGGCCTGGCCGAGTAGTAGTACTGCTTGTACTCGTCCATCCACACCTCGGCGGCCCGCCGCGTGTTCCTACACACATACGTGTCACATGACGTCACGATAATCTCACATGTACAACGCATCTGGAAAGTATTCACAGCGCTTCACTTTTTCCACAGTTTGTTATGTTAGAGCCTTAAATCCATTCATTACATTCCTATTTTATGTATTTATTTATGTATTTGTATTTGACATTCATGCTCTGATTTAAAAATAATACATAAGAAGTTACTCACTAGTTACTCAGTACTTGGGTATTTTTTTTCACAAAGTACTTATTTACTCTTACTCAAGTAATTATTTAGAGAAATACTTTTTACTTTTACTTGAGTCATAAGTAACAGCACACTTGAGTACAATTTTTGCCACCTCTGGCTGTATCATAACAAAATGTGCAAAACGTGAAGCACTGTGAACATTACAGTGAATGCACTGTACATATGTCATAGATTTTTGGAGAGAAATTTGCAAAAATATCATTTTAAAAATTTTGAATTTTTCATTGTCATCATGGGGTGTTTTGTGTAGAATATTAAGAAAAATAACCGATTCATTTTGGAAAAAGTCTTGAACATGTGTAACAGTGCTTACTTGCTTGCTTACTTATTTACTTCTTTACTGCTAACTTTGGGGATTCGGATACGCACTCACTTGATGTAGGTGAGAGCGTTGCCTTGCGGGAAGTCGTACGGGTGTCGCTTCCGGAAGACGTGACCCACCCGGCTGCACGGCAAAATCTCCAGACTCCCGCCGCACATCCACACACGGAACGACAGCTCTGGCAATAATAATAACAATAATAATCATCATCATCGTGAACATTTTAGTACAAGACGTGTCACTGAGCTTCGTTGAACGCTCCAGTGCCGCTGCAGAATTGGCTTTTTTTTCTTTTTTTCTTCTCCCTCCCCAGCGTGGGATGCCGCCGCGTCCAAGAGTGTCGGGAATGCGTCCAAAATACATCACATGATTACATCGTTTTAAAAAATGTGTCATGTTAGTCATGTTACGTTCTCCACTGTCAACTTGTTGGCAGGAAATCAAGTACTTGGCTACAAAGCTAAAAGGAGGAAATTAACTCCTTGTTGAATTCAGTTTATACTTTTTTTTGCATTCAAATAAAAAAATTCAAATGTAATAATAATAACAATGGAGGGAATTAATATTATGATAGATGGAGGAATTTATCTTTTCTTTTATTAAAAAAAAAGAAAACAATTAAAATAATGGTGGGACTTTAAAACGTGATGTTAAATATTCTTATTCATTCATTATTTTAAATAAAACAAAATATTATGGGAGTAAATGAACCCTTCGTAGAATTTTTATTTTTACATTTTTATAAAAAAAAGTCCTTTAAAAAAATAAAAAGTATTTTTTAAAATTTATTTAAGTTCAAAGTTCAAAGTTGTAATGCTGTTCCTTTTAAAATTGAAGCTAAAAATAAACAAATAATAACACTAATTAGGGGATCACAACAACTAGAAAATTCCTGAGAAAAGGAAAGTTTGCACTGCTATATATTCCCTTTATTTATTTATTTTATGACACATGTATAATATGCTTAATATGGAGTAAACCTACAGTAAATGAGAAATTAGAGGGCAGGCATCTCACCAAAGTTCTCCCCACCCCAGATGTCCATGTGGGTGTCGTACTGTCCAAGATGGTTGAACCAACTCTTGTCCATTGCAAAGATACCACCGGCAATCACCGGGGTCCTAAAAAACACACACACATACACGCACATTTACCACCATCACCCTGACAGTCACTTCGTGATGGCCGGCACCATGCTGTTAGCATTTTGTTTTCGACAAAATTAGCATTACGATTCCGACAACGTTTGCATTTTCTTTACTCATGAACAGATTTTTGATGACGACATTAGGATTTTGCCCACAACAACATTAGCATTTTGTTTCCAAATGAGCTTTTTGTTTCCCACAAAGTTAACTATGTGTTTCCTTGTGAGTGAATTTTGGCTGGCAGTTACATGATAATAGCGTTAGAATTTTTCATTCTGACAACTACGGAATTTTGTTTTGGATTTTTTTTTTTCTTCAGAATTTTTTTTTTATTCCATTGTGAACAAATATTCAGCGGAGTTGTCATTTTGTTTTCAACAAGAAAGCATTTTTTTTCTGTGTGAGTGAATTTTGAATGACAGCATTTTGTTGCCTTGTGAACTGAATTTCCTCAACAGAGTTAGCATTTTGTTTCCTACAAAGGCAGTATTTTTTTTCCCAAGACAAATTTAGCCTTTAGTTTTCAAAAATATGTGCTTTTTTGTTTTGCTTGTCAATGAGTTTTTAACAGGCGGCACGGTGGCCGACTGGTTAGACCGTCTGCCTCACAGTTCTGAGGACTGGGGTTCAATGCCCAGCCCCGCCTGTGTGGAGTTTGCATGTTCTCCCTGTGCCTGCGTGGGTTTTCTCCGGGCACTCCGGTTTCCTCCCACATCCCAAAAACATGCATGGTAGGTTGATTGAAGACTTTAAATTGCCTGTAGGTGTGAATGCGAGTGCGAATAGTTGTTTGTTTATATGTGTGCTCTGCGATTGGCTGGCAACCAGCTCGGGTGTACCCCGCCTCTTGCCCGATGATAGCTGGGATAGGCTCCAGCGCTCCTGCGACCCTTGTGGGGATAAGCGGCTCAGATAATGGATGGATGGATGAATTATTAACAACAGTGTTAGAATTTTGTTTGTGCCAAATGTTGCATTTTGTTTTTGACAAAGTTAGTCATCATCTCCTTGAGAACCGAATCTGAACAACAGAGTTTTGGTTTCCAACAAAGTGAGCATTGTGTTTCGTGGCAATGTTAGCATTTTGCTTACAACAAAATAAGCTTTTTGTTTCTTTGTGAATTAATTATGACAGATATTTTAAACAAAGTTAGCATTTTCCCCCCCAACAACTTTAACATTTCGCTGTTTTGTATCCCACAAAGGTAGAGTTTTGTTTAAGACAAAGTTAGCATTTATTTTGCTGGTGAATGATTTTTCTAAGTTTTAGTCAAGTTTAGTTTAGTCTAAGTTAAGTTAAGTTTTTTATAGTTGGAATTTTGTTGTTTCCTTAAGAATTTATTTTAAATAACATTTAGCATTTTGCATTTTGTTTTTGACAAAGCGAGCATTTTTTTTTCTTGTGAAGCAAATTTGAACAACAGAGTTAGCATTTTGCTCCTGAGAGGGTTAGCATTTTTTACAAATAAAGTTAGGATTTTGTTTCCCGCAAAGTCCCGGTGAACGAATTTTAGAAAAAAAGAGTTCATATTATGTTTCCAAAAGGTTCGTAGTTTGTTTACGTGTGAACATGTTTTAAATGAGAAAGTTAGCATTTTATTTTTGACAATGACAGCATTTTGCTTAAAAAAAAAAAAGCAATTGGTTTCCAAAAACTGAGCATTTTCTTTCTAACAAAGTTAGCATTTTTTTTTTGAGCAACAGAGTTGGAACTTTACTTACAACAATCATTTGTGAAAAAAATGAACGAACGACAGACGTTTCCAACACAGTTAGCATTTTGTTACTGACACCGACTGAGCACCCCCCCCCCCCCCCCCCCCCCCCGCATTCAAACCTGATTGGCTGTGTGGGGTCACTCCTGGCCATTTTCTGTTCAAGGGGAATCTGCTCCCATTTAAAGTGGAGACTCCAGTCAAATCCTTGTGAGAAAGAAGAGAAATAAGTCACACAAACGTTATGATATCATTTTAGTTGATCATTTGAGTGTAGGGTCCCCCTTCCCATGGGCTCACCACCTGTGGGAGGGGCCATAAGGGTCGGGTGCAGTGCGAGCTGGGCGGTGGCCAAAGGCGGGGACCATGGCGATCCGATCCCCGGCTACAGAAGCTGGCTCTAGGGACGTGGAACGTCACCTCTCTGGCAGGGAAGGAGCCCAAGCCGGTGTGTGAGGTCGAATTGTTCCGACTACATATAGTCGGACTCGCCTCCACGCACAGCTTGGGCTCTGGTGCCAGTCCTCTTGAGAGGGGTTGGACTCTCTTCAACTCTGGAGTTGCCCACGGTGAGAGGCGCCGAGCAGGTGTGGGTATACTTATTGCCCCCCGGCTTGGCGCCTTTACGTTGGGGTTCACCCCGGTGGACGAAAGGGTAGCCTCCCTCCGCCTTCGGGTGGGGGGGGGGGGGGGGGGGGGGGCGGGTCCTGACTGTTGTTTGTGCCTATGCGCCGAACAGCAGTTCAGAGTACCCACCCTTTTTTCCCCGAACCCGTTGGTAGACACCAACGGTGAGGGATGCCGTCAAGCTGAAGATGGATTTCTATCGGGCCTTTTTGAGATTCGCCCGGAGTTTCTAAAGGCTTTGGATGTTGTGGGGCTGTCCTGGTCGACACGCCTCTGCAACATCGCGTGGACCTCGGGGACAGTGCCTCTGGATTGGCAGACTGGGGTGGTGGTCCCCCTTTTTAAGAAGGTGGACCAGAAGGTGTGTTCCAACTACAGGGGGATCACACTCCTCAGCCTCCCTGGTAAGGTCTATTAAGGGGTGCTGGAGAGGAGGGTCCGTCGCGAAGTCGAATCTCAGATCCAGGAGGAGCAGTGTGGTTTTCGTCCTGGCCGTGGAACAGTGGACCAGCTCTACACCCTCGGCAGGGTCCTCGAGGGTGGATGGGAGTTCGCCCAACCAGTCTACATGTGTTTTGTGGACTTGGATAAGGCGTTCGAACGTATCCTTCGGGGAGTCCTGTGGGGGGTGCTTCGGGAGTATGGGGTACCGAACCCCCTGATACGGTCTGTTTGGTCCCTGTACGACCGGAGTCAGACTTTGGTCCGCATATCCAGCAGTAAGACAGACTTGTTCCCAGTGAGGGTTGGACTCCGCCAAGGCTGCCCTTCGTCACCGATTCTGTTCATAGCTTTTCTGGGCAGAATTTCAAGGCGCAGCTGAGGCGTCGACGGGGTCCGGTTTGGTGGCCTCAGTATGCATCTCTGCTTTTTGCAGACGATGTGGTTCTGTTGGCTTCATCAAGCCGTGATCTCCAAATCTCACTGGAGCGGTTCGCAGCCGAGTGTGAAGCGGCTGGGATGAAAATCAGCACCTCCAAATCTGAGACCATGGTCCTCAGTCGGAAAAGGGTGGCGTGCCCTCGCCAGGTCGGGAATGAGATCCTGCCCCAAGTGGAGGAGTTCAAGTATCTTGGGGTCTTGTTCACAAGTGAGGGAAGAATGGAACGGGAGATCGACAGGCGGATCGATGCAGCGTCTGCAGTGATGCTTGTATCGGTCCGTTGTGGTAAAGAAGGAGCTAAGCCGAAAGGCGAAGCTCTCGATTTACCGGTCGATCTACATTCCTAACCTCACCTATGGTCACGAGCTGTGGGTCGTGACAGAAAGAACAAGATCCCGGAGACAAGCGGCCGAAATGAGTTTCCTCCGCAGGGTGTCCGGGCTCTCCCTTAGAGATAGGGTGAGAAGCTCGGTCATCCGGGAGGATCTCAGAGTAGAGCCGCTGCTCCTCCACATTGAGAGGAGCCAGCTGAGGTGGTTGCGGCATCTTATTCGGATGCCTCCCGGACGCCTCCCCAGTGAGGTGTTCCGGGCACGTCCCACCAGGAGGAGACCCCGGGGACGACCCAGGACACGCCGGAGAGACTACGTCTTTCGGCTGGCCAGGGAACGCCTCGGGATCCCCACGGATAGAGCTGGATGAAGTGGCTGGGGAGAGGGAAGTCTGGGCGTCCCTGCTAAAGCTACTGCCCCCGCGACCCGACCTCGGATAAGCGGTAGAAAATGGATGGATGGATGCATTTGAGTGTAACGGGGGGACTTCCTCCTCCTCGCCAGCTGTCTTTGCAGCTGTTCTGTTAGCACACTGTGGGATTTCAGCGTATCCTCTCACCTCCTCTCAAGTCGGCCGAGGCGGCCAAGTAAGCAAAGTTGTCCAGGCTGATGACATCGATGATAGGGCTTACCACTCGCGTATGGTCCTGCAACAACATCATCACCGACGCTTAGTAGCTGTTCCGAATATTTTGAGCTAGGTATACTCGGCTGTTGCTCCGTGCCCAGCTGTCTCCACTTACACCTGTTGTCCTATTGTTTGTATGAGACCACAAATCTATTGCTCGCAACGCAAGGATGCTCATGACACTCATAAACATGATGTGTTCAATGCGGATGACATGTTCACTCTGCTTCTTATTAACATTCTCCGTTTTCAAAAGCAGGATCCAATTTGACTCAAGGGGAATATATTGACATGTGAAAGTACCGCTTCCACAACACCACCATCATTTTTTTTTTTTTTTTTTAATTATTCAGTCCCCAAGCTAGTTTTTCACTTAGTAACTCAAAATTTGGCCTGCATGTCTGTTATGAGTAGACCCACACAAGTCTTTAAAAAATAATAATAATAAATAAAAAATTTGAAAAAACGTGCCTAAAAAGACACAGCAAATCTGCCGTTTTGGTTCCAAGTGGCCATTTTAGGGCCATTTCATCTTGTTCCAGGGTTCCACGGAATGCAGTATATAAGTAGCAACATGACGAGTGGCCGCCATCTTTGTGGAATTTGGGGGGGGGGGAAACATGGAATGAGCACTTCAAACGCCTCTAAAATCCTCCATAACAAATAAATTCACCAAAAAAAAAAGATTGCTGAGGACTCTTCTAGTGCCCACACTACTCTTTTCACCAATCATGTTCCATTTGCACTAGTTAAGTCGAGCTTTCAGGGCTTTTAGTGATGCCGTCTGAAACGTCAGTGTAATTTTGACGTGCCGACGTCTCGGATTTTCAAACCAGCTTTTCTATAGGCGCTATCACACAAAAAAAGTTCCCCGAAAAGGCAATTTTTTTTCTTAACACAAAAACCTCAATTTCTCCAGAAACCATCATCCGATTTTCAAACTTCTTGCTGCGTTGTACTCAGGTTGAAGTGGACATTTTCTGACCAAAAAAAACATTTAATAACCAACTTAAGCTGTTTCTCCATGTGTTTTGTATACATGGACTGTGAGTGCTTGTGCGTGTGTGTGCGTGTGTGTGTGTGGGTGTGTGTGTGTGTGTGTGTGTGTGTGTGTGTAGAAGTGCTGGGAGGGGGAAACAGCATTCCCTGGCGGTCTGCCTAATCCAATTGGTGGGAATTTTTCTGCTGCATTACAAAAAGACAGAAAAGAAAGAAAAACAACATGCAGCCTGCAGGGGTTTTGTGAACTCTGTATCATTACACAACACAACGAAATAACACACAGAAAACGTGTGTGTGTGTGTGTGTGTGTGTGCGTGTGTGTACCTCCTTGACGCGCTGAATCATTGGCTGCAGCCAATCAGTGTTCACCTCACAGTGGCTGTCCAAGAAAGTCAAGACGGGGGCCGAGGCGGAGTTGGCTCCTCGAACGCGGGACCGGATAAGTCCTAAGGGGACGAGGACGTTAGCGTTTTGTCCCGTTAGCATTTTCTTTCAGACAAATTCCGCATTTTGTTTCCATGTAAATGAATTTTGAATGACAGGGTTAGCATTTTTCCCCAACTAAGATGACAATTTGATTCCAACAAAGTTAACATTTTGTTTTTGACAACATTATCATTGTGTTAAGAATGAATTTAACATTTCATTTTTGACAAAATTAGCATTTTGCTTCCAACAAAAGTTTGCATTTTGTTTCATAAAAAATTATTTTCATGTGATTGAATTTTAAATGACGAATGTTATCATACTAGCCAACCAAAGTCAGCATTTTTCTTCCAAGAGTTAGTATTCCATTTTTAACAAAATTAGTATTTTGTTTTCAGCAAATCAAGCATTTTGTTTCAGAGAAATTTTGCATTTTGCGTCCAACAAAGCATTTTTTTTTTTACAAAATTCACAAATAGTTGAATTAATTTTGTTTCTCCAATTTTAAGTATTTTGTTCCCAACAAAGTTCATATTTTATTTCCTTGTGAACAAATTTTGAACATCACTGAATTATCAATTGGCCTCCAAAAAAAAATGCCTTTTGCTTCCTTGTGAACACATTTTGAACGACAGTTAGCATTCTTTTTCAAACAAGGTAAGCATTTGTTTTCTTGGATCTCCAATGAAAAAAATGCTTTGAATCATTTAGTGCTAGCCCTCCCAGTTAACATGGATATTTGACTTCTAAAGCCGTCAGTGGCACTGAATGTGTTAAGGTCCAATGCCAATAAATAAATAAAAAAATTAAAATATATATATATATATATATATATATATATATATATATATATATACAATCTTTCATGTCCTTTTATCGCGTTGGCAAGATCATTTGGGTTGGAAATACCAAGGATGCCCAATACCAAGCTATTCTATTTCATCTTTTATCCCTGGCAGATGAGACAGCTTCATTCATATTTGATATGAAAACAAGCTTTGCACTGATTGGATTGCTTTTCTCCTTAATTTGATTACGGCGTGTAACTGCGACAGTAGTGCAGGTACTTAAATATTGATGAGCGAAACTACGTCACAACGACGGCAAATTCAGATTCTGTGGTTTGCAAGCAGTTTGGTGTTCAAAGACTATCGCGTTCAATCGAGAAACCGCATTCACGTCAAGCTAAAACCAGGTCAGACTCATTTTGACATAAGTTGTAAAACTGTATGGGAAAATGGATTTTGATGGCATAGGACTTTTAAGCTTTAGCACAAAGTCTTTCGGGGGTGGGAGGAAGACAAAAAAAAAAAAAAAAAGAAGGTGTCTCTTTTTCCAGACCGTGGTCACGAACACCTCGAGAGGTTTGGAGTGGCGATGTGGATGTCAAATGGTGCGCGGTTGACAAAAGCTCGGGGAAAGTCTGTTGTCTTGTTGTGCATATTTGGTCCATGATGTATTTGTGTGTGTGTGCGCGCGTGTCCGTGCACGCCGTGAGGCCTCCGGCAGCACTAACACGTGCTGACACGCCGTCGCCTCTTGTTTGCACGGCGCTACAGCAGGACAATTTTCGACACCTTTTGTCACCTTTTTCGCTTCATCAGTGACGCGACGTTGCCAAAGCTGCTTTGCGTTAATGACACACACACACTTACCCTCTCTCCTGCCGTTCCTCAGGCAGCGCACTTTGGGGATCTGTGCGAGCAGCTGGCAGTCGTCGGCTGAGGAAGACAAACAGATTGTGTCGAGGCGGAGGACACACAATCACACACATGCACGCTCACGTTGCATAAACTCTGCAGTCAGCACCAACTAGACATATAAAAAAGGTCTGCCATTTTGGTTTGAAGTGGCTCTGTCATGCGCTTTAGATTATTATTTTTTTTAATTCAGCCCCAAATCCAGTTTGAGTTCGCAACATGACATTTTGGAGGCAAGTCGATCATGAGTAGACCCACATAAAAGAATACATGCTCGAAAAGACAGAGGATGTCTGACATTGTGGGTTTAAAACTACCATTTTGATTCAATAGCGCCCATGAGAATTGTTTAAAACAAATTAAAACATTCTCCTTAGGCAATTTCCCTTAATAACAAAATTTGTCTATCATCATTTGACCCACAAAAAAGTCTGAAGATATCATGCTCAAAAGACAAACAAATCTGCCATTTTTCTTCAAAGTGTCCATTTGGAGACTGTAGCACCCTCTAAAAACAAATCAATAAATATATTTTAAAAATTCCAAAACTCAGATCAGAAAATGGAACACACTTTGACAAAATTGGCTTTTGATTCCCTGACAATATTTGCATTTTCCCACTGACAAAGACAGCTTTCTTTTTTTTTGCTTGTGAACTTATTTTTAACCACAGAGTTAGAATTTTGTTCACGACAAGGCTAGCATTTTTTTTATTTTTTTTAATGACAAAGTTTGCATTTTGTTTTCTTGTGAACTAATTTTGGACAGCAGTTAGTGTTTTGATTTCATCAAAGTTAACATTCTTGTTTCCTTATGAACACACTTCAAAAGACAAAGTTAGGATTTGTTTTTTGACAAAGTTAAAAGTTCCCCCGCCTCCCTGTGAACACATTTGAATCACAAACATTTTATTTTCTTGTGAACACATTTTGACGAGCACCGTTAGCATTATGTTTTTGACAAAGTTAGCATTTTGTTTATTTGTGAGCAAATTCAAAACAACAAATTTATATATTAAATGATTAGGTTAACAAAAGCGTTTTGTGTCATGGTGTTGTTGTAATTCCAGTAATACGTTTAAAAAAAAAAATGCCACAGTTTCGGCATGAGACTTTTGTTCAGGTATGAGGACAGACACACGTACACACACACAGCACACACAAAAACACAAACACACACACACGAGCTGCTTAGTATTAAGAGCACGAGTGTGAACCGACTGATGCATTGTGGGTATGTCCTGGTGTCCTCGTCCTCCTTGCTAGCAATACATCCTTCCACACTTGTAATCCTCCCTGATTGAATGAGATGTACGCACTACTGTTTTTTTATACGGCTTATATCACACAGTGTGCACATACGCGCGTGTGTGTGTGTGTGTGTGCGCATGTGTTCTTGTTCACTGCTGTTACACACGGCCACACCACATACTTTTTGGTGTCACTTCATAAATAGCACATAGCTAGCGAATAGCGAAAAACTGCAAGTAATTGACACCCTGCTTTAAAAATGTGACGATGTTAATAAATGAAACCACAAATGTGACATAGAAAGCTTGTCACTCAGTTGAGCTGTATCACTTCAAAATACAGTGGTGCCTCGACTTAAGAGTTGAATTCATTCCCTAGCCAGCTTCGTACCTCAAAACTCTTATCTCAAATCATCTTTCCCCACTGAAATGAATGGAAATGCCATTAATACATTCTAGGCCTACAAAAAAAAAAACACACAAAAACACACACACCAATTTGTGGGTGTTTTTTTAAGAAGAAAAAATTTACTTACAGTATTGCGCCTTCTGGTGTGTGCACCATGGCCACCACGAGGCAGTATAATACAGACATACTGTACATAATACACCAAGAGTTCCACCTCTAAGTGACTCAGGAAACTGCAGTGGTATTCGTCATTTTTTGCAGACGGTAATGAATATATGCCTGTGATTATTGCTATGTTGTCTATCTACACGTTTGTGTTCAATATCCATTGCTTTAAGTGTTATAACTACCACAACGACGATGCTAGTTTCGAAAGGCTGTCTATGGTGCTTTGCATCATCTGTTAGCATTAAGTTAGCGGAATTTCATAGGTTATGTGGTTTGGTGAAATATATAAAGTTTAATTCCCCTTTTTTTTGTATGTATAACACAATCACTGCTATTGACGGCTTTAGAAGTCAAATATCCATGTTAACTGGGAAGGCTGGCAGTGAATGAGTTAAACTTGAACTGGGAACGAATATAAAAAGCTTAAAAGAAGCAACTGGCTTCTTTTTGGAAGAATTGAGAATTCTAAGAATTAAATGACTACAAATCATGAAGCCGAGTGTTGATGGTATTGGTGGTAATCAACAGCAGCTAAGAGCGTAAGGAGCCCGAGGCGTGCCAATCTCGTTGACGGTTGACGGTTGACGCTGTGCTAATTATTCCGCTCTGCACTAGTCGAACATGAGCTAATGGTTCACACGCGCCGTAACGGCCTCCGCATGCATGCTGAGTGTGCAGCTGAGTTACAAGCAGACACGCTGAGAGGCGACACAGCCAACCACGCGTTTAAACACATTTGCGTATTAGCAGCTCCAATTAGTGCTGGTTTTATATGGAAATAACAAAATACCAGGAGCACTACAATACGCTCTCCTGCTACTATTCACTTTTTTGCATGCCAAGGAATATTACAGCCAATGTGTTTTTCGAGAAGAAGCTCGTAATTAAACTGCCGAGAACTACAGTGGGCTAAATCATATTGACCGAAATCTGAGGAAAACCACAATTTCTGCAAAACCAAGTACCCAAAAGAAGTAATCATTGCCATATAATTTAGCAAAATATAACTAACCGAGAGTTTGTTGCAGCCATAAACCTTGAAATCAATCTCCTGCCAAATGGCAAAATTAAGAGTTAACCCTGGCGAGTTGTCAGTGGCTCAATTTAAGGTGAAAAAAGTGCAGTTTTATACAAATGAAGCCATAATATTATGAGAATAAAGATGTAATTAAATTATGAAGAAAAATCAAGAATACATTTCTAATATTATTAGAATAAAGTCAGAATTTATTAGAATAAAGTTGTCATTTTAATGATTAAAAAGTCAAAAAAAATGGAGAATAAGTCGTATTATTAATAGCATAAGGTTGTATGTTAATGATTTTTTTTAAATGGTAATTTTAGAACAATATTGTCATAACTACAAGTAATGACAATTCGTTGAGAATAAATATGTAATTGTAATTTTAAAAAAAGTCTAATTACACGAGAATAATGTATTTTAATAATTTCTTATGAAAAATGATTTTTGTTTTTTAATTGAATGATGTCACTGACAATGAGAATGACGAAGTCGTGATTTTAGGAGAATACAATTGTATGAGGAAAACTGGATAGTCTAAGAATGTAGCTGTAACGTAATCATAGAAAAAAGTCGTAATTCGAGGACAGTCTACAAAAATTATGAGAAGTCGTAAGTTTTTACACTAAATCCGATTTTCACGAAAAAAACGGCATTACTGTAAGTCCTAATTTTTTAAATTTCGTGATAAAAAAAAATAAAAAAATCCTGCAGAGTTGACTGCAGAGAAAGGACAGGGAGAGGCGGCAGCTGAGCTGATGTTGATGAGATGTGAGCAGTGGAAGGCAAAAGAAGGAGGCAACTGGGGAGAAAGTGTAATCCTGTGAAGGCTCCACTTAATCGCTTGGCCTCATCAAGGACACGCCTGCCCTCACAGTGCACTTGCTAACACGCTACATGCCAACTTCCAAATAGCGTGGCCCGGAACATTCATTCATCTCCATAACTACAGAGAGTGCCGGGCAGGATAGAACTTGAACAACTGCATTTTTATTTATTTTTTTAATCAAAAAATAATTTAAAAAAACACTAACCCAACTTAATGATTGCGCCATTACGTTGAAATTGCATAACATTTCTCCTTTGAGACTATGTTTGTTGACTTTATTCTCATCGAATTGCAACTTGTTTCAATCATTAAACTACACGTTTTTTTTCTCCTAAAAGTATGACATTTTTATAATTAAAGTGCCACTTTATTCTCGTACAATTATTATTTTTATTCTAAAAATACATTATTAAATTTAAACTTTTTCCTTTTAAAATAAAATGTCAATTTGCATTAAATTAAGAATTTATCCTCAAAAACTAGAACTTTATTGTCAAAAATTAAAAATGTATTTTCATAAAATTATCATTTAATTTTGAAAGAAATGACAACTTTTTTTCATTAAATTGTTACTTATTCAATTATTACATGACGACTTTGCGCCGTAAACTTATGAATGTAATCTTATGAAACTGCAACTTTTCTTTATTCTCATCAAGTTAGGACGATTTTAACATTTATTAAAGTGTAAAAACAAGCTGATCACTGGATAACAAAACCAAAATGATGTAAAACTACTCACTCTTTGCTATTTGGTGTTAGCGCCCATATGATTTTGGGCAGCCAGAAGCGTTCCTGCGTGGCACTAAGCTACACTTGCATGCTCACTGAGCAGAAGTCAGGTGAGATTTGGTTCCAACTCACCGTCGGAGCTGAAGTCGTCGATCAGGATGATTTCGTGAATGAGCTGCGGAGGACTCCGCATCAGGACGCTGCCGGGAAACGAGGATGAAACGTTGCATATGCAGATGAGCGTGGCCAAGGCTAAACGCTAACGAGGGTCCATGGCGTTATTACCTCTTGACGGTGCGCAGCAACGTGGAGCGAGCCTCGTTGTGGAAGGTGATGACGACGCTGGTGGACGGAAGGTCGACGTCATAGTTTAGAGAAGCGCACCTGAGGGGAATAAACACACCTTACAACTTTTGTACGTCTCATAATGATAGACATGCCTACACTGAAAAAAAGTAACAATTTTCAGTTGCACATGATTAATAAGGAATAAACTTCATGTAACCCCCCCACCCCCTTTTCCTCGAAAATAAACAATGAATGTTAGTTTTACACATTTTAATCATATGCAACCGTTGTACATGTTCGAATTACGTACATTTAAACGACTTTTTTTTTCACTGTAGTCTTTAGTTGTTAAGTGAAGCTAGCCAGAATGCGTTATTAGTGTGTTTTATGTGATGATTATTAGTCCAAGTTATGCATATAGATTGATAATTTCTTCGTATTTTTGTCGCTTCAAATGAAAATGACATTTTGTTTGGAATATTACAGTACAATCGCGAGAATAGTAAAGAATAAACGAGACAAATGAATACAAAAGGAAAAAAAATGAACAAATACATTCGAATTGACCAATTTCAGGGTGGGAAAAAAATAATGCAATTCTTATTTCAATCAATTCACCAATCATTTCATATCTTTTAATGTATATACAACATTGTTTATTTAACTAATTCCATGTTATTATTGACAATAAATCAGCTTACTAATTAGTAAATGATATAATCGAATAGAAAAGGAATACAAAATGACAAAATACATTTGAATTAACCAATTTTATGGGAAAAAAACCAGCAAGAATCAACGCAACAAATACGACAGGATATAAATGCACGTTGGGTGGGATTAAAAAGACCCCCCAAGCTTGTGTTGAAGTGTCATGAGATGGTGTCGTGTGGCGTGCGAGTGTGTGTGTGTGACCTGTAGTGTCTGGTGTCCCTGAGCGGTCGCTGCGCTCCGAGCCGGTGGCTCTCGATGACGTTGAAGGCGTGCTCTCTGTACGGGTCGTCCCCGGGCTTCAGCTGCTTGGCGTCCAGGTACTTGTTCTCGTCCAGGCTGCCCAGCAGAAGGTCCTGATGCTCGCCACGCGGGGGCTGGCTCACCTGACGAGTGTGTGACACATGCACACGCGCGCGCACACACACACACACACACACACACACACACAGAAACAAAACCTTTTGATGAACTCCAAAACACAGTGGGTGCGAGACCGTAAACGTAAATGGAGACTAGAAATGTGTGCTGGCAGACAACCACAATGTAAAAAATAAATAAATAAATACATAAATGAAGATGTGACACAAGTATGTGTCCTTAGTTGAACATGTAAAAAAAAAAATATTTTCGTGTCTTTCCAGAGATGCTCAATTGGGTTTAAGTCAGGGTTCTGGCTGGGCCATTCAAAAATAGTCACGGAGTTGTTCTGAAGCCACTCCTTCGGTATTTTAGCTGTGTGCTTAGGGTCGTTGTCTTTTTTGAAGGTGAACCTTCGGCCCAGTCTGAGGTTCTGAGCACTCTGGAGAAGGTTTGCATCCAGGATATCCCCGTACTTGGCCGCATTCGTCTTTTCTTCGATTGCAACCAGTCTCCCTGTCCCCGCAGCTGAGAAAACAAACACAGCATGATGCTGCCATCACCATGCTTCACTGTTGGGATTGTATTGGACAGTCCCTTGTTGTCTCCACAGATACCGCTTAGAATTAAGGCCAACAATTTCTACCTTGGCGGCACGGTGGACGACTCGTTAGCGCATCTGCCTCGCAGTTCTGAGGTGCGGGGTTCAAATCCCGGCCCCGCCTGTGTGGAGTTTGCATGTTCTCCCCGTGCCTGCGTGGGTTTTCTCCGGGCACTCCGGTTTCCTCCCACATCCCCAAAACATGCATGAATTGAAGACTCTAAATTGCCCGTAGGTGTGAATGTGAGTGCGAATGGTTGTTTGTTTCTATGTGCCCTGCGATTGGCTGGCAACCAGTTCAAGGTGTACCCCGCCTTTCGCCTGAAGATAGTATAATCAGTATAATCAAACACTGCTAACTCACAAATTTAACTACGTAGCTAACCAACCAAATAAATTACTGTCACTAACAAATTAACTGTCTATCTAGGTAACTGTATCATGAACTAATTAATGGATGAACAAATTAACTAACAAATTAACTGACCAACTCACAAATCAACTAACTGACTAATTCACTCAACTAAGTCACTATCTAACTAACTAACTCATGAATGGACAAACCAAACTTACAAACTGCAGTATCGAGCCGATTAACCAACTCCGATGCTAACTCATGAGCAAACAACCTAGGTAGCTAATTAACTAGCAAACTAACAAACAAACTCACTTACGACTAAATGCATATTGCAGGACTGTCAATCATGTAAATGTTCAGTGTGCAGGATAATGTTTATTATGTATGACGATTTGAAATTTTGGTCAAATTTTAGCAAGAATCGCATAAGGTTTTTGTCGTTGCTGTTTTTCTTGTTTGCTTTTGCGGGCCACATAAAATGACGGGACGGCCTTGAGTTTTGACACCTGTGATGTAACAGCTCAAGTGGGCGAGATAAAAGCACAGAGTGGGCACAATGTGACCCGTGGACCAGAATTTGCCCCCACCCCGGTTTAAAATCTGCTCATTGAAGGACGCAAACACAAAGCGATGGACTGTCGGTGAGAGTCGCTGTCGGTGACTGAATGCAATTTGTCTTTTTTAGTCCACTTGCAAGCAGACAGCGTCTTCATGTTTCATTCATGCCCGCCCCGCAGCCGACCCGCTACGATGGCTCGCCGAGGGACGTGCGGCGCTCAAACACATTTTTGGGGGGTGGGTGTTGGTTTTCTCAGTGTGCTGACAAAGGTGAAGGACCTCGGCGTGCGGGGAGAGTAAAGAGAGCGCTCGCCTTCCGAAGGGCAGCTGCGGTTGCATCAGGTTTTGCGCGGATTCCAAGCCGCTGTGAACTCACATTCCAGTCTTCAATTAACCTTATATGCGTGTTTTTTTTTGGGGAATGCAGGAGGAAGCCAGAGTGGAAGGCCGAAGCCGGGATTCGAACCCCGGCTTGAGATACGAGCGCTGCAGGATGGCAGTGAACGCACTTCAACTCACTTCAGAATGAGCAGCACTTTGGCAAATAGTAAACATTTCATCAAAAAAAAAAAGAAAAGAGGTTTGGAGCTGTTTTCTCCCACGTCCAGTTTACTGTCAAACTAAACATCAAACAAAGAGAATTACACCTTGTGTATTTAAAACAAGCAAATTACGTTGCCTTCAGAACGGCCTCTGCTAGCTTATTGCTAACATAAATTGCAAAATGCCATTGAGATTCTAACGGTTAGCATCGATAGTTGCGGTTTACAACCCTTTCAGCAACGGCTACTTTAACACAAATGGTGGAGCAACACATGTAGAAAAATAATATAACACTACTCACAGGCATATATTCTTTGTCCTCTACAAAGAAAAATGACAAATATAACAGCAACTTACTGAGTAATAGTAGAAGAAGAAGAAGTTTATTCTACTTCCTTTGTGTCTGCATGACTGTTTTATATAGTACTTTCCCGGTGGCCAAGGAAGGAGCAGCATGCTTAATTTAATCATGATGCACAAATTTGATTTATGTTATTACTCCATGTTCTTATAAGGAAAGAACAATATTTTATCAACGAAAAGACCCAAAGCATTTTTTGGAGGGGAGAGGGGTGGGGGCGTAACGAATTAAACTCGTATCTCAAAGCACCACTGCATCATGCCAGAATGCTGCATAAATGTCCTAAATACGCAACATGGGTCGGTACATTGTTGGGTGTGCGCGAGCTCCTCCTGCAGCACTTTGGCTTGTTTTTACCCCGGGCCGAAGGTGCGTTCACGGGCACCTGAAAGCAACGCGACATACTGAGCTGGCCCTGCGTGCAACCCGAGAGGCGTCCACCGCGAAACAAAAGAGCATAACACCGAGGACGCAGGCATGCAGGGAGCTCCAGGACTTAGGGAAAGCCTCTTACACAGGTGCTTGCGCCACCATCACGCACATGCAGGCCCCGCAAAATAACCCCCCCCCCCCAAAAAAAAAAAAAACATCCTCAACATCATGCATGCAGCACACACCTTCCCGCAGTATAAATCCCAAGAACGTAATGACTCACAATAAGCGGGATGGTCCTGTCGTCCCGATGGAGCTCCAGGCGCCCTCCTCCCAGGTGCGGGTGCTTCCCGGCGGACGAGGGCGCAGACGCCGCCGCAGACGCCGCCCCCGCCGCCGGCTTGCTGTCCTGCCACAGGTAGTAGAAGGTGCCCAGGATCCAGGCGACGGTCAGGATCGCGATGGCGTTGGCCCGAATCCTGCGCATGGTGAGCCCATACGCAGGAGCGGACCGGGGCGCGGGGGGTGGCGCTCCGGAGCCCTGGGACGGACGAGGCGGGCGTACCACAGCCTCCTCTTCGTCCTGCTCAAGGAGGGAGAGAACGACAGAGAGAGGAGCGTCGATGGCGATGAAGGAGAAAGGAGAAGAAGAGGAAGAGGAGGAAGAGGAGGAGGAGGAGGAAGAGGACGCTCGCTGCCTCCCTGCCTGGGATGGAAGGCTGGACTGGATGGAGGCTTGCGCGGCCCTAGCGCCGACTATCTTTTCCAGGGAGAAAGCACAAGTTACAGTTCATTTGGAAGTCAAAAGTTTACACACCCACGTTCAAAGGCCAGGTTTTTGTGGTGTGAAAAAAAAAAAGACTGCACCATTGTTATGTCCTATAACATGTACAGGTCAATAAAAAAAATAAAAATCTGTATTTTCAAGAGGGAACGAAAAAATAAATAACTGAGTCACTCTTACAGCTGAGGATGTGGCCGTGTTCAGAATTCACCAATCACATTCAAACTCATCTTAAGATCGCTGTTGTGTGAAAATAGAAAAAGGTTTTCTAAATTTGACACACCGATGTGTTGTGAACACGTCTACCAAATTGGGATGACTAAACACATTTTTTTTTTTTTAATCAAGTACATAAAACGAGACTTCAAAATCATGAAAAATGACCTTCTTCCACCTGGCAGACGGGTAGCAAACATACAGGAACAACAATTAAATATATATTTTTTTAAAAATGTGCGCGCCTTGACCACCTGGGGGCAGCAGAAGATTGGAGAGTCAACTCCTCTATTGGCTTCTCAGCACCACAGTAAAATTAGCAGGTTCTTCGCAGAGGATAAACAAAACATGCCTGTGAGTCATGCTATATTTCTACGTGTCACCGCCACTTCGATGCTAATCGTAAGCCCGTTTGCCTACGATGTTTACCCATTACACGGTATGTTTAGCATTAAGCTAGCTATAGCCACACAATGCATCACAATATCAATGTTGCTCCAGTTGTATCCGTGAGAAATAACAATGCAATTACATCAATGTTGGATCGGAATGTACCGCAGCAGGCGAAATGTTCTTTTTTTCCGGCTCAGATTGCTCAAGCGCAGCTCATGAAGTGTTTCGTGACTGTATTAGATCTTTCCACACATGACTGGACAGCAGACGAACACATGTCAGTGAAACACTTTATCTACTGACTTATCACTTTTACTTATTAAAAAAAATGTGGGTAGTTCGGCAGCCGTCTGCAGAGCTCGCGGAGGTCGTCCGTGCACACGCAGTTTAAACTCGCATATTTGCGATTAACTGAGCCACTGGGAACTAGCGTGGGCTAACGTATCATACCAAGATTAGCAATATTGCGACACACCGTATCAACAGTTTTTACGGTGCATTATTGACACAGCTGGATTAAATATTATTGTGATACTACATTGTTGTTGTCCTGACACTAGTTATATATCTTTTCATATTATTGGTTAACAATAAGTACCAGGGTACTTCCAGGTAGCAAAAACGTAACTGACTGCAGCTGACTTGAACTCAAAATGATGACAAACGTCGTGTTTGGGTTTGTCACCAGATATACTAGAGGTGGAAGTAACAATAAACAACTGGTGAACATAGTTGCAGAAGTGTCCACACCCAAATAACTTCAAACAAACTTCAGATTTAGTCGGCTCTCCTGGCATTTCTTTGCTTTGTACATTGAATTTTGAATCGTTTCATTTCTTTTTTTTATATATATAAAACATTTACTTATCAGTGTTGGTTATACGAAATGATATTGTCTAAATTGTGCACATTTGTCATTAGGTCAACATGGTATGATATGGTGATTTTCCATATGGTGTACACATATTCAAGCAAATATATATACGTGTATAGTATTACACATAAACACACTATACACTACACATTTCCACATATAAACACACTACAAATTATTAGATATTTTTTTACAAAGGTAAATTGAAAAAACATCAACGATAAAGTTGCATACACAGTTTAGACACATGCTGTATTGTTAGGGTTGTGGCGCTGGTTGAAATCTCCCCATTCAAACTCTGAAAGAAGGAAAATAAGAAAAGACAATCAAAGCAGCAGCGGGCAGCGAGGGCGGGACACCACAGGAAGGAAAGCTCAGACGTCCCGCTGAAGATTACTGGGTGCACACTTGTGCGGTTTGCAGCGAGGTCAAACCCCAGTCCACCGTCAACGCCTCCACATTCTCGTCTCAACTCTGATGATGATGCACGCATATGCGTGAAAAAAAATGTTACTTCATATCTGAGATGACTTGAAAAAGAATGTTGGCGAGGGAACGGCTCGGATTATTACCACACTTTCCCCAATGCTTGTTGCTTGGCAGAATTTGTGCTTAACTTAAAGACGACAAGAAAAAACAGCGACAACTAAAAACACACAGTTACCACCAGCAACAACAAGAAAAAACACGCTCAGAAAGAAAAACACCAGCCAAAAACATGGCCAACTAAAAAAGGTTAAGGGACTATTAAAAAAAAAAACAAAAAAAAAAACAAGGAATACAAATATGATCCCAATAATAACATCAAATCAAAACACTAAACCAAATCTATACACCAAAAGCATGGCCTATCAAAAATAAAAACATGGTCAATAAAAATGTCAAATTACATTTTAAAAATACCAATAAAAAAAACTGACCAAAAAAACGAAACTAAACAAAAGATAGTCTATTAAACAATATGGCCAATTTAATAATAAAACGGTCCCCAAAAAAAAAAGCATGGGCAATTCAACAATAAAATGTCAAACTTTTTGCCACACAAATAGGGTAAAAAAGGGGCACATAGGGTTAAAAGTGGGGCCCCCGGTTTGGCCAGGTCTGCACGCACACGCTGACATGAAATTTCTACATGATAACAGTGCAAAGTGTGTGTGTGTGCGTGCGTGTGTATCTGCTATGCAAACAACAGTATTGTCAAAGAGCAAAGCGGCAATATTTGGACACAAGTGATTGTTTTTTGTTTTTTTTGGGGCTTCCCATGATGCCTTGCTGCAGCTGCACACATCAGAGGGTCGATACCAACAAGAGATTTTTTTAGTAAGTCCAGTCAAGCGCGACATCTAAATTTACACTGCAACCAGAAGAACACACAAACACACACACACACTTTTCCTCCATCGGAAACAATGGAAATAGATTTAGTCTGTTCTAGAGTCAAACTGTCATCGTAGCCATAAAACAATTCTTAACTGTACAGGCACATATATGTAGGAATATAGGTTGAAAAGGCTTTTGAAATCATTGTATTCTGTTTTTATTTATGTTTGACACAACATCCCAACTTCACTGGAATTGGGAATTGTAAAACAACATTGCCAATAAAAAAAATAAACAAAAAACATGGTGGAAATAAAAAACACCCAATTATTATTATTAAAAAAGAAGACAAATTTAAACAAATTTAAATTTCATAATATAATTTGCTAAAGAGCAAAAACAAAAACATGGTTTTAGAATACCAAGTTAATAATTTTAGAAAAACAAGACCTATTTGAAATAAATGAAAAAAACATGGTAGAGAAAAAATATTAAAAAAAAAAAAAAATGCCCAATTATAAAACAAACAAAAAATAGGGCCAGAATAAATTTGACAACAAAACATTTCCAATTAGAGAAAAAGACACACAAAAACTACATAAACAGCCCAGTTAAAATAAACTAAACAAAAACATGCTTTACAAAAAAAAAACAATATAAGAAATACATTTTAAAATATGAAAAAACAAAACAACCCCCCCACCCCCAAAAAAAACAGTACGTTGGCTTTCATTTTCACGCCGTCTGTCCGACAATTATACACCTAATCTGCACTTAGAAAATGCATTCTATCATAACCTCATGAAATATTTTGTTTTCGTCCAAGGTGACAAAGCAAGATGTCGATCACTAATGAATCTATTTAGAATGGATTATCCTAAAGATATTTCGTCGAATAAAAATTTCAATTTTGAACTAAGTGGATGGCATAAATCGTACAGGATTTGAGACAGCAAAATCCGCCTTTGCTAAATGGCTAGCATTCGCGATTAGCATTAGCACTAGCAATTACCAATTTAAGTAAAAAAATTTAAAAAAACGTTAACTTCCATTCAGCTCGCTCATACATCATGTTATATGTACATTACATTACACATCTAATAGTGTCTTAAAAATCACTTACAGGCGCTTCTCTTGTCGTTTTTTGGCAATGTTTTTCACGGGCTCAACAGTGCGTCCGTCTTCAACAAATGTCCGTGCGCTAAACACGCCGAGTGGCCAAACGGTTCCGGGTGGTACCCATATGCTTTTATTAACATTTTATATTGCCTCGAGCCAGACATTTTCACATGAGGAGGAGGAGGTGCGCACCCTCCTTCCTTTTATATATATATATATATATATATATATATATATAAACTTTAACCTCATTAGAAAAACTTCAAGAGCGTGAAAGCCTGTTTGGACACATCACGTTAAGTCACACCTTCTAGATACAGTGGGTATAAAAAGTCAACACACCCGTTTCGGAGTCTTTATGATATGAAAACTGAGACTACGATAAAGGATGCGGCTACAGAAATGTCAGGAAACGTCTACTAGAAGGACTGAAATTTATTTGGGGTTAATCAAGGGACCATTTCAATGGTGGCAGTTTCGACCATTCCCCATACGAAAAGCATCCATACTCCAAAAATTGAAGCGCTGTTAAATACATTTTCAGTTGCACTGTGCGCATCCGGAAAGTATTCACCAGCGTTTCACTTTTCCCACATTTTGTTCTGTTCCAGGCTTATTCCAAATTGGTTACAGTCTGGAACGCGCACTTTCATGGCTGCGTCAAAATCTTGCCTTTTGCTAGGCTGTGCGTGAAGGACAAAATAAATCTTGGTTCCCTTTGCCGACTGCGTGGAAACTCTGCGTGAACGGATTTCGGGGTAAGGGGAACCTCTATGAAGTGAATCCAATGAATCACGGGCTGGTTTTAACATGTGTGGAAACTGTTCACCGAATTCCCGTCTGGACACGCACGCACACAAACACACTAAAATGCACACTTACACGTTTGCTCTTTCATAGACACACACACACTAACAACTACACTTATTTTCCTCCACACACTTACACACTCTGACAAACACACTTTCTCACACAGACAGTCACAGACCCTACACTCTCACACGAACACAAAGCGAGCCGCACAGTGGAAAGCATAATCCCAATTGCTCATCACATCATCAATATTAGCTCAATGCAACCAATCCCTCATTGAAACACAGGAGATGTTTTTAAGGCGTCCAAGTCTGGGTGGGATCAAAACCCTAACAGTCTATTTTCCACACACATAGGTCCACCTTTTGAACGCATGAGAACATCCCAGCCAGTTTCCCCACTATTGACCATCTGAGCAGCACCTGAGGGTTTTTACAGGAGAGACGGAAAGACGGCAGATTCCACGTGAAAGCACCAGTTGGTGGGAAGTGACATCATCGGTTGCCAGGGGGGAGTGAGGAACGTTGCTGTGCGGGGTCGTGTAGGTCCAGCTGGCACGCCTCGGTGACAGCTGGGTGTTTGCCTTCCAAACCGCCACACCATCATGATGATGATGATGATGATGATGATCGCAGACTATTTGAGAAAGGTGCTGACTCATGGGAACGACGTTGCTTTGGAACGAAAGCTTTCATCGAGTGCAGGATTTGAAGAAAAAAAAGTTAGTAAATTGGTACAAACATTTAAAAACAAGTTTAACGACAATAAAAAAAAAAAAACAATTTGGCTAAAATGTATATCAGCCACCTGGCCGTTTTCATTTAGAGAATTTAGTACAATTTAGTAGTACAAAAAGGTAAATCACTGCAATTAGTACAAATGTATTTCGATTTAAAACAAAAAAATAGAAATAAACTGACAAATTGTAAGCAAAATTGACATGTTTTGACTGGGTTTATAATTGAGTAAAATGTTATAGCAACTATGCACATTATTTTTAAGCATGTCTGCCTTGTTTGTGGATTGTGTTTTGTAGGGAGGGAGCACAACAAGTACACAAAATGAATTGAAAATTGACACAAAGGGAAGGAAAAATGCTAATGTACGCAAGCTCGACACAAAAAAAAAATAAACGGTTGCGGTAGGATTCGCTATTTTGTGAGGAGGAGCACTTTATCGCTCAAAATGGAAATAAAACGGACTTCAGATGAGACTCCAAATGGACTCAAAAAAGATTCAAAGTGGACTCCAAATTGTTGAAAAATGGTCACAAATAGGACTCCCAATGAACTTAAAATGGACTACTCAATATGAATTCGAAATTGACTGAAAATGAATGCAAAATGGATAGAAAAAAAATCAGTGGCGTGCAAAGGGGGGCATCAATCGCCCCCGCCGTTGATTGGTATGCGGGGGCATACAACTTTGATCAGTTTAGATTTAGATTGTACAAAATTAGGTGCTAATATTATCTCTCTTACTAAACGAGCCCACATATTACACAGTAAAACTCAAACAAAAATGCCCTGTGTTTGCACATGAAGAACACGCTTTATGCAATGGATTTGCTGTTACTTTATTGAGTCTGGAGGATAACAGTCAAACATCCTGCTGCAAAATGTTTATTAGAAATGAAAGCCAGACAAACACACTTGAAAAGAAGTTACAAAAGTGTGTAAACATTTACAGTAGGCGTGTCAGATGCGGTGAGGCGGTCCAAACAAGTCAATCAGACATTCATAGCTCGTAACAGTGTGGGTTTTTTTGTGTTTGTTTTAAATAACAATCACACTTAAATGCACAAATTAAACATTTGCCATTCAAATTCCAAGTACCTTCCTCCAAGCAATAAATAAACGTTTTAAAGTGCTGCACTTGAGCGATCCTGCCGTTGGTTTTCCTTCGCGGGGGGAAAAACAATTTACAATTTGTGATTGAAGGTGAACATGACGGGCAAAAAAAAAAAAAACAGGAACAGGATCAAAACGTAAAACACTTCAAAGGTGATTCTTCATGCTGGCAAAAAACGAACAGCCTTGTGTACAATCTTGAGTCAGAAAAAGGCATTAACAGTCGAGCGTCCTCGATCATGTCCTTGGCGTCCATTTTAAGTCACAATCCTCGCCCCTTCCTCTTGTTCTATGGCTACAAATGTCAGCTTAAAAATTAAAAAAAAAGGCCACCGCGTCTTCGTTCTGAGTGCTTGTAAAGTTCTCCCATAATTCCAGGAGTGTCTTCAGGGGGGGGTGGCAGCGGGAAATGAATTAGATTTTATTTCCAAGTTATAGTGAAACGGGAGGGTGTAGCGGGCGGTGTTATTCGGTGGGACATGCGTTGCGGTCTTTGCAGCAGAAGTAGTGCACCACCACGCCGTTGGAATATCTGGCAAACGCACTGCAAAGACACAAAAGTCGCTCGTTCGGAAATGGTGGCAACAGCGAAACGGAGGCGTCGTTAAATTGGACAGATTATGAAAGACGGACTTTTTCATGAAAAACTGAATCATAATCAAGTTATGTGTGTGCACTTTCTGCACTGCCAATTTGAAATAATGTCCCGCTTTTGAATGGATGGAAATTTTTTAAAAATTGAAAGATTAATCGATAATTAGAATAATCATTAGTTGCAGCCTTACATACAAGCTATTTTAAAAAATAAAAATAAAAATAAAAATCACATTTACGTAATATCCCCCTTTAATATCCCCGTGCTAAAGAACCCTTCACAAAATCAAGGAGAGAAAAGTGTACCTGTTTCCGATCTTCTTCTTGCACACTCTGCACGTCTTCTCCTCCGTGATGACACATTTGACCTGCTGGTGGAAGATGCGCTCCTCCTGCACCTGGAACACAAAAACAAAAGCGGTGTCAAGTTCAGCACTTGTTTGAAAAAGTAGCGACCAGAACCTTGCTCTCTCAACTCCAAAGGTCCCAAGAGACAGTCTCGATATTGAGAGTGGGGGCTGGGAGATTAGCAGATTTTAATCGATGAATTTGAATGTATTTGCCGGGCTGATTCTCTTTCAGCGGCGTCCGTAGTTCAAAGTTCGCCCCCGCTGACGTCTACTGCTTGTACGAACAAGATGGCTACGAACAGAGGAGCCAGTTTACAAAAACAGAGTCCGTGTTGCCAACTTAGCGCTAAATTTATCGACTTTTACGACCGCTCTACTGACTATTTTTCAATTAAGCGACTTTTGACTAACTTTTGTATGTCCACAAAAATGAACAATGACTATACGTGCAACGATTAATTGACAACTAATCCATGAGCAAATTAATCAATAATGATTTTTGATAATCGATTAATCGTTCAGACACCTTGTTTAACTTAAAATTGTCCAAATCCTTTCACATGTAAGAAAAATATATTTTTAATCTGATTCATCAATTAATTGAACAAATTATTGATAGATTAATCGATTATTCAAATAATTGTTCGTTGTAGCACAAGTGGTGACAGACTTCTGAGAAGATTCACAATGTTTTCAGTTGGTCCACGCTCACCCTGAGGAACTCCGCCTGCAGTAGACTCTTGAGCACCTGGTTGCAGCGTTTCCTCTGAGCCTTCTCCTCCAGGACGCTCTCCAGGAAGACTCTGATCTCGCGGATCTGTGTGTTGGCCGGCAGCAGGTTGATGGCCTGTGTAAGAACAAATTCAATATTTAACGACACTCTTCAACTTCATAGTTTTCCTTAACTTTACATCAGTAGTTCTTAAAGTGTGGTACGAGTACCACTGGTGGTACACGACAGAATCACTGAATTCAATGTTCAAACTGTGCCTAATGTTAAAGCGGCTTAAACTTGTTTTTTTATTTAGTGCAATACATTTGTTAAGTACAGTTGTATCTAACTTTGAAATTCAATACATTAGCATTTAATATTGAAGGACTGGTTGTTTTAAAACATTTATTTAGGAACAATGTTTATTCACCTTTTGCATAATACAACTGAATTGAATCACAAAGTCGTTTTTATTTTCCTTAACCTTTGACCCCTTGATCTTAAAACGCCTACGTAGCACTACTCAAGCCATCAAGTATAAAAATAACAACACGATAATTGAAGAATAATTTGCAGCTGTTTTTTTTTTTTTTTTTTTTTACAGCGACAAAATTTCTTCCAAATGACGTCTTGTCATTAAGACAAACGTTGACACCCTTATTAAATGAATACATGAATTCAAGTTTCTATATAATGTTTTACCTTGGTGGTGTTGAGCTTGCTGTGGTGCAGCTCCAGGACCTGCAGGGCAGCCTGGAGGTTGGCCTGGGGCTCCGACAGCTCCATCTTGATGGGCCCCAGGCAGTGCGCGTCCGGGGGGGACAGGTACATCCTCAGCAGGGACAGATACACCTGCCGGGCACAGGGTACAACGTTGTCACGCCTCTCTTTTGTCATAGAAGATCATTTGTAATAGCTACACTCACAGGTCACATTAGGTTGGGCAGATGTTCCGAATATTGTGACATGTGGGTATTTATAGTGTGTGTGTGCATGTAGCTTGGGCTTCAGCATTTCCCCTGACCTGATGTATAACCATCTGATATTATATCCAAAACATAATGAATGGAATTGTGTCCTTAACCGACAAAAACGTAACCTCTTTACAAAGGTGTGGAGATATATGAAAATACTTCTCGCTTATGTGTGTTTTTCTTTGTGATTACATTTGAAAAGAAAAATGTCCTTAACCACTTCCTGATGCGTACGGTTTGGATTCAGGCAGCGGCCATGTTTTCTTTTATTCAAGTATTCATTTTAATTCATATCAAAATGGAAATTACATTTTAGTTCAGTGCATATTTATGTTATTTTGAATAAAAATGCCTTTTTTTTTTTATCTTGTCGAATTATCGGATGTGACCTGACTGACTTGGATAAATGAACCTTTGACTCAATGAAAACTGTATTTGCCGTCCTTTATGATTTGCATTTATAAAACCACAAGAGGGGAAGCGGTTTTGGGAGGCCTCTCAATCCTAAACAACGGGCCACAGAAAGCAATAAAGCACACACACAAGAATAAAACAATCCAGGAGGACACGTTAAACTGGAAATTAAAAGCAACTCACGTCTTTATCAGTTTCCACAGAGCTGCTGTAATGGCTGTGACAGTATCTGCAGAGACCACAACCTCTCATTATTTTCCCCATGTTTTGTGTGTGTTTGTGTGTGTCTGTACGTGCACTCACTCCTCAGCCATGCGCGTGTCCTTCAGGATGTGCACATAGATGAAAAGCGCCTGCTCATGCTTTCCCATGCGTCCCAGGAGCAGTGCTCGTTCCTCCAGCAGACCTTGGGAGAGATCATACAGCACGTGTAGTTGCTGTGGGGCGGAACCCTCGCATCTCCAAAAATCACTACTTTTCAGGAAATCCCAAAATAAAAATAAAAAAAATTAAAAAACAGGAGGAGGAGGAAATGAATCAGCACACAAACCTAACCTTCATGGCTGACCAGTTCCTTCTGAACCAAAGCATTACAGCGATCCATTTTTAACTAAACGGGTTTACTTAAATGTATCTAACCTATTTTCACTCGTTATTGTCTTAGAACAACCAGACTTTCAATCTCGAGGCAACAAAATGCCGAACGGCACCCGCGGAGTAAGGGAAGAGGTGGACGTTTGCAACACTTCTCAGACAGTTCAAGTGTTTTTAAGAGAGTGCATTGATTTGTTCTCAAACTATTTTCAACGCTTTAAATTGGTTAACTATCCATGAAATAACATATTACTCGTATTGATTAGAGACAACATGAAATTTACCATATAGGGACATACAAGGTTTCGGCCCGACAGCAACAATTTGTGACCACGTGTTCCAGTACATTTTTTCACTACGACACTAAAACATATTCCCCCCCCCCCCCCCCCCACCCCACCCCTTTCACTTACCATCAAAGGGGAAGTCGCTAATGAGTCGCGCTGGCTCGTAACTGCTGGAAATATCCAGAAAGGACAGCAGCTTGTTCCGGAACTCTCCCAGCTCACCTTTCTCCGTCCCCGCCGCCACAGCCACAACTCCTGACATTCAATAATAGTAAAACAAAGAAGTTTAAACTCAATCCAGAGGTGCCAACCTTTAGAAACTCCCTTCTCGAACAATTTATCTGAATTTCCTTTTTTTTTTTTTAAATGATGCCAAGAACATTACTGTGGGACAGTTACTGCAGTATTTTATGCAATTTAATTATTTTATTTACAGATCTGTAACGATCAGTGTTACGCAAATAACCAGTTAGCGTTCATGACTTCCATAACAAAATACGGCCGGTCCATAACATTTGACAGCTCTGGTGAGCCAAGGTAATTTCAAGTGTTTGGACTGTGGGAACTGTTCCCTCAATGTAGTAACTATTGCAGTATTCTTCATAGGTCCAAGTAGCTTTGGGGAACAATCGTCAAAAGCCGTATTTCCACCTTGAGTTCCAGGAACTACTTTTGTTTCTTGGTAATTGTAGCTCCTGGAATTAAAAGTTTCCAATCAATCAGCACTGTGTGAATACAATTTAGACAATAGTTACCACAGTCTAAACACAAGTGGTCCTCCAAAGGTTACTAGTTCCGGGGTCAGGTTTATCCAGTCGCCAAAAATCCAGTTCCAGGGTAATTTATCTGGGCCATAATAGGGTGCCATAATAATAATAATAGACGCAATTTCAATGGAGACCTTCCGGCAGCGAGATGAGGTACTGCTTCATCAGGCTTTGAACCCGTTCCAGGTAGAGCTGAATGAGGGTGTTGTGAAACTCGGGACCCTTGTCGTCCCACACGTAGATGATGTGCTCCAAGTACGGGATGGCCAGCTCCTTGAAGCCCTCCTTCAGGAAGTTGAGCACCTTGTCCCGTGGCAACGTCTCCACCTCGGTCAGGTCCTCGGTGAAGATCTGGAACAGAGAAGATGCTTCCTTGTTAGGATCAGAAGTGATCAGCGTGGGGTGACAAATGGCACAAAAACAAAATTAGAGAACATGTGCTGTACGTCCATGTTGAATAACGCGTACCTTCAGCCCATCTTCGGGACACATCTTCAACACCCAGGGAGCGAACTCAAAGATCATGCCCAGATTCTCAACTCCTGTGTGCGGGGAAATCACAGGAAAAGCAAAACAAAGATACTTAACTTGCGAGCAATGACTTTTTGTCATTGTGTTTGATGACTCACTAAATACAAACAGGTTCAACTAATGTAGCTATGGGAGAGTAATCCAAGTTTGAAACATGCCAGCTGTACTTTGTACCATTACAGCACACAATTTATTAGGGAATTAAACAGTTCCAAATCCAAGAAGTGCTCTTGCCAACGCGCTAAAAATCCCCACTCAATCATTGAGAATCCTTTCAATTTGGCCAATAACTCAACCGCATGTAGAAGAAATAACAAGCTGGACGTGATGGAGACTAATGTAATGGAAAATGTTATATCTGGGAGTAATTTAACTTATTTAATCAATAGTGATCTGTGAGAAAGCCACACTTGGGTTAACTCAATATGTCTGTTTCAAACCTGGGCGCACCTGGTAAGGTGTCCAACTCTACATGCAAATCAAAGGAAGACAGCACATTTATCAATGCGTGTGAATGCCAAAAGAAGAGTTTAATGACCCTTAATGTTTGTGTAAAGTGCTAGTGCACCTATTTGTTTGCCCATGTGTGATGTCACGTCAGTTTGTACTCGTGCTATTTATGCTCGTTTGATAACTACGGACGAGCCTCGTGGTGTTTTTGCGTTGAATAATTGAACGACTGAATACAGTAATTTATGTAACATGGGTTAATGATTGTGTACATTCTAGATGCATGGTGTTGTTGCTTTGCTGATTATTCTTTAGTCTGCGTTGATCTAG
Organism: Phyllopteryx taeniolatus; assembly: GCF_024500385.1. Lineage (NCBI taxonomy): Eukaryota > Metazoa > Chordata > Actinopteri > Syngnathiformes > Syngnathidae > Phyllopteryx > Phyllopteryx taeniolatus. The sequence goes on along the minus strand of NC_084514.1, from coordinate 8,047,396 downwards.
ACCACAGTAAATAAATAAATTCCAACGCAATACCAGTCTGTATTTTTAAGTGCTTTGCCACCATCTTGTGGCATCTACACACAATTACAATCCCCTTTTAGGAGGGGGCCACAAATATTCAAGGATTTCGCTATTCACAGCGGTGCTCGGTCCTTATCACCCGCAAATAGCAGCGATTCACTATATTGGTCTGATCAATTTACATACGGGTAGGTATAAAAATCTGTGTTTGAAAACTAGTCGGGGCCACTTAAGAGTATGTTGATTGCTGCCTGTCACCATGTTGACTGTCTGACTTCTTTGCAACAATAATAAACTACACAAATTACAGTCTTCAAAGACATATTTCAGATACTGGTCTTGGAACGAGTAATTTTTGGGACGCTCACCCAGCCTCTGAAGGTACTGCACGGTGCGTTCGTGGCCCTTGAGAGGGGAGTTGGCCTTGGTGGACTGGTCCAGCAGAACTTGCAGAGCTAAGATGAAGAAGAAGAAGAGGAGAACAAGATGTGACAATGGTCCAAAAGGAAGCGACGGGTCACCTGCTTCACATTACACAGCTAACTCCGTCTAATTGGTGCAGATGGTTTGAATCAGTCGCCAGGCGGAGAAGCGGGTCTCCAGAGGAATGACCTCACAAGACTACAGGCGGGAAACCCCTTCGGAGATTAAACAGATCCCGATGGCTTCCATTCAAAGCGAAAAGCCGGTGTCAATAAATTGTAGTCAACTGAAAGCAAATTAGAGCATCTTGGGTACATGCGCACATGGTCCTAGATGGCAGCAGTGTATCCGGGCATCCTCTGGTTGTGTATGATACTGTGATGGTGAATATGTGTGTGCTCTTTGTCAAGGACCGATTTAGATTAAAAACCTAAAGCTGTTTTATGTGCATGTTCTTAAAGTATTGACAACACGGACTGTCAGGGAGCGTAACGCAAACTATACCGTATTTTCACGACCATAAGGCGCACTTAAAAGTCTTACATTTTCTCCAAAATGGACGGGCGCCTTATAATGCGGGACGCCTTATGTGTGCACCAAATTCCAAAATCTGTAAAGGTTGTTGTGTGACTTTGATGAGCGCTCCGCTTGACTGACTGGGAGCATTTCCTGCCGACACGCTGCTTATATAGAGGAAAGGCGAACGTGACTTAGGACAGCATGCGGACGTTAAAGGGGGAAGGGTGCGCGTGAAAGAAGACGCTAAAGGCACGCCCCCAGTAGGTATATAGTGCCAGTATGTGCATTGTGCAAAACAACATTAGTTTGGCTAAGGACCCCAGAAAATGGCACCTACGAAGAGACACGCTTACGAAGCGTGCATGCATGCTACCGTATGTTTTAAGCTAGCGTACGTTTTACCATGCCTGCGCCCAATAATACGTGTGTGCCTTATGTGTGTGTTAAATACAGAAATAGACCCCGTAACTGAGACTACGCCTTTTAACACGGTGCGCCTTATGGTCGTGAAAATACGGTAAGTCTTTTACTTTGTGTAAACAGGAAGACATATAATGCAAACCACTTGGAGTAAATGTCATGTGAACGATAATCCAACAAACAAAATTATCTAAAGAAAAAAAAACTGCTTAAACCTTTTCTTTGAAAGAAAGTGCAACTTTAATAGTGTGTCTTCTTTTTAGGAAACAAACGATGACCCGTACCTCATTCTGTAAGTTCCAGTGTGCGTACGCCTCTAACGTACCAAAAAATCTGAATCCAAATTAACATACGACAGTATTTGCACCGTTACTGTGTTGTTGTTGCGTGCTTGAGTGTGGTACCTTTCTGGTGCAGGCCTTTCTTTTCATAGAGAATAATGAGCTCGCTGTACTTGTGCGCCTTCTTTAAGATGTACTCGCTCTCTTCGATGTGGCAGTGGTTGTTCTCCAGGCGCAGGAGGGGTGACACCAAAGCCACGTTGGTCTAAAACACAAACACAAAGCCCTTACAGCAGGCTTGTCCAAACTTGAGAACAAATCTATTAACTCTCTCGGACACTTCAACTGTGTCTTACAACTCCGCCTCCTCCTTGCTACCCGGGAGCCGCCCGTGTACTGAGCACCAGCAGAATCACATCTCCGCATTCAGAACCAAGACAAGAGAGATCCATACTAAGATGACCATAACATGGAGCAGAACGTGGAGTAAACAATTGTGATTAACGCTACTTGCTGCTGTAACTTGATTATCGTTATTCATCGGGCCATTGTGAATAGAAAATGTGTGACTATTCCGCAGTTTGGACAGCCCCGCCTTAGAGTGTTTCACCTTCCAGAGGGGAAGCAGGTGACTTCTCTGATTGCCTCACACAGTGTGCTGCTTGTTGTCTTTATAATCGGATGCAGACTCCTGATGCGAGCCTCCGGTAGCCTCTGGCATGTCCCCTTAGATTAGATCCGACTTTGTGGGCCTCTAAAGGGAAACACCTGGCCTGTCTGAACACCAACACGTGGCAGAATCGCTTCCAAGGTGCCCTTTCAACTCTAATTCGATCGTGTATCGAATTCCAGCAGCACACGTCACCAGTTCGCTTTATTTATAACCAATACACAAACTTAAGCCCCCCACACCCCATGCGGCAACGACTCCCCAGTAGCAACCCAGGCTCCTCCTGTCTGACATACAAAAGTTATCACTCAGTCGAGATAAATCACTTCAACAGACTCGCTTCAGACCAATTGCTATTTAAACAGTGCTGTGGCGCCATCTTTTGGCATCTTAGAGAGTTGTGGAAAAGGCAGAATGTGAACGTGACTCATGGAGGATAGCTGCAATTTCAACTTGCAGACGGAAAAAGAGCACTCACGTGCAGGTAGCACTTCAGCAGCGTGGTGTCGATGATCTGCAGCAGCTTCTTGCGGCTCTTGATGGTGGGCGTGCCCTCCATGAGCGGCGATGTGGTGGACGGGTCCGAGTCGTTGAGCTGTTTCACCAGGTGGCTGCGTTTCTGTGGCGGGGGAACGTAACCAGACAGTAAACCAGCCCCTCTGTGTTTGCAGCCATGTCATGAGCGTAAGCACTGCATGTCAGCTGCGGACGAGCTTTAAACTACTGAAGCCGCAACAACAACAACAACAACAAAAAAACATCATCCTCCTAATATATCTGAATTAATCGATAAAAATGATGAACCGACTGGCTTTACTGCTACTAAACATGCGACATAAACACACAGACTCTCAAAACACGCACCTGGGTGAGGTAATCGATGAGTGCCAGGTGAGCCTTCTCCAACTCCGCTCCGGACAGCGCTGGCAGAGGGTTGGGGTAGTGCAGCTGCCTGCGGTAATCGGATGGCAGCAGGTCCGGGTACAGGCCGATCACGTGGGTGGGATCTACGCAGCACACATCGAGGGGAAACGTTTGGAATGAGTCACCCTTCGCCTGTTGGTGAATTAAACCGGTGGGCTTCCAAAGTCCGGCCCGAGGCGCATTTGCAGTTTTCTAATGGCCCGCCACATATTGACTACAAAGTTTGATGTTTTCAACCCCTATAATACGAATACCTTTTTGCTTTGTCACCAATAACACCAAGCTGAGATTTACACTTGTTTTCTTTAAATATATTATAACTATTAAATATTATTCATATTATATATTACTATAATATATAATATTTTTACTCATATTACTCATATATTATATTATTACCCATATTAAATTTGTATTTAGCATGCTTCATAAAAACAAGGTAAAGTCTTTCTGTATGTGGCCCACAGTGGAAAACTGATCTAATTACCAAGTCCCACCCACCTGTGCCCAGTTTGGCGAAAACCTGCATGGAGTCGTCAAATCGCTTCTGGCAAAACAGATTGAAGGCGTACAGGTTCTGGATGTGATGGATCTGCTGTTTCTTGTCACCGTCCGAGTCGTCTTTCATCTTCTAGCGGGAAGGAGAGGGCAAAAAAAAAAAAAAAGAACAAAAAAGAAGGGAATTCAAGCATGGAAGCAGACCTGAACGGCCCATAGCAACACCTTTTTCCACAGCCAATCCTCAAAATCATCATTAAACTTTGACCCCTTGCCCTCCCCACAATAAACAGCATAGATAAAAACACTGAAATTTTGCTTCATCTATCTGTCTAAGTCTATGATACTTCCAATCGGTGCTCATTTGAGCGGATTCCCAAGAAGTCTATCGTCAAAATACGGGCCCCTGGAATGCACCCAATATGGCTGCTTCAAACCAAAATTTTCCATTCCGGGCATGGGTTCATGCGTCTTGTTATGACAGACATGTTCACCAAACCTATTGATCTGGCAAGCAATCTAAAGGTCCTCGAAGGGGGCGCGAAGTTTGAGTCTTAACACAAAAGGTTTGTTCACTCACTGCCAGCTGAAGAGCCAGCTCAAACTGCTTGTCCTCCAGCAGCTGCCGGATCTGTGTGGCGATGGACACGGGTACCAGGCGCCACACAAAATGGTTGCTGGCCACGTACACAACATTTGGTCTAAGAAAAGAGCAACACAAAAATACTAATTTTCATAATGTTTATAAACAATCGGGGGTGGCAGAAAGTGATTGTGAATGAGTACCGCTGACCTGATCTGATAACAATGATAAAAACTTTTGGGGTTGCGCCACCAAAGACACCCCAAAGGATTTTGGTTTTTTTCCCCCAATTTAGTTTTAAAAATTTTTTTTTAGCAAAAAACAATGCCTCCCAGCTAACGTCAGCGATCCGTTTGAGCATCAAGAGCACGTCTGTGCTATTAATCTAAGCAACAGAAAAATTAGCCAGTCCCTCAAGGATCATGTTAACTAGCTGTGTTCCCACCATATCGACTTCGCCAAGTCGTCTTACCAGTCTGCATTCCGTCTCTCTTTGAAGCAAGAAGAAAAAAAAAAAAAAAAAAGACCCGAATAGCTGACTTGTAATGAGTACATAATTTTAATTACACTTTCCAACAGACATCCTCCGTTTGTTTATGATGTTATTTTCTGCTGAGTTTTCAATGGTGCAACTTACCCGGCGGACGTGATGAAACGAGGCCTCTGCAGCTCCACGCTCTGCACCAGAAGCCGGGGCTCCAAGGTCCGGATCTCCACGTAGCGAGGAAGCACCGCGATGATGTACGGAGGCTGGTGCTCTGGAGTTGGGGGTGTGTGAATTAACACACACTTGGTCAGCCTCTAACACACACTTGTCAAACATGATATGACAAGTCATGCTAGAGCTTGAACTTTTTACCTAGCTTGATGTGCAGGACCGCTTTGCTAAACTGAATACTGGGTCAATAAGATCTAAACTTTTCAATAAAATGTTCACACATTAAACATTAAAATTGTCACAATAGTTACAGGTAAGTATTGTTGTAAAAGACAACATATGTATACTTATGGACTGTATTTGAATGTGCGTTCCATGTGTATAAATAACTCCCATGATTAAACTCGTGCGAGGGATTCGGGGTCTGAACTAGGCATCGAAGCCTGTGCCATCCATCTAGCAGACGCCGTGATATGGATCAATCAAAACCAAACTGTTTTCCATGTTTAAATTAGGGAAGCTGATCCAATTAGAGCAAAGCTCATTTACATGTCACATAATAATGAGAAATCCGACCGCCTCAAATGACAGGGGGAAAAAAAACAACTAGTATTGCTTTAAAAAAAAAAAAAAAAGAACATTTTGGGCATTTCCAACCAAAATAATCATGCAAACCAGATAAAACGACACCAAAGACTATCAAAATGAAATAAAAAAGTGATGAAAGGGGACCTTTAACATTTTACACAGACTTATTTGCATTACCCCTCTGCTAGACCCTTATCCCAGGTTTTTAGGCTCCAGTGTAACTGATGTATTCTTACCCATAGCTATGGGGATGTCAGTCCAATTCAGGGCACACTTCTGGGTGCAAATGCCCTCCTCATTCAGCACCACAGTGAGGTCGTCTTGCCCGACGGCGACCTTGCCGTCGGCCAGCGGGGTGACAAGCGGCTCCAGCTGTTTGCCGGTAGGAAAGAGCTCCTTCATGGTGCCGCGCCCGTCCAGCTGGAGACATCAACACCACTTCATAACATGCATGGACACTTGGACTTGGGCGATGCCATTAATTTGAGTTTGTTTTCCACATGTTGTGAACTTTGGGCCTGAGGTGTGTGCTTCCAAATGGCAAACATTTTACTGAGATCACCTTACCTCACCTGTACAAAATGTGTGAGAGAGCTGGCAACAGACAAAAGCAACTACCAAGCCATGCTTCAAAAGGAAGCACTTACTTTCAGATTATTTGTGAAAGAAAAAAATACAATTATTTCTGTGGAAGTTAATGCAGGGTGGAAAAAAAGAAACCGTTTGAAAGCTTTTTTTGGTGTAAGGAGTAATTTAAAAAAAAAAAAAAAAGCAAAACAATGTTTTGAATAATGTCACTGCTTTTTCTATAAGCGACAGGCGAAAAAAAAAATCAAAAAAATGCTCTTCATGAAGAAGAATTTGGAGATCTTATTTCAAGGCTGTTTCATCCAGCCCTAATGGACATAATGGAAGCAACTAAATATGCATACCCGGATGAGGTAATAGTCTCTTTTGAAGCCAACACAAATGGAGTTCTCACACCAGGCCATGGACTTTGGAATATCTGGAGTGCCAAAGTCGCCCTAACGGACAAAAAGAATGAGAGTTTTATTTGGAAAGTAAGCTGGAAAAAAACAGTGAGATATTTCACTTTCTACCTGCAGCTCGTGGAAATCTCGATCCTTCCAGTAGTACATCTGAAGTTTCTTTTTCACGGCGACGCACATTCTAAGCGTCTCCTCTCCCGAGCTGCTTTGCTGGAAACAAAAAGGCACCCGTGGAATTTTGGTTAACTATAGAAATAAACAGGTGAATTTTATCAGTGATTTATCCTCGCTTATTCAGTAATTTGGGGGGTTAAAAAAAGAAAAAAAAACATTTTCAATGCAATTAGAGTGGATAGGAACGGGACCGGCCCATAAATAGAGAAATTCACAGATAATTGACGGTTATTATAATTGCATTAGAATTTTATTTTTTTTTTTAACCAAAAGAATTCTTGGTGCTAAACCACCAACAAGCATTTTCGCTGTTGCTCCCCCGCTCCCAAAAAGAAAATAAAGGTAAAAAAGATGGAAAAATAGGGGGTGGGGGGGTAGGGGGGGTGGTGGAGGAGAGTTTAGCGAAATGCATTCAAATCCTGCTAGCAGTTTAAAACTGCGAAACCGCCCCTTTTCATTGATAATTTCACCAACCTGCAGGTCGCATACAAAGAGCGTGGCTCCCTTGGCTTTGGACACCACGGTGATCTGCTGGAACGTCAGCAGGTCGTGGACGTGGATGTTGTTCTCTGTGGGAAAATGTTGTTAGAGAGCGGCAGATATCAGTAATCAACACTACGGAGCGAGAAATTCAAAATGGAGGGTGGGGCCGTGTTGGGAAAGCGTATTACCCAGAAGACTGACGAGTATTTTGTACTGCGAGACAACGTAGAGCTGCGAAACAAGAGTGGAGAGCAAATGAAGATTGGGAATTATCGGACCACAAACTGACGCTTAAACGCATCACTACCTGCTGGATCTTCTTGGAAAAGTTCTTGTTGGATTTCTCAAGCGTGACTTCAAAGTGGTTGGTGGCTAGGAGATGAAATAATTGCGATCAATCAAGCATTTGCTGGAGATTAAATTCACTTTTTAACGTCTTGCATACAGAAAGTTGGTTCCCTGAAGTGCCTGTCCACACGTCAAGTGTGAAATTAAACAACCAAGTAAATCTTCTGTTTCATGTCTATTTCTGAAAATCTGCAAGTGAGTGAGACATTTTAATTTACATTATCCCGCCCTCATACAAAGACAATGTTATTCCTACCTGCATCCTTTTTAATCCGGTACAAAAGGAGATGCCCGGGCTTGGTTCCGACAAGCAGCCAGTCCTCTGTGGGAAGAAAGCGTTGCCACATTGGCAATTTCACTTTTTCGAGCTAAATTTCCAGCACAGATAAATTGCACATTTTATAACTACAGCGGTGCCTTGAGATACGGGTGACTCAATTTAAGAGTTTTTCGAGATATGATCAATCATTCGACTGATTTTATGCTTTGACTTGCGAGAGAAAACGTCAAACTTCAGTCAATCTGGTGGGTCAGGAGACCCAAAAGAGGGTCACGGACAAGTAGTAAAAAAATTACAGGGGCTCCTTAGTCCATGACAGTACAGATATACAGCTTAGAGTTTTTTAATTTGATTATTTTATATTCGTGGCTTTTCATACGAATACTGAACTTTCTGCAATTATGACTTTTCAACTGCATTAACATAGTTTAGTGATAGACAACGACGCGTTCCGACTTACACTATGCACAAGTAAGTAGAAGTGGAACTCCGTCGTAAACTGAGGAAACCCTGTACAGTGAAATATTTACCGTGCATACCTGGTCGGACTTGCCTTTCATTTTGAAAATAACTATCTTAACAGCTGGTTTGCGTCTGACTCCAAATGGCAAATGCCAACAAATGCCAACCATTAAAGAGTGATTCCCAAAAGGTAAGATTTTATTTCACTACAACAAGAATATTCGAGATCTTGCTTCCATTGGATTTTTTTTTCCAGGTATGGTTGAGAGGTTAAAACTCACCCCAGGCCGCCATGCAGTCAATCTGGAGAGGAAGCTTCTCCAAAATCGGCACCGGCTCGTAAGCGTCGTGCATCTTGGCTCACAGCGGAGCACCCCGGTGGTTCCGAGCCGGGAGTGAGGGGAGGCTCGTCGGGCGAGGGCTCCACTGAGTGGCCGCTAGTCACGGTGGTACCTTCATGAAACAACCGCAGTAGCTTTAACGTTCACAAACCACGAAAAAAAAGACAAAAATAAATAATTTCCTTTGGCTGTCAAATATGTCCAGGACCAAAACAACTGACTGTTAGCTCCCAAGCTAAGAAGTTACCAAGAGCGCCTCTTTCCACACCACTTATAACTAGCTCAGTCCACGGACTTATGTACAAAACTACGACCAGCACTCTAAAAAAGGAAAGACAGAAAAAAGAGTGTCAATAAAAGATGAGACAGACAAATGTTGGTATTAGCAGGCTAGTTAGCCACGTTAGCTTGGAGCTACTTCCTCCTGACTTCAGCTGACTGGAAGCGGCACGTGACTCGCGTCACATCTCGCTCACGAGGAGCGAATTAAAGACCCATTTTGTACACAGGAGCTCGTTTTGACGTCAATGATATAAACTGGCCATTTCAAAACTGAATTGTTTTGTGAAGTGCCGACTAAACTGAAAATAATAAATGATGCTTTTGTTCCGTATACTGTTCCGTGTTTGGTTTAGAACTGTATTTGACTGAAAGCACACTTGTCTCAAATCTCGCTAGGAGAGATGGCTTGGTCCAAATATTTACAGAATATTTTGCTTCAGACCAGTAGTTGTCAACCCGGGGGTTCGTACTTTGTGCAAAAAATAATTAGCAATAAATTATGTTGTATATTTAAGAAGTGTAAGAGTGAACCCCCGCATATTCTTGGTTGGGCGTTCACGAATTCGCCGATTCGCTATTTTTTTTGTTTTCTGAAATGCCCAAAATTTTCACGAAATGCAGGCCAGTGCCATGTTAGTAGAAAATTAGTGTTTTGGCGCCATCATGTGGCAACTATTGGCAATTAAATATTTTCGCTATCCGAACAGCAGGGGATTAGTGTTTCAATTTAACAACTCCACCCTTCCTTAGTGTTGGGCCAATTACAAGCTCTGATATAATTGTGGCGTATCACAGAAATGTGACCTCTATTAATGCGTAGAGCATTTCTAGCTCTCACACACTAACATATTTGCATCTTAGACGCAATAGCATATACCTAAAAAGTATTTTTAATAGTATTGCAAGCCAATGCAGCATTCTGCAGCGCTGGAACATTAACATTGCGCCTATATGAAAACAAAACAACTACACTTAAATAATGATTCAATTAAAATATATTGCACATAAAAGTTAAATACAATTAAACTTAAATGTATTGTTCTGTATTTAAAATGTTTAAGCCACTGTTAACATTGTGTAATTTCAACATGATATTCTGTGATGTTTTTTCACATACCACTCAACGAGTAAGTGTTAAAGATTTCTCAAAATCCTAAACCAAAGTACACAATTAACATTACTCAGCACAACTGAGGTTTACTGTAAAAGTCAATTTTGTCCTGAATTTGAAGATAATTTAGTACCAACCACTAATATAGACACACATAATTTACATATTTTTGTAAAACAAACAAAAAAAAGAAGTTACGGAAAGCCATTTAATAAAAAAAATACCATCTTTATTTATTTTTGGTTTTTGTTTCCCCATTTGATAGCACTACTACAACATTTTAGTCAACTGTCCATAGATGAGAGCTATGTGCTGAATACAAAAACAGACAAAACACCAAATTTAAGTCTTTCAATAAAAACTTTATTTGCTGGACATTTACTGCTTGACGTTACACATTGCAGACTCACATCCATAAAATTAGATTTCAGACAAAAATAAATGATTTGAACATAACAAACAAGCATAAATTAAGTAATCGGTGATACCCACGCATACGTACGTCAGTAGATTGCAGAGCGATGTAATTGAGTCGGGCGCAGAACAGAAAACCCCTTTGATATACTTTATAATAATGTTGACTTGGGAAATTTTAAAAAGTAACATTATGTGCCGTACATCTGGACTTAAGTGCTAAAAAGAACCTTTAGAAAGACAGAACAACTCATGTTTTCCTTTCTTTTTGTTTGGGGGGGGAGGGCTAGAGGGTGGGGCTCACCATGTTACGGAAAGCCATTTGAACCTTCATTCAATATCCTTGATATCTATGTTATTTGATTTCTGACTTACTAGTCAGAAATCAAATCAAAATCAAAATGGTGAACTGTTTTACTTGTAAGGACAACGAGCATAGTAGCGCGTGGACCTTAAGCTGAGTATCAAGGATATCGGCTAGATGCTCAAATAGGTTTCCATACCACGTTACATTCTCTCTAGGGAACATCAGTAGTTAGATCCCCCTCTGATTTCAGTGATATCCTTCAAGTATGGAAATACAGTAGCTGATTGGGTGGGGGTACTTGTGTGTAATATAGTGCATTTTAACATTGCTTCCTTCAGTTACCCCATATGAAGTATCTATAAAATGGCAAGAAACACTGGCTCATTTGTTCTCGATATATAATCTAACCTTGCGTATTTCAACACCACCTGATTTTTATTTGTATCTTTTTTGGGGTGGAATGTAGGTGACGACTTTAGAGCAAAGTGTGTGCACGGATACATTCCAGATGGCTTTCCAACCACTTTGGATATTTACCCATGTCCTCCGGTAGTCACTCCATTTTGGATCGCTCAATTTGAGTTTTCAGGATTTCCTGCAAGAACAACTCAGGGTGAGTGATGTTAACGTAGGGAAATAATAGGATTATAGTGGGAAAATTGGGGTGTGCATTACCTCTTCCTCATCCAGCATAGCAGGGAGAGCTCTGCCGAAAAAAGAAGCGGCGATGAATCAAACGGCCGATGCAGAGTAGGAGCCATTACCGTGAGGTTGCAACGACTAGCCCAGAGCGAGTAGGGGAAAAAGCGAGTGCCGCTAAAGCACATGGATTGTATTTTCCCACGATGGAGGCAGCATTTCGTCACCGAGCTCGCTGAATTACGCTTTGTCAATTAGCATAGCGGATCCGTGCATGTGGCGCATGGAAAGGTCAAGTTGCCAGAGATGCAAATGTATGTACAGTGGTGCCTTGAGACAAGAGTGACCTGCCTTTCCCGAGATACAAGCTGTCATCCGGCCGATTTTTTATTTTATTTTTTTTTTATTTGGCTTGCGAGCGCAAACTGGAGATACGAGTGCCATATGGTGACAGTGAACTCGGTTCCACTCTCACTTCACAATGAGCACCAGTTTGGCAAATGTTGAACAATTGTTAAAAAAAAAGAGGCTTTAGGCCAACGGTGTCAAACTCATTTTTGTCACGGGCCACATTGCAGTTAGGGTTTTCCTCAGAGGGCCGTTTGAAATTAATCTTTAATTGCCTCATCACATAGCGGGGGCGTGAATGATGAACTGCGAAAGAGGGGGTACTGTATTCACTGTATCCAAGTATCCCCGAGTCAAAAACATAAAATGGCTGATATGACAGTCATAAATGGCGTTTTGACATATGTACATGCCACTATCCGAGCACTTACGGTGCATTTTTCTTTTCAAAATCCAATCATCGTTATATTTGAGGGTAACATTGAATAAGATAAGTATTAAATTATATTTGGGATTATAGCTTGGGGTGTATACCTGTATAGAGGGTTAAAACTATTAGTATAAGGAACTAAACATTTTTTGAGGGGGCATCTATTGTTCACAGATTTTTACTATTCGCGTCGGGGTTTGATCAAAGTCATTTTTCCCCAATAAGGGCTTTCACTATCCTGATAACTTACAGATCAGCGACTGTTGTTGGAATGTTCTCCTCAACCCATTTCATGTCTTCATCCTAGTGTTGAAAACACCAAAAATAACCTGTTAAAAATGGTAAAAACTTTATGAAACATGAGCTATGTACCTCTTGACTCAAGAACTTCTGCGAGCCGCTGGCATCCGGCTTGGATCCTCTCATCTTCATCCCCGCTTTGAACCATCAGGGGGAAAAAAAAAAAACAGTGCGATGTAAAGCATGTTTTATTTAAGATCATCTGGTGGCCAGGTTTCGGCGTTCTCGGTAGCGTCGAGATACACAATGTGACAAACTTGGCGTGGGACAGAATGGCTGATTGTTCTCAGACGGGCCGTTTAAGACACAAAATCTTTTCAATTTGCAACGCCAGACTCCTGGAGGACATCGTCGGCGCTGTTTCAAAGCAAAACGATAACAGAGAGGACTACGGATTAACTTGAGGAGTCCTAGCTACAGTTAATCCCCAAATGATTCATAACCTGGCAAAAACTTTGGTGTCTTGCGTCTAGCTAGAAATGACACATGAAAGAAGAAAACGAGCAAGCTGATGAGAAGTTCCACGTTCAAAATAATTCTCAATACAGGAACGTCCATTTTGTCTTTTTCACAAAATTACCTGATGTACTTACTTGTGATGAAAATGTGTTTTATTTTGTCCCAAATATTTAAACAAAAATTATTGAACATTCCATAAGTTTCACTCCAATATAAAAAGTGAAACTTGTATATAGAATCACTACACACAGAGTGAAATATATATATTTTTAATTATTTAGATGATTTTGTTTACGACTAACAACAATCTAAAATTCACGATCTCAATAAAGGTAGGTAGGTATTGGACTTCTAAAAAGCATTTTAATGTGTGTTTAGGAATCTATAGAAAATAAGTTTCACTTTTTAAATAGAACTAATAAAATAAATATTTTTTTCTACCATAATTTAATTCATTGAGATGCTCTGTATGTTGCTGCACATGCTAAATAGCATTAGCTTTACCAAAGGCTTCGTTCAACATGGGCTCTTTGGCATCCTCCGCGTCTTCATCCTCGTCATCGATCAGAGACAAGTGGGAGAACCTGCGAGGAAGGAAGCAGGGAAAAAAGAAACACGATTGTGAGAGTATGTCCAACTATAAGGAACAGAAATGTCTCCGACTCTGACCTTTGGTTGTTGGCGGAGGGCCTCAGCAGCACCATGATGACCAGCAGGATAGTGGAGAAGAGCAGCCGCCAGAAGGCGTCGTCCACCCATAAGTCCCTCCAGCTCTGGAAGGCGACAGATTATTAGCGACGCTGAAACATAACTTTAAAAAAAAAAAAAAAAAAAAAAAAAAAAAAAACTTAAGAGGAACCAATATAGACCTTCTGGCAGTCCACTAGCTTGAAGACCTTGGTGGTCCAGATGATGAAAATAATGGAGGCTGGATACATTTGGACATGAGACACAAAACAGTTGAACAATTTTTTTTATCTTTACATACCTCTCATTTTCCATGCACAAATAGTATATTCCATTATGTTCAATTTTGACCCGAGCCAAGAATATCCTTATAATATTTATCAATATCAAATTATGAACTACATATCTTTTCAGAATATATTAATAGCAATCTGACAATGAATGGATGATTAATCCTTGATCAATGTTTTGGGAAAAAAAGGTAAAGTGCATTTTTTATATACTACACCAGTAGTAGTAGTTTTAAGTATTTTGTATGTATGATCATTCTTACGCTGATTAAAGTCAGATACACATATAAAAGACATTCGGTCTGTTTTGTTCCAAATTTGCCACTTCCCGATCAAATGTCAAAAGCGGATAAATTTGACCCAAACTGAAAATATGGGCTAAAGGTGTGGCCCACCGAGCATGGAGAAGATGAGCGTGTTGGTGAAATGTTGGTACAAGGACAGCTTGACAACGTTCCGCCGCAGCTTCAGCATACGAGTGGTTTGCGACAGGCTAATGAAGATGTGGATGCACCAAAGTTAAGGAGAACATCCAAAAAACAAAACAAAAAAAAAAGAAGGAAACAGCATAAATATGTTGAGCGGGTCGTTTGGAAGGATATCCACCACATGACACAGGAGTCAATGAGGGAGAGACTGAGGTTGGCCCCCAGGGCCACCGTACCATAGAAACCCTGGAGAGAGAAGAAAACATTGTATCAGTAAGATAAAAATATTCATGAAAGGAGACATATAATGTCATTTTTCCACATATTAAAGCAGTTACCAGGTGTCTGTGACATACTTTGTACAAAATACACCCAGGATTGTACACCCAGAATTAGGCAGTTTCAAGACTGTTGTCTGGTCTAATGCAAATGAGCCACTGCTTAACCCCCCCCCCCATACACACAAACACAACAATGGAATATGTGTCACTGATTGGCATCTAATGCAAATCTGAGTGGCCAACAACGTCGCAGCTCTGCTCAATTTTTGACATATTTAAAAGCTAGCCCAGCCATCGCTTGCCAGAGAAGAAATGGTGGCTCTTTGCCCAGCCTAGCTGCCGAGGCCACTACCGAGCCAAAACGGCCACTTCAAAACAAAATGGCAGACTTTGTCCTTTGTGACATGGCTTGCTGTGACTTTTTTGTAAGTCTACTCATGATAGACACACTTACCAGACCACATGCTCTGAGTGAAACTGGCTTCGGGGGCTGAATTTTTAAGAAGGTGGAACAAATGTAAATTTTCGACAAGGAAACGATTTGAAAATGCTGAAATAAACTGGAAAAAGTCCAGATTTTTGTAGTTTATGGACTACAAGTATTCATACAAGTTAGTATGTATGCCAATGGAGTTTGGACACTTACACCCGTCACCCTGAGCACACCCTCCACCGAGGAGAAGAGCAGGTAGAGCAGCCCGACGGCAGCCAGCCGGTGCACCGTGGTACCCAACCTGGGTCTGAACGAGATACAAATATGCAAATTACGAGACACGCTTTTATGCGTCGTGATGGCACACATACTATTGTTTGTACAGTTACTGTACTTGGAACGGAGCCTACAAGATTAACCTTGGGTTATAAGTCTCATACTGCTTCACCAAGTCTAAAGACATTATCTAATCTAAAGCTAAACATTATCTAATTTTGAGCCACGTCGTGACGACAAACAAAAGTGTTTAAAGTGATCAGACCGTTCAAACATAACCCCGACTCTTACTTGACGATACCGTAACCCAGGCTGACGATGAGGACCAGGATGCGGGCCAGAGATCGTTTCAGCGCAGAAAGCAGCTCAGCGAAAATTACGGCACCCTCAACTGGAACAGGAACACAAAACAAATAAAAAATTAACCCAGCAGGCAGCAATGAACAGGCTCTCGCACCAACTATTTCAAGGTAAATCCTCAAAAGGATCATCAATCCTTTGATGCCATGTTCCACCCACAGGAGATGGCGTTGGCAAAAAATGTTTGGCAGTTTAGCATCACGCATCTGTCTAGGACACCTACTTCTGATTGGGCCTCATTGGACAAATTCCCTTGGATGAGGAGGCCTTAAATTTGTCCCAAAATGGCTGTTTTACACCAAAATGGCACACTTCCTGTTCATTTACTACAAATTAGTAGCAAATTCATGGTGGAGGGAGGGACTTTCCAACCGTTCCAAATCCCAGTCAGTATTAGCATAAAACCTTCAGGCAAGAGGAAAAAAAATAAAATAAATAAAAATAAAAAATAGTCAGGAAAATTCTACTGGAACAGCCTAACTTTATTTGGGGTTAATCAGAGGCACTTAGAACGGTGGCAGGTATGTGCTGACTCCCATTTAACATGAGTTTGAATGTGATTGATGAATTCTGAACACAGCCACATCCCAAGAGGGTGTACACACTTCTGCAACCACATTACATCAGTTGTTTATGTTTACTGGCCCTCTTTAAAAGTTTTTGAATTTTGTTGTGAGAGTTATAGGTCCCATTAATTGTGGAATTTTTGGGGGGAAATTATTCATTTTGGTCCAATTTTTCTATATCACAAAACCTTGGCATTTGAACAGAGGTGTGTCGACTTTTATTTGCACTCTATCTATGCCAGTGATGTATAATGACAGGCAGAATAATTAAATACTCTTCCACTTGATGTCAGATGGTACATAATTATTCGATGTATCAACATTTTCTAATGTAAAATACGTGCCTTGCCTCAATAAAGGTTGGGAAACACTGTGCTAGAATACATACATTTTCACCAAGATGCACACATTTGCAAAATTTGTTGCGTTTTCAGGTATTTTGAGGCACGCCCAAAGAAGAGCATTCATTATTCAGAAGAATAAAAAACACTATCTATCCATCCATTTTCTGAACCGCTTATTTTCACTACGGTCGAGGGGAATAAGAAACTCTAGATATTAACAAAAACAAAAACAAACCGTAGTCTCCTCGGTAGCGGATGTTCTGGTACTCGGAGTAGAAGACGGCCTTCTCCAGCATGCCCAGGAGGATGACGCCGCCGATCCAAAACTGGACCCTGAGCAGGTCCCGCCAGTAGCAGGCGCACCAGAAGAGCCAGAGGGCGCCGAAGAGCACATAGACGATGCACATGACCATGAAGAACTGCCAAAGAAATCACAGATGTTGTACAAGGTGGGCTAAAGGTCGGTACAGAATACACTTTTGGAAAGTGTAAATTGAATTCAGAGAGTTGTTTCTAAATACATCATACATGTTTGGAGATAACTGATGAAAATGTGCAGACTGCCAACTATGTAGTGCTCAATTGTGGAGCACAAGCATTAAACAGTTTTTCACCATTTCAGTCTTCCTGATTTTTGGGGGCGTGGCTAAAACAGTGCCGAGTGACGCATTTCGGCTCAGGCATGAGTCTCTCCCTCCCCCACTATATAAGAACTTGAGCACCTTGTTTCGAATCAGTGGGTAACCGGTGCAATTGCAAGTTACAAGGCACAAGCATGCTAGCTCGCGGGCTAGTTGGTAGCTAGCACTTCTCGTCCACGACGACTCGGTGGGATAGATTGTATTCATATTGCAGGCTTTAAGTGTATATATTTTCGTAGCTCAAGCATGTGGGGAAGTGTAAGCATAAGAAAGATGCTTAGACAAAGTAGCATCCATCTTTCAGGTCATGTCTAAAAAGTGTCAAAATTTGGCATTTCTGCCCTCCACCTCACACCCTTTGAGCCCCTTGTGTCAGTGCCGCGTCAACTAAAAAAAAAAAAGAATGTACAAAATAGCAGAACTCACAAATTCCAAAAACAAATATTGTCATTTCGAATTGATGTTATAAACGGGTCAATTTGACCCATACATACCATCATCTGGGGCCAATCAGCCGGGGAGGAGTAGTCATGTGGTCCCTTCATCTCCACTTTCACTGTGCAAAAAACAAAACGAAAATCAGAAAATTTCCTTTTTTTTTGTGTGTGTTACTTTTCAAGGTCAGGCTACGCAATCCTTCTTACTGGTGAAGGCAAAGTTGAGCTGCTCGGTCGCAGAGTCCTCGTCATCCACGCCGCGGAAGAGCGGCTGCACCTTAACGATGAACAAGTACGGGCTGTCCTCCCATGCCTTGGCAACGGCGCCTAAATCCTGCCACCACCACGATGATGGAAGACGCTTTTGACGAATGAACTGACGCACAACAATGTGGTATGGAGAAATGCTTCTTACCGGTTTGTCGGGCCAAATAAGACTTTGATTGGAAGCGTCACTCTAAATTGCAAAAATTAAAAGTTAAGTGAAAAACACAGACTTATTATGGTAAATGAAATGATGAGTGTATAGGACTTACTGTTGGGCTGGCCAGTGGTTGATACGGATTGAAGTCTGTATAGTACACCTGGTTGGGAGGAACACACGACATTTTTATTGGTTTGGTACAGGTTTTATTACTTCTACCAAGGACAGTATGCTTACATTGTTTTTTTCTGCAGTTATTTTATCTTGTCAAATGCTGCTTGTTTTCTTTGAAGCCAAAAAGCAAGATACATTATTATGGTTCCTTTTTTAATTAATTACATGTATTTTTTAAACCACGGTCATAACTCATATCATTTTTACCCAATGAAATTAACAGAATGCCGTTAACCTGTTCCAGCAGCCCCCCGCCCCCAAAAAATAAACTAAATTGCAATATCTTCTTAATAAGGAAAATGGCACTCTATAATATTTTACTTTATAAAAACATAAGAGTAATAACATAATTGAAAAGAATTAAACACTTTGCGCAGTTAATTCATTGAGGCGCTTACAGTTGTGTGTGACTTGGTATAATACAGCAATGCAGACAAACAAATAAGAGCACTAGAAGTCATTCAGTAAACTGCTGTAACATTAGTCATTTATCGCAGACAATAAATACCGTAATTTCTCGTGTATAATGCGCATTTCCCCCCCAAAATTTTTTTTCAAAAGTCAATAGTGCGCATTATACATCGGTAAAGGGGCGAATGGGGAAAAAAAAACGCTCACATTTTTATAAATGTATGCCGCCATCTAGTGGTTATGAAAAAGCTGTACACTTTCATTCCAAAATGTCACTGCCAACTAGTGGTTATAAAAAAGGTGTAGCCTACACTTCCATTCCAATATGACAGGGGTATGTATGACTGCATATATGTACAGTTGTGCTCATACGTTTATATACCATGGCAGAATTTGTGAATAATTTTTTTCTTTTTTTTTTAAAATATGATTACTGACTGAACAACAACCATCATTAATATCTTTATGGTTATGTTTTGTTTAATGATCATGCTTTTCTGAAATGCTCGACCGTTTAATTTGAATCCCATTAAAATAAAATTAAATGTGCTTCGCCTTGTCCTTCATGTTTTCTTTAAAGAATTGTACCCATCTTACATATTCTTCCTGGGTAATCAAACATCTGAGCACAACTGTGTGTTTTCTAATTTACTAAATAAAAGTAAGGCTGTGAATTTTAAAATTAGAGCAAGTAAATTAAATAAAGTATTATGTGTTCAAATAAATTGCTTCACTTCAGAATAATTCTTTGAAAAAAACCTAACAAAATACAGATAATACTTAATGTTTTGATCATATGGGTAGAAGCAAAATCATGCATTGTAAAAATGCATTATACATAGGTAGAAGGGTTTTCCAGAATTTTGAGGTCAACTTTGGGGGTGCGTATTATACATGGGTGTGCATTATGCACGAGAAATTACGGTACATGGCTGAGTATTATTATATTGTCTTCCTACATGTGTTGCTCCACCGTTTGTGTTGTTTCTGTTGCTTAAACCACTGCCAAATTGATTGCTATTCGTTAGCCAGTCAATAGCATTTCCCATCGAGTGTTAGCATTAAGCTAGCGCTCTTTAGGGCTTTTGTCAAGTGGTTGTTTAAAATACACATTATGTCATTCTCTTTGTTTTATTTTTTAACTTTTGTTTAACATTAAATTTCAACTGGGAGTGGCATAAAACAGCTTAAAGCAAGAGTGTCCAATTTTTTTCTTCCAAGGGCGGCATACAGAAAATTCAAAGGAGGCAAGGGCCACTTTGACATCTTTTCATTTATTTAACACACTAAAACAATCCATCAGTGTTGGTAAAAGCTATGCGAAACAGTAACAAATGTACTTTTATTCATAATATATACTTAAAAATAAAAATAGCTAGCGAGTAAAGCAAAATGTCAATGATTATTCGGGATTTTCAGTATTGCACTAGAATAGATCCAACAAATTAACACTCCCACATTCAGATCCTTGCCATCACGACTTACCAAATAAAGTGTGATTGGTTGAAAACAAGGAAGTGAGAGATGAGAACGAACTTCTTCTCTTCTCCTCCCTTGCCCCCAGTGTAGAAAGTAAGTACTGTAGTACAAGGCAGGCAGACGACACGGGCAGTGTCAAATATTTATTTTAGTCTATGCCGCAGGCCACTAACAAACGGAATACGGGCCGCAAATGGGCCCCAGGCCGTAGTTGTAGTCGATCAAGCGACAACTCTTACACAACAAACTTATAAGTTGGGGCACTCGTAAGTCAAGGTGGCACTGTAATAAATTGAAATGCAGCTTGGCATATTCATTGCACCGACCTTTGGCAAAAAGAGAGCCAAGCAGTTCTCAAAGTAGACGTAGCCCTGACTGTAGAAGCCGCTCCAGCCCTCCTTGAGCATGTGCTCCATGGCGAACATGTTGATGGCCTTGTTGTCCTGCGGGGGGGGGGGGGGACGTACTGTGAGACGGGTGGCCCGGGTCCCCGACAGGTGGAGGAGATGACAGGGTACTTACGGGCGTGTTGAAGATCTCGTTGTAGCACACAGAGGAGCGCAGGTACCAACTGATGTTGAAGGCCACGTTTTGATCGCACGCGCCGATGACGCCCTGGACTGTTGGTGAGAGAGCAAAAAAATAAAAAATAAAACTAACACAATAGTGATACTATGGCTGGGCGATTAATCGTTCTTATCAATTAATTCAAGTTTATTTGTCAGGATGTTTTTGGTGGAAGGCAATTGCAGCGTTACTCACGCTGAACATTCCCAAAAACATGGTGTAAGTTAAAAAAGCAGTGGATTCTCCACATTGGAAACTTGCGCTACAGCTACTGAATATTTTTAGAATCGCGCATTCTTCAGATTATCCCATCAATTAATTAACTGGATATGAACTGATTTTGCATTATTAAACAGTCTGCATGTGAGGTGCTAGAATTATTTTTGCCCACTTGGGTCACGATACAAAGTTCTATTTTACAATATGTTCTAACTGGCCATGGTATTAAATTAGCTAACATCGATATGTACGTACTTTTGGCATTCTGTGTCTGTTATAGACTCTTTCCTTAATAACTTATTTCTACACCGAGTGGTTCTTGCGACTGCAGTAACAATTGTCCGAGAGTAAAAATCTTCCTAAAAGGTTTAGAGGCATAATCGAATTATTTGATTAACCGTTGCAGCCATAGTTGTTGGAAAGCTGCTTTCAACACAACAGGGCAGGAGAGTGTTAAAACTTCACACCCTCGTCACTACTCACACTTCATGAAAACAGTGGTGTTGGCGTACAGAGTCTTCCGGAAAACAGCATGCTGCGTCTGAAAAAACAAAGAAGTCTTTTCAATTTAAAAAAAAAATACAAAATTATAAAAAAAATCATGACATTTTGCCCCAGTGTCTTAGTTATACTCTTTGACACTGTTCTGTCCAAATACAAAAATGATAACACTTACACTTTACACCCACTTGTCACACTTGGGTATTGGACAAATTTGGCATACTAGTATGGCAACTGCATGTTACTAGTGAGGCAAAACTGTGCATTAGTTGACAACTACATGCTACTTGTAGTACAACTAGTGACATTAGAATATTCTACTAGTTAACATCCAGCACACAGATATCAATTAGTGAACAGTTTTGTCTCACTCGTAACATGTAGTAGTCCTACTCCTGTGCCAGATTTGTGCAGAAATGTCATAAAATACTAGGGATAGATCAGCCATGCCAATATTAGACATTTTGACACATATCGGCATCTGATTTATTATTATTTCATTTTTTTTTTAACCCAACTTCAGGGAACTATTTATCGAGTTAAAAATTTCAGTTAACTTCATAAGCGATGCTGCTGACCCTGGGAACTCTGTGCACTATGTGTGTGTGTGTGTGTGTGTGTGTGTGTGAACTCAAGACAAAGATATTTGAAATTTTGGAAAATTTTATTTACTGCACAAAACTTTGGAGAGCTATTTATTTGTTAAACCTGACTACTACTTGTTTAGTAGCACTATCTTTAGCAGTACTAGTAGCCCGTGATTGTCAACTAATGCAGTTTTTCCTCACTATCAACATGTAGTTCTATTAGTATACAAAAGTTAGTACTTAGTGTGCAGAAATGTTATAATACAGTTGTGGGGAAAAAACGCTATTACTACTACTACACAGTTGTTCTACTAGTGCGCTGAATTGTCTTACGAGTGAGGACAAAGAACGAACCAGTACGTACGCACGCACGCACGCACGCACGCACGCACGCACGCACGCACGCACACACACACACACACGCGCACACAAGCACACACACACGAGTAATTGCTTAAACTGCTTTCCATATGTCAGTTTGTTTGACAGCTAGCCGGCCAGGTAGCTAACGAGCTAGCTAACCAGCGAGCAGCGCTTTTTAGCCAACAAACACTCCGAAAAAGCAGGCGTACAAAAACCGTGAGACTGACCGAGTTGACGTCAACGTCCCACACGGACACTTCCACCGTTCTGCCGGGGGATAAAGCCCCCGCGAGGACCAAGAAAAACACTAACGACGGCACAGCGTTCATCGGCATCTTGGTGGCTTGCTGGAGCGCAACGATTCCCACACAGTTTCCAGGCAGGACACGCCCTGCTCCAATATTACTGGCTCCCGGACACGTCTTGCTGCACTATGATTGGCTTCTGTATCCAGGTAGCGCGCCAAAGGAGCCAATCATTTTGCATCAAGGCGTGTCCTGCCTGGAAAATATGTAGAAATCCGTATAACGCCTCTCCCGTCACGGATCCGGCTGGGCGACTTGTAACTTACTAGTGTACTGTAAGCGGCATTAAAAAATAATAAAAATCAATTTAAAAAACACGTCTCGCTTTTGTTTTGAAATAACACACCGGAACTGTGAGCTCCGTTGCACTTTCGGAAAGACGAGTCATGGCAGTTTTAGCGTGACGACGCTGTCGAAACTCCCAGTATAAAAAGACACAAAGTGAAGTTATTTGCTTTATCTTAGCAGAAGGTGTTTATCTAAATGTCTGAGTAGAAGCTGTGTCACTTTCTTCTCCTTCCGGTCTTTTTCTGTGCTCGACATGGTGGACTTGAAACAGCCCATTTCCGGGTATTATTTGGAACTTTTACTATTAATAACATATCAAATTTAACACCAGCGTCTTTCGATGACCTGTTCTGCATTCTATTCTATTTAGCACTGCAAGTTGATATATTTATATCTTCTAAATACATTGTTGCATTATGGTGTTTGGTTGTTGTTGTTCCGCAGTGGTGTGCCTGACGATGATGGCAAGGACAAGTTTATGAAAAGTCATCAAGTTGCCTTTTACAGGTGTGTCAATTCATCATCATCATCATGATTCCGAACTTTATTATTATTATTTTATTTTTGTATTAATTCGTGTTGGGCTACATTAACTTCATATATTCTTGTAGTGTTTTGAATTTTTCTAAATATATATTTCCATATTTTATTATATGTACAGTATACTATTTTATTTAAATAAAAAAAAATATTTTGTGTTTAAACATAGTTGTCATAATATTGTTTAAATTATATGTTTTTGGTGTTTAACAAATTGTAAAAATAATATATAGGTATTTTATCTTTTTTAACTGTAATTTTCAAATAACTATCTTGTGTTTAACTAACATTAACTATAAATGTGTATGTATATATGTGTGTGACATTTCTACAAATATTTTAAAATATTTATTTTAAAAATATTTATTTTAAAAATATTTATTTTAAAAATATTTCCTCTCTGTTTAACTAACACAATATTAGTTTTTTACTTTTTTTATTTTCACATTTTATCATTGAAAAGTTTGGATGTAATTAATTACCAAACTACAATCAGTTGTGTGAAACCAGACAAGCAAAAAGAAAAAAAGAAAACGTATTTCATTTCCTCAATACAATTTTGTGATGTGATTAATTAACAAATTACAATAAATTGGGTGAAACGAGACAAGCAAATAATTAAAACCTTTTATTCAATTTCCTCATTAAAATTTTGGGATGTGATTAATTAACAATACAATCAATTGTGTGAACCCAGACAAGCAAATAATAATTTAAAAAATCAAAAATAATCATAATAATACAAAATATTCATTACAATATTAAATAAACCCAGTGTTCATTTGTTTTTACTTTGTATCTAATATGTAAAAAATCATGTACATTTTTTTTTTAAAAAGTATGTATTTTCAATTTTATTTCAAGGCGGCAGACACAGGGTCCCAAATTGCAGTATCAAGCCCTTTTGGATACGCTTGTCCTCACCGAAAAGGGAGCCCGCCTCGAGTTGCTGGAACCAGACATACAGGTACGGATGCTGATTACACTTGTATTACAGCTATGATTTTGGATTACATTAAAGATGTGTCGCAGCTGTATTCACTATTCACCTCCATAGTTTGGACCAAAAAGACGTTTTTTAAAGTGTGTTTGTTTTCGTTCTTGCAGAGCAAGCTGCTTGTGTGTGCGTCGCCCTGCAGAAACGACACGGTTAGGATCGTTATTGACGAACTGAAGCCCATCAAAGCGCGATACAGGGTCCCGGACGTGCTCACCCAGGAGCCGCGGTGTGAAAAGTGAGGATGTGCCAACCGACCAACTAAGCAATTCACCAACAGACCAGCCCACGATTATTCTGGATGTGGCAATACCCTGTTTTTAAAACAGTGAATACAGTTTTTTTCCCCACAATTGAGCAACCAAAAAACAAACCAACCAACTAGCTCGATAGTTAGCTAACTGTTAGTGCCTTGTAACAAGTCGAGATGCTAAGCTAACATAGCATACGGATCGAAGGTGGAAACTTTTACCTCTCTGTTTACTATAACGATCTGCTATAGATCACAACAAGCTAAGTGAACAGCTAGTATTATAGGAAGTGGTATCTTAAGGGGTTGAAGGGCTAACAACAAATGTGTCCGTTTTGTGCACTGTCATCAGATTCCGGTGTTCCAGCGAGGCGGTACGACGGTGTGCCGCACCGTAGCGGTCGGGACTTGTACCGCCGACCTAAAGAAGATCCCCCTTGCAATCACGGTGGCTCTGGACGCTCAGGTGAGAGGGGCGAGGTGGACAGTCGCCATATGGCGGGACCACCAAGGAGATCCCATCCGGATGACTCGCAGGCATTTGTACAACTTTGCCTTTTAACGCAGAACCCATTAAAGCGGCATCCCCGTGGGACGTATAAAGTAGCAGGAGAAGTGGGTGTCATGTGTTTGACCTCATGCCCCTTGTCCCAGTACAGTACCTCGTTCTGTTTGAAAGGAAAAGGCAGCTAAATTCAGGCTCTTCTGTCCAATCTCGCGCAGGGTGCCGCCAAAGGTGAGGTGTACCTGGATGACGGCCACACCTTCTTGTATCGCGACAAGCGGGAGTTTTGCCTGCGCTCCTTCCGCATGCTGGCGGCACACCTGCGGTGCCGGTGAGTTCTCCCACCTCATCGTTCATGTCATGTCTTCATAACGTTTTGACACCACAACTCTGTCACCCAGAAGCGCCGCCGGCGAAGTGGGAAACTACCAGTGCGGCGCAGCGGTGCGCTCGGTGGACATCTTGGGGTTGCGGGCGGAGCCGTCGGCGGTGCGGGTTCACGCGGCGGGGGGTGCCGAGGGTGTCTCGGTGGAGTTCGAGTATGACCCGGAGCAACGCAAGCTGAGCATCGGCAACCTGGAGCTCGCCGTGGACGACGACTGGGACATCCAGATATGTTGACTTCCTGTCACAGCATTCACTTGACTTTTAAGATTTACTTGATGAAACTATTGTATAATCTGATTGAGTTGAGTTATACACTGCCCAAAAAACAGATCACACACTTAAGGTGAAACTTTCCATTTTCCTTTATTACATGGATATCGTACATGGTATTGATGATCATGTACGGTAATTGCTGTATCGTGATATTATTGTGACGATATCGTACGCTAGTTACTTACTACAGCTAATACGTCACACATCCAATATCGGTTTTGGCCGACGGCAAAGTTACGTACTGTCGATCTGGTAAATGGTATTGATTATCGGTTTACGTTGCTGTATCGCGATGGTATCGTTACTTACTTTCTGCAATGTTTTCAGTAGTGATGGGCCAATACAGTATCGATACACCAACATCAAAATAGGTATATTTAATAGGTTTTCCCATCTTCGTACGTAGCTCGCTTACAAGGTTTGGTTCCAAAATATTGCACGGTTGCCGTATCACGATATTATCTCTATGGTATCATATTGCTGGTGACTCCCTGCAACTAATATGTCATATTATAATATGGCATATTATATTTGTTTTGCTTTTTTACTGTAAGTAAATATTTCATTAACATTTTCCATATCATAATGCTATCGTATTGCGAGGTACAGGTACTACTACTACATGATTTTCTACAGAGACACTAATGGCAGGCTGATAAGGTATAGATAGATACACCGACATCCAAGTCAATATAGATTTAATAAGATGAACCATCTTCATTACGTAGATATCGTACATGGTTTTGTATTGATTATCCTGTAATTGCGGTACCGTGATAACGCGATGAGATATTGTATCGCTAGCTACTTAATGGGTTTTTCTACACTGATAGTAGCGGTGGGATGATATGGTATCGATACCGCAACATCCAATATTGATACTGTCCGACGTCCAATGAAATATAGATTTAGGTTAGCGTGATATTATCAGCTACGATACTGTATCCATTGATTGGCCAATTATGGCTCTTGCCTATTTGATCAATTAAATCCAAGTGGTGATTGTTTCGTGGACAGTGTATTACGCCTTTGGAAATATATTTGGTGTTAAATGTGTGCGGCTGTAAATGGGATTATTAAAGCTGTCTCGCATGTCTCTTTGTGTCTTGGCGATATAAGAGAGGCGGAACTGTGTAAATGGTGGATGGACTAATGCCCCCCCCAAACCCCCCCCCCCCCCCCCCCCCCACCACCCAAGCGTGCCACCCTGTCCGGTCGCGCACCTCGCACATACCAATTTACGCCACTGATCTGGCGTGGCAGTGGAGCACATTTTGCTCTCTGTAACTGTAAACAAATTAGCCGTCACGCCCACCAGTGTCCTTATAAATGACCCAACTGTCCAGCCACATGTTTTGGTTGTACTATCTGTCCCTTCAAAGACTGTCTGATTGCGGTGTTCCATGTACATAACGCTCCATGTAACGGTAAAGACACTACATGTCACAATCAACAGTCACCTATAAGTTCCCCATTGTCCAGTTACAGCATTTTTTGGGACCTGTCAAAGACTATCTGGCGCTGGAGGACTCAAAATGCACACAATGCTCTCTGAAACTGTGAACAAATTACATTTCATGATTGCGACACTCCTACAAACGGCCGCTTGTCACATCCTTTGTTTGGGATACTTTTTCCCACTTTTTGTGCCTTTCGAAGACAATCTGGCACGGCGGTGGAGGACCGGCGCGCTCCAAATGGGTTCTTGCTGAGACTGCTCGACGTTGAGCTCCATTGAGAGGCGCTTGAATGCCTTCTGCTGAGGCAGGGCATCCAGCGGCCATGCTTTGGATGGCCTCCGGCGTGGCCCGCTGGCCTTTGTGTCACCCAACAATGACGAACGCGCCATTGTTTGTCGGCCCAATGGCCAACACACACACGCACAATGTATGTGTGTGTTATGTGCCATTCTGTGCATGTATGTTGGCTGAATTTACTTTTTCTCAGCATTCAGAGGGGGAGGCCGCGTCACCGCCGCGGGGAGCCAATCAGGCACTTGTTCTTTGGATTTATGCCAGCGCGTCCGGCTTGGTGACTTGAGTCAAATTGGCAACATCGGGGGGGGAAAACACACACACACACACTTGCGCACACACGCCGCACCATAGAAGGTGAGCGAGAGAGAGAGCGAGGGGGACGAGATGCCCTACACACCGTCTGGCTTTTTCTGCGACCGGCTCATCCGGGAGCGAGAGCGGCGCGACGGGGAAGGCACCCTGAACAAGCCGCTGCGCTTCAATGGGCAGGACTTTGGCACCCTGCGGCGGGAGTGGGCCCAGCGCGGGACCCTCTTTGACGACGACTCCTTCCCGCCCAACATTGAGTCGCTGGGCTTCAGGGATCTCGGACACAAGTCCAACAAGGTCAAGAACATAGTCTGGAAGAGGCCCAAGGTAAGAGGGAGGGAGGGAGTTTGAGCATTTATTCAAATTTCTTGACATCCGGTTTGACGTCCGTGTACTAGCATGCTCTTTGGCTATGTGCACACAGCAGGGTGTGGGATTTTTTTGGGGGGGTAAATCCGGTCTTTATATGTAGTCGAACAAACAAACAAACGGAGTGCATCCCTAAAGTGAAACGCGTGAGCGCAAAACACGACGTCACGTGGCGTAGTGTTTACGGAAGTAAATATGGCCCCTCGTGTCGGTCTCGGTTCTGACGCATTTGAGGGATTTTTTAAGGATTTTGTGCAACGTTTTCTTGTATTTATCATTTTCTTTTCTTGCATTTTTATTACGTCTACTGTCCCCTCCAAAGGTATTGGAACGGCAAGTTCAATTTCTTTGTTTTTGTTATATACTGAAGACATTTGTGGGCTAGAACACCTGCCCCCCAAAATGTCTGTGCACGTGCCTGATATTTTGCCACACTAGGACAACTTCATGTTACTCGTGAGGTAAAACTACTAGTGATTGTTGCACATGCCTTGCGTTGGGCCTAGTGGTTACTAGTCTAGCGCAGTTGTTTGCTAGTAACGAATTTATTCTTGATAAGGTCTGCATACTAGTATGCTCTTTGTCCTCACTAGGAGGAAATCTTGCCACGCTAGTAGGACAACTACCTGCTGCTACTGAGCCAAAGCTGTGCTCTAGCTGACAACAGTGTGATACTAGTTAACATCTTGCAGCTCCACTAGTTGTACTAGTGGTGTGCAGATGTCAACTAGTGCACAGTTTTGCCACACTTTTGAAATTGCTTTTCATTTACGGTGAATTCGCAACAGTATGCGCATGTATTTCATAATCATTATAAAATACTGTTAAATAATCATGCCTTGAAGGTAAATTAACAGTTAAATTAGTCATTTAACCAAAACTGTAAATAACCGTAATTTAACAGCATAAAACGGCAATTTTAATTAATGGAAATTAACAGTGCATTCCAACTGTATCCGTCGCAGGTAAATTAACAGTCAAAGCTCAGTTAACATGAACAAACTATCATTTACCAGTATAAACAGTATTAACCAGGTAAGGCATTTGAGCAGTTTTGCATTTACAATTCTGACCTGGAGGCAATTTAGGGTTAATAAAACGCACTAATAAAACGACTGCGTCTTACTAGTAACGTTTTCCCCCACTACTGACATCGACTGGGCTAGTAGTGTGACTAGTGCAACACAGTCTTGTAATATTATGGTTTCATTGCATACCAGTAAGACAAAAATGGCACTAGTCGTACAAAAACATTACTAGTAAGACGCACCAATCGGTAAAGTTTAGCCTTTAGGTTCAATGCTAAATTAGAAAAAAGAAAAATGTCTTTACCGTTATTCATCGAATTATATGAAAATAAGCAATATACTGTATATGTGTATGTATGGATGGATGCATATAAGGGATTCTCATCGAGTATGACAAATCTTAATAAATCTTAATTCAGAAATGTCCACCCAAAAAAAGAAGTGTATTAACACATAAAGTGGGGACCAAGATAGCTGGAATAAAGGTGTGGTCTCACTTGCTCGTTGTTATAGCAGTTGATGAAGTTTGAACAAAGTCGTTTTTTTTTATGTTTAATAAGGATAAAGGTACATTTGTTGTTTGTGTTTTGTGCAGGAAATTAGCGAGAACCCGCAGTTCATTGTGGGCGGGGCCAGTCGTACCGACATCTGCCAGGGAGATCTCGGTGAGTTCAACTATTTTGGGGTTATTGTACTTAAAAATGCTTTGTTTTTTTTTTTGTTTTCTTTATATGAATGGCGCTTATACAATGCACAATAAGCTATAACTGTTAAGAAAAGACTATAATTAATGTTCTTTGCTCTCAGAAGTATTTTTTTTGACGTGGGACAGACCCAGCCCTACTGATTGAGAAGGCCCTGGGCAGATTACATTGACATGACAACACATAAAGGCTGAAATCTGATTGGAGTGCTTCTGAGCACGTGTCGGCCTCGCTGGCTCTGACCTCCCTCTACCGGTGTGTTGTGCCCACCTTTTTTGCGTGCAGGTGACTGCTGGCTGCTGGCCGCCATCGCCTGCCTCACCCTCAACGAAAAGCTCCTCTACCGGGTGGTTCCTCCGGAGCAGAATTTCACGCAGGACTACGCCGGAATCTTCCACTTCCAGGTCGGCCGAGGAGCTTCCGAGGCCTTTGTTCTTCATCTCGTCTCCGCTTAAATGGCCAATCTCACCTCCCTGATCTCGGCCATCTCGGTCCTCGTCCTCCTCCACAGTTCTGGCGCTACGGCGACTGGGTCGACGTGGTCATCGACGACCGCATCCCGACTTTCAACAACCAGCTGGTGTTTACCAAGTCGGCGGAGAGGAACGAGTTCTGGAGCGCTCTGCTGGAGAAGGCATATGCAAAGTGAGTCGCCTAATATAAAAGTCATTTTCATCCCTCAAGAGGAAGTTCATTACATTTCCTCTAGAGCCAGGGGTGTCAAACACATTTTTGTCGCAGGCCACATCGCAGTTATGGTTCCACTCGGAGGGCCGTTATGGCTGCAAACCCATATGATTGACTCATAATATTACATACACACAAATTAATGGATAATTACTTTTGAAATCAGAAGCCAGTAAAAACTGTTTGTTCAATTACAGTATGAATCCATTTTATTTTAAAAGGGGGGTTGGTAACAAAAAATGCTTGCAATATTTCAATATTTTTCAAAGTGAAGCCAATTTGCAATTTTGGTATTTTAGCAGGAAACACAAAGTCGATGCACACTTCGCGGGCCACATAAATTGGCGTGGCGGGCCGGATCTGGGCCCCGGGCCACCATTTTGGCACCTATGCTCTAGAGGGAAAAAAAAAGAAAAAGAAAGAGTAATGTGATGAAAATAAAGTCGTTTGATGAAAATGTATTTTCTTTCATGTACCTAGATCTAGATATTAATGTTAAGAAAATTCCCCCCAAAAACATTTTTAAATAAATGACTTTTTTTAAAGAAAGGTAATTCTATGAAACGTTTTTTTTATATATATATATTTCGTTTTTTAAACTGTAAATACTGTAAATGTGTTTTTTATTGAAAAAAATCTTAATTTCATTCTTGTGAAAGATAATTAGAAAAAAAAAAAACCTAAAAAGTTTTCTTGAAAAGATACAAATCTTGAAAACAATACTTTCTCTGTTCTCACATTCCACCCAAAAATATTTTCCTGTAAAAAATGAAACTTACGGTACCTCATAAACCAAACAACAATTTCATTTTTTTCCCCAAACTTAATTCTTGTAATATTACATGTTTTTTTCCTCAAGAATTAAGACTTGTTCTCTGAATAAATAAAACTTTTTCCTCATAAAATATGAAATTGTTTTCTTCATAAAAAAAGAAGCCTTTTCCCCTCTAAATGAATGCAAGCTTATTTTCAGGGGGGCAAAAAAGAACTTTATTCTCTTCGAATTCTGAGCGCAGACAGGATGTCTCAGAGCTGGAGGGTCACAAATTCCGTCCGACCCATCCTGGGTCACAAGAAAGTCAAAACCCAAGTGTGGTTAGAGTGGTAACTTGACTTCCGTTTACTCACGTTTAATTACATGTAATTCAATTTACTAACATTCACTAACGTTTACTGACGTTCACTAACATTTACCAACGTTTATGTACGTTCACCAACGTTTTATTTTCATTTATATACTTCCGTATGTACTCAGAAAACTTGGACGTTGGTGCACCCATCAGGTCAAGGCAGCACTGTAGTTACGTTGTCTGTGTAAGAGCGCGACCGATGCACCTTTGACCTGGCTGTCTCCAGACTGCACGGCTCCTACGAGGCCCTGAAGGGCGGCAACACCACCGAGGCCATGGAGGACTTTACGGGCGGGGTGACCGAGTTCTACGAGATGAAGGAGGCTCCCAAAGACCTCTACAAGATCATGAAGAAGGCTCTGGAGAGAGGCTCCCTCATGGGCTGCTCCATCGACGTGAGTTTTTTTTTTTTGCCCCCGTCCTGCGTAACATTCCGACAGCACGCCCGAAAAACTGTTCTGAGGGAAGCCTGCACCAATTTTCACCCTGCGCTCAAATGGAAAGAGAAATTCAGAGTTGAGGAGTTTTGTCATAGGTGTTATGGCATGACTCCTTCTTGTGACTCACTCCAAGTCAGCCTTCAGATTATTCAGAAGATCGAAAATCACATTGCTAAATGGACAATAAGTGACAATAATTTTTGTTTCTAGCATTTTAAAAATGTTTACACAAGCAGAAGAGATCTGTTTTTACCGTCTTGTCTCATTTTGCTTGCTCCCGCCTCAACGGCGGTGGCGTTTGCACTTGTATTAAAAAGCTGAAAAGTCAGCCATCGCAATTTGTCTCAATTTTGATAAATCACAGGCCAAATTAATCTCTTTGCACATCGTCGCTGTCGGGCAAAAACATCCTATGTCATTATATCTTTTCACAAATCGATACTATTGGTATTTCCCCACATCGTCTGTTATTTTTTAGAGATTATTAACAATTTAAAGTGTTAAATGGCTTGAGAAAAAAAATCTGCCCAAGAAAACTCCACCACTCCCCCATTCCGCAGGAGACTTGCGGCATTATGTCGCATCTAGATTGAAAGTCTGGATGTTTTTGTTTTTAGACAATGATTGAAAAAATGTAGGTTAGATACATTTGAGTAGGCTTGTTTTGTTAAAAATTAATGATTGTAATGCTTTGCCGCAGAAGAAGATACATTTGCCAATCAGATTACGAGCAACAGATTCAATTGTAAGATCATCAATTTTTGCTCATTCATGGCTCATTTTTTACTTTTGGAATTTCATTTGGGAAGAACAACGACAACAATGTAAGATGTCGTTTTTTTGTGAACACAAATAAGACACACGTGGTTCGGTTTGCGTTCCGCAGTCCCTCGTCCCTGCTCGCTTCGAGACCCGGACCTCCACGGGCCTGGTGAAGGGCCACGCTTACTCCGTGACGGCGATGGAGGAGGTAAAAGGCTCACCCCCAATCGCTTGCGAAATTGGATCACGAGAACTGACGCTTTGTTTTGTCTTTGGCAGTGTCGGCCCTTGCAGCACAGAGAGACCAAAGTGCGCCTGGTGCGTCTCAGGAACCCTTGGGGCCAGGTGGAGTGGAACGGACCCTGGAGCGACAAGTCAGCATCTCTGACCGGAGCAATTTGGTCCAGAGTCTAGAATATTGGCAGCTTTTACGGTTTGGCCTGTTCTCTTTCAGCTCAAAGGAGTGGGCCGCACTATCCAAGGCTGAGAAGGAGAAGCTACAACACCAGAGCGCAGAGGACGGAGAGTTCTGGTAACGTGGTTTCAGACAAGAACAAATCTTTTACTAGTCATTTTAATCCCTCAATACACTGATGAATTTTCCTGATAAAATACATTTGTTCGAGAGAAACAAAAGACATTTTCAACAAAAAGGGAGGGTGGTTTTTTTTTTAAAGAAAATTGTTCTATTTTTCCAGAACAGCCTGTACTTTTTTTAGACAAAAAAAAAAATTGTATTATAATGAAAATAAAATGTATTTTAAGAGAAAGAAAAATACATTTAAAACATTTCAAGAACATTGTTTTACTCAAAATGAAACTTTTCTCATTGAGAAAATTAAAAAAGGTTTTATTTCCAGGAAAATGTTTTTGAAAAATGTTTGCTGTTGTTGGTGTTTTCTTTGCTAATAGATCTATTTAAAGAAAAGTAATTTCTTTTAAAAAAAAATCATTTTGAAATATTTTTTTCAAGAGAATACTTGTTAAGAAAATGGTTCGATTTTCCTAGATTTGTTTTAATTTTGAAAAAGTATTATTGAGAGAGAGAAACAAACTTTTTTCAAGAGAACCCTTTTTTCTCTCAAAATGAGTATGACTGTTCTTGTCTAAAAAAATGTATATGAAATTCTTGGAAAAACCTCTAGTTGAAAAACATTTTTTGAAAGATAAAAAATTGGGTGAAACAAGTACACATTTTTACGTCCAACTTTTGGCAATATACAATACATAATTTTTTTTTAAAGTGACTTTTTTTCTTGAAAACAATAATACATTTATTCAAAAAAAATAATAAAATTACGATCAGGAAGTCAGACAGGTTGGACGGAGGTTTGCAGGTTCAGTGTGTGGTTCACCCGTCTGTCTTAAGCATCCTGAAAAACCTGAATCCCCTCCCCTCTCCAGGATGTCCTTTGAGGACTTCAAGAAGAACTACACCAAGATCGAGATCTGCAATCTCACGCCCGACGCCCTGGAGGACGACAAGATCCACAAGTGGACCGTCTCTGTGAACGAGGGCCGCTGGGTGCGAGGCTGCTCGGCCGGAGGATGCAGAAACTACCCTGGTACGAGACACACCTCAGGGTAGACCTAGGACATATTGTAGAAACTATGGGCCGGATTTACTAAGATCGCAAATAGGGGGCACTAAATTGCATGTTAATTCATAACAGATTGCGCACGCTGTTGGTGGGTGTCGGTTTTTTTGAAAACAATTTTAAACTTGGATGTTTAGGGGTGGGCTGTAGGCGCAGAATGGCAGCCACGCTTCCGTCAGACTGCCCCAGGGCAGCTGTGGCTACACAAGTAGCTAACCACCACTCGGTGGAACTGTGGAATGAATAAATAATAACGCTTTTTTTGTGTTTATTTCCTGAAAATTAATCATGGTGGAGATGAACTAGAACAGTAAAATGAACTGCTTGGCAATTCTGCCCGTTTGGCAGATGCAGTCCTGGCTGCGCCCAGTTAGTCGATTAGCTAAATTTTCAGCCGTCTTTTGCACGCACAAACTTTTAGAAAATCGGACCTCATGTCTCACAGCCTGTCTGGGAACATCTCGGTGTCCCACCCCCGGTGGAACTGGTGGAGGTTGCTGGGGACAGGGTCTAGGTAACCCCGCTTACACTGCAGCCCCGACAACCCAGACCTAAGACCTGGATAAGTGGCAAAAGCTTTGTTGAACCATGCCAGTAACCATTTTCCCCTGACATAGCTCCTGTTCTGATCCCCGTTAGACACTTTCTGGACCAACCCTCAGTACCGCCTTCGCTTGCTGGAGGAGGACGACGACCCTGAGGACAACGAGGTGGGCTGCACCTTCGTGGTGGCTCTGATGCAGAAGAACAAGCGGAAGGAGCGCAGGATGGGCGCCAACCTCTTCACCATCGGCTTTGCCATCTACGAGGTTCGCAAGACGACTTCTGCTTTGGATATTTGACGTGGAAATTTGAGGTAGAGCCTAAAGATGGTAGACTAACGACGGTCAGGCCCTTCCTATGGTCTAGAACTTTGGTTGTCTGGGTTTCTCCTCACCTCTAGGGACAGGGTTAGGAGCTCTGGCCTTTGCGGAAGGATTCAGAGTAGGCCCTAGAACAATGATTCTCGAATTTTTTTTTACAGCAAATACCGCTTCAAAAAAATACTTAGCGCTCCAAGTACCGCTGTCATGACTAGTAGCGCTGTAACAGGTGCCGGACTGAAGGCCCCAGTGCCAGATCTGCCCGGCACATCATTCTCTGTGACTCGTGAAAGCAAAGCAGTCTGCCTGCTTCTTGTTTCTTCCTCAAATCTGTACCGAAATTGCAAATTGTCCTCACTTTTGCAAACATTGAAATGTTGCAAGCTTTTTTCTGTTAGCGACTTCTGATTTCAAAACTAGTTACCCATATCGATTGTCATTTATGTATAGTATGTATGGTTTCACAGTCACGCATGCCCCAGCAAATACAAATCCAGGCAGCCTCACTACCATAAAGAGCAGCTCATTCAACATCCAAGTTTTGCGACGTTCGATTTCTCATTTTGGAACGCCGTCGTCGGCAAATGTGCGCTGCAAACCGAAGGAGCGTAACGCAATACATGTCATTTATTATATCGACCTGAGCCACGACATGCGTTGCTAAGCAGAAGATGGCAGATCAGGTATGACGTACAACGTACGCTATCGGGGTTATTGACTTGTTGGGTCAACTCGAGGCCTGTTTGTATTCGCACCACGAACGAAGCGCACCGAGTCCGTTTGGAAGCGGACCAACGATAACCTCATAAAGTACGTCTCGGAGCCGTTGTTTGGTGCGCACCGGAATTCGCTTGTACGTGTTCACACTTGCACACAAAAAAATCCGGACCATGGGCTGAAACGAAGTCTGGTTCGTTTAAAGCGGACCAAATGTGGCAGGTGTGAATACACTCTTAAATCAACTTTTTAGGAGTACAAACTCTGCCTTGATTTTGATGACACACATAAGGCTACTTTGCTACTACATTTCAATGTTGGTTGTTGTGGTGGCACTGAGAAAGACAAATGTTTTTTTCTCCGGTGGTACGTGGCGTAAACATTTGAGAACCGCACTGCACTCGAGGTAACAAGCACACTTTGGGAATCACTGCCCTCGAACCTGGGGAGATCCCATTTCCAAAGGGGAGGAGGCCAGATCCTGATTGTTAACCATCTCCTCTGTCTGTCCACAGGTACCCAAGGAGGTAAGTGCGCCGCCCCGCCCCGCCCCGCCCCCACGAGCTCTGAGGTGAATCTTTCTCCTTAGTCTCGGAAAGGGTTCCCACCGGACTGTTCTCCGTCCTCTTGCAGATGCACGGCAACAAGCAGCACATGACCAAGGACTTCTTCCTGGTCAGTTCGTCCAAGGCGCGCTGCAAGTCCTACATCAACCTGCGCGAGGTCACCCAGCGCTTCCGGCTCAGCCCCGGCGAGTACGTCATCGTGCCGTCCACGTACGAGCCGCACCAGGAGGGCGAGTTCATCCTGCGCGTCTTCTCCGAAAAGAGGAACACGTCAGAGTGAGTGGCCGCTGGTTGACGGGTTTCTATTTGCATGGGGGGTAGGCGGTAGACACTCATTTGTAGTTTTAAATGACTTCAATAAATGAATGTCTCCTTAAAATGCTAAAATCAAATCTAACCTTTTAATTTATGTTTTTGATACACGTATTATTACTACATTAAATCCGTTGAACAATTTCAGGATTCTTCTAGTGATTTTATATTTTATCAAGTAGATTCAATATTAAGCTACATAAGAGGGTCACCAGATAAATTAAAATCAATCATAATTATAAAATAAAATAATTAACGAAAACAATTACAATTAAATAATCATTTTTGTTGTTACTTAAATAATACCATAAAGGTAAAAAAAAGAGAAATAATGTAGAATTAATAAAGTAAAATGAAAAAAAATCCTAAATTTTGTTTTTTGTTATTCATAGTAAAAGAAATGAAATATTAAGCTACATAAGATGGTGATAAAAGAACTGAGAAAAGTCATTTGTAGTTTAAATAACTTTAAAAAATGCGTGTCTTATTAATATTATTAAAAACAAATCAAAACTTATTTTACAATTGTTATATAATTACATATACATATTATTATGTTGTATTTATTTGTATTGAGTTGTATTATTTATTTTATTTTCTCTATTGTAAAATTATAATTGAAATTAATTATTAAGCTAAATGAGAGGTTCACTAGAAAATTCATAATTGAAGACCTTAAAACATTTGCTGTAAAAAAAAGTGCTCTGTTGCACTAAAAACATTTTGTGTATTTAATTGGGTATTTCTGTAGCGGGAATTTCACTGATTGCGGGGGCGTTCTGGAACGTAAACCTCGCGATGGGAGGGGGGATTAGTGCGCACATAATTGCAGGCGGTCACAGGCAATTGGGCAGACAGAAAACAGCAAATGAATAATCAATAATGAATAATCTATTCGTCGCAAGTGCTCCGATTCACTACGGGAGGTACAGGAACAAACTGAAATAAGTTATACTATAACGTTGTCAATTAAGGTACAATTATGGGTTTAAACATTTATATAGAGGCAAAACAGTACAGAATAGGAGAGAAAACAGAAGGTACCAGGATAGGTCCCCCCAAAAAGCTGCAATTATGCAAATGTTTACGACTGGAGATTCACGCATATGTGGGGGTTCACTATATTGTTTGTAAATGCTGAAGTGCGCTTTTGTGGGTTGGGGTGGGAGGGGTTTATGAGGCGCACCGCCAAGAACGAACCATTTTAACGGAGATTTGATTTGTAGAGCTGGAAGAAAGCGGCCCCAGTTCGAGGCTGTTATGGAATCTTTTTTAGGACAAGCCACTCCCGGCTGGGGCGAGCTGCGGTAAACGTTCAAAAATGTCTTCACCGAGCCACCGTCCATCGCTACCGGCCCCCCCCCTCCGCCACCTCCTGCGGGCCTGGAGAACCGGACGCCGGCCTGACGGAATGTTGGAACCTGCACAGGAGTCCGCAGTCAACGTTCTCCGACTGGAATACTCACACATGCTACATGCTATTATTGACGATTATAACTAGGGATGGGGATGAAATTGGATGAATTGCTCGTGAGGAATTATCGATTAATCGGGTCTGTGTCCGCTACGGGAAGTTGAGAACAGGAGTTCGGAACAGTCCCGGAAATTCCTTGTTAATTACCCGGTCAAAAATGTATGACGTCAAACGCCCGTCCCTAATTATAACAGCAGTACTGCTCAAAAAAGTGTTTCTTAGCATACGCCGTCCAGCGAGTGAGCTGATTGGCTCGGTGGGCCACACGTGACCTGTTATTGTTATTGTTGTTGTTGTCGGTAACCGTGGTGACCGCTTTTTGTTGGTCTTCTCTCAGGGAGATTGAGAACAGGATCGAGGCTGACCATCCTGTGGTGAGTCGCGTCTTTTTTTGGGGAAATGATTTATTTCTACACTTTCACGACCAAATTGTGCCTTAAGGTAATAATGCTCACTTTTGTTTATTATCGCGCTTGCAGTGCCCTGCAACTGCGTAAATGATGCATAGAAAAAAAAAATAATGTACAATTTATTTTATTTATACATATGTGACTACATTTCAATGAAACATTTTGTAAATCCAATTTTAAAACTATATTTCATCAAAAGTTATCTTAAATCTATCTCATCAAAGCTGCATAAAAGGGTAAAAAGAAACAATCTAAAATAAATATACACCTTTCCAACGTTTATCATTTTTATTACATACATTTAAGTAATACATTTAATTGCTTCATCTATTTTAGCGTTTTTCTATTAATTTTCTATTTATTATTATTATTAAAAGCGAAATGAAATATGAAACTACGTAAGAGGGTCACAAGAAACATTTCAAAACTAAGATTAGAAAAATCTAATTAATGTTAAGTGAAATTTTGTTGCGTTTTACATGAAATACTGCTACAAGGGTAAAAAAAAAAAAAAAAAATGAAATGTTTTCAAAATTATAAAATCAAAACTGTAAATCGTAATGTAGACTCCATGTCCACATGTCTGTCACCACTGTGGTCCGGTCGTCCCTTACTTGCACATCCACGTCACCAGCCAGCGCCGGTCTCAGCAGGGGAGGAAAGCGAGGAGGACCAGCAGTTCCGGACTATTTTTCAGGAGATTGCGGGTGAAGTGAGTACAAACAACCGGAGGTGGCAAAACGAGAAGTGTAGAGTTGCGTAGTTGTGAGTGCACAGCAAATGATTGAGACCTCGTTGTTCAGGACCTCTGTCTCTGATTGGTTGTTTTTTGGTGTAAAATAATAAAATAAATAAAAGTAAAAATATTGATGCCAACACTGGCTGCAAACCACAAAAAAAAAAAAAAAAAAAAAGGCACGGGCACAGCCTAATGTCTGTAATAAAATTACAGAGGTGACTTTCCCTCATACAGGACATGGAGATCACGGCCAACGAGCTGAGACACGTTCTCAACAGACACATCGTCAAACGTGAGTAGATCTCAAATAGATGTTGCATGAGATAAATTGCTTCAACGCCAACAACGGGTATGTTGATTAAATAGACGTGGTGGAAAGACATCGTTAACGTGATCATTGAGTGAGTCGCTAATTCATGTACTTTTGAAGGCAATTGCAAAAGACCTCAAACTTTTGGGCTACATCTGGTGGCACAACCCCGAAAACACAACGTTTTTGTCATCGTTTTCAGTTCAAGTCAGCGGTAGTCAATCACCCTGCCGCGCTTTGTTTGCTGAAATGGTCTATAGAGAACATTGATGATGATGATGATGATGATGATGATGGTATTTATGATGTGCTGCAGACAAGAGCTTGAGTACAGAGGGCTTCAGCCTGGAGAGCTGCAGGAGCATGATAGCTCTGATGGACGTATCCTTTGTATCGAGTGCACAACGGGCCGACACCCGGGCCACATCGTTCTCATTGACAGCGTTGAGATTGAGACTGTTTCACACCGGACACCCCAGGAATCTCGCTGAACTGCAACGTTTTTTTTAAAGAGGGCAAAAATTCATCCTGATTGTTGTGCACATCTAATCTGTAACGAGAGGAGACTTTGGGTTGAGGTTAAGGCTACCAAAGTTGGGTCAACCAGTTATTAAATCCAAGGGCTCGCTCACCTTTACCTACCAGGCCTAGGAATATTTAGGTTTATTTCGATAAAAACATGAAAACAATTATTTCTGTTGTATTAGTTTAGCATACTTTATTGTCCTTGTAATTTCGATGAAGATCAGACCACATTATATGACCAATTTATGCAAAATTTTGTTTTTCCTCCCACTGTGCTGTGTATTTCGAGAAATGTTATGTCTTAACTGCGTGGGCTCAGATGGATGGGACGAGTCGCCTCAACCTTCAGGAGTTCCGCTACCTGTGGAAAAAAATCAAAAAATGGCAGGTCAGGAAGTCATTTTTCCCCCCCCCCCATTTGTTCCACACTTACTTCTTCACACTTTCTCTTGCAGGAAATCTTTAAGCACTACAACCCCGACCAGTCGGGCAGCATCAACA
Source organism: Phyllopteryx taeniolatus (assembly GCF_024500385.1). Lineage (NCBI taxonomy): Eukaryota > Metazoa > Chordata > Actinopteri > Syngnathiformes > Syngnathidae > Phyllopteryx > Phyllopteryx taeniolatus. Next base: position 8,006,230 of record NC_084514.1, on the reverse strand, counting down.
GCTACGAGATGAGGAACGCCGTCAACGACACAGGTACAGGAGCTCACCTCCTCCACCCTCACTCTTACCGATGTTCATGAACTCATCCTGTTGTGAATGTTGTCGTCACTGTGCAGTCATGTGTCTTGTGTCCCGCTCAGGCTTCCGCCTCAACAACCAGCTGTACGACATCATCACCATGCGCTACGCTGACGAGAGCATGAACGTCGACTTTGACAGCTTCATCAGCTGCCTGGTCCGCCTCGAGGCCATGTTCAGTAAGTCCCGTGTCTGCGGGAAGTCGGATAGGTTTAGGTGGTCGTATAAGCCAGGCAACATTTTGAAATTCAGCTGTATTTTGTTTAAGGTTGTTGTTTTTTGGTTTCATTTAACGTGTGCGTGCGGGTTTTTGCATCGTGCCTGTAGGGGCGTTTCAGGCCTTCGATCAGCATGGAGATGGTACAATTCGACTCAGCGTACTGGAGGTAAGTACAGCACATGACATATTGAATAATAGCGCTTATCTGTATTAAATGTAAAATAGAAAGAAAGAAAACATTTTCACCACGGTGCCATCTCCGGGTGGGGTCTGCATGAATCGCCCCAATCGAAATGTAAATTGATGTCACCCCTCCAGTGGCTCCAGTTGACCATGTACGCCTAAAGACGAAGAGGGCCACCTCCTGCTCATCCGCACGAGGACCAGACCTGCCAAGACTTTACCTCATGACTTCCTGTGCCGCTTCTCATCTTCCTCCCTATTTTGCCAACACTTCCTTCTCAGTTCAGGCCATTTGCATCTATTCTGTGCTTTTTGTCCTACGCCCATGCCCAACCCAGCCAAAGAAATCACTCTCTCTCTCTCTCTCTCTCTCTCGCCTTTTTCATGCTAAGAGACAACTTTCCTCCCAACCCGCCAACAGTTCCTCCTCAGTTCCGGCCATTTGCATCTATTCTGTGCTTTTGTTCTTCTTCCTCAACCCGCCCAAAGAAATCACTCTCTCTTTTGTCATTTTCAATTATAGAGACACCCTTCCTCCCATTCCACTCCCCCACTTTTTCAGTACAGGTGTTTTGCATCTATTCTGTGCTTTTGTCCTCCTACCACCCCAAAACACCTAAAGAAATCACACTTGTTTTTTAATGCCTTTCTTCCCAGTCCACCACTTCTTCTTCCTCCATTTTCATCCATTTTTTGCTTTTTTCCTAACACTCCCAACCCGCCCAAAGAAATCACTCTTGCTCTCTCTCGTCTTTTTCATGCATGGAGACACTCTTCCTACCATTCTGCCATCATTTCCTCCTCTGTTCAGGCCATTTGCATCTATTCTGTGTTTTTGTCTTTCTTCCTCAACCCGCCCAAAGAAATCACACGCTCTCTCTCTCTCTCTCTCTCATCTTTTTCCATTCATGGAGACATGCAACCTTTCTTCCTGCCAACACTATCTCCTCAGTTCAGACCATTTGCATCTATTTTGTGCTTTTCTCCTTCCCCACCAACCCAACCCAACCCGCCCAAAGAAATTACTCTCTCTCTCTTTCTCTCGCTTGTATTCATGGAGACGCTCTTTCCTTCCTGCCACCTGTGTACTTTTTTCCCCCCACTCAGGCATCACACACACACAAAACGACCTCTTTTGACATCTGTCACCATACCTCACGGAGCCTCCCCACCTCACACATATACACATACACACGCGCGCACACACCTGTAGGTGTAGGTGAGGACTCACAGTGGACAATTTGTCAATCTAGTTTTTTTGTTCACACCAACATTTGAGGTTCCAATAAGGAATTGAAGAAGAGAATACGGCTATAAAAGGTTGGACAGTTTTTGTTGTGATTTTTCTTTTTACTATTTAAGGCTTTGGTCAAATGAGTGTAATGCGTTTTTAAAAGAATTTTATCCCTACCAATAAATCAATACATGTTTTAAGTTACACGCTTGGCATTCTTCAGAGTTTCGAGCAGTAGACCTTCGCAAAGGCCATCTTAATGTTACAAAATGTAATAAAATCATACATCAACTCCACCCTTTACAAGCTGATCTGATATTTTACATGGCTATCATGTTTTTTGTTAAATGGTATTTTCCATGGTGCATTGCTTCCTATAGGGAAAATTGCTATGGTTTTCGTACAATTTGGTTTTAGACTTTTTGGAACGGATTAAGCACAAAAAGGTTCCACATTATATACCAAAGTATAAATATATAAGATAGATATAAGATGAAAAAGTGAAAGAAAGAAATCAGACAGTCTATAGTGTTGCAAATTATTTTTTATTATTATTTGTCTTTGAACAGTTAAAAAAAAAACGAAATCAGGTAACATGATTGAAGCAGTTGAAACAAAGTCAGTGTTGCCAGGCCGGAGGTGAACGCCATGTTTTGCTTCCTTCTGACTTCAGATGAAAACATCGTAAAGAACGTATGCCGACGAGGGCGACCGAGAGGTTAAAATTTATCTGAATTTTGTTTTTATTTTGTTTTATGAGATGTGGGAGTTGGGGGTATGGCATGGGAGATAATCCCTAATTTCTTCCTGCTGCTCCATCAAACACCTCCTCTACACATGCGTCGTCACCTCCTCTTCTTACCCCAACGCTACTCTATGAATAAATTAGAAGTAAGAAAAATGCACGGCCGCAATGTATCCCACCCTCTGCCATCGATAACAAAACAGCTAGAATCCTATTATAAAGTCAGCTCAAAAATTTCACATTTTCAAAGAGATGTCCTATTTGGCCGTGTTGACATCTCGAGACGTTCACACGTGCATTTCACGCCAACACCTTTCATTTTCACTGCAAAAAATGACAAACGGCCACACGACACTGCACCAAAACCCCTAAAATGTCCTTTAAAAAAAAAAAAAAAAAAAAAAAAAAAAAAAACCTGAGCAACGACCAAAAAAAACCAAACACCTGTAAGGAAATAAAGACACCACTTTCCATTAAGGGTTTATAAACAGGCTAATAACCATGCTATAGACCAATTATAAACCATTAATTAACAGCTATTACCATTCTTTCAGCGTTAAGCACTGCAGCTAAATGCGGCTCACTTTCAGTTGCTCTTCAAGGATTTGTAGGAGGTTATTAGGGCGTTATAAACAAGGCACAGGTACATCTCAATAAATTAGAATATGGTAAAGTATTTATTTCAGTATTTATACATTATATAGATTCATTAAACACTTTTTCAGAGGGCTAATTTCTGCCTAATTTCTACATTAAAAATCATTGTCATTGTTTCTTGATTGTTACGTAATCAATTTTCTCGAGATAGTGGTTTGCTGTAAAGTATAATCATCTCAATTATATCTTTACATTAAAAAAAAAATCATTAAATATTTCAATCTGAGTGTCTGCAGTGCATCTCTATGAGCTTCACTTTTTGAATTGAACTCCCTAACAATATTAAGCTTTTCATACTAATTTATTGGGATGTACCTGTACTTCATAAACTCTTCATAAATTCTCAAGAGCTAGAACTCTTCATTCAAAATTAATTAGGATAGCGAAATGTGGGCTCGCTATTTGGCTAGATGAATGTCACTCTTATTCAACGATTCATTGGAGGTTATAAACAAAGTAGCTAACGACCAATTTATAAACCCTTCTTTAAACAAAGCTAGTGTCCTTTATTCATAGTTGAGCATAGTTGAGTTGCTAACTGTGGGCTCATTATTTGGCAAGATGGCTGTAACTCTTTTAAAGGCATTATAGATTATTATAACTTTATAAACTGTTAACAAAGTAGTTTAAAAATAATTACTGTGAAGTGGTACCAAAAATAAAATTAAAAAAAACAAACTATGCTGTTATGCTGATGAGACGCAACCTGGCCAGTCACCCACTTCAAAGTAATAACAGCCATTTTTAACTCAAATGTAAAAAATAAATAAAAACATGATGGCGTTGCTCACAAAGACACGTCACTACAATAAAAACATTCCCATGCCATACACCGCGGCCGCAGGATTCAGAAGCACGGCGTTCCCTCTCTCGGCGGCGCTGACGTTTCCTCGTCAAAAACAAAAAAAAAACAAATAGAACGGTCTTCGTTTTTGGTCAGTGCAAAAAGACGGAGAGCGGCGGCGGCATGCGAGGTTGTCGCAGCTGCCACCGCGCTGTTCCGGGGACGTAGAAAAAATGGACACGGAGACACTTAAACGTTGGATTCCAACATGGAACGCTAAGGTCCCAAACTTCCGCCCAATATGGGAGATGGGAGGTGGGGGGCGGGGACTCAAGGCTCCGGTTGGGCCTCGTCGGCGTGCTTCTGCACGTGTGCGAGCTTCGCCTGAGCAGACAGAGCAGACTTAAGCCCCGCTCGCCACATCTAGCGTCAAGGCTAATTATGAAAAGGAGAAACATTTACCTGCTTGGAGCCATTGCGAGCGCAGAAAACCTCCTCGCAGTCCTTCCAGCGACATCGGAGCGTCTGCTGGTTGGCGGCGTGGTCGGCGACCGCGTGCTGCCGCAGGTGCGCCATGACGCCAAAAACCAGCGAGCAGCCATGCCACTGTGGGCACAGCACAGAGAATCAGCAGTTTTAACTACCGCCTTTTAGAATGACACAAACAAAAAATAAAAATCCGCTCTAAAAGCCAGTCACACTTGGCAACATCAAATTTGGTAGACCCACAAAATCTATCCCATCGTTTTTAAAAACAGATATTTGCCAATGTATTTTTTGCACTAAACACAAAGATAATCAGTCTGCTTTCATGAAGGACTACAGAAATCAGAAAATATTTACCGTTGAGAGGCTTAAATTCCAAGGAATTGGACAATTTCTAGTTAAATAGCTCCAAACAATGAATTGATCATCAAAATAGTTGTCGATTAGTTTGATTATCGATTAGTTGTCGATCAGTCGATCAGAACCTCTAGTTCCCACATATTGAATATTTCCTCCAAAAATTTCCAGACAACAAATGCCAGACTACTCTCCATCTACTTTACACCAGTGCAATCTTTTGACTTACATCCCGGTTAAGGTGGCAAATTAGCTGGAGAAAAATGTCTATTACCCTGCAACGGTACTTCTGCGTCAGGTTGAGCTTGACGGCCTGCACGCTGCCGTCGTAGCAACCAGTGTAGATCTGGGAGGGAAAAAAAAAAAAGCCGACACACGATTCCCATCTTTGAAAAGTCCTGCCTCAGACAACACTGAACGTGCGACGGCTCACCTTGCTCTGGTGCACCACCATGCTCGTCACCATGTCCGAATGTCCGGTGTACACCTGCAGCTGTTCCCGAGACTGCAGAGGTTGGGAATAGGGGGGGGGGGGGGGGGAATAAATAAATCAGTCTGGGGAAACGTTAGGAATTTGTGATAGCAGATGGTGAAAATCAGGCTGACCTGTAGGTCGTAGACACGGACCTGCTTGTCCAGGCAGGCGGTCACCATCACCTTCCCAACGACCGTTACCACAGTGACGGCGTGACTGTGGCCCTTGTAGACGCGAAGCAGCTCGCCGCTCTGCGCGGAAAGTGTTGGTGTTCAGACCACTTAATAGTAGGGCAGGGCGATATGGCCTTAAAATTTAAGAAGTTGATATGAATTTCGTTTTTCTACTTGACCAAATCTCATGTTGCCAAGTAAAACTGGTTTTGCCTGCTCAATTGTTTTTTTTATCCATTCTAAAGTGCTCTACTAATAGTAACGTGCCAAGATTTCCCATAAATGACAGTCTGTCAAAATTCAAATGCACTTCAACATGAATACAACACACCAAGAATTTAGACATGTTGCCTTGAAATTAAATTAAAACATCATTATTTCCCAACACATCTCCTTGATCCTTTCATTTCATCTGCTACTCGGGGAACACGTTCTCCGATTGGCTGACAAGTTTCAGTTGAAAATATCCATCAATAAACTTTTACCGGCCAAAATTACGAGGTCCTCTCCAAGTCGACATGTTAAAATTAGTACTGCGTCACTCTCCTTAAAAATTTGACTTAAACAGCACAGATGGAACACTGCGAGAAGACCAGTATGGGCAGTAGGGGATCATTAATAATTAGTTAAGAATAATCGTTTTTTTTCGTGAATTTATTTTTTATGGAGAATTTTAGAGGTATTTGAAGTGCTCCTTCCATGTTTTCTAGAAAAAAAAGATGTCACGTCATGTTGCTGCTACTAGCAAGCTTCAATGGCTGCTTCCAAACAAAATGGCCGATGTCCTGTGTCTCTTCAGGCATGGGTTCTTGAGACTTTGTGGGTTTACTCATGAAAGACATGTCTACTAAAAGGAGCCCTAAAATACCTAAAATTATACAGGATACTGCCAATCATCTGAACGTGGACTCACGTGGATGTTGTGTGCATAGACGCACTGGTCACTGGAGCCGCTGAACACCAGGTCGTTCACAACCTGAAAGCACAAACGTTCACATTTTTGTTGTCCCCCCCCCCCCCCCCCCCCCCCCCATCAGCAGCCGTAACATGGCAGCTGCTTTTGCGAGAAGACGGCGCTGGCGCACCTTCATGCAGAGGACGGTCTTGGCGTGTCCCTGCAGCGTGCGCAGCAGTAGTCCCGTCTTGGCGTCACGCACGCTGATGGTGCTGTCGTAGGAGCCCACCAGCAGGATGCGCCGGGAGCTCTCCTGCGACGAGGCCAGGCAGCTGACGGCCCGAGGGGCGTGGCATTCGAACACGTCCTGTTGCCTGTTAGTCTGCGGTAGAAGTGGCAAAAGTACTCGCACTCAGCACTCAGATACTTGTGCTTCATTACTTCCCACTACTGGCATTATTCACCGTAAGATCGAAGGAAACGACAGTGCCGTTGGCCAGACCGGCGTACAGGAACTTCCATCGGTTGTGAAGGCACAGCACCCGATCTGCCAGATTGAATTGCTGCTCTAATTCCTGGGTCTGCAAGAAAGTACACATACACATGGATACACGAAAGACTTAAATACAATAGTGTCACCATACAGTCCTAAACATGTCTGCCTATATTATATATACAAATATTTTTATTCAAGCATCTGAATTACTGATTTACTCTTACTTGCTACGAAACACATTCTAAACAACTTAATATAAGTTGAACATTATTCTGGCAGTTCAATGAAATAAAATAGGTCAGTCAAGTCGGTCGCTGTCGGTCGTCTCACCTTAAGACTGTAGCAGCGGATGGTCTGGTCGCTGGAGCCCGAGTACAGACGGGGCTGCAGGCAGGGGGCGGCCGATACCAGCAGGCAGCTCACTTTGGACGTGTGGCCGGAAAAGACAGCAACACACTTGCGAGTCTGCAAGAAACGGACGATGCGAGGTCATTCGCATTCAGAAACGCGGGGCGGAGGATATCGTCGGCACCCACCGACAGGTCGAAGGCTTTGACTGTGCGGTCTCCTGAGCACGTGTACAGCAGCCCGTCGTGGACCTGCATGTCGTTCACCGCCTCCTGGTGGCCCTCGAAGATGCCAGACGACGTGTCTGGCAAACAAACACACACGAACGTTTCGATTTTCAACAGGGAAAGATGATGTGTATGATAAAAAGGTCAATTAAGTGGAAAATAAACTTACAGGAAGGGCTCCAACTTATCTTTGGAAATGACATGTCGCTGCAGAGAGAAATGAAGGACAACTGTTGATTATGCCAAGCGGCAATGAAAGGGCCCTGGCAACCGGCCTTTTTCACGGCAAATCCTCATAGCGATCGTCAAACTTTGAGGCCGAGCTTCGCTCACATTACACGGCGTAGGCGCAAAAGAAAAAAAAAAGAAAAAAAAGGGCCCATGTGGACGAGTTCATCTTTGAAAGACATCCATAAATGGTTTAAATGACCCTAAAAGGCCACTTCAAATCAAAATGGCAGACTTCTATTGCCCTCAGGGCATGAGACTTTTTTATGAGTCTACCCATGATAGACAATCCTATAAAAATGATAATGTTGCTGAGTGAAACTGACTGACATTTTGTTCATGTAAAGGCCTCACCTGTCAGATGATTTACAGATGTCCATGTCGCTGGTAGAGGTGACCTCATTGCACGCCAGGCTCGGTTGCTCGTTTCTGGACGATTCCGGGATGTGAGCTTCAGGAGAAAACAAGGTGGTCCCGAGGGACTGCTGGCAGTCTGCGGCCACTTCCATCTTTTCTGCCACTTCCTGTTTTATATGCTTGGCATCTTTCTCCATCTTCACATCGCCCACTCGTGGTAGCGTAGATGTGCTGACCTGAGTGCTACCGCTGCCGCTGCTGGCCCTCCTCTGCGGCCGGAGCCACCTGGGTCTGGAGGCCTCGGCGTCCATCTCGGTGTCGCTGCTCTCTGGCAGCGCGCTGCCATGAGCCTTTTCCAGCACCTTCCTCTTCTTCAGCCTCCTCACTCGCTTGCCGCCGCGCAACTCCGAGGGCGAACCGGGCGAGGCGTTTGGCGCTCGTGGGGTCTCAAATGCCGGAGAGGGTGAGCGGCGCTCAGCGAGGCTGCCCGTCTCGGAGCTCCTCCTGCTGGCCGACGGCGGCTTCATGTCGGCTTTAGAGTCAGGGAGAATGGTGGCCTGAACGGCTTTTACGGTGGACTCCAACGATCCTGACAGACTCCAGGCGTCTCCTTCAGCTTCATGCAATGGCTCAGGCTTTATTTCCGCAGTAGCAATTAGCTCGTGGCACTTTACTTTCTCCGAACGTTCAGACTCGCAGCTGACGCGCACGGGGGACAGTGGCTCCTGCTTGATGGTTACGGCACTTGAGAACGACGGTGGCGGTGAGGCACTCCAAGCAGAAGCTGAAGTGCTCGAAAGAGAGCACAGCGGAGCCACAGAGGCCAGTTCTGGTTCCGCGGGGTCTGTTTTCTCCTGTTTCAGTCGGACCGGTGGCAGTTCTGCCACTTCAGTGTTGCCGGCTTTAAAAACAAACATTGACCACACTGTTAAACTCCACAAAAAGCTCAGCTATATGGTATGCAGTACCATGTTCCCCCCTTATATTGCGGTATGTCGTTCACGCCCTTGCTGTATCGCGCAGATTTTTAAGTGATCACACACACGTGTGTGTGTGTGTGTGTGTGTGTTAATTCCCGTAAGGCTATCTATGGCTTTTTGCTTTTATGTTAGCATTAAGCTAGTGGGTGTGTTAATTCCCGTAAGGCTATCTATGGCTTTTTGCTTTTATGTTAGCATTAAGCTAGTGGACTTTTGTTATACGAAATTATATCGTTTTGGTTTATCATGAATCACAGTAAATGAAAATGGAGCGGTATAGAAAATTGATAGGATGATCTATATGGCATTTTCCATTTTGTGTTAGCATTAGCATGAAGCTAGCGGACTAAAGGCTAAGATATGTGTGAGGTTGTTTTAAATATACAAAGTGTACTTCTTTGTTTTGTTTATTTTCACAGTAAGCATCAAGTGGGAGAGGCTAAACAGCTTGAAGCCTCTTTTTTGAACAATTGTTGACCATTTGTCAAAGTGCTACCTATTGTGAGTTGGGTTGAGTTAACTGCCATAAACTGCTCATATCTCAAGTTTGAGCTCGTAAGTCAAAGTAAGAAAGAAGAAGAAGAAGAAAAAAAAAACATTGTCAAAACGGCAGCTCATATTGCAAAAAACCCACGAGTCAGGTCACTCATATCTCAAGGCACTGTTGTTTGTTGAAGTGAGTAGAGAAGCTTGATTTACATTAGCCTATAGCCCTGTCATAAACTGATGCTATTCACAGGGATTTAGAGACCAAGCCCCGATGATTCACTGTATTTTAAATGTACAAGTATCAAACCATTATTAAATGTCTTAATTTCATACCTTGCATCCCTTTTAATAACTCAATGCGTTTTTCTCGTAGTGTGCTCATCTCTGTGGTAATCTGAAAAAGAAATCAAAGATTCAAACTCTTACAAAAACAATGTACACATCTCGGACATACTGTACCGCCTTTTCATTGGACGTGATAGCTTCCAAGAGAGGGTTGAAATATTGGAAACTACAAAGCTGAGCATTACTGTCTTTGTAAAATAAAAATTTGAGAGTGGATCTGATCCTTGAGTCGTGCAGGTTTAATTGAAGTTGTGCCATTAGGTCTTAAGAGGAAAAACAATAACATTTACATTTAGATCTGTCTATTTTTACTTAGAAATCATTCCGAAGCACATCCTAGAGAATGATTGGCGGATTATTCTATTGTGTACCTGTTGTTTGACCACCATGACTCTCTGCACCTCCATGTAGGCGGCTTCCAGTGCCGCCCGCGCTTGGACCAGTTTGGTGTCCACCGTCTGTAGTGAGCGACTCAGCTCCTCCTCCCGCAGCGACACGGCCAGAAGCTGGTCGATCTGTAAGCGATCCGCTTCACCACCCCAAAGAAAAAAAAAAAATAAAAATAAGTACACACCGCACACATAACATACCTTCCTTCCATTTGCACTGCATAATTTACTTTTCTTTAGGATACATTTTATATTATTTACATTTCTATCCTATTTTTGGTCTTCATTCTTGAAACAAACCTGGAATCTCACCCCAAAAATCATTGTATCTGGACCAAACAATGACAATAAAGGCTTTCGACTCTGTTTTATTCTTTTGTACACCAACAATTTACTGGTGTAAAGTTTATGGAATGGGTTCCCCAGTCTGCTGAAGTTAACAAAACTAAACACTAACTCTGCCATTCGGAACGTAATGACAAGGAAAGGAAATGCTAACCTTGCTGGAAACTAAATGTTTACCTTTGTTGGAAACGAAAATGCTGATCCCGCAATCCAAAAGGAAAAGAAAATGCTAACGTTGCCATTCAAAATTAGTTCACAAAGAAGCAAGTTGTTCACTCTGTCGGAAACAAAACGCCAATTATTTTGGGAGAATAATCTTTGACAGAATGCCAACTTTGCCGTCCAAAATTCAGACACAAAGAAACAAAATGCTAACATTGTTGGAAAGAAATTTAAAAAATTGTCTGGGGGAAAAAAATATTGTCTTTAAAAAGTTATTCCCAAGGGGAAAAGCTAATTTTGTTGAAAAAAATGCTTAATTAATTATCACTGAATTTGGTAACAAAGTAAAACAAAGTCCACCTGCGAATTTGGGAAGACAGCGCAAAAGTGGCTTGAGACTTTATTTCGTCACTGCCTTTGTGTATTGCTATTGTCTTTCCGTTTTAAGACAGTTAAGGATTATTGGTTAAGAGAAGTATTTAATCAAGCAATTCTTCTGGATACATCTTGGTAAAAGACACAAACCTGTTTTTGATTTGGTCTTCCTTCTTTTGGTATCTTGTTCCACACCTGAAGCCTCTGGACTCAGAACATCCTAAAGGATAGGAAAAAGGAAGACAATCTTCACATTTAAGCACCTTTTTGTGGGTGGTATTCAACAAGTACTCTTAACTTACCCCCGGTGTTCTTCGCCTCTTCGCTGTTCCGTGTCCCTCCATCTGCTCGACTCCAGAGCTGTTTTCTCCTTGCATGCAGTCCGTTCTCTGCAGAGCCTTGGCTTTCTCCAACATCAGCTTATCTGCTTGCTTTTGAGCTTCCTCCACAGCAAGGTTCAAAATCTTCTCCACGTCAGGCCGGCCACCGGTCTCCTTGGCGATCGAAGACTTCCGCGGCGTCTCCTTGGACGGGAGGAGCGAGCTCTCGGATGCCGGAGCCAGACTGCTCTCGGAGAGGGAGCGCTTGCGGGATGTGGCAGGGGTAGAGGTCTCCATCAGTGACTCCCAAGGGAGGTTTTCCAGCATCGCCATGTCGTCCTCCTCCTGGCTGTGGTCCTCGTTTGGTACCATTTCAATACCGAACCTGGAGGTAGACACAAAAAAAAAAAAAAATGTAATTTAAAAAAATAAAATAAAAAGTAGGTGTGGGACTCCATTATTTTTTTAAATCTAAGTCTTTTGTGTTGTGCAGTGTGTTTTGTAGTGAGCAAGACAGAGAGAAGGAAAGGCGGCACACGGTATAGCTGGGTGATTATAGAAAAAGTAATGATCACGATTATTTTGATTGATATTGAAATCACAATTAATTAAAAATAAATGAAGAGAATGACAAGAAAATAAATTAGCAACAAGTAAAATAATAATATATTACAAAATACAAAAAAAACTATAAATAAAAATAAATACAGCCATGGCTAAAAACATTGGCTTGTCTAGGATGACTCTACTGTGTATTATATATTTGTAAAAAAAAATCCTCTCAATATTCTGTCATTTAGCAAATAGAAAAAATGTTGGTAATCCTTATTAACTTAAAACAGGAACATTTTACTCTGATTTCATGTCAGACGGTCGGGGGGGGGGGGGGGGGGGGGGGGGTGTCTCTTTTTAAAATAAGCCATGACTGTATCTGCTGTTCCTGCTGTACGTGCCTTAGCCTCTTGGGGGCAGTATGGTGAGATACATGCATGCAGCTGCATATTACAGTAAACTTAAAAAAAAAGAGTAGAAGAAGAAAGTGGCCATTAAACTCGTTTTTCACAGATTAGGACAATATATAAAACCTTGAGTATAGTTCTATTGTCTGTCTGTCATTATGTGTTACTACGGCGTTTGTGTGTAAAAGTTCGTTATTTGAAGCTAATCCCTCCCGTGAGCTAATGCTAATGTTAGCTACCCCGTCAACAGGCTTTTCCATTGACTAATAGCATAAGCTGGCGATTTCTAAAACGATGTCCATCCATCCATCCATTTTCTGAGCCGCTTCTCCTCACTAGGGTCGCGGGCGTGCTGGAGCCTATCCCAGCTGTCATCGGGCAGGAGGCGGGGTACACCCTGAACTGGTTGCCAGCCAATCGCAGGGCACATAGGAACAAACAATCATTCGCACTCACAGTCATGCCTACGGGCAATTTAGAGTCTCCAATTCATGCATGTTTTTGGGATGTGGGAGGAAACCGGAGTACCCGGAGAAAACCCACGCAGGCACGGGGAGAACATGCAAACTCCACACAGGCGGGGCCGGGGATTGAACCCGGGTCCTCAGAACTGTGAGGCTGACGCTCTAACCAGTCGGCCACCGTGCCGCCTAAAACGATGTCTTGTACTTAAATATTCAATGTGAGTAATTTATCTTGTTGTGTGTTTAGTTTTACAATAAACTCCAACTAGGGTGTCTATAAACAGCTTAAAGCACGCTCAGGGACGGCAGAAGAACATGCATCACATGCTTGCTACAAGCAACACAGCCGCTGCACATTAATCGTTTTTCTTCTCTTATAACGTTTTTATGATCGTTAGAAGTCAAAATCAAAATCTCGATTAATCGCCCAGCCCTAGCACAAGGTAAGGAGGAAATAAAAACAAAGTAATTTTGATTTTACCTGGGCTTTCCTTTCCCCTTGTCCTGCTTCTTGCGCACCTCCTGGTACACCTGATCCCAGTTGACTTTCCGCCGAGACCCAGAGGAGTTTATGAGCTGTTGAACAGTCGGCTTGAGTCCAGAGTCCTTTTCGCTGTCGGGCCGCCGCGATTCGCTCAGGTTGCGGACGCGCCTGGCGCTGTGGAGGTTGGGTTCGTGGCCGCCCGTCTTGGTCTTGGTGCTGATGCGCTTGGTCAGGTCGCGCTTCAGGACGGGAGACAGGTCGAGCTTGGACAGGGCGGACGCCTTGGGGCACGTTTTGTCCCACCCGGAGGGGTCACCTTCGGAACTGTGATCTTCTTCCGCGGACTTGAGAGGTGGCGAGGTGAGAGCATCCTTCGCATTCACCGGGTCATCATGTTTTGAGGCTGCGGGCCACGTCTTCTTTGCGGCGGAGGTGGAGGTGCTGACCTGAAGAGACTGGAGGAAGTGGATGCTCTCAGAAGAGGACGCGGCGAGCTTTTCTTTGGCCGCACACGACGAAGAACTCCGTGCTGGGTTGCTTGGTTTCGGTTTAGCTGCGTTCTGCTGGCAGCTGTTTTCCTTGTTGTCCATAATCGGACCCTTGGGCGGCTCCTTCTCGGTGTGTCTAGGCATTGCTAGCCGGGAGCTGTCCAAAGAGCTCCTCCTTTCGGACCGGGCCAACGACTTCCTGGAGGTTTCTGGAAGCTTAGGTGCTTGTCGTGATGGCAGGGGTCCACTAGAAGGGGTCCTGATTCTTTGGGGCTTTGGAGGCACTTCAGCGTGACTGTTGGAAGGACCGTTGTTGCTCCATTTACTTTTCTCCTTTACTTCCTTCCCAGTGGAGATAAATGCTTCTGCTGCTTTTTCCTGGCCTTTGGGCTCTTTTGGGTGGTGTTCTGCCAGGTTCGACACGGCATCCTTACTGGGTAGCGAGTCCACTGTCTTGCTGACAGGATAAGGAGACCAGCGGCAGGTCTTGTCCAGCTTTGGGTTGCTACCAAAGCTCTCTTTGCCGTCGGGCTCCCGATTGGCTGTTGGCATTGCCTCGTTCTGGGGTCCTGCGCTCTCATCAACCCTCTTTTGAAGGTTGTTCACGGGACTGGCAACAAACTGCGGTGGCGGCGGGTACATTTGAGAGGTCCCGTTGTAGCTCACCGGTCTGTTATTCGGTGGGCTCTGGGAAATGTTATTCCTGCCGTAGACACCATAGCTGCTGCCTTGGTTACTGAGCCAGGGCAGTCGACCGGGGGTGCAAAACGAACCCCCGTGGGAGCCTAGAGCACCGTCCTGCGAGTGGCAGCGACCGCCTTGCAAGTCGCCCGACACCCACCTCTGGAAGTTGGGGGGAGCCTGAGCGTGCCAGGTGGCGCTCTTTCCTTGCATGTAGTTCTTGTTGCCGTTCGAGGGGGGCGAAGTTGCTCGGAAGCCTTGCTGCTGTATATTCCTCCAAGAGTAATGCTGAGGGTTCCAAGCGAAGCCATACGGCAAAGACTGCCCACCCCTGTCCAGCTGGTAGCGTTCCTTGGCTTCCTTTATTCTCTGCTGGATCGCTCTTTTCTTTGCTTCCTCTGCCTCTTGGGCCTGCTTAGCAGCAGCAGCCGCCTCCTTTTCTTTGCTGCAGATGCAAACCAGTTGAGATAATATAGTTACTAAATAAAAACACAAAACGACAGCGACAGCTGATGCGGAATGGAGGAGGAAGCATCGTTAAGAGTCAACAAACAAAACTCTTTCAGACTGGCATCTAAGCTGGGTTTTTAATGGCCTGATGTCAAGTGCATAATGTTGAAGCTCAGTCAACCTGCGAATTTGCCAGCTTCCGATGTAGTATCAGAAACTTCCTATACACTGATCGCCTAAGCCAACTTTCTCCCCAGATCTCTGTACTGTGTGTGTAAGGCGGCATGTGGACGTTGAAGTCCACCAGTAAATTTGCCAGCTTTTGACGTAGTACCAGAAGCACATTTTACATTGGTAATTAAAGACTGCTTTTTCCTCTGGACTTGCTGTTAGCCTTATGACAATTTGACAGCTTCGACGTGTTATGAGGAGCCCCTTTCACAGTCGCAGTCTAAGACCGGCTCTTCCTGGCTCAGGCTCGCTGTCCTGTGTGCAAAGTACTGATGGGGAGTTGAAGTCAAGCCACGAATTTGCAGGGGTTCCGACATAGTATCAGAAGCCCTTTTTCACACTGGCCATCTGATGCCCGGTACACACACACACAAAGACAATTGGCCTGTTTTTGTGCCAATTCTGCCACTTCCCGACTTCGCACGTCAAAGGCTTATAAGGTCATCCTATAAGATTGCCCTTAGTGTGTTAGGAGTGGACTCGTCCCGATTTTAGGGTCCGAAACAGGTCAGATCCTCTGAGCACACCGCACACATGACGACCAAAACTTTTAAATAGACACATTTTTAACTTTATGTGTGGGGTCTGTAGCAGATAAAAACAAATATTTTAAGAGTGGAAAAATCTTTATGTATGTACCAGACCCAAGACAACTTTTTCATAGGTCGCTGTCCTGTGTGTAAGGGTACGACGCAGGATGGGGGAGTTGAAGTCGACCAGAGTGTCATTTTGACACCAGAGACTCGCTGATCTCTTTGTGTTGAAAGCAATTGTCATTGCCCTCGTAATGATGTCGCAGCGCATCTAATTAACTGAATGCTAGAAGCTGCAATGGCTGTGTGTCTCAACTCGGTGAGTTCTGTCTGAAAGGCTCAGGCGAATAAATGTCAGCTCTACTATTATGGCTTTAATAGGCCAATTTGGCGGAAAGACCGTGTGAAAGGGGGCTTAAAAAAAAGATCACCCCGGCAGTAAATCCCGTTTCTGTTTTTGGCTGCAGGCGTGAAATTGGAGCCTGGCCCTGATTGGACTGAGGCAGCAGCTGAAAGAAGCCTGTGAGTGCTCATGATAAGAATGTGACTATAGATAGCATGCGAACACTGTTCACAGACTTTACAGTCACAGAGGTTCAGCAATAGCAACCACATACAGTAACAATCAGTATTAGAATTTTATTCAAGGTCAGGATTAAGAAATAATTTAGAATGAAGGGAAAATGTGATACAGCGCCGGTAACAGTGACCTATGAGAGATGGTAAATACAATGATCGTAGTGCAACCCAGTAGATACATTAGGAGTGGGAATATTTGGGGGGACTTTTTTTTCCCTATCATTTTGCCTTGCACCCAATGCAGTGGCAACAGTGACCACTACTGTCCCAAGTGGTCAGCACAGGAAGTGACATTGTATGTCTTTTTAACATTTTCGGGTCGCAGAATAAAGGCCACATCTTTATTCGATTTATAAAGTCAGAAATTTCTCCCTCTTGATTCAACAGAATCCTCAAGATATTTAAGATAGCCCTATTATTTGAAAAGGTTAATTTGTAGCTCTACTTTTATGGTGACTATACAGTATACCGTAGAGGTGGGCAAAGTAAGGCCCGCAGGCCACATACAGCCCACTCAAATATTTAATCCGGCCCACCGAGCATTTACAATATAAAGTCTTTTTATTGGGTTAATTTTGTCGTTTTCCCCTTATATTTGTTAGTTTAAACGTAGCTTGTTTATTTTTTGCATTTATTTACCTCTTGGAAATATTTCATTTATTTTAAGTAAAATAAATATTAGTAAAATGGAAATATATATATATATATATATATAATACACAACACACAACCTTTTTTCTTTCAGTGAATACCTGATTATTTATGCTCGATAATACAATTGGAAATATGATTGAATTATAAATATTTATTCATTAAAATAAAACATTTTACACATACATTTGGACTTTTTTTTGTACCTAACCTATAAATGACCTGGCCCATTTGTTCATTATAAAAATCAAAAATGGCACTTGAGCACAAAAGGTTTACCCAGGTTTTTTTGTATAAAGTACAAAAAAACTTGGGGATTGCGTACATTGAGGTCATGTACGACAATGCATTTCTAGTTTTACCACAAAAAAATAAAAATAAAAATACACAATATCCATCTTACCGCATCTGCTCTTTCCTCTTGTGAACGAGCTCCACCAGTGCCTGGTCAAAGTAGTCCTCGTCGCGGTCAACGCCGGCAGGCATCTTCTTCTCCTTCTCCACGTTTTGCTTGTGCCCAGGGCTGGAGATGTGGCCGGCGTAGTCGGTCAGGCTCACCAGCGAGACCCTGCACACCCGGCACTCATGGCCACAGTCCCTATCAGGGAGGAGAGGCGACAGGGGTCGCTCAATGCTTCCTTCGGGCATGGTGGCGGCGATTCGATGAGCTTCTTCAATGTCTTAGGAGAGGAGAATACTCAACAATCCCTTGTTTTTCTTATCGTCAAATTTTCTATTTGTTGCAGATCAGGAGGTAACTAACTTAAAATTTCTTGTGTCAAAACATTTTTAAAAAAAAACGGTATCTTCCTGATCCAAAAATGAATTAATGACAAGGAAGCAGGAGCATGCGGAAGCAGCCGGGCCCGGGCGGCGCGCTAAAGGAGCTTGCCGGCCATGCAGCACAGGGACGCTCAATTTAGCGTTTGGTCATGATGGCGTCCGCTGCACTATGAGACCTCGCTCTGGCGTCTGCTTCGGAAGTATCCAACACCCCCCTCCCCTTCAGACCCTCCACCCACCAAGACCGCAAACGTGTCCTCTTCATCCTGCTGACCAATCCCAAGCAGCGTAACCACCGGAGCCGGCAGCTGCATGCCACCTTTGACTCCTAACCTCTCTCAAATGTGTCACCTTGCCCTACCATCTTTTTGTGTAGCTGTTTCCTCACCCCTACAGCACTCTAGCGCAGTGGTTCTCAAATAATGTCACCCTGGTACCAAAATGTTCCCATTGCCAGCAAGTCATAACCCACTTTTATACAGGTCATGAACAATAAAGAAAAGCATTGATCAAAGATTCAAAAGCATACACTACTCCCAAAAAGGTCGGGATACTTGGCTCTCAGGTGAAAATTTCAGGACGAACTTAAGATGCAATAAAACCTTTACAGCTGAACTTAATTTGACCTTCTCTAAACTTTTGAAAGTCGGAAAAGCATCGCAGTCTATCACTAACCTATGCTAATGAAGTAGTGAGGTCATCATTAGAGGTAATATTTACATTAAAAACACTTCTAGACCATTAATATGAAGCAATCTGATGAAAACCAATAAGTATGCCGCTAACTGAACATGCCTGTACGCTACGACGCAAACTAGTTCATTGCGCCCCGGTTTTTTTTTTTTTTTTTTTTTTAATACCTGTGCGTGACCTACTCATAAAAGGGTCCATGACCCACTTTCGGGTGCCGACTCACTAGTCGAGAATCGCTGCAATAGCGTTAATTACTTTGGTGTGCACTTTGGTCTTATCACTTTTATCAGCTCGGAGGGGTAAAAATATTCTACACTGACGCCTGGCATACTTTCATCAAAGAGTCACGAGCGAGCCAGCTGCCTTCTATTGGGCATCCGGCAAGCTTGTGTCTAAATATACGCGTCACAGTTGGAACAGCTGCATGCAGCTGAAGCCACTCTGTTTAAGCCCTGACCGGCATGTGCCCCTGTGCTTCACGGTGACCCACATAAAATAAGACGTAAAAAGACTGATTTAGTAAATGGACAAAAACAAGGGGTCATTTTGGAGGGTTCACGTCAACTACGGTCAGATTCACTCCAATTGCGATACGACGCGATTCACTCCAATTGCAATAAGATTTACTCTAATTACCATCACATTGCCAACTAATGGCTGGCATTGTTTTCAAACATTATTGAATGGTGATCATTTTGCCAAGAAACAACTTTCTTTTTATTTAGTTTTTGTGGCGTAAACGTACAGTAAATCCTAACTATTTAGCTATTTGCTAACCTAGCCTCCATTATTCGCTGAAAAACCCACCAGTGATTTTGTGCTCTTTCTGACACATGCTAAAATGCCACAAAATGGAGCCAAAGCCTGAGCTAAAAGACAAGTATGCGTCAAAGAAAGTAGTGACTCGACTTAGGAGCGTTTGGGGGGCTACCCGTACAAGCTGTTGTTTGTGGACTTTACACCGATTTTATCGGCCTGATCGGTATCGGCTGATAATTAGCATTTTATGCTGATCGGCTTTAATGTCATAATTCGCTGATCCGATAGATGACGTCATTGATCGGCTCCGCAAAAGACATTTACTCCACGTCGCCATCTTGCGCAGTATATTTGAATCCAAAAGCTAGTTTATTTTTAGCCTTGTCACGCATCTTTTGACATAGTTATTTATATATATAAAAAAAAAACATGTCAGCGGTGTGGGACAGACAACACGTAATGCCCAATGTGGGGAAAAACGTGTGTTGGTGGTCACCGGTGCTCAGGACAGGAGAGGACGTTTGTTTAAGGCTTGGTTGATGCATGTTCCCATACTTTTATACGATACAGCTCACATGCAGGCAACAAAACGTTATGTAGCCTAGCAAGCTAGTGCTAGCACTAACGGTTGAACGTAAACATGTTGCCGTTCTGTCGACTCATGCTCTAAAGTTTCGGTGTGGGTGAAGTAATTTAATTACAGTAAGTTAGCACCCATTATTTCTGTCATGTTGTAATGTTGGTTTGACCTGACTGATTAGAATACACGATCTGACTGGAGCAGTGATTTCCAACCTTTACGGAGCCAAAGAACATATTTTACAGTTGAAAAATCTCACAGCACACCAACAAACAAAAATGCCACAAAAAATGGATACATTAATCACTGTATGTACTTCCTGTCATCTAATAGAAGACCATTCATTTGTTCTGTCTGTCACTATGCCTCACTGGCATAATTAGATGAACAAAGATACATTATTTATTGT
This sequence comes from Phyllopteryx taeniolatus, assembly GCF_024500385.1. Taxonomy (NCBI): domain Eukaryota; kingdom Metazoa; phylum Chordata; class Actinopteri; order Syngnathiformes; family Syngnathidae; genus Phyllopteryx; species Phyllopteryx taeniolatus. Next base: position 7,986,138 of record NC_084514.1, on the reverse strand, counting down.
AAATATATATTTTTTGAGAAATTAAGTACACAAGTATATCAAGTAAATTAACAGGTCATTTAAATAGACACATTGCTTGCTCCATGTTGTGATCGGATCAGTGATCGGTTATCTTTTTTTTTTTAAACTCGCTGATCAGCCCCCAATATCCTGATCGTGTTAAGCCTAATTGCTTGGCCAATTTTTTTGCTTTCATTTGCAAGAAAAATTTTGAGATACGAGCGCTAGATGGTGGCAGTGAACTCAACTCAATTCACTTCACAACAACCAGCAGCAGTTTGGCAGATCATAAGAAATTCTTCAAAATAATGAGAGGCTTGAAACTGTTGAATGACAATCCCAGTTAAAATGTATAGTTAACTAAACATAAAACAAAGAGAATTACACATTGTGTATTTTAAACAAAAATAGCTTTGCTTTGGGAAAGTCGCATTGGCTTAATGCTAACAAACAATGCAAAACGGCATAGACGGGCTATTGAATAGCATCGGTGTTGCTGTAGTTACAAGCTTTTGGGGAGGCTGGAAGGATTAATCAGAATCAGAATAGCATTTCAATGGGGAAAGATCATTTTAGATCCAAGTGTTTTTAGTTACGAGCATGGTGACTGAATGAATTAAACTTGTATCTCAAGGCACCACTAAATATTGAAGGGATAGATCTCATGTCTTATGTCAGGAAGGAGCTAAGTCTAGCTTTGGTTGTTAGAAGTTACGCAGTCTTAACCGTAAACAAAACACAATGGGGCACATTGCCGATTAACTTACCGCCCTTTGAGTTTCTCCAGCTCGCGATGATGCAGCATGCTTCTCATATGCTCGTTCATCTCCTGCGCATAGACAAAATGAAAATACAATTGAGACGAATCACAACCGCATTACGCCTTTTGTCCCTACAATAAATAGTGGTTATAGAATGTCCATCCATTAAATTAAGTGTCGCTTGCCACCGAATTACCTGCTTGGAGGCGTGGACCGTCTCGCAGAGGATGCACTTCCTCTCTCTTGCCATCTTGACTGCAGCAAATTTGCCCATAACTGACAACACAAAGAGAAGGGAATACATGTATCGTGGTACCTTGACATATGAGTGCTACAACTTACAAGTTTTTCGAGAAACGAGCTGTCACTAGATAAAGTATAACTTAGAAGAACAACCGGAAAATACATTTGTAAGTAAAATAGTAACATAAGTAAATAAAAAAGTAAAATAATAATATATTCAAGTCATAGTAATAGTAAACAGGCCCCCGCCACTGATCTGAGGTTCAATCGTAATTAAAATCTTTGCTCGCAACTCGGAAAACTCTTAACTTGGGACACTTGCAAGTCAAGAGAGCACTGTACTGAATTAACATTTGAGATTCATTTTTGTTTGGCGGTGTGTCGTGACATCTTTTTTTAAATGTAAAACGTGCCTTGGCTCAATCAAAGTTGGGAAACGCTGGCGTGCAGGCAATGAAGTGACGTTCAGTGACGTCACTCTATCCATCTTGTTTCAAAGAGGGCAGAGAAGGAAACAGACCGATAACAAACTTTATTGTTTTTTCCCCTCAATTAAACAATGAAAACAATTTATGTTAGCTAAATCGTCGAGTTTGACCTGAGGAACAACTTTTGAAAGGATGAAATAAAAATGCGTTTATTTTGTTGCTAGTGTCCTTTATTTTTATTGTATTTTTTGACGAATTTGTTTAACTTAGGCTGTTTTTTTTGTCTGCTTTGTTGCTATGGAGCACATTTGGGAGTCACTTTCTTCTCTTGTGGCTATTTGTTTGTCTTAGCCCACCTCATGCTAACTACACTGGCTTTGTTACCAAACACTGGCCCGTATCCTCGGGAAATGTACACGAAAAGCACATAAACTAATGCACCAAGTGAACCTGCCGTCTCCGAACACTTTAAACAAACATTATAATGTTAATATTTTTAATAACGGTGAGCAAACCTGGGCGAGTAGCCTGCTAGCATGCTAGCTACTGTAACTAAGGGTAATGCCAGGTTTTCTTGAACGCAGCTAAACCGCAACGTTCTCGTACATTTTAAAGTTTAAAAGTGGTTCATTTGCTACCTTTAGAACTTCCGCGAATGTCCGGGGTTCCACATTTTGTCCTACGTCGCGACCGCAGTTAACCACATCCTCCAGGGTAATGCACGGCAACGGATTGAACTACGTTCAAGTACATCACAGTACAGTCGGAAAGAAGATGCTCGCCAGTTTGTGTGAAATAAGAATCGGACGAATATTTTTGCTTTTTTGTTGTCAGAGTACATACAGTCAGATCCAGAAATATTGGGACATCGACACAATTGTCATCTTTTTTGACTATAGACACCACCGCAATGAATTTGAACTTTCAACTTTAATTTGAGGGTATTTACATGCTAATCACGTGAGCAGTTTAGGAATTCGATGTCCCAATATTTATGGATATGACTATAGGATATAGTTCCTCAGACATGTATATGTCATTGCAGTTCACTTGCATGAAAATATGTCAAATGTCTCTTAATTTGGGAATTAGTGTGAAAATGTTGGGATGGTTGGAATCAAATGAGAAATGTGGATTAGGTACATTTCCAAAATGTCTTCATTAATTTGGGAATATTGTCATGAAGAAACATGAAATACTGAAAATGTGGAATTTTGGGAACGTGAAAAATACTGAATACCAAAATGTCACAAATGAATTGGAAGTGTTTGAATAATTGAGTGTGAATTCGGGGGTATGGTTGCCCGAATGTCCTAAATGAGCTGAATATTTTGCTTTCGGAATACAGTAGTTTGAATCGCTTTTACAAATGTGGAAGTTGTGGAAGCACAAAAAAAAAAAAAAAAAAAAAGGTGGAATAATAAGAAATAACAGTCAAGTCTGAAGTTTAGGCATGAAAATATTTTATCCACACATAATTCACAAAACATGAGCTACGAAGCACACACGAACATAAATTCAAGTCACTTTGATGCAATTAGACACAACAGCAGGACTTTAAGGCTTCAACACTACAAAACTCATCTGCAGATCACCAGAATAAAAAATTTAGAAATGCGAATAATTCCCTGTTAGCCATATAAAGATGACAATTGGTGATGAGTATTTGGGACACATGGATTTTTTTTTTTTTTTTTTTTTAAATAAGCAGATGAAAAATAATCAGCAACACATTAATTCAACAGGTTGGACATTGACATGAGCTCTACACATACAGTTAGAATTGTGAAAGAAAATACAAAAACATTTTGAGTGTAATTGTTCATTTATGTGCACGGGACGCATTCGCAGGAAGGTTTATGAAACAAGTCGGATCTGAAATGTTTGATTGTGAGGATAATAGACAGGCCACACAAAGGTCCATTTGTTTCTACTTACCGCCCAGGACAAAATTATGTAACGAGAGATGAAATGCATCTTGTTTAGAAATGTCACAAGGACCACAAGAACCGCTCCTCTCGAGCGCAACGGAACATTTCGGTGATGTGCAGACCGGGCTGCACTTTTATTTTTTTTAAATGTTAAAAGTTCAGCGGCAGGTGTGAATGTGAGTGCAAATGGTTGTTTGTTTGTATGTGCCCTGCGATTGGCTGGCAACCGGTTCAGGGTGTGCCCCGCCTCCTGCCCGATGATAGCTGGGATAAGCTCCAGCACGCCCGCGACCCTAGTGAGGAGAAGCGGCTCAGAAAAAATGGATGGATGTTAAAAGTTCTTTTGATCAACGTCCCTAGTGTTGAGTTTATGTGCCAAGTTGGCGGGCCCTGTTCCTCAGATGGCGCTTGCGCATTCTGATGATCCACTGGACGGTCAGCTTGGCAAAGTTGGCCGCCTTGAAGAGAGCCATGAAGACGCCGCAGAGAATGGCAGCCGACGACCACGGGTTTGCCGTCACGATCTGTTTGAATTCCCCCCCCAAAAATAAAGAAAAGCTCTTGTTTTCCATCAAGCGGTTCAGATCGGTCCAATTCCATTGTAAATGGAGTACGGTTACATCCCCTGCGAATAGCCATAAACCTTGAGTAACCTATAAAAATGTCCATATTCCTAGTTTCAACCATAGATATACCACAAACTATGATCCCTAAACACTTAAATATCATTTCAAACCCATTTTACCACATTAACCTAAAAAATAAATGGCTTGCAAATGATTTGATTGGGGGGGGGAAAAATGCAACCAAAGTCCATGTGTACTTCCATAGTAACAATAACTCCCCCTAACAACCCAGGCGAAACCTTTTTGGTTCCTGGCATCTTCTCTCTCCATGTAAAATATAAAAGTATTGCTTTGGCGCCATCAAGTGGCACCTGGGTGCCAAGCTATTATGTTGAACTGAAGGGAGAAGCTTCATTCAGAGAGGCTATAGCCTTGTCTAAATAAAAAAAAATAATAATAATAATAATTGTTGGGTTGCTTCAGTGTAGTAGCACGTTGTGCCGCAAAATGCCGGCCAGCACTGAAGTCTACGGGAAGACGTGCAACACAATAACGAGCAAAAAGGAGAGACAGAGAAATTCCCCTAGTAGGGTAAGTTCCAGTAATATTCATTTTTCCCACAGTGCAGAGAGAGATCCTGAACCTACCAGTCGGATTTCTTGCATAAAGGGATCCCGCCACTCAAAGACGGCGAAGAAAAGCTGGTTGCCCCTCTCTGGTTCGGGCCGCTTGTCATTGAATTTTACCAGAGTGGACTGAAAGACAAATAAATTATCATCAAAACCCGAACACGCGGGACGAACGCATCGTGGCCGCCGACCGCGCTACCTCTTGGCGAAATTGCACCGATTGGTTGCTTTTTCCTGATGTCCTAACCAGGGACATCTTGACCCACGTACGGAAGCCACCGGAGAAGGTCCACGTGGAGTAGTTCCTCTCACAGTCCCTCATGAACTCAGATTTATTTAAACTGGAAGGCAGATTTAAAAAAAATTATAATAATAATAATCAAAAATCAATAATTGGCTAATGTCACTCTCAAAGGGGCATTGTTGGGTTGGACATTATTATTATTTTTATTTTTTTCTCTCTGAATAATTATTCTCACACACAAACCAATAACATCAACATGGTGCCGCTAACGGGGACTAAAAAATGTAAAATCAAATATTGATTAGCGATCAGCACTTAGAAAATAAAATAAAAATCTGGCTTTACCTGTGATCCAGATCACTGAACTTGGCGAACAGCATGTACGGGATTGCGCTAAAGTCCTCCTCCGTTTTGTTCTGAATGAACTGCATAAAGATCAACTCCTTACTGCGGATGTCCGAAGGTCCTCGCACCACCAGCGCCTTCTTCTGCGACACGGACACTAATAACGCTTAGTTAAGAGTTTTCAACAGGACGACGCCGCCTTTACCACGCACCTGCGTTCCGTTGGCGAAGGGCCCGTAGTAGGTCACCTCCTTGATGACGCAGTCGCCCTCTTGAGGCTTCCCGGGGTCCACCAATGGGGGGATGTCGTCGTGGTAGTGGTGCCGGCAGCTCAGCAGCCGGGCGTGGCCGGGATACAAAGCGATACCTGCGGCGATGGAAATCGCATCTTATCAGAACAACCCGTAGACACCATGAAAATGATATTTTCACGGCATGCCCAATCGCTGCAGTATAAATGAAACCCAGCTTTGTGCAACACTGGTAAGATTGATGTTGGGGGGGGTGGAAAGCTTTTGCATACACACCGGGTGGGGAGAAGGCGTCCACCTCCTTGTAGGTGACCGACATGACGGGATGGTTGAGCTTCTCCAGGAAGTCGGAGATGGTCTGGTAGGCCAGGAAGGCGGCCACTGTCGTCAGCAGCAGGTAGATGAAGATGAGCGCCACCGTGAACACGTTCTTCAGGCATGCCTTGCTTACCCGCACGGACGCCGTGCTGCCCCGAGAGTCGTCCTCTGAAGAAGCGGGGGGAACGGGGAACAAAAAAAACACATCATCTCGCCTATTCATGATGACCACAAGCGAGCACAATAGAGATAAAGACCAGAAATAATGGGCACATGATAAAAAAAGTAAGTTGGGGCACATGCTCATCCATATGTACATTTTATAAGATCACTCCTCTCACCAGTTATGAATGATAAGCGCCACCTTGCACATTAGAAATAAACACAACTGGCAGAAATCCACACAGTAAAAAAAGCAAGCTTTAGCGCATGCTCTTGTGCACAATGTATGCATCATGTGATTAAGATCGCACCTCACTAGTTATTCATAGTAACTGCCACCTTCCACAAGAGAAATTAACAATACGACTAGAAATAATCCTAAAAGTTAAAAAAAAATAAAAAAAAATTTAAAATAAAAATAGTCCATGTCTTGGACTACCACAATTTACATCATTTAATTAATTATATCGGTCCCGCTGTTTTTTCATGATAACCATGACAAAAATAAAATAAAATTCCACAGAAAAATAAAAGTAACAACTGTTTGCACCTGGCAAAACGCTCTCGTTGCGCTCCTCGCCGTCCTTTTCCACGACATCGTGGAAAAAGTCTGGTGACTGCAATTCTTCGCTGTGGTCATCGTCATCGTTCAGCTGCGCCGTCAAACAACAGCGAGAACATCAACAAGGGAATTCAAGATAAATCCCCCCCCCCCAGGAAATACAGTGGTGCCTTGAGATACAGTATGTGCCATTTTAGAAAACAAATAAAAAAATAACATTAGTGTTGTCATTCTGTGGAAAATGACATTTACTAAATTATTTAAAATAAAGTAAAAATTCATATACATGTACAACAATTAAAAAATTATACTAAAAACAAAAGATATAACGAGCAGGAAGTACACTGGATATAAGGCGTAGAAAATAATTTTATTATTATATATGGCAAACATTTGTAATTAAAAAATATGTATTCTGTAGATAAAGTGTACAGTATATATCGGTGTTGTATTTAACATTAGTTCAATACATTTGCATTTCATTTTTCAGAACTGTTTGGTTCTGAACATTTATTTTGGTGCAATTTGTATTTAGCTCGGAGAGCTATGTAGTTTTCAAAAGTTACTTAGTGTAAAACAAATTGAGAACCACTGATGTATGGTATAAATTAAATATAGACTTCCACCCTGCCCAAAAAAAAGCAGAGTCAGCTCATTCATTCGGGAAGTTTCTTTTCCTGCACTTCCATGTCACATGACGTCAGGCATGCAGAACACACACAAACAAAACACACGATTATGGATTTACGAAGAATGCACACACAACTGACGCGTAAGAAAACGTACTCTTCATCATACGCAAAGCCGCGTCTTTTGAGTATTATGAAGAGTCATACAAATTTTGACTAAATGGACGTACCTCTCGGTAAGTGCTGTCCTTTCCGAGCATACCGTAAACTATCCTCTCCTGAACGAACACTTTTGCAGTGTTTTGACCGCCAACCCCCCACCCCTCAACTTTTAGTCAACATTTTAAACCAGAACGCCTAAAAGAGGAGACTCAGTGCACACACACAACTGAAAAGATGAGGACCATCATACGACACGAAGTGATCCAAAACAATCATAAAAGAGTTGGCGTTCCGGAAGTGGTTTACTACGGTACGTCATTTCCTGACGTTGCCTTCAGGGGCCTGGGGAGAGGGGTGGGGGAGCAACACTACGTTTGTCGGTGTAAAAGACGACCTGGGATGGGTGGAGGATTAATTATGGTCACAAAATACGAGACTGTGGCCATGATTTCCTAATTTTTGGCCACGAAATTCTAATTTGTGGGTTTAATAGCGTATCCGTGAATAACTTGGACGTCTGGATGAAAAAAAAATGGAGCGCACCTTTTTCTTGTTGGTTCAAGAGTGGGCGCCCTCGATTTGATTACCAAACTGTCCCGACATCATATTAAAATTATGAATTTGCGTTTTATTCGCAGCTCGGCCGCAATATTAGAAACACTCAGTCGAGCTCTAATATGAAGAAAGGGGCTTTAATGGTCATGTTACAGGTATTGTCCCTCGGGATTGTGACAGCAATCTTTTCTTTTTGTTTTGCCTCATTGAGCATTCTGCACTCTACTCTTGCTGTCATCTTCACAGGACAGCCACTTTTTGGAAGAAAAGCAACAGTGCTGAACTTTCTCCATTTATAGACAATTTTGTCTAACAGTGAACTGATGAATGCAAAGCTGGTATTCTGTTGCATGAATGACAAAAGGTGAATTGCAGCCTTTTTATTGTGAAAACAACAACAAAGCACCCAAAGTACATACTGTCCTTTTAATAACATTGTAAACGTGCTAAAATGGATTGCACACAAGCTAAAATGCTAATAAGCTCCAACTACAAGACCCTTAAACAAGAAGGCGACAGACAACATATTTACAAGAGGAAGTAGTAGTTCAAAAGTTTACATCATCACCAGGCCTCGTCGTGCACACATTAAGTTGGACTTCTTTGCTTTGCGCTCTTCTGCGAGTTTGACATGTCTCTCCTCCCTGGAAGCAACAAAAGACATAATTAGCAATGCATGTTACAGTGTTGTCAACCGAGTGTAGTGTGAAATGGCCTTAATTGGGTGGGGGGGGGGGGGGGGGGGGGGGGGGGGTTCAGAAACATGCACCAGTTGAACTTTGAAGGGTCATGAGGGACTAGCTAACCACACTTTCCTTTTTCACTGTAACATTGATTAAGGGCAAATCATCCATTTAATAATGTCAGATAGCCTACTAATACATTTTGAAGAGATTTGCAGTTAATAATTTCATGAAAACAATTATTAAGGGGACATTATTGGCCTAGGTGGAAGGAAAAACATTTAACAGTTTACACAAACCTTGTCTGCACTTGGTGCTGTTTGTAGTTTTTCTGACGAGAGTCAGCAACCAAAGACTTGCTGGTGGCGTTGTCGCCGCCGAACGGCTTTATCTTGCCTACGAGCGCAAACGGACACAGTAAGATGTCATTAAGACAGTGGTGTCATGACTCGATGGCAGACATTTTGTTACCCGTGTGAGGCTTGTAGGTGAGTGGCCGGGACAGGCTGGCCTTCAGGTCGAAAGCTGACTTCTTCTGCGTCCCTGGAGTTACGCTCGTGTTGCCGGTGAACACAAATGATGCTGGGGTGGGGGGGAGGGGGATAAGAGACACAAAGCCTTTGTTTTCATGTCCACCTTCCAAATTAATTCATCCAACTCTGAGAGGGATCAACATCGGTTTTCTGGACATGTTTCGATTCAGAGCAAGAAACGTTAAACAACAAGTCATATGTAACGGTCAAGCAGAACAATGGAGCCGTACCCGGGAATTTGAAATGAAAAGTTGGTACTTGAAACCTAATGTTATGATTTAGTTTATGTATAAACTGTATTTGTTTCCATTGAATTGCATTGCGTATTTTTTTAGTGAGCACTTGGTAAATTTAAAATTCTTGGATGCATTTTTTTTTATCCATTAAAAAAAAATTAAACTTACAAATATTACAAAACCTGTTTCCTTTGCAAAAAGGTTTTACCGATTCACAACAGTTTGTGTGCGGGGAAAAAAAATACAAAATCAACGATTTGCATTTTTTATCTAACTGTAAACAACTTAAAAAAATTAATTACTATATTTTTTTAATGTACTAATATTTCTATGTCCTTTTCAGACTTCAAAATCAGTTTTAAGTTGTACTGACATACAAACACAAAATTAAATGTAAAATTAGTTTATAGTTTTACAGACCTACAACAGTTTGTTTTTGGAGAACAGAATATAATTACTTTTGTTTTAAATTGACATTTTTCTGCTTTTCTTTAGCAAAAAAAAAAGTCAGTTTTCTGATCCAAAATAATAATTAAAAAAGCCAAAACCCATTCAAATTATTATTTCAAACAAACAGGACCTTTCGCCAGAAGTGAACTGGGTTTGGCTCCAGCGCCCAGCGACCCTGAATAGGATAAGCGGCGTAGAGAATGGATGGATTTAAAAAACCAGGAGACAAGCCAAAAACAATTATTGGATGTATACATGTAAAACTAATTCTTGGCAAATCTTGGTCAGCATTGTTTTTCAGTCTTATGTGCAATTTATTTGAATGTTTCATTTTCCAAAGTAGCGACAAAAGGTTCGTGGACACATCTGCGCTACATTGATGTTGAAATGTAAGGAGTTGTGCGTGCATGCAGTTGTACCGACCTGAAGGTTTGGTGACAGACGAAGCTGTGGATTTCCTCTCTCTCGCCGTCTGCTGCTTGGGCGTGCTGGCGGCCAAGGCGAGCGACATGCGTGCCGGCGTCTTCACCAGCGAGCTCGCCTCTGAGAACCTGCGTGGAAACAAGAAATTTTATGGAGGATGTGGAAAAGGATCTGGTAGAGCTAGGCGATTAATAGATTTTATCTATTTTTCATGTTTTTTTTTTAAACAAAAGCACAGCCGGTGGTGCCAAATAAGTTATTCTTCTAACCCCTCTCGCAAATATTTCCAAAAAGTGAGGGAGCAATTCCGAGGCAATGGTGCTGAACATCGCCAAAGTCAAGGTGTGCATTTATACTTTGCACAAGCAGTGAATTATCCACATTGGAAACATTTGGCCCGAGGTACACCCTTCGAAGCCAAAAATATCATGCCGTGGTCACCCCGCCTCGCCAGTAGAACGTTCCATGACGAACGATTGTGAGAAAGCTGGACAGGGTGGAGGAGATTTGCCTCCGGGAAAAAATAATGTCCAAAGTCATTGCCCTTTATGCAACGCAGTTTGAAGTGTATGTGTATTTTTTTTTTAAAATACAATCTGTACTCAGATCATGTAAAAACTATGCTCTAGACTCACCTGACGTTAATCCTTCTTGTGGAAAGGACGAAGGGCTGTAACACTGCATCTTTCTGTTTCTTGACCATCTTGTTTTGGGAATCTGGTTTGCCCTCAGCCGGCGGATTCTTGGTCCTGTAGGGCGCGGGGCTGAACAGGGACACACCACTGGCCTTCGCTGCCTGTGGCATGCCACAGCACGAGACGTCACTTTCGCCACAGTCGGTCGGCATATTGTCAGCAACAAAAAGACGCCTGCGTGCGTGTGTGTACCTTGAGCTCTTGGACGGGTTCCATATTCATCTTCTTCTTCCTCTGCACATAGTCGTCGATGGATTCCATCTTGTTGAAATGGGCCTCGTGGAGTTTTTGGAAGTCTGTGCGAGAAAAGGAAAGGACAATAATGTTCGAGCGTTCTTACGATTAAGTGCTGAGAAAAAAGGAGCACCTACTGGGAGTGGCTGGCTTCAGGGCTGCCCTCTTCACCTGGTGCCCCTTGTAACGAGGGATCTTAGCAGCTTTGGCCACACGAGGAACATTAACTGCACAAGACCATTGAAAAAATTAACAGAAAAAAACAAAAACGTTTTTTTTTTTTTTTGGCGGGGGGGTTATTACTTGATGAAATATCTATAAGATAATAAATTCTAAAAGATTTGATCATGACAGGCCGCAATCAGTAACATTCACGTTATAGAGCATATAATTCGATTACTCAATTTTCTACTCCACTTTCACGCTACCGCTAAAATTGTTTAATATCATTCAAAAATAACTATAACACGCCTCCACACATCTGTAGTTGAGTAAAAAAAATCCCTCTCAGGCACCACTGATTGTCATGCAGCTTTTTTCCTGTCAGAGGTCACCGCAGCAAGGCACATGCAGGATTTGTTCGGCAAAGTTTTCACATCAAATTCTCTTCCTGACACAACCCACCCATTTTTTTCCGGGCTTTAGACCGGCAGTGACTGGGTATCGCTGCAATGACATACTGTACATCATGATAGGACTAATTAATATAAACATTGGTGACCTGCGTCATCCTTGGCATCATTCTGAACTCGACTGCTCGTGCTTGAAGACTCGACCAGAGGCTCGTGCTCTCCCTCCCGTTCAATCTTGGATGGAGAAGACAATCGTCTCTGCTTTAAGACGTGGCCCAGTGGGACAACTTCACTGCGCCTCTGTGAAGGTAGAACATTCAGTGTTGTGTTCACGGACCTGGCTTAGGGGCGTGACGTGAATAGCCTACCTCATCATCCAATTTGGCATTAGGATCACAGGCTCTTTTCTTTTCGTTGTTCGTTTTGCCTCGACGTGTGTTCACAAACACCGAGGAGCTGCAAACCACCACCTTGGACTCGTCTGCCTTCACCTCAGCAGTGACATTGGCCTCCATCTCTTCTACCTGATTAACATGAAATTATTATTATTTATTTTTTTAATATTACTTTCGACAAATCTGCCGGATGGCAACTTTCGACGTCATTCAAAAGTTTACCTTGTCTTCCTCAGTCTCCTTTTGTTGTTCAAAATGCTTCTTAACGGCTTTTAGCAACTTGTCGGCCTATTTGCACACGTACATAGCAGTTAGACGAGTACTTTTGAACAGCAACAAAAATAATAATAATAATAGTAACAGTGAGTTTGTAGTGGCTACGTTAGCGAAAAGAAAAATCGTTCCCCTTACCTTCATATTAGCCTTCAGACCCAGCTGCTTCGCTAGGCCGCGTAGCTCCGCATATTTCATCGAATCCAAATCCATGACTAAGAATTATTTTATTTTTTTAAATGAGGAAAACCAGGAATAAAGGAGGCGAGGCACAGTGCTTTCGCAAAACAACAGCACCGAACGGTTACACGACTCAGATTCAAAACGGAGTCACGGGGCGCATGATTGGCTGATGGGGCGAGAGGGAATCGCTCTTGTCAAATCGCAGGCGTGGACATTTGACACCCTTAAGCCAATCGGAGAACAGTTGTATTAGCACCCAGACTTCCACTTAAAAAATTTTTTAGCCTCATGTCGTCCCTAACTTACATGAAAACATATCTGCCGTGCTGCTTCTTTTCTGCGCAAAAAAAAAAAAGAAAAAAAAAACATTTGGAATCCTCATCTTCTGGAAAGATGTATCCCGATTTGTTATTGATAATACTGACTGACTTCACTCGCCATTGGAAAAGTGTAATTTGGTTTCTTCAATAATGATATGTTCGTTGAGGTGGGAGAAACGTGTAAATGTTATCTTAAACATAAAATATAACATAACCACACATTTCATTTGTATTACGCTTCTCTGCGCCCCCCCCCCCCCCAAAAAAATGCGGGGAAATGTACCATACTTCCGGTTCGGTCGCCTAGCAACCAGCATCCACTATGGGCAAGCTCGCGTCTGCGCCCTGCACTGCGAAAACCAAGTGAAACCGCATTTGAGTTTAAACGATAACTGCCACCTTGCACAGTAGAAACAAAGTAGAAAAACAAAAAACAAACAAACAAAAAAAGTCACATCTTGCACCAGCACAATGCTTATAATTAATGCAGCGACTTCACCAGTTCACCAGTTATTACTGATGAACAACTTCCACAATAGAAAAAAAACAATTAGAAATAATCCACAGAGTAAAAAAAAAAAAAAAACACAAAAAAAGCTTTTGCACATGCAATGAACATCTTATAAAACCATATAAAACATCTTTTCTGTGAAATAGACCAAGATTAATCATTTCAAAACTTTTGCCACCTTTGTAACCTATTTGCATGTACAACTTGATTGAAAAATTTTAATGAAATCTTTTTGAGGTGGAAGTAAAAACAAGCAACTGAGATAGTGCAGTTGCAAAAGTGTGAACACCCTATTATAACTGGGGTTATAACGCCATCTCTGCTCAGAATGAACACATTCAAATTTAGGTTCAATGGGAGTCAGCACACACCTGCCAACATTGAAAGTGCCGCTGATGAATCCCAAATAAAGTTTATATGTTCTGGTAGGCTTTCCCTGACATTTTTCATCAGTACAGTTCATCAAAGTCCACTAAAAAAATCCCTATATAGTGATTAGGGAGTGCAAGGGAATGGCAACTGCATCCGTAAGGAATCATTCACTCATTCTCATTCAGTAGGGAAGTGTCAGACTTTCTGCATGCCCAAATCTTCAGTGATAATCTTCCAGACGTTGTCCCTGTTCATGCCCAGCTCATTTGCGATCAACCGCACTGTCAACCTACGATCGCCACGCAGCATCTGTCTGACGCGCTCGATGTTGGCCTCAGTCCTGCTCGTCGAAGGCCTTCCGCTCCTGGGGTCGTCTTCCACGTCCTCGCGTCCCTCTTTGAACCTCTTGCACCACTCGAAAACACGCGAGCGCGACATGGTTTCATCTCCGTACACTTGCTGCAGCAATCCCAGTGCTTCGGACGGACTTTTCCCCAACCGGACCAGAAACTTCAGGTTAGTTCGTTGCTCTGTGCTCACTGCTTGACGACCTGACAGGGAGGATACAAAATTACTCAAGCATATATATTTTTTTATCTAATGCAAAAAATCTAACTAAATCCGTGATATAGCCACTAATAATTTCAATATTTTTTTGTATTCCTTTTTTTCGTGTATCACTCCTTTATCCAATGGTATTTTGATATATTTTTGTAACACACCTACTGCTTCATCCTTGTCCCTCTGCATTTGGCTGCTCTTGTCTGAAGCCATGCAAACCACCACCTTGGATTCGTCTGCCTTCACCTCAGCGGTGCCATCAGCCTTCGTCTCTTCTACCTAGATAACATAATAAAAAATATATAATAATGAATAAGACCCCCCGATGTACTTTTTTTGACGAATCTGCAGAGCCGAGTCACGTCCGATGACCCAAAGTTTACCTTATCTTCCTCAGTGCTCCTTTGTTGCTCAAAATGCTTTTTAATGGCTTCCAACAACCTGTCAGCCTATTTGCACACATATAAAGCAATTAGACGAGTATTTTGGAACAAAAAATATAGTAAGTTGGCAGCGTTTGGCGAAATGTTTGCTCGTAAGATATGTCGTCCGCCTTACCTTCATATTAGCCTTCAGACCCAGATGTTTTGCTAGACCACGTAGCTCCCCATATTTCATAGAATCCAAATCCATCTTTAATACGCTTAAAAACTGGGAGAAATTAGCTTCTTTTTCTATGCCCCCCCCCTCCTTTTTCTTCTTATTTGATGAGAATGGCGTTTGGCAACCAGCGTTCACATGCATTACCGCCACCTACCGGACTGGAGAATGTGGCTCACTCGCTCGACAAAATGGAACTCAGCTCCCAAGAAGATTATAAACAATAAGAGCACGTTTAATTTCTGTTTGATAGTTTGTGCAGATTTTAACCATTAATGATTCACTATACGAAAACCTATCCTATACTGTACAAATGCTGTTAGCCCACCACGCACCACAAATGTGTGTTTGTGTGCCTGTTGTTCCTCCTTTTAGTACCACCCCAACGCTTTTAGATTTGCCTTTTTCTGCTGCTTTAGTGATTATCTCTATTTTCTGTTTTTTTTCCACCTCTCTCTTTGTGTACCATAAACATAATGTTTTTTCTCTTTTTTTACCCACAGTGTCTAAATTCCCTGTATAGTGAAAATAAAATGTCTTCTAAATTTGACATGCCAGAGAGAGGAGAGTCGTTAACAATACTGCCAAAAATTAGTTATTTCTCAATTACTAAAACACAAAACTTTTGCTATGCTGAATAAGTGCTTAACATTATGCAACATAAGTGCAGATTGCAAAATTGCAAGTTGTGTCTAATTAGGTGGAAAGTGCCTAAGGTGCTACCAAAAGGGCGACCAATTCAATAAGTGGATAAAGGGCACTGAGCATGTGGTAACTTCAGACAATAGGGTTTTGTGTTTGAGCAATTGAGGAAATACTGTAAGGCATCCGAGCGCAGTGATTGGCAAAAAAACACCACCACGTGATTTGTAACCCGGCCTTATGACGTCATCGCGCTGCGCCGCCAGGAACTGGTGCAGCTTCATCCCGGCGAAGAAGAGCTGACCGTGCGGCGGCTGCATTTGGTGCGCTCGCACGACAGTTACTTACAAGGGGGCTTTAAATACACCCCCAGAAATGTGCGCCTAGCTTTCGGCGCCGCATTATTCACGACCACGGAGCTGACATTAAGCCACGAAAAAGGTGTTTACCATACCAGACGACGCGCCGAAATTCCGGGTAAGCTGTTTGGACAAAGCTAACTCTCTTAACCGTGGGGGGGGCTAACAGGTGGAAGTTCCATGCTAGCTGGCCTTAGCCGTGTTGTTGTTCTTTTGTCCTGCAAACTTCTCAAACTTGACTTTTTACAGCCGCGCATTTTGTCCAACTACCGTCATTTTAATTAGCCCCAAGGAATAATGTACCAGTTTTTTCATTCGAAGTATTGTTGGTTGAGTGAATTCGTAGTTTGAGTTGGTGCGACTGGCTCGTTTACGATCGTGTTTTCCCCCCCCCCTCTAAAATCGCTGCTATCGGCATACAAATAGGAATAATAGCTCTCATGTGATGGATTATGGTATTAATCGTGCGCTTTTCCCCAAGAGGTGGAGGAGGCTCAGCCTGGAAGAACCGCAGCCGAGTTTCCATGTAACCAAATAGCGGCGTTGCGACATGTTACTCCGCCGCTTTAGTAAACACTGCCAGGCGCTGTGTGTTTATGGAACACACGATTATGGATGTGCAATATGTTGACAGGGTGTGTTATTGAAATCACATGAGCCATTGCAGAAGTACTGGGTCACGACGGAAATATGATCGTTTTATTTTGTGCAGCGGCCTAATAAAATTTATCTAGGTTTAGTCAAACACACACAAAACTTAAAATATACAGGTTTTTTTTTTTTTTAACCCATTTTACCTGAAATATTTCTTGTGACTTGAGTTATTTGTTCCAACTAAAATGTATTCTTAAAAAGTTTTTATACATTTCTTTCTTTGTTTTTGTGTTAAATCTGTACTTTTCTGAAATGTTTTTATTTTCTATCCAAAACATTTCAAGGTATTTTTTTTTGTCATTTTTGTTCTGAAATATTTTATTTTATTTTAATCAAACATTTTCTGAAGTGTGTGTTTTTTTTAAAATCCAAAACATTCAAGGTGGTTTCTTTTGTCCACTTTTTTATTTTAAAAATGATTTTTTATCATAATAATTTGATAATAAATATATTATAAATATAACAGAAGCATATAGTTAATTTATAAAATGTTATATTGATTTATAAAAAGTCAAATCGTGTATCAAACCTTTAGTCAAAAATCAAGTTGCAAATCAAATCTTAACTTTGATGTATTCTTGTAGCCCTTTTATAAGATCCATGGAACAGATTTGTGTGTATGTGCAGTATGTTGACAGTGTGTCTTAATGACATGTAGGTCTAGAAGTATTTGGAGTTTTTTATTTTTTTAAGCACTTTTGCCTTTGCACCAGCACCAAATTACTTTGTAATACAAATGAGGTCATTTTGTTCATTGCAGGGTTGTTCCACTTCTCCATTCAGAGAAGATGGAGGGTCTGCACCCGCACTGCCTTAAATGCATCAACCGGAGGTGCATGGTGCGGCCAGAGGCGGGCCTCTCCTGTGACCTCATCGGCTGCCCGCTGGTGTGCGGCGCCGTCTTCCACGCGTGCAAGCTGCCCGAGCACCGCCTTCTGTGTCCGTACGAGCGCCTGCCCTGCCTCAACAATGGCTTCGGCTGCCCCTTCGCCGTGGCCCGGGCCAAGATGGCGCAGCACCTGGAGACCTGCCCCGCCAGCATCGTGTGCTGCACCATGGAGTGGAACCGCTGGCCCGTCAGCTACGCCGACCACAAGTCCTACGAGAACCTGAGCCGGGACTTTGACGAAGTGGAGCAGTTGGACATGGCGTTGGCCCTGCAGGTAGGGATGCAAGATTGCAGGAATTAGGTCGACATAGATGGAAGGATTAATACTTAATTCATGCAACAGGGAAATTCACTGCTTCAGTAGCGTCTACAACTAACAACGGTAAATAGTGAAAATCGCAAGCAATTGATGCCCACACAAAAAGTTGTGTAATGGCCTATAGATGCCACAAGATGCTGGCAAAGCACGTTTTTCTATGAGACAAAACTGTGGCGTGGCACCAAGCTACCACCAGATGGCAGTATGGAGACATGGTCTAGGTGAGCACAAAAACAGCAAGCAATTTTGTGGAGTTTTTCAGCAAATAACAGAGGATAGCCCCCCCCCCCCCCCCCCCCCCCCCAAAAAAAAAATATGCAAATGCAGGAGTTCACTGTACAAAATGAATACAATTAAAAATGTGAAAAATATCAATCATACCGTCTATGCCAGTAATTTTTTCAAATACAGAAATAAAATAGAGGTCATAATTTCAGTGTCCTTTGAAGGTCAGGAATAAGGTCCAAGGTGATTAGTGTGAATTTTTAAAATCGGAAATGTATGGAAAATGAGGAAACCTTGCGCTAAAATGTGAAAAATGTTCCACCCATTTGCAACTCTACCTGCAGGACCAACGCATGCTCCTGGAATCCCTCAAGGTCACCACCACCGTGTCTAAGGACGGCAAGGGGGACATCGACAAGATGGCCACGACTTCCGACGGCGAGGCAACCAACGGGTCGGTGGAGATGGAGGAGGAGGAGCCATACAGCGACTTGTACCGAGCCTCGGTGGAAACGAGCCGGAGCTTGGCGGCGGCTTTGGACATCCTGGCGCACTCCAAGGGCGTTGTCGGTCTCAGCCTGGAAAACGGCGGCGCAGGGAAGAATGTGGACATGCGCGAGAGTGACTCTGACTCAGAGTGCGAGCTGGGGGCGGTGGGCGGCGTGGATGAGGAAGACTGCACTCTCGCCTGGCCGGGGGAGGACGAGGATTTCGTGGAGTTGTTTTTTGACGACAAAGAAGACTCCATCAAAGACCCGGCGGAGGAGGAAGTGCCGGAGCCCGCGTGGCCTGAGGCGCCTCAGGTGTACGCGCCCGTCGTGGTGCCGGACCCCCAAGCGGAACCGCTCGCCGCCCCCGTGCCCTTCGTACTCTCGGACCAGGTAAGGAACAACTTTTTGCACCAGCTACCCACCGAGCTCAGGTACCGCTGCCTGGAGCGCAAACTCCTTCTGCGCGGCATCAGCATGTTTACGTTCAACGGCCGCCGCGCCCTGCTCTCGGACCCGTACCTCTTCCGGGCCAAGATGGAAGACAAGGCGGTGGACACATCGGACCTGGAGGTGCCCGACGACCCCATGGGCCTGCACGGGATCGACCTGATCACGGCCGCCTTGCTCTTTTGCTTGGGCGACTCGCCGGGGGGGCGCGGCATCTCCGACAGCCGCTTTGTGGACGGCTACCACATCGACTTCGGCACGCAGACCTTTTCCTTCCCCTCCGCCATCCTGGCCACCAACACCATGGTGGGCGACATCGCGTCCGCGTCGGCGTGCGACCACGCCAACCCGCAGCTGTCCAACCCCAGCCCCTTCCACACGCTGCGCCTGGACCTGGTGCTGGAGTGCGTGGCGCGCTACCAAACCAAGCAGCGCTCCATGTTCACCTTCGTGTGCGGCCAGCTGTTTCGCCGCGACGAGTTCTCTTCGCACTTCAAGAACGTCCACGGCGACATCCACGCCGGGCTCAACGGCTGGATGGAGCAACGCTGCCCCCTGGCGTACTACGGGTGCACCTACTCGCAGAGGCGCTTCTGCCCTTCCGTGCAGGGCTTCCGCATCATCCACGACCGCCACCTGGGCTCCTTCGGCGTACAGCCCGGCCTCCCGCTGAAAAGTGGCGAGCAACCGCCGAGGAGCGCCCACCCGCGCCCGGGCTCCAAGTGCGACCAGCTCAGCGGTCTGCCCTTCGAGGTGCTGCAGCACGTGGCCAGCTTCCTAGACAGCTTCAGCCTGTGTCAGCTGTCAAGGACGTCGCGCACCATGCGGGACGTGTGCGCCAGCCTCCTTCAGATGCGCGGCATGGTCGTCCTGCTGTGGGAGAAGAAGCGGCGGGAGGACGGCTCACCGTCGTGGCAGATCACCGACAAGGTCGGTGTTGCCTCCCTGCTGTGTTTTTCTTGGCGTGGATTTGTTTGTTTGTGCATCTCTAGTTCTAGTTCTCTGTATAGATAGACGATCGTCCCCGGCGCCATCTTGTCTTTTTTTTTCCCTTGTAGGTGTGGCGATTCAGCACCGCCTTCGGCACAGTGAACGAGTGGAAGTTCGCCAACATCACCAGCATGGCCGACCACCTGAAGAAGTGCAAGTTCAACACGGTGGCGCGGCGCGAGGAGGCCATCCCACTGCCCTGCATGTGCTTCACTCGGGAGCTGACCAAGGAGGGCCGCTGTTTACGGTCTGTGCTCAAGCCTGTGGCCTAACTCCGGAACGTCAACTTCTCCTTCTCTATGAAAAGCCGTTTGACAATTTATTCCAGATCGTTGATATCCAGCTTGCGGTCCATATCCACTACCTTCCTTCACCCCAGAGGCGGACATTCTGCCATAGTTTCACTAAAGCTCCTGAAGCCCAAGGTCAGGTCAGCGCAAGCCCACGGGGCTGTGCCCGCTATGATTGTGCCCGCTAGTGCACGACTAATACGTGGCACTTCGCCTTCTGTCTATGATTGGGGCACAAAATGGCACCAGAGAGGGTTGATATGTTGTTTTATTTTTTCGGGGTGGGGGGGGGTTGCACTAGTAGGCACAGTTGTTCTGCAAGTGCACCCTAGTGGTTCTACTAGTGTACTGAAATGTACACGGACTGGGTATCAAGGATATGGAATAAATGCTCAAACGGCTTTCCATACTCAAGTGTTTACAGAAAAACATCCCGAACTTCACCTCTTCTCCGAAAAATTAGCACATCCACAACCACGCCACTGTTGTGTAAATAAAATCTCACGCTCTGATGTTTATTTTTATAGCAAACAAAAGTCAGTACTGTGCATACGTCGTCTGTGGAGGACGTAAGTGTCGCGGCTTTATTTCTATACAGCAACACCGACCAAACATCTGTGTTTGCAAAATATTTGACGTCGTCAAGCACTTTGACCTCTGCGACGTTACCTCCCAGCTAATAGCGCTGGCACGCTAAGCAAAGGCGAGGGACGGCCACGATCTGCCAACTTGAATCTGAAAATGTAGCAAGTTAAAAAAAAAAAAAAAAAACATCAGAGTGTTTTCAAATGGCGAGCGTCAGAAGAAGAAAACAAAACAACCGCCCGCAGGCACGGGACGTCGAATAATGAACCTCACTGTAGCTGTGTAGCACGCTAAAATAGTTAGCGGAATCACAACGTTTCACGTGACGTCCTTGAAGTCGGAGGGAAATGACAAAAGGTAAAGTGAGATTGATAATGTTTCAACAAAGATGGGGAAAAAACTGCAAGTTGTGGGCGGTGCAAACTAACTCTGAAAATATTTGATTTTCTTTTTTCTTTTTTTTTCTTTTTTAGCCAAAGTCAAATTCTGAAAAATTGTAGGTCAAAAGAAGTCTCAAATATTTGAGAAATATTTCACATGGATAGAACGTTACATTTTTCAGATTTTTTGGGGGGGAAGGTGTATAAATATTAAAAACTCGGTATTTCTCTGAAACTGTTTTGAAACGTTAACATTTTTATTTCAATCAAAAAGTTTTTATTTTTAATAATTTTCATTAATTTCTGATTTGGGGCGGGGGGGGTCAAAAGAAATGTTATAAGAAATGTTTCATGTGTCAGAAAAAAAATATTCCGAAAAATATTTCAGAATTGTTTTTGGTGTAGTTTTGGAATAAAGTTTGAAATATTTCTCGGGAGAAAATATTCTGAAATGGTTTCAACATTTTTATTTTAAACCAAAGAGTTCCTTTGATCCAGTAGTTTGGGGGGCAGGGGGGTATACTTTTTTTGTGAACAAAAGTTTTGGTATAGGAAAAAACTATCCACAATATTTCTTTAAAATAAGAATTTGAAATCTTTTTTTTTTTTCATCCAATCTCAAAAATTTATTTGAAACAAAATAAACTGAAATATTTGTATTTCCATCCGCCCTAAAAACCTGAAATTCTCTTTGGCTTTTTTATTTCTAAAAAAAAAAAAAAAATTCTTTTCAAGGTCGATCTTTCAATGCCAAACTTTTTCTCTTGATCCAATTCTTTCAGAAATGTATTTGGTTAAAAAAAAACAACTGAAATTCCTTTAGAATATGAAATCAAAATCTATCAGAAATATTTTTATTTTGATTAAAAAAAGTCCTGAAATAAAGTTTTCATCCAATAAAACCTTTTCCGTCATTTCTTTTTTTTTTTTGTATTTAAAAAAAAAAAAAATACACAACAAATGTTTTTCATTTCATCCAAAGATCTGAAATTTGGCGCCTGCTAATTTTATTGTGAAATATTGCTAAAGTTAAATGCGCAGTTAATCTCACTTTACGTCTTATGTTACATTTAGCGGGTAGTGAAAGTGAAGCTAACGAAAGAGTGGGCAAGGCAATTTTTGCTTATTTGCTTATAGTGACAACGAGGCCTCAGTGTTGAATATAAATAACGTAGCGGTGTGTTGCAGTGTTGACAATTGACATGAACAGATTTATTGTATGTTTTTAATATCGAGTTTGGTCTAGTTTATTGGTTAAGGAATGTTTAAAAAAAAAAAAAAAGACGTTTTATAGGTTAAAGTGTCAGAAAGGACTGAGGTTTTTTTTCTTTTTTTTACTTTTACTGGTACTCTGAAAGCTGCCTCCCTAAAATCCAGATGAGTATTTTTATTTTTGTGAATTATGAATTTGCACATGAAGCATGTACTGTAAAATGTTTAGTCATTATTCTTATTCTTATTAATGCATGTGGGTTGTCGACTTGTTTTTTTTTGTTTTGTTTTGTTTTTTTGTCAGTCGCTGTCGGGCTGAATCCTCGCATCTCCAAAATGACCACTTTTCAAGAAAATCAGAAAACAGCCATCTTGTTCGAGTTATCAAACATCGTTTCGTTCAAGTTGGTTTTCGACCATAATATTGCCACCATATACCGTTGTGCACGAACATCAACACACCACCAGCCCTAAATATGCTACAAAATAAAACGGGCTAATTTAGTAC
Source organism: Phyllopteryx taeniolatus (assembly GCF_024500385.1). NCBI lineage: Eukaryota > Metazoa > Chordata > Actinopteri > Syngnathiformes > Syngnathidae > Phyllopteryx > Phyllopteryx taeniolatus. The sequence goes on along the minus strand of NC_084514.1, from coordinate 7,963,320 downwards.
GCGGTCATTGATTAAAATGGTAGGACACGGCACCAGCAGTCCACAATCAAGTCTGCAACTGACGCACCGACCAGACAAAAAGCCTTTAAAATACTTCACAAAAGCAAACGAATGTGGTTACACCACCTTCCCCAAACTCTTTTTCCAAAGTTTTTAGACGCAGTGTATAAAACGGTGAGCTGACTAAGCAGTCTAATATGCGGAAATGAATCGGTGCGTAAACGTACCTTTGGGGATGACCAACCAGTTCCATCTGGATCGGTCGGTGCATTACAGCGATCCATTTGTAACAAAACAGGCTTACGCAACTGTATCTAACATAATTATTTTCACTCGTATTGTCTTAAAAAGCATCCCGACTTTCAATCTTGAGGCGACATAATTCCGCCCCGCTCCCGCAGAGTGTGGAAAGAGGCGGAGTTTTACAGCACTTCTCAGATCGTTCAAGCATTCAAGAGTTTATTAGTTTTTTGTTTTTTTTCCTCCTCAAGCTATTTCCAACACTTCAATTTAGCTCATGAGTCAAAATAACAGTATTGATCTCTGGGAGGGGGAGGGGGGGGGGGGGTATATGAAATTCACTGTGTTTGCGCATACATGGTTTCTGCCCGACAGCGACGAGTCTTTAATTCAGTTCTCAGGCACAGTGTGATGTTAAACTGTGTGTGTGTGTGTGTGTGTGTGTGTGTGTGTGTGTACCTCCATTTTTTTTTTTTTGTTTAAATGTGTGAACCTCCATTTTGTTTTTATTTGTACTCTTTATTTTCTCACTGGTGTTCTAAACTTTTGTTTTCACTCGAGCTGTGAAGTGTGCTTTCACCACAGGATGCCATCTTTTCAAGCGTTTTAATAAAAAGAATAAAGGGGCTTTACAATACAGCTTTTACCCCTGGGGGCATTGTCAAATTTATTTACCTCGTCATGCATAAATTATTTTGATATGTTTAAGTATTTCTCTTAAATATGAAGTTATGTATAATCATCAAAATTTTTTGGAAATGTTTTCTACTTTTTTCATCATAAAAAAAAATTCAGAGGAATTTGCTGCATTTTTATGTTGAACCAAGATCTCTGTAAAAAATTTTAATCCTTAAATATTTTTAACATTTCACTTTTTGTAAAGGCTTTATTTTTTTTCTTTTCCCATGAAGTATTTTTCACCCAAAAATTATTTGAATCCCCCCCAATTTTTTTCTTTTCCTTCAATTTTTTTCTCATATTTTCAACGTTTGTCTTTTCATCCAAAAATGTTTCAAAGCTATTTTTCTTTGTTCCCTTCCGAAATATTTCTACAATCTTTTCAATGCTTTTCTTTGGATCCGAAATGTTTTTGCGTTTTCAACATTCATCCCATCTCAAAATGTTCTGAAATATTTTCAACATTTTCACCCAAAAATTCTCAGCGCATTTAAAAAAATTTTTTTGTCATCCCCCAAATGTTCTGAAATTTCTTTGCAACGATTGCTAACTTTTGCACAGTACAGGTTTTTTTTTCTTCCCCCCCCCCCCAGTCCCGCTAGTCCACCGAGGTTCCCTACTCAGATCAAATTTTCTTTTGTATGAATGTGAATTTGAGGCACTGCGAACGACACAGAGTCCAGGTTCCCTTTGACTTTCGAACCTTAACTACGTCGACTTGGAGTGATGGCACTGTCGGTCGGTAACGCAGCCCACATAAACAAGTGAGGAAGTGGAACCGTCGCAGTTGAAGTGCAAAAATTCCCCTGTGACTAACTGCCCTGAGCGTCACTTCAAGGACCTCTCTCATGTTTCTAATCTTACCCCTACTCTAAAACACCAGCCAAGGCTTGAAACCCTAATTTGGAACCCTAACCTTGACTTCAAGCTCTAATTTCAAAACAACCCTATCCTTACTTTAGAACCCTAATTTGAAATCAAATTCTTATTTGAAACCCTAACACAGCCTTGAAAAATGGATTTGATCCCAATTGATTTCCCTTCGGCGGACGATCGCAATGCGTGTTCCAGGTTTTGCCTTTTTTCCACTTCAGTGGCAGCAGGGGAAACAACAGCAGAAGATCTTCTTGCAAGGGTTCTCCTTCTTGTACCTGACGGCCTGGCGCACGTGGTTGCCGGCGGCAACCACGTAGTCCTGGGTGTTGCGCACGTTGGCCTCGATGTCGTCCACAATGCAGCCCTGCTCCTCGGCCAGCACCGCCACCTGGAAGAAGAGGTCGCGCACGTCCCGTATGCGGCCCTCCAGCTCCCACAGCTGCCGGCGGCGGCTCTCGATCTCGCTCAGCGCCGAGCGGGCGCCGCGCGCATCCGCCGTCAGTAACCCGTCCCCGGCGAACACGTCCCACTTGCCCGTCATCATCATCTCATCGATCTGCGCCCGGCTCACCTCCCGCCCCACGATGGCCGCCTGCCGCTGGATGCGCGCCGTGCAGTTCTCTCGCTGCTCCATCTCGGCGCGGTTGTACTCCGTCATGGCCCGGCGGAAGATCCCGGTCAGCGCGGCGTGCTGGCACCGCGCCACACGGGCCACCACCGAGGAGTCGCCGTGCAGCCGCGCCAGCTCCTCGCTCAGCGCTCTCAGCCTCTCCAGCCGGGCGAAGATGGCCTCCCCGCGGGTCTTGATGCCGCGCCCCACGGCGTTGGCGTCCCGCTTGATGCTGCTGAAGCGCCGCACCGAGGTGAGGAAGCGACTGCTCTCCTTGCCCAGACGGTTGACATCCATGTTGAGGAGCAGCATCTCCTTCTTCATGGCCTGGACCTCCGTGTGGATGCCCCACATAGCCTCCTCCACGCTGAAAAGCGGCACGGTAGACTCGTCCTGCTCCGAGTCCTCGCAATTGGCTGCCAGGCTGTACTCCTCCGCCTCTGGGGGCTTGGCGGCGATGGCGTGGAGCTCGCTCAGTCTGTCGATCATCTTGCCCTGTGTGACAAACACAATTTATAGACGGACTGATTATCGGCCGGGTCGATTGCCATCACCGATATTCGACATTTCGATGCATATCGGCATCTGCCTTTTAAAAACGAAATAAATAAATCTTGACGAAAGATAAAACACACAAGTGAAAAGATTAACACTTTAGTGACACTGACATTTAGGGAGATACGGTTGTTTTCATTTAACATGAAAGACAAGACATGCTACAGAGCCTGTTCAAAATTTAAAACAAAGGTGTTTATTGTCTTAAGACAAAAAAAAAAACTTGAATAAACATATCGTTTGCTAATTTACACAGTAAGGTGGCTGGGTTCGTGTTATTCAAAATTTCGACACCAACATTTTCCCATGTACCGCAAATGAATACAGGCTCCAAATATCGGTTATCAGCTTCCTTGACTTTTCTTAAGAAACAATTTCATTGAAAATTCACACTTTGGTCATGTCCTTGGGTGTTTCACTCATTCCTCCACAAAAGGTTGAATCAAGGCAACGGGACTGCTGAAGAAGACGTTTCACCTTTAATCCAATCGCCTTTGTTTCATTCAGATCCTCTGCAGGCCACAGGAAGGCCAAAAGGAAGTATACATTTATTTTTCTGTATATTTATATTTCAACTGCGGGGGGTTTGAAATCGCAACTCAGCCCTGTTACCTAATATTCTTGCTGCTATTATATTTTGTTTCTTTTTAAAACACATTTTAGCCGCAACCACTGCAATGTGCTTCGTGCTATTGTCTTAAATCCCATGTAGCTATGTTTCATGTAATATCTAAAATCTCGCTCCAGTTACTACAAATCCTGTTCCTCAAATGAGCAGTGCCTTGAGATACGAGTACTGTATTATAAAGCGATATTTTCCATATAATTTTGGGGGGGGGAGGGGCTGGAATGGATTGTCATTTCCATTCATTTCAATGGGGAAAGATTATTTGTGTTTTTCATTACAAGTGCGGTCACAAAACAAAACTATCTCAAAGCACTACTAAGGTCAGTATGTGTATTATCAGATGTAAAGTTTTTTGTTTTTTTTTTAAATAAAAGGACAAATGTCAATTTATTTTGCGTGAGTTCCAACAGGCAAAAGGCAATTCGTTGGAAATTTGTCCCAAACAGTGGATTGTGTGCTGTAATGAACATTTGTATACAGTACAAACGCACTCCATTGTGAGCAATGAGCTGAAAAAGGAAACTGACGTTACTTGAAGACTACACTGGACACGTACTTCCTCACACTTCACGAACAGACACCTCATTAGGCACACTAGCATTCATTTACCGATCTCGATGTGCCACTAGACTTGAAACTATTACCTTGCAACAATAATAATAATAAATCCTTTGGCTTTTTTTAAACCCACGTTTGAAAACTTACCCTAGTTTGAAACCCTAATTCTGATTTGAAACCCTAAATAGAACTTTCAACCTAGACGTATTTCAAGTTTGAGTAAATGAGAAATTCGTCGTTTTTTTGTTTTGTTTTTAGCAGACAAAACGATTATGATTATAAAGACAAAATGAATTGCAATGAAATTACCTTGTTCTCTTCGACAGCAGCAAGTCTCCTGGTGTTGGTTTCCTCTTTTTTTTTTTTTTTTTTTTTTGGGTAGATTCCGTTATAACCCGAGCGCGTTTCAACATGTGCCCTCTAAACAAAGATGCGGAAGATGAGACGAGTCTATTTTTAGAACATTTTTCTTAGTGCTTTAGTTGAAAATATGCCATTGCATTACCCTGCGATGAATTAAGCAGCAAGCGGCGACGTCAACATCTAACCGCACCACTGAAAATATTTTCTTTTACAGAAAAAAAAAAAAAAAAAAAAAAAAGTTGAAAGTGTCGTCTTTTCACGGCCAACAGGGGGAGACAAATCCTAATAGATTCACTCAATGGCCATTTCATTAGGCACGGTCATTTAGCACGTCACTTATACAATAAGAATAGACCCAATGGGATTTTAAATGTGGATTAGAGAATCAAGCAAGGGATTTGATACAAGAGTAGGGTTTGAAATTAGGGTTACAAGCCTGGTTTATGGTTTTAAACAAGGGTTAGGGTTTCAGAATAGGATGCGAGCCACGGTTACGGTTTCAAACTAGCGTTTAAAGCCTTGCTAAGAATTCTAACCAAGGGATTAGGGTTTCAAATTAAGACAGAGGTCTGGGATAATGGTTTTAAACAAGCCTTAAGGTTTCAATGCCCAATTAGTTTAAAAGGTTAAAATTTTTTTAAAAAGCCAGTTCCAGTCGGCAGGATTTGTGGATTCTTTGTTTAGAAAACTTGCTGAGTGAGGTTTATGGCTGTGTCATGTTTACACTGCTTGCAAATACCTCGCGGTGTTGAAGATCAGTAAGTAAGTCCTTAAAGGACCTGTAGCATCCAGAGGGCCTATATTTCACTAACAGGTTCTCCATGTATTATTATTTTTTTTTTATTACTCAACAAAATGAAACTGGCAGTCATTTCCAAGGCTAATAACAATCTAATATCTCTTCGGAAAACAAGCCAAAAATGACTAAAATGACTACTTAGTTTTTAAGTCCAGAACTATGGAATAAGTTCCACTGGTCATAGCATTAGAGCGGTCCTTTGGGGCCATTAAAGACAAAATACTCTTTGATGTTTAGGGAAACATACGTTAAGGTAGGTTAATTGAAGGCTCTAAATTGTAAGTTTACAAAACATGAAATGACTGCCAGCCATCCCAGTTAACATGGATATTTGACTTCTAAATCCGTCAATGGCATTGAATGAGTGAATGACCAAATCATCATTGACGTTTGCGAAAAATGTATGCGAAGCTTGTTAAAAGACTAAATCGTCGTCGATGTGGACAAAAAAAGCACAATCATCAGGTTTGCTGAGGTCATTGAGGTTTTCGCAAGCCTTGTCAAAGACTGAATCGACTTCGATCTTCATAAAAAATACAAACATTACGGTCGTTGAAGGAAAGATAAAAGACAGTTAAGAAAAGGTACGTTGGGTTCGTTTAAGGCTCTAAATTGTCTTTGATGGTCACAAAAACAAATGTGTTAGATCCATATAATGTTCACAAAAATACAAATATTGGTTTCATTATTAGGTTCGTTGAAGACTAAGTAGTTTGAAGTTTACAAAAATTTGTCCAAGGATGTTGTCAACGCACAAACAACAAATGACTAAACAAATATTGCAAATGTGTTTATTTTCCTCTATATTAAACAATTTAACTTTAATAGACATATTTCATGAAGTAGTCACAGTAATGTATAATCTTGTGATTTAAAAAATATATATATTTAGTGCTCTTCCGTGATTACTTAAGTGCTTTTTCCATCAGCGGCTGATCTTGAAGACGTCATCGCCCACCTGCATCACGCCCGTCTTTTCCACGCTTAGCAGCTGTCCAAACAGCGGCGCCGACTTGTAGATGTGCTTCTCGTCGGGTTTGCACAGCCGGTAGCTACACGGGCCAAGACCAGACAACCATTATCCCCCCCCCAAAAAAATACAAAAAAAAAAACGCTTCAAACTTGCATAACGTTGAAATTTTGTTTACTTGGACACTCTGGGAGATGGTGCAAACTGTCAAAATCTGAAATACACTCACTGGACAGTTTCTTCGGTCTCAAGATGTGCTATATAAGAGCTGGATATAAAAAATAAATACAAAATAAATGATAGTATTCCTTTACTGAATTATGTTAAATATTCTAGTTCGGGGATGTGTGGTATGGAAGGTTGTATGTGCCAAAATTAAATCTTTTTGTCATTCCAATTTAAAAAGAATTGCAATTCAAATTTTGATGGGGTTCAAATTAATTCAGCAGTAAAAATGTCATTACGTTAAAAATATTCATGAACAAAATACCTACATAGAATAAAAAATGTAATCAGAAATAAAATATTACATTAAAATACAAATGAATTAAAATACAAAATAAATGTATTAAATTGTGATCTGTAATATTTAAGAATTATATTATATTGAACCTATGATTTATTGACCCTTATTAATCAATCAATTAATCAAAAAATAATTATTGAATGGCATTTTTATTTATTGAATAGAATGTCTTATTATTTCATGTTAATTTGACATCGTTCAATTTAATTGGTTTTGTACTTTCATTGATTTAATGGAATTCTTGATTTATTTAATGACATTTGCATTTAATTAAAGGCTTTTCAATTTATAACGAGTCTTATTTTATGACGCTGCAGTGCATTGAAATTATTGAAAGTATTTAATCATTTTACTAAAGCTATTAAATCATTATTATTATCATCTTGTTTAATCACTGAAGGGCATCTTTATTTAACGGAATGATCATTTTTGTACAAATTAATAAATCACAATGAAATTAAAGGACATTTGAATATTAAAACATGAATGTAAATTGTGTCAACTAATTCATTCAATTCAATTGAGAAATGTTTAACAATTATATATCAAACATTTAATAATCATTTATTTCATGACCTTTGAATTATGTCACGACGTTTGTACTTGATGACATTCCTACTTATTTCAATTCTGATTATTCATTTATTTGTTGAACGGCATTTAGCGGAAAAACATCACGAAATGCAACATGGTTTAAAGTCGCCCATGAAGGAGGCGGTGGGAGGGCTCAGAGATCTAATTGGTTGCAACGGCAGCACACCAAGAGCTGTTCCTAAATACTTTGAGCCTTTCGCGTGGCCAAGTAGAGCGGTCAAAATATTGGAAACGGCTCCGACTGCAAACTGCAACGGTTGCGTACCTCTTCAGTGTTTCAAGAGGCTCTTTCCTGTTGATGATTCCAGTTTCGGGGTCCACCGTGGTGAAAATGCACCTGACGAGAGGACAAAGTTTGCAGACTTTAATAAAAATGACATTAGTTCCTCACCCAAAGGAAAACAACGTTACCTCCCACATGACATCACTCGCCGCAGACGTACGCTGCCAATCTGAATCTCTTCCCATGAATCCTGCGCGCAGAGAAAAAAAAGCAGGTTGCCGCTTGAGTCCTGAGTATAATTAGCCCTCCGCCTCCGTAGCACATGGTGACTGTTTCCTATTCCGGACAGAAGGAGGCTCATCGTACTTCGTCATACGCCTCGCAGTCGCCGATGACGATGTTGGGCCGGAATCGCTCCACAGTCAAGTCCTTGTCCAGCTTGCCGCTCAGGTGCTTGACGGACGCCTCGGACAGCAGCATGACCGGACCACAGTCGGGGTACACCACCTCCTGGAGCACAAAAAGACATGAGTTCATTGAAGAGTTCGAATTGTGTCATGGATTTTCGCAAAAAAAAAAAATCGAAATATTTTCACACATCAGGTTTGTCTTCGATCTTTCCTGTATTTAATGTTTACGAAAGAGCAGAGGCTTGGTTTGGTAAAGACTACGTTCATTAAACACTATTAATCGTCTTTCATGGTTACGAAAAAACAAGACTTAAAATTGTCTTTGATATTTACAAAAATACATGTTTTATGTACATTGAAGATCCCAAACAGTTTATGAAAAAATGCATATACTGTACATTTGGTTAGTCTTTGATGTTTCTGAAAAAAAGTTTCAAATTTTTTTTTCTTTGACAATTGTCTTCAATTTTTCACAAAAACAAAGTATGTTAGGTTCATTCAAAGACTATAAATCGTCATTGACGTTTGCGAAAAATGCAAATTGTCTTCGATTTTCAACCAAAACACAAAGATAAGGTTATTAACACATTCACTGCCATTGACGGCTTTAGAAGTCAAATATCCACGTTAACTGGGAAGGCTGGCAGTGAATGAGTTAAGACTAAGGAAATCAACTAAAAGGTCTTCGATCTATATGAAAATATGGGGTTGGGTTTTTAAAAGACTCACAAAATAATCTCTAGTTTACAAAAATGCGCAAGTTAGGTCTGTTAAAAGCTCACTATTGCCTTTGGCTAATCTGTCTCCGATGTTTACAAACATTTAGTGAAAGACTGGCCTTTGATGTTTACAAAAAGGTTCATTGAAGACTTAATTGCACACGATGTTTTTACAAAAAAAAGTTTGCTTTGTCAAAGACGCAAACATATCTTTGATGTGTACGAAAACACGTATTCACTGTAATTTCTGTGAAATGACCTCGTTCGGAGAGAAGAGAGGTTCTGCGTCCACCGCCCTCCTGGCCCTCATGTGAGGTTCAAAGTGCACCAGGCGAAAGGTCTTCTCCCCCTTCAGATAGCGGACCAACCAACGGGACGCTTCGTCGCCGCAGTCCCGCCCTTGAATGTCAGCGCCAAACACTCTGCATCACAAAAAAACAAACAAAACAAAAAACAACAACAACAAAGACGTTGCGTGATGCGACGGACAGACCAGGACAGGATGCCATTCAAACACGAACGGCAGACCTGCAGTCCATGACGGCGTTGTCGGGCTGCCTGATGGGGAAACGCATCTCGGTCATGTCGGGCCCGTTCAGGCACGCTTGACCTCCCTCGCACGTCAATGACACCAGGACCAGACGAGGCTCCTGCCGACCGGTCACCATGTGGCCGTCCTCCGTCACCACCAACCAGTGACTGCAAGCGCAACGCTGTGAATCGTCTTTTAACGTTCATCTTTGGTAGCTTCATCAACAAACAGTTTGGGATGTGAACAAAAACATTTGTTGATGACTCTAAATAGTCTTTGACAATTACAAAAACATGTACAGGTGCATCTCAATAACCCCCTGGTGTCCAATGCACACACAAATGCCCACTGAATTGAAGCATGGAATGATGATGCACAAACTCTTGAATTCTTTACATTCTATTTAATCTTGTTATGACTCAATGTTCTTATAAAGTATGATACCTTAGAGTGCTATTTTTTCTTATTAAGACACATTACACTTTTTTTTTTTTTTTTTTTTAAGTGGAGTATGCAGTTTTCAAAATGCTAGCAAGATTTGAACGTAGCCTCACTCACTTCCCACCCCTGCCCAAAGAAATGCTTGCAGCTCACAAACACACGTGCATGCCAAGGGTGATACATTGCTAGCATGACTTATTCATGATGGAGTATTGCCAAACATGAAATTTTTGTTTTCGTTTGAGGAAATGTACAATTAACCAAAAATATAAGAGAGGTGATCAACCTTCCTGACGACCTGGTGAGAACGGAGACGTCTGCACCGGTGACTTTCCAAACCCGGCGATATGGAGCCGACACCACCGTTTTACCCTTAATTTGTCTCGTGACCTGTCCAATTCTGTTTAACTTTGGTTGCAAACCGGAGTCAAATAATGCAGCCAAGAAAATAATAATAGTCTCCTTTTACACAAGGCTACGGTTCCCTGTGTGCCGTGAGAGCTCTTCCGGTGTGCCGTGCCAAATTATCAAATTTCACTGAATCGGTCATTAAATTATTCATATACAAGAAATATGATATCTTTCTTTTCATCTATCTATGCCAATGATGTATAGTGACATACAGAACAAATACATGCTCTTCTAGTCAATGCCATAAAGTAAATAATTGACTTCTATATCCACTTTTTGTGACACTTTTGTTTGGTGGTGTGCCATGAGATTTTCTTTGCAAGGAAAATATGTGCCTTGGCTCAATAACCATTGGGAATCACTGCTTTACGACACACCGTGATTGACAGGCGACCAATCCCAAATGTCATTTATTATTTGTTTCTTTTTCCTGCGTTTACACTTTCATGTTTGTTTTTGTTTTTATTGAACTCCCAAACTGAATAATCCGAACTGTTTTAGTGGTTGGACAGTCCACTCAAGCAGCTCCGAAGCCTCTGGAGGGTGAAGGTCACCGACTCACCGGTCCTGCATCTGCCCGCACTTGAGGCCCTTCGTGAGGCACTCGGCGAGCGGCACCGACACCGCCTTGCCGGACTTGAGCGGGTGGACGAGGAGCTGCGACACGACTCCCACACGCACACGCGTCTCCGGCTTCCGCCAGTATTTGTATCCGACACCAAGAGCCACCACCGCGGCGGCGACGGCGGCTGCCCCGCCGACCAGCAGAAGTTTGAACTTGTTTTTGTGGGACAACGCTGCCTTCACGGCCTCATTCGGCTCCATCTTGGAACTTCGGACTTCCGCGCGGAAACTAAAGGTGTTACGTTCAATGAACAGTCGGTTTTATCAGTGTTTCACTGACGCGGTTGCCGCATGTGCTACGTTCAAGGACACAAACAAGCTTTTCCGTTAACGGAGTTTTAAATCGGACATTTCCAGATTTAAGTTTAGTTGCCGTCGTCCATGTGTTGTTGATGACATTTATCTTACTTTTTCCCTCCTGGCCTCAAAAGTCTCAGAATGTGTTATATTGGTACTTTCAGGTGAAAAATATCACCATAATGGAGCTTTGAATGGGGAATTGGGAGTTTTCTGCTATTGTTGTAAAAAAAAAAAAAAAAAAAAAAAAGCAGTTTACAGTATTTGACAATAAATAAATGACCTGGCTGCCATCTTTTGTTATTCCCCCCCCCCCCCGATTTTACCAAATATATAGTGTACAGTAAACCCCCCTACACCCTGAACCCCCAGGCAACGGCTCGTATTCTCGAAAAACTCATGAGTCAAGGCGCTCAATATCTCAAGACACCACTGTACTTCCTTGACACCAATTACTACTTCCCTATTATCTATGGCTTTGTTGCCATCTTGTGGCATCTTAGAACATTATAGTAAGAGGGGAAAATGCAAATTGCAAGGTGGGGTTCAATGTATATAGTCATGTGTATGTTCTCACATCAAATAAAATAAGACATGCAGCAAATCACTAATTGGAAGAAGGATTTATTCATCAAAACAAGTGATTATTGAATCCCATTAATGCATCATAAATCGCTACAGCTCTAAAAAATATAACTTTTATTTACCCCTAAATGTGAGCGTACAGTTGAGTAATTGCAATATTGTCAACAATAAAAGACTCAACATGACACCAAGTGACTCTCAGACATTTTTGGAGAGGGCTGCATTTAACATCCATTTTGGTGGATGTCTTTATTGTATCCGTCATGGCTCTGGAAGAAGAAGAGTGTAATGTGGAGGCTACACAAGAAGAACTAGCACCAGCCATCACTCAACAAAAAGTGTATCGGCTCAGCAAAGGTGTGCCGGGAAGAAGTGCTGCCAGGTACATTTTAAAATAGCTCCTTTTTTTAGGGGACCCGATGGTGGGTTCAATGTCCAATTGACGTAACTCGGAGGCTGACCTTCTCAGGGGGACTATTTTTGGTCTCTGACATAGATAGTCAAGTCGGCTGCCAAATCACAAACAGCAGATGCTCGGCCGGCGGGGGTCCAATACGAGGATTTGTCCAACGGATGCTCCTTCACTCGCCGGTCTAATGGCCGCAGGTGGGCTTTGCGGGCGCACCGCCAGGCCTCGCAAGCTGCTCGGACGCGGCGGAAATGCGGGGAGTTCGTATGTCCCGACTGCGTTCTTAACGGTTTCCCGTCAATTGGGTGAGCGCAGTCGCCTACGGTGCAAATGCTGAGGTATGTACACGTGAAAATAACCCTGTAAAAAAAACACGGTGAAAACAGCCTCTGGCACTCAACGTCGGTCGGTTATGTCGTACCATGCTTCAGCACGTTTACCCCTCACTCCGCTGTCCACCCGCTGGCCTAAACACGTGAACATGCGAGATCACTTCATAAAAGGCCTTGGCACTACTCCAACGTTCCTTTTTTTTGTGGCTTGTTTCGAGTCGTTGGCTAGTTGTTTGGTAGCATACTCCCACCCCAAGCTCCCACCTCTGTCCCGCCCTGACCCACACACATACTGACTGAGCGCTTTTCCACTTGCTGTCACTTCATGATATGACACTGCACTACTGTGACTTTCTTCACGTTGGCGCCTATTTCTGAGGTGCTGGGAGGAACAACGACGTGGATTATACAACAGGTCTCCGATGCGTGCTCGAGCCTATACCTTTTTTGCAATATAAGCCATGGAAGATGACCGAGCACTCCGACTTGTCAAACGATCCCCACCTCAGGTGTCCCACGTGCTGATTTTCTAGCGGGACACCATGTCACGCCGCCACATATAACGACTGTGCTGTAGGTTTTCCGGAACTGGACCGGGGTCAGAATTCCATTGGGGAAACCATCTGGAGCACACAGTGGGTTCTATACGTTCTGCATAAGAAGCATTGGCTACATAGAAACTGACTATAGACAGTGTGCCTCTCTTTGTCATTAGGGATTACTATAACAGATTATTAATATTTTTGGTATTAAAATAGCAAAACATGATGTACAAAGTGTCCCTATGCCTATAGTGGACTTTTCTAATCACGCTCTATTGGAGTCTATGTCAGCCTGTGAGTGACAGCTTGATAATTATCCTTTGTGCTAACATGACAAAGCCCCTCCCATCTGCCAGTGTAGACCGACGCTAAAGATAGTCCCTAAAAATAGTCCCCTTACCATCTACTACTCACCCCACCTTTTTTTCCCTTCAGAAATAATGATCACTTCATGATACAACACCACATCTATGTCCCCTATTTTGAGTTTTTTTTTTTTTCATCATCAAACCAACACTTGCACCGACTGAGAACTTGATGACACTTAACTAGAACACTGTAACTGTCGCCAATTTTGAGTCATTCTGTTCATTTTTTTCATCGAACCAAAGACCCCAAATTTTGCTGCTTAGGTTTGTACACCTGAAGAATACCTATGTCGACTGCATGTTTGTTTTTGTTAGCACCACAAGGGGAAATCCCCCTCCAACTGCGTACGAGTCGTCCGCTTTTGGCGTAGTTTTGCCTCTACACAGAGCTGCGTCTCCTAAACATTCTGAACGGCGAAAGAATGTCCAGGCGCTTCCCCGAACGCCGGCGTGGCGTGCACACGCAGCCGGTGGACTCCGTTTCGGCATAGCGCGTCCTGTCCCTTGGCAAGTAGGCATCGGAGAAGCCTAGCTCCAGGGAAACGGCGGAGGAGAGATCCCGTGGCTTTTCCTCGCTACGGTACCACAGGCATGAGCAGATGGTCTGGAAGTGCAGCACCTCCGTGTAGAGGTCTTTGGCCTTGGGCGTGGACGGCGCAGAAGCGGCGGGCGGCACCAGGCACGCCACCTCCGAACCGGGCTTGCCGCCGCCCCGCGGGTCCCCGTGCCTCAGGGCGTCCCGCCGCTCGTCCTCGGCGTTCATGGTGAGGAAGCGCAGCACCACCAAGTTGAGGAAGGCGCCGATGACCGTCAGGCCCGTCAGGATGTAGACGAAGCAGAAGGCCACGTAGCGCGGCTCATTCTGCAGCGCGTCGTGCCGCTGCAGCGCCACGTAGTCGCCGAAGCCGATGGTGGTGAGCGTGATGAAGCAGTAGTAGAAGGCGTGTAGGAAGCTCCAGCCCTCGCTGCGGGAGAAGGCGACCGCCCCCACGCACAGGATTCCCACACAGGAGAGGAAGCCCACTGCCACCATGTTGGCCATGGAGACCTCGGTGTGGCGCAGGGCCAGGCACTTCTTGACTCGGTGCAGCAGGTGGCGCACCAGCGTGTTGATGCGCTCGCCCAGACTCTGGAACATGACTAGGGTGAGCGGGATGCCCAGCAGCGCGTAGAACATGCAGAAGACTTTCCCTGAGTCGGTGCTAGGTGCCGCGTGGCCGTAGCCTGTTGGGGGACAGAACGCAACGTACAGAGCTTGAGCGAAACCTTCCAATTCCGATTCCGGACCTGTTTCACATGCTTCCAAAAGGAGAGAAAGTTCATGTGCACCTTCGTAATTTGATTGAATACACTACAAAGACAAGATATTTAATGTTCAAACTGATAAACTTGATTGTTTTTAGCAAATAATCATCCATCCATCAATTTTCTGAGCCGCTTCTCCTCACTAGGGTCGCGGGCGAGCTGCAGCCTATCCCAGCTATCATCGGGCAGGAGGCGGGGTACACCCTGAGCTGGTTGCCAGCCAATCACAGGGCACATACAAACAAACAACCATTCGCACTCACATTCACACCTACGGGCAATTTACAGTTTTCAATTAACCTACCATGCATGTTTTTGGGATGGCACAGGGAGAACATGCAAACTCCACACAGGCGGGGCCGGGGATTGAACCCCAGTCCTCAGAACTGTGAGGCAGACACTAACCAGTCGCCCATCGTGCCGCCCAAGTAATCATAAACTTGGAATTTTATGGCTGCAACACGTTCCAAAAAAGCTGGGCCAGGGTCATGTTTACCACTGTGTTACATCACCTTTTCATTTAAAAACATTCAATCAACGTTTGGGAACTGAGGACACTAATAGTTGAAATTTTGAAGGTGGAATTCTTTCCCATTCTTACTTGCTGTACAGCTGTTCAACAGTCTGGGGTCTCCGTTGTCATATTTTACGCTTCATAATGCGCCACACATTTTCAGTGGGAGACAGGTCTGGACTGCAGGCAGGCCAGTCTAGTACCTGCACTCTTTTACTACGAAGCCACGCTGTTGTGACATGTGCAGAATGTGGTTTGGCATTGTCTTGCTGAAATAAGCAGGGGCGTCCATGAAAAAGATGTTGCTTGGATGGCAGCATATGTTTCTCCAAAACCTGTATGTACCTTTCAGCATTAATGGTGCCTTCACAGATGTGTAAGTTACCCATGCCATTGGCACTAACACAGCCCCAGACCATCACGGATGGTTCTTTTCCTCTTTGGCCCGGAGAACACAACATCCACAATTTCCCAAAACAATTTGAAATGTGGACTCGTCGGCCCACAGAACACTTTTCCACATTGCATCAGTCCATCTTAGATGAGCTCGAGCCCAGAGAAGCCGGCGGCGTTTCTGGGTGTTGTTGACAAATGGCTTTTGCTTTGCATAGTAGAATTTCAAGTTGCACTTACGGATGTAGCGCCGAACTGTATTTACTGACATTGGTTTTCTGAAGTGTTTCTGAGCCCATGTGGTGATATCTTTTACACATTGATGTCGGTTTTTGATGCAGTGCCGCCTGAGGGGTCGAAGGTCACGGGCATTCAATGTTGGTTTTCGGCCTTGCCACTTACATGCAGGGATTTTTTCCAGATTCTCTGAACCTTTTGATGAAATTATGGACTGTAGATGATGAACTCCCTAAATTCCTTGCAATTGCACATTTAGGAACATTGTCCTTAAACTGTTCGACTATTTTCTCATGCACTTGTTCACAAAGAGGTGAACCTCACCCCGTCTTTGCTTGTGAATGACTGAGCAATTCAGGGAAGCTCCTTTTATGTTCCCAATGAGCCTGTTCACCTGTGGGATGTTCCAAACAGGTGTTTGATGAGCATTCCTCAACTTTCTCAGTCTTTTTTGGCCCCTGTCCCAGCTTTTTTGGAACGTGTTGCAGCCATAAAATTCAAAGTTAATGATTATTTGCTAAAAACAATCAAATGTATCAGTTTGAACATTAAATATCTCGTCTTTGTAGCGTATTGAATTAAATATAGGTTGAACATAATTTGCAAATCATTGTATTCTGTTTTTATTTATGTTTAACACAACGTCCCAACTTCATTGGAATTGGGGTTGCAGTACATATGGCATACATGCAGTATCCAATTATTAGAGGATGCCTGGATACCAGGCTTCAAATCCTACTTTGAAACCCTAATATTTGCTTGAAACATTCCCCCTAATTCAAAGCCCTAATCTTTGCTTGAAACCCAACTCTGGCTTGGAAATCTGAATGAAAACCCCTAACAGTTTCCCCCCTCGCTCACCTATGGTGGTGATCACAGTGATGGCGAAGTAGAAGGAGCCGGCGAAGCGCCACTGCACGCCCGCCTTGTGCGCGCGCAGCTGGCCGACCACCTGCTCCAGCTCGTCGAAGTTGGCCCGGTTCAGGTTGAACTTGCGCATCATCTCTTGACGCCGTCCCTCCAGCCGCCGCTTGTGGCCGCGCTCCTCGCGGGACTCCAACGTCTCGAACACGGCGGCGCCCACCACCAGGTAGGTGAGGATGCTGATGATGAGCACCAGGGTGCGGAAGTTTTGCTTCTTCATGATGGTGGAGGAGGAGGAGAGGAGAGAGGGGAGCGGAAAAGTGTCCCCGAAGTCGGGGTGCGCGTCCGGGCAGCACCGCCGCCGCCGCCGCCACGGAGCTTCTCCCTTCAGGATCTCCTCCTCCTCCTTCGCCCTCCGCCACACGTCACCGGACTGTTTGTCATCAGCGTCTATTTTGGAGGATAACACGAGTGGGCAACCCCACACGGGAGGATGAAGAGGAGGAAGGTCTCACTCACTCTGTCTGTCTTCAAACAAGAGCAAATATTGACCGTGCAGGTTGTCTCGTGACGTGAATATGTCAAGCAGAGCGCAACTCGACGCCCAAGTCAATATTGAAGTGACACTCCCGTTTCTTTTTTCTCACCGAAGGTAAACTTGCACGATCCCGACTGTCCCTTTAAGGGCCAGGGGCGCTTCTCGAGGGGGGGCACAAAGGGCAGCCAACTCTCACCCCCTTTTTTTCCTGAATGTAAATACACAATGAAATGTTTAGTGTCAGTCATTTTTTGTTGATGGTAACAAATTTTGAAATCAGAAGTTAAGGGTAGGTTGTTCAGTTACGGTAAAAAAAGAAAAACGGGATCGATAGCAAATAATAATTGAAATATTTATAATTTTACATTACATATATATGACAATTACAATTTTTGGAACAGATTTGAGCAAGAACCATGGAAGTTGATGCAGGTGATTTGCAGGCCACATAAAGTGATATGGTGGGGCGGATCTGGCCCCTGGGCCTTGTTTTTGATGTGGTTTATTGTATTGAAAACAAAAAAAAATATTATGGAAGTGAGACTAAGCAGTATAGATGGACGGATCAATGTGTAATAACATTTTACAATATACAGTGACTATGCTCATAACATCTCGAATCATCTTTCCCCATTGAAATAAATGCAAACGCCATTGATCCATTCACGCCTTCCCGAAAAAGCCAACAAAATGTGTTTATAATTAGAAAAATAGCACTTATAATATTGTACTTCATAATGACAACAGCAATGACAAATGGAATGTAAAAATCCTTTATTTTTTTTTTTACAGTTTTTGCTGTAATTTCTTTTTGCTTCAGTTCAATGGACATCGTGCTGCTTCTTCTGGTGGGTGCGTCTTGACCACCTGAGGGCAGTATAATACAGATGTACGGCTATACAGGGAGATGGTCAAAACTACACAGGAATATTAGTCTTTCTTTGTAGAGGATAAATAATATATGCCTGGGAGTATAGTATTGTTACATTATTTGTCTACGTATGTTGCTCCACTATTAGTGTTCAAATATTCATTGGAAAGGGCTGTAAAACCGCCACATCGATGGTGTTCTACACATTGTCTTCAAGTCTGGTTCATTTTAAAAATCTTGCCCATCTGCATTATCATGCTTTACCAGGAGAATAGTCTAAAAAGATTCAATAGTGCCAGCCCTAGTTTTAAGACAGAGTGAGGCTTCCAAATTTGTCTCAAGCTTGGGTTAGGGTTTGAAACGAGGGATACGCTTTCAAATGAGGGTCTCAAACTATGGTCAGGGTTTCCAAAGAAACGCTGACACGACCACAGAAACATACACGACCCTAATTCAATCACGTTCTTGTTCCAATAACAAAGGCGCGGACAACTAAAGCAAGTTGGAATAAGTAGTCAAGTTTTATTTAAATGTGAGGCGATTCTTTGACTCAACGTTAGCCTAGTAGCATAATAGCTAAAGTCATTTTTAACCCACTGTCGATATATATACCAATATGCTTGCAAAAAGTTTTTTTTTTCCATTTTTTAAAGAAAGGAAAAAAAAAGGGGAAAAACTCAAAAATGAAGAAAAAGAAAAAAATAGAGTAAAAAAATATATTTTTCTTTTTTTAAAGAAAAATGAAAAACAAAGAAAAAGGGGAAAAAAGGAAGTTATTTTTAAAGAAAAAGAAAAATGAAAAAAGAAAAAAAAGGTGATTTTTTCCCCCTGATATCTGCGTAGATTGTCAGTCATCCAATTCATGGTAATCGGCAAAGTTTGAATGAAGGCAACCGGACTTGTTTGTTGAATATGTTGCGGTATTTTCCTCATTTTCCGATAACGTTAAAAAATGACGTAAGCAATTATGCTGTGAGGCAAACGTAATAATAAAAATAAAATAAATTGAAGGATTAAAAAGAGCTGCTCAGACTACATAAAAGCACACGCATGCTCACAACTGTGTGTACAGTACTCGTGTTTGTGGTTTTTCCATGTTTGAGTGTTTGGCTTGATCACACCCTTCCCTGGCGGAGGTCCGCTTTTACATTACAGGGCCTCGAACTCGTCGATCCTCTGCTTGGTGTTGCCCATGCGGATTTGCCGGAGCGTCTTGTACTTGTCTCGGCCCGCGCGGACGTTCTCGGCGTGCAGCAGGTCGCTGGCTGTCTTCTTCTTGTGGTCGCGCGACTCCTCCAGCTCGGAGCTCAGCGCCTGAGGAACACCAAGAGAGTAAGAGGAGCTAAAAGGACCACACTGAGGGGGTCGTTGGGGGGGGGGGGGGTGTCAGTGAACGCACCGCGCTTCCTGTTGAGTAATGAGATTGAAACCTGACTTTCAAACCTCAAGTCACGTACTTTGAAAGGCTAATCCTAACTTGAAATCCTTATTTAAAACCCAAACACTAGGTCGAAACCCTAATTTGAAACATTTCCTCCTGGTTAAAAAACCTCATTTGAAAGCGTAATCATTGCTTGAAAGCCTAACCCAGGCTTGAATCCCTCATTTTAAAACCCTAACACTAACTTGAAACCCTACTTCAAAACCCTCACCCAGGCTTTAAACCCTAATTACAAAACCTCAACACTACTTTGAAACCCTAATTTAAAACCCTAACCCTGGCTTGAAACCCTTAATTCAAAACCCCAACCCTTGTTTGAAACCCTAACCCAGGCTTTGCACCCAAATTTAAAACCCTAATCTTTGCTAGAAACCTTCACCCTGACTTGAACGTCTAATTCCAAAGCCTTAACCCCAAACCTGTCTTGAAACCCTATCCCTGACTTGAAACCCTAATCCTCTCAAGTACTTAGCGGCGTGTCCCGCGCACGTCCGCTCACCCTGAGCTTGGCCTGCAGGCGTTCGTTCTTCTCGGCCTCGGTGAGCCTGTCCTCCTCGCGGCGGTGGTCGTTGATGCCCTGCGAGTGCAGTTCGGCGCTGCAGGTGCTGTTCTCCTCGCTGTG
Source organism: Phyllopteryx taeniolatus (assembly GCF_024500385.1). Classification (NCBI taxonomy): domain Eukaryota; kingdom Metazoa; phylum Chordata; class Actinopteri; order Syngnathiformes; family Syngnathidae; genus Phyllopteryx; species Phyllopteryx taeniolatus. The sequence continues at coordinate 7,943,245 of NC_084514.1, read as the reverse complement.
CTCGTGGTCGCTCTCGCTGTCCGACGAGGACGAGGAGGCGGCGGCCACGGGGGCCGAGCTAGTCATCACCGTACGCAGCTCCTCCTGCGTCTTCACCAGGTTCTCCTCGACCGCTTTAGCCTGGGGACAGGGAACTTCGTCTACAGGCCGCCTTCACTACAAAAGTTGACGACGTTCAGCCCGCAAACACATCATTCAAAGATTTTTTGCATGTGCAGTTGAGTAACTGTACTGTACTGTACAAGGAAAAAAAATTGCAACGCACTGAACCCGCAATAGAGGGACGACTGTACTCAAGTAAAGTACAGATGCCACTGTTAATAGCTCACCTTGCAGTGCCACGTCTCCGCCTCCTCCTCCTTCACCCTCTTGGCCTCCTCCAGCAGCAGGATCTTCGCGCTGTACTCAGCCAGCTCCGTGGCCTGAAGAAAACGGTTACAGGAACATCTCACAGCGCTCGTTTAACGCGACACAATGCGACAGGATCTACTGGGATCTCACCAGCTGCTCCTGGCTCTTCATCTGGTCCTCAGCCTGCCTGGCCAGCTCCTCCTTGGCGATGATGGCCTCCATCCTCTCGGCTTCCAGCCGGGCCGCCTCCTGCTCCACCTTCCTCCGTTCCTCCTCCAGCCGTATGGCCCGGTCCAGCTGCTCCTGGAGCTCTGCAAGGCGGCAGCGGTACATATGTTTTGTCATCACAGTGCGCCAAATATGACAGGCACATGACAATTGGTCATGTTTTGATAGCTGTTTGTTGCTTGGACCGTTACTGAGCAGGATTATGCAAAAAGTATCTTTCCACCAAACTCTGTCGCCTGGTGGTGAGTTGGTGATGGAAGAAGTCATCACATTTAAAGTGCAGATCTTGCTAATGTGCAACAGACTCATCTGTTGTGGGGTTTCTTGTTGATTGAGAGATTTGTTTATAAATACATTTTACGTACGTTTGAAGATAATTGCTGATACTGTACATAGTACTCAAGTGTTAAACTGTTTTTCATAATTTCAGTTTTCCTGATTTACACACATCAACACTTTACTTACAAAACATCAGTCACGTCTGTCCATCCCTCACCCTCAACACTGCTGCTGTCCTTGTTCATAGCCTCGTCACTTCCCGACTGGATTAATGCAACTCTCTATTTGGTCTCCCCCACAAGACACTACAAAAACTACTGCTTGTCCAGAACTCTATCACCAGTATTATCACAAGGACTATCACCATCTACTCACCACATTACCGAGCCTTCAGCCGCTCTAAAACTAAATTTCCACGAAACTTTGTGGAGGAGTGGTGAGCCGGTGAAAAAAATAGTCATTACATTTTGGTGCAGCTCTAGCTAAGACGAGTCTTTAAAGGTATATGGTTGATTGAGGACTCTAAATTGCACATAGGTGTGAATGTGAGTGCGAATGGTTGTTTGTTTCTATGTGCCATGCGATTGGCTGGCGACCAGTTCAGGGTGTGCCCCGCCTCCCGCCTCAAGATAGCTGGGATAGGCTCCAGCAGCCCGTGACCCAAGTGAGGATACGCGGTAAAGAAAATGGATGGATCTGTATTTTTACTTCCCCCAAGTATTAAAAGCACAAGGTTGCATTGTTATTTGGCAAAATTATGCTAAAACTCAATTTCCTCAAAACTTTTCAGAAGGACAGCTAATGTGCAAAGGAAAAAGTCATTTCAGCGCAGATCCGGTTACAGTCAGCTTGCATCGGGACAGAGTAGGTGCCGTCAGACGAAGCAAAGCTTGCTCGGTACGCTCACCCCTCTCGGCTCTCTTCGTGGTCTCCTCGTATTGCTGGAGCTTAGTTATGAGCTCGCGCTTCTCCTGCTCCATCTGCTCCTTCTCGCGCTCAATGGCCTCCCTCCGTTTCTTTTCACTGTCCAGCTGGTCGCGCTCCATTTTCTTCTGGAGCCGGTCTTCCTTCGCCTGGGCCTTCATCTGCTGCACCTCGATGGTGTCCGCCTTGCGGCGGCGCATGTACAGTTCGTGGTTGCCCATGCACAGCTGCAGGATGCGCTTGTTGACGCGCAGCCGCGGCGCGTAGAAGATGAAGTCCTTCGGGGGGGGGGGGGGAAAGACAATAGTAAGCACACAAGGGGAACTGCCTATTTTGATTCGTGTTGCCGTGTCTTTGATGTTTTTCCAGGTAAATTTTGTTCCTTACAGCCAGTGACTACGTTGACCTGTGTTTTCCTTCGGCGCTAGCAATTACCTCATTGCTTGTCCAAATGTCATACCCACCTTTGTCTTGTGTGTCTTTGATGTTTTTCCAGCTAAATCGCTTTTGATCCTGCCAAAGCGTTGACCACTGTGCCCCTTCTATGCTAATTAGCTCCTGACATGCCCTGCCCCCAACATCCTGCTCACCTGTTTCATGTCCTTGTGATTAGCGTAGCTGTGTCTTTGTTTTTCCCCAGGGGATTTGCATTTGCTCCTGCCCGATAGGCAATCACTACTTTATCCACTGTTCTCCTTACATGCTAGCCAGTCAGACAATCACTACTTTACCCACTGTTCTCCTTACATGGTAGCCAATCAGCTCTTTTGTCTGCCCTAATCTTCTACCTATTGTCTTATCTGTGTCTTTGATGTTATTTTCTCCAGGGACCCGGTGACTACTTTGGCCACTGCACTACTTCTGTGCTAGCCAAAAAGCTGCCCTCACGTTCTACCGATGTGTCTGGTCCCTGTGATCAGTGTAGTCATGGCTTTGACCCCCCCCCGGTTGAATCAGTTTTGTTATTACCTGCCAGCCAATCAAACCCTTGCCCTATGCACTCCTTTTGTGTCAACCAATCAGCTCCAAACTGTTTCTAATGTTTTAGCCCCCCTTGTTTTTCCTGTGTGATTATGTCTTTGATGTTATTCTAAGTAAATCACTTTTGTGTCTACTTTCTAGCAAATGATGACCTCACTTACGGTGATCCTTTTGTTTCAGCCAATTAGCTTATTACCCGCCCTCATGCCTCCTGTGTGATTAGTACAGCGGTGTCTTTGACCTTTTTTTTTTTTTACTGACTCGCTCCTGTTCCTACCTGCCAATCATTATGCTGCCCACTGTTCTTTCCTTTTAATTAGCTGGAGCCAATTAGCTCCTAACCTGCCCTTGTATCCTGCCCACCTGCGTCGATTTGTGTAGCCGCATCTTTGATGTGTTCCCTGCTGAATAACATTTGTTCTGGCCTACCAGGACAATCACTACATTGCCCACCGTGCTCATTCCTTTTAATCGGATCCAGCTAATTAGCTCATTACCATCCCCAATTTCTGACCCGCCTTTATCTTATCAATGTGATTAGTGTAGCTGTGTCTTTGATGTTTTGCCGGGAGTAAAGTACTTACAGGGGACTTCTTGTCGATGGGCTTGATGATGAACTTTTTATCGTTAAAGGAAATGTTCCTGATTTCACTCCAGGGAAATCCGATCTTTGGAGTCATCCTTAAGGAATGAAATGAAAACCGTTGTTCACCATAAAACTGTATTGCACTATGGTTATATCGTAATAATTCACGAAGCCGTTTATTAGTCAGATATTGTGTTAGCAGGATTTCGGGAAAATTACATTTTCACAAAACGTGGAGTGGGGGGGGGGGGGGGGGGGGGTTAGCAAAGGGGGGTGAGCAAAGGGAAAAAAGTCAATACATTTTGGGACAGATCCAGGTACTAGTCCTTAAAGATTTTATCTATATTTTTACCAACCCTAAGTAACAAAAGCACAAATGAAGGGGTTATATTGTGTTTGTTAATAAAGCCGATTGTTCGTTGGCTTGTTATTTAGCAACATTATGCAAAAATTACATTTCAATGACACTTTGTGGGGGTGTGAGATGAAAAATGTTTTGAAATTTTGATACAGATCTGGTCTGGACAGCCAATCACAGATGCATGCTGTACTGTAGAGCCACGAGTAAGTTCAACGACCTCGCCAAACAAATGCAGTCAGCTGGACGAGGTCGACAACCGGAGGTGCGATGACTGCATGTGTGTGTGTGTGTGTGAGTGTGTGTGTGTGTGTGTGTGTGAGTGTGTGGGCGCATGAGCCTGTCAACAAACAAACAAACAAAAACCCACTTGTCCTCCTTCTCGTAGATGTTGAGGCCCAGGGCGTCCACACCCAACCACAAGTCGGTGCCCTTCTTGTTCTTGATCTCAAAGTAGTTGATGCCGTACATTTCCAGGTCCTGGGCGATCTTCAGGTACTCAATTATGGCCTCGTCCCTGCGCGCCAAGCAAAAATGTTCACACTTTTGCAAAAAATGATATGCTTTTGCGCAAAACGGTAGACTTCCATCAGTCCATTTAGTGGGAGTGTGTGCGTGGTTGTTTTGACCCCATGAGTGTGTTATTGTTATGACTACAAGAGTGTGCGATCGTTTCGACTTAATGAGAAATGTTTTTTTTGACTATTCAAGAGTTACAATTGTGACAACATGATAGCGTGATTATTTAGACAACATGAGTGAGATTGTTTCGATTACACAAGTCTGTGATTTCTGTGACCACACGAGTCAGTGATTGTTCTGATTACACGAGAGAGGGATTGTTTGGATATATGAGTGTGTAATTGTTTGGTCTATATGAGAGAGTGATTGTTTAGACTATACAAGAGAGGGACTTTTTGACCACGCAAGTATAGATTGTTTTGCCTACTTGAGAGTTATTATTTTGACTATTCAAGAGTGATTGTTTTGACCACACAAATGAGTGATTGTTTTGACTGCTTGAGAGACTGATTGTTTGGACTACGAGTGAAGATTTGCTTTGTCTACTCGAGCGTGATTATTGTCAACGACACAGCTGTGTGATTGTTTTGACTATATGAGTAGTTGTTTTGACTACACGAGTGTGTGATTGTTTTGACTACACGAGTGATTGTTTTGACTACACGAGTGATTGTTTTGACTACACAAGAATGATTATTTTCAACTATGTCAGTGCGTGATTGTTTTAACTACATGAGAAAGTGATTGTTTTGACACCAGGAAGGGGATTTTTTTTACTATAGTGCGTTGCAGACAGTTGTGAAAATTTTAACAGGGCGGAGGTCTCCGACTGGACCTACTTGAGCATGCATCCGTGCTCCACGTGCCAGACCTGAATCTTGTCCTCCCATTGCTCCTTGGACAAGCTGTGTTGCTCCAGGACTCTGAGGAAGTTAGCAGGTTAGCATTGTTGTGTTCCTGTTGTTGTTGTCTTTAGGCATCCTACATTCGCTAACCTGCGCGACATGAGGCGCTCCGAGGACATGTAGCCCGGGTGGTGCACCGACTTCTTGTATTCGCCGTACTTGGCCTGGACGGCATAGGAGGCCAGCAGCACGGCGGTCTCGGGCGGGCAGTAGACGTCCTCGCTCAGGATGTCCTCCTTCACTTGCAGGTAGAAGAGGCGGCGCGTCACATCCTGGATGAGCTCTTCCGCCACATCCTCTGGATAGTACTTGGCACGTAGTTTGAACTGCAGTGGTGTCTCCTTACGTACGTCCTGGGACATCACCTAGGGCAGGGGTGTCAAACTCATTTTTGTCTCAGGCTGCATTGTAGTTATGATTTCCATCAGAGGGCCGTTAGAACAGTGAAATGTTTAATCACCAAATCCTATTATTACCATTACACAACAAATTGAGGGCTAACTAGTTTTGAAATCAGAAGACAAGGATAATAGTTTGTTCAAGTATTGTTTAAGTTATTGTAGAAGAAGGGTTTTGTAACAGAAAAATGCAATATCTCAACATTATTGTTTATTATTATGACAATTTGGAATTTGGGTACAGATTTGAGCAAAAAAAAATCACGGAAGTTGACGAGCATGATTTGCTTTCTCGGCCACATAAAATGATGTGGCGGGCCCCATCTGGACCCCGGGCCTTGAGTTTGACACCTATGACCTAGTGGGAGGACCCACAAAAATGTTTGTTAGTGCTTTTTCTTGTCACTGTCTGTCTCCTCTCAATATACTAGGTGTTATTATATTTGCCGGATGTTTTTTTTAAGAAGTCCCTTCTACTACCAGGAGGTAGGTCATTTGCAATTGCTTTTTTCTTCTCTCACATACTCTACCTGCATAACAGGTTTTCAAATGATTTTTTGATTATTAGACATAGTTTGGTGTTTCAATTTACACAAAATAAACAAAAGAACCTTCTTGTCGGTGTTGAGCCATGTGAAAAAACCTTTTTCATCAACAAACTGGAGCCCAAAGTACCAAACTTCACGCAGCCCGATTGTCCTGGCCACCTAAAAAAAAACAAGAACATATTTAAAAAAAACAACTAAAAGTTCTTACTCATTCTATTCATAATCGATGCGTTAGCTCTTGACAACAGAATACAATAAACCATATCCATATTTTGATAATCCTGAAAAGGAAAAGGCAAGTGATTATTTCAACTACACGAGTGAGTGATTGTCTTGACCATATGAGGGAGAGTGAGTGTCACTGATGTGGCACATCCGCCTGACTTGGGTACACGCCACATGGGTTCAGTCCCCGCTCAGTGATGGTGTGAATGTAACAGTGAATGATTGTCTGTCTCGACATGTGCCCTGCAACTGACTGGCAAGCCGTCAGTTGCCTTTCGCTTGAAGTCAGCTGGGATACCCTCTAGGTACCTGTGACCCTGAACAGGATAGGTGGTATAGAAGATGGATGGCTGGAGTGTGATTGGTTTGACGACGGGAGTTACTGAGAAACAAACCTTTAGCATCTGCACAAAAGGCTAGCTTACCACCACTTGGATGTGACAGGAGTGAATGAATGTGCCATTGTAAAGAGTCTTTGAATGCGCCATGTAAGTGGTACGCATTAGTGACGACAAAAGTATTATAACAAAATGCTAAGTATTTTGGGACTTCAAACATATCCCTGAGGAATGCCACTCAAAATCCTGTATGAAAAGCTTTTGGGACACCTGGCCATTCCACCAACAGGAAATACAGCTTCTGGGAAGACTTTCCGTAAGACATTGGAGTGTGTGTACATTTTTGGATCCCAACCCTAATTTCTATGGTAACATTATGGGCCCCCAACCTGGTCAAAGAGTTGCTTCCCGGTTGTGTTTGGGTGGAAGGAAAACTCCAGCTCAGCATCCATCGTGGTGACTCGCACGTTGACCTGGGGAGGAAAGGTTGTTTAGTCATGTGACACAGTGACACTCCTCACCCTCTTTTTATATGCAACTCCTGATATCGTTATTTAGACCAGACACCTTCCTCAACCTCCAAAACACACACACACACGCCATTGACCTCAGTGGAAATACTGATTATTCTGAATGAAAAGCAAGACAAACGGTGTAAATAATTGCTTTTTAATGTGGAAGTGGATTGCTCATAAACAATAATTCCTCACTATCTCATTAGACTTTGGACTGCAGTCACCAATGGAAAGTAGCACAGCGATCGCTAGCAAGACCTCAACAGCATTAGCGTGAGGCTCCTCTTCCCCCCCCCCCACTCCCCCTTGCATTCACTTGTGCTTGTGCCACAAGGCGATGAATTTTGTTCACCAAAAAGGGTTACAAAAAAAAAATTAGGACAACGAGAAACAGCATGTGACCCCCGCCATCCCCTTCTGCGCCGGATTTGTTTACGCAATGGTTTTATGAACTCGCGCTTAAGCACGCCCCGGGCCGCCATAAAGATAACCCAGTGGAAGTTGGGCAACAAAAAGTGGAACGCTTTTCACCATCACCGCCTTAGTTCCATACACAGATAAGTACCTTCAAATTCTTTCCAGTTAATCATTCCACACAAGACAAAAAAAAAATCCATCTCTTGACATTTTAGAAGGCGGCAGGAAATACCTGCGACGTGACTCATGACTTGACGTCACTGTGACCTCTCGAGCAAGAGTTTCTCCTTGGAGCATCAAAATCTATTGGACTGGATTTGAGGTCTTATTATACCAACGACAGTGGGCAAAGCAAGTTTTTCTCCATATCAACTGATTTCACGTAGACAGTCACAAGTGACGAGACTATTTGAGAGTCACAAATTCTAGAGTGATTGGAATGTGTGTGGCAACCGGTCAAGTTCTACTTTTGGTTAATGAGTAAAAAGCCAAGAAGGAAAGGGACCTCTTGTAAGCTTGAACACAGAGCAAACATAGCAAAAATGTTTTATTTGCTGACTGATAAAAAGTTCCCCGTTCTTACCGTTTTCGGCATCTTGGCGGTGGTGATGGTCGTCCGGTAGTAGAAGAAGGAGGTAGTGTGTTTCCCAAGAGGACTGTGGAAGCAGCGGAGCGTCCACCTGTTAAAGAAGGTGGCAGAGCTGTGGCTGGCTAGCCTGGCTGTAGGAAGACAGGGCGTGTACCCTTTGAACTGCGGGGGCTGTGACGTAGCGCCTTTGACTTGGTTACTATCGCACAAACAAGAAGGAGACGTCCGCCCAAAAGGCAGGCGAGGACGACCTTCGATCAGAGCTGCCGTGCATAAGCGTGACGCGCTGCTTATGTACGCAGAAGGTTCAGAGTGATGGATGCTTATCGAGGGCTCAAGACAATATCGACAAGAAATGTTTCTAGTCAGTCAATCGGCTATTTATTCACACCCGTGATATAGTCGTGAGAAACATACACTCATAAAAATCAACAGGGTTCGTTGTCCTATACAGCACAACAACCTAGGCACGTTTCAGGAATGATCCGTCACAGGTAGAAAGTAACATCATGAGCTTTGACCTCAGCTACTTTATAATCATCTTGTTTCAAACACCATCATCAAAAAATCATTAGTGTTCTTGTTTCTATACAGAACAAAAATCCCTTAAGGTCTACGAAAGATCAGTTAAATTGTGTCAAGAGAGCAGAGGACTAGACCAAGCCATACTTGTAAGCACTAACATACCCTTTAAAAATCTTTCCTATACAAAACAACAATCTCTAAATATTTGAGAAATGTATGTTAACATCTATAACTTGTAAAAAGGACCAACGTACCAAACGGTACGACTTTGGCCTTCTTGGTTTAGATGAAAGTTGACACTGTTGTTTTTCTTATACAGAGCAACAAGCCTTCTTGTTTTAGATACTCGTCAAAAACAGTGTTTTTGTTCCTAATAACAATGCCTGTAGGTCTAAGGATGATCACTTCACAATTGCGACTAGTAAAAGAGACACCGCAAACATGTACCAAGCCATACCTGTAGGTACGTCGGCCATCTTGGTTCAGTTACCCTTAAAAAAACAAAAGTACATGAATCCTACACGGAACAACAATCGCTGAATATTTGAGGGATTAACAGTTGTGACTAGTAACAAGATAACCAGAAACATGCGCCTACAGCTACTTTGGCCTTCCTGTTTTAGATACCTGTCAAAAAACACATTTTCAGGGTTCTTCCTCTACTGAACAACAATCTCCGAATGTCTGAGGAAGCGCAGTTAAGAGTTGTGACTAGTAAAGAAATAACCAGAAACATGTACCTAGGCTATGCACTTTGGCCATCTTGGTTCAGATGGCCTTCAAAAGTTGACAGGGTTCTTAATCCAATACTCAGCTACCTTGGCCTTCTTGGTTCAGACAACCATCAAAATGCAATACCGCTATTTGAAGACGTTTGACAGGAAAAAATGAATGAAAATTTAAAGACAAATGACCTAAAAGTGTTTTTTGTTTTTTTTCCCCCTCCAAAGTGCTTGGTGTGTTTATTCAATAGAAGTCAGTCATCACGTTTCAAATGTACACGTCAAGTGTGTTTGTTAACATACAGCAGCATCATCATCCTCCTCCTAACAATGCTAATAAATTCAATATTAGAAAAGGGGGGAGATGAGGTCAAAACTCATCTTTGATATTAAAGTGCGGCTGGTCCTCCGGCTTGAAGTCCTCGTTGGGACTCCCGTCCTGGTTGAGGATGCGTGCAGCCGTGTAGCCCACGATGGTGTACTTGGCTTTGTACGTGCCCTCGAAGACGCTCTCCAGGGAACGCAGCTGCTCCGCCGTCAGGCCCGACTGTCACGGAAAAGACGGGACAAAACGAAAACCCAAGACACATTTACTCATCGGGCGGGGTCAAACCCTAGCCCCCGCTCCTATGCGGCATTGTGTGAGTCTTTCAGCATTAATCCTGCTAACGGACACTGACAAATTCTCCTTTGCGGAGGTAATTGAACCTGGACAATGTGGGGAACGGGTGCGGTGAAGTTGTGCAACACTCACGGTATCTGACGTTAGGTCTTCTGCCTCGAGCGACATCTTGGCCACGGCTCGAGTGGAGTCCTTGCCCACCAGAGCGTTGTAAGGCGCGCCTTTGCCGTAAAACTCTGAAATGAGGGGAAATTCAAATCTAACGCATTTTTCTGCATTTATTTATTTTTGCTGTGTTTTTGTTCTGCCTGAGTACTGATATTGAATATGGGCGTTCTTAAGTCAACATTGAGATTTTCCAGCTCCCCAGGTAGTATCGGAACCGCAGTGGAGCTGTAAAAGGGGCAGGACAGCCATGTTTTTTTTAAGTCGTTAAAGCGAACAATGTTTTTGCTTTGTGGCTCCTTCACTGTTATTGGTTTGAAGTTTTATTTTGTGCAATGTACAACCAATCAAAAAAATCCAAAAAGAGGTGATAAATGTATCTGTTGAACAGAAATTTTGCTAATTCGGCTTCTCTTCTGAATCCTCTCAGCTGCCTTAATTAGGTTCCTCCACCTCTGAAAGTGAAAGGTAACTCCCATGACTTGTTCGGTCTTGGTGTCTATCCAATTCCTTCTTTTTCTGTTTGCTAGTCTTATTCCTTGTTGCTGGCAAACAATGGAATGGGCATTTTTTTTTCTTCCCCGAGGCGAGCTATTCCGCCATAGTTTTGGCAAAGCTCCTCAAGCCCACGGTCAGCTGCAAATGATTGACACCTCGTCAGTCGTGCCTTCTGTTTTTTTTTTTTAACTAGGTGCGGTTGTTTCTTAAATAATCACATTAGAGCGACAAGATGACATTTATTTGATATTTCTTACAAATAATTTCATTTTAACAAAATATGGCATATTTGAAGTACTTTTTGGGGGGGGGGGGTGGGGGCATTGCAAACTCCATCTTTGAATAATAACAAAAAGATCTCAAAACGTGTTTATTATTGAAAAGTGAGGTCATATAAGGACTATTGTTTCCTGTGTGAACTTTTCCGCACCTTTTCCTTTGGTCACGTCGAACACCACCCCTTTTATCGCCAAGTAGATGGGTTCGCCCTCCTGTGACAGTGATACATTTTAGCTTACATTTTTATTGTATTTTTCCAATCCCGGTTGGTGACTCAAGTTGTACGTACGCGGTTGCCGTCGTACCTCCGGAGTTCCTCTTCGGTGAATAACCTTACAGGTTTTGTGGACGCTTTGTACTTTAACTTGTCAGCTAAAGTCACGTTTAATAGCGCCACAATCAGCACGAAGGCACCACCGGTTGTTGCTGTTGCCATGGTAGGATTCTTGTTTGTTTGCGCCTCTCGGGCCGGAAGCGGAAGAAAGATCTCACCATTACTTCCTGGTCGCTTCTATATATGGTCACCGGTGCGTTTATGGTCGTAGGAACTACTCTCAATAGTCGTAAATATGTTTTGGAATTTTTATTCATCTGTAACAGAATTGTGACTAGTCAAAACGACAGATAGCGATATATGTAAATGAGTTTTGACAAGGCAAATTTTAATTGAAACTTCGCTTAGAAATGTTAACGCTTGCCTTAATGAACAAATGATTGGAGGGGTGGCAAATTTTCAGTGAAAAATACATTGTTTATTCAATGAGTGTGCATAACAAGTGTTCCCCATGTATGGCTACGTTTTGAGTAGATCTCTCCAAATCAGAATCAGAATCATCTTTATTTGCCAAGCATGTCCAAAAAACACACAAGGAATTTGTCTCTGGTAGTTGGAGCCGCTCTAGTACGACAACAGACAGTCAATTGACAGAGAACACTTTTGAGACATAAAGACATTGACAAAAAAAACCTTCACTTAGCAGTAAAGGGTTGCTAGTTATCTGGTAATGTCGGTACTTTTTTTTGTGTGCAAAAAGATGCAAATAAGAATATTATGGATCATATGAGTGTATGTAATGAAAAATGTCACTACTATAATGGAGAAGCGTCTTTTATTCCAATTTTCCAAAAAGCAAAGGTTCAAAACTACCAGCCTTGAGCAAGGCACTGAACACTAAATTGCCTCTATGTCGGCATTGTAAATGAGCAACTGTTCTCATTTGCCTTACCTCGTTTAAAAAAACAAAAAAACAAAACAAGTTATTGTCCTGAAAATGTAATGAAATAACAATCAAACTTCCGGATTCTTCTTATACAGCTCATAGGCAAACTCCTCTGTGTGAGCATAGTCCTTGCTGACGCCAATGTAGTTGATCTCCAGCTGGAAAGGACCGTCCGCTTTGTCTCCCAGGGTAAATCCGATTGTGTTAATCTGTACATTAAAAGAAATATATATATATATTGTTAAAAAGAATTCAATGCTTTTAAGATCTGACATGTCAGTATACTGTTATGAATGATTACGTTCGCTTGAATAAAGAAATTCCTCGGCTTTACATTCTATCAGGAAAAACAACAGGAATTATGGCTGAAGTAACCTTTACTTTATGACTGATCCTCAAGAGTGCTATCGTATCACTAGCGGTCAGTGAAAGAATCACTAAGTATAGTTCATTTGTATTTAACGTTTAAGTTCAATACATTGGCACTTCATTTTTTTAACAACACTATAGAAATGAGAATGAAGGCCCCCAACCTTTTAAAATTCCATACATATGCCACAAGATGGCAGCAAATAATTGAAAACGGGCATAAAGCATCATCGCCATGTTCCTACAATGCACATTAAGCATGACCCGATGTTACATAAACTGCTGCGTCCAGTCATTAAATTATTCAAAACAAACTCTTCACATGAAGCTCATCAATAGTATTAGCTGGTATACAAGTACAAAATGACTTGCCATCACACACAAGCCCTTAAACTAACCTTTTGGTCATTAAAATCATAACTTTTACGAAATATTAAATGTGAAACAAAATAATAAATGTCAAACTACAAAGACGGACATGTTTTGATTCTATCTATTGTAACTGATTGGCATTGCAATTGACAGTAACGTCTACCTTGTCCAGCCAGAGAGGATGCTGATCATCCTGAACTCTTCCACGATGTGTGAGGAAAAATTTTGAAAAGGGTATCTGCAAAGATAATTGATATTATTTATACTACTGACAACATCTGTGCTATTTCTTATTTCTCCAGGCAATCACCTTGACCTCCTGCCAGTAGGGCCCCCCTCTGGTGTACAGGAAATAGTGATAAAAGTCGTCTTTTTGGTGGGAGAAGTAGGTCTCCGTGGCAATGTTGATCATCCACGGCCGGCCGTCGCCTCGCACGCGCAGGTGCAGAGTGTTGAAGCTGGACCAGTCGTAGTGCTTCTTTCGGTCAAACGATGCCTTGGGACAGATGTAATTATCATGTTCAGAATACTAATAAACGGCGGATACATTTTTGCGGCTCCAACAACTTGTCATGCTGTCATGCTGGATGAGGTATCATACATTTTCCAGGTCACAGTAGTGGTATTTTACTGACAGTTGAACAGGGAGTGGTTTCAGCGCATTCAGCGGACACACACAGTGTTTGGGAGCGGAGACAACGACTTGATTATTCGTGATTTTGAAGCCTAATTTTTTTATATACTTGGCAATTCATTTTTTTTAACCATTCAAATTTGGCAGGATTGTTAATAACATCATTCTCTGTAGTGTGTCAAAATTCTCATGATCTATCTTTATAAGTATTTTCACTTGATAGGGATTTTAAGCATAGCGTGTGAGTGCTTTTGCACAAAATAAAAAAAAAAAAAATGGAGGCGCTAACCAGTGGCTGCTTGGAGCGCATGCTGCAGTAGCCGCTGTAGCGCGTCTCTCCGTCCCTTGGGGGCGTGGAGCTCAGCGTCCCGTAGAGAAAACACGTGTTGTTGTTCCTCCCGACCTTCAAGTATGCTTCGCTCTGGCCTCCTATCTCACGATCCGACGACACGGTCCACTGCTCCAGGCTCTCGGGCCCCCGGAACTCCCACACCACTTGGTTCTGCTCCAGCATGTGTTCCAAGATGGGCTTCCCCTGGGGCCCCACCCAGCGCTCCAAGAACTCCCTTTTTAGCAGAGTCATATGTTTCCGGATGCCGTCCAAGCCTTTGGATAAGCTGAAGTTGATCTTCTGCCACGGAGGTTTGTCTTCTCTGGGCTTGCCGGGTCGTCTGTATTCGCCCTGCGTCACGCTTCGACTCAGCACAAGACGGAGAAGGTGCTGCTGGCGCTGGTGGTGGAGGCATCCTGATCCCAGCAGCCTCATCCAAGGAAGACGAAGGATGCTGGACATTGTGCTAGTGACATGGACAGTTTACTGCTGGGAGGCAAAACAGAGAGAAGTTGAGAGTTCAGGAAAAAAAAAATACTTGAAAATTGAAATAAAATAAATGCTTTCATACTACGTAAAGAATATACATTTTAATGGCAAGAATGCATGCAAGGAATTTGACGTTCTACATGCGCGGTTGTTTCTTGCAAACCAAATTAAAGGCACAAGATGGGGCCAGAGTCGGGTGATCTTTTTCAGATCATTTTACTCATGTACTACTGTCAGGTCATACCGACAGTTTTAACGGATATGACAAAAATTTTGTTTTTTGTTTAATTGCAAACCCCCCCCCCCCCCCCCCCTTTAAATGTGCTTTCTGGCTCAAATCTGATTTAAACGTTTTTTTAATTTGCTATTGAATCTATTGCTATTGTAACAGCTGTCACCAAAATTGAAGGTGAACATTTTATAATAAAAATAAGGAAGTTGCACATTAAGAATTTGGTGAACGCCGATGAAAAAAAATAAAAACAGCTTTGAATTGTTCCAATCAAGTACTACTAGACAGTAAATGTTGACATTCTTTTGCACTTACCGTTCTGATGCTGTCATATGACTCAGGATTGTGTGGGTCAGGTCGTCCTTGGCTTATTTTAAAATCATGTACATTTGTACGTCCGTGATCCAAACGGCAACCCATGTAGGACACTCTGAAAAACTTCAAATTAATTATCAAAACTTGTCAAAGTGACGAGGACCGGTGGAAAGGTTTAGTGACTTCGATGGTTTGACGGTAATGTGGGCGCTGTGTGTGCACCAACTATTTGTATCCGGAATGATGCATTCACTGATGGCGATGGTTCCATTATGTTTTGGTATTTAGTTTATTCTGGACGTTAATCAAATTAACTGCACGATACTTATTCAAAAAAATAATGATTCACTTTTGAATCTTTGGCTACGTCGATAAATGCTCACGTGGACGACATGTGTGCACCGACGATTTGTGTCCGGAAGGATGCATTCATCGAGGCAAGGAAAAGCTCGTTATCTATTTACTTTATCCAGGAAATAATTTAAGACATCACATCCAATTATTTAACATGTAAAATATGTTTAATTTCCACCGAACACACACACGCAGACAGATTAACGCGATTACGTCTTGCTCAGTGGTGCCTTGGTTTCTGTGCTATTATTACATTTATTCAAAACGGGATTTAATCCAGGTAATGATACATACATATGTACAAATGTTACATATGTAATTTAAAAAATATATTTTTAGATAATTACTAAAATTACTTAAATTAATACATTAATAATTTCAAACATAAAAATGGACTCTCGCGACAGGTTTGACGTCTGTATCAGCGCGCACACTCGGTGTCGCGTTATTACAAATACCAACTCAAGTTCTTGGCAGGACACGCCCTAATAAAATATTATGGCTGTTGTACAGCTGGAGCAGCCAATCATATTGAAGTGGATGTGTTCTACAGCCAATAAAATTGTGGAAAGGCGTGTCCTGTTTATAACACGAGTGGGCTTCATAATAGGCTATAGTACGCTAGCAGTAGCAACAGCGGTAACCAGTAAACTCCCCGACTCCCTCCCTCCCTCCCAGCTAACATAAGGCGACTCCACCGCGGTAGTGGTGGTTCTAGCATCTTAGCTTGGCCCGCTTTGCACGTTGTAAGCATGGTGAACGTAAAGAAGCGGAAAGGTCGCGTCGTTATCGACTCGGACTCCGAAGACAGCGCCAGCGACGACAACTTGGACCAGGTGAGGACGGTCCGGGCAAGTTGTCAACACTTTTGCTCATGTGAAGCCAATGTATGCTAGGAGTTAGCTCACTTGGCCTCGCTCTGGGAGGCAGCGGGGGAGGAGAAACAACCGAAAGTAGACTCGTCTTGTTGAAATTCTTCCACACCGGAGCCATAAAGTTGACCAAATTGTTTGTTGTTTGACACGTGTTACGACAGTTTGTATGCATTATAACAAATAAACAACAGCAGGTCAGTGCTAGCGCCGTAATGCTAACGCTAAGGTGAACGTTTGAGTTTAGACATAGGCTGCACCCGTGTGGTGATCATTGCTAATATTTTAAGTCTGCTATTTAGTTTTTAAGTGTCGTGACCGAGCGGCCTTGAATATAACATGTTTGCGGTGCTGTGTTGTACCACCACCACTACTACTACTACCACCAGTGCTGCTGATGGCGGCGCCTCGTCTTAAATAGCAAACCTTATCGCCATGGTGACGTCACTGACGTGCTATTTTGGTGCGTTGTTGTCAAACAAGACCGAGCGACTACTTGAACGAGTCGTAATCCGTCAAAGGTCCCGTTTGCATGTCGGCATAAACGTCAACTATGGAAAGCCGTTTGAGCATTTATTCGATATCCTTGCTCAGAGATGGGATCAAGTCTAAAGTAAGTCACAAGAAAGTCGTCAGTCAAGTTAACTCTCAATTTTAATTATAGATCACTTCAAAAAAAAAAAAACGCAGCTGCACCAAACTGGACATAACAAACATAAACTACAATAAAACATAACAATTATAACACTGTAATAATTAATGATTAAAATATGATTCTCTAATTAAAATATGAACTCCGGCAGCACCTCCGCTCTGTCTAGGAAGGCACACAGTGATACAGCCAAACCCGACTGAACTGTTGCGAATTGTGCAACAGTATTATTATTTTGATCATCGATTAATTGTTTAGAGCCATTGTTTAACTTAAAAATGTGCATATCCCCTAAGTTCAGCCCTTCAACTGATTTTTGTATACCTTCATTACAGCAGGTTGATTATTTTATTTAACTCAAAATAAGACATTTGCAAAGCAAATTTATTTATATAACTCATTTCATACACAAGGTAACTCAATGTGCTTAATTTAAAAACAAAGAATAAAAACAGCTTATAAACATTAAAAACAAAGGGGGGGGGGGGAATACAATTAAAAAAGCATACAGTGCAAGAAATATCATTTACAAGTGGAAATGCTCTAAAAAGCATGGGGGAAAAAGAATAGCTTTTAACTTGGAGTTAAAAACATGCACACTTGGGGCTGATGTGACTTCTGTTGGCAACTTATTCCATTTGTGTGCAGCATAATAGCAAAATGCTGCTTCACCATGTTTGCTTTGGACTCTATGCTCCACTATTTGACCTGAGTCTGTCGATCTCAGACCTCGACTGGGTTTATATCCTATTAGCATTTCATTCATGTATTCAGGCCCTAAACCGTTTAGTGATTTATAGACCAGTAGCAGAACTTTAAAATCTATTCTAAAGCTGAATGGTAGCAAGTGGAAAGACTTTAGAATTGGAGTAATATGCTCTGACCTCTTTGTTCTGGTCAGAACCTGAGCTGCAGCATTCTGAACGAGCTGCAGCCGTTTAATGCTCTTTTTAGGGAGTCCTGTCAGAAGACCATTAAGATAGTCAAGTCTACTTGAGATAAAAGCATGAATGAGCTTCTCCTGGTCTGCTTGACACATGCAAGCCTTCACAGGTGTATACAGCTGAATTTTAATGAGTTTTATAAAAACTTTTTTATAAACTTTAAATAAATTATTTATTTTCAATGATTCAATTTAAGCCCACATTTAAATGGTTTCAAACTTTGGATTCTGTTGTAATAATTTTTTATTCAAAAAATAAGAAAAATAGAATCAGTCTATCCATTCTTCAGAAAAGTAAACAGGAGGGAGGCCTAAATGCGCCCAACTTTAAACAATATTATTTAGCTAACCAATTACAATACCTCATCAAATGGTTGCACCACAGTGAGGAGTGTGATTCTTGGCTAAAATTGGAACAAACAGACTGCAACAACATCAAACTACCAAAACTCCCATTCATTTCGACTAGTCTTAAATGGCATAAATGTTTCAAGAATCCAGTAATCGCATCCACCTTAACGGCAAAGTTTAGTATCGATCTCAATTAGCTCCCAGTATGCTCTCTCCAATCTGTCATAATCCAGATTTCGAAATTAATAATATGCCCCTTCATTTTAGTACATGGGGACAACATGGAATTAACCACCTACAACAACTATTTAACAATAATGTTTTTAGGACACATGATGAACTGTTCCAAGAATTCCAAATAACAACTGGAAACTTTCTTCAATACAATAAATTAAAAGCAGCAATAAAAAAAAAAAAAAAAGAATACCAACACTCCACAGCGCCCTCGAACTGCCGGAGTTTGCCGAGCAAATAATGAAGCTTCTCCCGCAAAGTAAAATAAATCTCTTAAAAGTTTATAAATAAATTTCATGTACTAAATCAATGCACTTCTCAATCACCAAATGGGAAGAAGACCTCTCCATGTCTGCTGACCGTAGCTACTGGATACAGATTTGTAACAATACGTTTAGAATGACAAACAACACAAATCTACAGTTTATACAATATAAAGTGCTCCATAGAACACACTTTACTCCGTACACTATGCATAAAATGGGCTTCTCTCCATCTAATATATGCGTGCGATGCACCAAAAATACCCCAGACACCTATTTTCATGCTGTATGGGAATGTACACCAATTCAATGCTTTTGGTCTTCGGTTATACGAAAACTCTCGTATATTTTAAACTGCAGGATAAATATATCCTCCCAAATAAATATTCACAATTATTACTTGTCGCGTTAGCTACCGCGAAGAAAACAATTCTATTAAACTGGAAAAACAAACACGCTATTAACATCAATCAGTGGCTAAATCTCATCATAGAATAGATTGCGTTAGAAAAAATATCAGCAGAACAAAAAAATCAATTGCACATATACATAGGTAGCTTTCCTCAACATGCTAAATCTAGACTCTTGATTCCTTTGCCTGAGTAGGGTGCCATTTGACGATAGACTGATACACTGGGTAGGGCCAATGACTGCCAGTCGGGGACATGGCAGTTATAGTAACAGGGGGAGAGGTGCTCCTAAGGCCGGGCCCCCCGGGCCAGATGACTGCTTGGTGTTGGGGCTGACCTCTCATGGCCTGTGGCTCTCTTGTCCTGTAGACTTTTATAATTCACATAATTAATGCCACCACACTTCAGTTGTACAGTCAGGTTCACAACCCTTGTCCTGCATGCTTCTTCTCCTGTCCTTGTCCTGTTCTATCTTGTCCTGTCCTTCCCTCACAGGGTGTAGCACTACAGCCCCATGCAACACTAATATTTCATGTTTCATTGTTGTAGATAATGTAATGATTTACTTCTCGCGTCCTGTTTACAATTAGTGCTTTGTCTTTTGTCTTTGTTCCTCTCTCCCTTCGAGAAACTTTGTTCTGTTCGACTGATCAAGTCTGATTCTCAATAAACCTCAATTATAATACCACAGCGGAAGCTTAAAAGCTCCACTGTGACACAGTAAAACTGTTCCGGCATGAAAGGGATACAGATTTTCCATTCTGCTTGACCTAACAGCCGAACAGGACAAAAAAAAAGTGTATACAGTTGTCATGCCTGTGAATATTCTCATTCATCCAGGTCATTTCATTCCCAGGGCATTGAATCGATCGCAAGTGGACTGTTCTTTTTGTCTTAGAAGACGTTTCGCCTCTCATATGAGCAGACTTCATCAGTTCATGCAGCAAGGCTTAGTTAGGATACACTAACCAGTGTTTGTGTGGACAACTCAAATATTTATGCTCCAACTTCAGAATCAGAATCATCTTTATTTGCCAAGTATGTCCAAAACACACGAGGAATTTGTCTCCGGTAGTTGGAGCCGCTCTAGTACAACAGACAGTCAATTTACAGAACACTTTGGAGGCATAAAGACATTGACAAAAAACAATTGTGCAAAAA
Source organism: Phyllopteryx taeniolatus (assembly GCF_024500385.1). NCBI lineage: Eukaryota > Metazoa > Chordata > Actinopteri > Syngnathiformes > Syngnathidae > Phyllopteryx > Phyllopteryx taeniolatus. The sequence continues at coordinate 7,923,068 of NC_084514.1, read as the reverse complement.
GATGCAGAGTCCTCTAGCACTTAGAGCAGTTCGAATGACTAATATCGCAATAGTCCGGCGCAATGACCATTGTGCAAAGGGCGCTGAGACTTCAAGGAGTGTATGCGGTTTAAAGTGACTTGGAGGCATCACTTTCAACTCAACTGATATTCCGCAGTGGAGGGAGCAAAGAAGAGCTCCCTTCACGTTAGTGCTGTGGGATATTATTTACGATATACATCATATTTAAAAAAGTCTATATAACAGGGCTTGACGTTAAATGTTTTGCTCACAAGCCACTGTGGCTGGGAGTTTCCTGAAGTAACTAGCCACAATTTTGTTGTTAGATACGTATGTTTAATATTCTTAAAGATGAGTATGGTATGCAGAAGTTTACTTGAACTAGATTTACAACCTTTTTAAATGTAAATGACCCCTGTACACACTCAAATAAAGACTACATAAATGTTTAACGCTACAGGTCATTATGAAGAATTCACATCTGATAAGGTTGTGTGTAAGGTTGTGCTCATTGAATTGGAAAATATGCTTCTTTAGTAAGCTTTCGTTTTATTTCAGCCTCAGCTATATGACTCATTAACTGATTAAAATTAGATGAATGTAACAGTTGGATTAAATTGAGTTTATATTTCTATATCGCCAACCCCAAGGTTATGAATACACTTCACCGTTTTGCCAACATCACTGGTACCCTTGTGACTGTTAACATGCTCTCCCCCTCAGGAGCTGCTGTCACTGGCAAAGAGGAAGCGGGTGGATTCCGGCGAGCAGGAGGAGCCGGTGAGCAAACCGGCAGCGTCCACTGATTCCGAGACGTCAGACAGCGACGATGAGGTTGGACAGTCATGTTTGTTCTAGTTCGTCTTTCGTTTTATGTGACAAAACAAAGCTCTTGATGTGAAACGGTTTTTAACCATTGCTTTTGTCTAGTGGACTGTTGGGGGCACCAAAGGCAAAAAAAAGGGGAGACAAGGCAAAGGTCCCGAGAAGAAGAATGCCACTAAGAAGAAGCTTCATAAGTCGACAGCGTCCGGAAGCTCAGGTGGAGACAGCTCAGGGGAGAGCTCTGCGCCAGAGGAGGGTACGTTGATAAACAATATCACTTTCGAAACCTAATGATGTAAGATTACCTTTTTTTAATTACGTTATCAAAGTTTTTAGAAAATTCATAACATTTTCTTGGGGAATTGCTAGTTTATTTAAGCAAGCGTTTTTTTTCTTTTTTTTCGCCCTCAAAATTAAAGTGGTCGTTCTCAGTTTTCAGCTTCACTAATCCCACTCTCCGCTTGAGTCTGACTGAAGCTGTGTCCCCTACTGATGTCCAGGGTTGTCACCGATACTGTCAAAACAAAACAAAAAAGCAGCCGTAGCAATACTAAGCTAGCATTGGCACTCCAAACAAGCCACTGCTAATTAGATTTAGATTCAGACAACTTTATTGATCCCAGTGAGGGCAATTCATTTACAGCTTCCAGGTCCAAGTGCACGCTCTGCCTCAACAGACAAACACATAATAAACAGCGTCGTAAAGGCCATTGCACACATGGGAACACTTGCGAGAAGTTAATAAATAAGAACAATGAAATAAGAGCAATGCAACACAAAATCCCATCATGTAAAGTATAGGGGGGAAATTTATTTATTTAAAAAGAGTGGTACTAGGATTAATTAATTAAAGACTTGAGTGTCTGTCCTCATCAAAGCTACACAGTAGCGCCGGTCGGAGGGCATCTTGACAAATTCTGTGGCAAGAACATGTTTTCTTTTGTTTGATCATTTATATGGCTTTTCCAGCCACCCGTTTGTTCCAGTGACAGTCTTTTTGATTGACCCTAATTTCCTTGGTGCATACCTTGACAATGCCGTTTAAGCATTTTTTTTTTTGTCTTTGATGACAGCCCGTTGAAGCGACGGATAAAAGAAAAGTTTGAATACAAGAAGTATCGTAATAAATTAATCCATTCTTGACCTCTCCTTACGACCGCATCTGTGTTCAAGTCAAAGTTTAACTAGGAATTAAACTCATTGCCAAGGTATTTATACGAGTCAACAAGCTCAACTTCTTCTATTGGACTAATGCTTGCTTTTGGTGTTTCTTTCTTCTGTCCAAAATCGATAATTAGCTCCTTTGTTTTTAGAACATTAATATCCAAGGAGTTATCGTCACACCATTGAACAAAAGCTGGTAAAGCATTGCTGTGATCCATATTGGTAGACTGACTTACTCATAATGGTGTTAATCTAACACAAAATTATTGTACAATGTACAAACAACCCGAAAAAAAAAGAAAAATAAGTGACAAACTGGATCGCCGCCGAATCGGCTCAGCTGACAGAATCACTCTTTGATACTCTTCAACCCAGTTGCTCATCTTTAAGATGGCTGCTCCGTACCTGGCTCACAACATGAACTGAACACGTCTATACACTGAAGTCACTACTCATTGACCTTAATATAACCATTAAAAAAAATTTGATGACAGTCCATGTCTTTCTCAGGCGAGGTGTCCGACTCGGAGAGCAACAGCTCCTCCTCCAGCTCGGACTCGGACACGTCAGAGGACGACGTCTTCCGGGACGGCTACGACGACGACCTGATGGGTGACGCCGAGGACAGAGCGCGCTTGGAGCAGATGACGGAGAAGGAGCGCGAGCAGGAGCTCTTCAACAGGATCGAGAAGAGAGAGGTGCTCAAGAGACGGTGAGACACCATCCCTCGCACGGTGTCCTTTTCTTGTGCATTTTTATATCGACCCTTTCATAATCTTTGTAAACAAAAGATGCCAGGGTACCTCTGGGTGGCATAAAGTGATTGACTACTCCTAACTTGAACTGAAAATGAAGACCAAAAAAAATTGTTTGGAGTTGCACCGCCAGATATACCCCAAAAGTTTTAGGTATGCTATATTTCAATTTCCTTAAAAAATTAATGAATCCTGCGAAATTCTGCATGGGCCTGTATCAGATTCTAACAGTATGATAAAAATAAAATGGTATTGCAATTCAAGCTCTACAATGTATTATTGTGAAATATTTGGGTAAATAAAAATACAGAATGTTTTGTGTTAAAATAAATAAAAACCACAGTACTGTACCTTAAGTGAGAGAAACCCGCAGGACAACAATCATCTGAACAAAAACAATCGATTTTCTTCTGGAAAAACAACACTTTAAAATGAAATGCAGTAACTTAAGTTGGTTTACACATCCAACTGCTCTCAAGTGTTTTTGGAGCCAGTGCTACTAATGCCCTAAGAAGGAAAAAAAAAATACAGATGTAAATTTACTCTGAATTTGCATAACAATGACCTCAGCTGCAAATAAACTTACATTAAACATGGGTTAAACATACATTTGAACACAGTATTCCATGATCTAATTGATTTTATGTAAAAACATATACCGTCACACTTTTAGTAGTAGTATAGTATAGCCGTATAATATCAACTAATGCTGCAATATTAATTAGTGTCGAGTTGACTTGAGTCTTTACTTTATACACAGACGCTCTCTCGCCATACAGCACATTATGAGTCCCACTTGAGTTCAAAGCAGGACACGCCCCGCTGCAATATTATTGGCTGGCTGAAGCCAGGATTCCTGGATAATATGATATCGCAACGTCCTGCTTTGAACTCAAGTGGGATTCACAATAGACAGTCTGCACTTTCTTACATGAAAAAAAAAAAAAAAAAAAACACATACAGCTGATACCGGTGATGGAAAGTATTACCAGATTTGAAACCGTGACTTTTTAAAACTGCAGTATATTGTGAAAACGGTGCCCATGCCTTAGCGGAACCTGTGAGTGATGAGGATAAATTGAGTGAATGTTGTAAATAGTAGAAGATTACAAGATTGCCTGGTGGCGGAGTAGCCACTTTTACCAAACCACCATCAACGGGTTACTGGAAAAAAATTTTTTTTACAGGTTTGTATAAAACGTTTGGTTGGGTTGTCTTTGAGTAATTTAGAAAAACTTTAATGGCTACCCTGCTAGCTAACATCAATAGCACGCTATCCTTTTCAGCGTCAAAAGAAGCACGTCTGTGCCAATAATCAGAGCAACAAAAAAGTCAATTAATCAGCCAGTCCCTCAAAGATCATGTTAACTATGTCTTGAGTTTCCGCCACGTCTATTTGTGAATCAATTTAGCTGTTGAAATTTAAACTACGGCTAGCGTTCTGTTTCGCTTTAAATTAAATGACCTCACGTTACATGTTTTTCAGCTGATACTTCACACATTCAAACTATGGTGGTAGAGAAGAAGACTAAAATGGTCATTCAAGTAGTTTACCCTGTTTTCTGAATTGTTCTGCCTTGCTGAAATAACAAACAAGGGTTTGTTTACTAGTGGTGGAATCGGAGATGGCTTGAACTTTTGCCACCCGGTAGTAGGAGTGAAGTCATGATTTATAAAACAAAAAAAAAGAAAAGTCTATTCACTTCACATTTGTTTGGAAAAGGTTTGAAATCAAGAAGAAGTTGAAGACTGCAAAGAAGAAGGAGAAAGAGGAGAAGAAGAAGAAGCAGGAGGAAGAGCAAGAAAAACGCAAGCTATCTCAGGTTCAAGACACCCAAGTGGTGAGTACCAATCGAAGGTATTATTTACCAACCGACCCTGAACTTACATTTGACCTAAACTTTTCAGGAGCAAATCGTCCATGTCGGGCGGAATCCCAATTTCCCAGACACCGCTTTGTTGAAGTTGGTGTTATACCTTATATTGCTATCATATACCGTTGTGCACTAACATCAACACAACAGCACTCCAAAATCATGATAAATCGCAATTTTAACACTAATAATTTTGATTAAAATAGTAGAATACTGCACTTACGCAGAGCCCTCGACTTTATAAAAAGCCTTTAATACTTCACAAAAGCAAAGCCCTGTGATACGTCATCTTCTCAAACTCTTTTTCATAGGTCTTAGAGCCATGAGCAATGCAATAAATAAAATGATGAGCTGACGAATTCCGCGTATTAGGCGGATATTAATCATGCACGCAAACTTGCCTACATAACTCAGCAGCTTCCTTCTGCAACAACGCATTACAGCAATCCATTTTAACAAAACAGACCTACTCAAATGTATCCAACCTAAGTATTTTTACTCGTCATTGTCTAAAAAACATCGACTTTTAATCTAGGTGACAATTAAGATGCATGGCTTCCGCAGAATGAGGGAAAAGGTAGAGTTATACAACAGTCCTCAGACATTTTGAGCGTTCCAGGAGTTTAGAGTTCTTCTCAAGCTATTTTCAACACTTTAAATTTGTTAATAATGCATATAAATAACAGATGACGTGGGGACAGGAATAGTATTGAGATGTACAAAAATATCAAATTGGCCATATTTGGACATTCGGGGTTTCCGCCTGACAGCGACAATATGAATTTGTGCACAATATAAATAAACAGAAGGACTACAAATAAAGCCGTCCGAAAAGCCATCTTCCCCAATAAAAAATGCACAGCGACTATAAAGAAAAGTGTTCAGCGGTCATGTCATGTCTCTTATGTGTCTCTAGGTCATGTCTCATAACAAGGAGCGGCGGTCCAAACGTGATGAGAAACTCGACAAAAAGTCTCAAGCTATGGAAGAGCTGAAAGCCGAACGAGAAAAGAAGAAGAACAAAACTGGTCAGTGCAGTGTGTGTGTGTGTCTTTGTCAGTCTGTCTGTCTTGTTTGTTTGTTTGTTTGTTTGTTTGTTTGGCTTGTCGCGATCCAAAAGCAAGCCCATACTTTCTTGAACCCTGACTTCTGGTCCACTCAAAAAAAAAAAAAGAAACATTGGTCAGTCTCTTTGTACGGCCCGGTATAGCTCTTCAGCCCGATGGTTTGGGACCCCTGCTGTAGACTGTTGTCTTACTTAGGGCTGAAACTAACAATTATTTGTACAATTGATTAATCTGTTGAAGGTACTAGAGTGGCCCCAGAGACAAATTCCTTGTGTGTCTTGTAACATACTTGGCCAATGAAGCTGATTCTGATGAAACGGGTAGAAAACATTTTAAAATTTCCATTCCTTGATTAAAAAAACTGGACATTATTTCAACAGTGCAGAAAATGCGCAAACATAACTTGATTAACATGATTTAGTTGCTGGTTTGGTCCATAGCATGTCAGAAAAATTAGGTCTACGCACGAATCGGTAGTAAAAAAAAAACAAAACAAAACAAAACAAAACAAAACCCCAATGCCCAATCAGAATTTTTGGAGTCGAACCATAACGAATGAAAGAATAACATACGACTTACTTTTTCTGACGAGCTGTAATGCTGCCACACTGCCTTGACTTAAATAAAGTACAAAATATCTCACGATTTTTAGCCTTTGTTTATGGCCGACATCATTTGGACTTATTGTGCATAGTTTATGCGGATGTACGTATTGTAGCTCCACTGATATCTCTGCTTAAAGTTTGTTTAAAAAATAAAAATAAAAAAATAAAAAAACAAGATCTCTGCGGAAGAAGGCGTCCATTAGCCTAGATCTGAGGAATTTCACAGATCTTCATGGCAGTGCTACAAACAAAGCCAAAAATGAGCCATCGCCGAGGTGGGCGGCAACCGTGGCTGAAAAATGGGCGAATGTTTATCCAACACAGCATCAACGATGACGAGAGCCAGATAGGTAGCGAGCAGGCTAGATATAAAGTCGGTCGCTTGCGCCAAAGTGGCGAGGATTTATGGCACTGATGGGCACAAAACAGACTCGAGCTTCTACCTTTGGCCATGGTCTGACCAGGGATCCTGGTTAAACTGTAGGCCATTTTAAACTAAAAAGAAAAACCTTTCCGGAGGGTGACGTGGCTAAAATGCAACACATTTAATTTATTGGACTATTAATTCTGAATAATACAGGAGTAGCGATTCAATACTAATTCTGGAGTCATTTGTTACTGTCAATATGAATAGCGAACGGGGATTTTGAGGATGAGTCCAACCCCTAGAGACTGTCGATCTTTGTTTACCAAAGTAGAAGAAAATGTTTGAAAATGTCATCATTTGATTAACCACAAAGATCATCTTGTCTGCTTTCATGGAGAACTACATACAGCTGACAATATTTACTTTTGGGAGGCTGAAATTCCAAGGATTTGGACTGTTTTACGTTGCTCAAGGTCTCTATGAACAATCAATTGATTATCAAAATAGTTGGCGATTAGTCTTTAGTCTTTATTGCCGCTTTCGAACGCTCTTACTACAGCAAGCGCGAGGGACACTGTCAGGTGTGCATGTTTGTGTGGCATTGACACTCATTTTGTTTCGCCGAGCAGCAGAACTGTTGGCCAAACGTGAACCCCTGAAGACCAGCGAGGTGTACTCCGACGACGAAGAGGAGGAGGAGGAGGAAGATGACGACAAGTCGTCCGTCAAGAGCGACAGGAGTTCGCGCTCTTCCTCATTTGACGATGATGACGAGTGAGTGTCATTCCTGATCTCCCCGCTGGGCAAAGTCCTCTGTGTGTTAAGCACGTACGTAAGTCTGTCTTTGTTTGACAGAAAAGAAGAAACGCCGCCTAAGTCTCAACCCGTGTCGCTGCCCGATGAGCTCAACCGGATCCGCCTGTCCCGACACAAGCTGGAACGGTGGTGCCACATGCCCTTCTTTGCCAAAACTGTCACTGGCTGCTTCGTCAGGATCGGCATCGGGAACAGCAGCAGTAAACCAGTCTACAGGGTAAAAAAAAGACACTCTTTACCCTTAGGCCTTGTTCGGTTTTACTACCCTTTCAGCATGTTCGTGGCCATTTTTGACCACATACACACACTGTAATTTTGAGTATTTTTTATTTTATTTATTTATTTTTTTTTTTTACTGCATTAAGTTTTTCCCTAAGATCAGTTCTTGTCGTTTGTATAATGCATCCATTCATTTTTATTAAACCCTTCAAATTCGCCGCAAAGTCTCCAGTACATGACAGTCACCCACTTACACATGTAAACTAGTTGCCAAACCCTGCACACTGTGCAGCAGTTTCGTCGGTTTCGGCTGCGTAGCTCTCTGTGTGCGGCGGACCTAAGATGTGGCTTCCTTAAACCTCCACATACCTTTTTACACGTTATGGCAGATTTCTAATGTACTTTTAATCCTGTGTGTTAAGGTTGCTGAAATTATGGATGTGGTGGAGACTGCAAAAGTTTACCAACTGGGCACGACGCGGACCAACAAAGGCTTACAATTACGGTAGGTAAACTACAGTGGAACAGTGGAATCTCGACAATGAATGACCAGACTTAGATACAAGCTGTTGCTAGGCTGAGTTTACTTTTTCTTTTTTATCTTTCGTCTTTCTTTTTCTTGTTTTGCGAGCAAATTTTGAGTTACAAAAAGTAGCTATGGTGGGGCCAAACAGCAGTTTGGCAAATAGTTAACAATTCTTAAAAATAAAGAAGAAAAAAAGAGGTAAAGAAGCGCTTGCTTCAAGCTGTTTATTGCCAGTGTAGACGAGCTAAAAAAAAAAAAAAACTAGCATCGGTCAGGCTATTTATAAACCTTTATACAGTTGATTTAAAAAAATTTTTTTTTTTACACAAACAGTAGCAACACATGTAGGCAGATAATATAAGAATACTAATGTCTTCGAAAAATGTCTAATATTACTGTGGCATTGCAACGTTGGTCTGTGTTTTATCATTTAATCTATGTTTAATATGCCTGGGTGTATTATATTGCCCCCTGGTGACCAATGCACACACCAGAATAAGCAGCACCATACCCATTGAATTATGATGCACAAACGTTTCAGTCCTTTACATTCTATCTCTTATTGCTGTATGTTTTTATAAAGTGCAATACTATATAGGGCTATTTTTCTGACCAAGAAAAAAACCCCACTGGAACGGATTAAAGGCACACCCATTAACTTCAGTGAGGAAAAATGATTTGAGCTAAGAGTGTTATGAGCGTGGTCACGGAATTAATTACATTTGTAAGTCAAGGCGTCACTGTCAAAGTTTAGCATAGTGCTACAGTGTGATCTTATCCTATCATTGTATTCCTCAGGCACGGTGGTGACATGCGCGTCTTCCGGCTGGAGTTTGTATCCAATCAGGAGTTCACAGAGAACGAGTTCATGAAGTGGAAAGAGGCGGTAAGTCGACACGCGCATGAATGACAAAACCACCAGGACGACCTAAGATCGCTGCTTCATTCTCTCGCTGTCTGTCTCGTATGCAGATGATAGTTGCCGGCATGCAAGTGCCAACTCTGGACGAAATCACGAAAAAGGAGCAGTCCATCAAAGAAGCCATGAACTACAAGTTCAATGACAAAGACATAGAGGACGTAAGTGTTTTTCTTTGTGGGGGGGGGGGCGCACTTTTGATTATTCACGAACCTCTCGCAACTAAAACCATCATCACACTCTCTCTCCCTCTCTGCAGATCGTCAAAGAGAAGGACAGATTTCGAAAAGCGCCACCAAACTACGCCATGAAGAAAACTCAGTTACTTAAAGATAAGGTAACAAAGTCACATTACATGCTGTTAAGTGTCCCAAGATGGTACATTAGAGGTGTATAGCCTCGGTTCAACTTCATTTACCATTACTATTGTTGACCATCAAATACGATAATATAGAACATGCAATATGTAAATGTGGCCTCCAAGTGGGCAGTGTGGCGCACACATGCAGAAAATAAGTAGATTTTATGAAACGTCACAAAGAAGAACATTGTGGCAAAGCAGCAGTAATGTACCTTTTGCAGACAGCAAACATTAAATAATTAATTATGTAAATATCAAACAGAGGTGTATAGAGCATTAAATATTGTGTAACTGAGGGTCTGGGACCAAGCTCTGCCACTAATAGCAAAATTTCGCAGGTACTTGACGCCCACCTCAAAAAAGTTGGTAATTGCCAAGAGATGAAAAACACTTTTTGGGGATTTACAACAATAAATATGATATAGTAGATCTGTATTGTAGACCATTCATTGTGGTGTAAATATGATACAGTAGAGATGTATAGAATTTAAATATGATAAATGAATCATTTTAACTACAATTATTATTTTTTTGCCTAAAGGCCATGGCGGAGGAGAGTGGCGACGGCGACAAAGTAAAGGTCATCCAGGATGAGTTGAATGAGCTGGAGGAGCGCGCAGAGGCGCTGGACAGGCAGCGGACCAAGAACATTTCCGCCATCAGGTTTGAAGACAGTCATTCACCGTGTCGCTGGTTTCCCTGTAAATTTGACGCTGTTGTTTATATTTTCTTATGCAGCTACATTAATCAGAGGAACAGAAGCTGGAACATTGTCGAATCGGAAAAAGCTCTGGTGGTAGGTGACCTCGTCAAATAGGAGGAAGTGCGTTCCAATAACAGCAGAGCAGTCACATTTAAATTGTGTGTTCCTATAGGCTGAAGGACAAAATTCCAAAAACCAACAAATGGACCCATTCACTCGGAGACAATGCAAACCCACTATGGTGTCCAACGTAAGGTTTCTATTCTTACCCAACACTGCTGCTGAATATCCATTATAAATGTTTATATTTGGATGAACTCATCACACTCACGCTTGCGTGTGTTCCAAAGGCCAGAGACCCGTCAGTGCACGCCGCCATTCTTGCTCACCTGAACCAGAAGTACGGCTCCGGATCCACGCCGGATCCCACCGCTCTTGAGCAGAACAAACAGGTCAGAGACATTGCCCCCAAGAATAATTCTTTAAAATTTTAATCACCGGTAAGTTAAAAGACTGTGTTGACATTTAGTGAAAATTGCTACACCAAACAGTGGGTAAAAAAATGACTCCCTGCTTATGTCACAATGCTGCATAAGATCTCGTCACATTGGTCACTTCTCTCTCTCTCGCTCTTTCTTTTTCAGGACTTTATGTCACTCATTGCTTTCACACTGTCACGTCTCTCACTATGTGAAATGAAGCGCAGCCTCAGAGTGTGACCGAGCATAACAGGAGTGTGTGGCACAAAGGCTTGATAAATAAGCACAGGGTTAGTGTGATAGTGCGCCACATAAAATCCTGAAAAAGAAGCACAGAGTGAGAGTGTGAGAGGAATGTGTGCCTCAGAAAAAGCACAACGTGATGGCACTGTGTGCCACTAAAGCTTGAAAAGTATGCAGAATGAGAGCATGACATCATAAAAATGAAGCGCAAGGTGAGCGTGTGAGACTGCTGCATAAAAGCCTGAAAAAGAAGCAGTCTGAGAGTATGCTTGAGCATGACAGCAATGTGCTACACACAAGCCTGAAAAAGAAGCACAGATGGAAAGAAGTGACAACAGTGTGCTACATATAAGCCTGACAAGAAGCACAAAGTGAGAGCAGGACAGCAGTCTGCCACAAAAAAAAGAAGCACAGGGTAGGGGTTGAACAAAAGATTTTGTTGTCGACCATGGGATGAAAATTCGAGTTGAAGTCAATCGATGATGTCATTGATACTTCTTTTAGCTCATTGGTTCAACTCCTAGCACAGAGTGAGAGAAGTGACTATCACCATTGGTCTGCTACACAAAAGGCCTGAAAAGAAGCACAGAGTGACATTGTGAAGTCAGTGTACTTCTCAAGAGCCTGAAAAGAAGCACACAGTCGAGAAGGGAACAATTTATGTACGACGGTTGGCGAGAAGTCGTGCAACGGCGTGACCTAAGCCAGTCGGCCAACTGACGTCAAGTTGAGCGCGGGTGCCGCAGTCTTCTTTATTTGTCAGACCTTGTGAATAATAACACGCGCCTCATTTACCACAGGGTCCCACGGACCCAAAGGACAAAGACGTAACCAAGCCAACCACTGACCTCTCTGAAGACTTATTCAAAGTTCATGATTTCGATGTGAAGATTGACCTTCAAGTTCCTAATGCAGGTGAGTGAGGGACACCCCACCGCCCCCTCTCTCACTTCTCCAATCGATGCTATGCTAATGAACAATGCTAACGTGTGCCCGTCTCCCCCCTCATGCCAGAAGCAAAGTCGCTGTCGGTGAGCTCCAACGCACTCCCGGTGAAGGACGGGGCCCCCCGCCGGTCTCTCAACCTGGAGGACTACAAAAAGAGGAGGGGGCTCATCTGAAGACCAACACGCTGCATGAGGAACAGGCTGTGAAAGAAGAGTGTGTGTGTGTGTGTGTGTGTGTGTGTGTGTGTGTATGAGAGATTTCGTCGGGTGTGTGTGCGACAATGGACTTTTTATCAGAGGACATACTGATACAGACACGTTTTTCTCAAAGGTTTTGTCTCTGAAGAAACGTAAAAACATTAGTATTTTTCGGCATTGTTTATTTTATACATGTTTAATCCTCTTGGAGCTTTTTTTTTTAAATTTTTTCCCACTGAAAGGACTCACTGGCGCTGGACTTCACTATACTACATTGTTGTGTTTTGAAGTTACTGGACACTTCGTAGCTTTTGACCAGCAATTAAAATATGCCCTCTGTACTCCCCCCTCACAATGCCCGTCCTCCATGTTTGTCAAGTATCTACCAAAAAGGAAAATGGAGCAGATACTTTTGGGTACATTATGACATCTGTCACTTTGTAAATGCTATGAATTGGGCAAAGGGTGAAATGAAAAAGTGTTTTTCTGTTTAGTTTTTTTTTTATGGATGTTGCTTCATTCTTCTTGTATATCTCTCATTAGGTTGCTTAAAACGATTAAAAAAACGAAACAAAAAAACACCCTCGCCCTTAACTCCCAGAGCAGATTCTATTTGTTATTGATTGTCAATAGTCTGTTGTTGTATTGATGTGGCATGCCATGTAAATATGCATTTTGGGGTGAGTTCGGGAGGAGAGAAAAAATAAAGAGGCACTGTTTCATATTCATTTTTTTTAAATCCCATGTAGGCTACTATACTCAAAGCTTTTATTTGCCATGCACTACCTGGAAATGTTATGCAAAGGACGTAATTTCACATTTATTATTTAGCTCGTATTTATAAACGCTTGTCAAAGCAAATGCGCACAATCTATCCTAGGCATTGACCGGACCTGGACTTGTAAATCTCATTAAAGAAATCAGGCATCGTTGTGGCCACACTTGTGACGAGAGAGAAATGCTTTGCTAATTTTTATTTGTTCTTCATATAATGAATTGTCTTTGAGATAATGCAAGGACATTTTCCTGTTTTTAATTCAACGATATTCCATTGTTAACCTTGTACCTCCTTTTAAAGTCTTTTTTTTTTTTTTTTTTTTGATAAGGCACTTTTGTAGCCACTCGTGTTGCGGGGTCCTTGCAGGTAGCTTCCTGGTCCACGTCGAGGAGGTTATTTTTCCCATTTTTGTAGTTATCACGCAATGACACTTGTTTATTTGTACCTATACGACACTGCGATCACTTGTTCATCATTTCACCTTCAGCGATAGCTCGGTGGCCGAGGACGTTTTTGACATTTGGACGTCGTTTTAAACGGTAAGCTGCAAGTAGTGTAGCTTAAGCTAGACAGCTAAACGTATTAAGTACAAGCGCCCATGTTAACATTAGGGTCATTATTAGTGCGGGTTAAATAAACCAGCATTGAATGACATTTAACAAAAATAGTGGCGTTTGTAGCAATTTCCAGGCCGCTGACGTGTATTATTGATCTAGCATGATGCTAGCTTGAGTTTCAGACGCAATTTTGCCAAATCAAACTTCTCAATCAAACGTCTCACACAAAGTACAAAGTTATCATCTTGAGAAAGTGCAAGTAGTTCAAAAACAACTAAACACTTTAAACACTGTCAAGCATCTATTTTTGTTTCAAATCGTCATCTGACAATACAGCTGTCATAATTTGTCGCTAGACCCTCATCCATGCCGGATTCTTTTCTCTGGTGCCTATAATTGTCCTGGACAGGGTCTAGTACGTATGTCCAGAGTTCTGCTGCCGGAATTTGCAGAAGCTCAACGCCCTGGCAGCACATCCTCATGCACTTTTCGCTAGTTCTCAAGTCTAGTCTTCAAGGGCTGCGCCTGCAGCTATTGAATATTTTTAGAATTGAGTATCCTGCTGATTATCCAATAGATTAATTGAATAATCAGTTACAGTTGATTTTGCATTATTGAACACAATTACATATACTTATGAGTTGCAGGCTATTATTGTTGTCTTCTTGGGCCCGCCATTGTGTCATTCCACTGTAGAATCTGTGACTTTGAGTGTGTTTGGATGAATGCAGTTGGATGGTTGGTGGTGGTCGGAGCGGGCGTAGGCGCAGAATGGCAGCCACGCCTCCTTCAGACTGTCTCGGGGCAGCTGTGGCTACACAAGTAGCTTACCACCACTGGGGTGTGACTGGAGTGAACAGATAATGTGTGCAATTGTGAAGCGTCTTTGAGTGTCTTGAAAAAGCGCTATACGTGCGATCCATTACTATTATTATGGCTTTAAAAGGCAGAGCTTAGCCAGCGGAGTGACAGAGGTGTCTTCAATAAAGCGATTGGAAAGTGCATTGTTGGCTGTGTTTATCCCTTGACTATTTGCAGGGGTATTACAAGAGGTAACTAGTGACGGTAAACTTAGACTATATCAAATCAGCTATCATCGTAATGTTAGTTTGTGTTGGTGATGGTTGACGTGCTGTTGTGTTACACATTGCACTCTCATCTTCTTTGTTACATGTGAAATGATCCCAAACTTTGGATATTCTGTGGCGTTTATGGACTCAAGTGATGCATGTGACTGCAGTAACATTATAGTCTGTGTGGACAAAAACATCCTTGAGAAGCTTCAAGGCAGAGATTTTGCCTTGACATTTTTTTGTAATTGGATTATTTGTTGTTTGCCTTTATTGTTTGCAGCCCTACTTCAAACTTCTCCTAATAACCCATACAGTGATCCCCCGTTCATCATGGGAGTTACCTTCCAGACCCACATGCGATAGGTGAAATTCCCGGAATATATAACAAACTTTTTTTTGGAACAAGGTTAAATACCCTGTAAAGTGAATCCATAGCTTTGTTTTTAATTACATTACACATGGTTGAGGATCATTGCTGAAAAAGTGCAAAAACTAACAACTATGCAGTACTGGCGTTAAACTGATTTTCACCATTTCAGTTTTCCTGATTTATTTATTTATTTATTTATTTATTTTTGGGGGGGGGGGGGGGGTCTTATTTACTTTTTAAACAATTAATATAGGGGATTATTAACATTTTGAGGGGGTGTCAGTCACATTTTTTCACAGTTCACGGCAGGGCGTGGTCCCTCGGTTATTATGATTATTTTGTCTGTTACTATCTATTTCAGTTAATCTCAAAGTGTGGCCCGATATGCAGTCTGTTTTTTGATCATTTTAAGGAAAATTCTGTCGTGTTCTTTATTATTATAATTTTTTTCCTTTTAAAAGGCATCTTCACTTTGTGCTGTTTATTTTCTCTTTCATTTCCATCAGCACGCAAAATGTCCTGGTTTGCCGAGATTGCCGGCAAAGCCGAAAACTTCCTGAATCAAGTCGACCAGGGTGCTGCCACCGCCTTGAGCAAGAGTCAGACCAATACATCGTCCCTCAGGTCGTACTACGACGGAGACGGCGAGGCGGTCCTTCCTGAATGTGAGGCGGAGACCAACGCCACTTCTCACCATGCGTCAAGCTTTATCTCTTCAGCGGCAGGCAACATCAAGAAGTCTGTGTCTGCTCCTGTGACCGGTTCTGTGCCCAATCAAGCACCGGGCAGAACTTCCAAGGCCCCCCCCTCTGCCTCCTCATCTTCCTCCTCTGGCTTTGTGAAGCGCAAAAAGAGTGCTCACGATGTGGACGATGATATGCTCTTTGACTTTTTGAACAGCTCGGAGCCGCCAGTCAGTGCCCGCCGCGACCCCAGAAGGGATACTAGCGTCAAAGTGGCGGTCGCAGAGGGTAAAAAGCCGGCTCAGACTCCTCCTACCGCCGACTCGTCGCTCTCGTCCACGCCGCCCTCGACATGCGGCGTGTCCCGGGCGTCCAGCATCGGCTCGCTGTCTGCTCACAGCATGAAACCATCAGAGGAGAGCTCCACGAACGAGCAAAGCCACGGTAAGGCACACCATTTTTTAAAGTAATCGAATAAGGCGTGGACTTCCTTTTTGTCAGAGCCTGCCCTACCCAACGTGACGCCCTCTCCATGGGCTATTTACATACGGTTTCAAAAGCAAGTGAATTTATAACATTTCACCCAGTTTAGAATATAAAATACAATTTTAAAAACATTGAATTATTTCTAAAACATACAAATGAAAAATCCCATTTGATTCTTGTTATTTACCATGTTTTTTTCTAATATACATATTAGATTAGATGCAACTTATTATTATTTTGATTAGCTGATGCAAATAAGCAGTAAAACTACATCATTATTTTTTCAATTGAGTTGTATAGGTTATAGATGGTGAAAATCTTTTTTTAACTGATTTATCTTGGTCTATTTTTTTATATCACAAAAATCTGGCTTTTAGACGGGTGTGTACACCTTTTATATCCACTCAGAGAAATGCAAAAAAAATAATGACTCAATCATAAATCAGAAACAAAGATACTTAAATCAGTATTTAATAATACAAATATAATTAAAAAAAAATTCTACTAAAACATACTTGGTGTATATGTATTGCAAGAAAATATTGCAACTCCATATTTGATCAGCTTTTTAGTTTTTATCCAAAAATACATTTTTAAGTGATTTAAATGTACAAAAAAAGCAATTTTTAAAAAATATTTAAAATTTAAAAAATTCACAAAAACAATTTAACTTCAAACATGGGAGTTTAAATCGACAAATTATTGTTTGTAAGAAAAACTTTTGTCTTTATATTTTGAAATTTAAAAACACACTAAAACTTAAATAAGTATTTATTACAAGAGAACAAAAAGGTTAAAATCTCAAAATGGTATCCCACCCATCCATCCATCCATTTTCTGAGCCGCTTCTCCTCACTAGGGTCGCAGGGCGCGCTGGAGCCTATCCAGGCTATCATCGGGCAGGAGGCGGGGCACACCCTGGACTGGTTGCCAGCCAATCGCAGATACAAACAATACAAAAAAACAACCATTCGCACTCACGTTCACACCTACGGGCAATTTAGAGTTGTCAATTAACCTACCATGCATGTTTTTGGGATGTGGGAGGAAACCGGAGTGCCCGGAGAAAACCCACGCAGGCACGGGGAGAACATGCAGTCTCCACACAGGCGGGGCCGGGATTTGAACCCCGGTCCAGTCGTACACCGTGCCGCCAAATGGTATCCCAAAAACCTTTTTTCATTGTAATTTTTTTAAAATGGAAAATAAAAGTTTCATAACGTTTGAAATAAGATAGGAAAAATCCGAAAAACTTAAAATATATTACAATAAAATCCAATGAAATACTGTTGCAGTCCAACAAAAAGGTTAAATTCATTTGTTTGTCTTCTTAGCCAGTCCAGACTCAGCTGAGACTTGCGACTCGGGCTTGGCTGCCCCTCAGGAGTCCAGCCGACCGGAGTCATGTGGTCCCCCAGAGGAGCCGCAGAGTCAGGTTCTGTCCAGCCTGCGTCTGGAGAACCAACTCCTGCGTAGTGAGGTGGCCTCACTCAACCAGGAGATGGCCTCGGTTATCCAGAGATCAAAGGACATGCAAGAAGGTAAGACTCATTTTATTGATGAATACAAGTTTCCCAGGGAGTTTTTAAAAATGTATGTTATTTATTTGTGGCTTCTATAGTTCAAAGGGTGTCGCCACTGATGTACGCTGCTTCCAGGAGGAACATAATTACGAACAGAGTGGAACTTGTTTATCAAAGCTGTCAGTGTTGCCAAACTTAGTGACTCTTCTGACCCCTCTCGCGATTATTTTTCAAAGACACGACTAGAAACAGACTAGGTGGATGGAAGCATTGTCACATTGTTTTCCGTAGGAGCCCGTTGGATCGCGCTAATCATTGCCAAAGAGACAATAAAAAAATGCGGGTCTCAAGGTGAAAACAGTTGAGAACAACTGCTTTAAACAACGGATTGAAAACAAATGGTGCAGCAACAACGTACCCTAACAATATACCACTACTCACATATATTCATATATCCTTTATCCTCTGCGTAGAACTACTAATATCAGTGTCGTACTGATGATCGAAGAGAGGAGTTGAGGCGTTATTATGAATCCCACTGAGTTCTAGGCAGGACACCTACAAGAAGGTAAGCGATGGTGAATTTTAAAGAATAATTTTTTCGATCTGATCCCTGTTGTCACTCACGCAGAACTGAGCCATGCTCGGCTGCGCGCCGACAAACGGAACGCTGAGCAGTCTCAGAGCGACCGTGCGTTGCGGGGCCTGCGCTCGCAGGTGGATGACTTGAACGAGGCGCTGGCCGCCAAAGACGGACAGCTCGCTGTGCTCAAGGTTCGACTAGACGAGGCCGACCAGCTGCTGAGGAGCCGCAGCGTGGCGCTAGAGGAGGCGCAGAAGGAAAAGTCCAGGTACGATCTTTCTTTTTATGTCAGGAGCATTTTTTTTAAATTAATTAATTTATTTATTTTAAAAAGAAGTGTCTAGGATACCACTGTTCTGTTTAGGATCTTGGAGGACCATACGGAAGGTAGCAGCATGCACTCCCAAGCTCTGGAGAGCATGCACGACAGGTTGCGACAAGCCGAGCAGGCCGTCAGGAGGGAAGAGGACAACTATCGACAAATGCAGGTGATGCATTTTCATTCTCTTTAACTTTTTGACGCGACAACAGTGCATTTGTAGCCGAAAGGCTCATTTATGGACAGACCAATTTGATTTGTTGGTTTAGAGCGAATACACCGGCCGCCAGTCGCGGCTGGAGTGCGAGCGTCAGAGCCTGGCTGAGGCGTTGACTGTGGCAGAGAAGCGCGCCGTGGAGGAGAAGCTCCGCGTGGACAACCTCCAGCAGCAGCTGAGGAGCGCCAAGGCTACCGCTGAGGCCGCCAAGGACGAGCTGCAGGACTACAAGCACAAGGCGTCGCGCATCCTACAAGTAAGCGGCACTCGGTTCATTTCATATGGCAGTGGTTCTCAACTGGTGAGTTGGGACCCAAAAGTGGGTCACGGTCAGGGAGTAAAAAAAAATTACATTTTGAGGTTACGAATGGCACGCAGTGAGCTACTTTGGGCGGCGGCGGCGGCAGAATCCGGGGACACGCAGTGCAAGAAGGATTGCTCAGTTAGGGCCTTTCTGTTTTTCATTGGGTTGTTCAATATTTGCGGCCGAGAAGTCTTTTTATGCAAATATTTCCTGTAATTTTCTTTATTGTTCTTTACCTCTATTAAAGTGAGTACTCTCATCTTGGCTACAGTAGGACAATGCGGGTCACAGGGTGATAACAGTTGAGAGCCACTGATTTATAGGATGTGTGTGTCTAATGGCAATCAACGTTAAGTCCAAAGAGAAGCTGATCAGCAGCCTGAAGGAGGGCTCCGGTTTGGACACGCTAGACGGCAGCGGCGCGGCGGCTCTGGAGATGGAGGAACTGCGCCATGAGAACGAGCTGCAGAGGGAGGAGATCCAGAAGCTGCAAGTCCAAGTGCACTCTCTCCGGACTGAATTACAAGTGAGAGAAACTGCCCAAAAATGAGAGGAAAAGTTACGTCTGATATACGGACCTGAGTGGAAGATTCCAGAAAATGGGTTAAAAAAATTGCGAATAGGTGAATTCGCAAGTAGCAACTTAATCCTGGAAAAAAAACAAAAACACAAATGTCAACAGAAATAAAGCAATTCCCCGAAGGGGACAAAATAGTTTATCATCATCTTGATCATGTGTTTGTCATTTGCTTTTTCTATATTGGGGGGGGGGGGGTAGAAAAGCAATTCAAATTGGAAATCAGATTTTTTTTGGGGGGGGGTAAAAAAAAACAAAAACCTTTATTTTAAGGCCATATCTCCCAGAGTTAGTCTGATATGATTAACTTGATGGATGGGGAACTCGATGTGTGGCTTCAACCTGTAGGATTTGGAGAGCCAGTCCCTCGCTGAGGCGGAAACGTGGCGGCAGCAGACGGCGCAGTTTGAGGAACAGCAGGCGGCGCTGAGCCGCGTCAAACAGGAGCTGGAAGCCGAAGTGGAGCGGCACAAGCAGGTGGAAAAGGGATTGATGATGTCACGTCGTCTCAAAATGGAGCTTTTGAGGTTTTTGTCAAACTCTTCGTATTTTTCTCAGGAACTGCAGTATGTGGAGGAAGAGCACAACCACGCCAAAACCACCCTGCAGAGCCGAGTCAAAGACAGAGAAGATGAAATTCAGAAACTCAGGAATCAGGTTGGTCTGAACACATGCCATTCACATTGTAATTTTGGTGGTGTTTTTTTTTTTCCCCAACAAAGAGATCTCATAAGGTATTCTTGTCTTCTCTTTTATTACTCATTTTCAATTGTTATTCTTTAATTATTTTCTTGTTGATTTAAAACTTGTTTTGGTTTTTCAGAAATTAACCACAAAAGATCTTAAAATGTCTTTTTAAAATTGTATTATTAGATGTTTTTTCCTGTATTCTTTATAATTATTCATTTTAAATAATTGTCTATATTTTTATTAATGTTATTTTGTTGTATTTATTCAGAATGTATGTAATATGAAACTTTTATTCCCAAGATGTCAACCACAAAAAGATCTTAAAAGGTCTCCATGTTCTAGTTTATTATTAATTTGAATTATTTTATATAGTTTTTATTTTGCTCATTTCAAATTGTACTTTGAATTTGTGTGTAGTTTTACAGTAGTCAACTGCAAAACAAGTTATCCGCATGTTTATTTGATCATGAATTTTGTTATTCGTTGTAATTCTTTGTTTTTTTTTAATGAGTTTTAAGTCAATCACAAAAATGTCTTGCCCAATTTATTTGTATTTGTTTTATATTTTCGTTTTCTTTGTATTATTATTTTCTTCTTTGTTAAACTCATTCACAGCAACTGAAAGCTACTGTATGTCAAATGGGCCATTATGCAATATGCTTATTAACTGGAAGGGCTGGTGGTGAATGAGTTAATTTTGAACTTACATTTTCATTTTTGTTTTGTTTTTTTTTCTGGGGGGGAGTCAACCCCTTGCAGTAATTAAAACATAAAATAAAGAATTTTAATGGTGTACCCCAACTTCAGTTTCATATCCACGTGCATGCTGATGCTTATTCTTTTCTTCCAGTTGACCAACAAGACGCTGAGCAGCAGCAGCCAAACGGAATTGGAGAACCGCCTGCACCAGCTGACTGAGACGCTGATCCAGAAGCAGACCATGCTGGAGGCTCTGGGCACGGAGAAAAGCTCACTTGTCTTCCAGCTGGAGCGCCTGGAGCAGCAGCTGAAGAACACCCAGGGGGGTCCGAGCACGGGAGGACCCGCCATCAACATGAGCGGCGTGGAGGGGCCGGGTAACCTCTCGCGCTCGCCACTTTTGACGACCAATTAAGTTGTCATATTTCAAAACGTTTTTTTTTTTTTTTTTTCAAACTTTCAGGGGCCAGACAGAGGAACATTCCGGTGCTTTTCAACAATGAAGAGAGTCCTGGTATGTATGGGAAAGTGCAAAAGGCAGCCAGCACCATTGACCGCTTCAGGTAAAAGCGCGAGTCCTGAATAGACTGCATTACCCGCAGTCCACTTTGGTTTGTCACCGGTTTGTGCCTGGTGATTCAGTATAGTTTCGCTTTCTCTCATTCCAGCATCAGATTGGGGATCTTCTTGAGACGCTACCCCATGGCCAGGGTTTTTGTCATCTTGTACATGGCAAGTATTTGTTTTAAACCTTTCTGCCAGGCTTCAATTGACCCTTGTCAAAATTCTAGAAAAATATTTTGGAAATTGAAAAAAAAAATTATGATAAAACTTTTTCTGTGTTCAGTGCTCGTGAATTATTGTATGACTCCTAGTAGTAGTGTAGCAGCATAGGATATACAGTATAATATAGACATATGATAGAAACGAAGAAGCCGGTCACAACTGGTCAGTAAGATGCAGTCGTTTTTTGCAGAATAGAAAGAATACATATGAGTATTGTTACATTGTCTGTCGACACGTGTTGCTGCGGCATTTGTGATGAAATATCCATTGCTTAAAGGATTCTAGCTACTGTGACGATGCTAGTTTCATTAACCAGTTTATGGCGTACTGCAAACGTGCCGTGGGTCACATTGACCCGTGAGCACATTTTGGTGCAGCAAATGCAAACAAAGGAGCGTTAAGAATCTTGGATCAAAGCTGTGGTTTCCACCCCTTAACCTGTTGACTGTTTTTTTTAACAGGCGGTACTACATCTGTGGGTGATGATTGTGCTCCTGACGTACTCTCCGGAAATGCACCATGGCCGTCCTGACGGAAGCTAGATGAAAATGTCACTGGCTGCTGAACTGCGGGGGCTCTGGGATCTGACTTTTTTTTTTTTTTTTTAATTTTTTGCACATACAGACACTTGCTGATTTATTCATTCTCCCATTACTCAACTGACAACGGCATTACGTTTTATACAAAATTGCTGAGAGGTATTCCAAGTTTTGTCTCATGAACGGTAATTGGGATAAAAGCTACCCGGTAGCTGTTCTTCCTACCCTGCTTTCATTGTCTTTAGAGATTGTATTTAACAATGTAAAAAGATTATTTTAATAAATTACTTAAACAGTAAAGAGTTGTACTGAAATTAATTCAGCGCTCAAGGTAAGTATTTGTCCTCATATAAATTATGCAATTTTTTAAGGGTTTTGTATTTTATTATCATAATTATTTTTTTTTTTTTACATGGGTATTTGGTACACTGAAAATGTTCATAGGACAATGTGACCTGCTGTATTTAACCATTAAAAAATATTCTTTTCAATGTTTGTGATAATTGGAACATCCCAGAAATTAGTTATACATAAAATGTTGTATTAAAATGTTTGGGATTTTGACATTAAAAGCTTATTTTATTTTATTTTTCACCCCACATTGGGTGATGAAATGTGTGTGTGTAAATTTGGGGTGAACTAGGGTGTTTGTTGTTTAAATATATGAATGGCAAATAATACACTTTGCAAAACAAAACAAAAAAGGGGGGGTGTCAGAAATCTGTAATTAACCCGTCATTATTTTAATATTTTCTGGCCTCCCTGTGCCCTAGGCTTAGGTTCATTGAAGACTTAATCTCAACGTGTGTCAGTATGAGTGTGACTGGTCGTTTGTCTATTTGTGTCCTGACATTGGCTGGCGACCTGTTCAGGGTGTATCCTGCCACTTGGCCCAAAATCAGCTGGTATAGACTCCAGCTAACCAGGGACCCTTATGAAGACAAGCCACAAGTGTTGTATATGGATAGATTGATTGATATTATATTTCTCAACTATATTTCATGCATGAACTGTCACCACCCATACACACAGGCATCATACAAAATCTTGGAACCGGATCCGCACCGTAATCTTAATTATTTCTTCCTTCACCCACATGTCACAATTTCTACAATGATTCGGCGAGATTAATTAAAGGATTTTAGAGTCATTTTGCTAGTTAACGATAAAACTGTGATTAAATCGTACCCCAATTGGCTCCCGTAACGACGTAATTCACAAATTTACGACGGGAACGTCCCATTCGGTTTCCCTCGCATGTGCTCACTGGCCCTTTAAAAACTGGTGGTTGTTTCCCGTCGTGTCCCACAATGCACCGCGGCGGTTGTGTCCACGTCACAGCTGACAGCCAGCCGGCCCGATAATGGCTGCCGCGGCCGAGTTGGCAGTCTAATGAACCGAACGAGTGAAAGCTGTTTGCTAATTGTCAAGGTAAACTATTGAGGGGCTAAATTACCTCATATTTTTGTATTTGTATTTTTGTACAGTTTAGCTTAATGACCTAGCTTGCGGGCTTAACCGAAGCAAGGCTAAGCTACCCCCCCCCCGCCCGGGTCGCCCTCACCGACCCCCGTTGTCTGTTTTGGTTTGACGGTGTTGTTGTTGTTGAGCCACCCCGAAAAAGATGTCATCGTGGCTCGGCGGGATCGGCTCCGGCTTCGGCCAGTCGCTGGGTCAGGTCGGCGGCAGCCTGTCGTCCTTCACCGGACAGCTCTCCAACTTTACCAAAGATATGTTGCTGGAGGGAGTGGAAGAGGTCGGAGGTAAGTCGCCACATCATCATCAGGAGTTGAACCACTTTACTCTCTAATCCAACTAATGAGTATTCCATCAACTCATACGTAAATTTATTTCATGAATGGGTGACGTCGAGGATGGAATCACATGGCTATCTAATGAGTTAGTAACTAAATTGTTTTCCAAAGTGAGGTAGAAGATACAGTGATAGGAAAAAATACTTGAACCCTTTGGAATTTCTTACATTTCTGCATAAATAGGTCATAAAATGTAGCCTGATCTTCATCTAAATCATAAGAATAACAGTCTGCTTAAACGAATACCGCACAAACAGGAACACATCGGCCAATGAAACTAACAGGAGTGTTCAATATATTGACTGCACAGGACAGTCAATGTGTTTGTTTGCTCGCCATGTGATAGGGACACGTGCTCTGTGTTTGTTCCCCTTCTGGAAATGCATGTCGTCACATCGTACATATGTGGATGCATTTAGTTCTGAGTGAAAAATAACAAAGATATGTTGATTGTTTGCTGGAAATGCAGATGCCGCCACAGAGCTGCAGTTGTCCAATTCCAAGTTGGCGGACCTGGAGGCTGCCTTTTCCTCTCAGAAATTTGAGGTTGGATTATTATTTTATTTTTATACCCCCTGCCCCCCTTGATAAAATCTTACTTTTGTAATCAAATAGATCTGCTTGAAAAATTCAGATATTGACTAGAATGCAGTAAGGTGGTGTACAAAGGCAGTATTTCCACATGTAGTGGCAAGGAGTTGGTTACTCAACTGCACGATATTATTGTACTAAATATTATTTCTTAAAATTTGCCACAAAATAAATAATTGCACATAATTCAAATGTTACAGGGTAATTGCTGTCCGTTGGGGAAAAAAAAAACAAAAACCTCAAAATGTTTTTATTTTATTTTTTTTGTGCCAACCGAGTCCAACTTATACTTTATATATATAATGCATTTTAATAAAAATGTATTGTTGGTGTCAGGTGGAAACTTTTGTCCAAATTTGGTCAATAAAAAAAAAAAATCACTAATTGATGCTGTTGGTTAGTCTTCAGGAGAGTCTGTTATTTTTACAAATGATTAACCAAGCTAAAGTTTTGAAAATATCTTGCGCTCTTTAATGATAATTTCCTGAAAAAAAGTAAAAGTTTTGGGGATGTAATTATTCCACTCAACAGCGACATAGCTCTTAAAAATTTTCTGAAAACTTTTTTTTACTTATATAATTTTACTTATTTTCCCACAAAAGATACAAGTGTAGTTAATAGTATTTATGGTATCAAATTTTGCGATTTGTTTTAATAACTATCAACAAAGATTTGATATTTATGTATTCATTATTAATAGATATATTTGTACAATATATTTTATCGCTTATTTTGGTCGTGCTTTACATCAAAAGGAAAACCTGGCAAAATATGGAAGCACGAGGTTTTCATTGGATGCGCCGACGTATTATTGAATTATAAATGTAATACAATGTATTAAAAGCTTCATCTTTATTTCTATTTATTTCAGACTTTCAAATGTTTACAGATTATTATTTTTTTAACTGCTCCATAAGTGAGACAGCTTTACAGATGCCACCTGATGCTCTGCCAATGCAAAGACATGTAGACCGGTGGTGGTGACAGTCATATTGTTGTAAGGCAGTATTTAGACACTTATTTTTAACGGAACTTTGGTACACGCCGTACAGGTTGGCGTCACGCTGACTGCTTGTGGTGTTTTGCAATTAGATTATCACCATGTTGTTGACATGGCAGGAATGTTTAGCATCTCGTCTGATTGCTTACCTGTTGTTTGGCTAACAGCCCGCGGACGTCTGACTCCTGTTGACATTGTTTTTGAATGGGACCGGTTTATGAGCAACTGTGTCTTTTTTTTTTTTTTTTTTTTTTGCGCAGTGCGAAAGGTTGAAAAAACTCCACGCCGAGCTGGAAGAGAAGCTGGAAGCATCAGAGATCCAAATCAAGCAGCAGTCGGGCGAGTACAGGACGCTTCTGCAGCAGAAAGATGTACGAGCATCAACTTCATTTGGTTGGAATGGAATTCTCGTTCATTTCCCCCTAGGGCTGAGCGATACTCCTTTAAAATTATTTATTTTTTCCTAAGAAAAGTCAAATTTCCTATATTCAACCCTTATTTCCACCACTAGCAAATGACAATAACATTATTCAAAACAAGGTTTGCTTTATTTTTTATTATTTTATGCTTTATAGCCCTACAACGTTACTGTGTTTTAATGATGGTAACGCTTGAAGAGTTTAGTTTTATTTATTTATTTATTTATTTATTTTATGTGGTAATTGCTGTAAAAAGTTTGAGAACCACTGCCTTAGATTACAGAATCACAGCTAAAACGCAACCATTACTCCTGACACTGAGGTGCCCATGTGTCCTCCAGGTGGAGATCAGTCACTTAAAGGCCCGACAAAGCGGCCTGCAGGAGGACGTCCAGAATCTTCAGTGCTCAGCCCAGTCCACCTCTGCCGGCCCCGCCCTGGTGCCCAACACCACGGCGTCCTCCAGCGTCTCCACCACGGTGTCGTCCTTCCTATCCCGGCCCTCTGCGTCCCACCACCACCATCACGGCTTCCATGGCGACGACATGGACCTCAGCGAAGTAATCTCGTCCCAGCAGGAGATCAACCGGCTGTCCACCGAGGTGCTGCGACTGGAAGCGGAGGTGGCGCACTGGAGGCGCATGTCGCAGGTGAAGATGAGGTTGATGACGTTTGCTTGTTAGTGAGTTAGAAAGACTGGCTTCCTGAGCTTCTCTGGTTACATTTAAAATAAAATTTTTCGACCGTTATATCTGTAGTTGCTGATTTTACTTAAAAATTTTAATTTACATTTCCAAATCGATTTTAAGAAAATACATTTCCAAATCATATACACATTATCATTTCCCAATTAAAATTTTATTTCTACATCAATTTAAAATTACATTTCCTAATTTGAAATTATATTTCCAGACACAATTAAAATTACACTATCCAATTTAAAATAAAGTTTCCAAAGAATAAAAAAAAAAATTGAAATAATTTCCCAATTGAAAGTTTAATTTCAAAATAAATTTCTATTAATTCCTCACTTAAAAAAAAGTCAAATGTATAATTCAATTTAAAGTTAAATAAAAATAAAATAAAAAATATAAACATTTATATTTCAATTTAAATTAAAAGAAAATACAACTAAAATCTAAAAAGACGAATAAAAATTTAACACGTATAAAAATGTCAAGGTAATTACATTTAAATGTCAAATTACATGTCAGATTACATTTAAAATTTATTTTAATACAAAACGTTTAAAATAACAATTACTTCCAATGAATAAAACATTTATTTCAAGTTAAAATTTGATTTAAATTTTCTAAAAATTAAATTGAATCCAAAAATGTTACTTCATTCATTTCAATTTAAATTGAAAAACAATTCTGATTAATTACAATTCAATTAATTACATTTATAAATGAAAGTGAAAGCACACTAAGTTGAACATATTAAAGTCTGTTAAATATTTTACCGCTGACGTCACAGTTTTTGCATTTCTCCTTTAGGCATCGACAGCAGCGGGGGCAGGTAACTCTGACCAGGGTGAAATTCTCAAACTTCAAAGAACAGTAAAGGTAAATTCACGTGAAAAAAAATTTGTCCCAATAAAATGCTAAAAATGCCCGACACTTTAGCAAAACTGTTAGACTTGACCTTTGTTTCTGTTTTTTGCAGGAGCTGCGGGACGAGATGAACCGCGAGGTGGACGAGCACCAGCATGAGCTCGCCGCCCTGCAGGACGCCCAGCGCCAGAAGATGTCTGACCTCAGCCGACGCCACCGGGAGGAGCTGGCCGAATACGAGGAGAGGATCGAGGACCTCGAGGACCAGCTGCAAAATGGTCAGCTGATGTTTCTATATGTGACCTAAGCCAATGAAATTACAGTGAACCCCCTTTATTGATGGTAGCTAGGGACCGAGCCCTGCCGCGAGAATCGAATATCTGCAAATAATTGGCGTACCCCTCTAAATGGGGGGGGGAGTAATTGCCTTTCAGTGTCACAAGAAAGTGGCAAAGAACTTAAAATACACAATCATGAGCCCATGTTACATACAGTAACAATAGAGATCTCAAATGCTGATGAAAAAAACACCATCAATGATGGCGATGGGTTCGATATATATGTACAGGCGTCAACTCATTTCTGCAAATTTTTTCAGGCTCCTCTGCAGCCAGTTCCCCATCAAACCCTTCCAAAGAGCCAGAGCTGCAGACCACTGTCGCTGCCCTGCGCGAGGCGGCGGAGGAGCGGGAGGCGCGGGAGGCGCGTCTCTCTGAGATGTCCGTAAGCCTGGAGGAGGCGCGGAGGGATCGGGCCTCGCTGCAGTCGGAGAGGGACGACGTCCAAGAGGAGAACGCGGCGCTGCTGCAGAACTACGCCCGGTTACAGGCCTCCGTGGAGGAGCTTCAGGCACGGGTACGGGAGCAGGAGAGCAAGGCTGTGCGGAAAGCCCAAATGGAGCATGAGATCCAAGTGCTGAGGGAAAACCTCACCGCTGCCGAAAAGGAAACGGAGAGACTGAAAAGCTTGCTTGTGGTAAGTGAGTCCTTGGCTGTGACGGCGCACAATTATTGTTTTCTAAATAATGACTTTTCTGGCTTTATGCTCACAAATCAGGCAGAACCAAAGGAGGAGGTTGAGCATGCTGATATCTTAGAACTGAACACCATCATCGGCACACTAAGAGAAGAGAAGGAGGCCCTGGAGCAAGAAAAGGTGGGATAATGTCATCTTTGTGTAATGGGCGTACTAGTACAAGGTCATTTGAACCATTCCTTGAAATTAACAGAATGACTAGAATCCATCTACAATCCCAAAAGTAGGCACATGCATGCACAATGTTCCTGTCATATGATAAATGCAATTGCTCCTCTCACCAGATATTCATGATAAATGCCAATTTCCACAAATACAAACACGACTGGGAATAATCCAAGCTTCTAATGGCCTTCTGCAAGTTGGCCTTTCATCATCAGACACTAGATTAATGCTTTGTTCGTTTCCCTCTCAAAGCTCGATCTGCAGCAGAGACTGAGCGCAGCCGTGGAGGAAGTCGCCAGGGAGAGGGTAGCTCGACCAGCTGAAAGAGAGTCGACGGAAGACCTGAAGGAGGTGCTGGAGACAAGAGAGAAAACCTTGAAGGCCACGCAGGAGGAACGCGACACTCTGCTGACTGAGCTAGAGGAGCTGGACCGGCAAAACCAGGAAGCGACGCAGGTCCGACTGAACTTCCATTGCCAAATTAGAAAATATGAACAATTCTTTTGTGAATGCTGCATTCACATGTGCTATTCTGCTACAAATAGTTTTATTATTCTTCTGCCACTTGTGCTTCTAAGACGTTCAAAATTCTCAACTGATTCAAACTATTCGACCGCAAAAATATTCCGCTCCTTCAGGACGTCTATTCATTACAGTCCCCAAATTCCCATTTTTCCCTCACAATTCCACATTTTCCATGAAAAAGATTGAATTGAAATTCCGTATTTCCTTCCACTTTTCTCTATTGAATCCATTCCAACTTCAAAATGTTCAACTCATTTGTGATGTATTGGAAAGTATTGTTCGCATTACCAAAAGTCCCGCATTTTTCAATATTGGACATTTTTTTGGGAGAAAATACCCAAATGAATGGAGACGTTTTACAAATGTTCCTAACCCTTCCATATTTCTGAACCAGTTCAAACCATTCCAACTTCCAACTGTTCAGCATAAGCTAAGGACATTTGCTTTCCATTCAGGTTGCAATCTTGCAATATGTAGCCATACCTACTGTTAGAATGTTAGCATTTGAGCAATTCTCATTAGAAAAAGTACATAAATACAGGACAAGATTTAAAATCCTCATCGATCACACTGATTTGAGCTATTCTCACTTTATTAGTACTAAAATTAATTCAACCATTTTCTGTAGTGCTTCTCCTCATTAGAGTTCCGGGTGAGCCAACAGCCATTCACACTCCTATGGACAACTTAGTCTTCAATGAACCTAACGTATATGTTTTTGGAATGTTGGAGGAAGCCGCAATACCCCGCAGAAAACCTGCGTGAGCATGGGGAAAACATGCAAACTCCACACAAGAACATTTGAACCCCGAACCTCAGAACTGTGAGCCAGATTTGTTGGATCAGGAAATCAGTAAATTAAATGGTACCTGTCAGACAAAGTGAAGTAGATGACAAGATGTCAAACAGGAAGGTGTTTTGCCACTATCTAAAGAAATGAAAGAACAAGTGAAAAACAAAGTGATTGAAAACTAATAAGTCAGTATTTTTCAGTGCTTGCATTCTACATTCTATGTTAACTAATTCTATGGCATTTCAGTTCATCAGCTCTTCATCATTCATGCACAATTATAACATGAATTGCAATTCTCTCATCTTCACTTGTCATTGTGCTTTCCTCTCCCAGCATCTGATCGCCGTGAAAGAGCAGCTGAAGAAGGCCGAGGCAGAGCATGGCGCCACCAAAGACCAGAAGAGTGCGCTGGAGCAGGAGCTGGAGGCCCAGAAAGAGAGGATCAGCCAGAGCGCGTTCACGCTCAACGACCTGCACATGAGCAAGCAGCAGCTGGAGGGCATCATCCGGGAGCTGAAGGACAAACTGACACAAGCTCAAGAGCGGACCAAAGAGGCCCGCAAAGAAATATTGGAGCTGAAGAAGAGCTTGCAGGAGAAGGAGGTGCATCTGTTGGCAACAAAAGAAAAGCTCGCTCGAGGTGAAAGGACAAGAACGGATGAAGGTGAGCTGGCCGCGAAGGACGGAGAACTTTTGGATCTCAGAGGAGAGCTGGAGAAAGTGAAGTCGGTGGACTTCGAGCTGAAGATGGAGAACGGGAAGTTGAAGGAGGCCGTGAGGAAAGCGGAGGACTTGTTGAAACAGAGCCAGACAGCGGCAAGCAAGACGCTGCAGGAGAAGGACACGCGCATCGAAGCCCTCAAGCTGGAGAAAGAGCAACTGGACTGCGAGCTGCAGCGGGCCGAGCGCTCGCTTGCGGAACAGGCCAAACAGTACCAGCGCACTGTGGACGAGCTGAGCCGAGCCCACTCCATGGATGACTCTGCTCTGCAGAAGGAGCACGAGCGCGCCGTGAAGCTCAACCAGGAGAAGGAGAAGGAGATCGCTCAGCTGCGCTGCGACGGCGAGCAGCTGGCGGCCGACCACCGCGACACCAACGAGATGCTCGCCATCACCGTTGCCGGGCAGAAGCAGCTTACCGACTTGCTCCAGGAGAAGGACGCATTCGCCGAGACGCTGAAGCAGAATGTGGCGGACGCGCGTGCCGAGCTCGAGGTGAGCGTCGCGGCGGCGAGGAGGGAGGCTGACGTGCTCAGACAGGCGCTGGAGGAAAAGGACAAACAGCTGGCGGGCATGAAGGAGGACAACAGCCACTTGAAGGAGGAGATGGACCGCGCACGGGATCAGCAGAGCAGACCTCCGCGCACCCTGGACATCATCACCGAGCTGGAGGCTGAGATCACCCAGCTCAAGTCATCCAGAGGCAGCCTAGAGGAGGAGGTGCGGGATCTCCGGCGGAGCCTGGAGGAGCAGCAGGCCTCGTTCCTCGGATCTCGGAGCGAGCTGGAGCAGGCCTCGCTCGACTTCGACAGGCTCCTGCAGGCCAGGGACCAGGAGCTGGCCGGACTGCGACAGATCCTGGAGAGACGAGGCCCCGCCGAGTCCCCGACGGAGCGGGGTGATGTTATACTGCAGGAAGACAAGACTGTGTCTCTGAACCAGGAGAACGGCAACGAGAAGCACGACCTCTCCAAGGTGGAACTGGAGCGACTAGTGATGGGCATGAAGGAGAAAGAGACGGAAATCAGCCAGCTGAACGAGAAGAACCTCTCTCTGACCAGGCAGCTGGACCAGTTGGCGGTGTCTCGTGACGAAGTGGGGAAGCTCTCACAGGTGATCCTGCAGAAGGACCTGGAGAGCCAGGCCCTTCATGTATTTAATACTACCCTCTTTACCTTTATTAGCAATATTATATCAGCAACACATCCAAATACAGTGAAACACCTGCATTTTCGCGGTTTGGCATTCGCGACGTTGTATTGCTTTGACGGCATCTTGTTGCATCTTGGTGCCAAGGAACTATTGATGTGAGTTGAGGTGCTTCATTTAGATAATAGTCCTTTGCTGCTATCTTGTGGTATCCCTAGGCAATTACAGTGGAGTTTAAATCTTTGGGTGGGGTATCAGCTGATAGCCGATTTTTGCTATTCGCAGCATGTAGTGGTATTTATTTTTTTTCTGTAGTAGTATTTGTTTTAAATCACTTTCTGTTTTTTTAATGAAGTATTTCTTTTTTATGACGCACTGTACTGTATTTTTGTACAGTAATCCACGGTGTTTTTGGCCTTCGCTGACGTCCAAAGACGTACACAGATTACTACTTTCCTAATAAATGAGCTTTGGTACGAGAGGTGTGTTTTTCATCAAATACCGGATCAGTTTGCTAAAATTAAACCGCGATTATGCAGGCATTATTTTAAGGCATTTTTTTGATACTATCAACTATGTTTTATTACCATTTTATATATTTTTAATTTATGTTTTTTGGTATTTCAGATGATCCTGCAGAAGGACCTTGAGATCCAGGCCCTTCATACGCGAGTCACTATGGGTGGCGGTCAGGACGTCCTCTTCCTCCAGCAGCAGCTGCAGGCCTATGCCGTGGAGAGGGAGCAGATCCTCGCCGTGCTCAATGAGAAGACCCGAGAGAACAGCCAGCTCCGCTCCGACTACCACCGCCTCATGGACATCATGGCGGTCAAGGAGGCGGCGCTGCTTAAGCTGCAGCAGGAGAACCAGCGGCTCTCCAACTCCGGCGACCCATCGGGGAGCCAGGAGATGTTTAAGGAGACCATCCAGAATCTCTCACGCATCATCCGGGAGAAGGACATCGAGATTGATGCGCTGACGCAGAAGTGTCAGACGCTGGTGACGGTGCTGCAGTCGTCGGGCGGAGACGCTGGTGCCGGCGGGGTCAGCAGCAACCAGTTTGAGGAGCTGCTTAAGGAGCGTGACACGCTCAAGCAGCAGGTGAAGAAGATGGAGGAGTGGAAGCAGCAGGTGATGACCACCGTCAAGAACATGCAACACGAGTCGGCGCAGCTTCAGGAGGAACTGGTCAACCTCCGGGCTCAGGTGTCTGCCGATGGCGACGCTGGCTCCAAACTTTCGGTGGACTACGCCAGGCTTATTCAGAGCTATGAGCACAAGGAGCAGCGGCTGGGCAGCTTGAGTGTGGAGCTGGCCCAGGTCCAGCAGACCCTCACCCAGCTCAACACCACCAAGGATCTCCTACTGGGCCGTCTAGGCCACGCGGCTCCTGAAAGCGAAGCTCAGTCGAGCGCGGTCGACGCTCCGAGCAAAGACCTGACGTCACTTCAAGCCCGGTTGGCCGAGCAGGAGAACCTGATCCGGACCCTCCAGGAGAACAATCACCGGCTCTCCTGCTCGGCCTCCTCCTCCGAGAGCGAGCAGAGGAGCCACGCCGCCGAGCTCCAGCAGGTCCGCGCCAGTCTGGAGGCGCTACAGAGGTCTGTCCGGGACAAGGACCTGCTCATCAAGACCAAAGGGGACCAGCTGGCTCGAGTGGGCGAGACGCTGCGCAACCGCGAGAGCGACAACGAAGTCCTGAAGCAGGCCGTCACCAACCTGAAGGAACGTGCCGTCATCCTGGAGATGGACACCAAGACGCTGAAGGAGGAGAACGAGCAGGTGGTAGCACGTTCACGAGAGAAGGAGTCGGAGTTCCGTGCGCTGCAAGAGACCAACATGCAGGTGTCCATGCTGCTACGCGAGCGAGAGTTTGAGCTCGGCGCCATGAGGGACAAAGCCGCCACCGTGGAGAAGATGCTCAAGGACAAAGAACAGGTCAGTTCACGGCCCATCGCCACTATCAAGGCCGTTGTGCTACCTTTCACCAGGGAAGTTGGTGGCGTTTGTATTTTTGTTAAATCCTAGCATTGTTCAACATTACCTTTGAACAGTGCATGCAGGGTCAGAACCTCTGCAAGCTCAAATGCTCATCAAATCAGAACCAAATTGTAATTTTGCCCATTTTTTTAAATTTCTTTTTGCGTCTTATTCATTGTTTTTTTTTTTTTTTGTCAAAGAAAAAATCCGTAAACTGCGCGTGGTTTGTTGCAGGGTAAATCGAGTGAGCTCAATCAACTCCTCAACGAAATCAAGTCCATGCAGGACAAAGCGGTGGCCTTTCAGCAGGAGCGGGACCAGGTGGTGATGGCACTCAAGCAGAAGCAAATGGAAACCACGGCGCTACAGACCGAGGTGTGAATGTTCATTTCAGTATACTTTGAAGTCCCAAAGGGAAACATGTTTTGCAGACGGGGGTGTTTAGATGCTCATATATCGCTGTCGTGCTGCCATGAAAGGCAAGTTCTGTCTCTCAGATTTTGCATCGTATTCGTCTTTAGTATTTTTGGTGAAATGCTCTAACTTTCGTGTGCCGTTGCTAACGCTAGTTAGCCGTAGTTCTTCCAGGTACGTCACGTGCTATAACCCGAATGCGGGCAAGCGGGGGGGATTCAGACACTTGAGAGAAGAAAAAAGGTTAAAAAAACAACAACAAAGACCTCAACTATTAAATTAATTGTTGACGATTTCTGCCTCGGTGAGCTGGGTTTAAATGGAGAGACAGTAGAGGGATAGAGAGAGCAAGAGAACAGGATTGAGGGTTTAGCAACCGGGGGAGGGACAAGAAAACAATGGGCACAACAACAGCAGCTGAACAAGTTGTCTGTGCGTCCGGACAGCTGCAGCACGTGCGGGACAAAGAGCAGCGCCTTAACTTGGAGCTGGAGAGGCTGCGCAACCACCTGTTGGAGATCGAGGACTCGTACACGCGAGAGGCTCTTGCCGCGGAGGACCGCGAGACCGAGCTGCGGCGCCGCGTGGCCCAGCTGGACGAGCGGCTGGCCACGTCCTCCAACGCAGTGGAGAGCGCCAGGTCGGCATCAAACTCAACTGAGTGGACTCAAGTAGCACCAAGCTAATTAAGATAAAAAAAATTCACGTCTTCATTGTGTTTTTAGCCAGCAGGCCAGCATGCAGGTGGAGTCTCTGCAGGAGCAGCTGAGCGGCGTGGTCAAGCAGCGGGATGACGCCCTCCTGCAGCTCAGGACCTCCCAGGAACAGGTCAAGCAGTATGCTGTATCCCTCTCCAACCTGCAGATGGTGCTAGAGCAGTTCCAGCAAGGCAAGAACCGTAGTCAATACAACATGTGTTCCAGTGAAATGTCTTTTACATCTCATATGGCAATAAACGGCTTGAAGCCTCTTTTTTTTTTTTTAAGAATCTTTCATAATTATAATTGCCAAACTACCGCTAGCTGTAAAGTGAGTTGTGTAATTTGCCACCATACAGCGCTCATATCTCAAGTTTGCGCTTGCAAGTCAAAGCAAATAATCATCTGCATCTCAAAACCCGTAGGTTAGGTCAGTAGAGTCTCAAGGCACCACTGTTCTTATAATAACATTTTTGAATGTAGTGGTATTTTTTTTTTAATTTCACGTCAGTCATAAACTAATCTGCTGTGCAGTTGGTTAGATAGATTAGCGTGAGTTTCTGATTGCACTGCCTTCACACACAGTTTCTCCACCCGTGACTTGACGGCTAACCGTACGACGTTCTGCTTTTTACTTTTTTTTTTTGGACTACATGGGAACACTTATCACGTCAAAGCCAAAAGCTAAGCAGAGCTGTAGTTTTGTTGGGTGCACAGGTTAGCGTCACAATTTATAAGCATAGCCAGCACAGCCAGAAACCTCCTTTTTGAAGCTTATTTACAGCACGTACCTACGTACAAACAGAAGTGACACAAAGTTTATAAGCAAGCATTTTATAACGTCCTGTTGTATCGGTATGACGGTTCAACTTCTTACCTGGGGGTGTACAGTGACAGCCGCTCAAATTGTCTGCTTTCAAAATGAGTAGAGAGTAGATACTGATTCCTCGTGCGTCACAATTTGACTGTTTTGACCTGGGAACTGATTTATTATTATAATTTTTTTTTCTGGGTGGAAAAGTGTCCTAATGTCTCCTTTGCTGCCATTCAGAGGAGAAAGCCATGTACTCTGCAGAGCTGGACAAGCTCAGGAAGGAGAAGGAGGAGTGGCGAAGGAAGGCGGACAAGCTAGAAGACCAAGCGTCTGCCCTTCAGGTGGTTTAACCGCTTCATGGTTGCATTCCACCTTAACATAAAGTGGGTCTAAATGTGGAAATGACGCTCACGTTGCAGATGAACCTGGACGAGGCCAACGCCGCTCTGGATTCGGCGTCTCGCCTCACCGACCAGCTGGACTATAAGGAGGAGCAGATTGAGGAGCTGAAGCAGCAAGGTGAGGTCATGGGCAGTCTTCACGTTTCATGTCCGACGTAATTAACAAAAGGGCAAAAGAACAAGAACAAAAGCCTTTATTGTCCCCTGCCCCCTGAAGGGAAATTTTCAACTTTCACACGTTAGCAGCCAATTTCCGTACTTTTTTTGGTTGATGTTTGGTCCACCTCCAGACCCTAACCTCGCCCTTGCTGCCATTGGGCCTTCCTTTTAACAACAATAAAGTTATTTTCCTCTTGCGTAGAATAAAACAAACATCCCACTGACTTTTCCAACAACACACATGAAGGCCTCTTTGTGTCAGGGGCAAGTGTATGTATATTTGTGTGTGTGTGTCTATAGATGGATCGATCAAGACTAATGTAGTGTTTTCCTGGAGTTTATTTTAATGTAGGGATTGTTGTTGTTAAACTATCGCGTTGTTAAACCTGACATTTGTTTTATTGAAAACAAATGACCCGAGGACTTTTCCTACATCACTTAAGAAGGCTGTCTGGGGTGAAATATTTCTCCCACGCCTTTGTTTGTTCTTGAATGCAACATCTGATATGACTCCATCTTGATCGCCTGTTATTCTAGACCTGCTCCATGAGTTCATGTGTTTGCCCTGCTTCTTATCTGACTGCCACCTATGGAACATGTGCAGTACGTGGCGTCTATGAATGGATGTGTGTGTGTTTGTAGTGGACGTGAGACAAGAGATGTTGGAGGAGGCCCAGAAGAAACTGATGAACCTTTTGCACAGCACTGAGGGCAAGATTGACAAGTAGGTGACATGATTGACAGCGGAATTTGGCAGCTCAATTATGTTTGTTTATTATGAAGTATAATGAATTATAAGTAATATTAGACCTGTTAGAATGGATTTTAACCATTCACTCAGTCAGCACTCATTACTCCTCTCTCTATGACTTTCATGTCGTAAGTCCTGCCTTCCCATAACTTCATTTGTATGTACCTTCATTTGCTGACTTTTCAGGTACTGGTGACGCATTATTGGACTGAATGAGTGTCAATCATTATAACAACACCATTGAAATTTTATAGATTTTTTTTGTTTAGTTCAGTGGTGGGCAAAGAATGCCTCTGTTCTTTAATTTGGACCACCAGGCATTCACATTAGCAAGTGTCCTGAAATATTTGTCGCATTAATTTAGCTGCCTCCCCCCCCCAAAAAAAAAATTGGTTAATTAAAACATTTGTTCCCTTTATTTTTTTAAATAAAAATGTCTATATCCATTTAACATTTTATGTTTTATTAAAGAAATAATTTTATAAATTATAAATAATTATACATAATATAGTGTTGCCTTGAGATACAAGTGAAATGACTTGATGTTTTTTCAGATCTGAGCCGTGGTTCGACTGATTTTTGTTTTTTGAGTGAAGATTGGAAAGTGAGCCTAAAATGATTTATGATGCATTATTTCGCCATTTTCCCTCAAATGATGATAATATTCCATAATTCCTTTGGGGCAAATAACTAAAAATGCATAGTTACTATTCCCCAAGGAAATAATAATACAAATCAAATGAGTCTTTATTTTCTCAATGTGCTCCTTGATGCAGTGATGGACATTGTACATTCATTACACACCAAATGACATTTAAATTTTGTGTCCCCCAGGGCCCTGATGCGTAACCTGCTCCAGGGCTACTTCCACACACCCAGAGCCAAGCGCATGGACGTGCTGAGGCTCATGGGTAGTGTGCTGGGGCTGAGCCCAGAGGACGTGGAAAAGGTCAGAAATGAATTGAAAGGCGTATTCCTTTCAAATGAGCGACATCATTGTAGCAGAATTTGCACACCAGAATAACGCCGCTCCTGTTGCAGCGTGCCTTGTAAACGCACAAGCAAAGCGTAGTTTGTGTTCAAACGCGCCTTTCACAAATGTCCCATGCATTAACGCAATATACTGTATTTAGGGCGAGTTCAAAAACAACAAAGTATTTTTTTTTTTTTTTGGTCATGTATTCAAAGCACTCATGGAAAAGAAAGTCCGTCATTTCAGTGCTACAAATTAAGAACTGGTTTTCCAAATGTAAAATTCTGTAAGCTCACGCTGTCCAAACAACAGTGACTGATGCGTGATTATTAAAAAGTGTGAAAATTGGAGGTGTCTCAATATAAACTCTTAGATTCTTCCACTATCTTGCAAAGCTAAAGTTAAGTCTGAGAGTGAAAAAACATTGCAGCGAGCTTGAAACGCACATTTAAAAATGTAAATTTGCTCTTCTCTGACCCCGAGAAACCCTTAAAAAAAACTTCCACAAAAGTGGGTGGGGGGGGTTCTTATCCAGAAGATGTGGCAGCAGCCCAGAGTAACCATTCCAACCCTCCTAAAGGGAAGCAGATACGGCAAATTGGATTACTGTGCCACCAAAGACAAAGAAAATGTTTATGGTGGTGCGCTTTTGTCATGGTGTGTCCCTCGCCTCGTGTGTTTTTCTTTTTTTTCTTTTTTAAACACCAATGTTCCTCCCCGCTTGTGTTTACATCCCCCTTACGGGATCACAGCGCGCTCTAAGTGCATCCAGCTGCGAGCGAGCGACGTCTACGACGAGGGAGGATGACAGCGCGGTGAGGCCGCTTCCGCCTGCAGCGACGTGTCAAGTCAGCAAAAAAATACCCAGCGGATCTAATTATGCGGACAGAGCGCGGGGGAAATGAAGACCATTAAGTCTTCGTCAACTTGTCTGAGGCCTCTGCCGCAAAATTGCCACGACAGAAGATCTGGCATTTGTCAGCTGTGTGGTTTTTGTTTTGTTTTTGTTTTGTTTTTGTTTTTTAACACACAACCTGATGGAGGAATATTGACTCGCTTTCACACAGCAACACGGCATGCCACCATCAGATAATTAGATGACACCAATGTTAGCATCTGGTGTGACATATTACAGTGTTTCCCGGTTCATCGTTCAGATTTTTGGTCTCCGAAATCCCTGCTCTTATCACAGAAAACTGAAATGTGCAATTTTTTTTTCCTACGCCTGTAACCGTATCGAAACCAAAATTCACGATACTCTGAGACAAGAACGTGTGTCGCCTTAGAAATGGCAGAACCGCAAAATTTCCAACTGCCAGAGTTCTATGCAGTTTAATTTGAAGGCCATATCGCCCGGCCCTCGTTAGTGCTGATTTCCAGATGTGGTCTTTTGCGGTCCAGATGCTGGAGGAGGACACGGCTCGCGGCGTGAGCGGCTGGGTGTCGAGCTGGCTCGGCGGCCGAGGAGCTCAGAGCGTCCCCAGCACTCCCCAGAGGCCCACCAGCGGATACAGCTTTAACACGGTCAGAAGAAACAACACTGTGACTTCACTACTTTCACCACCCCTCTGATAACAGCAACAAAAGTCACAAAAAAATTGATTACAATATTTTTGGGGGGAGGCTGGTATGGATTAATGTCACTTCCATTCATTTGCATGGGAAAGGATGATTTGTGTTAAGAGCGTGGTCACGGAACAAATTAAACTCGTGTCTCAAAGCACCGCTGTATGCTCTTCTTCAAATGATATGACATAATTTATTGTATTTTTTTTTGGAGAACTACAGTTTTATGGAGTAAAACTCTGTTTTTCTTCCTGTCACAGTCCTTCTCAGAGATGTTTGTCAAGTTCCTGGAGACGGAGTCGACACCGTCGCTCCCTCCGCCCAAACTTCCCGTCATGGATATCAGGCCTCTGAGCGCCCCGCCCTCCAGGAGAGCGCCGGCCGGCAAGTCCAACAACCCCTTCCTGGCTCCGCGCTCCGCTGCCGTGCCCCTGCTGGCCGCCGGCGCCGGTGTCTCCGGCGGGCCGGGCGGGCACCTGCTGATGAAGCCCATCTCGGACGCTTTGCCCACCTTCACGCCCGTGCCCGTGTCGGCCGAGGCCAGCGCTGGTGCCGTGCTCAAGGACCTGTTGAAGCAGTGAAGTGGACATGTGTGCATAGAAGATGTGTTTGTCCTATGCAGATTCATCAAAGTGCTTCCTTACATAAACCAGAGCTGGGTGAGAGCATTTGAAGCCCCTAAATGGTGGCTTCAAACTAACATGGCCGACTTCCTGTTTGTTTGTGTTCAGAATCGTTCACTCTTGAGTCGATTCCGAACATAGCCTGCGACTTCTTCATGCGTCCTGTCACGTGAACCGTCTCTACCGAATTTGTCGTCATTCGGTAAAACTGGGCCAGCTAAGATAAAGCCCTCTTAAAAGGCTATTTAGTTGCCAAAATAACAATAATAAAGCTGAGAGTAAGAATAAAGAGGTCCTCGCCTTCATCCAAAATAAGACGTTTGGTGTGGACCTTGTGGAGTTCGGTTATTAGAATTCAAACTTTTACTTTGCCGCCATGCTCCACCCTCAAACTTCGCAATTTAGCTTCTCCCATCAGTTAATTATACGTGTTTTAATTTGGGTAGAAATCAGGTCAAATGTCACAGTCTTGTCTAGTCTTTGAGGACACCTGGAAATGGCAGAAATGACCCAAAATTGGCCGACATCCTGTGTTTTTTCCGACATTGCTGACATTTTTGTGGGTCTACTAGTGATCGACATGTCTGCCAAATTTGGTGGTGCTCAGTGAATATGGCTGACCTTGTGTTAAGAGTTTTACGTTTGAGGGCGAGACATCTAATTTAGCAATGAGTTAATTCTTTGCAATTTAGCGTCAGCCATCTGTCTAGTATACGTGACTCTAATTTGGTAGCAATTGGACAAAATCTATGGGACAAGTTCATCTTTGAAGGACCCCTGAAAGTCGCCAAGATGAACATAAATGAAAGATTTACGGTGTCTTTTCCGGTATAGGTTATTGACACCTTTTTGCCGGTCTGTTCATAACGATCTTATGTACTAAAATCTTGCGTTGCTTAGGGAAACTGGCTTTGTGGGCTGAATATTTAAAAAAAAAAAATCTATATTGCTCTACTGTTGTTAAAATGGCTGCTTGAAACCAAAATGGTGGATATCTTTTTAGATATGGCGTCGTGGGACTTTTTTAGGGGTCTACTCATGACAGACATTCCAAATTTCACGTTGCTGACCCACTACATGACAACAATCTACTATCAAAGGCCACATTTAGAAGTGGGGAAAAAAGCTGATTTTTCCTTTTCATTAATGATAGACATGCCTCCCAAATTTCATGTCGCTAAGGGTATTTGAATCGACCCCACTACGTGACAAAAATCTACCGTGAACTTTTGGAAGGGAAACAATTTGGTTTTCAAACTTGTCCCACCACGTTGTTTCTAAACCCAAGTGACCTTGTGAACATCGCAATTTTCAGCCTTTTCTTTTTTTGGGGGGGTAAACTTTATATTTTCTGAGGATGATGGAAATGATGTCGAGCATGCAAGCCGCGTAGTTGCCAAGCATTCTGTGGCCGCGGTAGCCCGCAGAGTCTACCCAACAGCACATGCTCAAGTCATGACGGGCGTACGTAAACGACGCTACTATTACACAGTTATACACGTTTATTGGCTGGGATTGTTTTTCTTGGATTTATGGGCACTGGTTATGAGGTAGGACATCAAAGTGCCTGTTATTTTGTGCAAATAACTTGTATTATCTGGAGTGTACATGCTTGATAGGGATATTTATATTTACAGACTTGTTTGTACATTTATTGTAAATCAGCGACTTTTTTTGTAAATTGGAGGAAGAAGGGGGGCGGGGAAATAAAAGTACTTCTGCCCCCTGTTGGTGGCTTAGCTTTATTTGGGGCCAGGCATGAAAGGGGGGTGTCTGGGGAGGGCCGTCCCTTCTCAGTTTGATGGGATCCAGCTGTGGAGTGAGGCAGGGGGCGGGGGGCATTGCAAAATCATCTTTTTTAAAAAGAGGCGACACCAGCAGCGCCTCAGTCCACTTTTCTTTTTTTTGGGGGGTGGGGGGGAGTTGTGGTGTATGACATCGTGCGGGCGGGGGTCTTAACTGACTGGGGGGGGGGTCTCAACGTTTTAAGGGTCGTCGAAGTGAAAGGAGCTTGGGAGGAAATGAAAAACGCGCTCTGTGACATACGTGGCTTGACGCTTTGCTCCTCTACAAGGTCAGTATTGGATCTTGCTGCATGAGTGTTGTTGTTGTTTTGCACGCTAAAGGTGAAATAAACAAAAACACATTTGACTCCTGTACTTGCAGGATGGTGGCAGCTCTGCTATTTATTTTGCTTTGCCTGCAGTCCGCACACAGCCAGGTAAGCACTTTTCCTCATGGATTTCACTCAAAAATCAAGTCAACCAGTTATGCACCGTTAACATCTTACATTTTAAAAATGCGTTTTAAAAGAAAAAAAAAAAGCCCCTTTTAAAGCTCTTTTGTGTGTGTATTTTTCATTCATTAGAACGATCATGAACATGATCTATTCTGGAGGTAGTGCACACAATACTGGTGAATTTAATTATTAAAGAACCTTGAAATGCCTGTTTTAAAGTACTGGCTTTTAAGGATTATTTCTTCCACGATAAATAGTTGTTAGAAATTAATCATATTTCCATTAAATTGTGTTTTCCTGAAGTTGAATTCACTTACCAAAAAAAAAAAATTATAATTTTTCTTTTGTTTACAGTAGTGTTTCCACCCCCCAAAATGTATAAAATTACATACAGTATGTAGAAGGCATACGTATTTAAATTAATGATCAGGAGCACAGCAGACATTGATGTTCTGATTCATGCCAACAAATGTGAATCAGAAAAGCCAATTTCAACATTATTATTAGTAGTAAGTAGAAGTAGAACAGTAGAACTGACCTGGCAGACCGTAACTTTGGAAAAGGGTGATTTAAAGCATTTTATTAGCTCTTGTTAATGTGAAACAGTATGTACATTATGTTAATGTGTCAATGTGTAGCTGGAGGCTGCTGGAACAAGCTTGAAATTTTCACCTATGACGCATTA
Source organism: Phyllopteryx taeniolatus (assembly GCF_024500385.1). Classification (NCBI taxonomy): domain Eukaryota; kingdom Metazoa; phylum Chordata; class Actinopteri; order Syngnathiformes; family Syngnathidae; genus Phyllopteryx; species Phyllopteryx taeniolatus. The sequence goes on along the minus strand of NC_084514.1, from coordinate 7,879,746 downwards.
AAAAGATGCTTCAATGTGTGAGCAACTCAAAGCAGAATTTGACAAATGACGAGAATGGTGTGTGTGTGCAGCTCAAAGTAATAAACTGAATGCAAAAGTCACCTCTTGTCCACACAGACATGCACACATGGCTTCAGATACGATCGCAGGTCAAGACAGTGCATAGGTAAGTGCTTTATCTTGTGCCGTTGAAGCTACGTTACCAATTACAATGTCCAAATCACAATTTAGTGTCGCCTGTCTGTTTAGTATACGGTACGTGATTGAAATTTAATAGCCAAACAAAAATGGCAGACATCCTGGGTTTTTTCGGGCATGGATTCCTGAGACTTTTTTGTGGTTTTACTCATGCTATGCAAAACGAGTGTTTTTAAGCATGGGTGGACCAAAATGCGCTAATGTGAGCATGAATGTGTCCATCTCGCAGATGTGGACGAGTGTCGCACCCTTCCAGACCCCTGCAGGGGGGACATGCATTGCATCAACCAGAACGGGGGCTACTTGTGCCTGCCTCACGGTCTCTACAGCCAGTCCTACGGCCCCGAGCCCGCGCAGGTGCCGCAGGTGCAGCAGCAGCAGCCTGAGCCAGCTTACCAGGGGCGCGGCGGCGGTGGCGGTGGCGCCGGCGCCAGCAGCACGTCCGCGGGCCAGCCGGACAGTTACGTGCCGGCCCCCCCGAGGTCGGCTGAACCCAGCTACCCGCAGGTGAGCTACCCGGTGCCGTGCATCCTGGGTTACACGCTGGCTGACGACGGCACCTGCAATGGTGAGTGCTTTTATTTTGTTCTTTGTGTGTCTTGTTGTTGTCACTTGTTTGCATGTGCAAGCACGACCAAGACATTTGGGGGAGGTTCTAATTTGAATGTTTTGTGAATAATATTTTTTCCATCAAATGTAATTTCAGAGTTTAGTGATCTGCAAAGTGTGGTTGTGTACCACTAGTGTTATACGGGTTCGCAATTGTGATACGTGAAAGAATCACTTAATTAAATGCTCAAACTGCATAATGTTACAGTGGCTTAATCTTGTTTTTAATGCAATACAGTATTTTTGTTAAGTAAGGTTCAGTTGTATTTAACTTTTATGAGCAATTCATTCTAATTGTATCATTTTTTAACATTTTCTTTATTTATGCAAAGTGTTAATAGTCAAACTGTATTATGTTACAGTAGCTCACAAAAGTATTAAATCCTTAATACTTAGTAATAAAACCTAGGCCTGTTTTTTGATGAACACTTACACTGCACCTGTAGGGTAGTATACGCCTACAACATCACTGTATTTTATTGTTGGTCATGATGGTAGAGAAAAGTACATTATCTATATTTTAGCTTTTAACAAAATCAATAAATAATGTTTGGTTTAAAACATTTAGTCATATTTAAAAAAAAATAAAAAATAAAAAATAAAAATTCCAAAAATTATATTAAAAAAATCCTTTATTTTTCTTTTCTTTTACAGTGACATTTCAACACAGCTGTGTTATTCCGGTCCTGTGTACAAAATTTATTTCATATTGTTTTCGGAGTATGATGCATTGCAAACTGCAACCACAATAAAGAACATTGTTACATTAATACTCTATTAGACAACGGCACTCCTGTTTTTCTGTTGGATGTTATTGAGGGCGTGCAAGTGTACCTAATAAAGTGTTCGTCAAAAGAGTGCCTTGTTTTGGGTAAACGACACGGTGCCAGCACCAAACATGAAGTCATGTTGCCATATTTGCATTGTGTAGAACAGGCCCGCTTGTGTATGTGTGTAGTTAGACCCCCCACCCCCTCCCTCCCTGCCAACGTGCTATGATGTAATGACGCCACCTACAGACTGCGACTTCCTGTCTGGATGTGGAACAAACGCGGCTTTGACGGGAGAGATGGTGCAATTTTAGCGTCTTTTGTGTGCAAGTAGTACCAAGTAGTTATTATCTCCACCAGGAAGTCCTCATGTGGCTGTGAAGACACTACAGGAGATTGTTGTCACATTTAGGAAAGACACAGCCAGTACTTGACAGAAATTCCTGGAGCTGATTTTATTTTGGGAATCAGAGTCACTTGTAATTATAAAAATATTGAATGAAATTTATAGGGACTTTTCTTGGTCCTTGAGGACACTGTACACAACAAAGAAGAAACAATATTAAAAGATAATATTCAGGAGAAATGTGGTCCTAAAGTCACATGAAATAGTGGATTGTTTAGCGAGAGCTCAGGTCAGCGAGCATGGCAAGATGAGCTCTGTGGTTTTACTTTTTCTTGGGCTTTTTTGCCACATCCCCCCCCCCCAAAATTGCAAAAAAAAGTACAGTTCAAATTGTATATTATTTGAATGTATATATTATTTTAATGTATACATAAAAATGTTTTTCGAAAGAGTATATAAAATATTTTAAAATAATGTAAAAGGTTTAAAAATATATTTTTTAAATGTTATTTTGAGTGTTTGACAATAATAGTCCAGAAAGATTAAATAGTATTTAAATTTGTTTCGATAACTATACAAACATTTATTTTTAAGAATGAAGAATAGATCTTTTCAGTTTTTTTAAATGAAAGAGATTTTATAATTATTTTTGTTATAATTATTTCAAAATATAATGTTTTTTAAAATATAAAATTACATTATTTACATTTTTTTAATTCATTTAAATTAATAAAAAATGTAACTTAAATAACTAACAAAATCCTCATTTGTGTCTTGTTTAAAAAAAAAATGTATTTAACTTCGTTTTACATTTAAAGTTCAGACTTAGTGATTTAATTTGAACATTGGTTAACTTCTTTTTACACTTGTATGACAGTGTTTAAATGTTACTTAAAACATTGCCTAAATTGAAGCGGATTAAAAATAATATTTTTTGATTTTCCTCTTTCCATTATTCCCCAAAAATTCTGTACTCCTGGAAATGGACTGACTGTAATAAGTCATGAGGGGGATTTTTCCCTAAAGTCTAGTCTAAATGACTCAAGCGTCCAGCGACCACCAGTCTGTCACTTAATGCCTTTTGACTTAATTTTTGGTGGGTCGACTCGGTTCCCTCAAGGGCAGCGCGGTGTCCCACTTATCGCCGGTCTGAGCCGCCTGAGCAAACAAAAGGCCCCCTCGGACTCCGCCCCCCCCCCCCCCGCTTCCCTCTGGCCCATTCGATTTTTGTCATTGCCTCTTAAGGAATTTGAAGGAATTGTGCGCGTAATCGGAGCGATCTGTTAATGTGGAGCCAAAACAAAATGGGAGCCGATAGCTGACAGCTCCAACCTGGAATGTTGTTGAAACAAAGGCCGGAGGGTGGGGGGAAAAAAAGACGGCAAAGAAGGGGGGCGAGGGCAGCTGAGGGCAGCTGGAAGATTTCTGGGATTACTTGGAAGAAAGCGAAACGCCTCCAAGAATACTACTACTACTGCTACTGCAAACATGCTGCATGCTACAATCACTTTTTCCACAAGGAATTTTGACAAAAGCCCCTTTCACGCTGCCTTAAAAAACAAAGTCACCATTTTACAGACACTAAATAATGTTTTTCTTAGCAGCAGTTTTCACACATTATACACAGGACTAATACTTTGCTGTTTAATTCATTTGTTTATAATTGATTTATTTATTAAAACAAATATTTATATTTAATTATAATTTTGTGAAGATTTGCTATTTTAATTTTTGGAGATTTTAATTTATTGGAGGGCTGAAACTATCGAATAGTTATAGAATCAAGTATTTTATCGACTATCCCATTGATTATTTGTGTAATCAGATTCAAATTGATTTTGCATTATTAAAAACGTTTGTGAGGTGCAGGTATTATTTTGGTTCATTTGGGGTCAGCGTCCTCACGTTCTCCACTCGTACCTGTGACTTTAAATGTGTATGGCTTTAAAGGCGGGGCCTGGCCTGGTGAGTGACGTGGGCGTCAGTGAATGAGAGGGTAGAGTTGGTGGCTGGCTGTTTTCTTTTTTTCAGTGAAGCAATTGAAAGTGCCCCTGCGGCTGTGTGTATTCTAGACCACTTGCGGGCATTACAATATGTTCTCGTGTGTGGTGGTACACTATATTAAATAAGCTACTATCGATGTTACCTTCAGTGTGCGTTGGCGATCTTAGACGTGCTGTTGTGGTACACCTTGCACATTAGTCCTTGTGGGGGAAAATGATCCCTGCGAAGCAGATATTTTGTTGAAAGCAATATATTTTCACCCCAGACACAGGTACTTTTTACTCCATCTTTTGGCTCTGTTTTCCTTCTTTCAGACATTGACGAATGCGAGACCAATTCCCACCACTGTAACCCCACCCAGGTGTGTATCAACACGGCGGGGGGCTACACCTGCTCCTGCACGGAGGGCTTCTGGCTCATCGGGGGCCAGTGTCAGGGTGAGTGGATCTTCATCGGTCAGCCTTCGTGTCCGGGGTGGCCTCGCCCGCAGCCGGGGCATCCAAACTGGTTGCTGTTACAGTTCACATTTTCCAAATCATGTTAATTGTTTTACATTTTACATTAGTGTTTTAAGTACACATTATTATTATTTTCTGAATATTACTCCGTAAACTCCATAACTTAGCATATTCCCAGATGCCATATTAAACTGCAGTTTACTGCTAATCAACATTTCACAGTACTGACAATAGTTGTATCAAATCTAATATGCATACCTGACATAATGAATATTCTACATTCTGGGATTTTGTTTCTATTTCAATTTTTAATAATTAAATGTTTTACATTTTATTTTGTACTGTATTTTTTTGGCTGACATGTTATTTTATAAATGGTAAAAACAATGCTATTTGATTGCTTTTGTAAGTGTATATAAATTGTAAATGCAAGGGGCAGTCATTGGCTGTTTTAGGAAAACAACGGCCTCCTGTGGTAGTTTTATGTAAATGCAGATTTCTTGCCAACTTAATGATCACAATTTGGGGGGGGGGAATAGGTGATTAATTCACACCATGTGTGATAACCATGTTCTTTGCAGATATCGACGAGTGTCGCTATGGTTACTGCCAGCAGCTGTGCGCCAACGTGCCGGGCTCGTATTCCTGCTCGTGTAACTCGGGTTTTGTCCTCAACCCGGACAACCGTAGCTGCCAAGGTGCGTTCGCTGACATCACGTATTTCCACAACCTCCACCTTGTAACCTGAATCTTGGCCGGCGTGTGAGGTTTTATGATGCTTTTTATTAACTATAGGACATAAAGTCTAAAGTTCTGATGTTTCCGGGACGTCTCCAGAGAATCGCTCTTACGCAACCTTAACGACATGCAAATGCACATCATCTGTTTGGACACATTTCCAGAAAAAGAAGTGTTCCCGGAATTATTGCACAAACCGTGTGTGTGTGGGTGTGTGTCTGTGTGTGTGTGTGTGTGTGTGTGTGCGCGCGCGCGTGTGTCAGACGTGGACGAGTGCGCAGACGAGCCGTGCAGTCACGGCTGCCTCAACAACCACGGCTCCTTCATGTGCAACTGCGACGAAGGGTTCGAACTGGCGGCTGACGGAACCTCGTGCAACGGTAAGCCCCGACGCCACTTTATTAGGTACACCTGCAGTACAACACACACTTACGCTCAGTTTATTGGTTTATTGTCAAAGGACACAAAACAAAGAATTATGCATTGTGTGTTTAACACAACCACACCACTTTGCCTTCTGCTAATTTAATGCTAATACACAATCCAAAATGCCATGGATGGGCTTACAAATAGCATCAATATTTCAGAAGACCTAGAAAACAGTGACAACCTTTATGTGACAGGATATGCTGAAAAAAAAATGCTTCTTTTGCTTGTCATCTGTAAAAAGTGAAGCACATTTTCAGTTTTTGTACACAATTTCTGCCAAAATGAAAAGAACAAATCTGTTTAGCAAGAAACCTGAATTAGGCACACTTGATTTGCTTTCGTGGGCTACAAAAAAGAAAAAAAAAACCGATCAGGATCTGGCCTGCGGGCCTTTAGTATGACACTTGTGAACTTCATTGAAAAACAATCTCTCTTTTTCAACGGGTGCTTTCCTGGAGTCTTTCTACTTGTATTTTTGTCATTGATATTTGAAATGAATTCTTATTTTTGCAACTCCCTGTAGACGTGGACGAGTGCAGCTTCTCCGAGTTCCTGTGTCAGCACCGATGCGTGAACACTCCGGGATCCTTCAACTGCATCTGCCCGCCCGGCTATTACGTCTACGAGGACGGCCGCAGCTGCGAAGGTACACTCGAAAGCCGCTCGAAAACCGATCCAATGCTCTTCCTGCGCCCTCCGATGTTTGAACTGACCCCGAGTGGTGTTGTCGTGTGCTTGATTTTGAAGATATCAATGAATGTGAGAGTGGTAACAACACCTGTACAACAGAACGAGTCTGTTTCAATTTCCAGGGAGGCCACACATGCCTGGCTCCTTTACAGTGTCCGCCTCCTTACGTTGAAGTGGGCGACAAGTGAGTGCGGCGTCCCGCTTCTTAATGTGCCGCGGCAGCATGTCGGCGTCGCTCTCACGCGTTCTGCTCTCCGGTGTGCGCAGTCAGTGCATGTGCACCACGGGCCACCCCGCGTGCAGGGACCAGCCCTTCACCATCCTGTACAGACACATGGACCTGTCGTCCGGACGCAGCGTGCCCGCAGACATCTTCCAGATGCAGGCCACCACGCGCTACCCGGGCGCCTTCTACATCTTCCAGATCAAGTCGGGCAATGAGGGCCAAGAGTTCTACATGAGGGTGAGTAACACGGCGACACGTCACGTCGGCCACTTGAAGTGGTGTTGCCTGGAGTTACGAGTGACCCGACTTACTTGCTCAAACTCGATGGAAATGTGCGTAACAAAAGTCCAACTTTGGTGGTGCAAGGAGGATTTGTCTCAATGTGTCGCTGCACATTTGATTTAAAACGTTTTTCTTTTGTTTGATCCGTAAAAGACAAAAATATAACATTTGTTTATGATGTTCGCCATCACACTGCTGTTCCAACATTGCGCTTGGCTCTTACTTGGCCCTGCGTGTAAGGCAGTGAACGCCGTCCTCTGCTGGGCGGACTTGGACATTGCACCCTATTATACCGTAATACGTTTTTATTTTTCCCCTTCAACAAATAGTGACATGCAACATAACCACACATGGCCTTCAAAGACACTCAAGACTATAAAATACTTCACTGTGTTTTCTATATTTTTTTCTAACGTTGACAATTTTTTTTCCCAATGTTCATCTTTGTTATTTGTTTATATTTACAGTACTTCATTTGTTAATAAATGTTGTTTTTTTGTTTAGTCTTTAATACAGACGCTTTAAATCTGGCAGTTTAAAAACAATATACAATATAAAATATTGTGACTACAAAAAACCACCAAGAGGTGGCGCCAAAACCACTCACTGTTTTCATGTTTGCATATAATGCAGAATCATTCTAAATGCGTTTGGTAGTGCATGTTCTGTTTTTTTTTTTTAACACATTATTAAATTTGCTGTATTAGCAAACCAGCAACATGAGCGCCACGCTGGTGCTGTCGCGGCCCATCAAGGGTCCCAGAGAGGTGGTCCTGGACCTGGAGATGGTGACGGTCAACAACGTCATCAACTTCCGCGGCAGCTCTATCATCCGGCTGACCGTCTTCGTGTCGGAGCACCCCTTCTGACGCGCCGTCACGGTCGGGAACGAGCCCGACGGAACGCACCCCGCCCCGCCTTAATGGACTCTGAGCTCTTAAGGCGGCAAGATGGATGCTATGGCGGGATGCGGCCGGTGTACAATTTCTGGCATCCTCTTCTTAGAAGTACCGCAAATGTTGTATTCTCAGCACCTCCGCCGCTGCATCTTTTCCCCTTCAGATCAGCTGTGAACAAGACTTTTATTGTGTATCATCAAATATGAATTATTGATTACAATAAACGTCTGTATGAGCAGGCCACTGAAACCACTGCAGCGCCTTTTTGCTTTAATTCCTATTCAGTTCATCACATCCATCCATTTTCTATCCCGCGGGGTACACTGAACTGGTTGTCAGCCACAGGGCCCATACACAGTAGAAAACAAGCATTCTCACAAATACACACCTATGGACTATTTCGAGTCGTCAAGCAACTGAACATCCATGTTTTCAGAATGTAGGCAGAACAGACAGAAAACACCGAAAAGCCTGAAATTTGAACTCAGAACTGTGAGGCAGACTTAAACCCTATAGCGAATGCATTTTTGCTTGAAAGGAGTAACCCTATAAAATAATCCAACCATCCATTTTGTAGTGTTTATCGTCATTGGGGTTGCTGGTGAGCGAGGCAGACATGCTAACCACTAACTCGCACACTGTGCTGCCGCACTTCATCTCAAGACAAACAAATAATGCGATGACGGAAGCATAGAGGGAGAGGAAAGAAGTTTTGCTTAAAGTAAATGTGTGCTCGTTGCACTTCAGGGAAGTAAGCACAAACACGTCATCAGTCCGGGAATTAGACTCGTCCACACCGAGAGGGGGAGGAGCTTTGGACCTTTGATCTCTTAAAAAGACATTTTGATAGCTTGTACTGTGTACACGCACGTCCAACAGATGCAACTAACAAGAATAATTCAATTGATAAATGTCAAATTTGTCTTTTTAGAATGTATTATATAATAGAGTGCATGCATGTGTACATGTACTGTATGTATGTAGGTGTATATCTATATATATTTATAGGTTAAAATTTCAACATCTACTTATATAATTGGAAAAAATTCTAAAATCTACGTATTATTTTTGTATTAAGTAACATTTTTTTATTGGATGTATTTTTTAAATATTTTGGTGGTTTTAGAATCAATATATAAGATATTTTTTTAAATATTTATAAATCAATGTCATTATATACATTTAAAAGATAAAGCATTTTTATAAATATGTATTTTTAGGATCAATTATGAATAATACAAATATAAGAAATATACATAAAATATATAAGATAAAATACAAAGTATATTTTTAACGTGTAATGAATATTACAAAATTATAAAATCATATAATGTAATATGTATATATTATACGTTTAAACAAGTTTTTTAAATTAATGTAATAATGCATATATTGTACATGATGATTATACTGTATTGTTGTTATTATTTTTATTTTATTTTTTTTACAAATATGACCTGTCTTTTTTGGGGGGGGCGAAGTTATAAAAATAAAACAAAAGCGACAATTTCAAGATATATCTGAACCTGAAAACAAGAACAGAACAATTGAATTAAAATGAAATAATTTTAAGTGTATTTCACCTCCAGGAACCACGTTGTCATTTTTGACCTATCCAATTTGTCTTATGCAGTAGTGAGCAGTACTGTGCACCCAGTTCCACAAAACAAGACTCCTCCACTTTTCGCATGGACAGGATAAAACGATGCTATTATAGGATGAAGGGAGGAGGAAGAAAGGAGGTGTATGGAGGAGGAAGGAGGAGCATAAACATTAATCGGCTGGCATTTCTCGTCACACTCGACTGGCTTGGAGGCGCAACAACAACAACAAAAATCCTTCAATGAAAAAGCATACACAGTCCGGGTAAGACTTTTTCTTCATCTTCATATCCATTTTACCATCTTTTTTTTATGCCTGACAAATTCCTTTAATTAATTACTGGGCTCAACTTTCTTCCACTTTCACTTCTCTGGTGAGACCTGAACGATCAATGCTTGCTGTTATAGTTAAGAAAGTCGCACGCTTGATTATGTGTTAATTCGAAAGTGGATTCATCACAAACTTGAGGAATTTTGATGACTTCTTGGAATGTTGAGTCAACAATTACATACTTTGCATTTAACATAAAAAAGACATCTATTTAGGCTATATTTTATTGTACTATTACTATTTTGTCTGCAGATATTGCAGCTTTAACATACAGTATATACTGTACAGTATATGGCAACGGTCATTTGTCAGTTATTTGATGTGTATTCTTTTTTTTTTTTTTATAAAAGAATTACTAGTAATAGACAGCAAAACACATTTGTATTACTATTTTTACGTACGTATTACTAATATTACAAATTTAATAATTAACAATAAAAGACCCAGCATGTTTAACTCATTTCATATAGAGTTTACTAATATATCCATGTTTAATAGTAGAGGTGCAACGATTAATCGACAACGAATCGATTATAAAATTAATGGACAACTGCTTTGATTATCGATCAATCGTTGAGAGACATTGCTTAAATTAAAATTGTCCAAATCTTTGGAATTTTAGCCTCTCGACAATAAATATTCTCCGATCTTCTGTAGTCCTCCATGAAGGAGTCCGCCACTTATCTTTTGTGTTTAATCAAAATAATACATTTGCATACATCTACTTTTACTTTGGACAACATGTAGTTTATAGTCAAGAAAGAGATCATATTTTTAGTATTAGTCATGCAAACTTACAAGTCAAACACAGAAATTCGGTATATTGTAAAACGCTGGGTATTTGTGGAAACTTTGTATTGTTGTTTTGTTTCAGGCATGGAGTGCATCAAAAACTGCTGCAAGAGGCTCGTTAAAAAGCGAGGGAAGGAGCCAGAGGAGACACAAGGTAAACTCCGACACTGCAGTGATTGTGCACCTCGGGGGCAGAGGGTGACGCTGCCCAATAAGGCAGAAAAAAGGCCAGGGAGGGTTGGCGGCCACACATTGGATTCATGCATGTTTGAGAATTTTTTTTGCAAATTGAGTAAAATTGTTGTTTTTTTTAATTTCTGGTTCCAAGGTAAAGTTAATAACTTTTATTTAGGGGATTCTCAGATGCTATTTTTTTAAGCAACTAAAAGGCGAATTTGAAAAAAAATCTAACTTTTATTGAAAAGGTCATTCAAAGCGGTTTTTGATGTAAAAAATACATTATGTTGAATATTATTTGTTTATCCATCCATCCATCCATTTTCTGAGCCGCTTCACCTCACGAGGGCCGCGGGATTATTTGTTTATATTACTTTATTAATTAACACACTCAGAATGCTGCAAAAAAAATAAACGTTACATATAAAAGTAACAAATAATTAATATAAAATAAATAACAAAAATATCTTTTTCTACTTAAAATATACAAGAAAAGCTCCTTTCACATTGGCATGTGGCATACACGAGTTCCAGACATGCACGCCACTGTGCAGCATTCTACAAAATATCTCAGATTATTTTGCCTGGTCACATCACACTTTTGCTGCTGGTAGTGGGGCACTTGCCCACTTGCCCGCAATACCAAACAACACAAATAAAAAAAAACAAAAATGAAATCGTGATCATTTGTCCCTCAAAGGCGTTGCGGTGCAGATGCCCATCAGCAGCGCTGCAGCCCCCAACAGATGGGGGGTTGACGAAGACTACCTACTGTCCAGGATGCCCGCTAACGGCAAGGAGGTCCCATTTGTCCTGGCCACCTTGAAGGCATCGTATGTGCAGCCGGGAGCGTCCACGTACCCCGACCTCCAGTACGGGATGCCTGGTAAGTACATTTGGGTGGCATTTCTCCTGCTTTTTTCTGTCATTCCTCACCAACTATTGTCAAAAATGGGTCAAATTACCCCAAAGTTACAGCAGGAGTACCTATTGAGCCTTGGGGGAGGTCAGCTTTCCATTTAGCGCTACAGACAGGCTTAACAAGTCTATTGGAAACAGCTTCCATTGTGTTTAATTACACACCACCACACACCGTGAAGGGCATTTAAAAGGGCAAGGGGGGGGGGGGGGGGGGGGGGGGGGGGGGGGGGGGGGGGGGGGGGGGCGTTGCAAAGGAGTGGGTTTGGGTGGAGGCCGGATTAGTTTATTTATTTATTTGTAATCCATTAAAAGGAAATCCCCAACACAGAAAGTGGGAACAGGGCTCAGCTGCCTCACATTGCAGAAAAAGGACAGGGAGTGACACTTTTTGTTCATGTACATTATTTCAACAACTCCACCCAGACTCTCTGAGAAAAAGCCTCAAGCTCGGCTTTGCTGTATGTGGTTTTGCATTTCCCCGCTTGCCCTTATGCAAATGAGCATTATTTATTATTATTTTTTTTTAGAACTGGTTTTCCTGCAGTGATGTAAGGCAACATAATCACTGGGGATGTTATCACGATTCCTTTTTCCAAATCTACAATAGCAAAAAAAAAAAAAAAAGAGTTCAGGTTCAAATAATTAATGGACAGTGCCTGAAGAGAACACTCTGGGGATGTGAAAACATTAGATTAAAATTTAGTAAAAATGGAAGAAAAAAAAGAAAAAAAACCTTTATTGCCCTCATTCAAATGCTTTCGACATTTCTTTACCCAGATTATTTTTCCTGTTCACACATTTGGATGTTACTTGTCGCTGGGCGGAATTCACTCAGCACAAGTCGTTGGGGACACACAGGAGATGAATCCCAAAAACAAACACACCACGAGGACAACCGTGGTTTTTTTTTTCACCATGGTGCAATCTGTGGAATGCGGTGGGGCACTTCCCCATTTGCCCCTAATGCAAATTAGCAATTTGTTTAAGGTTTTCAAATCCCAAAAATAGCAACAGTGCCATCTGCGATATGTTGCAGGGCACTTAACTGGTTGCCCCTAATGAAATTCAGTAATTTTAGTCTCCAAAACAGCACAACAAAAAGATGAGTACATCAGTAGCTTTAAAAATATTTAGATTTATCGCCCCAGTGTCATCAGGATGTGGTGGGGCACTTTCCTCCTTGCTCCTAATACAAATTAGGATTTAAAAAAAATACTTTTTAGGTGCAGTAATGTGTTTTTTTTAGCTACTACAATAGTGTTTTTTGGTGTGTTTTATGTTTTTCACCAAAGTACTGCTATTATTATTATATACATTTTAAAAAGCAATTTTATTCCCCAAAACCTTCATAAGACAGGGTCAATGAGATGCTAAGGTCCAACAAAGCCCTCATGGGTCTGACTTTGATTAAAATGTGCTCAGAAGTCATTGAGGCGTGACTCATCGGTGCAAGCAGGATGTCCTGTTTGGACGAGAATTGGACGTTTACCTTCTCTCCGTGTGGTCGCCGGGTCGACACGCTGACCTCCTTCGCTACTCTTTTGTGTTACAAGGTCCGGCCCGCTGCACGTACGCTCAGAGGAAGGCCGAGCTCCTGACCCCCACCGCTCCGTTAGTGTACAGCTGCGAGTCCAATCTGCGCGCCGTCGCTATAGCCGAGGGTCCTGAGAGGGGCTCGTCGGGCCAGAATCCCCGAGACATTGGGAGAAACAAAAACTCCTCAGGTTTGAAGACCCGCTAAAACTACTAACTACTAATAGTGTGATTTGTTTGTGGGGCACAAATATTTCTGCTCCTCTGGTTAATTTCCAATTTTAGTCGCTGTTTGTCAGATGTAGTGGGGCACTTCCCAGCTTGTCCCAGATGCAAGTTAGCTCTTTTTTTTCCAAAGCTATGAAACGCTTTACAGCATACGTATATATAACGTTTGCAATATCACTTGTTGCTCGGCAGAATTCATGAGGTGCGAGGATTCCCAACTGGTCATGCGAAGATAACATTTCATTTGGTGGGGCACTTTCCCACTTGCCCCTAATGTGAATGAGGTTTTTATTTTGCCACTGTGTTTGTTTTTGCCATGGAATATTTGCTTTTTTGTCTGGCTGCAGGTGTTGATGAGCGATTAAGTCAGTCCATGTTCGAGCTCGACAGCTCTCACGATCGTCACAAGCAGGTCAGACTCCTAATGTTTGGTCTTTTCCTGTCAAAGGAATACACGCATATCATCACATGACGCGTTTTTACATACATACTTTGTCCCCTGCAGAGCTTCAATTCCATATCCAGTTTCCTCAGCACTCCGGCCTCCATCACTGACTCAATTAAAAGCAGCACAGGTACAAATGAACATATACTTTTTGTTTTTATCTTTGTTGTTGTGGAGTCACACGTTTACTAGTGTTGTTAATCCTTAATTTTGGTGAATGACTGAGTAAATGTTTGCTCTTTTTGTTGATCTTCAGTGATGTCTATCTTTAGTTTTCAGGTGACTTTTTGTACTTTTTGTTGAGCTATTGTGTCGTCGTGTCTTCATTGTTGTTGAGTCACCTTTTGACTTTTGACGTTTTGTTGATATTTCTTTCATTGAGTCATTTTTTAATACTTTTGATGTTTTGTATAATTAAGTCTTTTTTTTTTTACTTTTTGTTGATCTTTAGTGTTCTGAAGTCACTTTTTGTGATCTTTAGTGCTGTTGAGTCTCTTTTCTGTATTTGTATGGCTTATGTTTTTGTTCATCTGTAGTGTTGTCAAGCCACTTTGCGTCATTTTTGTTTTTCTTTAGTCATTGAGGAATTTTGTTTTTTCTGTTTAGTGTCATTGAGACTGTAGTTTTGTTGTCAAGTCACCTTTTTTGACTCTTTTTTGTTGATTTGGAGTTTTGTCGAGTTGCTCTGGTAATTCTTTAGTGTTGTTTATGTTTTGCTTTTCTCTCTCTCTCATTGGGTCACTTTTTATTGATCACATTTGTTTTCTGTTCACGTTTTGTGATCTTTAGTGTGACTTTGTTGTTGAGTCACTTTTTGGTGCTCTTTAGTGTTGAGTCATTTTTTTTTTTATTATTTTCCGTCATTGAGTCACTTTAGTACTTTGTGTTGATCCTTAGCATTGTTGAGTCACTTTTTGTGTCATTGAGTGACTTGTTGAGAGACCTTTTCATCATCTTTAGTGTTGTCAAGAGACTTTTTTTTCGTTATCTCATAGTGTCATTGAGTCACTTTTTTCTTGTATTTATTGATTCTGTTCTTGACGATGTTCTGGGTTGCTAGGCAAAATTGATGGGGCGGAAGTATTTCTGCCCCTGAGCCACACACACATATAGGTGACGTTGCGTTCTGTTGCGTTGCAGAGTCTTTCTCACAGTTGGGTGACGATCTAGGGAGGTTGTGTGTCCGACTGAGTTACCAGGAGGAGATGGAGCAGGTGTGGATCACCCTGGGCCAGGTAAGGTTTCGTTGTTTGGGTCCTCACCGGGACAATGACGTCCTTTGTGCGCCCAGTCAATGAATCCTCTGTGTGACCACAGGAAGTGTGCGTCAACGCACACAATGATGCTTTAACGGCAAGCTCATTGGCTCTAAAGATAAGGCGCTGCTTTCGTATGTGAAATCTGCAAAAATAAATCTAAACTAGGTTGGATTGTGCCTAAACCCCTTAAAATATAAAATTTCTCTCTCTCTACGCTGTTTCCTCTGCAAATTGCGGCAAAGAGCCCTGTTGCCGAGCAGATAAATGCTTCAATGACTCCAATAAAAAGCTATTTGAGTTTTATATGGCAAGACTAGTTAAAACCACATTAATATTCCAATCAGAACACCATCTACTGTAGCTGGTGGGGCACTGCCCCTAATGTGAAAATAGCTCAATAAGTGTAGCCAGTTTTCGTGTGTTTTTTCCTCATCAGTGTTCACAACTCAACCTGCCAGTGAACGAAGCACAAAAGACAAAGATCCGAATCAAAGGTGTCATCACACTTCCCAAACCGGTCCACTTCAAGACCTCCATCAAGGAATACTCTCAGGTGCGCAAAACATTTTTGACATTTCAAAGGCATTTAAAAAAAAATAATTTCCTAGATTTTAATGCTGATGTTATGACCTGTCCACATAAAAGGATTCCCATTTTCCTCAATTCACTGTTGTTGTTCTTAATAATTCCGATAAATCTTATTAAATTACTTTAATTATTGCGCATTCTCCATTAACAAGTTTCTTTAGGCTTCTGATTGTTTTTTTTCAAATACTTCCAAGAGTTTAGATGAAAGTTATGCTCTATCCCCATTAAATAATTGCCATTTTCTTGGATTCGCCATTTTTGCCTTTTCCAGTAATGCCTTCCTTCAAGGTTTTGATTGGCTAAAATGGTCTTACAGTTGCACTTTATAGTTAAACTTCAAAGCTTTCGAAAATCTTTTTACGTAGACAGAGATTGCTGCTGCTGTGGCAATTTATTTACGACCCTGTTGTACTTGTTTTTGAAATTCCAGCATGTGTGCGTCAACGTAGCTTTCGGCTCAAGATGTTTGCTAAGCTAACCCTCGGTGTGCACTCAGCTGTTACCGCTTTTGTTACACCACGTCCTGACCTTTTTCAGTCAACTTTGCGTTTTGTCGTCACACAGCATGTATCCTTCATGGAGACCTTTGTGTTCACGCTGAGCTTCCAGACCCTATGCCACAGCGCTCTGCTGCTGAAGCTGCAGACGCGCGGGGCCAAGAAGCGCACGGCGGCCGAGTGCGTCATGTCGCTGCGGCGGCTCGGCCCGCAAGAGATGGAGTGGTGGCTGAGCCTCGGCGCCCCGGGCATGTCCTCCGTAAGTACCGACAGGGCAAAAAATGGAAACGAGCGTGGGAGAAATCACACTTGTGCGAGGTCAAATCAAGTTTCCGCAATATGGAAAATCACGTTGAACACTGCCACATATTACAATTTCATTGGAGATGTATTTATTTGTTTATTAATTTAATTTTGAAGTCAAAAACTAAGTTTGTTTGTTAGTGGGGTGTCACGCCACATGCTGCTTCACCAAAGATTATATTATCTGATTACATGTAGCAGTCTGCTGGTAAAATTTTTAAATGAAATTTAGTATGTGTCATGAACGGGAACAAATGACAGGACCCAAGATGCACGACTCCAATTCTAATGGACAGGTTTAATAAACGGGCAGAGGTCAGTACACAGGCAGGCAATCCGCAGAGGCAACGGTATCCAAAAAACGTGAGGCAAAAAGGCAAGGTCAATAATCAGAACAGGGTGTAGTCTTATTATGAGTCGGTGACGTGGAAACAAGGAATGCTGGAACATGACAACAAGGTACAACCAACTGAAAGAATGAGACACGAGGTTAAATGCAAGGGGTAATTAGGGTAAACGAGGCACAGGTGGTGAAGATGCTCTCAGGAGCATGTGTGTACGAGACCAGGGGGAAGACAACAACCAGAACACACACCCATGACAGTATCCCCCCCCCCCCCCCCCCCCCCCCATTAACGGCCGGCCTCAGACGGCCCCGGAGCCCCAGGATGCGCAACATGGAAGTCCCGAATGAGTGAGTCATTAACGATAAACCCAGACGGCACCCATGAACGTTCCTCAGGCCCGTAGCCCTTCCAGTCCACCAGATTGAAACCCCCTCCCTCGTGGAGGTGTGGTTCCAGGCAACAAGTCAACTGCATACTCATAAGGTCTGTGGGGTGGAAGGGATTTGGCTTTGGACTTGAACAAAAACTTCTTTAATGTCATGGTAACAGGTGAGCACTTGAGAAAAGTCAGGGTCAGAGTCAATAAATACAGATGTATGAATCTCTTGATCTGGAGAGCATAGTGTTACTTCAGGAAGAACCTGGGTAGGGTCTTCCTTAATGATATTTAGACTCACCGCTCCCGTGTCCTTGTTACCGGCACCGGTAACTTTGACGTGACAGTTGCTCACAGAATGACGCAACTGCCCGCAGTAGAAGCACCGCCCTTCCCTCAGCCGGCGTTGACGTTCCTCAGGGGAGAGACAGAACCTGCCCAGTTGCATGGGTTCACCCGTGGTGACGCCAGCCAGTGGATTGAGATTGGCAACAGGGGATCTGCCTTGGTTTGGCTGGTCACTGAGGCTCGTCCTCCAAGTGCGCAGTGATGCATCCCTCCGCCCAACTCCGTCCAGCTCGCGATCCAAAAGCCTTTTGTCGATCTTTACAGCGAGAGCGAGGAGAGTGTCAAAGTCGGTGGGCAGGTCTAGTGCGACCAAATGATCCTTGACGGCGGGGGATAGTCCTTGAAAAAAATGGATTGAGTAGTGCCCTGTTATTCCCCTGACTCTCAGCTGCTAGAATGCGAAACTCAATCGCGTAATCTGAAACCCTGCACTTGCCTTGTTGTAAGGTGACAAGGGAGCAAGCTGCCTCACGATCTGGTGTGGAATACTGAAAATCTTGCTCCATAGTCTTTACAAAAGAAGCCCAAGAATGACACGCGGCAGAATTGCGACTCCATTCAGCAGTAGCCCACGCCTCTGCACGACCAGTCAGGTGGGAAATGACAAACGCGATCTTTGCCCGCTCGGTGGGGAAGGCAGCTGCCTGCAGCTCAAAGTGGAGTTCGCACTGAGTGATGAAGAGCTTAATATTCCCAGAATCTCCAGAGAACCTCTACGGTCGAGAGAGCTGTGGGCAGACAGCAGCGGATGGGGCAGGTGGCTGCATGGTGACTGCTTCACATGGAAACGGTGGTACAGTGGCGGCATCGGGTGCCGTGCCAGCTGGTTCCTTCTTCTGAACCATAAGTCATTAGAACTTCAAACTGTGAGGCCACCTGTCTCATCATAGTGTCCTGATGCTCTGACAGTTCATTTCGATGAAGGTGGAGGGCAGCAAGCTGCTCATCCTGCTTCGAGATGCGTTGACCTTGCGCTTGAAGGGCTTTGCGCACCGGGTCTGAGTCTGCTGGCTCCATCTTATGGCCAGTTCGTTCTGTCATGAACGGAACAAAGGACAGGACCCAAAATGCACGACTCCAATTCCAATGGACAGGAATGCTGGAACGTGACAACAAGGTACAACGCACTGGCGACCAGGAAGAATGAGACACGAGGTTAAACGCATGGGGTAATTAGGGTGAACGAGGCACAGGTGGGGAAGATGCGCTCAGGAGCAGGTGTGTACGAGACCGGGGGAAGACAACAACCAGAACACACACCCATGACAGTATGTGTATGCAGTTTCATGGTCCTTGTAAATTGAAAAATGTACTGTATATGCAGGCTCAGGGTAAGATCCAGTTGAGTCCAGAATTTATCCGGATTACATTCAACTCAAATTGAATCCAGATCTGATCTGAATTGTGAACATGATAGTCTACATTTCTACATAGCGTTATTGCCAACATCGCAGCCTATCATAGTATGTCACGTGGTACGGAGAGATTACGGGCTACTGTTTGCACAGTGTGTGTCATCTAATCTAATTATGGACCTCCCTCGTAAACCAGTTTTATTCTGGGCTGTGGCGAAATGTGGTTCGACTCGCTGTGCAGCTGTAGCGGCCAAACACTCCTTCCCGTCTCCTTACGTGTGAGAGGGAACATTCCGGATTTACTGGTTGTTAAACTGTGTGTGAGGCCTGACGCTACTATCGTGTATTCCAAAGAGAAAATGTGTTGTTATTTCAACTTCAAAGCACATCAAGAGTACACAAAAGTAGTTTTTTTTTGTCCTGATAAATTGGGCAATTTGTGGCGAGTGGGGGTAATATATTCGCTGCTTGTACACCCGGTGAATCATCATTATATACTCTGAGGAAGTGTGTTTTTTTCCCTCCCCTCAATCTGTCCCCCAACACACACAAAGCCTCCATTTTGTTGCAATCACTGCAGTCTTGAACGAGCACAAAATGCAAGGACTGCTTCCATCTGCTTCTCACAAAACAACCTAGAAACATCAAAACAAGAGCAGGAGACCTCCGCTAAAGCTTCAAAGGGGAGTGAGTCACAACTGAGCGAAATTGAGGTTCGGACTGCGGAAAAATACATACGTGCCACAAATGGGAGCGTGATATAGTCATGTCAATACGTTTAATGGATTTTTTCCATGCCCTTTTTACATTATGGCCAGTCATCGGGTTCAGATCTGGATTCCATTTGGTTTTGACCCTGGCCTTCCATTCACATTGCAAATAGCATTCAAGTCAGATTGACTTGAACAGGATATGATTATTATTAGTAATATTATTGCTTGTTTAGTGTTTAAGAAGTGCAGTCCACACGTTAACATATTTGCCTTTTTTTTATAAGCCTATTTTATAAGTACAATTTATGTATGATACATTTAATTTGCTTTTTGTAATACAGACTTATTTATTGCTTGCATTTGTTGAATAATACATGAGAAGAGGACCTTGTAAAAATGATCGCATATCCAATTGCAATATTGAGGGGGGAAAAAAAAAAATCGCAAATAGATTATTTTCAAAAATCCTTCAGCACGACTACTTAGTCAGCGCATTGTTTGATTTATTGCATCACTCATCGCTATGAGACCTTAGAAAGGAGTTTGGGAAGATGACATTTAAACATGATTTCTGGGTGGTGTTGTGTTGATGTCAGTGCACAATATTTATACGATAGCGATGCAAGCTCAAGTCTTGTGATTTCCTGAAAAGTAGTCATTTTGGAGATGTGTAATAATAACACTTTAGCTTCGTTTTATTTTATGAGAACCTTTCATTACACTCAGGATGAAGTAATTACATTGTAATTAATAGCAATAATAACCTACTTGGCAGGGGTAATTTAAAAAAATAAATAAAAAATTTAGCTTGCAAGTCAAAGTTGCTGCAACTGTTTCGCAGGCGGGAGGATGCGAGCTGCATTTGGCGACCTGCTTCCAGCCCGTCTGCAGACGCCTGCAAGTCCGAGTCCTCGCCGCCCAAAACCTGCCGGCCTGCTCCTCGCCCCTCTCGCCAGGTAATCCGCAACACATCATTTTCACATCCACCCAAAATTAAACAATATTCTTGCGACGTCTTTCTCACGCAGGGTACACGGTGACTGTGGAAATACACGGAGCCGACCGGCCGCCGACCAAGATGAAGACGCGAGTGCTCAAGGCCCACAAGGGGCAGTGTCAGTGGGACGCCACGTTTTTCTTGGACTTGGACGACCTGGACCCGGCCGCGTGCACGCTCTCAATCAAAGTCTTCAGCTGCAGCTCGGTCAAGAGGAAGCAGTGTGTCGGACAGGTGCAGTAGTTCTCAAACTTTTTACTCCAAGTACCACCTTGGAAAAGTACTTGGCTCTCCGTCCGTGTACTCGTTCACTGCCATTGACGGATTTAGAAGTCAAATATCCATGTTAACTGGGAGGGCTGGCAGTCAATGAGTTTTAAATAAAATACAGGAACAAAGTAGGCCCGTGTTTATCAAAAATTTGCTTTTTTTAATTCCTAAAAACTACTTTTTTTAAATTGTTAGTCACTGCAATATAAACACCGCTCTTAAATATAGGAAAATAAATAAATAAATAATTACTGATTCAATTCAAATGTGTTGCACATAAAAATTTAATAAAATTTTGATAGTTTTTAAAAAAAAATCTTAAAATTTAAATGCTAATGTATTCTATTTAAAAGTTAATTGCAACTAAACTTTTTTTTTACTGCAAAGTAAAATAATGGACTGTACATGAAAACTAAAGAAATGTACAAGTATCACAAGTGGTACGCGAGCTCCCTCTAGTGGTATGGTAAAAAAAAATCACTGAATTAAATACAAAGAAAGTTTTCAAGATTTCAAACATGAAATATAATGAAATATCAGAATGTAGTTTGTAACTATGTATACAGCATATTTATAGCTATAACTTTCTTTTAATCCACTAGAGTACATTTTTTACTTTTCATGTACATTACATTATCCCCCCCTTTCAAGTGGAGTACATTTTTAAGCCCAGTTTAGTTGTATACATACAATACATTCGCATTTCGGCTTTATTTTTTTAAACAACTATCCAATGTTTATACATTTTTATGTGTGACACATTTGAATTGAATCATTATTCAAGTCCTCTTTGTATTTTCCCATATTTAAGAGCAGTGCTAATATTTTAGCGGCTACAATAATAAATATACTTTTTAATAATAAAACCGCTCTTTTCTTTTTTTTTTTTTTTTTTTTTTTTAACAATTAGGCCCACTGCGTTACTGTATGTTAATGTTGCCATGATGGTTGTACACAGAGAGCTACTGTTTTGTATTTTTTGAGGTAGTACTTGGTGTAAAAAGTTTGAGAACCACTGCTCAAATCCACTTGCACTATTGGTCAGTCTAATACGCTTACGTGTACAAGTTACTGGTCGGTCTAATCTGCTTACTACCAGGTTTGAGTTACTGGTCTGTAGTAGTAGTAGTAGTTGATCAATCGAATAGCCTTAATAACAGTTTTGAATTTTTGGTTGGTCTCATCCACTTACATGTTGAAGTTATTGGTCGGTCTAATACATTTATCAACAGTTTTGAGTTATTGGTCAGTTTGATACACTTCTGGGCGTTTTGTAGTTATTGATCAGTCTAATACACGTAGTGAGCGGTTGGAGTTGCTGATGGTTTTTTTTTGTGTTTTTTTTTTTCTGGACGATCCCGCAGGTCCAGCTGGGATTGGACGCACCCACGCAGGAAGCCGCCGAGCAGTGGAAGGAAACCGTGGAATATCCCGAGAAAGTGGTGGCGGTGTGGCATACTGTGACATAAAGTCACCTTTTGTTGCACACGTGGAAAGGGATCGGTTGGTCTAATTCACTTATTAACGTTTTGGAGTTATTGGTCATTCTAATGACTGACTGGTTCAAGGCCTTGGTCTGCCTGCTACACTTGAGTTATTGGTCACGAACAGGCTCATGTTATCAGTCGGTCTAATTCACTTATTAGAAGTTTGGAGTTATTGGTCATTCTAATGACTTACTGACTGCCTCAAGGCATTGGTCGTCCTGCTACACTTGAGTTATTGGTCTGTCTAATACTTACTAACAGGTTCATGTTATCGGTCGTTGTAATAACTTACTAATCGGCTGAATCTAATGGTGAGTTTAATACTAACACTTTGAGTTATTGGTCGTTCTAATAGACTTATGAAGTAGATTTTGAAACATTTCATTCCCTTGTCACTTAAATATTGTGTGTACTATTTTTCGGTTGTAACTTATTGAAGATCGTGTTCATTTGTGTTTGTGTAACATGCAAACCTTCGCACTTTTTAACATTTTTTATTTTTATTTAATATTTGTATTAGTTTTGCGCAAGTAAGCATAGGCGTCATTGTGTATGTTTGAGCCGTACAAGAGGTTACGGACACGCCGTCGGCGGGACTTTGACGAGAAGCGTTAGTCACGCGTCGGCGGCCATAAAGGGACCAGGACACGTCTTTGTCGTAAAAGAGGTCAACAACGGCAAATCGAGAAATCTCAAGGCAAACAGCGGGACAGGGGAAAAACAGTCCACATGGTTATTCTCTCCGGGCCCATTTTTCTGTATTAAATTCTGTCAAAGCGCCAATTTCAGCTTCATTGGAGATTTTGGGAAATGGCCACCAATCATTGCACAAGAATGGCGACGGTGCAGATGGCCAAAGGAGAGTGACGCGACACAAAATGGCGGAGCGCTCTTTTGCAAGCGTGACACCGGGACAGCCACCAGAGAGACTCGCACTCGTCGACACCGGATAATTGCTTCCATTTATGTTTACTTTTGTCTCAAAAGTGTAACGTGAGACAATAAAGAACTGATTCACTTTTGTTATTAAATCATGATCTTTGATCCTTTTTTTTTTATTTCAACATGACACTGATGTCATTTTTTAAATTATTAGTATTATAACATTTTATTGTTTTATTATTATTGCAAGATATGACACTATCTAATCAATATATTTTTTCAAGATATCACTAATATATTATTATTATGTGTATTAATAAAAAAATTGTAAGACATCACGATTTTATTTCCAGTTATGAGATTAGCTTTACTATGTACGTATGTATTAATAATAATAATCATCACTATCATAGTCATAATCATAATTTATTCATTTTGCGACACACATTATTATTATTCATCCATCCATTTTTCTGTACCGCCTCTCCTATTACTATTATTATTATTATTTATTAATTCATTTTAATTTCAAGATACTGATTGAATATTTGGCATGTAGTAGTAGTAGTAGTAACAGTAAGAGTAGGGGTGGCAGAAGAATACTGAAATTTCCTGATATCACACTATTTTTAGTTGTTTTTGTGTGTGATTATAGCTTACCATTATTTTGTTGAACGTTATTTTCATTTATTTATCATTTTTTTGGGGTGAGGAATAAAAATAAAAGTCACCCTCAGTGGTAGTTTGGCGTTAGAGTAGCCCCGTGTGGTCTTTAGCGGAATGTTCAGGATGGACAAGACAAACCCACTCAGTGCATGGGCGTGTCACGTTACATTTAATCTGTTATTGTTTTTTTTTTTAATCAGTATGACATGATATCATAACTAGTACCTGACCCACTAATTGGCTGTCCGATTTAATCGGCCGATATTAGCCCTTTTCAAATTGTCAAAGACATTGTCAGATTCATTGATGATTTTTGTTGATTTAAAAAAAAATAAAAAATTCTATAAATTAACACATTCCAACATAAACTGACGATCAAAACATTAAGTGTAACATAAACATTTTTTGTTTAAATCTGCAAAAATCAGCCGATTTTTCGCTCTGTTGTAAAGTTAAACAAATGACAAAGTATTGTAAAAAACAATATTAAAAATCAAATGTTCTGCCTGTAAACACATCTTAATTGTTGTAAGCGTTAGGGGACCAGAAAATAAAGTATTCTATTCATTACATATAAATTTTAAATGAATCAGCCGATTAATCGCAAACCAAATATCGCTACTGTCTGACAATATTTGGTTCGTGACAACACCACATCCGAGTCATACCTCATATATATATATATATATATATATATATATATATATATACACACATACACACACATTGTAAGTGAGGAGAGGGTCATTCAGTTGGGTTTGTGCACTGAGCGAAGGATGACAGTGATGGAGGGAGAGAATGAGCTGAGTGTCAGCTCATCCATCACAGGTGTTAGTGTCATTATTCAATTACCAGCCATCCTTAACACTCTTCATCACACACAAAGTGTGTGTGTGCGTGTGTTGAGGGGATGAGCCTCGCTTGCTTCCAAGTTTTCCGAGTAGACACCGTGATGACACCGTTTTGTGACGAGTGTTGCTCCTAAGAAGCTAAAGTTGTTATTTCACTTCAAGCGATCACCCAATCGAGATTTTGTTGCATTATGACGGATGCTTGCAGGGTTTCATTACCAAGCCTCTGAAATGCACTATATATATATATATATATATAGAGAGAGAGAGAGAGAGAGAGAGAGAAAATAATTCTTATAAGAAGCTCATGCTGTTAGCTAACATTAATCTGCAGCTCTGCTTACCTTTAGGGTGTGACATGATCGCGCTTCAGCCAAAGTGGTTCTTTAGCTTCGGAAACCAAGTTGTTGGTGAAGAAAGTAAATCTTTTTTGGGAGTGTTTAATTTCACAGTTGATGGGTGGGCACGCATTCCAGAGACCAGACTATTTGTAGCCAAACATTAAAAAGTCAACTTTCCCTTTAAGAGGTGTGTTTAAAGGGTTTGGTCCATGTAATGTCAAGGTCTTCTTGAAGGCACAATGGTTGAGATTGTGTTGGTGCAGTTCAAATAGCAACCACTAGATGGTAATGTCTCATCAGCAGTGTGCCGCTCACCTCGGGAATTTCTTTTTTTAAACAAGGAGAATCGGTTTCCGTTGGTGACAAAACATGTTTGGGGAAAAAAATAGGAATACATTTATCCAATTTGACATCATAATAAAGCTTTTAAAAAATATATATCTGAAGAAATATTTTGACGAGGCAAAAAAAATAAAAAATCATTGCTCAGTTGAATTTGACATTTGTATTGTGAAACAATCTTTACCATTAAATTGTAAAAACAATATTTGTTGTTCATGATGAAAGTAATATCAAAATGGAAAACAGCTCCCCAAAAACCCAATATCATTGTGACTAAAATTTTTAAAATAGTTTTATTATTTAGAATAAATAAATATACAATGAAATCCCATATATATATATATATATATATATATATATATATATATATGGCGGCACGGTGGCCGACTGTGTGGAGTTTGCATGTTCTCCCCCTTGCCTGCGTGGGTTTTCTCCGGGCACTCCGGTTTCCTCCCACATCCCAAAAACATGCATTAATTGGGGACTTTAAATTGCCCGTAGATGTGAGTGCGAATGTTGTTTGTTTGTATGTGCCCTGCGATTGGCTGGCAACCAGTTCAGGGTGTACCCCGCCTCCTGCCCGATGATAGCTGGGATAGGCTCCAGCACGCCCGCAACCCTAGTGAGGAGAAGTGGCTCAGAAAATGGATGGATATATATACACACACGTTTTTATTCTAAATTTGTAGAATGGATTTCACATTTACATTAGGATTAAATTGCAGACCTTTGCACACTGCCTGGGGGGACGTAAATGTTTGATCCCTGACGGAGTTCTCCAAGTCATATTAATATTGCAGCGCATCCCTCGATCTTGCGCTTGTCAGACTTCACCTTCCCTGACGCTTCTCTTAATTCAGTCTGTCTTTTTTTATCCCAGCGTGTCCTCTTCTCCTTCTCCTCTGTGAGGTTGTTAGAACATGCACTCATTAATAACCTACACTCTCACAGTCTTTGCAGGTGATGCGTGACTCCCTTTGCCTGTGTGGGTAGGCATGGGGGTGGGGTGCATAAAGGGTGTGTGTGTGTGTGCGTGCGTGGGTGTGAGATAGTCAAAGGCAGAGCTTCTCAACAAGGTCAAACGCAAGGACGTGTCAGCTAAACCACTTCACTCGTTTTGACATTTTGTATTTTCAATTCTATTTTTATTAGTTTTCAGAGCGGGTTTGCTCGCTTGTAATATATTATGTATGTACTGCGGGCCCAAATGATTCATTGGCTGATTTGAGCCCTTTAAAAAAATAATCATAGTAAGTCAGAGTTTTGCCGATGAAACATCGATAAATTCTTAATTTCTCACGAAACAGTAAACGCTGTCAAGTGTCCCGCAGAATGATGTCGTTGCACGATTTGTCCACGAGAGGGAGCTGTGACTCCGGTTTTCCTGAAACGATGACGCGGTTGTCCCATTCCTCGCATAACCGTGCGTGAACACCGTCAGCTTTTACAACAATGGTAGATTGCCATGTTACGTTCGTGTTGCCGAAGCTCCCTGGGCATGATAATATTGCTTTTACAGCCAAATCTTTTGATCCTCTACTTCCACCATCAGCAACTAGTGGAGACGGGGAACAGTATTTCCCACGTTTAACAGTAAAACAGGAGGGCAACGAAACAGGTAAAAGTGGTTTATGTTGGGTTAATTGAGTTTCGGGTTGCGGTAATTTCCCTTTTCCGTATACAACATTTAAAAAGCTGCCGTTGAACATTTGTGCAAGAAATGGGGCAGAAGAAAACAACAGAGCGGAAGCCATCTCGCACACAAGCGTGGTGAATACGTTATCAGCAGCGCGTCAGTCTGAGTACACCACGCGGGAAGCGCGGGGCGCTCCTTATGAATATTACACACACTTCTCTCTCTGTCTCTTCTTGTGTGCGTGTTAAAAGCTTTCCCGTCTACATGACATCAACTGCTCCACAACTGCCAAAGTGTGCCAAACATATTTTAGAATCACACACAGCTGCCGTATAAGAGATGGGACGAACGTGCGCGTGTGTGTGCGTCATTGTTGCGTATCCGTAAATGTGTCGCACTCCATCCGCTGAGGCGCATGTCATTATCACGTACTGTAAGTGCAAAAAGAATATGAGATCTACATTAAAAATATATTCATTCATGCAAATTAAGTTATAGTATACAGTTGCAAGAAAAAGTACAGTGCATCCGGAAACCTTTCACAACGGTTCACTTTTTCCTCCACTTTCTGTCATGTTACAAAAATGGGTTAAGTTTTTCCCACACAACGTCCTGTTAAAAGTTTTGTTTTTGTTTTTTCTCAAAAGCTTTGACGCAGTTCTCCAATCAGCATCACCATTTGCACTACATCAGGTGCATTTCTCAAAACATTTAGCGCAAACTGCAAAACCTGGTGACTTCCACTTCTTCCATTTATGGATGATTCACATATAGTAGTCTTTACGGGATGGTGTGTGTAGAATTTTGAGGGGGGAAAAAAATAGAATACAATTTTGGAATAATGCTGAAATATAACAAATTGTAGAAAGCACAAAGAACCCTCTAGAATGACTTGGCTGAAATTGATCTGATCTTTGTCTAAATTACAACAATTTTTTAAACTAACTAACATGCTTTCCTGTGTTATTTGTATTTATTTTTATTTTTTTTACTGAGCACAACATGTAAACGTCACAGTGCAGGGTGGAAAAAGTGTCTTCTTGATAATAGAAAACTCAAAACTGATTTTTTTTTTTGTTATAGGGCAGGGCAGCTTTAACCCACACCCCCAACCTCGTCACATTGATTGGACTCTAGGTTGGCTGACTCGCGACTCTGATTATCTCTTACCTTGTCATTACGTTCAGGGGTTCACATACAGTACAAAGTCGCGAAAGTAGTCACTAATAGCAACAACCAAAAAGTCAGCTACGACTTAATGTGAAGTGACTTGCCTCCTAAGCAATAATCTTTGACATGGGAGCAGATTATTTCCCAAGGTAGTTTTCTTTTATTAAAAAAAATAAAAAATAAAAAATGTAATTCCAAATGGCATACAACTTCCTTTGTAGCTTTCATTAGATTTCCTTTTTTAAAGGGAAAGAAGACAAGAAGTGACCTAGCTTTGACATTTTCCAATTTAAAAGTCGCCCTGCCGTCACGACACATTCGGGTTGTTATTAGTCACAAAAGTGACAGCACCTCGAGCCATAAGCACCGCGTGCTCCCCAAACATCTGTTCACAAAACCGATATTTACTCCATCTAGTTCACAATCATTATGACTGTAAGTACGGCTCTCCTGTTAAGCACCTTTCAGCAAAATGGAAGCAACTGATAATGTCCTTGAAGGACATCAGTCATCATGGCAATGCCTATACGCATTTTCTATACAATACAGAGCACAGTATTTCCCCCCCCCCCCCTCCTTTTTTTTTTTTTTTAAAGCCGTTTTAATGACACTGTGGTGGAACCCAGACACTCTCTAAAGAGTCACTTCACAGATTAGTTACTAGGTTACTAGGGCAGGGAATCTTATTCCTACCAGTGGCCATTGGAGTTTGCATAAAGTTCTCCAAGGGCCACAAAATGTATGATTTATAATGGCCTAATTGCTTAGACTTATAGACTCAGCTGCCATACTGTGTTATCTATAAAATGTCAAAACACTGCTAGTAAATTGAAAGTGGAAAATTTTGAATTGTGTGAAACATGCTCACGCCCTCAGTTTTGGCATGAAAATATTGATTGATTGATTTTTCCAAAGTGGGGGAAAACATTTTTTGAACGTGAAACATAGGAATTTGAAATTGTTAAAAAAGAATGACAGTGAAAGCACTGTCACTGAGAAAAAAAAGATGGACATAAAGGGGAATGTAAAGACTGATATTTCAAAATTCATCTAAAAAATACTGTATTTTTTTTTTGTCAGCAAACCACCTCAATATTTAACATTGTTGGATTAATATCTTATTTAGATATATGTACGGGTAGTATCAGTATCACTGTAATCACCCCGCAGTTGCAAGCACGACACAGACAAGCCTGTAAAAAGGAAATCTTTTAATCGGTGGCTTGATGATTCACGGTTGCAGTCATAAGAATCAGCGCCAGAATGACTACGCGTACACAAAAGAGCCTGAGACAGACTGCTGATTTAAACAAAGTCTCAATCCCGCGCTTCGAAAACATCAAAATAAACAATATTAATTAAAAAAAAAAAAAAAAAAAACAAGATCGCAACATTCGGGTTGTTTTGCCGTCACAATGTAAACTCTTGTTAAGACATCGTTCGGGAATCATTTCAGTGAAATTCATTTGGGATCTTTTCGAAAGGAGAGTTTGGCTTCAGGTTGAACAATTGTACAGTGGTGCCTTGAGCTAGAGACTCGTCGTTCCAACGATTTTATAGATGTATATATATATATATATATATATATATATTTTTTGCAAAAAATCTTGAGACACGAGCGCTGTATGGTGGCAGTGAACTCAACTCGCTTCACAACAAGCAGCAGACAGAAAAAATTCTTCAAAAAAGAGACTTCAAGGCTTCTGCCAGCCATTCCCAATTGAAGTTTATAACCCTTTAAGTTTATTTTATAACCCTCTAAGCGGCGAATATTTGAAAACAATCGGTGCAGCAACACATGTAGACAGCCAACACAACAATACTCACGGGTATATAGTCTTTATCATCTGCGGAAATACAACTAATTTTACTGCAGTAGTTGTGAAAGTCTTCTTCGTTTGCGTCTGCATGACTGTATTATACTGCCCCCTGGTGGCCGAGTCGCACACACCAGAAGGAGCTGCAATGAATGATGATGCACAAAAGGTTTCATTGTTGACATTGTATTTAATGACGTTATTAATATATGTTTGTACGCAGTACAATATTACTAGTGCTGTTTTCGTGATTTAAAAAACAAAACAAAAATCTTTTGTGGGGAGGCTGGAACAGATTAATAGCATGTCCATTCATTTCAATTGGGAAATATGATTTTAGATTTGTTATCTGAAGGCACCACTGTATATTTAGCACAAAAAAAAAAATCTGTCATGGGACCCAAACGTGAAAACAAAACAAAAAAACAAAAAAATGTGCTCCGCAAAAAAAAAACAGCCTATCCACTCTGGATGTATCCCTTTTGATTGATAACAACAGTTTGAGGGAAGCGCCCTCAATCATTCAGTGTCACGACCGCTCATCAATCGTACATTCGCTTCTCCCTTTCGCCCTTATTGGTTGTCCCGCCTCAACGCTTTTTTGACGCCAGGGTTGGGTTTTGACAGCTTGTATTGGACGCAATACAAATCTTCTCATTAGGTTTTAGTCATAAAGATGCAAATGATGGATGATTACATCATGGCTCCTCAACATTTTTTATTTTCACGCCTCTTCTGGTTAAAGTTGGTATGGTACAACACTAAAAAAGAAAAAAATTATAATGAAACATTGACTTAATATTTGGATGTAAACCTGTTCAATGCAATTATTTTGTCTGTTGCACAAGACAAATTAAATAAAAATATTAAAACATTCTCAGGTCAATAAAGTCACCCAGTTGGTATTTTGAAGTTGAACACAAAAAATATACAATATTGATATATTTTGTTATTTTTTTTCAGGACAAGCAGTTCAACACAATTGTATTTTGTCAGTTTAACACCAAAATACAGTTTAGATATTTTTTTGTCGAACAAGCCGACACAATTGTATTTTGGTGTTAAAATACAAAATTCTGCATTATTTTTTAACTATTTTTTGTGTCATGTGAAAACACACAAATATATTTTCTAGTTGAACCCAAAAATATTCGACACTTTCCCCCGTTTAACAATTTAAACAAGTATTTTGAGTTTATACAGCGCAACATAAATATTGACATTATGTATTTTTTGTGTTAATATTGAATATTGTTGTATGTCAACTGAACCCACACAATTGTATTTTGTAGTTAAAATCAAAAATATATATTTTAAAGATTAAATGTATTACAAAGTTGAACACAAAATAGTAAATAGTATATATTTGTTAGTATTTTTAATGACAGCCAGTTCAAAACATTAGTATATAGTCAGTTAAACACAAAATATTTTTCTTGTTTTCCTATATCAATATTTTTATCTAGCCACTTCCACACTATTGAATTTCATTGGCGAAACAAACAAACAAACAAACAAAAAAGTTGATTTTGTTTGAGTTAATATTTTGATTTCAACAACTCCTACACAACTACATTTAGTAGCTTGTTTAACGATATGTTTTTTTCTGGAAACATTTTGGGGGATGTTTAGTTTTAAAAAATATATAAAATTGTGTGGAACCACTTGACAAAAAATATTAAGTCAATGTTTAATTATTTTCAAAGCAGAATGCAATTATATAAATAAAACATTGTTGCCTGTTAATTGGCCAAAGCATTTGTCCAATGTTTCTTCATCAACAAAAAAAAGAAAAGAAAAAAACTTTGAGAAAACCATCTTGAAATGATCAAGTAGATAAAACAGCCAACAAACATTCATTACCATTAGAATTACAATTTTGCACCATCCCAACTTAACCAAATATGGCACTTGGTCACAAACATTTGAGTATATAGCTTATTTCCCAAATTTGGATTTTACAGCTATGAGGTCATTTGAAAATTTAAAAAAATAATAAAATTTGTTCTTTCACCCCAGTTCATCCAGTATTTTTTTATATATATAAAAAAAAATTTAAATAAATAAAAATGGCATTCTAATTTGATAAGGCTGTGAGTTTGCTTCCAACACCAGATTGCCATATTAAGAGGCGGAAGGGGTGGGGGGGGTGGGGGGGTGTAGTGGCGGGGAGAGAAGAAGAAGAAGAAAAAAAAAGTGCTAAAATAGTTCTAAATTTCTCAAAAATGCCATCAGAACCCAACCTGTCATTTTCTAAGAGTGAACATATGCAAACTGGGGGCCAGATTTACTAAATCAAGATATAAATAAGGATTATAGCAGGACAATCCCCTGACAGGGGGGTGGGAGGGGGCGATTGGTCGCTATAGCAGCAAGGTTGACCACCGCCACTGATTAAACAACACAAATATTATTAGTCATGAAAGTCGTCGCTCATTCAGTCAAGCACACTATTTACAAAGGCATACACATACGCCAGTAGAAAGCGTACTGTATATAGTATTTACACACACGCACACACGCACCAATCACGGTATGACGAGTCAAGAAAAATGACTTGAGAACTTCAGAATGTTAACTGGCAATCGTATTATGGAAACCAGGGTCGGTCGGAGAAGCTAGCGCGGTGATTCCCAACCACTGCGCCGTCCGAAATGATCCAATTTCACTTGATTGGCAGGAGGAAGGAGGAGCTAAGTTTAGCCTGGGTTGTTAGACGTTACGTCGAGTCTTCGGTGCACATGCGTGTTTTTGCTGGTGTATCTTTTTTTTTTTTAATTTTTTTTAAATCAAATCATCTATAAGACATTTACTTTTAATGGTAATGTTGAGTCAGAAAATTATCAGTGATTTTGGCTAATACATAGTTTGTGGTATAGTTACTATTTCAACTAGGTTAGAAGGTTAATATAGGCAATTATAAACCTTTCTTGGTGGGTGTCAACACCGCAAATAGCGAAAAACTGTAATTGACACCCCACCTCCATAAAAGCTTTCGAATTCCCGTGAGATGCCGCAAGATTCACTGGAGAAAATGACCTTCTCAAAACGTAAAAAAAAATATTCCTAAAATAAGTGGAAAAAAAAAAAATCTGCCAATGGAACTCAATAATCGACTTGATAAGATTCTTACAGTAGGATCTTGTATCAAAGTCCTTTTTGCCCTGCTGAAAATTTCTAAAGAAGTCAAAACTGTCTTAAAATAAGTACAGCAAGTGGTTTTCACTAGGAATAAAATAAAGTCACGAGGTCAAATTTAGCATTTTCGCAGCGACTAGCCTGTCTAACGGAAGGTCCGCCAGTCCGTCATAGTTTCTTGGCCTTCCGATGCCGCAAAATGGCGCCAAATCACTACCTTTCTATTAGACATGGCATCCATAGGCAATTGTAAACCTTTTTTTTGGGTATATGCATTTTGTTTAGCAAAAAAATGGAGGATAGGTCCACCCCCCAAAAAAAAAAATAAAATAAAAAAAAATATCCGCATATGTGGGGTAACACTGTATATACTTTTTATAACCAAACCCAGTATGTACAGTAGGTTGGGAATCACCGAGCTCGTGTAATATTCAATGAGGAGCGGCTTCCTTTCTTTTGGCAGATGACATCAGATTCGGACCTAACGCCCTCTGCGGGGGGTCCACAAATGGCCCCCACACCGCAGGTTCCCCGTCCCCGATGCGCAACACATGGAGGCACTGCCGCCTCTGCGCTTCAAAGCTGTTAAATAGCTAATGAACCACCCTTTTGGTCTGAAGGAGGAGAGATAGAAAGAAAACAAACAAAATATAAACGAAAATAAGAAAAACTGAAAAATGCCCCTCGCTAAATGAAGGGCAGCGGCCGCCATGGCGAGCGCCACTTCCCTCCCTCGTGTGCGGAGTTTGAGGCCTTCCCGACTGACGGGAGTGAGCCGTGCTAATTGGCTGTCAGACGTCTGCAGGTGAAACAGGAGAGAGGTCCCTCAACGCCGGCGCGAGGCGAAGCTTCGCTCCGGCGGGCAAGGACTAAAACTAAACAGAAACAACAACAACAAAAAAAGAAAGTACATATGGAAAGCCGTTTGAGCATTTATTCGATATCCTTGACTATTTGGCGCTCTAGTAGAACGACTGTCTTACTAGTATCATTGTTCAAACTAGTGCCTTCAACTGGGCTAAGGAGTGTTACATAGTGCAGCACAGTAGTTTACAACTTAGATTTGATTGCATACTAAGACCCAAAGTGGCATTAATAGTGGTAAAGTATATCCAATAAATGCTCAAACAGTTTTTCATAAATCTGATTGAGCATTTATTGAAGTGCGCCGAATTGTCTGCGAGTGTACTAGTATATGGACTTTAAGCTGGACATTGAGGATACGGAAAACAAAATGCTCAACCAGCTTTCCATAGTAAAGAAGGAATCTTCAGGCAGCCATGTTGGTCTCAGTGTTACTACAATTCTGCTTTAAAAAAAGCATCAACCCACACAGAAGACACAATGAGCTAAAATGGTCCGACAAGTGAGCGATGTGGGCTTTGGAGCACACAGTCCAGGAAATATTGCGGATCCATCGCCGTCTGATCCACGAATTCACACTTTTGAGGAAGAGACAAATGGATGTCAGAGTCTTTAAAAATATCAGTCGCTAATGATGGCGGGAGATACAGAGGAACTCAGCGGCGGGGTGATGGGCGAGCGCTAATAAATGGGCGAACCCCGAGCCAGACGGCCCCTGGTCGTCATAGTAACGGCGCAACCCGACTTTGTTTTTTTTTTCTCTCTTTTTTTTTTTTTTTTTTTTTTAAACCGTCACTTGAAATGCAAAAGCAGTCTCGGCAGCGGCGGATCGGTCGCTACCAGCGGTTGATGATCTGGTTCATGTAGTCCTCGGTGGGGAGCCGACCGCCGCCCGTCGCTGCCGCCTCCTCCGTCCGGCCGCCCTCTTCCTCGTCACCGTCGTCGTCCCGCTCGGGGCCCGGGGGGCAGCGGCGGGCCGAGGGCCACAGGCTGAGGCCCGGGCCCTGGTGGCTCTGCTGCATGTGGTTCTTGAGGCGCTGCAGCCGGCGCTCCTGCTGCCTGGTGTACTGGTAGCGCTGCTGGAAGAGGTCGCGGGCGTAGTCGTACAGCTCCATGTCCAGCTCGTTCAGCTCCTCAATGCGCTGCACCTGGACGGGGGTGATGGCAAATGTACAAAATAATACACTGATTCCTTTATATAGTGGTACCTGGACTTGTGCGTTTAATTCAAAGACTCAAATAGCACTCTTCAGTATTGTACTTCATAAAAACACAGTAATAACTACAGCTCAGACTTGCCTTCTAAATCCCCAATCGGTATTCGCATTGACTGTAACGACTGAATAGTGAATCACAATCGAATCGAATCGTTACTCCCTGTACTATTCCAAAATAAAATGATCTAATTTGATTATTTGAAATCTATCTATATAAGTCCTGGTGGAAATTTTTGGGGAGTCGCAGATTTGGTCTCAACACTAGAAAGACACATTTTGGCTGGTGCGAGGAAACGCTTCGGAAAAAGCTGTTGGCAAAACTTTAACCAGGATCCCTTCACAGCATCTTGGCCGTGGTCTGTTTTAAGACGGTCTCGGTGCTGTAAAATGCGAAAATTTGTTTGTGTGTGCATGTACGCTGTATCTATGAGGTTATTTTTTTTTTGGGGGTGTTTTATTTTGACAAATAGCTGACTTTTTTGACAAGGGGAAAAGTCATAGGGGCACACTGACTGCTTGTACCAACAACAAGATAATCAATTTAAGGTCAACAGTGCAGTTCACTTCAGAGTTGAGAGGGTCAGGCTTTGAAGATGGCTTTGTCTTGGGCCAAGGTGATACAACGTTCCGCAATCCATATATAGCAGGTCAGGAAACAGATTTCACCGATGTCTTAATCCGCGATTCACAGAGGGTAAAAACAGGGAAACTCAACTTGTAGCAGAACCCCCCCCCCCCCCCCCCCCCCCCCCCCCCCCCCCACACCCATGGGGACAGGAACAGGCAAACATGATAAAGCCAAACTCTCACTGGTTCCTTGTTGTAGTGTATTACATGTATAATGATCCGTCACACAGACACTTATTGCAACATCAACAAAGCCTGAAAGAGATTTACGCTGTGGCTAGTAGAATGTGATTGGCTGACAGATTAGCTGTCTGACATGGCAGACGTGACAGTTCTAAATTGCTTCTTAGAGTACAAACCGTGGTGTTGTCCAGATCCACCCCGGCGGCGCGGGTGCTGTTGTATTGCATGAAGGGCCGGATGAAGCGCAGCCTGAAGGTCCGCTCGAAGAGGAACTGGGTTTTCCTCTGGTACTCCGTCAGGCCAAAGAAGGCCATGTCTCGCAAATTCTTCTTGGCCGACTCCAGGAGGAGCTGGGCCCGCTTCTTCTCGGGCACTGTGGACATGTTGTAGCAGCCCACCAGACTCAAGTCGGCCAACATGCGCACCTGCGGGACAGGAAGTGACACAATGTGGTCAGTGAAGGTATTGTCTTTGCACCATTGAACTTTTGCACAGTGCATTTTAATTGAATCATTATTTAAGCAGTTTTTTCCCCCCGAAATGTAAGCAGTAAAGTTCAACTGTGCATAATGTTACAGTAGCTTACAGTAATATTAAAAAATCATTTTTACGTATAAAACATCTGCCTCATTGTTGATGAACAAGCCAACGATGCTACTGTATTTTTATGGATTTTTTAAATTTATTTTTTAAGTGTAGCTCTATAAATATAGCTGTATTGAGTTGTAAGTTTATTCCTTGCAAGAAAAGAGGAGCGCTTGGGCAGAGCAGGTGCAGGGAATGAACATTGACTCGCCTCGTGTTCACAAACAATTGTTATTACTTGGAACAGGCCGTGCACAATACCCTTGGGTAACGAGCCACATGTTGCTTCACCACACGCAAGTTAAACCAGTCGGTACACCAACAAAATTTAATGACAGCCAAATATGCAAAAATGCTCAAAATATAAAAAAAAAAAAAAAATCTAAAATGGACTAAAACTACATTAATATTAGGAAAACAAATAAAAATGTTCAATTTATTAAAAAAAAGGAGGAATATACAGTATTATGCAAAAAGGTTTTTGAAAAAAAGATTTTAAAAAACATTACAAAATATAGACATACAATAATAACAGAAATACAAGAATATTACAAAAATACACAAAAGAAATATCCAAAAAGCAAACAAAAAATATTAGACAATACAAAATACATTGGAGGACAAATCCCAAAATATTTCCCCCGGCCCCCCTCAAAAACAACAACAACAAAAAATATTACAACCTATACAAAAGCACTGCATTAGATAAAAATACGAGAAATATTAACTGTCATTCTCCTCTTCTTCTACGGTTTGTGTCTTCATGTTTCCTGATTGTTTGCCGTTGCGGCACACATTAATTGGGAAAAGCCGAAGATTAATACTACTCTCAGAGCCCCGCTAAATACGATGATTCAAAAGTGAAACGGCAATACCGACCGTCTGTAATGTTTTCACGGTTTATCCATAAACCGTGAATGTACCCTGTGGCTGACCACTCAAATGTTTTGAAGATAATGCATTCAACACACACACACACACACACCATAATGCAATTGTAAGATTTGGACAGCGATCACGCCGGCGTGCTTTGAGGAAGTGTTGTGTTACATTTGGGGCGAGGCCGCTGCATACTGGTGTGTTCTCACCGAATGCACCTGCTGGGCCAACAGGATGCTTCAGTAGGCAAGCACGCAACTGTGTGTGTCTGTGTGTTTATGTCACTCGCATTTCCAACTCACAGGACCTCCAAGTAATAACAACACTCAAGCTCAGATGAGATGAGCTTGCCAACACAGTTTTATGTGGGGGCGTTGAGTGAGACAGAAACTGGAAAAGGAAAGGTGGAAGGAAGGAAAGACAGAAAGAAGGAGCGATGGAAGGTAGAAGGGAGAGAGACTGGAAGGATGGAAAGAAGGAAATTAGGGTGTATGAAAGGATGTGAAAGAAGGCTGGAAGGAAGGTAGAAAGGAAGAATGAAGAAAGAATAGATGGAATGAAGGAAGAATTAATTAAGGATGTATGAAAGGAAGGAAGGAAATTTGGAAAGAAGGAAGGAATGATGGAAGGTAGGAGGGAGTGAGAATGGAAGGAAGGAAGTAAGGAAAGTAGTGCGAATGAAAAGACTGAATGAAGGATGGAAGGAAGGTGAAGGAAATAAGGAAGAAAAGAAGGAAATGAGGAAGGCTGCAGGAAATTAGGATTGTATTAAAAGGAGGAAGGAGAAGAAAAGAAAGAAGGGCAGAAGGATGCAAGGAAGGGGAAGAACCTCAGCTTTACCTGTCTGTTGTTGGCGAGGTTGTAGGGACAGTCCATGAACTGCTGCAGGGTGCACCCGGACCAGTCGGAACCCTCGTAGCAGGAGGGCAGCTCCTCGGGCGTGGGCGTGCGCCCGTCGCACATGTGCAGCGAGGTCTTCCACGTGGCCCCCCGCTGCACGTGGCGCCACTCGCTCAGGTAACGCGACACCGGGTCCCTCAGAAGCGTGATGTAATAGAACTTCCTGCTGGAGGAAACGCACACAAGACGAGACGGCGAGGTGAGCAAATTGCCTGGGACGAGAAAAAAAAAAGATTCTTCATTAAGCTAACGGAGGCATTTAAGAGAGAGTAAAAACAAGAGGATGGGAGGGCGACCGAGAGGTGACATGATAAGAAGACCGCGTGTAGTTCTGCTCCTGGCCGAGTGGCGGCAGTGTTTACCGCATAACAAGACATGGGGACCGCCCGCTTCTGCGCGAGGGGAACATAAAATATGATTTATATACAAACAAAAGAAAGAGGAGGCTGGATGATGATGCATCCAAGAAATGTGAGCAGCAGACAGGAAAACAACATTCGGCAGGAAGTGCGTCCGGTCAGTCTTCAGGTCACTTTTGCGGCAAACCCAAAAAGAAGAAGAAAAAAAAAAGAAATAAAAATGCTGGCACAAGCACATTTTGCTCTGGTAGCGAAAGCATTGGGGCTGCCCCACAAAGAGATGACTCATGCTGCATCCCACATTTACCCTTCTTTTAGGCTCTGTGTGTTTATGCAGTTTTTTTTGGGTTTTTTTTGCTTGCGTGTGTGATTTGTGTTTGTGTGTGTTTATGCCGTATTTTTTTTTTTTTTTTTGCTTGCGTGTGTGATTTGTGTTTGTGTGTGTTAGTGACTGTGTTTTGTTTTGGTGTTTGCTCATTGTTGGCACGTGCGCTCGTGTGTTTTTGTGTGCATTTGTGTGCATTTGTGTTGTTTTCTTGTGGTGTGCGTGTTTGTGTGCAAGTTTTAGTGTTTTGCTTCTGTGTGGTCATGTGTTTTTGTTTTGTGCCTGAGTCTTTGTGTGTTGTAGTGTTTTACTCTTTTTTTGTTTCAATAAAGTAAATCTACTGATAGATTCCGACCTGACTTTCAGTAGTCATATAAAATCAATCATTCATCCTTCAAACATCCTTATACCAGCTGAAGAACATATCCAGAGTGAAGGCTTACATGTGTCAAGCAGACCAGGAGAAGCTCATCCATGCTTTTATCGCAAGTAGACTGGACTATTGTAATGGTCTTCTGACTGGACACCTGCCCAAAAGAGCATTAAACAGCTGCAGCTCAGCTTTTGTTTTGTTTTTTTGTTTTGTCTGAGTGTGTTGTTTTTTCTGTGAGTTTTTGCCTACATTCGTAGTTTTTCTTTTGTCCGAATGTGAGCTGTTTTGCTTTTTGAGCTTTTCTTCGTGTAATTTGTGCGTGTTTTCCTTTGTGTGTTTTGTTTGTGTTTTTAGTGTGGAAATGGAGCACATCATACGCCTCCAGAAAGGACCCTCCCACCAGATCGGATACCTTTCCATGCCTTCAAATTCCACCTAATTACTCCAGTGTTATCAGTCAACACGTTCTCATTAACCACATGCGCACACACACACAACCAGAATGCGTGTGTCTGAGTGCCTGTAAGTGATGGTATGGATTCATCCTTAAACACATACACATGCGCTCTCCTGCATCATGCCAGAGGAGAGAAAGACAATTTGTTGTGCTGACGTGCACGTACTACTAAAAGTGGTGTCGCCGAACAACCGGGGATCATGTTTTATAAAAGCTTGTTTTTAAATCACAATCTCTGTTGTAAAATCAATATAGTGGTGCCTTGAGGTACGTCTTAAAAAGAATGGAAATGCCAGAGATCCGTTCGAGCCCCCACCAATACAAACAACATTTTTTTTTTACTGTTATTTCCTTCTTTTTAAAAAAAAAAAGACAAACAGCACTAATATACTACATCATAAACACATGTAGTAAAGATATAATTAATAGAACGTAAAGAATTGAACAACTTTTGCCACATTTGTGCTTCAATTCAATGGACATTGTGCAGCTCCTTCTGGTGTGCGTGCCTTGGCCACCTGGGGGCAGTACAACGCAGACATTGAGACACACACAAAGAAGAGTTTCGCAACTGACACAAGAGCATTATAACAGCGCAACACCGATGCTATCTGCGAGCCCGTCGACGTCGTTTTTCCTTGTTTGTTAGCATTACGCTAAATTGACTTAGCTAAAGCAAAGCTACTGTATGTAGTGGGCTATTCATCTATCTATCCTGTCCATCAGTCAAGCCTTGGTTTGATCCCAGACGACAAAACAAGCACAACCCAAATGCATCCCTCCTAGTCTTAAAAAAAAAAAAAAAAAAAGAGGGGGATCACTGACTCTAATGGGTAATCCCTAAATCCGGTGGCAGCTGGGAGATCCTGGCCAAGTCGCCGAACGCACCCTGGATCCCAGGATGGCGCAAGAGGGGGAAGATCAAAACTCTCAATCCCATCAATCTTGTCCTCCCATCTAATGACGGAAAACAAAAAAGCGTGGAGGGGAGGGAGGCACGATCAAAACGGGAGCAGGGTGCATTGCAGAGATTCCTGTGATGACATTTTCATCATTACTAACACTCCCCAGAGTGCACTGCATGCGTGTGTGTGTGTGTGTGTGTTTGTGGAACTATGGCTATTAAATCAGCGATGACATTTCCTTCCCTTCCTCGGCTTGCGTACCCCTGCAGGAACTCGGCACAGTTTAGCAAAGAGGAGGAGGAAGGTTAGCAGGCGATCGGGCGGGGGGGGGGGGGGGATAAAAAAGAAAAAAGAGGGAAAGAGGCAGCTAATGTGAGGTTGGACGGATGCGAATTTCAATTAGTTTTTTTGTAATACTGTGAAAGCAGCGAAGGCCCTGAGCCCAAGTGATTCATCAAAGTTATGGCTGCGGCTATAATGAAGGCAGGAGCATATTAGCGGGCACAAATAAATAAAACACACACACACTAAACTCTGCTGGGTCTCACTTGTTCACACACACTTTCTCTCAGCGGCTGGCTGACGTCAGACGTCTTCGTAAGCATGTGGCACACGCCTGCAGGTGATGAGGCTCATTATGCACAATAAACACATTAGCTCGTCTCCAGATGACATCAGACGCGTTGTCGCCGTTTGGGTGCGTCAACGAGCAGCTGGTTAACGCTCTTATGCACTGTACACTCACGAGACGCAACATTTGATACGCCAGTGAGTCCAAGTGGGATGTTTCCGGATTACGAGCTGCCTCGAATGCTGCATTTACTCTATTATATACAAAATAAAGTAGAAACAGCTGTAACCCACAATAATAATAATAAAAAGAATACATAGGATAATGCGGCTAAGTGCTCATTTACTTTTTGTGCGTCATTCATCTAACAATTTGTTTTTTGGAATACCGATTTGTCAACCGAAATAAAGCGCTTTTGTGTGTATTTTTTTTTTATTTATTTTTTTTGCTGGCAGGAGCGTGTGCGTGCATGTGCGATGTGTCAAGTAAATCAGCCGGCACTTTACAGTATCGATTCATCTTTTCTTTTCTTTTCTTTTTTCCCTTTCCACAGCGCTCGCTCGGCACAGCGTGCTGATAATAAAGTGGGTGTTTGGCACAGACGAGTGCGATGCGGCTGTTGTCTGAGCCACTACGACTCCAGCCCACTTATTTCTTGTCCCGTCTTTTTTTTTTGTTTGTTTTTGTGTTTTGTTTGCCGCGACTGAACAGAATCTAACCTGCGTGCGTGGGCTTGAATCGTACTAGCTGAGAGTCAGACTGATGATAATAACAATATCACATACATTTTGTATTTGCCTGTATTTGAATTATTGTAATTAAGCAACCCGAATTAGATGCTTGAACATGCACGTTAAGACACAGCGACATTTGCTGGAGAAACAATACCGGTGGCTTATTTGAGGGAGGCATTCCTGAACGGAGCTGTCCTTGTTGGGCTGACGTCGCCGCACATTAAATGATTTTAATTAAGCAACCTGCATCTGCTAAATGAATGCGCACTTTCAGACACGGTGATTTTTTTTTTTTGTCTGCAAATTAATCCGGTGGCTTATTTGAGGGAGGTATTCGTTTTTCCAGAGTGTTGAACGCAACTGTCCTTGTTGGGCTGACGTCGCCGCACATTTAAGGATCTCAATGAAGCAAACCGCATCGGCTGCCTGAACGCATACTTTTGGACAAGGGGTGTTTTTAACAGCGAATAGATCCTAGTGGCTTATTTGAGGGAGGCATTTATTTTTCCTAGAGTCTTTAAAGAGATTGTCTGTTACACTGACATCCCCGCGCAGTTAATGATCGCAATGAAGCAACCTGCAACAGCTGCCTAAATGGCTACTTTGGGACAAGGCGAGTTTTCTCGGCAAATAAATCACGGGTGGCTTATTTGAGGAAGGAATTTATTTTGTAATTTTTTTTTCCTGGCCACTATTTTGAATAAATACACTTTGCATGTGGCTATGTCAGAAGTGCTATCAAGCGAAATCACACTCGAAGAGGAGGCTTTCCTGAGAATCACAAATGATTACTTCAAAAACCTCAAACCCTCTTTAACCTCTCTCCTCTTGTGGCTTTAAGTCTCTCTTAATCACACCCTCCCTCCACCACTAGAGTAACTCAGAGTGAGTGAGTGTGTGTGTATGGCTAGATTACCACGCACTTGCCCTTCCAGGCATTGGGTTGTGTTCAAATCCTGTTGTGATACCAGGACCCAAAGTGCGTGCTGCAAATTGAGGGATGGCCCGCCGAGTGCCTTGGCTCAATAAACGTTGGGAAATAGTGCATTACGACAATTTTTCCACTCTTGTGATGGTTAATAAAAAAACTTGTCTGCACAGTGAATAAAGCTTTTATGAGGGTGACAGTTTGAGCCTGGAAAATAATTAACGTTATATTATTTCTTGCGGGAAATAATTAACACGACCTCTAAAGGAGAGTGCAGAACACCTGCGGGTCTGCACAGATCACCGGCAGACAAAAGTGGCATTTTGTTTGGGAGTCGTGTTTCAATTTAAGCGTCCGGCCAGTAGAGTGATGTTACGGCTGCGCATACCAGACACGCAAACAACACGGTGACGCCGGCCGGCGAAGCCAGCATTTATTAATAGTCCGCGGATGTTTGTTGAAACCATAACTGCTTGTCTAAAATCGGTGGCCAAGAGCGACAAACGATCTACCTCACTGGCCGCAACATTAGGTACATGTACACGCAATCTCGAGCGGTTTCAGAAATTCTGAGAACTTTTTTTGATGGACACTGCCTTCAAGCGGGAAAATAACAGTTCTCACTATGCAGTGGACTTCTTCACCACAGCAATAAACATGAATGAATACCTTTCTGACAGCGTCATTTAAAAGCATTACCTCCACCAAGTATATTTTGTTTGTTTGCCGTATGAGAAAAAATATTACTACTACTACTACCACCAATTCCCACAAAACTTTCTAGAGGCTATGCATATGGGTCCAGGAATAACCCATGAAATTTGCGTGTGGCAGTAGATAAAGGTGCGTATTGAGTAATTCATTTGCTTTTGTGCCGTATACAGTCCACTTGCATCGAGGCCAAGAGGGGCAGCGACTCACCGGATGGAGCTGTAAGTTAGTTATCAAACGATAAACGACGAGGGGAAAAAAAACGACGAGGAAAAAAAAAAACCCAAACAAACTAACATTTGGTGCTGAATGATGAAAGTATTACTTTTTTTTATCATTACAGTCAACTCGCATCGCGGCCAAGAGAGGCGGCGATCCACCAGATCCGGCAGATGAAGGTGTTAATCAGCTTGTGAATAAAATACGGTCGATTTTCACAAACATTTTGTAAAGGGTGGGCACATGGACCAAGGAAAAACTTACAAAAATTTGGTACTCACTGAGGATATATTTTATTTTCTTCTCACAGTTACAGTCTGCTTGCATCAGGGCCGACTGGGGGCAGCGACCCACCAGAGGCAGCTGTTAGTCACCTAGCTAATAAATTTCAATTTTCATAAAACTTTACTAAGGGTGCCACATGGAGCAAGTAATAAGCCACAGAATTTTGGGGCAGTTCCGGATAAATGTGCAAATCTGGGATATTTCGCCCACTTTTCGCAGTTACAGTCCACTTGCAGCGAGGCCAAATGAAGGCAATGGTAGCGGTAAAGAAAAGCTTGCTGTGTGAGACAGTTGGCATTCAATTTGCAATGAGCATTACCGCCACCTACAGGACTGGGGTGGAACAAATGAGTCGGATGGGCGTACAGTGAATCTTGGCAATTCTTCGGGAATAGGGACAGATCCTTGCCATCAAGAGGTAAAATCCAACAATAATTGACGCCCCCCTAAAAGTGGTTTGTATTTCCATATAGATGCCACCAGGTGACAGAAAATCACTTAAAATGGAAAGTGGTATTCTGTTTGGATTGTGTATTTTCTGTGGCCTATAGTAACAACACAGACAAAGACTAATCAGCAAAGCATCAAGGCAACACATCTAGCATGTACACAGTCATGGACCCATGTTACATAAATGACTGTATT
The DNA here is from genome assembly GCF_024500385.1 of Phyllopteryx taeniolatus. Taxonomy (NCBI): domain Eukaryota; kingdom Metazoa; phylum Chordata; class Actinopteri; order Syngnathiformes; family Syngnathidae; genus Phyllopteryx; species Phyllopteryx taeniolatus. Next base: position 7,834,919 of record NC_084514.1, on the reverse strand, counting down.
CAGTTGTTCAATTATTCAACATTAACAAATCACCTTCACATGGCGCTCATCAATCGTTTTAGTATTTTGTCTTTGTAAAGGCAATAATATTATTATCAATAATAAAATGAAATATGAAATGTGAAAATTATGTAGCACTTTTCAGGATAGATAGGTGATTTTACACAACACGAAAAACAGTATAAACGTGGTTGAGCGTGAAGTGTGGGAGCCGGGGATGAAAATGGCAGCGCCACAACCGAAGCCGGAAAGGAGCCAGCGCTGAAGGTGGACGACGACCGCCACAGAATGGTTGGGAGAAATTTGAGCGGGTTCCATCTGAGCGTGGCAGATGACGGAGGCAGAAGTCCCAGCCAGCAACAATTTTACCGAACAGAGACAGGTGCAAACCAGCTCGGGCGGATTCTACCTTTGGCCACAGTACGACGTCGATCCTCGTTAAAACAAACCATTAAAACTAAAAAGAAAACTTTTTTTTTTTTTTTTTAAGCTGGCGTACTCTCCTTCCCGAATAACGTGTCCAGTTAACATATGGATGAGTGCTATTTACCTTCAGGTGGCTATTTAGATGCAATGAAAAACCATGGAGCGCATTTAACTCTCAAATAGTTTTAGGGTGTTATACATTTTAAAATGTGACACAGATGGGAGAATGTGACCGAGGCAGTCTGTGCGATTGGTAGCATGTTTCCAGATAGCAGAATGTGCCAACCCTCAATTACCCGCGTTACAGCTACAATTATAAATGGCTTCAAATCCGGGGTACCAGGAACCACTTCTAAAGGGTTCGGTGGGCATTCCCGTTTGTTTGTTAAGCCGAGGGATTTGTTGCACTTATTGATTCTCAGCGGGGACCATAGCCAAACTATCGCTCCACCTTCCAAGAACAAGCTCATTCTCACTCACTAAAAAAAAAAACGTAGTCAAGTGCCAAAGCTCTCTAAAACAACGGCAAAGTCTGCACGCAAAAACATGGCGGACATACCGTGCTGGAAATGGCATCCTTTCAAGAGCGGTTAAGCGGGTTAAAAGTCACATTTCCATTCAATATTACAATACAACGTAAGAGGACCATTTTTTTTTCTGTCTCTCACACAACTTTACAACTTTTTTTCCTTGAGATTCTTGCAAGATTTTGAATCTACAGGTATTTTGTGAAATTAAATACTATTTTACATAATTTCACCCCCCCCCCCCCCCCCTTCGCTTTGCTTCACATAATAGTTCTAGTACTTTATTCTAGCAAAATTGCTTGTTGTAATTTTCCGACTTTCGCCTGTTAAAAATACGTCATCTTTTTTTAATAACAACTTTTTCCCCCCCACTCCCACGCCCGTGTCAATCAAAACTGGGCATTTGCATATGTGCACAGGCAGTAATTCATACTCGGGCACCCTCTTGTGATGAAAACGACATTAAGTGGCCCCTTACATACAGTATGCGTGGAAACTGAAAATCTAAGTGCGCTGCTCACCTGGGAGCCAATTGCCTTGAGGAGTCCAAAATGCAGCTGCCAGGGTCGCGGGAAACATCTCCTCCATAAGGTCGCGAGTCTTGGCGAGGGAGGCTAACGAGGACGTCGTTTCACGCATTGGAGGACGCGGTCACGGTTGCGGTGGGCTAGAAAACACTCGGCAGTCGGCCGCTGTTTCAAAACCACAGAGTAATATGATGTTTTAGCAAATTACGTCGCCACAAAACTGATTGAAAAGGGAAAGGAATCCCTTGCTAAATTGCAAAACGCCACACTCTTTTTATGGGTATTGTTGTAAAATGAGTTTGAAACAATATTAAAGTGTAGTATTAAAATGAAGTGCATATTTGAGGTTTAAACTCTTAATATAGGCAATAATACAACTTTTTTTAGGTACAATTAAGATTTATTCCATTTTATTTTTTTTATTTAACACGAGCCTTGGCTGGCAACCGGTTCAGGGTGTGCCCCGCCTCCTGCCCGATGACAGCTGGGATAGGCTCCAGCATGCCCGCGACCCTAGTGAGGAGAAGCGGCTCAGAAAATGGTGGGCTGGATGGAGCCTTGCCCTGTGCACACAGCATCTGTTTAGGTGTTCAAGTGTCGCGTTTTTTATTTTTTTGGACGGGAAAGCCCACCGACTGCTGTGCCACTCCCTCGGCTTCCCGGGGAATGGCCTTGTGGAATGTGTTGGCTGGAAGTGCAGATGATATCAGCCCTGTGTGTACGCGTGTGCGTACGTGTGTTTAAAATAAAAATAAAAAAAAGGGGAGCGCAGCAACACGTCTGGACTTGATTGTGAATGGTGGCTCAACCGACACGTAGACTTGTCTCTTTGGTTTTTTTCTTTTTGAAAATGCGTCATCGCCTTGTGATCGATGTGCACGCACCCAAAAAGTTAAAGTCCCTGTAAAGTGGAAATAAATACAAATTTTAAGTTGGACATACCACAGAGAAGAGTGTTGTTAACAAACCTCCCAAATTTGAATCATTTAAAAAATAAATAAATACAATTTGCCAAGTATGCTGTATAAAATGATGCTTTAATATCGGGGAAAAACCGATACCACTAGAGAGGGTCTGCATAGTACTAGCGGTAAATGAATGTATTTTAGGGGTTCTGAACACAACCCTCCAAAAATCCGACCCCAGCACCAGTTTCATCCATCGACACAAAATTGAAAAGGTCTCAAGGGCCCACGCCCAAAATTGAACGGGAACTCGGCCATTTTGATTTGAAGCAGCCATTTTGAGAGAATTCCAGAGCTTGTACTTAGACGAACTACTAATTAGCCCAAGTGAGGCCCAATCAGAAGCGGGTTTACTCGACAATGCCATGCTACATTGCCAAACTTTTTCTGCCTACACTGTCTATTGTGGGTCAAAATTTTATCATCAGATTGAAGATTGAAGATTCGCCACGAAGAATAGGGGCGCGAGGGCCCCTATTTCGCTGCTGGGATATTGAAACTATATTTCTATAGTTTTAAGAAATCGTTGAAATTGTAAAAGCCCTAATTCAATACGACGTTCGTGCCAATGATGAGTGTAAAGTATGGAAACCTCCGACCATGAAAACAGCAAAATAAGTCGTCGAGTGATAACTTTACTGTACATGAATACAGTATAGGAGTAAACAACTCTCAGCAACAGACCACCAGAGTCTGCTGTCCAATAATGAGGCACAGAGACGGACAGAAATAGACACCTCGGCCTCAGACAAGCTCCGAGGTCATCTTTTCTTCCTCTCTCCGCCTCCGAGTCGATCGATGGCAGCCTCCAGGCTCAGACAACTCGCCCGCTTCAGATTTCTTTTATTATTTTCCTCTTAAACACACAGACGAGTGTGGAAAAAGAAAGCGGACACAAAAAGAAAGGCCGAGGGCAATGTGAAGCTTTGGCGGTACAGATGTTCGCATTTTCTATCCAGTCGAAAAATCCCCAAGACAAAAATCAGCGGAACCTTTAAAGGCAAATGCCTCTGGGGGAGGTGCAAGTTGGAATTCAACCAGAATGTTAGGTTCAAATATACGCCAATAAAGTCACACCAAAATCAAATCGCCTTTACGCTTGACGATGTAGTGATTAAGACTTGATGAACAGTCAGACCCTAAAATGGCCGCTTCAAACCAAACTGCCTACTTCCTGTGTATTTCCAGATATGGTTTCTTGGGACTGTTTTGTGGGTCTGCTCATGATATACTGTACATACCTACCAAATGTGGTTAAGTTTCCCTTTAATGGGCCCTGAAACTAATAAGCCCAACCATCAGTGTGAGATATTTTGTATTGTCACATATTTCCATGATTGCAGCGTTCCACTCAAGATTTAAAAACGTTCGCGAGGATTGTCGTGCAGATGCAACAATAACAAAAAACATGTAACACGGCTGGTTGCACCACGGTGTCCAAACAAAACATCGTTTCCCGTGATTGCCGCCGATAAGAGGAGGTAAAAAAAATATTAAATAAATAAATACCGCTGGAAGTGCAGCCCGTTCAATTCCTGACCTGAAAAGTAAAAACCCACGAATAATTGACCCCCCCCCCAAAAAAAGTTTATATAATCGCCTATATTAAAGCTCTTCTTAACATTAAATAGTTTCCTTAAATATGTGTATGCCTCAATTGTGCATGGCTCCTGATTTCCAATTCAATTTGGTGTTAACCTCCACTGAAGGAAAACATAACGCACAAAAATGAGTTTGACACCCCAGCAGTCAATTAATTGATCAGTATGTCTATCAGTCCATTTGCAGAATTGATTACTCATGCCTTGAAGCAATAACGTGGCAACCGGCAGAGAAGCTCTTGACTGAGTTTCAACTAGTAATGATGACATTTAATGCAGACCGTCATCGAAATCTCATCAAATCTCCAACCATATTCAACAAACAAGGTTTTGTGTCGCTTCAATGGACAGTAATCATTTCTAATCTGTGCTACATCTAACATTTTATTTATTCCCTTATTAGCCGTTTTGATCCGAGCAGAAGGAGGAAATGATTGGCCCCACAGAAAAAAAAAAAAGCTTTTGTTGCTTAAGCACTGGGCTTTATCTCTGGTTTGAAGCCAGAAGGTCATAAATAATAGCGAGTGATTGTGTGCTAAGCTTTGCCTTTGAAAGGTGGCGGGCAGCCCAAGCTCAAAAATGCATTCATTATTTTCTGGCTATTGCTTCATGAGGAGCAACAACAATACATTTTCTGAAAATCGTGATATTCAATCCAGTAGACTTAATATAGTGTATATATTACGTAATAATTATTTATGGGAAAAAATAAATATTTCAATATTTTAACAATATTTATATTAAGACTACTGGAGTGAAGCCAGACCATTAAAAAAAAAAAAAAAAAAATGTTCATATGTATGTTACCTAGTTTTGATTAAAAAAAAAAAAGAATAAAATAAGCTTGTCTACAGCATGAAGCCTTAAATCGCATATACTGTTACGATGTTACCCCTACATTGAAAACCCTTTTTGACATACAAGGTAATTCTACTGTAATGTTTACACTTCCAGACGCTCTCATTTTGAAGTTACATAACCGGAAGTAGTTGGTTAAAAAGTGATCCACCGTCACTTGATAAAACACGTCCTGTACTAATAAACAGAACACCTCTGGACGTGTAATTCATATGGATAAGCTATAGGACAGATTGTACAACTCAAGTAGATCAACATAAGTCGACTTCAAAAATAGATCGACGCAGAATTTCTGCCTCGCACCTCCGGAAGAAATGTTTTACACGGAGATTTATTACAGACGGACACAGTGTTGGGCCAGTGATAAACTTTGCCAAAAATGACAGAGGCGCATCTGTAAGTGCTTTTTATAATGTACATATAACATGATGTATGAGTGAGCTGAATTGGTAGATAGCGTTTGTCTGTTTTTCTCACCTAAAACGGTCATCGCTAGCATAATAATGCGAATGCTAACAGTTTAGCAAAGGCTGATTTTGTTGTCTCAAAATCTGTAGTTTATACCCATACACTCAGTATATACTTTGCAGTTTGTTGCTCCCAGTGTGACGTTGCGACGCAATTCCAAATGACTGACGAAGCGGTGCCTTTTCAGTGAACTAGCGCCCCTGTTGTCAGCGTTAACAGTGGCAAACGTCCTCATTTGTGCATTATCGCCAAGAATTGGTCTGAAGTGTGGAGTAACAGTTTGCCAGCAACAATTTTGTTTTTTTTCCAATAATAGGCTACGACTAACAAAAAAATGGGCAAATTTACTCGTCACACATGCACGAGCAGATGAATTTTTTTTTAAAAAGAATCAAGTGGGCCGTCTGCATGCCGATTCCTCTCTGCTCGGTCAACGCGGTCCTCCTGATAGCGAGGTCAAAGCCATCATTGCTGAGATAATGTGAGGACTGTGCTGCACGAGCCCACCCGGGGACCACCACTTAAGATGCACCTGCAGAGTATGGCCTCATTCTCCCGACGTGATGATGTCACTTACTGCCACGTCCCCGTAGCTCGCGTTTAGCTGTGAGATGGAGGAGATAATGAGGAGAAAATAAGCAGAGAGGAGGAAGAGGGGGAAAAGGGAGAGAGGCCATTCAGAGCTGGGGGAGCCATTAAAGTCTGGGTAAAAAGGGGGCTAATGAGGAGGATACCGGTCTGCCCCCCCACCCCCCTCTGGCTGGGATTAAAGTGTGTGACACCCGTTTCCCCCCACTAATCAGTCGTTAGATACAAGACTGCAGGCAACTGTTCATCGCGTGTGTGTGCGCGACTGGAGGAGCGAGTGTGAAATTACACTGATAAGGTAGCTAACATTCAAACCTCCCCACCAGCCCTCTTGCAGCCCCGCTGAAGCCAATGCACACGCGCACACTTGTTTCTTTCCGCTACTACTTTGCCATGACTGCATCCGCTTCAGAGGTTTGTCGGAATTCTCGACGTGCAGTGACAATGGAATTCCCGCCTACCAAATTTGGGGGTCTAATTGGTGCACAAATTTTATGGTGCGTTCTAAAATGGCTGCTTCAAGCCACATACAGGATTTGATTCAGACCCCAAATCGGCAGAATTATTGTCTTTTTGAGAATGGCTTCTTGAGACTTTCTTTTTGTGGGTCTACTCACGATAGACATGTCTACCAAATCTCATGTTGTCTCATCTCGTTATGCGATGCTTCCTATTGACAGAGAGCTAAGCAGTAGTCTCAATAGATGCCCGGCAACACGGAAAAACAAAACACAGAGCGGAGTCACATGAGGATTCTTCTCTGTGGCAAAGTATCCTTGAAAAGTACAAGTAAGAAAGGGGAGGGGAAAAAAGATAAACGGCCACACAGGTCAGACAAAATCAAACAAAGAGGCTCACATTTTGACATTTTAATGTCTGCACAACAACGGAGCTACTATCTTTCCTTTTAAAGGTTATTGCGTTCCATGATGTTTTCATCACTTGCCAGAGATGCCGCAATATTGGTGCATCCGAATCGATCCGGACATGACAAAGTGGAATATTTACCGCAAATGGCGTGCATTTCACAGAGTGACATTATTACATTTGTAATGTTTTGTCAAAGAGTTTGTGTATTTGTTCTAATATTTTCGGGTGTTTTCGTACAATATTTCTATTTTATCTGCCTAATATTTTGATATTTATTTGGTCATATTTCTGTGTATTGGCATATATTTTATATTTTCAGATATTTTCCCCTGCTATTTTCCCTCCCGAATATCTTTTAAATATTTTTTAACTTTATCCAATAGTTTTGTTTTTTTTTTTTTAAATTGTTTTTGCGCATTATTGTTATTCTTACCTTAAATGTTTCTGTACTTTTTCCATATTTTTACATTTTTGTAATTGTTTATATTATTTGGCCCAAAATTTTGTATTTTATAATATTTTTTTTTCATCAAAGTTTTCAGTTCCCTTATATATTTTTTATTTTTATAACATTTGAGTTTTTTGTTTTTTTAATCCAATAAATTTTGTGAACTCCAGAAATTTATTTGATCATTTTTGTGCAACTTTTCTTGACATTCTGCAGTAAATAACGCATGAATCTTGAAGGCGTAGTTCAAAGATACAATATGCAAATATGCAGCCGCAAGCTATACACTCTCCTCTGTCTGTAGCATTCTAGTTTAGAAAGAGAAAAGGAGCGTTGCAGCATGGCCGCTGTCAGTCATCCAGTCCCGGCGGCGACCATTTCCACTGACCAGCCCACCAACCACAAGTTCCCCCTGGGGAATAGGAAAGCCTGTGCACATATGCAATTGTCTCTTTAAAATGAGGAAAACATCTGAAGCCAGGCAGAAGCGGGTGAAGGGGCCTGGCTTTGATATGAGTGTGTGTATGCATGGTGTGTGTGTGTGTGTGTGTGGGGTAAGGGGCCTTCCAAGTCCAGTTTAGGCTGCCTGCCCGGAGGAAGAATGCCAAATATGCTCCACCTGTTAAAGACCCTGTAAAGTGAATTCAGAGATCTGTTTCTAAATATACATGTATGAAGATCTTTGCTGAAAACTGCAACAACTGAGAACTACCGTAATTTCTCGTGTATAATGCACATTCCCCCCCCCCCCCAAAAAGTGTCAAAAGTCAATAGTGCGCATTATATATAGGTATAGGGGAAAATGAGATGTTCACATTTTATAAATATATGCCACCATCTAGAAGTTGTGAAAAAGCTGTACTTTCATTTCAATATGGCACCGCGCCCTAGAGGTTAGGAAAAGGTTGAACGGTTTTCCAGAATTTTGAGGTCAACTTTGGTGGTGCGTATTATACATGGGTGCGCATTATACATGAGAAATTACGGTATGTAGTACTAAATTGTGGAGATAATAGCGTGAAACTCTTTCACCATTTCAGTTTTCCTGATTTCTTTTCAGGTGTGACTAAAACGGAGCCCAGTGAGGCACTTCGGCATGAGTTTCCCCCGAACCTACAATATAAGAACTTGAGCACCATCGTTCGCATTAGTGGTTATGTTCAAGTGCGAGTTACTTAGTTGTCATTACTAGGTCCATTACTACCACTACAGGGTGCAGTTAGGTAGTTGCTTATGCCTACAAATGCCAAAAATGCATCTTCCCTGGATGCCACAAATTACAGAACAGCTAGGTGTTGTTATTTAAAGTCCCAAGTGTTATGTATATCGAGATATTCAAGCTATCGTAATATGTTGGAATGCAAAGCATTGTGCATATCTGCCTAGCAGGAAGTATGTGCTCAAATGTCTATCATGTAGTGTGAGACACAGAATGATGTGCGCGTCCACGTATTATATGGACCTGCACACCGACAACACCAAGCATGGAGCCTACGCAAGCTAGCTGGTGGCTAATCCAGCTCATCGCCGTGGGATATATTTCAGCTACCATAGGCTTTGAGAAAGATTTTTTTTGCGGCTCAAACGTAGGGATGTGTGGGCATAAGAAAGATGCTCGGCCAAGTAGCATCCATGCGTCAACGGGGCGTGGTTTCACGCACTCAGCGGACACGCCCACAGTGCTCGAGAGCAGAGACAATGGCTTGATTTCTCACAACTTTAAAGCCTCATACAGGGCGACTGTATACTTGGCGATTGCTAACGACACTGTCCTCTGTGCTGTGTCAAATTTACATTCATTTTTGCTTCACAGGAACTTTTAATGCAAGGCCAAAGGGACTAATGAGCACAGCGTGCAGGGAAGCAGGAAAAGGGGGGGGGTCAGAGAAAGACAACTGCAAAGGAAGTTCCAGGGAAGCAAAGCATAAAGATAACATCCTGCGCTTCATTATGCAGCTGCACCGTGCCGCCACCACGCCAGAGTATTTTCCTCAAGCAGCCCTAACAATTACTAAAACGGCAGGACGAAAAGGGGACCCTAATGAAATGCCCAGGGCCAAATATTGTGCACCAGGCACGACAACAGTTTTGGGAGGGGGAGAACAGAACCACGGCTCTGTGGTGTGTGCATGAGAGTGCTGCTGAAAGAAGCTCATTGTCCAGCAGATCTCAAAGTCATGACTCGAGTCTTCAATTATTTTCATTTGCCGTCGTTCGTTCCCGCTTCACTCCGCTATACTCCAAGATAACATTACAGTGGACCCCCGCATATTCGCGGTTTGGCATTCGCAAATTGGCCTAGTCCTGAATTGTTTTCCATCCTCCCTTATTCGCTGTGTCGTTGGCAATCCTTAAATGCATCTCATGCGCAGTTAAACGGTATGTTTTTGGCTTCAGTCGCAATCCAGTTACAAACAGCTTGTCAAGTCTACTTTGGCATCCACACACAATAATAAATGTTAAGGAATAACGGCAAAGGATGACTTTGATGACACCATTTCTGTAAAATGCTAGTGCGCATATTTGTTTGCCCATGTGTGATGTAACGTCAGTTTGTGCTAGCGTGTTAGTTAGGCTAGTAGGCTAGCCAATACCATCGATGGGCCTCATGTGAAGGTGCTTTGTTTGTGTTGAACAATTGAACTACTGAATAGTTGCTTATGTAACATGGGTTCATGATTGTGTACATGCAAGGTGCATGCAGTTAATGTTTTGCTCATAATTCTTTGTCTATGTCCAAATGTTTGAGCTCGTGGTGGACATACCACACTTTGAGAATGACTAGTTTAACAGTTCACATCCAGGTGACCGGTGCAATGAGGATAATTGCATAGATTTTGCACAGAAGCCCTCACTCACACGCTAACGTGCACACAAACAAACGCATATGCGCACTCGCAATTGGCAGCTGCTAACCTCGGGATTAAGTCCAGTGTGACGGACACGATTTCAGAGCGCATCTGGGACAAAGCAGAACAAACACACGCAGCAAAAATGAACATTTTGTCACCAGCTTGCGAATAGGAAGCAGGGGGGAAAAAAAAAAAAAAAAAAAAAAAGCAAAAGAAGAAAAAGTAGCAGAGCCCGGAGACCATCTGTCAGGTGCACATTGACTACAACGATTTGAAAGCCCACTTTGAATTCTACATAGATCTAAACAAAGTGTCAAAAAAAATTAAACAGAGAGAAATGTAACCACCTGGGGAAGAGGAGAGTTTGGTGGTGGTCTACCCTCTTTGGATGAGAACAAGAAAGGGATTAACTAAAGTGATGCGATGTTTGCGTTTGATCAAAACAGGCACTTAGGAATAGAATCCTGGCCTTGGGTTGGCACGAGGATTGTATTAGATCTATGTTTAGCCTCGTTCTGTTACCCCCCCCCCCCCCCACTCCCGCCGCACCGCCATCTCGCTTGCCTCTGCGGTTTTCTCATACCATTACGTATGACGGCGATAAGAACTGAAAAGCCTTCTCATCCCCGCCACACAACTTCAAAACTGCTTTTAGAAAAACAGCGGAAAGGAGTGTGTGAAGTGGGGGCGTGTTGCTCATTGATATGACACTTTGATTTTCCGCAGCAGTTTATGAGAGGGCATCCCTCTATTATAAGCCTTGTGACATCTGGCCTCCACAGCGCATCAGCCCCCGCGCTACATCTGTGTGTGTGCCTTTAAGAACATGTGTTCCACTCTTTGAATGCATGCCCGTCCCAGGCATCGTCTCCCGCCACTTGCTAATCCCGGATGACACGCGGAGGAATGCCGAGTGGCAGCAGCCGTTGGCCCGGTGACGTTCCCCAACGACCGACGAAAAACGACTTGCCAGCATTTTTCTCGTCATCTTGTGGTTGGGCCTTCGTGAGGCTCTGGGTGACCGATTCACGAAACGGTATTGCCTGTGGCGACCTTTAGCGCAATTGCTGTCCATTGAGCTCCTTTCTTGTCATACGGAAAACAAAATGGTTTGGTTCACGTTGTCTGTTTCTAAGATGGAAATAACATCAGTAGTCCTTTTTCCTTTTTTTTTTTTTTTTAAATCTCCAGAGCAGTTGGAAAAGTATAGTATAGCATCCAAAATGCTAAGTTGGCAACACTGACTGCTTTTGTAAACCAGCTCACTGTTTGCATCTGTGTTGTCAGCATAAGCAGTGCATGTCAGCACTGACACACTTTGAACTACGGAAGCCACAACGACAACAAAAATACACAATAAATTAAGTGTCGAGTTAATTGATCAAAATCGATTAATCGTCCAGCCCAGGTCACACACAATGCACGTCTCAAAGTTCTGACGTTGCAAGAAAAAAGTTGCATTGCGAAGTTTCAATCTTACATTTGCTTTGGAAACATAAATGGTCAAACATATGCTTGATAGGTAAATTGAACAAAAAGGAATCAGGGCCACACTTGAAAATAAAGTTGTAATGTTTGAGGAAAAAAGTCATTGGGAGAAAAAAAAATGGAAGCGTACAAGAACATATTTATGAAAAAGTATGCTTGATCATCAATTATCAAATTAAAATGGCGTATGAGGCTCACACTGGCACATAAAGTCCTAATCTTATAAGATAGATCCTGTAATAATATGGGCGGAAAAAAACCAAACATAAAAAACATCAGTAAATTGTACAAAAGGTGTATTCGGGAGTTGCAGCAGCTGTCATTAGGGTTAGATGCACCCCGACGGGATAATAATAATAAAAAAAAAAAGACGACACAAGCCAACTTTTATTAACGTGTTGTCATTGTGGTGAAGGACCTCCCCAACCGGAACGGCATTACTTCGCAATTCAAAAATGGGACGGATCTAAAAGCTGGATCCCCTAAGTAGCATCTGTTGCATTTGCCATCTGGGTAGATTTGGAAAGCAGTGGACTTGTTTGCCTTCAAAAAAAACCAAAAGAGGCACAAGGTTCCCCTTTGGCCAGCAGAACTACTGTAGGAGAGGAATAAATGTTCATTTATTGGCTGTGCGCAGTACATTAGGCGGGGGTACACGTTTACGGACAATCGAGCCAAATTTCAGCAATTTCCCTCTGTTGCCATCAAAGTCAGCAAAGGCCTGATTAGCAGATGTCTAAAACATTATTCTTAGTGATTATCTTGCTGTTCGGGGATTGCTAAAACTGATTTTCTTTTCTGCCATATCAGTTCGGCTTCAGTATTTACGATCGCAAATCCTTCTGTTCGCGGCCAACACAGAGTTCGGCCGAGCCACGGACACCGTTGACTGTGACCTGACAGCCAATAAGGAAGCTTGCTCAGGCTCACGCTTTTGCTGGACACACATAGAGGAGCAACTGATTGTGTTAAGGGTTTGTCTCACAAATCACCAGTCACACAGCGATTCAAATTTTGAATCGCCGCAAAACCAGCGGCCGCCTGCCGGCCACTCATAAGAACTGAATGCCGAACACCGCCCACTGCGCGAGAGTTCAGTCGGTTTCGGCCGCGTTGTTCAGTGCGCGGCGGGCTTAAGAGCGTTTCTCTTTAGTGTGCCGGCGTGTTGCTCTTGAGCAAACGTATTGAGGCCATAAAGGGCTTTGGAGCCGCTACTGAATGGAAAGAACATAAAGTGAAATGTCTCGACTCGGCGATGCTAACAATAGCAGATTTTGTCTCCTCGGAAGCTATCAAAAGCGGTGCGGGCGGAGGCTGATATGTAATTAAATGAATGCGCCCAGTCTAAGGAAACAAGTCTCGGCGAGCATATGTGAAGCTCCAACAAACCCAGAAATCGGATAAAGAAAGGAGTTTTAAGGCGCGTTCACGCTATGCACCATTTGAGTTTGTTTTTATGGACTCGAGTTGTATGAATGTGATCTGATAATAAACATGTATTTTTGTATTCTCCACATTATTTGAGAATCTTTTTTTCTTCTTCAGAATTTACTGCTTGCAATTTCATCTTAAATTCAATTAAACATGTGCTTGTTTACACAAAAGATAAGCAGTTTTATGTTTTGCATTCTGGGCGGCACGGTGGAAGATTGGTTAGAGAGTCTGCCTCACAGTTCTGAGGACCGGGGTTCAAATCCCGGCCCCGGCTGTGTGGAGTTTGCACGTTCTCCCCGTGCCTGCGTGGGTGTAATGGTAAAAAATATGATTTGTCTTCTATACAACAACAATATAAAAAAATTGGTTTTAGTCTGTGTAATGAATTCAAGTTGAAGAATGTGAAAGTGGCTTTTGCACCCTTCAATTTTTCTGTACGCGGCCCCAGTCATGGGTTTGGAAATGGCTGGGAAAGCCAGTGATGATGGGCTGGTCACAAAGTATATTGCAGCAGAACCTCACAATGGACCGAGCGCCAGGGGAACAACAGGCCATACAAACGAGGCTCCTCCATTTGGCGAGTGGAGTGAACACAAACTGAGACCGAGTCCCCGACGGAGGGCTGAGCGCTTTTCCACATTTTTATCATAAAATCTGTAGCTCTGATGTAGTACCGCTCAGTAGGAGACGTGGAAAAGGAAAACAGGATGCAAGGACAGGATGGAGATGGATGGCTATAGGAAGAGGCTCAACGGAGGAAATTGGAGAAATGCCCTAATTTACATTCTGCGAGAAGCTGAGCAAACATTTCCACCCGCACGCATACCTCCTACTCGCCGGGTCACCATCGGTTTCCGTCCTGCCGCTTCGTGTTATCGGTTCAACCACCCACACTGGTGCATCCCTACGAAAAGTTATTAACTGCTGACGCGCGGTCGTCCAAAACGCCCGCAGGACCGGTCTGCTTACTTGACCCGCCGCCGTCTCATCTTGCGGTTGGCTTTCACGAGGGTGCGGATGGCGGACTCGCCGATCCGCAAAACGGTAAAGTGATTACAGGAAGCCTTGTGCAAGCCAAAGGTCCTATGATTCCCTCAGTCGAGCATTAACAGGGTCAAACTGGGGAATGAAGTGGTAACTACGAGAAAAAAAATCTTAATCTTACAAAAATAAAGTATTTCCAATAGAAACGTGTGCTTGAAAGGTCAACTGTACATACAGATGGTGTTTTAGGGCAACACATGAAAATAAAGTTGCGAAAAAAAATCGTATTACCAGAAGTTGACATCGTAAAAAAATACATGTAAAAAAAATAATAAATTGAGAAAAAATATACATTCTGAAGAAAACATGCCCGATAAGCTGTTAATTGTACGAAGGAGGGCCACACATGCCAATAAAGTTGTAATATTACGAGAAGAAAATGTTGGAATCTTACAAAAAAAAATAATCTTATAAGAATAAAGTTGTTTTACTTCTACTACTTACTAAAATCAGAAATTGGAAAAAGAAAAGAAAAGCTTGATAATCACTAAATTGTACAAAGGCGTATAGGGCCCCACTTGTGAATCGAAAATAGAAAAGAATGATGAATTTGGTGTGAAAAAATATGCGTGATTATCAGCAATTTGTATGACAGTTTTGTGGTGAAAAGTCAAAGTTAAAAGAAAAGTCCGATCATTACCAGACAAGAAGTCGAAAGAATGTAGTTTTAGAAAAATTTAACTGTACAAACTATAAAAAATAAATAAAACAAACAATCACGTATCGTTCCATTCCACAGGACAATCACTCAAGCTAAACTTTCAGATAAATCCGACAAATCGGGATTTGTGGACGGGGGGGGGGGGAATACATTTGAAATTCAGCCTGCACATCGGAATGTGCGTGCCCTGCTTATACCGCGGCCCCACGACTTCATGACGCCTTTGAGTGATTACAGGAAAGCGTTGCGCAACTGGAAGGCCCGGTGAGTTTCTCAGCTAAAGCTATCCGGCTGCAACAGTAGGATTTTTTCTGTGCAGACCCCGCGCTTAACCTCCAAAAAGGGACACGCGGCAGCTGGCTGTAACTTCCAACGTGCAAACGTAAATCCTTGTAAATGTAAATAACACCATCTGCAAAGGTTGGAGGTAACCAGCTGGAGGTTAAATCTCACTTTTAACTACCCCCCCCGCCCCCCCACACCTCCCTTGATGGTCATACCGGCGAGAATGTTCCACTGGAATGTGTGTGTAGACCTTTGAGAGGTGTGTGTGTGTGTGCATAGAAAAGAAGGTAAACAGCGGCGGGAAAGATGAGCCTGTGATTTGCCTATGGGCCACATCTGCCCTGGTTACGGAAAAGGCCTCCATGACTCTTTTTAAAAATAAATAAATAAATAAAAGCCCCATCCCAGCATTCCAAGAGCATTCCAGTGACATTCATCACCCATTCTGTGGACCCCCTCCCCAAAACCTCCCCCCACCCCTCAGCTCTGCCTATTCTCTCTCCCCGACTCTTCACTTTGACCAAAGAAATGTCCAGAATGTCTTGTGAAGGGACAGGCCAAAGCTCTCTCTCTTTCACCCCTCTTTCTATTGTGACTAAAGAAGAGGGACCCAGAAATCTCATGAATGTCTTATGGAGAGACTGGCCAGACCAGAACTGGAAAGCGATCCGGTGATGACAGCGCAGATCATTGTTCATGTTTTCTCTCCGGTTTTCATTCCCCAGCCATCGTTCATCTCTCTCTCCCACCTCTGGGGGGGATTTGCGCCGCTCTAATAGAGGCATCTAGCGTGTCCCACAACCCGACGGAACAGCTGGAGCCAGGATGCGTGCGGCGCTCGGGCCCATTACGCGAGCGTGCGTCGGGATCGGGCGTGCACACCAAAACATCTGCGCCGCGAGGAGCAACGGGAGAAATGATGTTGCGAACGCCGTCCCAGGGATATCCGTCAAACTCTGTCACGTCAGCTCGTCCGACGGCCGCGCGCGAGCGAGGACTCGCGCCGACCCGCCCCGCCGAGCCGAGAGCTTCTCTTTATTGCACGCTATAAATCAGCCATCTTCTAATTGTCCCTGACTTCCGTGCTCTCTGACAATCTGCTCCTTGTCAACCGGCCCGTATAGTTGACAAACGGCATCTTGGATAACAAGCATCCAGGGTAATTGGGTGTTTATCGGGGGGGTGTTGTTTTTTGTTTTTTTTTCCCCCCGGAAAGCCGTCTTGGCACATCCTGTAAAATTTGATAAGTTGGAATGCCAAAACTAACTGAACACCAAAGGTAATAACAACGAAGTTAAATGTGCATACCGATGATCGGGTCTTATTTTAAATTTATTTTTCCTTTTCTGAACATGGTCATCAAGGCTTGATTATCGGGTGTCTCTCAGCGATTATCCTGCGGTGTGGGGTGTGTCAAGAATGATTTTTCTTCCCTGATCTGCTTGGAAAACGGTCAAACGGCTGACGCTCGTAAATGTTAAACCTGTTCAATATTTACAATGGCAAATCTTTCTGTGTGCGGTCAACACCGAGTTGGGCCGAGTCACGGACTGCGTGACTGTGACGTGAAACGGAACAATTCTATTTCTTATTCTAATAGTACTTGCCTATTTGTTCCTTGCCGCGTGCATGGTCTCTCACACTCTAAAAATCTGCTAAGGTGTTAAAAACCCAGCACACACAAAATCCCGCTTTATAGCGCAAGATGAATTGATGTTGAATGGCGCGCCGGTGATATTTCCCTTCACCGTTGCAACAATACAAGTGCCGCTCATCGAGAAGCCGGCGTCAAAGCAAGAGTAATGGTTCCTAGCGGGAAACCTAAGCCAGATAGTGGGAGAAACAAAGCCCTCATTGTAATCGCAGGCTCTCCTGCCCGCCTCTTGGGCATTCATCCCACCGTTAATCCTTTTCATATTACTCTGCCTCGACTGTAGGCCATTAGAAGAGGAGAATTAGGATTCTACTGTCGATCTCTAATCTCCATCCATTCTCTTATGCTCCCTTGATAAATCAGCACTTGGCAGCACATGAAAGACAACACACGGAATATAATATAATATAATATGCAAGATCCATTGAAAACAAATTCTAGCCTAGTTTTCCTTGTAACAAATATCAGCGCAGAGCTCAAAATGTGAAAGTCTGATGGCGGGAGTCAAAAGCGAAAGGTTTCTCCAAATTTTTAGATGGAGACTCATCCGTGGCGGTGAAAATGGCAGCTGATTAAACAAGCTCATCGCAAGGTCTATGGAGTCAGTTCCAGGGCTTTGCTATGATACGAGATGATCTATGCCTTGTTTTTCTCCAACGGGTGCTTTCCAAGGACCAGGATGAACTTTTACACCACCGCGGCCTGAGCCAAAGCGCACGAAAGGAAAAAAAGAATAGTGACGATCAATGAACTTTGTTTCGAACACCGGTGCTAAATGTGACAAAAAGAAGCTTGATAATGCAAATTGTAAGAGGGAATATTAAGGTCACAGAGGAGAATAAAGTCGCAAGGATAGAGGGAAAAATTTGGTGATTTCCGAGAAAAAGGGGAATAGTAAGAGTTGTAAGTAGGAGGTAGTTTTTTTCCCCCAAGAGAATCATGTGAAAGAAAATTAAAAAGAGAAAGAATCAAATCGTAATGTCAGAATGAAGTAGTTTTTCAGGGGAAAAATAAATAAATAAATAAAATATGCTTGATAACCGATAAATTGTGCAGATGACTATTAGGGTTGCACTTGAGAATAAAGTCACAATGAAAACAATCGTTATTTACAGAGAAAAAGTCATAATATTCTGAGATAAAAGTTGCAAGGTTTTTCAAGAAAAAAAATGTATAAAGCAATATTAAGGTCATACTTAAGAATAACGAAAAAAAATCTGAAATTGTGAAAAAAAAATACACTTGATAAACAAATTGTAGTAGAGTGTATTAGGGTTACACTTAAAAAAAAAAAGTAGCAATGTTACGAGAAAAAAAGTTATTTTGCCCAAAAATTTGTAGAAATTGTAAAAGAAAAATCATAATATAATAATAAATCATGAGTGTCACAATTGAGGAAAATAGAATAGTCGTATTTTTAAGTAAAATTGTAAATGTGATGAAAGAATAATAGAGCAACCCTTGAGAAGAGTCGTGTATAATACGAGAAAATACAAGAAATATGCTTATCAGTAAACCATATAACGGAATACAAAAATAATGAAAGTCATAACTTTACATCGATTCATGAAAAAAGGACAGTTTAATCAATTATTAAATAATCGTTAGTTGCAGCCCTAAATGTAATCTTACGAGAATAAAGTCATAATAGAGAAAGAAAGTCATTAGCATCATAATGTATGTAAACCTGCCTCAAGATGAAGACTGTTGATGATCAAGTCCTCAAGTTACGCGTTTGTACAAGTGGTAGATTTGTTTGATTATTTGTCTTTATTATTTGTTTGTCTAATTATCACAGAGATTCCCAAAATGTGGCATTCGTTGGTAACACTGTGCACCGAGCAAAGGAACAGTTAATCTACCGTAGAAAGCGACTATATTCACGATTGAAAGCTCAACGTTGTTTTAAGCTCTCATAGGGTTGCTGCTGTCTTTTAGCTTATTCCTGGTGGCGGATGGGGTAACAAAAGTTGAAGGCATGCCACAGGGATTACTATGAAAGTGGAATATATTTCAAAAAAAATGATTTAACATCAGTTGCAAATAAAGTGAGGCTGTAAGTGGCTGGAAAATTCTGCTCACCGACTAGGTGAAGACATACCCCCCCCCCCCCCACCCTCGACACACACACTCACACTCTTTTAACATCAAACCTCCTCATGATGGCTTTGAATATCATCTCGCGTTTGTGTGATAAGTTTGGAGATCTATAAGTCTGACCACCAGGTTAACCACGCGTACCAAACGACAGGAGGTTGTTGACTACGCTTTGATAGATTCATTGCCGCTGAACTGGAACCGGTCTGTCGGGGCAGAACCGCGTGGGGAGACCAGCTGGAAAAATAGATGGCAAGTGCGATGAACGACATCTTCTGGGGTGGGTGTCGTAATATACAGTATTATAGAGACTCCCGTCTTCCAGGGATTTTGGGGGATTTGTGGCACGATAGGGTGATGTCGCACAATAAAATGCCAAGTGAGATGACATGATAAATTAAAAGCAGGGTACACACATACTGACAATCGGGCCAAATTTGAGCATTTTCCCTCCCTTACAATTAAAGTTAGCAAAAGCCCTAATTGTTTGAAATCTTTTTTTCAATCTTGAAAAGATTATCCTGGGCGATTGTCCTGAGATGTGGCGTGAGGTAAGGAGTGATTGTTTTTCACCCTGATCTGCGTAAATGTTAATCCTGTTCAATATTTACAATGGCAAATCTTGCCAATTAAGAAGGTTACGCAGATACTGGCAATTGGGCCAGTGCCACTTGCCAGAATAACACTGTTTTACACACTAGCATAAGTAGATAGAAAATGTTTTAAACTCAGTCTAAAGCCTTTGAGCCTCTGGGCCCTCATTATGGTATTGTGGTTTCTCCAGGTCCATCTCCAAGGGTCATCAGGTAGCGACCCAAAGGCATTTAGATAAGGGCAATTTGCGACGTTCCGTGCCAAGAGTATGATTTCAACGGGACGATCTTCTAGCTGAAGGAGGCTGTCCAAATCATTTGAGATATTCAAGTACGTAACGGTACAATTCATACTCCCATGAGTTCCACATTACGCCATGCTTTCCAAAGCTTTAACTCAAACAAATGTCCTCCTTGTCAATGACGTGTCATGCACATGCTGCAGTCCACCTGTAGCTGAATAAACAATGACATGGACTCTGGAGGACCTCAAGGACCACACTGCAGTCATTTTTTTTTCTTTTTTACAAATTCAGTGTTCAGGGGTATGATGTCATGGTTGGATTTGATTTGCCATTGGAGCCATGTCCTACCCTGAGGCTTCAATGTGTTTCCAAAGTATTTTTAAGGGAGTGTTGTCATAATTCACAATGTCAAGACTTTCCTTTTCTGAAGCAGCAATGTTTACGATGGTAAAATAAATGAAACATTCAATGAGGCAACACTTTGTTAGCTTATGCTAACTAAATCTGATAAAATAAAATTTAATGATTGCGTTTCTAGAATATTTAGAAAGGAGTACTAAGACCATACCAAAATGAAAAAAATATACATAATATAATAAATGTATTTTTAAGCAATTTTTTTAACAAGAAA
Source organism: Phyllopteryx taeniolatus (assembly GCF_024500385.1). Lineage (NCBI taxonomy): Eukaryota > Metazoa > Chordata > Actinopteri > Syngnathiformes > Syngnathidae > Phyllopteryx > Phyllopteryx taeniolatus. Next base: position 7,814,657 of record NC_084514.1, on the reverse strand, counting down.
AAAGGTGTAATTTGAAAATAATGTCGTTTAAAAAACGGGTACAATAGTAGAAGATTAAAGTTGTATTATTGGAATAAATTCATAATGATGTATGTAATGTAATATTTGGGAGTTCACTTGTTACATATTTTAATCACTCATTACATTTCAACTTTTAACTTGGAATATTGCAATCTTTTCCTTTTAAACAAATAAATTGAAAAAAACGACTGCAGCATTACGACCCCCCCCCCCCCCACAAAAAACTAACTTTTATTTATTATTTTTTTTTTTTTTAATTGGGAAAAAAGTACGACAATCCCTTGAAAAAAATGAGGCTCTTCTCGCACTCACAGTTTAACCTTTTTCTTTTCAGTGTGGCCCGAATACTACAAGTAAATTAAAACTAAGCTGCTTGTTTTTCTTTTCTGTTAATTTGTATTAATATTTTTGGGAATTTTTGCGCTAAAATCTTATGTTTTCATGAGTGAGAGTCATTTTTGAGTTATGTACGCTTTTCATTGAGTACAATGGCATTGATGCATAATATTGGAGGCCTATTGCTGATTTATTTCCTTAGATCAGCAGATGGCGCCACTGCGGCTACTCCAGCAAAATTTTTCCGAGGCAATGACTCTCTCAAATGTTTATACGTCTCCTGCCAACATGTGAACATAGCCAGCATAAAACACCGCCGTGCGAAGCCCAATTTCCTACCTTCAATGGAAGCCATTATCTGCCATTCAACTTTGCGCCAAATGAAAAACAACTTCCAGTGCAGGACGAAGCGTGTGTGAGGCGACATGAGGTTTTCATTTGCTTTTGCCAGCTCTTCTGCAAGTTATTGTTATTGCACCGTGTCTGGATGGAGGACTGCTGCATTCCTTTCTGCTGCTTCAATGTCAATCACTTGACATTCCCATGAATCCAGAAACGTTTGCCAGGAGAGAGGCATGCATGCTGCAAACCATGTTTTCTTATATGGGAGGGTCTGGGGAGTAAGTCTCAAACTGGGCTTCATACCAAAAAGCTGTATTTTGAACAAATTAGCTCTGGCATGTATAGCTCTCTTCACATAGAGGTGGAAAGACTCGGGCTCTTCATTTAGCCTCGGCTTGGATGTTATGACAGAATTCCTAGAAAAAGTTAAATGTCTAAAACCACTGCAAAGGCATTATTAAGCAAATTAAGCGTGTCAAAATTACTCTTTTCAAAAGGAAGATTAACGCAAAGGTCTGATCAACTAAACGGTATGTTTACCACAGCATTCTTGTAAAAATGTTGTTTTGCAAATGTCCACGGACAGAAGAATGTACACTCTCTCACACTGTAATTTGTATTTCAGGACAGTAAACCCCAAGCAACCAACATAACCAGTTAGGCATGGCAATTTGACTATAACTCCTTGATCTACTCATTGGGAAAATTACCGACTGATTGTTATTTTTCTAGACTTATTAGTTTCATTCAATTCAATTCACTCGTACAGTGAAACCTCGGTTTGAGCTTGCGCCGGTAATCCTAAAATTCAGTGTTGAACGATTTTTTTGTTTGTCCTGGCTTTTATCATACAAATACTGCAAAGACAGTCCTAGCACAGAGCCCAAACCAACGCTTTAAGCCACCGAGACGCTGCACCCAGAGTTTACTAATTAACATTTGTTAGTTTATGACGAACTAAAAGTTTGAGACAAACTTTAACGGTTGAACGTGCAGTCCATTTACTTTTTTTGAACTCCCCTATTGTGATCAATTAACTTCAATAAGTTTCCAGTAACGCTCAACAAACTCAAAAACTGTTTGAGCCTTACAGTTGGAACACCTGTCGAGGCAAGGGAAGGTTCCAACGTTGAATAAAATTGCCCGCCAATTATGACACCATACATACATAATATTCTGTTCCTATATAGCACGCAGTAAAATCCCTTAGTATCTTATACAGATAAAAGTAGGTGACTGGTTAAAGCTCAACTGCGTGAACAAGTCGATTTCCAATAGTGTGCGCTGAGAGTCGCACAACTCCCCAAAAGCCTCTCTTGATACCCTCATCTCCCCAAACTACGCAGGCTCAGGGTGATTCGGCTCTGATCCAGCATCGTGCCACGCCACCGTGCAACGCTGGTCAAGGACGACCCGGCCCAGCGTCCACCTGTCAGCGCGGGGACCCCGGGGGGGGGGGGGGGGGGATACGCAGAGCCTGGGGCGAGGGGGATGGATTAAAGGGCGAAGCAAAGAGAGATCTGGAGTGCCAATCCGCTGAGCAGCAGGGATCCCATCCCAACCCAACACTCACGCCGCCCTCCATCCGGGGTCATCGCAGGAGACGATGTCACATTCTTTCAATTTCCCAGGTCTCGCTGTTGTGAGCGATCACGTCTACACGAAAAGGCTAGTTGCATAATTTTCTTCCCGCACCATCCGAGGCCTCGCCAAAACAGCCCTGAGTCATGACACAACAAATCACAGTGGTGCCGAAACAAAACTTTGCTATCTCAATTTGCGCTGTAGTTTGAAAGCTGGAGGAGGCCAGGGTCCGGATGTTATGCCTTGGCTCGGTTTCAACTGAGGGTGCCGTCTCCGGAGTTACGACTTGGAAAGTGGGTGCTACATTTGGATACACAAATGTGTTTCTGTTGGGGTGACCTTTCACATAATTGCCTCTGCCAAGTAGGTAAAGTTTTGGGACATTTTTGTTTCATATGGATCCAGGAATATTGTCATTGTTTTGTGTTGTTTAGGACAATGTTTCTCAACCTCGATTGAGCCCATGCACGTATTTTAAATTAGTAAACTGTCATGGAACACTGAACAAAAATGTTCCAAAAATCTGATCGACTCTGATTCTCAATAAACCTCAATTATACTACTAAGAAACCACAGCGGAAGCTTAAAAAAGCCACTCTGACACAGTAAAACTGTTCCGGGATAAAAGGGATACAGATTTTCCATTCTGCTTGACCTAACAGCCGAACAGGACAAAAATAAAAATAAAAAAATTAAAGAAAATAAACATTTCCAAAAAGTACATATACCGAAATAATGATGACCTCATCTCAATTTACTCATAAATGTATCATTTTTGAGGGAGTTGAGCAGTGTTGCCTGGCAAGTCATGACTTTTCAGTTTGGCCTTGGGGGAAGTCTGCACTCCAATGAGAGCCATTCGTTATCATTCTTTTAACTCAGATATGGAGGACACTTTTTGATACATTTGCCAATTTGCAATCAGTTTGTTATGCAAATTACTGCCTCCCGCAGGGCTCGAGAGCAACTTTGACCAACACTTCCATTTTTTGACCAGGCTTTTTGCATAAACCTTGGCAGGGGTACGCACACTTCCTGAGTGCTGCTCTCAACGCTGTAGATGTTGGAAACCGTTTAAAGTCACACAGGAGTAAGCTTGCAAAGGAGTGAGGGGACGGAATCCGGATGACTTAATAGAGCTAAAAGAGAATAAACACGAGTTTGACAAAGGCGTACAAAAGACAATTTCTCACCTTACGCATCCTTATCTCTTGAACATCCCCATGTTCGCACGCTCAAGTTCTCCCCGCTGCTGGCCGCGAAAGAAGTTGAGAAAAACACCCCCACCTCCAAACAATGATTTAATTAGCTGATTTAATTAACTGATTAACAAACTTCCATTTCAATGCTACATATTGTGGCCAGCGTTTCTAATCAATGTGGCAACATAGCTGCACTTCCCACTCTGTTTGCACTGAGGCAAACAGGGCTGCTGCCCTACTTACACAGGATATTATATTTATACACATTTACACACACATATCAGCGTGCGTGAAGCCTAATGCGACAGATACTGTTAAACAAATGGAGGATCCAGAGTCTGGAGGTTATCGGAAAGTCAAGAACAGACTTTCCAATTACTGTAATTTCTCGTGTATAATACGCACCCATGTATAATACGCACCCCCAAAGTTGACCTCAAAATTCTGGAAAACCCTTCTACCTATCGATAATGCATTTTTACAATGCATGATTTTGCTTTTACCCATATGATCAAAACAAAGTATCTGTATTTTGTTAGGTTTTTTTTTTCAAAGAATTATTCTGAAGTTAAGCACTTTATTTGAAGACGTAATCCTTTTTTAAATTTACTTGCTCTTATTTTGAAATTCACAGCCCTACTTTTATTTAGTAAATTAGAAAATACACAGTTGTGCTCATATGTTTGATTACCCAGGCAGAATTTGTAAGATGGGTTGTTGTTCAGTCATCAGTCGTATTAACAAAAAAAAAAAAAAACAACATTTCACAAATTCTGCCATGGTATGTAAACTTATGAGCACAACTGTACATATATGCAGTCATATGTATCCCTGTCATATTGGAATGAAAGTGTAGGCTACACTTTTTTTTTTTTTTTTAAATAACCACTAGGTGACAGTGGCATTTTGGAATGAAAGTGTACAGCTTTTTCATAACCACGAGATGGTGGCATACATTTATAAAATGTGAAAGTTGTTTTCCATTTGCCCCTATACCCATGTATAATGCGCACTATTGACTTTTGACAATCTTTGGGGGGGGAAATGCGCATTATACACGAGAAATTACGGTACCTACAATACCTTACGTTTTCGCCAGTGGTGGGCATCTTATTAATCTTTGCACTGGCCTTTTCAAACAAAATTGCAGACTTCCTGAGCTTTTCAAGCAAGTCTTATAGAATTCTTCTTTTTTTTTTTTTTTTTTTATAACCAAATTTCATGTGACAAAAACTAATCTTTTTCTGAATTTAGCCTCTTCCATCTGTCTAGGTATAGGTTAAACTTTGGTAGCAATCAAAAACAATTTCTATGAGGAATTTGATTTTGAAGGAGCCCTCGAAATGGCATCTTCAAACCAAAATGGTGGACTGTGTGTATTTTGGCTCGTGGCTTCTTGGGAGATGACTAAGAAATTGAATGTTGCTAAGTGAAACTGGCATCGGGAGTTTCATTTTCAAAATCTCCAGGACATCTGGAAATGGCCAAAATTACCCATAAAACAGCCGTTTCAAAACAAAATGGCAGAATCCCGTGTTTTTTCAAGCATGGCTTATAGAGACTTTCTTGTGAGTCTTCTCATGATAGACATTCCTACCAAATTTCAATGTTGCTAAGAGAAACTGGCTTCGGGGGCTGAATCTTCATTTTTATACCAAAGGTACTTTTTCCACTGGGCTCAACACCTCAGAAAAATCTGGTGACTATGTAAATAAAGACTAGGTCCAGTAATAATAATGACAAAGAAATAAAGCCGTTTCAATTTCCTGAGACTCCAAAGTCTCCCCTTTGCTGCAGTGGCACATTTTCTCCTCTTGAATAAAAATTGTCTCCTTAAAAGAGTAAATATCCTGTTTGCCCTCAATTCTTGCCGTTTTTTTCATGAGTCTCGTTCAGACCGACGCATTTAACGTACTGTGGCTTTTTGTTACTTTATCTCTGAGACACAGAAAAAAATAAATAAATCTGGCCGCATAATAATAAGAATGCATGAGCAATTCGGAAGTTTCTGAAGTTTTAACTATTGGCCCATTCTGCATCTGTATGTGTGTGTGTGTGTGTGTGTGTACACTCTTGACTCCGATTTTTGTTCTCAAACAAAGGAAGGAGTGCGCCGGCGTTAAATTAGCAAGTTTCATTCCATCAATGTTCATCATTATTTCATGGGCTCTTGAATATTTGATGTACTGTGAGTGAGCATGCACGTGTGTGTGTGTGCGAGTGCGTGCACGCACATCTGTGCCCTTAGGTTTGTATGTATGATCGTGTTTATAAAGTGTCCGTGTGTGTGTTTATGTGCCTGTGTGTGAGTGAGAGAGAGAGAGAGAGTTTGTGTGTGTGCTGGGATATTAAGTATTAACCGAGCTGGGGGGGGCTCCGAGATGAACGTCCGGGTCCTCTTCTTCTCTCCCAGCATGCTCCACTGCACACTTGTGTCTCGCCTTTCCAGGATCGGAGCCTGGGGAGCTGTCAAGGCGCACTGCACCGCTTTGTGTGTATGTCTGGGTGTGGGTGTGTATTAAAAGTGCATTGCCTGAAAACATGGGGGAGACGACTCATGCAAAACCCAGATGAGTTCATAATGCGGTTTGAGAGCCCCTCTTGAAAAAAGGCGTGCACATACAATCAAAGTGATGCAAAAACGGGCCAGCCCCCCCTCCCCGGCACCCTGCATGGCGCGTTCCATCTGTCCCCTCCCGTTCCCTTGTCCTTTTGTTCCGACAGAGCGAGAGGAAAAGACAAATTGAGGCGGTGGAGGAAAGAATGTTTTGATGGAGCGCCGGCGCCAAACAGGTGTCAGCCCGTAAATCTATCGAGCTGTCAGCTCTCTTCTCTTTCTCTCCCCACCTTCATTTGTTCCTCCTATCTGGGTCATCTTTTCTTCTCCTTCCCGGCGGCCGGTGTACAGGAAGCACGGGGAAAAAAGGAACGGGAGTGAAGACAAAAATGATAAAAGGATGGTGCTGGCGGTGGTCATAAAAAAAAAAAAAAAAAAAACGACCTTCGGATATTTGGCAAAGGGCGGCCGCAAGTGTCTGCAGTTCCCATTAGTGACATGCAGGCAGTGCGCATGTTTAGCGCCTTTCCAATAGGTAGCGTCTACCTGGCCAGCAATTACTAGAGATACAGGAGAGTAGCTAGCAAAGGGGAGAGTAGCTAACGATGTGATTACTGGCAACGACTAAACACAGATACAGCCGCTCCTGGGCGATAGGGAACGAAACTACCCCAAATGGCGAAAAAACGTGAGTACTTTAATAACGCCTCCCCCTACAATTTTGTAAAAACGCCTAAAGAGTAGTACCTAGTTTATCAAGAGGGTTAACCTTCTAGAACCCCCCATGACAGACAAAAATCTGTGAAGTAGCAACAATACATTTATTTTATTATTTACAGGATACATTTTAAAGCTTTATGCTTAATACCGATACAAAATATGCATGTGAGATGCAGGTATTATTTTTGTCCACTTAGGGTCACCATGCTCACGTTCAGTGTAGTATCTGCGAATTTAAATGTCTGTGGCTTTAAGAGGCAGCGCCTGACCTTTTGAGTCAGCGAATGAGAGTGTACTTGGCTCTCGTTAACTGAGGTTAGCCAATCATATACTGTGTCATCTACCTGTGTGTTTATTTGGTTACCCTTTGTTCAATAAAGCAATTCAAAGTGCACCGCTGCTTGTGTCTGTCCTTGACCACTTGTGGCAGAAAACTACGTCCACATGAGTGGTCGGAGTCCCCGAGAAATTCTCGTTTATTCAAACTGGAACTTTTTAAGACCGGTTGCACAGCACCTATTTGTTCATACATGAACCAAAAAAAAGGAGACCACACGTTACCTAGCATTATGGGTAGAGTTGACTGACAAAAGAAAAGAAGAGCTATATCAAATGCATCCATCTATTAGCAGGCATGCTCATCAAACGGCATCCTATAAATATACATGCTTATTTAAGATGGAATATTAAATGTGGGCCCCACGTACTCCTGAATCTCCACTTTGCTGCAATGCTCCATTATCTCGTTGTCCTCAGTCTCTACTCGAATAAAAATGTCTCTCCCTGGACAACTAGATACAGGAGCTAACCTCTTTGTCCTCCATTTGTGCGGTAGCGTCTCTCCCGACCCATGCGTTCAATGCACCACGGTTTTCCCGGTTTGCCGTGATATTGTTTTAAAGCGGAAAACATCGAAACTCAGAACGAAGTTGTGCTTGAAGCTGCGCTGTTTTGTCTAAGATTGTTCGCTCCTTAGAAGGAAGAAACAGACTTTGACGACAACATCAGTGGGACCCCTTCCCATGCGTCAGAGAACAAAGACAAACAAAAAAACACATCCAGACAGATGACTATACAGACACACACACACACACACACACACACACACAATGTTGTGTGGGAGGAAGCAGGATGCCGGTCTCTGCAAAGACATACTTTGCACAGATTGTGAAAGGGAAAAGTGCAAGAAGCAAGAGATGAGAGTAAAAACAAATGATAAATGGCACAAGGAGAAACGATGCATCAATCAGAATCAATGCTAACTCAGAAATATGGATTTCTAACATTTTCAGGAGCAATATTGTCCAAATCTGATCCCATCTCCCATTTATCTCAGGCACTTGATGCAAAACTGGGCCCAATTTCTCTTTGACATAATAAGCATGTATTATTGGGGGCTTAGGGAGGCACAAAAGCTAAGTAGGAATGCGCAAACTTCCGCCATAGGAGAACAATCCTAATTTATACACCTTCAAGAGAGGCCAATACATGAATTCTGGCATTAAGATTATTGCTCTTGTTTTTTTAAAATACCATTGCCCTAACAGTTATTTTTGAAAGTTTTTGGAAAACAAGAAAAAAATATATAATAAATTGAACAAACGAAGAGTCCAGTTGCCTCGATTCAACCTTTGCGGATTACCATGACCTGGATGACAGACAATCTACACAGACAAAGAAAAAAATAAATCATATTTAAAAAAAAAAAAAAAAAAAATGTACATAAAAAAAATAAACATCTTTAGCAAGCCCATTGGTATTTAACATGTATGCTAATGGGTTAACGATATGCAAATTACTGAAAGACTAAAACGAGACGAGCAGCATAATGTCCATTGAATTGAAGCAAAAAGTGTGACAAAAACTGTTTAATTCGGTACATTCTATTTAATTATATCAATAATGTACGTTGCAATAGTAAGTTAATAGTACAATATTATAGAGTGCTATTTTCCCCTCATTAAAACAAAAAATTCAAAAATGTTTGTCGTTTTTTTTTTTTAAAGGCATTCCATTAATTTCAATGGAAAAATATGATTTGGTATGAAATAGTTATGAGTTACCAGAGTGTTCATGGAACAAATAAAACTCATATCTCAAGGCACCACCACCTTACACAGACATTTACACATGTCCAAACAGGTGTTGGTTAGCAAAGCTGCAAGGAAGAGCCAAGTGACATAAGGATAGAAGCTGCCAGCATAAAAAATAAAAAAAATTACAAACTGGGCCCACAAGCAGCAAGAATGAAAGGAAGGAAGGAAGAAAGGAAGGAAGGAAGGAAAGAAGGACAAAGCCAAATCCCGCCTGGAATAACACAGACGTCCCAACAGGGGGAGAGCAAACACACACAAACACTCTGCTGGGAGAACAAATAACGACACGCAGACCTTCGGCCCGTCAAAAAGTCGAGCTAACGTTTAACTAGCTTCGCAAATCAACACTTGCATTTTGACTGTGCGTGAGATCTCAGACTGTGAGTGCATGTGAAATCATCAAAGTGTGTGTGTATGTGTAGCACCTAGAGAAAGTGTGTGAAAAAGCACAAAGATAAACAAGCAAGACAATATAAAAAAAAAAAAAAAAAAAGGTCTTACCTGTTGCGGAAGGGGTTCAAGAGAAAGGCGCCGGTGGTGGGCGACCATGAAAAAGAGGAAAGAAAGATAACATGGAGGGTAAATAACGAGGCACGTTGATGAGGGGGCGGACAAAACGTCAAACGTAAAAAGGTTTGCTTTTTAAATGCAAATCCAAGACTGGAATGCTCATACAAACTGTATGAGAGGAATAAACGACGAGAAGTTGTTCACCACCACCCCCAGTGAGGGTCTGATTTACTAAGATCCCAAATAACGGGTGCTAAATTACGTGTTCACGCACTCGTGGCAATGCTGTGTATTTGGGAAACTTGCTGTGAAACTTTTTAAAAATAAAAAAGAAATACAGTCCTGGAAAAACAAATATTAGACCACCCTTGTTTCTTCAGTTTCTTGTTCATTTTAATGCCTCGTACAACTAAAGGGTACATTTGTTTGGACAAATATAATGATGACAACAAAAATACCTCACAGGAGTTTAATTTAAAAGCCATTTCCCATGGTTTCCGTGATAATAACCAAAATCAGGTTCTTAAAGGAATAGCTATGGCATTAAACTGCTAAAAACACTGCTTTGAGGCTTTTCGTGTTATCTTTTCATTGTATTCTTCAGGTAATATACCTTTAGTGGTACCGGGCATTAGAATTAACAAGAAATTGAAGAAAACAAGGGTGGTTTAAGAATAATTTCCTGCAGATCGGTGTAATCCGTGTGCAAATAGCCAGAACCTTGGCGACAACAGGCATTGGTCAGTTCCTTGCAGACTGGCAAAGCACGGCAGGCCAGGACAAAAAAGACGACCTATTTAGTAAACAAAAGGTACAACGGGGAGGGCAGCAAACAGACAGGTGTATAAACTGGCAGGTGAGGTAAACATGACATGCTGGGACAACGTGCCAAAATCCATGACTGTGTAAAAATAAAATAAATAAAAGTGTTGAGAGGTTGGTGGTGTTGTTGGCGGTGAGGATGGCTTGACATGTCATTATAAATGAATGAGAGCTCTGGGGGAAAAGAGAAACACACAGCAAGTGCTCCCTGCCTCCCTTGGATGAGCCCAGCAGATGGACAGGTAGGAGAGAAAAACAGCACAGAGGAGCGATTCCCAAACGCCCCTTTCGTCTCTTTCCAAATCTTCCGCCAGGTGGGAGGCACCCGATTTTCAGATGGTGATCCAAGTAGAACTGAGGCGGGGGGGGGGGGGGGGGGGGGGTGACATACGGATGGGAGGTGCGAAAGAGAAGCGAGCGGATGTGTGCCAGCGCCTGACAGAAGCCTGCCGGCATTGGTAGGCACTGACGTAAAGGAGAGTTGGCAGTTTTAAAACTTTGAATGTAGCATTACATCAATGACCCCCCCCCCCCCCCACCCCCATTTTTGGGAATGTACAATCATTTACAATTCAAAAAGATGTGATAAACGCACCTGCCATGCAGAATTGTTAATTTTGCGCTGCTTGTGAATCCTCAGCTGCCTGAGAGCTTTTTTGCTAGTCTTACAGTATTCCTCAGTTGTTGTTTTTTCTATTTCGATTGTCGATATTTCACCACAGTTTCAACAAAGCTCCTGAATCCCAACGTAACAGGTCAACAGTTCCAAGAATGCAGCGTGTGCCAGTGACCAGCTATGAGTATACGACGAAAATGATTGAAACCTCGTCAGTCACGCTTGATGTACTATCGTCAGGTTTATACAGACAGTTTTTAACATAATAAAGTGTGTTGTTGTTTTACTTGCAAAATTCCCTTTAATGGAAGCAGATTGTAACAGACAGAACTCTAAGTACATTCCTCGATGTGCACCTTTATCTAAATTGACCTGAAATTTACAGAGGACTTTCTTCTTCCAAATGCGACATATCTGCAAAACCTTGTGGTAATTAACCGGGTGTAACAGTACAGTACTCAGTATTTGTATACAGATGTTTATTTTATTTTATTTATTTATATATGTATATTTTTATTTATTTATTTATTTAAATGGTACCGATGCTTACCGGCACCCAAACATATTAGGACAGGGACAGGAAGTGTAACTCTGCCTCTTGGTAAACAAGCACAGTGCAGCTCAACCTCTGGCTAGTGTACGTCATGGCTTTTGAAGGTACGTGGCACTTGTTTAGCTTGATACCAATCACCCCAATGTAAATATCAGCGCTAAAAATAAACGAAGCTGTTTCTTGTTTATCTTGTATTTATTATTTTGAGAATGTTTTGTTGGAGAACGTAATGCTAGTTTCATTTTAATAGGCAAATTTTCCACCAGGTGGGAGTCAGCTGCTTTTCAGATGTCGACTCAAGTAAAACCGGTGGGGAGGAGGGACGAATGAAATTGCACCGAGAGGCAACAAACGGAGGGGAGGCGCGAAAGACAAGCGAACGGGTGTGTGCCATGCCTGATAGAAGCCTGCTGGCATCTGTCGCCTTCCATCAGACGGACGGGAGAAGATACGAAGGAGATGACAACAGCGGGAAGGGAGGGAATGTGTGTGTGTGTGTGTGTGTGTGGAGGGGGGCAAAGGTAAGACATGGTGAGACGAAGAGAGGGAAGGCAAGAGATGAGAAATGGCATCTCAAATTCCGTCGGGTCGGCGTTCCCGCGAGACGCCCTCAGCAGTCCAAAGCTGTCAGGAAGCATATTTCCTCCATGTTCGCATGCGTGTGCGGTGGAAGGTGAGCATGCGGCGGGGGGTCTTTTATTCTCCCCCGCCAACGTTAAATTTATCAAAAGACAGGCTGACAACAGACGCGTGTAACGCCATGCACATGCATTGATACATTAAAATGCGAGGGTTCTATCAAGGTAACGCAGCAGCCGGCACGTTAGCCTGGAAAAAGATGCGGCTCACTTCAAAGTATTAACCAAACAACCAAGTATTGCAACATTTAGGCCAATTCCTTTACATTTACTGACTGTACATGGTACCTTGACTTACGAGTGACACAATTTCGTTTGAACTGATTTTAGTTTTAGAGGTTTTTGTTTTGTTACGAGCCGTCCATCGGTAGATGTTCTTGCTTTGTGTCACGAGCAATAATTTTCTATGCATCTGTGAACCAAAAAAGGAATAAAAATGGCTAAGAGGAAAGTAGTAATTGGTATTTTTGTGAGTTGCAGATGGTAACATACACCAGGGTCGTCACACCAGTGTATTCTTTTTGAATCTCAGTCGCTGCCCCAGTGCGGTTCAATGTATTAACATTTTGTCCACTTTTCTCAGGTGACTTGCTAGTTTTCAGGTCATTGGGAATCGCTATTGCGTCCCCTCTCAGCTGGAGTCCTGCTCATACGCAGCTGCATGGCCTTCTTTGTGCGAGATGTGGTCAGGCAGCTCGCGAAAGATCGCTTGTTTACACGTGGGCCAGATTTTCAGGATTTTATTATCCTGTTGTTGATATGTTTCTCTCCATTAAGTAATAAGTCTCGAATGCATTAGCAGGCCAGTTTTTGTTGTACAAAAACTGGGTCGAAATTTGGACAAAAATAAATTTAAAGCCAAATCATACAAAAGCTAAGGCATACGAAAACTGACAATGCACAATATACTGTATTTTAAAGTGGTATCAAACGTTTCGGAAAGCCGGAGGGACTCTACTATTTGTACAGGGTGAATGAAAAGTAACTACCTATTTTGAAATACTTAGAATTTATTCATATGCTGTAATATTTTTCTCAATTTGTTTATGTTCCATGATTAAAGGAGCAAGTCTATTCTACCAAACCAGCGACTTTGGAAGAACTTGAAGGGCAAATACGAGAAGTTATGTCTTCCATCCCACAAGAGTTCCTTGTGAAATCCGTTAATGCGGTTCCCAGGCGGCTTGAGAAACTGGTGGCTAATGCTGGCGCCCATATCGAATTTTAGATAAAACTCTTTCTTCTCATGTTCATTTCGTGTAAGAATTATAGTTCAGAAATAAATTACACGTACTTAAAAAGAGGGAGTTACTTTGGCGGGAGTAGTTCCCTTGTGACTGAAAGATTGCTGAATCAAAATAATTCCTCTATCCTAATTTTACCCAAATCTTCTTCAATATGTAATTTCTTCATCAGCTCTTGTTCCCCCCCCTTTGTAAACAATATTATGGAAATCGGCTACGTAGTTTCTTTAGCTTAACCCAGTTAACAAACAAACAAGACACAAAATTTCTCACATTGACATAGAATTTGACAAATACAACGTATACACAGATGCGGCATTCATGTTTTGTTCTGATTAAGCAAAAACAGGTCGCGCTTATACAATTAATAGCTCAGCAGGCCATTATTTATGACATTCCGTTTGTCTCTGTGGCTTTCTCTGCCTTTAAAAGGCAAATTTAACGAGAAAGCGGCACACTGCGAGGGCGCCGAGGGCCGATTCCCCCAGAACAAAAAACAAAAATGTTCATTTTTAGCAAACGCCGTGCGGGGCGGCCCTTTTTCTGGAACTTCGTGGAGCTTGCTCTCATAAAAGCGTATTCTAAATATTTGACGCATTTGGACTTTTTGCCTGTTGTGTGATCTAAAAAGCCCATTGTCTGCATGCCAAAGCCTGCCTCTCCAGCAACACAAGTCCTCCCCTCAGAAGTCTGTGGGAAAAAAGGACCTTGAAACGGCAAAAAAAAAAGCCTGGAATTGCTGAAAGCATAAATTAATGGCAGAACAGGGAAAAAGAGGACAACTGCAAAGCAAATGAACGTGTGATGTATGAATGTAAACCTAGTTATGATGATAATAGAGTGAATATGTGCAAGTTTTAAACAGGCACAATAATGCCCCCTCTTGTGTGTTTTATTTATATATATATATATATATATATATATATATATATATATTTGCACAGATACACACTATAAGCAGTGAAGCACTACTTGCCACCTTGCACAAAGGAAATCAACAGAACTACAAACAATACAAAGAGTCAAAAAAGGTCTACCGCAAGCACAGGCTAAGGCACACGCCCAAAATACATCCACGCCACTCGCTCACTTGCACAATAGAAATAAACAATAACTCAACTCAACTGCTCCACTTGCTAGTTATTCTTGATATCCACCACCGGGCACAATATAAATAAATAAAACAAAGAGAAATAATCTACAAAGTGAAAAAAAAAAATAGCTGCTTCATGCTCAGTCACACACGGGGCCACGGGCACACACACACAGTATGTGTCATATCAATGTGATAGCGCCTCTCACCACCTAATCATAATAACTGCAATCTGGCACAATAGAAATAAACAAAACGATCCAAAGTTATCCCCAGAGTGAAAAAATGTCCAATCTATATATATATATAATATAATAAATAAATAAATAATCCTGGGGTACAAAGATCTTACCTAATATAACAGTGGTAGCTTAGTTTTATATTACAAAATGTAACATTTCATTAAAAAAAAAAAAGTTTTTAGTACTGGTATTTTAAGAGTGACAGTAACAGAGACCGCTTCATGTAGCAGTTTGTGCTTCTGTAGCCAGGCAAAGTGCTCTCAATAGTGGGCAGCGCGTCCCAAAAAGCGGCACTCCCCAGAGCGTGTGTTCTGCTCGAAAGGTGAAAGAAATGGCCACAAGCTTTCGTGCTCATCCGCAGCCGATTCCGAAAAAAGAGGCCACGGAGTGAGATGTGGAAACATTTTGCTTACACGGCCAACAGTCAGGGCAAGCCAAAGTATACTACAATCCAAGTCTGCAAAGCCTGATATACGTATGTACAGTGAGACCAAACACCTCGCTGAACGGTATCGTCAAAAAGTTGAAAGAGTGACAGGTTAGCAAATTTGATGCATTTAAACAAATTACATTCAAATAGAAGTCTAAGGAGAGTGAATTATTTTGTGACAGGCAAACTTGTGCCCCACTTGTTGCATTTGACGGGTCAATTCATCAATAGTTTGAGTAGATGAGCGGCGTTGAGCACTCAACCACCAAATACGCAGCAGCATTGACACACATTTAATTAAGACACTTCAAAATAGCGAAGTATGAAATCCTAGGAATGAAGGAATATATGAATCCTGCATACAATGTTAACTATATCGTTTTCTCCTTAATGCATTGCCGAGGTATCGGATCAAACTTTGTATCGGCATATACTCAAAATCTAGTGACTTGGATTCTGGTACAAAAAATATGATTGGGACATCCTTTCTAGAAATAATGCACAAAGTTCCAAAAAATGTCCACTGCACACTCCACTGTAACGTTCTGAAATTTTATTCATGCGAGCCCTCCAGTGTCCCAAAGACAGTTGGCTCTTGCTTACAATAATCCACGTAACACAACTGAAGGTTCACTACAATACATACTATATACTCTTCTTATGTACTGTAGCAAGTAATGAGCATGGAATTGTGTTACAAGAATTGGTTTTGGGTGGGGGTCTGTGCAGGGAGGAAAGGGAGCGTGAGTGAGTGAGTGAGTGAGCGAGCGATTGAGCACAGGGGCTTTTTTTTTGTTTTTGTTTTTAATTAGCATGCACAGAGCGTTCAGACTGAAAAAGAAAATAATGACATCATCGATTAGTCAAAGTCCACTCGACTGTTCTCACCTTACGGTCAACAACAAAAAATGTCAAGTCCTTCAACCCCTAGCCTTGACCCCTCAAAGTCTTGGTCTTGAGTTGGTTTGATCCTCTCAAAGTCTTGACTCTCAACTCGGACTTGTGCCCTCAAAGTCTTGGTTTCGTCTCAACCCCTCAAAGTATTGGTCTCAACTTGTTGTAGTCTTGGTCTCAAGCTCTCAAAGTCCTGGTCACGAATCAGGCTCAAACCGTCAAAGTCTCATTCCAGTGTTTGCATGCGCAACCGCAAAGATGAGCAAAAATACAGATGGGTTGTCACTGGCAATGGGAATTGAATAAAAAAAGAACAAGGTGTTTCATTAACTACTCCACACCTCTACAGCTCAATTAAGACCTGTGATTCATGCACCGCTGCGCCACGTCGATGGTTCTCGTGGCTGCTGGCGCATGGCCAAAGTAGGCGGCTCGAAATGAGCACAAGGTGTAAGGGTTCAGCCGTTTCTTTCTTTAAAGGGTGCATATTATGGAACATTGACTTTGTAATGTCTAATTCAACTGATCTTAAAAGGCCTGGTTTCTGTGGGAAGCAAACCAAAAGAGAAATGAATTCGATTTTTGCTCCCAAATATAAGAATCTGTATTCGCACGTTGATGCGGACTTCCACAGAGCAATAAACAACCTTTCCCTCCGGTTGGGCAGAGCCGGGGTGAAAGGTTCCAAACCTGCTCTCAAGCACGCGGTGACTCATAGGGCAACAGAAAGCACAAGGAACGTGACAAGACTCCCGTTTACCGGTTATTAAGGGAGAGAAACATCAACAACAGCATAATAAAAGCCTGAAAATCAGGCGCAGGTATAAACAAGGCATCTTTCGCTAGCTGACTGACCGCATCTCACGCACAGCGCGAAGGTGATCATCTATGATTGATCACAATATTTCTGTTTTCTGAGTATGAGTAGGACTCCAGCTGAGAGGGGACACAATAGCGATTCCCAATGACCTGAAAACTAGCAAGCCATCTGAGAAAAGCAGCGATATGTGGCAAGGGGATAAAAAAAAAAATAAAATAAAAAAGGGAGTGAGAATGTCAGTGAACACAAAAGGTGAGATTTTAGAAGGCCCTGCCATAAACAGGCAGGTGCAGATTACTGGAAGGCTTTGTTGTGAGAGAGAATGGGAAGATGAGATGGAAAGAGGATAGTCAGAAAAGGAAGAGGGATCACGTTATCAGCAAACACCATTAAGGTCAAAACTTTTGAAAACATTTATTTCTTTTTCCCCCCCCCCCTTCCGGCAGAGTTTCCCTGTAGTCATTCATACATTTGTCGACTCGGTCTCAACTCCTCAAATTTCCCATGCCAACCGTTTTTTATTTTCGTCACCTTTGATGTCCTTCTATCTGGTTTCCAAGATTATTTGAGTTGAAAATGCCTACGATTCGCTATTCGTATTCTAGTTGGTCTTTTGCGCCTGGCAATTGAGACGGCCGGATTTGTCATTAATATTAGATATGTAAATAAGCTTTGCTCTGATTGGATCGCTGTTATTCAAATTTAAATAGGGAAAACAGCTTTGCTCTGATTGGTCCTTGGCGATATCAAGGTGTCTCGTGGTGGCCAAGCATTCATAGCGACGTGGCGTTTGGATGCGTCGATGAGGTGTAAAGCAGAATTCACCAAGCGTTAGATTGTCGGCCCAATAATAGGGAACACAAGCTGAAAGGGGATGTGGGTGAAAAGAAAAAGAAAGTGTAATATTTGGAGGTTTCGGCTCTCCTCGGGCCTCATAGTCTCAGTCTCTACCCCTCAGTCTTTGTTGCAACTTGGTCTGAATCTTTCAAAATCTTGGTCTCAAATTGGTCTCAACCCCACGAAGTCTTTGTCTATACTTGGTCTGAAGTCCTTCCTTAAACCTTAAAGTCCAATATACTGTCTTAAGTCTTGGTCTCAACTCGGACTCACCTTCTCAAAGTCTTGGTCTGGACTTGGTCTCACCCTCTCAATTATGAGTCTCAACACGGATCAAAGCCCTCCACGCCTTGGGTTTTCACGTTCTCAAGCTTTCAAAGTCTTGGTCTTCACCCCCCAAAGTCTGGTTCCCGTCACAGTCTTGGTCGCAACATGGTCTTCGCCCCTTAAAGTCTTGGTCCCAACTTAGCCTTTTTTGGCTCTTTTGACTGCACAGGTCCCCTGCGGTCAAATGCAGATTCTCTTTCGCACTCTCGTGCCCCATTTTCATACACTTATCCCCCACCTCGTTTTTTTTAATACACTCAATCTCCATCCCCTCCCTCTCTTTTAGCGGCCTGCTCTTTCTCCGATGAGTGACTGATGAATAAAGTGGCTCTTTGAAGTCAAGACTCCAGGCACGGCCGGTCAAGCGTTAAGGGATGCCGCACAAAAGACGGCAGAAACAGAGAGAGAAAGGACGGAAGGGGAGGATGCGAATAACGGCAGAAAGGTGGGGCGGGGGCTGTATATATTCAACAAGAGAAAATGTCAAACAGTGAACATCCATAAAGTCAGCGAGGCACTGCAAAGAGTGTGTGTGGGAGGAAAGTGCAATTTTGCATGAGTGCCTCAGAGTATTTGCATCGTGGCGCTCAACATGCAAAAAGGCCAGAATCACGAAAGTGAGATGGGGGAGGGAGCAGCCCAAGTCCTGCTTGCCTGACTTTCTGGAACGAACCCTTGATGGTCTGTAGGGACCGCCTGGAGCTTTTTGGCTTTTGAGGGGTTTCAGATACCCCCCACAGTTCTTTGTTGTGAGCACCAAATCAATACAATGCTTCTGGGGTGCATTTTCAAAACACATTCCACAACCAAGCCACCGCATCTTAATTTCTTCTGCCTTTCAGTATTATTGTTGGTTTTATTGTTCTTCATATGTTAGCTGAAGCAGAGAACTATATAAAAATGTCTACTTGCACAAAAAAGAATGGATTAAACACAAAATAATTTTTGCCCCGCAGGAAAGGGAACTAATTTGTTCCAGGATCACGCTGCTGACCTGGAATAACCTTTACTAAATGCAGAGGCCTTATGAGGCTTAACCTGCTCGACTCAGTCTCAACCCTTCAATGTCATTAAAGTCTTGGTCTGGACTCAGTCTCAAGCCCTCAAAGGCTTTGTCTTGACTCAGTATTGATGTAAGCCCTAAAAGTCTAAAATTAAAAGTGTAAAATTGATCTCAGATTACATTACACACTACAATGTCTAAAATAGTCCCCCCCAAAACTGTCCAAGTTAAATTAAGGAAGAGATCCCACAGGAATACACAACCCTGTGACATATCCCATCACCTAATACTTTGCACATGATACTATTATCCATAGATGACCACACAATTGATTTACTACACAAGTCAAAGAGCAGAATTTCAAAATGAACTTGTTAGGGTCCTCGTCTACACTTCTAGTTTATAGCGAATGACTCAGCTATGTGTCACAATAATCAGACTTGATAATTTTTTGCACATTGCCTCAAAGCGACTCCGCCACATCTAAGAACAGTTTGGCATGTACATTCACTCTTTCCAGATTGATTTAAAGCATTTGCCTAGAGGCCATTGTCTGGAAAGTTGTGTTGGCTAAAACTGCTATTTGGAAGCTATCTGTCAGGGAATGACACCAGTGACATGGATGGAAATACATAGATACGTTATATAAATATGTAGCGTGGCAGTCGTATTGACGGGATTCAGATGGATGGTTCTTTCGGTTTTAAAATTGACGAAGGAATCTACAAAGCAAAAAAAATACAAATAATAAGGATCTAAATACACCACGTAGTTAGCTGTTAGTAGATTATTAGGATTATCAACACACATTCCATAAATGGAGACAGTAGATTATGCACGGACATGATCATACTTGCTATATAGTGAATTAGCCCACCGTCACCCCCAGGAAGCTAAACATGACCAGGCAGGACATTTCCATAGCCAGGACAACATGGGCAAACACTCCAATAGTTTTCATACCAGGATAAAAGCATTCATTCAGATTTAATTATTAAAAAGTACAGTATACAGTATTTAAAATTATTGTAATCCACTTTAA
Organism: Phyllopteryx taeniolatus; assembly: GCF_024500385.1. NCBI lineage: Eukaryota > Metazoa > Chordata > Actinopteri > Syngnathiformes > Syngnathidae > Phyllopteryx > Phyllopteryx taeniolatus. The sequence continues at coordinate 7,794,728 of NC_084514.1, read as the reverse complement.
TATTATTCACAGTTTTAACATTACACACCTAAATAGTGTAAAAACAAACAGTTCTTAAAGATGAAATGCAAATTTAGTGTACTTAGAAGTTAAATACAACTGAACTCTACTTCACAAATGTCCTCCTGTACTGGATTAAAAGGTTTAAGACACTGTATCATTTAAACAGTTTGAACGTTTAATTCAGGGACACTATTGCGTACAACTAAAGGGAGCCCGCGTAGCACTAGTGGTACACATACCACACTTTGAGAATCACTACTCTAAATTGTAGGTGTGAAAGTCAGTGTGAGTGGTTGTTTGCCTATATGTGCCTTGCTTTTGGGTGGCAAACAGTTCGGGTTGAACTCCACCTCTTGCCCAAACCCAGCTGGGATAAGCTCCAGCTCACCCCAGATAAGCAGTATAGAAAATGGATGGATGGATAGATAGATAGAGATAGATAGAGATAGATAGATAGATAGATACACGGCTCTGGAATTAATCGTATGAGCGGTGGATGCATGGGAATTAGCACCATCGCGTTTGGACCAGAATACACAGAAGCCTCTCCGATGATAGATCCTACACTGGCTTGGGAAAATAGTCTATTCTCAGCGGGATGGGGTTTTCCTTTCCTATTAAAATCCTAAATAGACAATCTATGTGCTTGTTAGGGCGACCCAAGGCAAATTGTGAAAGATTCATATAACCTTTATCGATTCCTTGGACTTGACCTGTGATTTATCAAGAGTTTAGTCATGTAGAAGGGCGCTTTGTGCCTCAGAAAACGGGAGCGGGTGGAGGTTTGTTTTCTCTCGCAGATGCTTTGGTCGATAATACGAAACTGTCGGCAAACATACAAATCAAGTCTGCCATGTAAACTTCTAGTTTAGGATGTGGAATGGCCGAGTAACTCGTGACACCCTATTGCAACAACGAAACATACCGATAATATCGCTTTACATCGACTGAGCGATGATTGACCTAGTGGAAGAAAATCATCTATGATTTATCACAATATCAAAGTAATTGAAGAAGGGAAATGCATTGAATTATACCAGTTGCGAAGAATACAGTCAAAAATGTTATACCCGGCCGAACTTTCCAAATACCGATTTCTGGGCCAGGGAAAAACTCTTTTGCAACTAAGAGTTTGAAACAGAACACAAATGACAGTAATTAGATTAGATTTAGAAACACAAATCTAAAATCTATTATTGTCACAGTCATCACATTGGTTTTTAAAGGTTAAAGTTTAAGTGGACTTACGCAGATCGTAAGAAATAAAATTCCATTTGTGCAAGTCTGATTAAAACACAAACAAGGTAATTAAAAAAAATGTTTCCGCAGTCATCACGTTTTTTTTTTTTGTAAGGTTCAAGAAAACCGTATGCATATTAAAAAAAACAAAATTCTATTAAATTCAATACTGAGATTCAGAAAATTCAACAAAATTCTCATATGTTGAGAAGAAAAAAAGTTATACCGTTATACACTACTTCGGAGGCGTTGTTGACAAGCTCACGGATCACATCGTGCATGGACTTCTACACCTACCAGTCCAAGAAAAGATGGCATGGGAAAAGGAGCATCATTCCTGGAAACTCTGGGCAAGAGAGTCCTGCCTTCTTTTTTCCCCAGATTTTAATACCCGGATATTTCACCTATTAGTACAGCTACCCAACTTGACCAGCACAACAACGACCTTCGAACTGACCCAAAACCTGGATTTAATAAAATTGTTGTCAAGAAAAATATGTCTGGCCCTGCTCCGATTCTAGTATCTATAACTTATGTACTTAGCCACTAAATATCGTAGCTTCCCGACAGAGGCACTGACAGCCTGCTTCTTTTTATTTGGAAATCATAACAGGTTGCTGGCGGCCATAACTGACGACAACTACAACAATAAACCCTCTTCATCACTCAATTCCTCACTTCACCACCAATCACCAGTCACTGTTTCACCCAGCATACAGTGCAGTGCCTATGGCAGTCCATTACAGCATTGTTTATAACTCAAAATTTTGTTTTGTTTTTACTAATACTATTGCCTTGCAGCAGTATGATGGGTGTGGTTTGCACATCGACCTCAGACTGCTGAGTTCCTTGAATCTCTGCCTTCCCGTGTGGAGTTTGCATGTTCTCTGCACTTGTGCGGGTTTTCTCCAAGTACTCCGACTTCCTCCCACGTTACAAAACCATGCATGTACGTTTATACATTGAAAATCAGAGAAGGAGTTCCGCAAGTAGCAGATGTAAGGAAAGGGTCGAGGAGATATGATGAGAAAAAAAATGAAGAGTTACTGTTTTACACTAATTTGGAGGCGTTTTTGACCAGATTTTCTGCTTTCTATAGGTGATATTGCACAAATACCTTCCTGTAAAAAGGAAAATCAAACAATTTCTCAATCTTTCGATATTCAGAATTATTGGTGCGTTGTACTCTGGTTAAAGCGGCTGTTCCAACCAGACTCCGTATTTTGACAGACTGTCATTTTTGAGAAATCTTGTCACGTTGCTACTATAATATTGATATTTGACACCTGTTTATTGATCAATTACCGCTAAAGAAAACGATAACATATCATTTTGTAGCAGGTAATTTTTTTTAGTACTGCTTTAGTAATGTAGCCGTCACCAGAAGGCTGCCATACTTGTTCTGTCTGTTGGATATTTAAAAGAAAAATGAAGGGTGTGGGGTTGTGAGGTGGACGCCTCTTCGTCATGTGCTTCCCCGTGGGCAAGCAGGCGAAGACTTCAATCTCGCATCGGATCAGATCACTGCCGGATAAAAGCACTTCCTGGCACATCACTTCCTCTCTCTGGAGGAAGCAGACACACGCTGGGAACCCAAAATGACAGTAGTGGCGAGGGCGGTCGACGGATGAGGCGGTTTTTGACAGCGGTTAAAAAAAAAAGAAAAGAAGCGATGGGGGAGAAAGAGAGAGAAGGAAAGGATGGGTTAGCAGAGGTGAGGTTAAAAAAAAAAAAGTACGATCTCGAGGGGCCCGGAGCCACAGATCCGTGTCGGGTGAGGAGACAGATCAGAGAGGGACAAAGAGGTGAAGACACTAAGAATACCATAACTGGATTAGCGTTAACAATGACCCTCATTCAACGGGGTGAAAGTCCCATGTTCTTTACTGTGGACTGGCCTGGCCTAATACGCTCAGGATACTTTCACACTAGGATTGGAAATCTCTGGCATGAGGTTGATTTAATACATACAGTATTCTAGCTACACGGGGTGCGATAAAAAAAAAAAAAAAAAATAAATCTTTACGAGTGGAACGGTTCGATAGGATTCGGTTTAGTCTTGGAGCGTTGCAATTTGATACACTGTGGAAACAATGCAACAGTTAACAATTGGCAACGTAGATGTCAATCATAAGGAAGCCAATTCCATAAAGACGACATATCCCTGAGCATTGTTGCTTTCTGACATCGTAAAAATAAACAACAAAATCCCATGTCAACGCAATTTGATACACTGTGGAAACAATGCAACAATTAACATTTGGTAACGTAGATGTCAATCATAAGGAAGCCAATTCCATAAAGAGGACATATCCCTGAGCATTGTTGCTTTCTGACATCGTAAAAATAAACAACAAAATCCCATGTCAACGTATTTACTTTTAGACGGATAAAAAAAAGCTTGCTGGATTAACATTTTGTTTGACAGGATCATAAAGTAAAGATTTATATATCTATAAAAACAGGACATAGCTATACTCAAAATGTCAGTTCAGTAGTCTGCTACTGACTCAGCCGTATGGGTGAATTGCTCTTAACCCTCATTTTTAATCATTTGTTTTTATTTGTTTATATTACAGTCGTTTCGCACAAAAAAGGTTGGGGACCGACGTTTACAGAACTTGCAATCATCTGCTAGCTATCTTACTAAGTAGCAAAGCATGCCACACTGAAATTAGATGGCCGTAAATTCAATAAGGGTCAATTGAAACCAACATTTTAAAAATATACCTACCAAAATAGTATGTTACTATGAACAAGGACAATAGGCCAGACTTATACACCATTCCGTGGTTACCAAATGTGGCGCAACAAAAAACAAACACGGACTACAGAAGACAGATATACTCTTCAGTTAGTCATTTTTCTGAATCAAAACTTTGGACAAGGATTTTGCACAAGTAACGCGGCTGCAGCGGCCACTTTTAGCCCTGTGGTTTACCTAAAACGCATGCCTCAAAACATCGTAATGATTTGTGAAGGACATGACAGACACCATAGTGCATGTGACCACTGCCTGAATGCACAACATAAAAAAAGCAAGCTTGAGAGGCTAAGCTGTGGTGATCTGCACAGGCTCTGCCCTGAAGCGACACAGACAAGTGCAGCAGAATGAAAATCTCTTTTTTTCCCCCCATCGTTGTCTTTCTATGAATGGCATCGCTACCAAAGCTTTTACGGTGGGAAAAAAAACTCTTGCATCTGGCGACAGCGTGATGGGCAGAAAACGGCATAGAAAGAGTAAAAGAAAAGAAAAAACTGGGTGAGGCATGGAGGGATACTGAAACGACACAATCATTCATTTGGTAAAAGATAGCATCCCCTATCAGTTAAAACTCCTCCCACTATCTCAAAGAGGCAATATGGGATTTGCATTTTTCCCACAATTCAATTAACACGCTTGTCAGCCTTCTCCCTCTTAGTTCACATGCCTTCTCTGGCCATCGAGGAAAGACAGCTTCTGCTTCATGAATAGACACTTTTATTCATAAACGGCCGCAAGCGGTAAACGATGTGTTGAATTTTTTTGCGAATAACGAGAGGACCTCGGACCAAGACGTCGACAAGGTCCCGGATCGCATTGTGCATGGACTTCTACACCAACCAGTTCAAGAAAAGACAGCATTGGAAAAGGCGGATCGTTCCTGGAAACTCTGGGCAACAGTCCTGCCTTGGTTTTTCCAGCTGTTGTCAAGAAAGATCTCTCTGGTCCTGCTCTGATTTTAGTATCTATAACTTATGTAGCTAGCTACTAAATATTGTAGCTTCCCAACAAGAGGCACTAACAGGCTGCTTCTTTTAATTTGGAAACTAAAACAGGTTGCTGTTGCTACGACAATGAACCCTCTTTATCCCTCTAAGTGTAGCTCTAGGCTAGCGCTGTCATACACTCACTTCCTGGTTGATCACCAACCACTCTTTTCCCCAGCAACCAGTGCCTACGGCAGTCCATTACACTATCGTTTGTTAATCTTAATTTTATGTTTTTGTGGGTTTTCTCAGAGTACTCCGGCTTCCTCCCACATTACAAAAACATGCATGTACGTTTGCACTTTGAAAACTCAAACTTGTCCATTGGTGTGATTGTAAGCCTGAATGCTTGTTTATCTATATGTGTCATGCGATTGACTGGCGATCTGGATATGGACTGTATCCACGCAACGCTTCCACGTTTGGGGTACGGTGGCGTGCTAACTTCCGGCCACCAAACATGCTGAATGCGTTGCTGTGCATATATACGGTCCATTGCCCTATGATTGGCTGGTGACTGGCTGAGGGTCTACCCCACCTTTTTCCCAAAGTCTGCTGGGATAGGCTTCATCTCACCTGTAAAGAAAATGCATGGATGGATGGATACTATTAATATTATACGTGATGCGCCTGCAAGCTGCACGACTATGCGGGTCTCCGCTCTGCACTGTCTTTGAAGAGGATGACTGGAAAGGACAAGGGGTGCCATCAAGGAATGAGGCATCACGGGGTAGGGTATTAAAAGACTTTCAGGGGCGATTTGTAGCAAGACAGCGGATGACAACAACACGGCCAAAACCAATTTAGAACGCAGGAATCATCCCACAGATGCACTGACTTTGCCGCCGGGCCGTCTAATGACTTGTGCGAGCCTCTTGTCTGATTAATAGCCCCTAATCCCATTCTCATGGCATGGCGTAGCATTCCACAGCACCACTCATTACCCATTTATAGAAATGCCCCCCCACCCACCCCACCATTTTCACTTGTGAGGCCAATGCTAGGCTAGTCTAATCAATAGAGGCTAATCCTGTTGGAGGAGCCGCGAAGCACCCCCTCATTACGGGCCATAGAAATGTCTGCTAATCATGGGTTATTTGTCCACGAGCCGTGGACGTGCGAGGCGGGGGTGGACGTTTGAGGGCCAACTGGCCCGGGCGAAAGAGACAGGGTGACACAGCGAGTCAGTGATGCTGCACAATGATTAAGAAACATGTCACTCTCGTTTTTTTTCTGACACCCTCTCTCTCTCTCGCTCTGTCTTTCGGCTTTGTTGGGCGCATCAGTCTCAGAGTAAGGCTTTGCTCTGTGTCCGTGTCATTCAAGGCTTATCAATCAATGAAAAAGCCATGCAGCTCCATAACGACTTATCAATGGCAAGGGCTGGGAGGCCGACTGGAGATAACCCTGCCAAAGGCCGAGCTGATTCTTGGGCTTGTTCCCGTCGTTGCAATCACTCGGGGGAGGGAAATCAATGGTGACCTTAGCTCAAGTTGACCGGAGCGGCATGGTGGCACGTTGACAGCGCGGTTCAACAACACAAAGCTACGCAATTCTTTCACCCCCTTTACTTCACATTAGTTCTCGCAGCTCGCTGCATTCTTCACCGACACACGAGCCAAATCATCCGCCACTAAACGCTGTCACAGTTTAATTGGGTCGCTCGAGCCCGCCGTCGCTCACTGGGCTACCTGTTCTCAAGAGGCAGTCTTTTTATTCACTTCATTTACAGCTCTGCACACAGCGCTAAAAAAGCATCTACATAGCTACTCGTATACTGTATGCATCAACACGACTCTACTTTCTTCTTCATCTCTTATTTCAGCTTTGTCTCTTATCTACGTACTCCTTTTACATGGTGCCGCTAGGCTTCAGACAGAGAAACAACGGCCGGGTAAACCAGGGCCTTCAAAACCAGCTGACAAACTTGTGTGCATAAAATTCATCCTCTTAACCAGTAAAAGTGCTAACAAGTTAACTATTTCAGTGGTAGGCAAACTTAAGTTACATGAAGCACTTACAGGTACAACTAAAACAGCCATTTGTGTCATGTTTTAAGGAAAAATACTATACATATAATACAGTGGATACGGAAAGAATTCAGATCACCTAAATCGTTCGCTCTTTGCTATATTGCAGCGGTTTACTAAAATCATTTAAATTATTGTTTTCCCCTCAATGTACACACAGCACCGCATATTGACAGAAAAAAAATGGAAGTATTGAAATTTTCGCAGATTTATTAAAAGGGAAAAACGGAAATATCACACAGCCTTAAGTATTCAGACCCTTTGCTGTGACACTGATATTTAACCTGGGTGCTGTCCATTTCTTCTGATCATCCTTGAGATGGTTCTACACCTTCATTGGAGTCCAGCTGTGTTTGATTATAGTGATTGGAGTTGAGGCGGCACGGTGGACGACTGGTTAGAACATCAGCCTCACAGTGCGGGGTTCAATCCCCGTCCCCGCCTGTGTGGAGTTTGCATGTTCTCCCCGTGCCTGCGTGGGTTTTCTCCGGGCACTCCGGTTTCCTCCCACATCCCAAAAACATGCATGCATTGGAGACTCTAAATTGCCCGTAGGCATGACTGTGAGTGCGAATGGTTGTTTGTTTCTATGTGCCCTGCGATTGGCTGGCAACCAGTTCAGGGTTTACCCCGCCTCCTGCCCGATGACAGCTGGGATAGGCTCCAGCACGCCCGCGACCCTAGTGAGGACAAGCGGCTCAGAAAATGGATGGATGGGTGATTGGACTTGATTATGAAAGCCACACACCTGTCTATATAACACCTTAGAGCTCACAGTGGCTGTCAGAGCAAATGAGAATCATGAGGTCAAAGGAACTGCCTGAAGAGCTCAGAGACAATTGTGGCAAGGCACAGATCTGGTCAAGGTTACAAAAAAATAAAAAATTATTCTGCTGCAATTAAGATTCCTAGGAGCACAGTGGCCTCTATAATCCTGAAATGGAAGATGTTTGGGACGACCAGAACCCTTCCTAGAGCCGGCTGTACGGCCAAACTGAGCAATCGGGGGAGAAGAGCCTTGTGAGACAGGTAAAGAAGAACCCAAAGATCACTGTGGCTGAGCTCCAGAGATGCAGTCGGGAGATGGGAGAAAGTTCTAGAAAGTCAATCATCACTGCAGCCCTCCACCAGTAGGGGCTTCATGGTAGAGTGGCCCGACGAAGCCTTTGCTCAATGCAAGACACATGAAAGTTTGCTAAAAAAAAAAAACATCTGAAGGATTCCAAGATGGTTAGAAATAAGATTCTCTGGTCTGATGAGACCAAGATAGAACTTTTTGGCCTTAATTCTAAGCGGTATGTGTGGAGAAAATCAGGCACTGCTCATCACCTGTCCAATACAGTCCCAAAAGTAAAGCATGGTGGTGGCAGAGTCATGCTGTGGGGGTGTTTTTCAGCTGCATGGACAGGAAGACTGGTTGCAATCGAAGGAAAGATGAATGCGGCCAAGTACAGGGATAGCCATCCATCCATCCATTATCTGAGCCGCTTATCCTCACAAGGGTCGCGGGAGCGCTGGAGCCTATCCCAGCTATCATCAGGCAGGAGGCAGGCTACACCCTGAACTCGTTGCCCGCCAATCGCAGGGCACATATAAATCAATCATTCGCACTCACATTGACACCTACGGGCAATTTAGAGTCTTCAATTAACCTAAGTACAGGGATATCCTGGACGAAAACCTTCTCCAGAGTGCTCAGGACCTCAGACTGGGCGAAGGTTCACCTTCCAACGAGACAATGACCCTAAGCACACAGCTAAAATAATGAAGGAGTGGCTTCAGAACAACTCCGTGACTGTTCTTTAATGGCCCAGCCAGAGCCCTGACTTAAACCCAACTGAGCATCTCTGGAGAGACCTGAAAATGGCTGTCCACCAATGTTCACCATCCAACCTGACAGAACTGGAGAGGATCTGCAAGGAGGAATGGCAGAGGATCCCCAAATCCACGTGTGAAAAACTTGTTGCAACTTTCTCAAAAAGACTCAAAAGGGTGCTTCTACTAAATACTGAGCAAAGGGTCTGAATACATATGGCTGTGTGATATTTCTGTTTTTCTTTTTTTAATAAATCTGCAAAAATGACAATTCTGTTTTTTTCTGTCAATATGGGGTGCTGTGTGTACATGAATGAGGTGGGGGGGGGGGGGGGGGGGGGATAACAAATGATTTTAGCAAATGCCTGCAATATAACAAAGAGTGAAAATTTTAAGGGGGTCTGAATATTTGCCCTACCCACATACCTATATTTTATATGTAAAATTTTGTTCATATTGCACAAAACTGTTCCCAATGTACAAGAGATGTCCAAACCTTTCTATTTTAACTGTCATGTGGACTCTGGACTTAAGCCTAGACATATGTAGAATACAGAAAGTTGTTTTCACATGTAGGACACAGCCAGTACTTGTCAGTAACACTTCACTATCTTCCTAGCCTGTTTTCTTGTTGTCTTTCGATCAGTTTTGTGACTTTATTCTCCAAAGGAAAAACATTTATGTACCTCTCTAAACACTTTTTTTCAAGCAGTGGGGATTTTGTTTCAATCTGCCCATTGCACAGTTGGGATGGAGTTATCTTTTAAATTCAATACATTTGATTTTAATATTTAAGAGCTGTTTGTTTTGAACATTTATTTGGGCACACCTTTTATTAACATTTATGTGCAATAGAATTGAACCACTATTTAAAGTATATTGAAGTTTTTTTAGGTGTAGAAGGTTTAAGAACCGCTGTTGTGGGAAATGGGAGGTATGAAGATTATGGGAGATTGTTGTCACATGTAGGTCACAACCAGCACGTACCAGAATTTATTTATTTTTTATTATTATTTTTTGTTACCTTATTTTAATAATAAATCTCACTACACAAATTTTCCAGCACTGGCAATAAATTTTTAGTCATCCCACTTCACACGCCGTGGGCCGCAAAATGGCTGCAGAGTCAAAATAAAACCTGGAATGTTTAGCCAAAAAGAGGGGCCCCCGGCACCAGCATCCATTCTTGAGCTTTTACGCGCTCCCAAGTGCGAGTAGGCACGTTGTAGTGACCCGAGGCTGAACCGGAGTTGAACTCCTGGAGACGAAGCAGCAGCGGTGTTGCCTGTCAACGCTCGCCTCAAGCTATAGACAGGCAGGAACACGGGAGGCCTTATCTCACCCTTTCATGTCACGACCATTCTTTTGACTACAATGTGAGAACATGACACTTGTAGAGCCAGTGGCTGAGTGGTGTTGGCCTCAACGACCACCAAGGGGTCTCTATTAAATTATCCACTGCTTTTTTTTAATGGATTAATGTATTGCTTTAGCACAGTGGTTCCCAAACCTTGGATCAGCACCCTGTTTAGGGTCGTGAGATTTTGACCCAGTTTGAAAAGGAAGAATTTCTTCAGACTATTAGTTCTCATTTTACATTTAAGTCCCTGTAATGTGAAAATAAATATGACGATGAATGAAGCCCTGACAAATTTGAAATATATTAAAAAAAAAAATCATTAAAAAAAAATAATAAGCATACAAATTGAGGCTTCAAAATCCTGAAAAATCAATTCACTCTCTCCACTCTGAGTCGCAACGAAGGTGCTGTACGAGGGCCCAGAATCTGATGCTACGCCCCTGTCTGTCATGAATGATATGTAGGGCACAGAGGCGATTTTATCAACTGAGTAGCGGCTCGTAACTTCGGGGTGCCACTGTCCAATGAAACCGCGGATATTCACGGGTCAGCATTCGCCTATTTGCAGATTTTTACGGGAAACTATCCTCCGTTATTCACTGAAAAACTTTCCTATTCACTGTTTTTGTCCTGTTTTTTATTTTTAAAAAAAAGTGTTTTATCACCATCTTGTGGCTTCTATAGGCAATTACAAACCGTTTTGGGGTCTTGGATGACATAATTCCTTAAATCAACACCGTAGTGATTATTTTCCCCGCGATTTTAATCTGACTAGGCTCATCTAGCCGGCTAAACCTCCATTGACTAGCCCTAGCATTGGCCCTGACCGATTAGTGGGAATTTCTATAATGGGAAACGAGAATTACTCCGGAATGCCATGCCATCATGAGACTAGGATTAGAGGCTGTTAATCAGACAAAAGCTAATTTATCACCATGAAACGGCTACAAAAAGCAGGTCACGGTGGTGAAACCAGCCAATCCTAACTTGGTTGCGGTGAAACATGCATGGATTGACTGCTTGACCGGATGCGGGGAACGTTTGGGTTGGGCGACGCTGGAATGCGGCGCACTCGCGGGATGAGTGGACGTAAACCGGCTTTGGAAGCGGCTGGCCCGCCAGCGCTTATAGGCGGCTAATCTGATTGGATTAACACCGACCCGCCCGGATACATGTGAGCGCGCACGCGCACTGTACACACACACAAACAAACACCACACACCGTGCCAATCAGCTGTGGCCCCTTTCTTGGAGTTCATCTGGATTCCGGGATATGCCGCCATGCTGATGGAACCATGCAACGACACACACAGGCAGAGTGCGGTGATTTGTGCTGAGAATCCAAAACAGACCCATTGAAAGAAGAGTAATGCCCACTGGTTGACAAGCGTGCTAATTGACTAGCCCCCTCCCCGCCAATGAAACTAAACATTTTCAGCCCTCCGGCTTTTATATTCAATCATTCCCTGACAGGCCTCCTCTTCTTCATTCTCCTCCGTCTCCTCGCCATCCTCCTCCCACGCCGCACACTCGCACATGTAATCGTTCATTAGAACCAAGTCGGTTGTCCATTAGGCAACGCAGCCATTTTGGAAATTGCGGCAAATCTTCCATGAAAAAGACATTTCCTGTAATGCGCTAGCCACGCTCGGGAGGAAGAGGGAGAAACGTGAAAGAAGGAGATAGCGGGGCAAAGAGAAAAAAAAAAGCCCCCTCCCGGCCATAAAGCCACCGAGCGGAAAGCAGGCCTGCTGTTTGATTAGGGAGTGACACCACCATGGAGGGATGGTGGCAGCGAGAAAGAGGCGGGTGAAGATGAAGAAAAGGAGGTGGAGGAACAGGCTGCGATTGGAGAGGAGTAAAATTAGCCCTGTCCTATCTTTACGAAGACACATCGGGATTAAACACAGACAGGCGTGAGATGCACGGGACAGATGGTATTCGCCGTCGGAAAAGTGTGGCTAATTTGACAGGAAGCTCCTTAAGCAAATTAAAAATACATCGTATGTACGCATCGGCCAGGTACCGATTTCAAGGTAGACCGTGGTTTTAAAACGTTAGATGGATTGATGGTTTAAAAGTGTTTGTTTTTTTGTTTTTTGTTTTTTTTTGAGTGCAGAGAAAGTGACACGACCCCTGCCCCTCCCGTTGTTAGTGCGAGCCCCAGTGAGCCCGATGATTTTTCCACTTGTCAGAAAAGTTGGCTCTTTTGGGAATTTTTCTGGTGCTGCAGCTTAGTAGAGGAACGATATGCAAAAGTAAAAAAAAGAGTAACTGCTAGACGGGGCACTACTTCCAAGACAATATCACATTTACGAGCGTGCCACCCATCACTCTTCAACAAAATTCAAGGTAACTTTAATACATTAGTATAACGCAGTCTTGAAATGAATGTTTGCAACCAGCTACAATAGTTAGCATGTCTACAATTGGTGAAATCAATACTGTAGACTCGCTACCGTGGCAGACAACTAGCTAGCTAGCATGGCTAACATCAGTTCGTTTCCACTCTGACGTTACTTGACAAAACCATGAAATGCAGACGTAGCTCCTCATTGTCTGATAAGTATTTTTACTGTTTGGCTACTTTTTTTTTTTTTTTTTTTTTTTTAAATCTTATTTCCAAAAAATACATTGTTTTCTTTGTATGTGTACTAATGTACCTAGAGCACAACCAACGGAAAAAATGTTAATAATTCAAAATAATACATTTTAGAGTTGTGTTTGCAATACCCTAGAATTGGAATATTTTTGCTCACGGTCATCATACCGTCAGAATCTGATAGTGGCCCAGGCCTAATCGTATGCCAATGGGTTACAGGTGTTCGTTAGTTGGCTGGAGCAAGATGTATGCCGGTCGAACCCGCGGGTTTGGGGAGGAGGAATTGTAAGCGTGTTCGTGTTCCATAATTCCGCCGCTTATGTGCACATCAGCCGGTGATCAAGGAGGCGGCCAGCCTCCCCGTTGATCCCTGCTTAATCGCTTCACACACTTGTCGCCAGACCCCAAAACCAAGTCTAATACGCATTTGCTGAATGCGAAGAACACTCATCCTAGTTTCCTTTCAGAGACTCATTCTCCGGCGACGTGCACACGCGCACACAGAAAGAGAGAGAAAGGGAGACACACGTCATGAGAAATCAATAAATAATAAAGCTCTTAAAGGTCGTCATTGTAACAACTTCAATAGGCAGCGGATCAATGCTAGCTTCGGACAATCTTGCAAATGTCACGGCGCCCGTCTTCTGCTGTCGTTCTAAGGCCAACCGGCCAGCCTGCAAATAAGTACTACAAGATACCTAGATCCTCACTAGCCTACCCCAAAAATACCAGTTGGATACATAGATGACATTAACAAAAACAAAAAAACAAAAACGTAAACTTCAAGTAGTAAATTCTCCAATAAATGACAGATACTCAAATGAAGTACATTACAGCTTAAGTCTTCTTTTTAGGGAAGTGCAATATTAATAGCTGCTGCTTATGTTTTGGCAAAATGACATTTTAAAATGAAACTGCAAACCACTAGCAGTAAATTCTCCAACAAATGAAAATCAAAACTGGTGTGATGGAGCTAATTTATAGGGTGCACTCCTGAGTGAGTTTTGCATTTTCATCAGGATATACTCGCTGGCAAAAAAAGAATTTGGGCTTGTTGAGGCCCCCAACAAGCCGATTCATTTGTCTGAAAAATAATAACAGGAATTCCAAGAGGGCCTACACACTGCCTCGCGCGCAGGCCCTAAAAATAAATAGCCTACATTTCAGCAAATGTCGGTTATACCGTCAAATAAAAACACAAAATACTGTCAGCTGCAGCTTTCCCAGCATTGATCATTCTTTTTTCCTAAGGGCCTTTTTTTGTAAACACTAAAGTTGGCTTCTTTAGTGCGTTGCACCCCCGTCCGACTAACGGCGATGGCTCTGATCCATGTTATTTCTGCAGCGTCTAAAAGGTTATGTGTAAAATCAACACTGACAGCCGGATGAGAAAGCAGCGTCGGCGAAAAAGGAACTGCGGCTTCTTCTGGATCGGTCTGGTGGTTAACAAGGCAGCTCCCAGTGGTGGGAAGTAACAAAGTACAAATACTTTGTTTCTGCACTTTACTGGAGTATTTTTATGAAGCCTTTTCGCTTTTACTCCTTACATTTGAACACATTTGTCTGTACTTCTCCTTACTTTGTCAAAAAAGGCTTCTTACTTGTTTCAATCTTCACAGTTGACGAAGCAACGTAAAAATAAGACAGAGGGTTTAAGTCCACGGTGGTTAAGAGCTTGAATGATTAAAATTTTGGGGACTTCTAAGGCAGAAAAAACAAGGAACGTGAACCAGGGATCATTAACGATAATGATACACAAACGTGCAACAAAGGATATTCCCCGTCCATGGCCTTATTTAAAGAATTGTTCAATGTTGTCAGCTACAAGAATGATTTGTGACAAATGCGTTGCGTATTGTGCCAGCCTAAAAAACAGCTAGCTTCTAGTGTTAAAAAAAAAAAAAAGGTCTAATCTGAGAAAATACATACAGGTAAAGCTGTATTTTTATTTTTTTAGTTGTTATCATTAGCTAATTCAGCATTTTTGTTAGTCAGTTCACAACATTAGCGAACATGTTTTAATAGCATAAAAAGCCTAAATTATCAATTATCTTAGTTTAAAAAATAAATTGGGGGGGATGTTCAGTTATCAAAAGCGGTATGATATATATTTGACAGTAAAAATTCATTTTTACTTTTGTACTTAAGTACATTAAAGAGTCTGTACTTTTGTACTTGTACTTAAGTGTCAAACCAGTGCTTCTACTTGTACCAGAGCTAAAGTAACTCTACTTCTACTCAAGTACATTGTGCGAGTACTATTGCCACCTCTCGCACCTCTCAAGCACTTTGAGCGAGAAAAAGGCTAGAGGCTGTTTAACGCCTGCCGCGGCAAACATATAGCATACGGACAGATGAGCTGAGAACTACAGTATGCTGACACTGCAGAGAAATGCCTGTAAACAAGCACACTCTTTGTCGCACTTTCGCCCAGGCCTCTATCACACTGGTGTGACTGCCCTGGAGACGAAAGTTACTGCAAGAGTGCAAACACACATGCGTGGACTGACGCACATGTGGACAACACGGGCACTCAGGCTGAGGCGAGCTCACCTGCAAAAAGCTTTGATCGACAATCTTGAAAGTTCAGTTAAGACTTTCATCCAGATCCAGATTTGAGAACAAAGAGTAATAAGACCAGACAGAAGCACGGAAAATTACAACCAGATTTGAGGGCATTTCACTGCCATATGTGTTCATAAAAACACACCCATGTTAAACTGCCATTTTAACTTTCAAACTTCAGATAGTTGATAGATGGGACACAGTGACGACAGTAATGTAATATTGATGAAAAAGTGAGACGAAACCTCATCGGGTAGGCCGCGAAGAGATTTAAACAAACAGAAGCTGCAGGAGTTTCTGGTATTTAGTGGCTGTGTCCGACACGAGACAACTATCTCCTGTATTCTTCATTAACACACCTCGAAAATGTATTGCAACGTGAGGCCCAGTTCCTCACTTTAGACTTTGTTCATCAAAAGAAGATGAATATAAACAAGATCAACATTTCAGCATTTCAGTTATTTACACTGGCTCACATACATAACTTGAAGATAATTTAAGTGATGAAGAACCTATTTTTCATGTAAACAAAAGTACAGTAAATGATACACGATTATAGCCAAAATAATAATCACGATTATTTGTATCAATATTGTAATTGCAATTATTCCTTATGTTAGGGAAAAAGCTTTATTTTTATTGCGGTACTTTTCAACAAACAATATGAAACAGTTTTCAATTCTAAATGATTCTTTACATAAGAATAAATGATAGATAATAAAAAAAATAAATGTAGCCCAAAAAATATTCTACTCTGCCAAGGGCTAACTGATTAAATATTATATTATAAAGTGCAATCAGGAATTGCAACTTAATGGAAGCAAATACAGTTAATGCATAAAATATAATAATATTAGGCTGTAAGCACCGACTTTTCATTTGAAAATCCGCGTCAATATAGTGAATTGTCAAGGACTCATACATCGCCGTTGTTCTGCTTGACCATTGGTCAGTCGTGCACGGTCACAAACAAAACACGCAGCCTCTCCGCAAACGTGCTGAAGGGGGCCAACTTTAAAATAAAAGCTTCATATATTACTACATTGGACATCAACGCCATTTTAAGCTTTTATTTATTTATTTTTTAAAGTTGGCCACGGAGGGCGGTGCTGGCCGTTAATGAAGCCTTAACCATACGATCGCCCCCTGGTGGCTGGCGGATTAGCAGTGCCTGCATGTACACATGTACATAATTTTTATTTTTTATTTATTTATTTATTTATTTTTTAAATCGCCAATGATCAGGCTAATTTAATCATGGCAGCCAAAATCACGATCACGATTCAAATTTGATTAATTGTGCAACTCTACTGTGAGGACTGCATTTTTGCTAGCTAGAGGTGTAAACAACATACAAACCAGAAAGGTGCCGATGGGTGAAAAACAAGCGACAACCTTTACAGCTTCTGATCCTGCATACATGTGGAAAACTGTACTAATGGGATAAACTAAAGATGATTTTTTTTTCGTTTCTGGGTGTTGTTGATAAATGGCTTTTGCTTTGCATAGTAGAGTTTCAAGTTGCACTTACGGATGTAGCGCCGAACTGTATTTACTGACATTGGTTTTCTGAAGTGTTCCTAAGCCCATGTGGTGATATCCTTTCCACATTGATGTCAGTTTTTGATGCAGTGCCGCCTGAGGGATCGAAGGTCACGGGTATTCAATGTTGGTTTTCGGCCTTGCCGCTTACATGCAGTGATTTCTCCAGATTCTCTGAACCTTTTGATGACATTATGGACCGTAGATGATGAAGTCCCTAAATTCCTTGCAATTGTACGTTGAGGAACATTGTCCTTAAACTGTTCGACTATTTTCTCACGCACTTGTTCACAAAGAGGTGAATCTCGCCCCATCTTTGCTTGTGAATGACTGAGCAATTCAGGGAAGCTCCTTTTATACCCAATCATGGCACCGACCTGTTCCCAATTAGCCTGTTCACCTGTGGGATGTTCCAAACACGTGTTTGATGAGCATTCCTCAACTTTCTCAGTCTTTTTTGCCACCTGTCGCAGCTTTTCTGGAACGTGTTGCAGCCATAAAATTCTAAATTAATCATTATTTGCTAAAAACAATAAAGTTTATTAGTTTGAACATTAAATATCTAGTATTTGTTGTGCATTCAATTAAATATAGGTTGAACATGATTTGCAAATCATTGTATTCTGTTTTTATTTATGTCTAACACAACGTCCCAACTTCATTGGAATTGGGGTTGTAATTGACCCAACAATTGAGCCAAAAATGGTCACAACCCCAAGTTGGAGAAAGCGTATTATTTCATTAACATTGAGGGGTAAACCGGGGTTAATTTCACTGCGTGTTGTTAGGGTATAGCATGTGACAAATGACAAATGTTGACTCATTAATGAATCCAAGGTGAAATCTCAAAAGTAGCAGCGTAACCTCCTTGCTGGAGGTTAAAAAAGGCAAAGAAAAGGGGAAGAGAAAGCGCTGCAATTGCACTTGCCAGAATTCACTTTGTCTTCCCATTAGACGGAGTCAAGCTTTATGAGCAGCGTTAGGCTTACGTCCCCATGTTAAGTGGGGTACATGTGTGCAGATTTTAACATAGTAACTAGGATTGGGAGATATGGGCTAAAATTCACATCACTGTATAAATTCATTTACGGTTTTCGGACGTGTGCTTACTGAGTAGCTGTTGTATTATTTTCCTCTATAGACATTAATTTCCTTGCTAATTTACTGTAATTTTCTGCTTTAATGCCAAACTTCTGTTAAAAGTGAACTGTGCCACCGGAGCCTGTTAGCTTAGCGTCTAGTATTCCCCCGGTAGTTCTGAACAGCCCCGGAAAGCCGGGAGGATGGGTGACTGTTAGACTCAGACGCACGTGGACAGCTGTCATCTCCTCCAGCTCCGTGGTCAGACATGCTTAAAGCCATTTTCACAATCACAGTCTTAATCTACACCATAGGCCAAATCTATACTATCGACCACATATACTGCGCAGCCTTAATCTCAATTGATTTTTAACCCCAAAAAAAAATAATCCACATATGTGTTATTCCTGCTCCTATAGTGTGTGGTGTACACAAGATGACTAAAACAGCACAAACCACACACAACGATATCTCCACCGACAATCGCTTGAAGATTTGAAGGCTATCGTTTTGTTTCACAATCACAGAGTCCGTTGTTTCACCGAACTTGGTGTTGACCACACACACAAGGATTTGCCATCGTAAATATTGACCACGTTTAACATTTATGATCGTCGGCACTGACTGTTTTCCGGGCAGATCGCAGATGAAAAATCGGTCTTCGTCATTAAGAGACATCTGATATATCAGCCCTTTTCTGACTTTCATCACAAGGACGGAAAATGCTCAACTTTGGCTCGATTTTCAGTATCTATGTACCCATTTTATCCATTAACTTGCCATGATATATATTGAACAGGTTTAACATTTACAAATGTCAGTGGGAGGGGAATAAATAAATGAAATAAATATCACCCTTCGCACATCCCACATGATAATCGCTCAGGATGATCTTTGAGACACATCTAAAACTCTTATATTTGGTGACTTTCACTGCAACAACGGGAAAAATGCTCAAATTCGTCGGTATGAGTGTATCCGACTGTTTTCTGAGCGGATCGGGAATGAAAAATCTATTTTAACACACCCAACAACACCATAGGATAATCACTCAGGATCATCTTTGACATCCAATAATCCGACTTTTGCTGACTTTGATTGCGAGAGGGGAAATGGTCAAATTCCACCTATTTGTCAGTATGTGTTTACCAGCTTTATCTGGTAACTTGCCATCGTAGGTATTGAACAGGTTTAACGGTTATGTTTCCTCAAGCAGATCATTGAAGAAGAGAAAAAAAAAAACACTCGGCACGCCTAACATCACAGGATAATCGATCAGGACAGCTTTGTGAGACATACAATAAATCGGGTTTTGATCACAAGAGGGAAAAAGCGCAAATTTGGCCCAGTTGTCAGCCTAGGTGTACCTTGCTTTAGTCGCAACTAATAGGCGCTATAGCTCTCAACTCCAGCATCTTCTCAAAAAAAAAAAACAGCTAAGGAATGAGAGCCCAATTACCCTGCGTCCACACTGATATCGCAGCTTGGACGCGTTATCACCTCCACCCGGCGTGGAGGTTGGGGGTGGGAAAAGACTGACGCCAGCAGCGAATACCAGCATGTGTATGTGTGTGTGTCAGCAGTAATAATCACCCGGATTAGAGCAGAGCCAAACCCCTGCAGGGGCAACTCCCCCCATTCCTCCCGCTCTCTTGCACCCCTGGCTGCCTCGCCCAGTCCTGATCCCCCACTTTTTGGGGGAAGGCCCTGGGAAGCGGAGCAGCCGGGATGTTTTAGTTTGTCTACGAAGTACACAGACAGGACACTTTCTCAGGTTCCCCTTTGTCCTATCACACACCCCCCAAATAAAATACCAACTGCTACACAAAAGGAGCACCCCACGACAGGAGAATCCTTTTCAGCACAAAGGGGGGTGCGCTGACATGGAAGTTGATTCGACTGTCAATAGGTCTGGAACACGTCGAGATTATTATCTATCAGTGGGATGGGACACAGACGACTGCATCTCCCCACGCCCGCAACATTGGCCCCCCATCAACAACTGTGGCGACTCGAGGGGCGGGGGGGTTACGTTTGTGACAGCTCCCCCCCGCACTGTTAAAATGCCAATCATAATTTGCCTCTCAAGGGAGCCATTATCAAACAATTACACCATATTCTCGCCACTCCTTTATTTGTCATAACAGTTGACTGATTTGCTTTGAATAGCAAAACATATTTGGGCCTTTGTCGGGGTTCTTTTGTTAAACAGTCTCCGGTAAAAAGATGGAAAACAGCACAAACGATGTAAATTTGTTTGCTATTATTTCAGTCCAATTACTTACATCAGCATTTCTTGCCACCCTTTTATTTGAAATGATGCTACCACACCCACACCTAACAGTTGCTTGATTCGATTCGAATAGCACCACATATTCGGACCATTTGTAGCAGTCCAATACTGTTTTTTGTGTAATAAGCTACAGTAAGAAGCTGGTAAACAACAACGACTGCATAATGGTTAGCTATTGTGTCAATTACACTACTTAAATTGCTACATCTTCTACACTCCGTTACTTGAAAGGATGCCATCAACAGTCGCTTGATTGTAATCGTACCATGTGTTTTGACTTTTTGCATTTTTTTTCCAAATAGGCTACAGTAAAAAGAAGGGGGGTGGGGGGAGAACATGTTTGTTATCATTTGAATTCAAGTGCTTAACTCACCAAATCTTCACCACTCCTTCATTTAAAATGATGTCACCACACCCAGTCATAACAGTCAGTTGATTTGATTTGAATCGCAGCACTTAATATTTGGACCTTTTGTTCCAGTGTGAATATTATTTTTGAAGGTGTTAGGGGGGGAAATGCTGGCGAATTTCAATTCAACTAATGATTGGTCCTAGTCTATGATAAATGATCAACATAAGCCCCATCAGGTTCAAAAGTCGCACCGATGCAATCATGGTAAATACCTGTAAGGCATCTTTTAAAATGCGTTGTTGTTGTTGTTTTTACCTTAGATTTTTTTGCTTGCTCTCCTTCTTGTTGAGAACCCCGGGCACGCAGTTAGTTAGCTCGGTCCAGTCGGCGTGCAAGCCGCAGCTCCAGCCGGTGGAGAAGCGCGAGAAGAGCCAGGTCTCCTTGCGGTTGGGCCGATAGCAGGTACACTTCTTCTGGCCCGGCCGGCAGTCGCACGGCACCTCCAGGCGGACATTCTGCACCAGGTGGCGGCCGAACGTAGTCCCGCCGGTCTTCTGGATGTGCAGGAACACGATCACGTCTTCCCCCTTGATTTGGAAATCGACGGTCCGCTCCAGCTCCCGCACCGGGAAGAAGTACTTCTTGACGTAGTGCGGGTCCGGCGTGGGGAAGATGTCCCCCTCGTCCTCTTCGGCGAAGTAGCCGTGCGGCGAGCCGAAATTGATGACCCCGGGCGCCACGTACTGATAGAGAATCAGCATAAAACACACGGATCCGACCACGATCAACAAGAATTTGCTGCTCCTCTCGACCATGTTCCTGTGCAGTTGCGGTGCCCGCAGTACGCTACCGTTTCCCGGTGAGCGGGGCGCTCGGCTTCTTCATGCCCGCCCACGGCTACCAGGACCGCCGTCGCCGTCTCACCGAGACTCGCTTTGCAGGGAATCAAGAGGGGCTCGCGGAGCGTCGAAACGTCCGGCGAACTTGTCTCATCGTTCGCGGCGTGGCGCGTGTGAAAGGCGCATTGTAAACTCCACAAAAAAAAACAAAAAAAAAAAAAAAGAAGAAAAAGCCGAGACCACCACCCCCCCCACCCCACCCCCCAGCCTCCTCCTACTCCGACAGGCAAGCGACCCTCCCCAGGTTTACTTGACTTCGCATGGACGTCCGACAGACACAACAGGCTCGTCGCATCACCATGGAGCTGTGGTCCCGGATGAAGCGAGGACTCCCTTCTGTCCCTCGCCTTTTGCAACCTCTCTCTCTCTCGCTCTCTCGCTCTCTCTCTCCCTCTCATTGGCTCACAAGGCAGACCGCCCCCGTTCTACTTAGCCAACCTGGAAAGACGCTTCCAAAATGACACATTTGGATTAAACTGTTCACCAGCCAATGGCAGCGATCGTATAGATCACGGGTTTCAAACTCAAGGCTCGGGGGGGCAGATCTGGCCCTCCACATCATTTTATGTGGCCCACAAATGAAAATCATGTGCGTCACCGTCCGGGATTCTTGCTAAAATCTGTACCAACATTTTTAATAGTCATAGTCAAGGATTTTTTGTTTTGGTTACCAATCCCCTTTTTACAGTAACTTGAACCATAGTTCATCAAACTATTCCTCTTGACTTCTGATTTGTTGAGTGTATGTAATAATATGATGAGGCACTCAAACATTTATATGGTTTCCCAGTCATACCGGCCCTCTAAGGCAGTGTTCCCCAACCTTCCCTGCACCGCGGACCGGTTAAGAGTCAACATTTTTCTCACAGACCGGCAGTGGTGGCGTGCGTGCATGCGTGTATATGTATGTGTGTGTGTATATATATATATATATACATACATACATACACATATAAATATATATACACACACACACACACATGCCTCGCTTCTGCTTCGTCCTTCGTCCACTGTGGGCGCGATGCAGGAGTGGGGGTCGAAGTTATTGTAGGGCAGACCAGACTGCAGTTCCGTATATATATGTATATGGACATACAGGTAGGTCATATACACAAGGATTTTTCAAGATTTTGAAGTGGACAGCAGCCCCGTTTCCCACTCATGTACTGCGCAGAAGCAGAAGCAGTGGAGCAAACGATCCTGATTCATGCAGTTTTCTGCTGTAACTGAATGATCTTTAGTCATCAGAACAATACGAATAGAAATTCTGTCAACATTTTAGTTGTAAGTAGTTTCCCCGTGTTTCTGCAAATCGAGAAAAGCCCTATATCAGTGATTCTCGAAGCGTGGTAAGAGTACCAGTAGTGGTAAACGGGCTTCCTCTAGTGCAGGAGTGTGAAACTAATTATTTATGACTTCCCTTGGAGAGTCGTTACGACTGTGAACCCATATAAATGACATATCTCATATAAGCATATACAGTATACACAATAAATTGACCAATAACTAGTTTCGAAATCGGAAGCCTATAAAAACCTGTTTTTCAAATATTACATTTCTTTTCAATTGGGGATTGGTACCAAAAAATGTTCGCAATATCTCAATGTTATTACACTACAACAAAATTAGCAAGGATGTGGTGGGCCGGATCTAGCCCCCAGGCCACCAGTTCGACACCTGTGCTCTTGTGGTAAGTGCAAAAAAATAAAAAAATAAAAATAAATCACTGAATTAAATAGAAATAAAATTTACATTTAAAACATGCAAAACAATCAAACATATTAGAATAAAAGCTTGTAGCTATGCATAAATTCTGTTTAGACCTTTTTTTTTTTTTTTAATTCTAGAACAGTAAATTTGTAAGAGCAGTTCAGTTATATTTGACTTTAAAGTACAGTATAATGCATTTGTATTTCATCTTTAAGAACTATTTCTTTTTAAACATTAAAAACTTACATATGGTGCATTTGAGCTAAAACATTAAGTACACTTTATTTTCCCCTATACTTAAGAGCAAGGTTAATGATTAAAATGTGCATAATGTTACTATAATAAATATAGTTCGTTGATACTTTAAAAGCCAAGTCTTTTTTGAGGTGGTATGTGAAAAATTTGTGAACCTCTGCCCTATGTAAAATCAATGTATTATTATTATTATTTTAATAAAAAGTCAGGGGGATTGCCTCCAAAGAGGCGAACAACACAGTTTCTGTCAATGATTAATTTTAGTATCGCTGTCCCAAAAGTCACTATACGCTTCCTATTTTCTATTTCGTTTTAGGTATCATTCAGACAGATGTGAGGCCATCAGCATTTGATAGCTCAGACCTTTCAGTTTTTGTAAGCCTATCATTCATTCCCTTGTCCATGGCTCTCCCAATGACATTGTAGCAGCTTTGCAAAATTACTCCCTGGCAAGAGGTTTTTCTGTCTCCGACTGCTTTATGGCCATCAAATTGCTCCAACATAATTTACGCTATCCATCCATCCATTTTCTTTACCGCTTACCCTCACTAGGGTCGCGGGCTGCTGGAGCCTATCCCAACTATCTTCGGGCGGGAGGCGGGGTACACCCTGAACCGGTCGCCAGCCAATCGCAGGGCACAAAGAAACAAACAACCATTCGCACTCACAGTCACACCTATGGGCAATTTAGAGTCTTCAATCAACCTACCACAAAAGTTTTTGGGATATGGGAGGAAACCGGAGTGCCCGGAGAAAACCCACCCACCCAGGCACGGGGAGAACACGCAAACACCACACAGGCGGGGCCGGGATTCGAACCTTGGTCCTCAGAACTGTGAGGCAGATGTGCTAACCAGTCGTTCACCGTGCTGGCACAATTTACAGTACTCATGGACATTTTCTAGAAATAGGGTCTTCTTGACAAACCACGTAGCGGAAAGCCTGCGACTGCCACCACTGGTGAAAACAACAAACTGCTAGAGCAGGCGTTTTCGCAAAGCATGTGAAAGTTCCTCCGTACGGCTGCACCGGAACTCTGGAACTCACCAATAAAAGCTGGATTGAGCGGATGCTTTTGAGAGTGATAAAGCTTTACCCGGACTTACTTCAGGTTGTTTACCGTTATCAAAACGACCCTCAGCTCTTGAAAAACCCGTGATTCAGCGATGCAAAGAACACGACACAACGCAACAATAAAAATGTACTTAATGTTAAAACAACACACAGTGTTGATATCTTGTATAAGGTGCATAAAGGTGGCAAAAACGGGAGGAGTTAATGGAAAAAAAAAAAGGCACAACATTACACCGTTAAGTTATCCTCGCGTCACCACCAGCTAGCTAGCTTGTTCAACAGCTTGTTGACAGACTCGTATTTCACTGGTTGCACTATTAATGGAAACAGTTGCAGAACTATTTGTGTTGGCAGAGCTGAATAAATGCTTACGTAAACAAACCATCATCTGTTGTCACCTATTACTGTGAATAGACGGCGCGTGTAATATCTGCCTGTAGCCTCATGCCTATGACCAAATCACAGCCATGATATACTGTTTACACTGCAACATGACTCCCTCCCGTGTGATATTGCTTAATTATATGATGGTTCATTACCTGCTTTTCTTGAAAACATAATAGTTATAAAACAAATGTCACTGTTTCAAAATATTGTGGGCTAAATTATACTCTAATACTGGAATTACCTCACACTGGTTGTCCACCAATTTGCGGGCGTACCTCGCCTCTCTCTCTTACAGTCAGCTGGAAAAGGCCCAGCTCAACCGTAATGATGATGGCACAATATAGAAAATTGTATTTTTAAACTGTCTTTTTTTCTAATGATGTAGTTGTCCCCCTCTAGTGAGAGCCCACGTACCACTACTGGTACTCGTACCACACTTCGAGAACTCTTTCTGCAGGTAATTCCGACATGATCGGAGAGCCTTGTGACTCGAGGTGGTCTGGAATAATTGCCACTCTCTTATTTTTTGTGCTTTACTTACAGTGAAGCAGCATCTGCCTGTCACAGTCGCTGTTAAACACACTCGCGATTACGACTTTGTGCCTCGCCCCTGGCATCACCAAAGACTTCTCGCTGTGTTGGGAAGACACAGAAGAAGTGGCTCAGAATATTAAGTGTGTGGGAGTTGTTTTGTGTATTGTTCACCGCTATGCGTTGCGCCATAATGAGGCACGTTGCTTAAAGAAGACGGATGTCACGGGCTGCCTCGCCCTCTGGCTCCACTATAGAGAAATAGAAGTTAGTGTATCATCAGTAGCAGTTTATTATTGCCTCTGCATAATGAGGTTTTTCATCCAGTTTCCAGCAGCTTTGAGATTCACAGTATCTTTTGCCTGTTCTTGCTATATTTACACACACTGCCTGTCTTCTTTTGCTCTTTTTTCCAAGCAGTATTTTAAATGAAGGATAAGCATGATAATCAATTTGTAGATTAATTTGATGGTGTGGAATTGATTAATCGCCTCTTGAAGCAATTGAGGCAAAAAGGGAGCGCACTACTTGGCTGCAACCACTGATGCCATCTCTACTTGTTTGATGCCTACTTTAAATAGTGCGGTGGTGCCTTGCGATACGAGTTTAAGTCATTCTGTGATCACTTGCATCTAAAATCATCTTTCCCCATTGAAATGAATGGAAATCTGTCAGTGTTCACAATGAATGTAATCTGTTCCAGCAACCAAAAAACAGCCAAAATGTTTGGAATGTGCATATTTGTGTGTATACATGTATACAGTATATCATCCTCTGGCTAGCTCACCTTTTTCCTGCTTGTAATAGTCACTCAAAATATTTTTCCCTTTACAGTATACCAGTGGTGTGCGTGATGGCCTTCAGAGCTTTCTCTGCTGGCCTAAACACTATCAAAAGCACTGACCTACAATTACAATTACAATTTATGCCTACATAAGATTATAGGATTTTAGCAGGGATATTGGCACAATTTGCTATCGCAGGTGATTTCCCAGACTGGGCCCGACATAATTTGTCAGGAATGACAAAACTGACATAATCCACAACCAACGATTTGGCCTTACGATAGTCCTACGACGCCAAAATGAAAAGTCTAGCATATCAACGACAACTCTCCTACAGCGCACCTTGCCACCGACCAATAGGATTGCCTATTTCCTCCCATGCTTGCCGTTGTCAACATACTGTACTTGGTCGCCATTTATTTTGGCGCACAAACTAATGTTTACCAAAGCTTTAGCGCATGATTCGACAGAACGCTGGCATGTTGATGTACAAATGTTAGTGTTAGCAGTACCTTGCTAGGCTACACGACATTTTATTGCCTGCTTGTGGGCCGTATCGTATTAAAAGTGCGTGAACATACCTCAAGAAATCCTTGAATGGATAGTCCTATACAGTACGTCCTCTCCTGAGCACCCAATGACACGGCACAATTTTTTTCCCTCTTTTTGTTCTTTTTTTCCCCAACATTGCCCCAACGTTCCATTGTTTGACAACAACTTGTTGTCGCCATGGTAACGCTTGCATCTGGTTCCAGTGAAAGGTGAAATGTTTTCTGGGCACGCCTCCTCCAACAGTGTTTGATTTGACAAGTTAAAGCCCAGTGATCGTAAAATACGTCGTGTAGCGTTGCCACTGCCTGACCGAGATACGGCAAGATTTTGTGGCAGTAGTCTTGACATAGTCCAATCGTGAAAGAACAAATTCGTCTTGAAGTCTGATCCAGGCATTAATTATATTATTATTTATTTTAATATTTATTATAATATGTATAATGCAATAACACACACACATTATATATATAATATATAATGATATATAATCATTTATTTCCAAAAGTCTTTTGTCTTCATTTCATAACGTGCGCATGTGCATTGCTCAGCTTCCAGTCGTGTACAGTGCTGTATATGTAGATTTATTATTTTTTTTTTTTTGTGTCCAGTCATATTTCAGTTTCTATGTGTTGCCATGTAAATGTAATCTGCCCAAGGCTTTAAGAATCCCAAATCCTGGCGTCAACCAAGTAAAACGCACACACACACTCGCAAACGCACACAAACACTCGCACAAGCACACACACACACGTTTGGCGTTGAAATGGTCTAACCAATCAGATTACGCACGCACACGCACGCACACACACACACACACACACGTTTAGCGTTGAAATGGTCTAACCAATCAGATTTTAGATTCATCACTCTGCGACTTCACGCGGGCTGTATCACGTTGTATTTTTTACCGCCCTCTGAATGGTTGAGCTAAATTGTTAAATAGTCCTCTTATTGGTCGAGCTAAATATTCGCATGAGAATCGATTTAGTGAACAGGGCGATTTTGGACATGATTAAAAATTCATTTCAAGATGACCTTAAAAAAAAAAATTCGACTTTGTAGGGCTAGGTCAACCAATATATTACTGTGAGGCTTGCTTTCAAACCGAAAAAGGATTTTGGGGCACTTTCTGAGGAGCATCAATGAGCTAGCTTAGACAGACAAGAGAAAAGAAAGGTCTGTTGTGTCTCCATCAGCATCTTAAGTGAGTACGATATATTTTATTTAAAATTTTGACGTTTTTGTCATGTTATTAGATAAACATTGATTGTGAACTGCTATATTTTAGTTTATACACAACAGTGACTATAGAGGTTTGGAGATGATGTATTGGAAGATAAAGCTAACTGTATTTCTTGCTTTAGTCATAATGACATTCATCCTAAAATATGGGGAATGACTATCTTCTTTATTGCCACACACAGTTATAAATTTTTGTACATTATTTTTGTGACCTGATGGTGTTATTACGTGGTGTATTAAGTCACTGAAGGCTATGCACCAAACTCATTGCCTGCCATTGCAGTATCCATACAGTATATGTGATTTTTGTTCGTTGTATTACAGTTCAAATTGTCTACCCATCCATCCTCTGTCGCGCTTATCCTCACTAGGGTCGGACTGATGATTAACCATATGTCCCTGGTATGTACTGTAATTCGTTTTCACCAGTAGAAAAGCCCAGTATGGGAATCGATGGTAGTATAATTTCAACTTTTTTATTTTAATTTTAAACAACATCTACAGTTTGTGGCTCTATATGAAGAGTGATGCTGGTCAATCGATGTGGGGTGGTATCAGAGTAATGAGGGGAACATTATGTTCCGCCAAACATTGTTTCAACTTTGGGAACAATCATTGTATTTGCCTTGTAAAAGGCTTCATTCCAGGAATGAATTTTCACTTTGATTTTGTTTACTTCTTCACACATTCTATCCTTTTTATTTAATAAATTTATATTTTCCTCCCAAGTTGAAGTGAAACCATTCCATCGGGACTTTTTCACCCATCTATAATGTTGCATTTGAACAACGCTCATCAAAGTTCATCCCCTCGGGGTCGAACCCTCCCCTTCGTGTCATTTGTGTTATGTTGCTTGGAACATTCCTCTGTGTTTGTGTAGCCGTAGAGGACTTTTCTCTCATGCCTTGTTATTTTTCCAGTGACAAGTTGACCTTTGAACTTGTTTCTGCCAGAGGACATATGTTTTCGACGGGCGTGTCGGCTTTTACGTTTAATTCTCTCTCACGCAGACATGAGGGATTAAAAATCCATCGGCCACTGGGGGAATTGGATTATCATGTGTTTTTAATGATTAAGGTGGTACTGTATTTAAAACGCTGCACATAACCACTGTCTACTGTTGTCTGGCCGTTGAGGCACTATTGATTTGTGGGGATTATGCAGGCTTGATGAATTTGTTGTAAAAATGTTTCTTATGTAAAACTGACATTCCAAGATCATAGTTGAAGACCAGCTAAGAAAATACCTGTAAAGAGAACAACTTTAGAGGGCACATATTATTGAAAAGTGACTTTTTAAAGGGCATATACTGTAGAGTATAATAGCAAATTGAATTTTTAATGTTTGCTTTCATATGGTTAGGTATCGGGAGTGCCTGCCCACACTTCAATTGGGGACGTACTGTGAATCCTTGTATATTTGCAGTTCAGCTTTTGCGAATTGCCCTATTCAGATTTTTTGGGGAAACTATCTTTTGTTATTCACTGTAAAACATACCTATTTATTGCTGTGCTCAAGCAAAACCAGGTCTAATATAAAAATATTGCTTTGGCACCATTTTTGTGGCCAAGTAATTATGCTTAAGCAAGGAGAGGAACTTCTTTTAGTCAGGCCATAGCCTTGTCTTGTAGAAGAAGGTCCTTTGCTGCCATCTCGTGGCATCTATAGGCAATGACATACCTTTTGGGCTTTTTGGGGACGTGAATTTCTATTCACGGCAGGGCTCGGTCCCTATCAACAATTGCATTAAGTAGAACAGTTCTGCGATATGATGGAGATTTCTGCGACAGACAGACAGATGCGCATCACCCAAAAAAATAATAATAATTAAAAAAAACAAAACTGCCATGAATTGTTATAACGTGGGGAGGCTGTATAGTAGAATGAGGGGAAATGACTGTCTGCTGCAAGCCCAGATTTAATGTGAGTTGGGCTTGCATTGTAAAATGATTTATAACTTTGTTCTCACGAAAAAGGACAAGGATTAAGATAATAATTTTATGATTAAAATATTTATAATTTTCTGTAAATTTTATGCTTATTTTATTTTTATCATGTATTGAATAATATTTTATAATGTGTTTAAAAAGTGTGTGGGAGGGAAATTTTAAGCCATCCCAAAAATGATATTGTCTCTATATCATGGCTTTTCAGCTATTGCTGGTGGGTCTTGAACATATCTCTGAAAATCCAAACAAATTGGTCGGTCCTGAAACGGATTGCAAAGATCCAGTGCACTTTGAGAAGAACTAGACAACGCTTCTCTAAGGTTACCTTGGAATAAATCCCTCAGGGAAAAACCATCCTTAAGGTGCACTTTATCTCGCCACTCATCGGTTGCTCCCATGAAACACGAGCTACTGTGACAATCTTCCATCTACTAATGGCAAGGAGACAGTCGTCGAGCCAGATACCGGTGCTATCTATGGAACAAAATTGTATTTTCCATCAAATCACGCCAATACGGCATGAGTGACATGAGGTGGATGTTGAGCTGGAGGGCAGAAAAGGGTGGTGGGATGAGACAAAAAGCTAGAATTTTGAGATAGAAGCCACAACAGAACCGTAATTCTGATGTCCTTTTTGGACTGGCTGGCGTGGATTTCTCTGTGGTAGAACCTGGTGCCTAGTGCCTAGTGCCAATGGACGGCAAAGAAGGAAGGTAGTGGAAATGAAAAGTGAGAAAGAAGGGGAGGGGAAGGAAAGCCAAGATAGAAAATGTGAGGTTACTTCCATTAGCCAGTCTTCGTCGTCCAAGGAGCGGTGCGCACAGCCGCGAGATCCAATTGCATGCTGTTCAAACAATGAGCTTTGGTTATTTGAGGCCGCTTGCATTTGTAGCAACTTGCAGATCCGCAGGCAAATGCTGACAAAGAAAATTGATATTGAGCACTATATAATGGCCCACTGCATTTCCCACATTTATTTTATCACTTAAGATATTTGACTCGAGATATCTACAACCATGTTCATCTATATGTATTATTTGTTTTTATTGATTTTTTTTAAATTTCTGTTAAGTTGAGACATTGTTTAAAATGTAAATAAAAATAGAATACAATGATTTGCAACTCCTTTTCAAACTATATTCAAATGATTACACTCCAAAGATAAGATATTCCTTGTTCAAACTGATAAACTTTATTTTTATAACATTTTTTGGGGGGCAAATATTCACTCATTTTGAATTTGAAGCCTGCAACACATTCCAAAAAAGATGGGACAGGGGCATGTTTACCACTGCTTTATATCACCTTTTCTTTTAACACTCAATAAGTGTTTGGGAACTGAGGGGAGCAATTTTTGCTTTGTAGGTGAATTGTTTCCCATTCTTGCTTGATGTACAACTTCGGTTGCTCAACAGTCTGAGGTCTCCCTTGTTGTATTTTGCGCTTCATAATATGCCACACATTTTCAATGGGAGACAGGTCTGGACTGCTGGCAGCCCAGTCTAGTACTCTTTTACTATAAAGCCACGCTGTTGTAACACGTGTAGAATGTGGCCTGGCATTGTCTTGCTAAAAGCAGGAACGTCCCTGAAAAAGACATTGTTTGCCTGGCAGCATATGTTGCTCCAAAACCTGTATTTACCTTTCAGCACTAATGGTGCATTCACAGAATTGCAAGTTACTCATTCCATGGGCACTTACACACGCCCTTACTATCACAGATGCTGGCTTTTGAACTTTGCCATGATAACAATCCAGACAGTCTTTTTTTTTTTTTTTTTTTTTTTCTTTGGCCCGGAGGACATAAAATCCAGGATTTCCAGATGGACAGTCTTTCGTTGCCCCTGTCCCAGGTTTTTTGGAACGCGTTGCAGGCAACAAATTCATTTTCAGTTTTTATTTACAGTTTTCAAAACGTCCCAACTTCATTGGAATTGGGGTTTGTACATTTATATTGGACTCTGACGCAAAAAAACATATTTGACATACTGTATATAATCATTTTGGACACTAATCCCAAAAGTATGTCCATGTTGGACCCTTTAACCAACAAGTGTTGTCCAAGTTTTACATTTACCAAGAAATTTCTGTATGCTCATATTGGACATGTTTACCAACAAATTCTGTCCAGATTGAGGACTTTTCCTGACGTGTTGGACACTTTTACCAACAATGTATATTCATTGTGGACAATGATAGTAACCAACAAATTACTGTTGGACACTAACCAACAAATGTTCATATTGGACACTTTTAAACATTGTATGTTCTACCATGAAGACAGTCAATAAACAAGTTTTTTTGTGTTGCGTTATTGGGCCACTGATATATGCCCGTAGGTGACTAATTTATCTCTTTAATTTATTGTTTTGTCAGCAAGTTTCAAGCTTCTGCTCATTCATTATTCTTGAGATAAATCCACTCGGATGTACTTGTATATGAAATCAATAATTCAATTTGTAAAAACCTAAAAAAGTGGCTTGTTCAAACAGGGATAGTAAAGCAGTCGACAAGATTGTCTAAGAGGGTTTGTTCCCTTTTGTTCTGGAAGTCCACGTAAAAATGACCAAATAGATACATTAAGCATTATTCTACATGGATTTATTGTTGCCTCTTTGCAAAAATCCCCCTTTTTTTTTTTTCTTTTTTTTAAATTTTTTTTAGGAAATCTGATACGAGTATTTTTGATAGATGGAGTGCAGGCTCCATTCATGAAGGCTTACTGTATCTGGAACACCCTCCATTTATCTGCAGAGCAAACCTAGAAGCAGATGGACAGAAAACAATTAATAAAGGACATTCCAACTTTCAATGTTGATGCGATCAATTAAAGAAAAATGTCTGCAACGGATAATAAAAAGGAATCCTGGAATCCCCTTTCCCCCCTCCTGCCCCATCCCATACACTGTCCTCCTCTGCCTCCCAAGTATAAGCAGATTAAAGTTAATGATCTAAAGTGAATTAGATATTTAATCATCTTATCATCTTAGTTTAGTCAGGTCATAACTCTGCGCTGATGTGAAATCCCATCTGTTTGAACGGGACCATACAATAAGCGTCACGCTGAGGTTGGCTCAGGCACCCTCCGGCCTTGGAAAGTTCTTCTCGACCAATTTGGAGATTGAGAATTTAAATTCACCCCGATTATTATTTTCATTACTATTAAAAAAAAAAAAAAAAAAATCCTTCTGCTCTTTCCACTCAGCTTCTGGATAAACCTGTTTATATAATAAACTTCAAATTAGAGGGGGGGGGGGGGGGGGGGGAATCCCTACACTGATTCATCTCATTTCTTTGCTGCGTTTTAAATTTGTCTTCATCCTGTCCTCTGCTGCTACCCCCCCCCCCCACCCCACCCCACAACATGAGAACGTGCCAAGTAGAAAGCACTTTCATTTTCCTCGCACACACACGCAAAAACACACACACGCTCAAACGCCTCTGGTTCTGGTTTAAGGGGCCTTATTTAGTCAGTGCTCCTTCCTTGTTTCATTTCTCATCTTGCTAAATGAATGACAATCTATTTCGAGCCATCTCGCCCATTTTTACCACCCTGCGCTGCGCTCAGGTGTTTCATTGTGCTCGCTTTTTAAAAGCTGTTGCACAAAGAGAAAATTGGCTGCCTGTCCGTGTGAGTCGTTACTACCAATTTACCGTGACCGTCTACCGTGGGCTGACAGGTCTGGCAGTCATGATGGTGGACTCTTCGTGCTGGATGACTCTTGAGAAATGCTGGCGATATCATGGCCAAGAGATCATGGCTTTACAGGAATCTTATTTTAACCTGCACAACTTTTGAGAAATTTAATGTCGTCTGATAGCACAACAATGTGATTTAAGTTATTTTAACCCATGCGATTTTGGGGGGGATTTACAGTAATCTCAGTTTAACCTACTCAGATTTTGGGTAGTCTTCATTTTAACTGCACAGTTGTGGAGGGGATTTACAGCTAACATTATTATTACTATCATTACCAGCACAATCTATGGATAATTTATGGTAATCATATTTTTGCCGGTGCAATTTTGGGGAGATTTACAGTAATCTTGCGTTTAACTGCGCTATTTTGGGTGATTTACGGTGCTTTTATTTTTACTTGCACGACTTCTGAGGGATTTAGTGTAGTCTTATTTTGACCTGTGCAGTTATGGCAGGATGTACAGGATGTCTTATTTCCGTCAGCACAACCTTTGGAGGACATACGTTATTTTCATCTGTGCAACATTTGGGGGCTATCTGGTAGTCTCATTTCAACCTGCGCAACTGTAGCGGAACCTACTGTAGTCTTATTTGAAACAGTGCAGATTTTGGGGGTTATAGCGGAGTAGTTTAACCAATGCAACATTAGGGAGGCTTACAGAAGTCATGTTTTAACCAGAGAAACTTTAGAGACAAATACGGTAGTCTTATTTTTATCAGCATAACCTTTGGAGGGCTTGTGGTAGTCATATTTTAACCAGTACAAATTTAAGCGGGATGGCGGTACACAGGGCAACTTTGGGGGGGGCTTGCGGTCGTCATATTTTAACCAGTGCAACTTTAGGGGGAATGACGGTAGTCTAACCTGTGCAACGTTTGGGGCACATGCAGTAACATTTTCACCAGTGAAACTTTTGGCGGCATTATAGCAATGTTCTTATAACCTAAGCAACTTCTGGGGGCTTTACAGTAATCTTGTTTTAGCCAGCGCAATTTTGCAGGGATCTACGGCAATAGACAAACACACTTAAAATGAGGGCAACTTTTGGGGAGATTTGCAGTACTGCTATTTTAACCTGGGCAATTTTGGGGGGATTTGTGGTAAATCTTATTTTAAACTGCACAACAATAAATAATTTATAGTTGTTTTGTACCATGTATCACCATTGTAACCTTCCTACTCCAAAGGAAATTATTTCACTGAAATATTGTTTATTCAGAATACAGTGAGAAAAGGAAAGTGCCAAGACCCTGTTCTAATTTTAGCATTGTGTGCATGTCTACAGTCTCTCAAAGATCACATTATTAAACAGCAAGCTACACTTTTTCATTATGAAAGTAATAGGGAAATATTCAAAACAGCGATGCCCCTG
The DNA here is from genome assembly GCF_024500385.1 of Phyllopteryx taeniolatus. NCBI lineage: Eukaryota > Metazoa > Chordata > Actinopteri > Syngnathiformes > Syngnathidae > Phyllopteryx > Phyllopteryx taeniolatus. The sequence continues at coordinate 7,759,640 of NC_084514.1, read as the reverse complement.
TAGATGAAGCAAATGAGCCTCTTTATTTCCACTGAGGAAACTTCATTTCATAACGAGATTAGCTTTATATGTGCGGTCTCACACAGGCTGGAGTCCGAGGTTCTATCAAATTCCAGCAGGCCCATTTATGTCACTTCTTCCCCTATTTTGGTTATTTTAAAAAAAAAAAAAAAAAAAAAAAAAAAAAAAAGGCTTCCATGTTCTCCGTCATTTTATGTCAGTACTTAAATGACTAAACATTTAAAGTATTTATGTACACCAAGCAAGTGTGACAGGAACATAAAAAAAATAATAAAAATGTGCATCCAAATAACTACACAATAAAGCAGGACAGAAGTTTTATTCTGCTTTAAGTGCAGTAAAGGTCTTGTGGGTACATGAAAAAATAATAATACTATATACAGTTATATACGACAGTATATACTTAATTATATAACAACATTCTAATTCCAATTGTAAGAGGAAAAAAGAAAAAGCTTTGAGAAAATGTGTGGCTTTTAAAATGTTAAACACACCCTGAGAAATTATTACACTCAGAACAGCTGCTATGTGTTAATATATTAACCCGTGCAGATATAAGAAGACTGTTTCCTTGTTGGCTGGACATTTTGTGTTGCATGTTGTCATAATTGGATGCTGAGTGTACAATTTATAAAAGGTATCATTTCTTTATTACATTTTGGACCAAGACTAACATAATATGTGGAAAAAATGAAGAGCTGTAAATAATGCGCAAACTATCAACTGGAAAAATAATGTCACTTTTGTGTAATGTATACAGAGTGAGTAATTGTTATGTAGCGCGTTGCCAGGTCTCTGCTCAAATATGCTTTAATAAATGTCAGGAAAATGTATAACCTGCCTACATAATTGCGCAACCCTTGGTGCCACAGCCACATTAAATGGTAATATGTCGTGTGTGTGAGTGTTTGTTTAACCAATTTCGGGCACAACTCGCGCCAGACAATTGGGGACAGACAAAAAAAAAAAAACGTGGTCCCAATTAAGGTAAGCACATTTATCGCGACCGAGGTTAAGGTCAGGTTTTCACAGTTTGGTTGAAATTAATGTATAGTTGCCGCCAAAACGTATGTGGACGCTTTGAAATGACCTGCATTACTGCATAAATTGGTCAAAGTGTAATCCGATCTTTATCCAAGTCAAAACAATAGACAAAATTTTTTTTCTGGAAGTAAAACCACAGAAACAATTATGTTCCATCCATTTTCTGAGCCGCTTCTCCTCACTAGGGTCGCGGGCATGCTGGAGCCTATCCCAGCTATCATCGGGCAGGAGGCGGGGTACACCCAGAACCTACGGGCAATTTAGAGTCTTCAATGAATCTACCATGCATGTTTTTGGGATGTGGGAGGAAACCGGAGTGCCTGGTGAACTGTAAATTCAAAACTGAGATAAGAAATTTTGTGACAGAGTTGCTGCAGACAAAAAGTGATCTTGATGAAATGGAAAACTTTAGAATACTTGTCGCTATAATTATATTCTGAAGTTTGAATAAAAGTGACATTGAAATACAGGGCTTTAATTAGGTTTAAGCTGAACGTTAGGGATATTTGTCAAAGTCGTATCAAAAAGGAGCAGGCGAGAGCTGCATTGTGTGGAGCCGTTAAGTCCAATTTTCCAAACAGTTGTGACGTTACATTACTGCTAACCTTGTGCGATGTCATTGACATGATGACTTTCATTATTTGTCATTATGTTGTTCATTTATTATTGTCATACTGAGAGCTGTTTTTAATTTTTTTGGTTACCTTATTTACCGCAAGACCGTGAACCCCATGGGCGAATCGCCATCCCACACTCACTCAGTTTTTCTGTAGAACATAAGAAAACTGTTGGCTGAAAAACCCACCTACTTGTGCCTATCCTTACTTATAACCATGTATCTTCTGTTGTTTGCTTTTTTGGGGGGCTGATAATAGTGGCACTGCCGGCCTAAACATTAACTTTACGTTTTTTAGTATTTAAAGACCCTGTTAAAATAAATCCAGATTTGTTTCTAAATGTATTACGTGTTTGAACGTAATTGCTGAAACGTGTAAAGATTATTAAAGAACTATATTTTACTCAAGTATGGAGATAGAGCGTTAAACTCTTTCACTGTTTCGGTTTTCCTTTTGGGCTTGGCTAAAACGGTGCCAATTGACGCGCTTCGGTGCCGCACATGAGTCCCCCTTCCCCAACTATATAAGAACTTCAAGGCCTTTGTTCGCTTCAGTGGTTGTCAGGCGCCATTGCAAGTTAATGCAAAATATGCAAATCTATCGTCAAAAACAATCAAAGCACAACTGAGATAGCGACAGTGAAACAGAGATAAATGGGTCTTACAACACTCTGTACTATGGTACACAAAATAAGACCGACTCGTTGAAGAGAAACAAGCGCATGGGTCCCACTAAGCACAACAACTACATTCAGCGTAATGGTGAGTAATATTTGTAATCATTTGTTTTTATTTGTTTCTTTGCCGGCCCGTCAAAATACTGTATGTCTTAACATGAAACCGGGACATAGCGCAAAAAATGGTTTTGGAGCTTCATTTTATATACTTGCTGATTTTTATAATCATTTGAATTTGGCAGGGTTGTTAACAACCAAACTTCTCTGTGTTGTCAAATTTTCACTTTAATGGGACTTTAAGCTGTATAAGTTGTTTATTATGTTCACGTTTAGTCAAAACAATACTGTAGTTTCTGCATTTTGTTGTGAAAATGCGAGGAATTGTGAATATTTAATTTATAAGCCAATTTATAGTGCGTGCCCCTAACTTTGCCCCCCCCCCGTTACATTTTTTGATCCGATCACCCACATTTATTTTTAAAGGTAATGTTTTAAAATTAGTTTAAAATGATATTTAAGTTTTTGGGGATCGCGGTTTGGGGTCTATTTAGGGTTTAAACCTTTATTGTAGTCAATTATGACCATTTTTAGGGATGTTGCTCATTATCTGCAAATTTGTGATATTCGTGTCTGGTCTCGGTCCCTAACCCCATGAATAGTGCGATACCTTATATCTAAAACTATGCATCATTCACTTTGTAAAGGCATAACCTTTCACACGTTGTACAGTATGTGTGCAGATGCACCTAATCTTGCGACGCCATTGGACTGTTGGACCGCAATAACAGCATCTTTTCTCAGTTCCACGCGATGAACAGGGGAGGCTGGTAACATCAATCAACGCTCGGCGAGTCGGCCGTGACAACTACATTACTCTGATTTTATGTTTCCGTCATTAATACTCATGACTCGCTACTCGTGTCGGTAAATTGCCGGAGAGTGGTGTATGTACGGCACGTCGGCTCAATAATAAACGTGGAAGCAGTCGAGTTGAAACGTGGTCTGTATTTCAGAGATTCTCCTCTGGTACTGCAGTGAAAAGTGAGCTACCTTTGCGAAAGTGTCATACTACGCTTTGCTTATTTTAGTTTTGTAAAATACAATCAAACTTGCACAGAACAATTAGCGAGTAGGTGATCTACTCACATATGTTCATTTGTGAATTGATGGGGGTTTACTATATTATTCTTTTTCACCAGTTTTTCTTTGGCAGACAAAAATGTTCATGGGTCACCGTGACCCGCTGCTGATGTTCACTTTTGACCTTATAAGCTTCTTTTTTTTTGTTTTTTTTAAACTTAAAGTTCATGTACTTTTATTTTTTAAACAGGTAAATTTGACCCGCTGCTGCTTTTTTTTTTGTTTTTGTGTGATTCAAAATCAGATAGGATAGACAATGAGAAGGAACAGAAAAATAATTAACCCATGTTAGATTGTTTTACACTTTTGACAATATATAAAAAATAAAAATTTAAAATCAGGCTCCGTTTGACCCACTACAGATGTTTAGTCACCAAAAATAGGCCATGATCATTGTTTTTGTTGACTTAGTTTAGATGTTGTGTCATAATTTTCTGTGTCCCTTGCTCATGTCTTGTCAAGTCGATAGGTTTTCGTTTCCACCTATTCTCATCATCCCTCTTCCTTGTGTCAGACAATCAATCAGCTTCCTCCAGCCAGTGGAGTCTTGTCCAGGTGTGAGTCGTTGACGCCTCAGTTTGTTTGCATTTAGTGCCCCGCTTTCGTTCAGTCTGTGTTGGTTGATTGTTGCGGTCACGTATACTTTGTTGTCATGGTTTCCCCATAGAAAACGATCAACACTGAAGACTTTTTCCTTTGTTTAATGATCTTTGGACATAAGCCAAATTTTTTTGCATTCAAAATACATGGGTGAAATTATATATGAAACCATGTCACGCTTAATGACTGACACTTTTAATATTATAAGCTACTGGTTTTTTTTTTTTTTGCATTAAAATAGAAACAATTTAAAAGTTTGGTCATCCCAAAAAAAGAAACTGAAAATGAATGTTATTTTAATGTTTTGCACTTTTCTAATAACCTTTTTTTTTCTTTTTTACATTTTAAAAATACATGTTTTAAAAAGGATCAATTTGACCTGCTGCTGATTTTTAGTCATCCCCTCCTACCAAAAAGATTAACAGAAAATGAACCCATCATGTTTTACACTTTATGACATGATATATATATTTTTTTTAACAGCAGCTTAACACCCCATTCTTCATGGGGTAAAAAGTCTGCAAAAAGGAAATCCCGCTGAATTTGACTTTGCTCACTGAACTGTGCTCTCATGAGTTTAATGCGACTTTTGAGATGTATTTTCGAGTTTTCCCCTCCTCCTTAAAGTAACTTAAAATGGCAGCAATGTCCTTCCTTCCCTCATTGTGTTGTATAGCGAGCACTCATGTCATTAGTATGCCATTAGCAGTGATTATGGATTTCAGATTCCACTCCTCCTCCCCCATCCCTTTGTCCGCTGACACCAAATTCAGAAGAGATCCATGAACTTCCTCACCTTATGCTTTCCGGTTATCTCCTGCAGAATTCCCACCAGATCAGCACTTTTCTCCCCCACACAGACCTTTTTCTAATTATCCCATTCCCCAGCCTTTCAATAAATAATTACAATAAAGGCCATCAATCAGGATGGAAATACTGATAACCCAAGAGAAAGTCCAATATCCTCTTGGCACTCCCGTACTGTCATAAATATGGCGTGTGTGCGTGCGTCATTGTTCACAATTTTCACATCATGTGAAATATGAAATAGACGAGGACAAGTGAATGTAGCACAAGCTATACTCTTTTTAAGCTGGCCGTTTTCCCCCAAATAAGAAACGCAGTCTAGTTTGTTGTTGGGTCCACTTAAAACAAATAAACACCTCTATCAAATAGACCATTGCGAATAGAATAGGTACTAACTGTAACTGTAAACTGTAACTCAATTCACAGATGCTATATTAAAGTCTGCTGTTGTGCCTATTTGAACTCTGTTGCTCACCAAACCAGCATAAACCGCATTTGCAGTCTGACCGCATACTCCATGTGGTATTTTCACCCCGGTCATCATGGTAATGAAAGCCAATGGCCGAGCAGTATGCGGGGCGCGATGAGGGCTGGCTGAGACGGATCCGGTCCTAAAATGAGCCAATTCCACTATGGCAGGAAGTATGCTGTCAAAATATGTCTGAAACTCTTGATCCTTGAGGTATTTTGCCAAAAGCTTGTCACAGACATGCTATTAACCCATATAGTTTTTGGGGGGAGGTATGAGTGTTTTGAGTTACGAGTGTGGTCACGGAACCAATAAAACTATTATGTTTAATTTGTTGCTAAAGGCACCACTGTACCTGCAATATAGCAAATGGAAAAATAACTTCGCCTTTACTCTGAAACATTGATTAAGCATTACTGTACTCATCTATTTATTCATTTCAGACAAGCTATTAAATTTTGAAGTGAGGAAAATGAACAGTATGTAAGGGGTCAGACACCGCATATTGTTTTAGATTGTGTGGGAAAAAAACTATAATAACTTTAAATAAATGTCCCTCGGACACTGCTTGCGGAACTGCAGTCTGTGTGTCATTTTGCAGATGATAGTCACGATACAAGTAAACCAAAGCACTGGGTATGCCCCCGTCACTCACTCCGTCTCACACACACACACAGCAAGTATCCCTGCTGGATGTTGATTAGCATGCACACAAACACACACCTGGCTATGCTAATGTGAGTCTGCAGTATAAAAATCCCCGGGCTATCAACTCTCTTTGATGCCTCCGATGACTCGCCTGGAAGTGCGACGTGGCTGGCGATTTCCTCCCATGTGGGTTCAACCCAGACAGGGGAACCTCGGAAGGAGACGCCACAGCAGCCATGGGCTTCTTGCGAGTGGTGGGAGGTAATGTTACTGCACTTAATTAGATTTTTCAGTTTGTATTTATCTGTCCTTGAGGATTTCTTTTTCTGATGACTTTTTACTTTTACCACCTGCATGTGCAAACTGATAAATGTGCTTTCTCCCACATACTTTGTCAAAATTGGCGTACTACTTTTTTCAACCTACACAGATGACATCACAATGTAAAAACGTGATTATCAACTGGTGGGTGCGGGCCCATTTTGAGTGGGTCGTGGACATCATGTAAGAAATTACTTGTATTCTTAGTTGGATTTTTCCGGTACAGTACAGAGGTCTACTAAGTTCCCACACGGAATATATTTGGTAAGCAACATGAAGTGCAACTGCCTCGCGCGCTAGCCACTAGTTTGCTCTGCAATCAAATACAGCCTCTCCTTCTGGCCAGTGGATGTCATGGCTAGTAATATGCTTTTGGCGGTATGTCAGACTCATTTAAAATGGCCTTTAGTAATATATACTGTAAATGTGTTTGCAGAGACTATTTTTAAACAAAATATTTTCTTTAACATTTTTAACCTATCTAAAATTGGGTCACAGCTTTGCAAGAATAGGGAAATGCGGTGATAGCTGTTTAGAACCACTGTTGTAGAGAAGTAAAGTCACCCATGGTTGAGATCTTGACTTATTGAAATCTTGGGGTCTTATGGGGTCCAGGTGGAAAGAACAGGGACAGCATGGAAGAACCATGAACCAGGAAGTATTAACAACAAAAGCAACAGATTCAAAGAATCAAGATGTTCCCCATTAATGGTCTTATTTAAGAGAATTGTTTAATGTTGTCGGCTGCAAGGATAATTTGTGACGAATGGATTGTGTTGGCATTAAAAAGTTCTGTTTGATCTGAAAAATGTGTGCTTTTTCAGTTGTTATCAATAGCTTGTTCAGCATTTTGTGTTATTCTACATTAGGAACGCTATGGGAACACGTTATTTTGATGCATAAAAGTTGAGCTCTTGGTTAAAAAAAAAAAAAAAAAAAAAAGTGACGCGATTTCTTTTTTTTTTTTTTCCCTCGGTACAAGCACCATGTAAGCCTTCAGTATATTAATAAGAAGAACATTTTTGTGTTTTTTTTCCCCCTTTTTTATTGCTCATTGTTATTACATTGTCACAATGAGCAATTCAGTTTCACTTTTGTACTTAAATACATTTCAGTCTGTACTTTTTTTTTACTTAAGTACAGCACTTCAATCAGATTCTCTACTTCTACCAGATTCTTGTTTTACACAAGTATCTATTCTGTACTTCTACCCAAGTACAGTGTATGAGTACTTTTGCCACCACTGCTTCTTGCTGAGGCCTAAATGAGATTGTGTGCCTCACAGCTCGGTAGCATGCACCTGCTCGGCCATGGAAATTTGAACATCAGAGAGGGAACACTCTGCCAGAAGAGTAAACAGTTTGCCGTGTTTGAACGTGGGATCCCGCATGCATTCATTATGCCGTTGTTGTGCTCTGCATGTCAACACTCAACCACCCCCATGTGGACTCATCACCATGCAAAGCCGATCTCACACACACACACGCACGCAGACACACATGCATTGACAGCCCAGATGACTCTGCAATGAGGAAATGACTTCCAATGGACTAAAATATTCATACCCTTTTTCTTTCATCACTTTCTAACAACGCCGCCATCGCTCCAGGCATCCCCCTTATTCGCCGCCTAATTGGTGCTAGAAATGTAAATTAGTTGTTGGGACGCAATTTCACCTGGATTCTACCAGTAAAGGCGGCTGAGTGCTTCGCAATGTAGAGTGATGCTTTTTGGGAGGAGTGAGATTTTATGGAATTTGGTGGAAAGAGCATTTTTATGAAGGTAGCATTATTTGCACTTTCACTTTTACTGAATGGTGGTCGGATGTTGCGAAGTTTCCTGTCGCCATCTAATGGCGGAGCGGTTGAAGCTGACTCGTGTGGCATATAAAATGTTTCAAAGACCCCCAGAAACAGAACATGAACGCATACAACATCAACCGGACAGAATGGGAAGAACTAGCCAGTAATCGCTCGGAATGGAGAAGCCGTTTCCAAGGGAATGGAGCACTTTGAAGAGAAAAGACAACGGAGTAAGGGTTACAAACCCGAATCGCAAGAAATTACCAGAACCCAACACATGCACGCAATGTAGAAGAATCTGTGGATCCAGCATTGGCCTCCCCAAGCCATCTAGGAACTCACTATGTGAAAGACAATTATCCTCATTAATAAGCGTATAGCCATATATAAACATTTTAATGAGAGAGCCAAGTATTTTTTTGAGGTGGCACTTGGTGAAAAATGTTTGCGAAACACTGTCCTAGAATGATGGGTATTGCTAAATTGTTCATACGCCGTCACATATACAGTACATATTGTAGTTATTTAATAGCTGCATATATGCAGCAGCTATTCGTTTAAAACCGGCAAAGGTGCCAAGTGCCTCGCAAAGTGTAGCGCGACACTTTTTGAAGAAGCAAACTTTTCTGGAATTTGGTTGAAAACACCTTTCTATAAAAGTAGCAGCCAGAGCCAAGACTGTCTGTGTGTGACGGTGGAGGATCTTGGGAGAGAGAGGGAGGGAGAGAGGGGGGTTCCTGACGCATCTCTGAAGAAACAGCGTGAAACGCTTTTCCAGGCAAAGGCAGCGACAGGAGAAGGCTGATGGGTGGCTAAGCGGCCCCTGTTGCTGCATTTTAAACAGGTTAAAAATGCTTGGTGCGAGATGATGATTCGACATTACATCATCAGCCTGTCATGAAGACATTATTTATCATAAAGCGCCCCACTCGCCCGCCGGCATCTGCAAATTATTCTGTGGCCCAATGTCTTAGAGAGTATGAGCTTTTGCATCACTGTGCAGTTTGAATATGTCACATCAATGTGAGACCCGTTTTATTGTTGTGAATGCATTGAACAGTTTGTCATATACCAAAATGAAGATGGCCTGGGAGCCTCAGGCCATATTTTCACAAATCACTCCTCACCTCAGGATCAGCGTTTGGAAAACCCAAAAATACAGAATTCCACGTGAATGCCAGTCAATCAAAGATGGGATTCAAGGGTTACAGGCCAACACTTGTCAGGTGGATCAAACCTGGAACTCTTTGGTCACAGGTTGCATGCCACAAAGTAACCGGGAAATGGGGTTTGAACACCCAGAATGCAGATGACCCTATATGTGTTAGTCTCGGGCAGGGGTGTCAAAGTCAAATTCACGGTGGGCCAAAATATAAAATTGGGACAACGTCGCGGGGCAAACTCAATATTTAATGGAGAAAAAAAAAAAAATCACCAAATTTGGCCCCTGGGCCAGAGTTTGACATATATGGTCTCGGGACCATATTGATGGGTCACTAGCTAGCATTGGGGTCTAGACCCCAATTCCCCTGTTCAAACCCCATCAATCCTATACCCCCTTGGTCACAGGTTGCATTCTTGCCCACTTCCCCTGTGGCTCAATCGCCTCCAGGAGAGGGTCTAAACCCCAAATGTGACAATACCCCTTTAGCTACCAGTTGGGGGAATCAAACCTGGGATCTTTCATTGATAGGGTACATTGTTACCAACTCCTTCACAGCTCTAAAAAAATGCATCTCAGCACCAAGGCCATAAACTAGCCGTAGTTATAGTTTCAGTTTAGTGGTGTAGTAGAGAAGTACAAAATGAGACTATCAAAGTATTTTAAGTGGTTCTATTTTGTAGCTGTTTTTTTAAATGAATTTTTGACCAATATGATTCATTGTAGGATTTTACACTTTAACAAACTGCTGATTGTCAATAAAGAATAACTTATATGCAACAGTTGGTCATCATTTTCTCTTATTTCTTGTTAAAGTGGCACTAAGCAGGCCCACAAAATGGCATGTAAATTCGACACACCACAGAAAAGAGCATTGTTAACAAGCCTACCAAATTTGAATGAATAAAAAAAATCACTAAGTATATAAAATCAGTTTTCAAAACTTGAACAATAAGGGCCACCTCTCAGCTCTCAGACGCTGTGGGCGTGTCGAATGGATGCGCCTAAAGGAATCAAACATACTGAGGGGGGTGATCGCCTATACGATGTAAAACTTCAAAATTGTATGGTTATTGTGGACTATAATCATAAAAATAAGCACACAAGTCAACTTACCCTCGTTGTTGGTGACATAATGCCACACCCGAACATGGCACCTGACGACAGCTGGACGGTAGGAGGTAGCCCAGGTTGTTAAGACGGTTGCACTGCCCAATTCACTAGTAACAAGTTACCCACGGAGCCATGTTGACTCTGGTGAAAGTTTACAAAACTATCCGTCGTAAAATGCGCCCTGCATAGTAGGCTGGTGGTGTTGATGTTCAGCTCGCCATCTGCATGTCTTTAAAAAGTCAATCCATCGCTTTTTTACTTCCTTACTTTTTTGGGGGGAGCTTAAAAACACATCACCAAGCTGTTCTGTAAATTGAAGCATCCAGCAAAGACTCATTTTCGGGGTGCAGCCATCGTTAGTTTGCTAACTGCAAGTGGTAAATGGGCCTTGTTATGGAATCTAAACACAGCTAACTGAGCAGCCAAAGGAAATGATGTCACTTTGTACTTACAAAGTGGGGGAGGGAACTTGCGCTAAAAAGTATACGCCCCAGCCCTGTGATGTCATGGAGCTGTGTTTTGGCCCCACCCACAAAATCTGGAAAATTCAAACTGTGCAAAAGATGCTTAAGCTATGTCTCAACAATTCAGCACTATATTGTTGTATGTCTTTGCATATGTTTTCAACACTTATCTTCAAACATATTTAATGTATTTAGAAACAAAACACTGATATTGGCTTCGAGCCCCTCTAAGTGGCAATATATTTGAGTGTGGAAGTAAAGTCCACTCCAATTACCCCAACTTTACACCAACCAATTATACTCATATTTGTGTGTCCGGTGTTAGTAACCGTGAAACTGAGTTAGTTGCTCTTTTTTTATTTAAAAAAAATAACATTTGGTATTTATGACATTTTTTGCCAAACTCCAGAAGGAAGTCAACTTTTCAGTGCCGTATGATTTATTGCACTTCCCATTTTGTTACTCAAATGTAATGATTTCCTAATTTTCATTACGTTTTTAATTTGAAAAAGAAATATTTGAAATATATTGAAAGTATGTGATAACAATATTTACCTATTGCATTATATTATATAGTACAGGTGCATCCACAAAGCATTCACAGCACTTCATTTTTTCCAAATTGTGTTAGTTGAAGAATGAGTCCTGTTGGGCCTTTTTGGCCTGTGGGACTCCGAAGGCAGCTGATTGATACTGACAGGCCAAGTTGAAAGCAGCTTTGGTGGTCACTGAGGCAAAAGCTTTCTGTGTGTGTGTGGGAGGAGTTCAGCGAGGCCATGGAGAATGACTTCCGGACGACTTTGAGGAAATTCTGGTCTACCATCAAGGAAGCAGTTCACTATCAACATTGTGTACAGTGGGGATGAGGCGCTACTGACCTGTTGTGAGTCAGTAGGGAGAATACATCAAAGACCTCCTCAATTCCACTGACATGCTTTCCTATGGGGAACCAGTCTTTGGACTCTGAGGTGGGCCCTCCTTTCACAGGACCTCGGGGGTGGATGAGATACGCCTGGAGTTCCTAAAGGCTCTGGATGTTGTGGGGCTGTCCTGGTTGACATGCCTCTGGAACATCACATGGACATTGGGGACAGTGCCTATAGATTGGCGGGCCGGGGTGGTAGTCCCCCTTTTTGATTAGAAGGGAACGGTAAGTATGTTCCAACTACAGGGGGATTACACACCTCAGCCTCCCTCGTAAGGTTTATTTAGGGATACTGGAGGCACAGGTGCACAGAGACCAACCGGTTATGTTCCTGATGTCACTCACTAGGCCACGACCCTTAAAGGCACACAGTTGTTTTGACTTCCGGCTTATCCCAACGGACATAATTATGCTTTGAAAAAAAAGCATCCATCCATTTTCTGTACCGCTTATCCTCGCTAGGGTCGCGGGCGTGATGGAGCCTATCCCAGCTATCTTCAGGTGAGAGGCGGGGTACACCTTGAACTGGTCGCCAGCCAATCGCAGAGCACATATAAACAAACAACCATTTGTACTCACATTCACACCTATGGGCTATTTAGAGTCTTCAATCAACCTACCGTGCATGTTTTTGGGATGTGGGAGGAAACCGGAGTGCCCGGAGAAAACCCACGCAGGCACGGGGGAGAACATGCAAACTCCACACAGGCGGGGCCGGGATTTGAACCCCGGTCCTCAGAACTGTGAGGTAGATGTGCTAATCAGTTATGCACCGTTCCACCTTATTTCTTTACCTTCTCTTGAATTACATTTTTATCCAATGTAATACTATGTTTTTCTTTATTAAAAAAATAGATTTTTTTTATGGGCGAATTGAGTTACAAGCTAGGTCACGGAACAAATTTGTAACTCCTGTACTGTATGTGCAGCAGCTATTTGTTTGAAAGCAGTAACATCATTTCACATACCTCGCAGCCACTGTGTCAACCACACCTGCCTTATTTCTGGGACATCATAGCAGGTTGTTCATTAAAATCTGCGGCAAGGAAATAGACGCACTCCCTGACCCTCCCCTTGCTCGGCAAAGAGAGATGGGAAGACGGCCGGAGGAAAGGTTGGCAATGCAGCTAACTACCAACACGCAACAATAATGGTGTGTGCGTGTGGCGGTCTCATTAAAGGAAGTGTGCATGAGCCCGCTTACTGTTTACAACAGTTTTATTCAGACATCCACGCTGATTGGAATAGAGGGAATCCATTACTCCACATCACGTCGAGAAATCTTGCATTCTAGTTGCCACGCTCGATTTCAAAGTCTCATGTGATGTGATATATGTTCCTTTTAAGAGCAGTCAAGATCATTTGCATCCCTGTCTTTCATGGCCATTGTGCTTTTCCAAATTCCGCCCACGTTCTTAATTCTTTGGAAATCACTAACACCTGTCCAAATGCTGTTTGATAATTAGTCCAACATTGCGGTAAATGTCACAGAGCCACGATCACAAATGAAGGCAATTTCAGGTCTCACATCTAGTCTTTTCGAAAATAACTGGATAGATGGTATGTGACAGCAGAGACAGTGGAAAGGCACTCGATTTTAAAACTTGTGAAGGTATAAAATTTAAAAAAAAAAGGCTGAGTTATGATCTGAGACGGGTAGAGAGTGGTCTAGTCTTCAATCTTAAACTGTTTAAGTCACAAGTGTTGGTGGGCATATCTGTGTATTGTGGACCATTGAAAATGAATGGTTCAGCAGTGGAAATATGGAGATAAAAATCAATAAGAATGGAGAACCCAGCCGAAAATGTAACAAGACAAATGGGTTAGTGGTTGGAGTTAGGTGTCGGGCTCAGGTTAAGTTTCGGGGATAGTGGAGTTAGGGTTTGGGGATTGGGTTAGTGATAGGCTTTTGTGGGAGGGTTCAGAGTTGGGGTTGGAGTTAGTGTAAGCCTTAGAGTAAGAGTTGAGGTTTTGATTATGGTCAAGGATATTGGTAGGGATTCCGGGGGTGGAATTAAGGTTTGGGGTTAGGTTTAGGTGTTTGGGTTAAGGCTTGGGTTTTTGGTTAGGTAAGGGTAGTGGTTTATTTTGTGGTGACTTTTAAGGGATCTGTTTTAGGGTTTGCATAGGTTTTAGGGTAAAGGTTAGGGGCTTGCGTTTTTGGTTTGGATTTGGGGGTTAAAGTACTACTTGTTTGTCTTCTTTTGGTTCTTACTTTCAGTAAATATGCTTGTTAGAGTGAGCAATGCTTGTTGTTTTTGCTTTTGTTGTACACATTTTCTTTTTAAGCAAATGACAAACGTCTCCTAGCTTAATGCTAACACAGAATGGACACTACTGTAGTACTTGATTGTTAACCATTAGTTAGTGACTGTTGTAGTTGATTGTTGACCATTCGGGTTGGAGTTAGTGATGCTAGCATTTAGTTAGGATTAGGGTTAGGTAGTTGATTGCGGACCATTTGGGTTAGCTACGTTGTTTGTGTTTTCCTTTCATTAGTAGTCCATCCACCCACCAAGCTTTTTCTGCTCATTTCTTCTCATTTTATGTGTGCTGCTCTGAGCTGTGCTCTCGATATTGACTTGGCAGCAATATTTTGACTACAGGGACCTTACATTTCAATAACTTCTAATTACACGCATGTGAGCTTCAATAAATCTTATCGCAAGTTCACGGGCCAACAAATTGCGCCTGTGATCTTGCAATGTCAATAAAGTACGAAGGTGTCTGGTCAAATTTTATATTTTATTGCCAGACGAAAGATGTCAATATCGTGGAGGTCTTAAATTGCGTTTGCCGTCTGTTATCACTGCGTCACTTATGTTTGAGTTCTCCAAACTGTCTCGTTCACAATGGCCACCCTTCTTCTGTCTCCACTTTGTTCGAGATGTTGATTCGGCGTCAATCACGGCGGAAATCTAATTTGTCAAAACGTGGCTGTTGCAGGGCCGTGCTGCTGCTGTCTGTCTTTCTGTCTGGGAGAAAGAGAGAGACGTGTGATAAGGCAACAGAGGGACTGCTGCTGCCAGGAATAAAAAAACAGTCACTTTGAAGCCAGCACAGATCAAAAAAACAACAGAGGGACCTTTGTGCTACAAAGGGAATGTTTGTCCCTCTCCTCCCCCTTTGACTTATTCCATCCATCCATCAATTTTCCGTACTGCTTATCCTCGTTAGGGTCGCGGGCGTGCTGGAACCTATCCCAGCTCACTGTGGGCAAGAGGCGAGGTACACCCTGAACTGGTCGTCAGCTAATCGATTGCAGGGCACATATAAACAAACAACCATTCATTATTCTGCCACGTTTTGTTTGAAACGCGCTTGTCACTCTGTGAGTCCCCACATATTCAGTACAGCCTTCCCTATAATACCTGTATGACTACTGCGAGGAAGTGATGTGACTGCGTTTGCCGCGGTGCGCTTGTGCATCCCTTGAGGGTTTGGAGCAGGCAGGGTAATTTCGTGCCAACGCTGATACACAGCTGATAAAGACATGCAGCATGTATTTATTGAAGAATACCTAAAACCAAGATGTCAAATCTAGTGCTGGCACATACAATGTACTCTGGTTTAAAATATTTTTGGGTTTAGTACTCCTTTAAGCAAATACAGTATGTTGTCATTGTTTCCAGTGGTGCAAAGTATAAAAAGTAAAAATAATTCAGTACAAATACTTTGTTACCGTACTTACAGTTCATTTTTTCCGCATAAAAATAATATACCTGTGACTGTCGGTATGTCTGACTACATGTTGATGGACCATTTGTGTTCAAATATATGTTGCTTAAAGAATTATAAAACCGCCCCATAGATGCTATTCGTTACCCTGCCTGTGGCATTTTGTATTGTGTTAAGCTAGCAGGAGGCTTAGTCTTAAATACACGTGTAATTCTCTTGGTTTTATGTTTAATTTGACAGTAAACTTCAACTGGGACAGTTTCCTCACAGTATTCTCTTTTGAGATGCACTTTTTATAGTCTGTCATTTTTGCTTGCATCCCACCTTGGAGGCTGATCTTTTCCCCCCTCTTACTGAAATCCAGGAGCTTTAGTGCAAATTGGACTTTTGTCTCAATCTCGTGCCATCTTGTGTGGAAAGACACTGTCACTGTCAGCACTAATATTAGCCACGTACAGTACATCTTGTGTCCCCATTGCCCCCCAATTCCACTGGTCCAACCTGGCCCTATGTTCCCCGACACCGTACTCATTTGTCTTCTCTGTGTCCTCTGCAGTGATGCGGGATAACATCGTGGGCCAGCGGAGCAGACAAGGGAGTATTGGAATATCGATTCTACTCCATTCTGCCTATCCTCTTTTGCTCCAGACCTTTTTTTTTTTTTTTTTTTTTGCTCCTTCCCCGGCCTGTGTGATAAAGTGACTGCTGCTGATGGGGTTTTCCCTCCTTCAGTGCATTTGTAGCAGCTTTGTGGCGCCATAAAGGAGCGTTCCTGTACAAGTTGCTCTCTGACAATTCATGTCCATTTGATTGTGTGTTGAATCTATTTGTTTGCCAACGGCTGCACAGGTCCGCTGGACGCCTCTTAGCATTTGTAGAGTTATACATTTATCTGTGGTAATAATAATGTACTGTCTCAACCCCTTGGACAGCATTCTTTGTAGTAGGAAAAGTCACAGATGACAGTATTATCGGGCAAATTGGCAAAATTCACCCTTATGTCAGCGCAAAAATTGTGTTCTTATTTGTTTTTTCTTACTTTGCTTTTTTCCTCCCAGTTGAAGCTTACTAAACACAAAACAAATAATTACATGTTTTGTATTTAAAACAACCACATAACTTTGCCTTAAAGTCTGCGAGTTACAAAACACATCATGGGAAACACCATAGACGGGCTAACGAATAGCATTGGTGTCACAGTGTTTTAACTGTTTGAAGACAAGTGGTGGAGCAACACATGTTGATAGATAATATAACAATACTCATTAATACTCTATCGTCTTTATCCTCAGCGAAGAACGACTAAGATTACTTTGGCTGACACAGGAGTTAACTTGAAACCATCCCCGTAGAGCTGTCTGTCTGTTTCAAGATAAGATAACCTTTATTTGCTCCATTATGGTGAAATTTACATTGTTTCAGCAGCAATAGTAGATACAGGAGCGGCACGGTGGACGACTGGTTAGAGCGTCTGCCTCACAGTTCTGAGGAGTGGGGTTCAATCCCCGGCCACGCCTGTGTGGAGTTTGCATGTTCTCCCCCGTGCCTGCCTGGGTTTTCTCCGGGCACTCCGGTTTCCTCCCACATCCCAAAAACATGCATGGTAGGTTAATTGACAACTCTAAATTGCCCGTAGGTGTGAATGTGAGTGCGAATGATTGTTTGTTTGTATGTGCCCTGCGATTGCCCTAGTGAGGAGAAGCGGCTCAGAAAATGGATGGATGGATGGATAGTAGATACAGGGTGTGTGCACCTGAAGAACCTGTTGAATCGAAGCTAAAATTGTTGTAAAAAACATTTTCACATTCTGTTTATAATGTCATGACTGCATGTTTTAATAAAGTACGATATTATAGAGTGCTAGTTTTCTTATATGCCCTTTTAACAAGCTGGCAGTGTGATCTTAAGCAGTTACTTATCTTCCCTTAACACAGACGCTAGTGATAAATAGCCTAGGTACAGCATCACTTGTGAAAACATGACATTGTAGCCCAAAATCTTCACAACAGATTTACCCCCCCCCCCACCCCCCAAAAAAGAAAAAAAAATCTTTATATGTAGTAGTCTACATTGAATGCACATTGCCGCTAACATGCCTGAGCTATTTGCGTTCTTCCAACAATGTTCTCCTTAAACGCGAGATGATGTTGTGAAACTGTGATATTTACCTTAATTTCTTTCTCCTCATCTCTATACATTAAATCAAGGTGTAGCGTGGATATCATTTTACCCGGCCTTGATTTGTACACACCCAGTACAGTTCAAATAATTCCATGTCTGTCTAGTTTTATTTTTTTTTACTGACTCACCGTTAAAAAAATAATACTGCAGTGTAAGTGCTTGCTTATGTGTTTCACAAAAGATCCCTTATCATGCATTTGTCTGTGGCTCCTGCTTGCTTTTTGAGCTCAATAACATGCCCGCATGGAACCAAATATGCACACACACGCAGAAATACATACAAGTCTTAGCAAAGCTCAGCACTGGATAATAAGGATGTAATGAAAATTGCATTGGAAACACAAACAAGGCACACCTGTCCTAGTTACTACATATCAGATAACGTCATTGGCCTTTAAAACAAGCTGACAAATACACAGAACACTATCATATTATGCATGGGCTCAAAGCAATGCAAAATGTGCCCGTTCCCACAAAGTAGGCAGCATAGAATTGTCGAAAATGTCAAAGGGATTACCGACAAAAGTCAAATGCAAGCAACGGCTGCAACAAATAACTTGAATAATTCGATTACACAACCAGGTTGAAGTAAACTCTCTGCCTGGAAGCTTCGCAGGGATCGTTTTCCCACACGGTCTAAAGTTACTGCACGCACCACTCCGTGTACAGTAAAAATAAGTTGCCACCATGGTAGCGAGCCAGCAGGAAAGAGTCCATAGAAGACAGAGAATGTTGAAAGTTTAACATGGAAGACATGCCCCACTGAATTTCCTTTTGAAAATCAATTTATTTTACTGATATGAGTATTTGAATTATTGGCAATCAATATCTATCAAAATGTCATTTTCTATTAAAAAATATTCTAAAGTATTTAAATTTTGTTTTGTTTTGTTTTAATGCCAAAATGTCTTTACTGTGCTAGATGCTAATTACATTTCTGGATATATTGGATTTTTCTTCTATGACTTAATATGCCTTTTCCATGACAACTAACACAAATGCATCTTACTGTCTTCAGAGTTCCTTTTTTACAAACGGTCCTTCTTTGTCACTCACGCTGTCTTTACCGTTAATGCCACTGGAGAAAGCCTCATGTTGTTGCACTACACTAGAGGGATCTGTGAGCTGAAGTGCCAGGATGAGGCAGCCATTTTGCATTCACACAATAGTAGACAAGAAAATAAATGCCGATATTTCTGAAACAATGAATGAATATGTATGAATTTGTGAAAGTGTCGGAACTGTTGTATGTCTTTACAGTTATTATGATTGTATAAAGACAAGAGTGTAATGGGTTTAATGAGTAGTTAGAATCATTTACACACTTGTATCTCCAGAGTTTGAAGAACAACACGTAAATTGTGCAACTCACACGATTACTATGATGTTATTTGTCTTTAGTTTGGTAGTTTGGTTAAATACACATGGAATGCTCTTTGTTTTATGTTTAGTTTTACTTCAAATAAAATAGTACCCAACCCAGCTAGAGCATCATTTGTCCCCATTTAATTATTCTTTCGTGCAAAGTGTCCCCTAAAGTGGGCAAAGTCGCACGCACGCACGAACACACACACACACATCAGTGCTGACGACCACTTCAGTCCTCAACAGCACCCGAAGTAATTTGTCATGTTCATGATGAATTATACCCTCTACAGTTCAGAGCCTACAGAGAGTGGGAGCACATTTTCCCAGCTGTTTATACAAATGTGTGTTCATTGCTCACAGCAAACAAATGAAAGTGACAAAGTGTGACAAAATGAAAAAGTTTTGGCTGCAAAGTGTGGATTGTCGATTCATCTGGATTACCTAGCAAAACAGAGCCATCGCTCTTCTGAATTGGTAATCTTCAAAGATTGGTCCAGAGGATACTCTACTGTCCCACTGTAACTGTTTTCAGCTCCTTTCAAGTCATCGTCATAATTTTACGAGAAAATCAACAAAATATTCAGAGGGGGGAAAAGTAGGCCTTTCACTATCTAATCTTTTTAGAATTGACTATCCAATTGACTGTTCCATCAAGTAATCACCCCCCCAAAAAAAAAAAAAAAAAAAAAATTCAAATATTTCTTTCTTTTTTTTGTAACTCCTAACATACAGTACATCATAACATTTATGAGATATGGACTTCTATCCTTAAAATGCATATGTTGGTACCGAGTGTATGGTATAAATTCTTTGTGCAGAATTTGAGACTACAAATTAGCCGATGCTAAACGGGTAGCAATCGCGATTAGCATTAATGTGCTAGCGATTACAATTTTAAATCTAAAAACGCTAACTACCATTCAGCTCACGTATACGTCATGTTATTTGCTCCTCTATCATGTTTTTCACTGGCCCCACACGCGTCCGTCTGCAACAAATGTCCACGCGGTAAACATGGACAATGACCAAACATAGTTCCGGTCTGGGCAAATTGGTTGCAGGTGGCACAAATATGCTTTTATTAATAACATTTCTGCATTGACCAATTTTTGTGGTTGACTTATCTGACTTGGACAATTTTTTTTCCCAGCCCAAAAAAAAGCAAATACAGTTGTGCCTTGAGACATGAGTGATGATTTTCGAAATCTGTCTGTTTTGCTTTGACCTGCGAGCTGTTTATGGCAACTCCCAATTGAAGTTTTCTGTCAAACGAAACATAAAACGAAGAGAGTTACATGTGCACTTAAAATAGCACCATAACTTTGCCGCTAACTTAATGCTAACACACAATGGGAAACACCATGGTCGGGCTAACGAATAGCATCAGTATTGTGGTGTTTTAACCCCTTAAACAACGGACACTTTAACCCAAAAGGTGGAGCAACGCATGGAGACACACATTATAACATTCAGAGAAATACATTCTTTATCCTCTGCGAAGAATGACTAATATTACTGCAGTTTACTGAGCAATTGTGACTGGTTCATTCATGTAGCTCTGTATGTCTGTATTTATATTGCCCCCAGGTGGCCAAGGCACACATACCAGAAGGAACAGCACCGTGTCCATTGAATTGAAGCAATAATGTGGCAAACACTTTCAAATTCTTTACATTTTATTTAATTATGTCATTGCTATTTGTTTTATTAAGTAGAATATTATAGAGTGCTATTTTTTAATAAAAAAACATTACATTTCTTTGCATTTTTTTGGGGAGACAAACAGATTAATGGCATTTGGAAAGATGATTTGAGATGTGAGTGTTTTGGGTTACAAGTGTGGGCACAGAATTATTTAAACTCGTATCTCAACACAAGGAATATGAAGTTCAATGGAAAATCTCAGCTTTTTTGGTGTGAAATGGACACGTCTCATGTGGACCTTATGGTGATATTGACTGACTTGTATTAAAAAAAAAAGTCATTGCCTGCATGCACGTAGATGGCGGCCTGAATGGAGACGCACTGCCCAGGGTGCGCTGGGGGGGTTCTCATCTGTTGGTCGGCCCTTAGCCTTTCCAACCATCATAATGCCTCCCTCCCCTGGGTAGCGTTGCTTCTATAATAGCCTGCAACTATGTAGCAGAGGGAAAAGAGGAGGAGGAAAAAAAATCTCCTTCTCACACACGTCAGGAGGGAAAAACCCAGAGAGGCAGTGTGCTTGTATTTTTGTTTTGCAGTTCAGGTAAACTGGCTTGAAAGAAAGCCCCAGACATGACAAAGGGGTAAAAAATTCAGTTGTGGCCACGATGTAAGTGTATTGTGTGCAAAAAAATGCTAATTTGTGACCACGTAATAAGTAAAGTAATAATTTGTGGGTTTAATATTGTTCCCGTGAACAAATTGGACATCTGAGTAAGCAAACGAAGGACACCTACACTAAGAAACTGCAATACTTGATGTACACTCATGTCTTACCATTACTAGAGAAGATTTGTTGAGCCTAGTGTCCAGGAATGATTTTAAAATTGTTAATTTGTATTTTGTATGCGCATTATACCGACTTCATGGCCACTAAGTAGTGTTTTGTGCACACATTGTATGTAATTTGTGGCCACAAAAAAATTCCCCTTGTCATGTGTGAAGCTTTGTATAAAAACATGATAACTCCTCAACACAAGGTTACATATCACCTAGTCTAAAACAACAAAAGCGTAATACACTTGACGGGTCACGAGGATGATGTAAACCACTTTGTTTCATCTCCATAAAGCCCCCCGAGAGCCTCAGGCAACTGAGGTCACTGACACCATTATCCTATTATATGAGAGAATATTAAAAAGGTTGATGTGTCTCCAGGTGCATGATGCTGCGATTCGATAGATTCCTTCGTGTGTGTGCGTGTGCTTGTGTGTGGGTGGGTGTGCATGTGCAACAATAAGTGTAATGCACAATGGAGATGTGTGTATTGCTATCTGTCTATTTATGGAAAGGAACGGCTCACGATCCAAATCATCCCACATCATATGTCCAACATATCTATCAATCATGGAAGGAAACAGCTCATGATCCAAATCATACCACATCGTGCTGTAGAATCAACATTATGTATAACCAACATCTGTCAGTGGAAGTGAACAACTGATGATCCAAAGCGTAGCACATCATGTCTAACATGTCAACTGTGTAAAGTGTGTTTCTTCTGGCATCATTCTTCTTCCAGCAATCGTGTGTGCGGAGCGTCTTCACACACTGCACGCTGTATAAAATTTGCCCAAATATCCAAGGAGGGAATTGCGAGCAAGTCAACAAAAGGGAACAAGAGGAGTGAAAAAGAAGAGATCTACATTACTGGAAAGGTATATTTACAGCAATAAATCAGTGTATTCTTTATTGGAGGTATTGTGCAAAGCTCGCACTGCTGACCCTGTGCTGACGCCTCCAGATGTGATGTGTTGTTCTAATAAGAGGAGAGTTAACGCACTGAAGGGAAGATAAAAGGCCGGAATAACATCTTCCGTATGCGGCAAAAACCCAACAAGAAGACGGAAAAAAATGGATTTTAAGCAGGGCACCGCAGCATTGCTTTAGCCATGAACGAGCTTACAACATGGCATTATTTTACGGATAATACAGGTGTGCCTTGAGATCAGAGTTTTTCAAGATATGACCAATACGCCATAGATGGGCTAATGAATAGCATCGGTGTCGCGATGTTACAACCCTTTAAGGCAGGGGTGTCAAACATATGGCATGTGGGCCAAAACTGTCCCGCTAGGGGGTACAATCCGGCCCACTGGATGAATTTGAACGTGAAAAAATACGCAAAACGTTGAGGAGGTGGGGACTAAGAATAATTTTGAGAAATATTATACTCATGTAGAAAATGGAGGGGTAATAATTCCTAGGTCTTCATAAATTCATTTAATGTTAAAGTTCAATTTTTTCAGTTCCAAATACATGTAACTTAAAGTTTTTGTACCTTAAAATACAATCACATCCGTGTCTCTATATTATACTGGTGACCAGGTGACCATGACGCACACACCAGAAGAAGAATAAAGTCCATTAAATTGAAACAGAAAATGTGCCAAAAACTGTTTTAGTTTTTAGATTCTGTTTAGTTACATGATTATAAAGTACATAGCTTTAGCAAATAACAAGCTAATGACAGCATAGCATTATTACAAGTACAAAGTTCTCCTCTTATGCTTGAAAATAAGAGGTTTTTTTTTTTGGCTCTAAAGTTTTAATTCCAAAGATGTGAAAAGTTTCATGGGAAATGGGAACTGCATTCCTTGGCAAGTGACTGGTCACTTTCTGCCAAAAATGCTTCCCCCCTGAAAAAATATTCATGGGGCTTCTATTAATACAAGTGTTGTCAGCACGTACTATGGCCAAATTTGGTTATGAGATACCCCATCACCAGTATTGTGCGGATGAATTCTAAAAAAACTGTTTACACCACACCGCATTGAATGAGACACTCTTACAAAGAGAAGGGAACAACAGAGGAGAACGAGCCTCCCCTGTTTTTACTTCTCAACATAAGGAGACCCATTTTATCCGAGAGGAGACCAAGGGCAGCTGTCGCAAAGTTGAGACCATAACTGGCAGCATTGTTAGCATGCGGCTGTGTCTCACGAGAACTGCCCTCTTTGATCATATCTAAAAGTTTCACTTTTTCACTGATGGTCATCATCTTCTTCTTCCTCTTGGGCACCCCGGAGGAAGCTTTCGCAGGCATCGTAAGGGCTTAACCGATCAAAAAAAGTTATTGCTTAAACAAAAAAATTATCACAAACACAACACTAAGATACAGTATGTGAGACAGTCAACAGCCTGGACGAGACTGGCGAGACACAACAAGGGAAGATGCTGGGTGAGGCTGCGATGATGCGCAGCCAATCAGCTCACAGGATAAAGCGCCTCGTGCTCTCGTTGGTCAATGTCACGCTGGGAACCAATCACGCGCCTTGTATGAGTGCTGTGGCATGTACAGTACAGTACAGTACAGTACAGGCATGTACAAAGCCTCTGAGTCAACTCATCTCTTTGTTTGGCATGCAGGGAAACCTTCTCTCTCGCGCATCAACATGAAACAACGCGTCTTTCCGCAAATTAACATTGCAAAGAGAAACTATGCAGCAAAGTTGGAAAAACAGTTTAGCGCAAACGACTCTAAATCAGTCTGGCATGCATTCCAATCGCTGACTAATTACAAGCGACGATCCCCCCAAGCTGAGAACAATAGCACACTATTGCCAACGACTTGAATACCTTCTACTGCAGATTTGAAAAGGACACTTTCACACCTCACACCCACCCGGCCGCACCCGCGACCACAACCACACCTCTGACTTCTGCGTTAACCATCCATGAACAGGATGTGAGACGCATCTTCAAACAACAAAAGATTAACAAAGCGGCAGGCCCGGACCATGTGTCCCCATCCTGCCTCAAAGTCTGCGCGGACCAGCTCGCTCCAGTCTTCACTAAGATCTTCAATAGATCTCTGGAACTGTGCGAAGTTCCATCCTGTTTCAAACGCTCCACCATCATTCCAGTCCCCAAGAAACCTGCAATCTTGGGTCTGAATGACTACAGTCCTGTCGCTTTGGCATCTGTGGTCATGAAGTCCTTTGAACGTCTCGTGCTGGACCACCTCAAGAGTGTCACAGGTCCCCTGCTGGACCCCCTGCAGTTTGCCTACCAAGCGAACAGGTCTGCGGATGATGCAGTCAACATGGGACTGCACTTCATCCTAGAACACCTCGACAGTGCAGGGACCTACGCGAGGATCCTGTTCGTGGACTTCAGCTCAGCATTCAACACTATCATCCCTGAACTCCTTTCATCCAAGCTTCTCCAGCTCAGCGTCTCACCTGCCATCTGCCAGTGGATTTACAGCTTTCTGACAGGCAGGACACAGCAGGTCAGGCTGGGGGAGGCCACCTCATCCACACGCAGCATCAGCACTGGGGCGCCCCAAGGTTGTGTCCTCTCTCCGCTGCTCTTCTCCCTCTACACGAACGACTGCACCTCAGCGAACCTGACTGTCAAACTCCTGAAGTTTGCAGATGACACCACTGTCATCGGCCTCATCAAGGACCATGACGAGTCTGCATTTCGACAGGAAGTGGAGCGCTGGAGCTGTGGTGCGGCCGACACAACCTGGAGCTGAACACGCTCAAGACTGTAGAGATGATCGTGGACTTCAGGAGCCATCCTTCACCACAGCTCCCCCTCACGTTGTCCAGCTGCCTTGTGTCAACCGTCGAGACCTTCAAGTTCCTGGGAATTAAAATCTCTCAGGACCTGAAGTGGGCGACCAACATCAACTCGTCCTCAAAAAGGCCCAGCAGAGGATGTACTTCCTGCGGCTTCTGAGAAAGCACGGCCTGCCACTGGACCTGCTGAGACAGTTCTACACAGCGGTCATCGAATCAGTCCTGTGTTCTTCCATCACAGTCTGGTTTGGTGCTGCTACAAAAAAGGACAAACTCCGACTGCAACGGAAAATCAAAACTGCTGAAAGGATTGTCGGCACCCCCCTACCCACCCTTGAGGACTTGCACGCTGCCAGAACTAAGACGTGCAAAATCCCCGGTCACCAGCTCTTCCAGCTCCTTCCCTCAGGTAGGCGCTACCGATCAATGCAAACTAGAACTAGTAGACCTTCCAACAGCTTCTTCCCTCTTGCGATCAACTTCTTAAACACCTAACCTATAATTCCATTACAACAAGCTGGCAATCTTTTGACTTGAGTTCGTTGTCACATTTCTGTGGGGCCAATTATGTATTACTCGTGCACTCACTGTAGTTGTCTCGCCATGCTGCACTATTTGCATATACTGGCCACTCATGCCAGAGTAGCATCTGCTCCATTTGCACACTGATTGAGGAGTATCTGTAACATTTGCACAACCAACATTGTCCCAGATTATCGCACTACTTGTCACTTTAAACCGCATACACTCCTTGAAGTCTCAGCGCCCCTTGCACAATGGTCATTGCACCGGTCTATTGCAATATTAGTCATTCGAACTGCTCTAAGTGCTAGAGGACTCTGCATCTTTTTGCACAATTGTTTTTTGTCAATGTCTTTGTCTCCAAAGTGTTCTGTAAATTGACTGTCTGTTGTACTAGAGCGGCTCCAACTACCGGAGACAAATTCCTTGTGTGTTTTGGACATACTTGGCAAATAAAGATGATTCTGATTCTGAATATGGCTGCCGATATGGCTGTATTTTTTAATTTTTATTTTTTGATGAATTTAAAAAAAATATATATTTTGGAAAAACCCGCGAAGCACTGAAGCCGCAAAACGTGAAGCGCGAAGTGCCGAGGCAATACTGTAGTAGGCAAAGATGTAATTGCCGAAAAATGTAAGAGAGAATGACTCTGACTGTTAATGTGCTTCACTTGGTGATGCTGTTTCGGTTAGCAACAGCAATGGGCTCAGCAATTTTTAATTTCCGTACGTGAATGGTAGCTTTGATGAATGAAGACAATTACACTTCATCCGTCCTTTTCTATAGCGTCCTCCTTGTGTGAGCCGAATGGCCAACTGCAGGGCACAAACAAATTAACAATCCCACTAACATTCACACTTACAGACAATTCAAAAAAATAATCCATCTAAACTTGCGCCTACGGAGACCTTGTCTGAGTTTTGATCTAACGAAATTTGATCGGGGCTCATGCAGGCAGACACACGAGCTCCACGGATGTGTGGTGGAAGATAGACTTATTCGACCCTCTTAATCATTGTAGAAATCAATTCATTGCATTATTCTTTCATTACTATTATCAGCCTATCCCAGCTAATTTTGGGTGAGCGGTGTACACCCTAGAATGGTTTCCAGCCCATCGGAGCTCACATAAAATAAAAACATTCACAGTCACATTCACACCTATGGACAATTTAGAGTTGAATCTAATCTGCATATCCACCGTGTTGCAATGATTACACTTTGTCAGTTATTTAAATTCTTTTCTACACGGTTCAAGCGACGTGTCAATTTGAGGGCGGCATCTATTGATTATCATTTCACTGCCATCTTTCCGGGTTTCAAACCTGGTCAGACCTTGCACTGGGTCACACCAACTGTTTCCCTCTCGCTTCTTATTTACAGCAGAGAGCAGGAAACATGTCAGTCTAACACCTGCCATAAAGTCTATATGACTGATCCATCACTATTCCAGAACAGGAGCCCCAAATGCTGTGTCAGAAGCCGAATCATTGATCAATGATAAAGAGCAGTCGCTTAAGATCACAAGTCAGCCCGGGAAAGGAAGAAGGGCTGAAAAGTCTCCTCCACTGAAAAATACGAGAAGTTGCGTATGAGGGGAAAAAAGGGGAGAGAGATTTTAAAAAAGGAATTAAAGAATGGTGCAGAAGAAGAGAGAGAGGGGGAACAAGACTTAGGCGGAATGAGGGAGTGGATGAGTTTAAAAAAAAAAAAGGTGTTTTTTTTTTTTTCTTTTGCAGAAAAGCTGGGCCATCTGGTGAAGTGGAATTACATTAGCCATGCACATATACGCCTCCCGCTTTGGCGCACTGCTCAAGATGACAGGAAGGTGAACCAGTCCCAATGAGGACAACACACGCATACACACGTCCTGAACCCCTGCGACACACATTTGTTAACCAAGATGTATTGCACCTTGACAGGCATTAATTAATAACAGGTAATAACTTTAAATGAATTCCCCCTGCATGAGGAGGAAAAAAAACAATTCCGAGAACTTAATGAACAGGAATGGGTTGAAATTAACAGTAATCCGAATATATTGTATATATAGGTACATCTTAATAAATTAGAATGGTGTCAAATGCTTAATTTAATTAGGTAGGTCTATTCAAAGTGAAACACATGTAGAGCACAGTGAAATATTTCATGATGTTTTTAATATTATATTATTTAATATTGAGATGTACCTGTACAAGCATATGTAAATAATTATATAAGTAACCACATTTAGTGGAAACGAGTACCGTAATTTCACGTTTATAAGGCACATTTTTTTTCTGGAAAACTAGTCAAAAGCCAATAGTGCGCGTTACACATCGGTATAGGGGAAAATAAAAAAAAACATTTGCATTTTATAAATGTATGCCGCCATCTAGAGGTTACGAGAAAGGTGCACACTTTCATTCTAATATGCCACCGCCACCTAGAGGTTATGAAAAAGGCCTACACTTTCATTCCAGTATAACAGGGGGTTCTGTATGACTGCATAGTGTATGTGTACACTTGTGCTCATCAGTTTACATACGCTGGAAGAATTTGTAAAATGTTTTTTTAAAATATGACTGACCAACCATCATTCATTTCTTTGTTTTGTTAAATGATAATGCTTTTCTGAAATGCTTGACAGTTTAATTTGAATCCCATTAAAATAAAATGTCTTTTGCCTGGCCCTTCATGTTTCCTTTAAAGAATTGTACTCATCTTACAAATTCTGCCTGAGTAATCAAACATATGAGCACAACTGTGTGTTTTCTCATTTATTAAATTAAAGTAGGGCTGTGAATTTCAAAATAAGACCAAGTAAATAAAAAGAAAGCATTATGTGCTCCAATAAAGTGCTTAACTTCAGAATTAAAAAAAATAAAAATACAGATAATACTAAATGTTTTGATAATATGGGTAGAAGCAAAATCATACATTGTAAAAATACATTATACATTGGCAAAAGGGTTTTCCAGAATTTGGAGGTCAACTTTGGGGGTGCGTATTATACATGACAAATTACGGTATAGACTCAGTATTTTATTCAGAATGTGTTAGTTAATAGCCTACTTCCTGGTTCATTCAGAATGTTTGGAATAGACAGCCATTAACAGTCTAGGGTGGTGTGGGGGTCAGAGTTCAATCATGACTCAAATAGAAGAAGAAAAGTGATTTACTTACTTATATATTTAAAATTTGGGAGTAGACCTTGGGACTCTACCATATGTACTCTGCTGTGGACTGAGGGGGATAGTTCCATGGTGGTGACCCAAACAGCGAAAATGTGATGCAGCCAGTCACGCGAGCTTTCATCAGGCAGACAGGCGGCATCAAGACAGGCCCTTAAAGAGTCAATTAGCCGCCAGCGTGCTGGTACTGGATTGAGCAGACTATTGTGATAGCGCTACACGCACAGACTGAGAGTAAGAGGAACCGATAAAGAGTCCCAGATAAAAGGCCCACGTGTACAACGCGGACAGCGGTTGGAGCACCTCTGGCATCGAACAACCATTAGAAGAAGGACGCTGCAATGTCCCCTCTCGGGTTTGCAACTAATGGCCTTACCTCCCTTACATCACACACATTACACACAGCTGGTAATGCACTTACAAATCACACAGATCACAAATTCAATAAAGAGCCCTCTTTGGGATATTAATTTATGTTAATTCGGATTGCATTTATTTTCCACCTGTTATCTACAATTACTTGTCTGTCTAGAATCCTTTCAATAGATAGTGCAGATACATTTAAAAGAAAGACGGAAACCTACAAAGAGAAATTTTAAAAGAAATTGAAATATGGAAAGGAACAGCTCATGATTCAAAGCCTACCACGTCATATGTCCAACATATATCTACGGAATTGAACAGCTCATGATTCAAAGCCTACCACGTCAAATGTCCAACATATACTTACGGAATTGAACAGCTCATGATCCAAAGCCTACCACGTCATATGTCCAACATATCTGTCTGTGGAAAGAAACATCTCATGACCCAAAGCATACCACATCACATTTCCGTAATACAGTATCCAGCCATTTTCTGAGCCGCTTCTCCTCACTAGTGTCGCGGGCGTGCTGGAGCCTATCCCAGCTGTCATTGGGCAGGAGGCGGGGTACACCCTGAACTGGTTGCCAGCCAATCGCAGGGCACATACAAACAAACAACCATGCCCGCTCACATTCACACCTCCGTAATACAGTATCTATGGAAATGAACAGCTCATGAACCAGAGTCTACCTGATTATATTTAACTGAGAGACTGTTTTGTATATGTCTGTAGATGCTCCTGTTTTGGTTAGCAAAAGAGTTGAAATGGGGCCAGTCAAAATAAAGATATCCTAAAAAGTGCTTAAAACTCCTCATTCTTCACTGAATATGTAAACAAACATCTTTTACTGCAATCATTTAGCTCTACGTTTTATTCAAAACAATGTTAGCCGCATTCATCTTGCCTGTAGAGTAGAAAAGAAAAGCAAACAAACTTTTTAAGTAGTTTCTCTGCGGGTGTGTGTGTGTGCGCGCCGCACACTCCAGCACACGAAGAAATCTTAGTTTCTATGGCAACGCGCTCTTATCTCTCCATCAGGCTGTATATACATAGCTCGTCTCTGGGGTGTTCCTTCTCCGGCTCAGCAAAGATATTAGCAATTATGTGCTTGTTAGGAGCGGGCCGCAGATAAGGAAGATGTGTTTTGTGTCTGAATACCTTTGTGGAGTGTTCCGGAGGAGAAAGCCTCGGCGCCCCGGCGAAGATGCCATCCCCACCACCCCTAGCTCTTTTAGGCCAGGCCCATGTGGGAAAAAAAACAACACTTTTGCAAGTGCTGGATTATTCTAGAATGATATATGGCGTAAACGGGAGTTAGTCAGCTGTACTGGCCAATCACAGCACTGTCCCGAACTGGAGCCTATATCAACTGACTTCGGGAACAGGCTCATGATCAAGATCATACCACACCATACTTCTAACATCTATCTATCGACGCTGAACAAAAATATAACTGCAATGCTTTTGTTTTTGCGCCCATTTTTCATGATATGAAAATATTGTTCACATATGTCTTAATATTTGTTGCTGAGCACCTCTACTTTGCCGATCCAGCCAACTCATTTGTGGCATGTCAAGATGCTGATTAGATTACTGCATATGTAGATGTGCCTTAGGTTGCCTACAATTAAAGGCCACTCTAAAATAAGCAGTTTTATCACAGCACAATGCCATAAATGTTGCAAGTTTTGAGGGAGCGTACAATCGGCATGCTGACTGCAGAAATGTCCACCAGAGCTGTTGCCCGTGAATTGAACGTTCATTTCTCTACCGTAAGGCGTTTTAGAAAATTTAGCAGTGCATCCACCACATGGAACAACACCAGACCAAGACTACCTTATCCATCAGTCTCCAAGATCATCTGCGACCCGCCACAATCGTTTTGTCTAACCAATAACATCCGTACAAACTGTCAGAAAGCCTCATCTATATGCTTGTCATCCTCATTGGGATCCGCAATAGGTCTTTGTAATGGATTTGAGTGGGCAAAATACTCACCTTCGATGGCGTCTGGTTCTTTTGTGTGGCATTCGCTTCACGAATGAATCACGGTTTTCCGTGTCCAGGGCAGTTTTCTGTTGTCAATGTTGTGTATCGAGTGGCCCATGGTGGCAATGGCATTATGGTATGGGCAGGTGTATGTTATGGAGAGGAAAAGCAAGTATGATTTATTATTTTGGTTCTTGAATGGTGAGCAATACTCACCATACATGTCACCCATTGAGCACATTTGGGAAGCTCTGGATTGGCGTAGACAACAGTGTGTTCCAGTTCCTGCCAATGTCCAATAAGCATTTACACTCATATTCCCTATGGACAATTTAGAGAGTGCAGTGAACATAGCATGCAAGATTTTGGAATCTAGGAGGAAGCGGGAGTACCTGGAAAAAAAGCACAGGGAAAACATGCAAACCACACAGGACAGATGGGATTGGCACCCAGAACCTCAGAACTTGGATGCAGTCCAAAAACCAAAACTAACTCCGATAACTGCTCAGTTGAAGTCATCAAGAATCAATAGGTACACTTGGTCTGCTCCAAGGTGAGCAAAGTACTTATATTTTTTCTACAATAATGATATGCTGTTAGCTTGTGAATGGAGTCTGTATAGCAGTCTGTATAGTCATTGCATTCTAATGTTATGCTGCTAACGTTAGGTCTATTTACTAGCTGTGGTGCAGATGTTGTTACAGTACAATAAATCTGATAAATTTGATTGACTCTCGTCAATCAGTGACACAAACTGGAAAAATAAGAAAAAGTAGCCAAAGAATCCATCAAGATCAATTTCCCTGTTTCCGATGGAACCCACAAAGCCAGGCAGATATAGGTTGGGGTTATATAATGATTGTGAGTGGATGAGTCATGTGTGTGTGTGTGTGTGTGTGTGTGTGTGCTGCACCAGTTTGGCTGCGTTCTAATATAGCATTGACCCCCGTCAACCCCTAGCCCTCGCCCTCTTCCTTCCGCTGCTGTGCCGCTCTTTATATTTTCCACAATAATAGTATATAGTATGATACAGAATCAGAATCGACCAGTTCAGGGTGTACCCCACCCCGCGCCCAGAGTCAGCTGGGATAGGCTCCAGCAAGCCCGCGACCCTAGTGAGGATAAGCGGTACAGATATTGGATGGATGGACGTAACGATATGCTACATTACAGTATTCTACATTGCATTACAATACATTACGTTTCAATACATTAGAACACTTTATGACATAAGCTACTTTACGGTGTGTTTACGATGCACAATATTATAATACGCTACATTACGTTTTGTTATGCTAAGTTACGATGCATTACAATACACACCGCTACATTACAATACACGTCGATACATTATAGGATGTGATCATTTAATACATTATACGATAAAGTACGTTACGATACACTACGTTACGATATGCTATGTTTCAATATGCCACGTTACGATGCGTTACGTAACGATATGGTACCTTACAATACACTACTGACAATATGCTTTGTTACAATGTAATGCGTTACAATACGTAACGATGTGATACATTGTTACACATGCATTTGACTTAAGAGCTTCCACTGTATTTGTATAATGATGTCATTGACCCATGTAAATTGTTTAAGAAGACTACCTCAAGTTAAAAAGTCATAACTTTGTGCACTTTTTGCAGACTTTCTTGTCCACAGCACTGCACAATCTTGCTCATTTACAGCTAGAGCTGTACTGCATGTGTATGTGTGCGTGTGCGTGCGTGTGTGTTAAACTGCCCTGTGACTATATTGTCTGCATAACAGTAAGAAAATTAACATCTTCACCTGGCTCTGGGTTTGTTCCTGTTAAAAAGCCTAATTAATCATAGAGACAACATTGGGACTGGAGTCTGTTCCGTCAAGCGTGAAATTACCTTTCTCTCACAGACAGAGCATGGGTGTCCATAAACTGTGATCCTGGCAGCCCCGCCCCTCACCACTTGACTGGACCATTCATTATCTCACATGCTGAATGGAAGACCTTGAAAAGAGGACTACAGAAGAGAGAAAAAAATGCCATCAGAGGTTGAGGAAACACCCTATGACGAACAAGGAGGTGGTATTGTAAAGGTCACAGGAGACTGAAAACAAAACTTTGAGAGTTTGAGACTGAGTCAAGACCAAGACTTTGAGGGCTTGAGATCAAGTTAAGACAAAAGCTTTGAGATGCTGAGACCAAGTCAGGACCAAGACTTCGATGAGCCGAGATCAGGTCAAGACTAACACTGTGAGAAGTTAAGACTGAGTTAAGGGGTTGGGAGGGTTGAGATAGGGTTAAAGACCAAGAATATGATGGGATAACCTCGTCAATACTTAGACCAATGCAGGTTGATACCGAGTCAAGACTGATACCCTGGGAAAACGGTCTTACAAGTACTACAATGCTCCAAGAATGAAAGTTTGTTTCCTTCTGTGACACCCCACTCTAATAGAGAGAAAAAAAACAGGTTTGAAAACACCTCCTGTGATTGAGCAAATTTCCGGCTGAATTTAACTTTTTCCCAGATTCAAGGCTATATTTTGAGGACCTGAAACCAAGTCAAGACCAAAACTTGTATATTGGTGGAGACCAAGTCAGGACCAAAACCTTAATGAGCCAACACCAAGAAAGACTCTGAAGAGTTGAGATTCGTGGCAGCTGATGGGTTTTTCCCCGGAAGGGCACTAATATATACATACTGTGTATGAGGGCTGTTGAAATAAAGGTGTTACTAATGCGTTAACGCAAATTCCCTTAAACACAAAAATTGACAAACACTTGCAGGGAGTCTTGCGCTTGCATGAAAATTAAGATGCGGCAGTTTTTACACTGAAGCGCAGCTGCGCCATATGTGAAATTAGAGCCCCAAGACTTTGAGGGCTTTCGACAGAGTTAAGACCAAGTCTGAGTGCCTGACACAGAGTCAAGACCAACATTTTAAGGATTCAAGACCAAGACTTGTGAAATGTTGAGACTAAATCAATCACCAATACTTTGAAGAGCTCAGACCAATGCAGTTGGAGGCCAAGTGAAGACAGACACTTTGAGGCATTGGGACCAAGTCAAGACCAATACTTTGAGGAGCTTATACCAAGTCAAGACTATTACCAGGTAGTTAGAAAACAAGTAAGAATAGATAACTTTTTGACTGTGGAAAAATCCAATAATTATGGTGAGACCCATCTCAAGAAACACAATGCTACAAGGAGGAGAGTTTGATTCCTTCTGTGATATCCTACTTTGATAAAAAATGAAGATGAGGGAAAAAAACAACAAACAAACAAAAAAAACAGTATGGTGGGCCAGGTATTTGAAAACCTCCTCCGAGTGAGCATTTCGGGCCAAATCGATAACTTTGAACTCCCCAACACAGGCGTAGAGAGATGTTCTTGACATGGAAAGCGGGACCAGCTTGTATGAATCACTGGGAACACCCACTCCGCTAACCTCTCCCCCCATAGCCACCCACTTTCCAGGCACCGTCAGCATCAACCGTCTTTGTACTTAACCTCGTGCATCACGTTGAGACGCCACCGAACGGGATGCTGGACTATTTCTGGAACAGTAGGAGTGGATGATGGCTGCTGAGCTTGTCAAACTCTATGGAAGTGAACTTTTTTTTTCCGGGAATGGGCTGACACATTCATATTCACCCATTAACCCTGTAGGCTCTACGAGTCCATTTGTGTCTACCTCGCTTCCTTCCTTTTTTTTATTTTTTTTTTTTTTAACTATTTAAGATGTGTTTATGCAAATTTAAGGAAACTTCACAAGGGTGTGGATTTTTGTCTGATTTAGTCAATGCCAACCTTAGCTCTTAAAAAGTATCAAATAGATACTGTTTATATCAGATTGTACCTTTTGGCTCTATCATGGTCACTTTTGACAAACTGTCCAATATTTTATTCTAATGACTAAAACGGATGTTAGTTAAAAACCTATGGTGTGGCTAAAAGGGCACTCAATGACGCACTCCGGCATTTGGCATGAGTTCACGCTTCCCCACTATATAAGAGCTTGAAAGACTTGTTCACACTAGTGGTTATTTGGTGCAAGTTAAAACTCTGGCACAAGCCTATTAGCTCACAAGCTAGCCGGTGGCTAGAGCCTCTTGTCGAGGCGTGGAAACCCCGGGACGCCACGGGCGGATATATTCCAGCCTGCGGTGGCTTTAAGCAGATAGATTTGGGTAGTTTAAATAATGAATTGGTGTAGGCATGAGAAAGATGCAAGACGTAGTAGCATCCATTTTTCATCGGCGCATGACTTCATGCCTACAGCGGACACAGCGTTTGAGAGCGGCGACAAGGTCTTTATTTTTTTTATTGTCTGTGGCTGTTTTTCTCACTTACCTCGCTACTTGTATAGCTTCGATTGTCCTTGAAAGTGACCGTAAAATATGATGATTGCTCAATTGATGGTGTCGTGAAACTCATCAGAACGGTGAGGTTGGTATTAGTGATCAGGGCTGCAGATTCTACAAGGAAGCCTTCATCAATGTTGGTCGCAGTCAAGTTGGTCAACATGAGCTCGATAGCTGCAACGAAAAAGATATTGTAACTGACTCTGTGCTAGCAATGTGACTTGTCTCTCCGTGAAGGGCTAGGATTAAGGATTGGTTTGAGTTAGGGTTAAAGGTTAGTTGAAGACGCTGTAGTTTTAGTGCACTCACCTGTTATTTTTTGATCCACAAAGCTGAATGCATAGTATTTCATTCATTCATTTTCCGTACAGCTTATTCTAACCAGGGTCGCGGGCATACTGTTTTAGTGTAATCTTTTATTTATGTGAACATTTTGGACTTGTCTGTTTTTTAAGCAAATTATTGTCTTGGAGTTAGAGTTAGTTGGAGTTTTGCGATTAAATGCAAATCAAAGACCTCTTTGAAAGACTAAAGATTGTTTTTCCAAAATTAGCCTCTTAAATGATTAATTAATATTAGCTTAGACTCCAAATCACAATTATTCACTTTAACTGGAACTCGAATTTGAAAAACTCAATTCACAACAAATGGAGATGTCTGCTTTTGTCTCTGAATTCAATCACAATTTTAATCTCTGAAATCAAGTATGATGTTGCGTGGCAAGTTTGCGTAACAGCTCCAGGGTAAAAAAAGAAAGACAAAGAAAAATCAACATTTTAGCGCATAGACTAAGAGTGAGTGTTAATATATCACCCCGTGAGAGCACAGTGACACACACACACACACACACACATATAGACAGATGAGGATGGCTGCGCGTCACATGGGACCTATGTTCCAATCTCCTGTACAAATCTGCGATGAGGTGTTTGCGTTTTTTTTCTTCTTCCCCCCCCCCCCCCCCCCCTCTTTCTGCAGTCCTGTGGGAACTGGCACAGATAATTAATTTGGTTTCATAAACGTCTGTCGCTACATACTCACGGACTGGGAGTTCCCGTAAAAGAAATAATTGAATTCGCACATAATTCCCAGGTAGGCTACATTAAATAATCAGGTTTATGTGTGCATGCCCGCATGTTTGGATGTAGATATAGAAAGTGGGTGTTCAAGTTGGAAAACGTCCGCAGATGGTTTCCAGGGAAATCGGAGAGGGAACGAGGGAGAACGGGGGAGGCAGGAAACAAATAAATAAATACTTTTGTTGGAATTGGAAAGGGAGAAGCATTAAGAGAGTGAGGAACACCGAGATGAGGAAAGAGGGAGTAAAATGTTGTTGCTTGCTGGCAGCCTGAGAATGCAGCCTGCTTTCGAGGCTGCAATCAAATCCATATAAACTGAGTCATCATTCACTCGCATGCTGCGGCATCACTGTGACCACAGGGAGGAAAATATACAATATTAAGTACACTCGCACAATGTAAATTCACCCATAATAACAAGAATAATTGTAATATGGTGAGATATCAGTGCTCAATTTAGATTGGCACAGACTGCGAGATATTCATTTAATGCCCCAAAAGTCACATAATTGGGAAACTCACCAGAAATTTAAAGGTGGAATATGCCTTAAATTTGCACCAACAAAATTCCCTTCTATGGCATAGTGTAAAGTATCTTAAAAATTTTGCATAAAAGCAATAAAAAAAAGAAAAAGAGAAGCATAAAACACATTGCATAATATCATGATGTAACACAATCACAAAGTATCATATCGGAACACGTGGCAACACACTGCAACGAAACGTTTCATAAGTTGTCGCAACATTACGTATCACGTCATCATTTTTCCCACAACACATGGCAACACGTCGTATCATAACTTATCGTAGTCTAGTGTATTGGAACGAATCATATCGTATCATGTCATTGGTTAGCTTCTTTATTCACTTGTATGCGATGTAAAAAAATAAAATGCTTTGTTTGACGTTACCTTATATGTTTATTATTGTAGGTGTAGTTAAGTCTACCGGGTCATACTCAAAACTGTATCTATTATGTTAATGCATGTAATAATATATAGAGGATACAGATATAAAAGAAGAAGTGCCACCAGTATTCTCAGTGAGTGTTTTTTTTTTTTTTTGCACCGAAGATAAACAATATATGCCTGTGAGTATTGTGGTATCATCTGTTGACATGTGTTTCTCCACCATTTGTGTCCAAATAGCCAATGCTTAAAGGGTTAGAGTCACTGCATCTATACATGCTAACTTTTAGCCAGCAATAGTGTTTTCCATTATGTTAGAAAGCAAAAAATCTACCAAATGATGCTTTAGAAAACTGGTAAATCAGGTCACCCGTATCTCAAGGCACCACTGTACATCGTTTTTCTACTTGTCTAATAATATAAAACCTTAATGGCAGGTTGCATTACAGACTGTGTCCATTTCATAAAAACTAGGTTATGCCATGTCACATTGTGCTTGCCATTCAAAGTTGCTGTCACGTCTGGCAGTTTGTTGTCCACTTTGCAAATGATTTTCTATCCTGTTGTATTTCTCAGAACATCTCTCAGTGTGATGCAGCAAACTCAGTAGAGTTTGTTCTCAATCTTCGTATAAATAAGGCAACTCTCACGCAGACGGGGGGATGCTCAGAGAAGGAAGGCAATGACAAGAATTTTGCGAGACAGACGGGACGGTGTTGGAAATGTAAAGCTTGTGTTTAATCCCTAAAACTCTTCTAGGGGGCAGGTGGGGGGGGGGGGGGGGGGGGGGTTAAGGGGGGGTTCAAGAGTCCTCCAAGTCTGCCTTGAGAAAGGGAATCACTCTTGGAATGTTTTTAAAGGTGGCGTTTGTTGTTTGTCATTCATGCCTTGATAAGGCACAAAAGGTTGTACACAAAAAGTGTCAGAACAGCAAAATAATGCGGGAACTACAGTTAGTG
Organism: Phyllopteryx taeniolatus; assembly: GCF_024500385.1. NCBI lineage: Eukaryota > Metazoa > Chordata > Actinopteri > Syngnathiformes > Syngnathidae > Phyllopteryx > Phyllopteryx taeniolatus. The sequence continues at coordinate 7,721,010 of NC_084514.1, read as the reverse complement.
TGCCAGAAGTCTGTTGACTCCATGCAATACAGATGTGAAGCTGTTCTCAGAAATGGTCTAACTAAACAAAATATTGGTTCGGTGAATCACAGGAAAGCAAGCATTTTTCAGTTTAGACAATAAAAATGTCACAGAAGTTGATGGACTCCATGCAACACAGATGTGAAGAATGACTAAGAAACGGCGGTGGCTAGCAAAATGCTAGTTCTGGGATCAGTTTACACACCACAATGTGTCAAAAGGGATGTTTTCAAAGTTGACATTTGTTGTCAGTCACATCTCGATAAGCCACAAAAGCTCACCAAAAAGAGTGCGAGAACACCCAAACGTTGCGGGAACTTGCTCAACGGCCGATTGACGGTGAAGTTTCGCTGAGGGTGCGAGGCAACGACAAGAAAAGCCAATCAATGAGCAACACGCCAAAGTCGATCTGGAGCCTCTTCCATCAGAGTCTGCGCCAATAAGATGGATGCTTACCTGTGCACTTACTCGGCTGGCAGGCACAGTCAGCGAGCGTGGAAAAACCAAGTCAGGGAAAAGAAAAAGTGCTTCTCGCTTGCTTCACATGCTTGCTAATGCATCTTCCGCCAAGTCCTGCTGGGCTCACCCAGCTGCTCTCTGCACCGTAAATTGTTGCAGCTGCGGTGGAGCCAAGTAGTCATGGATTAGCCACGAGGATGCAGGAATAGGAAGTGCACTTGTGTTCAGAATAATAGCAGTCTATTTTGTTTCCTATTTCTTTTTTTTTTTTTTTGAAAGGGGGGGTCATATATAATAAAAGCAGTTTACAGTTGCCTGAAGTTGGTGGGTCTCCATGCAACACAGATGGGAAGCAGTTCTCAGAAATGGTGGTTTGACAACTAAATATTCGTTCAGTGATTCGCAGGAAAGCAAATCTTTTTTTTTTTGAGTGGTTATACAATGAAATACAGTGGTACCTCGACTTGAACCAAGCCACGTACTGTAACTGTCTAACGAGAGTCTGCTAGCTTAACACTAACACATAATGGTAAACGCCATAGACGAGCTTAGGGAACTAGCATCAATGTTGCGGTAGTTATAAACAACAGATGTTTGCACAAAAACAATATGCATATAACATATTTATATGCTGTACTATAACATCATCTTAGTGACAGTCTTTTTCATGTTTTATCAGCAAATCTACATGTACCGGGTGATTGAAAAGTACTTAATTGAAAAGAACTATAATTCTTACAAGAAATGAACATGAGAAGAAAGTGTATCGCATGGAGTTATTTAAAATTCGATATGGGCGCCAGCATTAGCCACCAGTTTCTCAAGGCTCTTGGGAACCGGAACAAGGAACTCCTGTGGGATGGAAGACATAACTTCTCCCCCTTTAGTTCTTCTAAAGTCATTGGTTTCGTAGAATAGACCAGTAACAGTAGAGGTGGGAGGGACAATAGGGTGGCCATCTTTCAGTCTAGGGTGGCCACCTGCCCATGTAGCTCCGCCCCTGGTGATTCACAGGAAAGCAAGCATTTTCAATTCATGCAGTAAATGTGAGTACATAGTCCTGGGCTGGAATAGCAGTTCTCTGGTGCCATGGCTGACTCCATGCAACACAGATGTGAAGCACTTCTCAGAAATGAAGGTTGGACTATTAGATTTTAGTTCAGTAATCACAGGAAAGCAAAATCTTCAAGCACTTTTCAGTTTACACAGTAAAAGTGTGCTAAAATGTCGGAGTCCATGCAACACAGATGTGAAGCAGGTTGCAGAAACGGTGGTTAAAAACTATTTCTTTAGTATTTCACAGGAAAGCAAGTTTTTCAGTAAAATTGAGTGCATTCAACATGCACAACAGGAGTCAATCAGTTCTTAGAAAGTGATTTCATAGTTTTCGAACAAAATCTTTCAGCAGTGCTGCTACTTTTAACCATCACTTTGTGGAAGAGTCACTTTCGCAGGTAATTTATTGACCTTGCTTTTGCGCCACACAAGCTCAGTATGTTCATGTGTGTTGCTGCCATGGTGAGAAATGTCCAAAATCTTATGGAAATAAAAAGCACTGCTCATTTCCACTGTTGTGGCGATAAAGACTTCTGCGCACGCTCCATCTGTCTGTGAGCGCCGCCATGACACCTCCTTTGTCAGCGGCTGATAAATGCTTTCCCCGCTATTTGCATTTTTATTGATGCCCCAAATTGCAAATGGCTCCCTCTTGGCCTTTGTCTTTATGTGCTGTGTGGGGCCCCGATCTGTTTGTATAGCATGTGTATAAATCATCAAAGATTTTAACTGATTTCTGAATAAAACATCAAGTTGACAACCTGAACGCTTCTGTTTTTCCGCTTTGTCTGTACATGTTCTGCATTGTAGTGGTCAGAGGTGGGGGACTCGAGTCACATGGCTTGACTCAAAGACGGAGTGGATCATTTTATGATGTTCAATTTGCTTGGCTTAATTTATGAAAGAGCTGACTTGACTGACACGAACTACGTGGCTTGACAAGTCATTCTGTTTATAGTTGAAAATCATAGTGTGCCGTTTTGCTTAAAGAAAAGTATTTTTTTTGGTTTCATTCGCGCAAACCTGGCAACCCACTGCATGGTACTGATCATTTTCCTGTGATGTGACGCACCTGTGGACAAGCCCATGGCGGCCATGCCAACAAATCGTTTAGTTTCTCTCCTTAGTAAGTGTTTAAATAGATTCATTTAATTAATTTAAACAGGGTGAGATGACAGAACATGTGTCAGGAAAAAGATGGAGTTTGTGGCTTTCACGAATCAGCAGAACTTATCTCATTCCGGCCAGATACCCAGTCCATACATCAGTGTTTGTTCTGAACACTGTAAGTTAGAAAATGCATGTTACATAGGCCTACTATGCATACAGTACATCTCCATTTTCAATGTTTACATTTTAGTACAGTACTCTTTAAGTATCACAGATTTATAAAATATATATCTCATGTTGGATATTGGTTGATTGTTGCCGTGGTATTACCTAACATGTACTTCCACATCAGAAATGTAGGCTTCTTTGATTTCCGGAATAACAGCTGACTCTCAACATGCTAACTGCTATAGCCTTGAGGCTGATTTTAGGCTATAGACCAATGCTGTTTTGCCTAAAGTAAGCAAAGGTAACAATTCCAGGTATTAAATGTGAAACAATTTCAGATTTATTTCCACTTGTCTTCAGTTAGGCGGTGAGAGATGTTTGAATTGTGTAGGGATCATAGTTGACGGCCCCTTTGTCATTATCGTCTTTGCCCCTGATGATAAAACACAGAAGACCGTCACAAATGAGCTGCAATAATATTAGTCGTTTTTTTGCAAATGATAAATAATATATGCCAGTGAGTGTTGCTGAATGTTCTGTTTGCTTGTTGCTACCTCTAATGTTCAAAATTAAGTTGTTTTAAAGGTTCATAATAACCACATCGATGCTAGTTTCATTAGGCGTTTTATGTTGTTAGCATTAAGCTAGAAGACTTCCTGTAAGAAAAGATATGTGATTTAATTAAACACATGTAATTCTCTTTGTTTTATGTTTAGTTTGACAGTATTTATGGTTTAAACTATTGATAATGGCAGGGTTCACTGTCCAGTGTGGCCAACACACAGCTCACCAGTTGGGACGCGTTGATCGTTAGCCGCCCGTACAAGTGCAGTATAGACGTTGCCATTACTGCAGTCGCGACCACACAAAAATGCAATTACTTATCAGCAAATTAACGCAAAATCGGATTCACCCTAATGCGCCGCGCCACACCTCCCTTCCTCCCTCTCCTTGGAGTCGCTTTGGATTGGTGAGTGTCATTGTTTATGTATTTATTCATTGTGAAGCAGAGATTACTGACTTTACAAGGTCACTCAAACACATGAGTGAATCGTCTATTGGCTGAAATGTAAATATGGGCTCGCCGTCGTCCTTTCTTGTCACTCCCAGGGAGCAAAAGTGTGTTTTTCCTTAAAGTGCTGATGAAGTCTCTCTGTCAGAGTGGAGGGGTTGGGGTGGGGGTGTTTAGGAGCAAAAGATGTTTTTGGGGGGAGCGGAGCAGGAGAAGCGGAAAATTAGATATTGATTTGACAATCTAATGGAAGAGGACATACAATAACTAAACGGGAACATTTGTCGAAACTAAGCCTCTTTCATACTGATAATAATTTCCGCTTTGGAATTCCAAATTTGCACACAAAAATTCCCAAAATAGATTTTAAAAAAAAAACAAAAACATATTTAGCTCCTCCTTCCACGTTTTTCAAACAATTCAAATCAATCCAAATGGATACTGTTCAGCTCGCTCAGAACATTTATGAAACTAGTATTGCTTTACCCCAATCACCATTGTTTCAGTATTCCACATTTTCCAAGCCAAAATTCCCAAATGAATGCAGACGTTTTACAATTTCCACCTAATCCTTGCACATTTCTCAACCGATTCAAACCACTCCAACGTCAAACTGTTCAGCCCCTTGAAGACATTTTGGGAACTATTTTTCACATTCCAATAATTTCCACTTTTTTAGAATACCACAGTTTCACACTAGCATTTCCCAAATTATGAGACATAATACACATTTACCTTCTCCCACACGTTTCCACCTTTTTAAAACATTCCATCTTCAATCTGTTTAACTCAATCAGGACCTCTTGGATATTATTGTTCACATTCCACAAGTCCTAATTTTGATCAGTGTTATACATTTTCCATGACAAAGTTCTCAAATTAAGAGACATTTTAGATTTTTAGCTCCTCCTTCCACAATTTTCAACCAATGAGAACCAATCCAACTTGGAACTGTTCAGCTCGTTCAGAACATCTCTGAAACTATTTCCACAATCCACACCCCCTTCTTCAGAATTCCAAATGCTCAGCTCATCTAGGACATTTGTTTTCCATGTTTTGTGTGTTAACATCTTTAGAATTTAAGTAATTCTCAAAGGCAAGATTTAGAATAAAATTAAAATAAAAAAAAACACATCGATGGAGCTGTTTTTGTTTTTGTTTTACCAATTCTCATTATATGGGGAATATAAATCAGTATTTTTCAATTTTACAATTCTCACTCTCTACTTTTCCAACACTTTACATTTCCCACTCTGCTGATGTGAGCGTTCCCGCTGTTACCGTATGTACGTGATCCGCTCATCAGTCTTTCATGCATTCTGTCACGGCTGTGACACCTACACAGAGAAGCCGGAGTGGACTCATCTGTCCGTCTGTCAGCAGGAAAGGTCATTTGTGGGTTAGGGGCAGGAGGGAGATGAGGGAGAGGACACCGTGAGATCAAGGACGGTAGGTTAGGTAATTATCATGTGACCTCACACACCTCAAGCACAAGTGAGCCCGCGTAAACAACTTGCCTCAAATGTAGCAGCCAGAGAGGCTGCATTACTATTTTAGCAGTATATCTGAAACATTATTCTGTGCATCAAGCTCTGGGAGGCGATCTAGTTGATATACAACATTAGCTACTTCCGGTGCAATCTAATGGGATCCAATGCAAGTGTCAGAAGTTGTAATATTGGAAGAAATTCTTTTTTAAATTCAGGGGTCAGAATTCATGTAGTAAATCAAAACTTGAGGTATCATAACGTCAGAAAATATAAACTTAATACTGTATGTACACAGACTTAGACATGTAGAGATTCTTTAACAATTACATTCATTTAATTGTCATTGTGGCAAATAGTGTACATTCTACAATAAATATTGTCGTTAATTATAAATGTAATTAAAGTAATGCATTTATTCATTTAAAAAAAATTCAAAATAATCCAAATTATGCAATTAAATTCGAATATTTTTTTTTGTCTGGTGTGTCTCTTTTATATTCTGTCATCTTGGACGTTTGGCTGCCGAGGTCACATGTATGTTCAGTTGTGCCGCTTAGACAAACCTCATCCAAATGAAACAAAAAAAACATGGCCGGCGGCTGACTTCAGCTCACAGCGGCCGATGCTGCTCGCACCTGATAAAAGTTTTACTTCGCCTCCTCCGCAAATAGGATCAGTAGGATTCCTTTGAGACAGAGGATGTTCAGTTCAGCCCGAACATGTGCGCGGAAACACGCTTCACGCTCGCGCGGATAAACGCCTTGCTAAGAGCGGAGAGGAGCATCTGTCGGAGAGGGGAAAAAAAAAAAAAGGAGCCGATTAATATGCGGTGTAAACACTGACTGTGCACGGTGTGCCAATTGATTGAATTAAGAAAAGGTCTGTGACGGCTAGAAAAGAGGCTTTAGTCAACATGGATAATTAGGGTGTAAGCAGTCGCCGTGTTTGGACCGATGTAGCAGTAAAGCATTTGCTTATGTTCATATTTTAGGTGGGGGCATGATTGAATAGGTTATTGTCATTTTTTTTTTCTCTCCCCAGTTCAGTTTCGTGACATTGTATGGAGTATTTCTGGAGCTGTTCATTGGATTCGAAATGTTTGCCTTGTAAAAAAATTCTACCTTTTCCTGCAGGCTATAACGACATCATCCAACAAGCTCTTCCGTGCTTGTGGGTCACCGTGACGTTACTTTGGATGTTTTAGCACCAGAGCGACTCCTTTAGCTGCCGGGTCATGTCACGCTCCAGCGGTAAAAATGCTACAATGCCTAAATCCCTTCGAAGTTTGAGTCGGAGGTATGTTGTTATGCTATAACTTAACTCAAAGGCACTGTGTTCGAGCCAGATTAGCCTGTTTTATTTTCCTTGTATTTCATTAGTTTTGGCAGCCAACCACCTTATTAAATGACCAACAATGTTTCTATTTGTTTTTATTGGACTTATTTTCAATGTTATTCCAATCCATTCCATTTTTTTTCCATTTTCAACACCGCTTATCCTGGTTAGGGTCGCGGGGCGCTGGAGCCTATCCCAGCTGACTTCGGGCGAAAGGCGGACTACACCCTGAACTGGTCGCCAGTCAGTCGCAGGGCACATATAGACACGGACAACCATTCGCACCCACATTCACACCGTCACTGAGTGGGAACTGAACCCACGCTGCCTGCACCAAAGTCAGTGACCCAATCCATTCCATTTCTCCTTAACATTTACTTATATGGAACATTTGGGAAGCTTTGTGAAATCGTTACAACGTATTCATTTCAGTAGTGTGTGGAAGAACCATGACCACAACTGCCTGGCATCGATCACTGCACAGCAAAAGATTTCTGAGAAAGTAATGAAGTTTCTAGAAATAATCATATAGAAACAACCAACAAATTGAGAACAAAAACAAGAGCACCCATGAAAGTGTAATTAATTGACATTTTATTCTTAGAATTTCTAAGCAAGAAAAAAACTGCTTATTGACGTTGCATGCTGTTGTATATAATATATTGTATGTGCAAAGAGGGAAGGATAATATTAATGAGAGTGATATATGATACAGTCTTCTTCTTCTTTTCCTTTCGGCTTGTCCCGTTAGGGGTCGCCACAGCGCGTCATCCTTTTCCATGAGAACCTGAGAATCTCCTTCATCCTCCTCTCGAACACCAACTGCCCTCATGTCTTCCCTCACGACATCCATCAACCTTCTCTTTGGTCTTCCTCTAGCTCTCTTGCCTGGCAGCTACATCCTCATCATCCTTCTACCAATATACTCACTCTCTCTCCTCTGGACGTGTCCAAACCATTGAAGTCTGCTCTCTCTAACTTTGTCTCCAAAACATCGAACCTTGGCTGTCCCTCTGATGAGCTCATTTCTAATTTTATCCAACCTGGTCACTCCGAGAGCGAACCTCAACATCTTCATTTCCGCCACCTCCAGCTCTGCTTCCTGTTGTCTCTTCAGTGCCACTGTCTCTAATCCATACATCATGGCTGGCCTCACCACTGTTTTATAAACTTTGCCCTTCATCCTAGCAGAGACTCTTCTGTCACATAACACACCTGACACCTTCCTCCACCCGTTCCAACCTGCTTGGACCCGTTTCTTCACTTCCTGACCACACTCACCATTGCTCTGGACGGTTGACCCCAAGTATTTAAAGTCCTCTACCCTTGCCATCTCTTCTCCCTGTAGCCTCATTCTTCCCCCACCACCCCTCTCATTCATGCACATATATTCTGTTTTACTTCGGCTAATCTTCATTCCTCTTCTTTCCAGTGCATGCCTCCATCTTTCTAACTGTTCCTCCAGCTGCTCCCTGCTTTCACTGCAGATCACAATGTCATCTGCAAACATCATGGTCCACGGGGATTCCAGTCTAACCTCATCTGTCAGCCTATCCATCACCACTGCAAAAAGGAAGGGGCTCAGGGCTGATCCCTGATGCAGTCCCACGTCCACCTTAAATTCTTCTGTCACACCGACAGCACACCTCACCGCTGTTCTGCTGCCCTCGTACATGTCCTGTATTATTCTAACATACTTCTCTGCCACTCCAGACTTCCGCATGCAGTACCACAGTTCCTCTCTGGGTACTCTGTCATAGGCTTTCTCTAGATCTACAAAGACACAATGTAGCTCCTTTTGACCTTCTCTGTACTTTTCCATCAACATCCTCAAGGCAAATAATGCATCTGTGGTACTCTTTCTAGGCATGAAACCATACTGTTGCTCGCAAATACTCACTTCTGTCCTGAGTCTAGCCTCCACTACTCTTTCCCATAACTTCATTGTGTGGCTCATCAACTTTATTCCTCTATAGTTGCCACAGCTCTGCACATCACCTTTGTTCTTAAAAATGGGCACCAGTACACTTTTCCTCCATTCCTCAGGCATCTTCTCACGCACTAGAATTCTATTGAACAAGCTGGTCAAAAACTCCACAGCCACCTCTCCTAGATGCTTCCATACCTCCACAGGAATGTCATCAGGACCAACTGCCTTTCCATTTTTCATTCTCTTTAATGCCTTTCTAACTTCCCCCTTACTAATCATTGCCACTTCCTGGTCCACCACACTTGCCTCTTCTACTCTCCCTTCTCTATCATTTTCCTCATTCATCAACTCCTCGAAGTATTCTTTCCATCTAGCTAGCACACTGCTGGCACCAGTCAACATATTTCCATCTCTATCCTTAATCACCCTAACCTGCTGCACATCCTTCCCATCTCTATCCCTCTGTCTGGCCAGCCTGTATAGATCCTTTTCTCCTTCTTTAGTGTGATATATGATACAGTGATGGATTATAATACACTAAATATGTACAGCATCTGAAATTGTGGATATTTACAGGCTAAATTCCTTGTGTTTTTTTTTGGGACATACTTGGCAAAATAAAGATGATTCTGATTCTGATTCTAATATGTGTAATGTTGCAAATGAGACCTACAGTACTGCATACTACAGTGCCAATCATTTCTGTTCTTATTGCATATTGTAATGCTTGCAATTCTTTTTAATTTGTTCTTTGTATGAGCTGTGTGTGGTTTTTCTTTTCCTTCTTCTTCTTCTTCTTCTTCAAAATGAAACTGTTTAGTCCAGGGGTGTTTTTAATTCAAAGGGTACGAGGGTTACTTTGACATTCTTTTTATTCATTTAACATGCTAAAACCAAACCATCGAGCAATTATGTACTGTTTGAGTTATTTCAGGAAAACCTGCTGCATCACAGCTTTCTGTTGAAGGCGAAAAAGCCAATAATGTATGTAATGATTTTTCAGGAGGCCCGCCGCAGCCCTGTAAACAAATAGATTCCACATCTCCACATTCAGAACCAAAACAAGCCCAACTTAGCTAGGAAGTTGACAATCTTTAAAGGAGTGTTTGCTTCTTTTGTGTCGTTGCTGTGATTCTCGTGATTTGCATCTGAAACAGATCTTTATTCATTGATTCTTTGTGAATACAGTTTCTTTGCGTCTTTGCATAAAATCCCAACAAAACAAAACAAGACTATTTATTATATTATTTATCAGTGACGTAACCCTGTAAGAAGTACAGTACTTCACCACGGGCTGCGTCAATTGTCATTTGGACAGCTAAAAATGGACAGCGGTACATGATGCACAATCGAACACCTACATGCTCGGGTAACCCGCTTAAAATATCACTAAATCTGATACTTCTTAATGATAATAAGAATAAGTCATTTCATTTCGAGGCGCTTTTCATGTCACCCAAGGTCACTTTACAAAGTAATATGCAAGTAAAACATGTAAGGCCATCTCCTGCATCCTCCTCTCTAACAGCGACTGCCCTCAGGTCTTCCCTCACTCCATCTATCAACCTTCTCTTTGGTATTCAAACATTTAAGAAATTGCCAATTAGAAAGCAACCAGCTGCCCAAACGGAGAGGGGAGAGAAATCCCCCACAACTTTGCAGCAACAAACCCAGACCCGCTAGCCTCTTTAAGAAAATGCCTTTCATTGCTGTTTTTGCACTGTTCAACTGTTCCTAAAAAAAAGTAGTATTTTTATTTACTTTGCTATCAAGATATTCTGCCACAGTTTCAGCAAAGCTCCTGAAACCCAAGTTAACAGGTCAGTGTGAGGCTGCACGCTCACTATTTCCTCAGGCATGGCGGTTTCTCAAAAATCAAGACTGGGCCAGAGATGGCAGACCCAGCCCCCAATAGTCACTCATTATTATTATTATTGTTATTCTATTTCAATCTTTTAAGAAACATGACACTTGATCATTTTGCTGTTTTTGCCACATGCCCCACATAACACATGCAAATAAACGCACACATCCAGACAGGTCCTCAGGGTGTGTTTAGCCCTGAGGTCGCCATCTGTTCCCACCTGCTTGGTATGCAGCGTTTTCCGCTCGTTCATCCTTGGCTGCTGTAATGGTCGAATGTGCACTTGTTAGATTTGCCGTGTGTGCAGCCCTGTGTGATGTTTGCATGTTGTCCTATTTTGCCGTGTACCGCAAAGTACTAATTCTTCTGCATAGCGAAGCGGATCTTTTAAGGCTTCACATGCCCCCCGACTTTCAATTTCCCAATAAATTGCTGCCCTTAGTCTCCTCTTGGATACAATTTGCCTCCTTGGAATGTTGACCTTGTCTTATAGGTGAGTTTTAAGTGTCTACTTTCAATTGGCCAGAGCCAGTACTTTAGTAATGTTACCTTACCTTGTTGCTAAGATATTGTACTCCACAGTCTCCACTTTGCTGTAGCGCTCTGTTTACATTTGATCTCCTTAGCAAGGGGACCTGTTTTCATAGTACCAGGCTAATCGCAGGTCCAAAAATACCGGCTTTATACTGGCAAAAGTAGTAGTAGTAATAGTACCCGGTCAGCCGTGCTGCTGAGTGCTGAGCAGGTACGTTACAACCACATCTGCTCACTCATTGGTCGAGAACATTCGGCGTTGTAATATTTGACGATACATGGCTCGAAATGACAAAAATACACACACATGCTAAGTGTAGCTTACCCTGTTGCTGTGGCTTACGCAGTAGAGTCTCCATTTTTCTGTCCTGCTGCCCTTAAACTTCTCTCGAATGTATTTTGCCTCCTTACCAAGGTGACCGGATCCTATCGTACCTGAAGTTGGAGATCCACACGTACTGGGCTCAGAAACGGTCCACTCGCTCTTGAGGCTTTTTCATTGGCTAAAGCAGGTACGACCAGATACTATTTCTAGTACTCCAGCACAATGGCAAAACAATGGAAAAGGTTTATGGAGAAATATCAATCTCGCAGCTGCTCTGTATTAAATATAAAACACATTTGGGAAAGAAGGGTCCCTTATGCAAACATGCCACTGGCTGTTTGTCAGCTCAGCGTTATTCTTTCCTAATGACTTTCATATTTGCCTCACACAAGCACACGCGTGCGCGCACACAGACACACACACACACACACATCAATGCTATTAAAATCTTTATTAAGGGACGATCGATACCGTTTACAGTACAGCGAGGCCCAGGGACGGGTTCTAATTCAAATATCCATACATTATTAACGACATTAGCCGGCCCTGAAATTAAAAGGAGACAACTGGCGCCTTCAATGAAGTCAGCCTTCAGTGTGAGAGAAAGAATAGCCATGGAGGCGGAACAAAGCATGGCGCAAGACTATAGTCCGTCTGTTAATGACTACGTTATTCCCACACGCAACGACCAAACCCCCAAATCTTCCCAATTTAGCATTGCCGATCTGTCTCGGTAGCGATTAGACATAATCTCTAGCAGGAGTCCGTTTTTGATGGACTCCAGCAAATGGCTGTAACATGGCCACTTCAAACTAAAATGGCAGACTTCCTGCATCTTTATGGACATGGGTTATTGAGGCCGGATTTTTAAAAACGCTCTCGAGGGTGCGAGCTAACCGTAATGCTCATATTCAAACCAAAATGGCAGACTTCCTGCTTCTTTACAGGCACAGGTTAAGACTTTTTCGTGGCTGTACTCATCATGGACATCCTTTCCAAATTTCCAGTTGCTAAGAGAAACAGAGTTTGGGGGCTGGATTTGTTTTTCAAAACCGTCTCAAGGGTGCTACCTAGCCATAATGCCTGATTCAAAGCAAAATGGCAGACTTCCTGTGTGTTTTCACACATGGCTTCTTAAAGACTGTTTCTTGATGATGTAATATTACTCCATTGTTAATTAGCGCGTCTTTACAAAAGTAAATCTTTTTTGGGTTGCAATCAAGTATAACGCACAATATCTTTTCTTCCTAATAGTACTTGTGCGTGCTCCCTATCTAACTTAATATTCTCCGCTCTCAGCAATTAACCTGCTGAATAACACTGGGATAATGCTTAAATCCCTAATAATAAGGATTAGCTGGTAATCAACCGCAAAGATCCTCCGGCGCCGCCATTGCAGAGACATTCCAACTCTTAATTCCGGTGGGGTTTTTTTTTTTTTTTTTTTTTTTTTTTCTGTGCCGAGAAGAGACGCAGACATGAAAGAAAGCCATCGTCCGAGTTCATCTGGGTTCATCAGGGCGGGACTCCAAGACGTCCGAGGATGGAGCGTAAGAGTTGGCTAATTACAAAGGCGGCTTAAAACGCTCATAATTTGCCGTTTTTCTTTTGTAACGCGGGTTATCGACGAGTCGCAGCGGTGTCATTTCAGAGGCAAGCTGAGTTGGAGTTGTAAAGTTGAATGACTGTTTTTAAAATGGAGGAAACGAGCAAGGGGTGCGCCAGTGGTTAGCATATTGGCCTCACAGCTCTGAGGTCGGGGGTTCGATTCCAGGCTCTGGTCGTCCTGTGTGCAGGTTGTGTGTTCTCTCAGGTTTTCTACCCTGGCTTCCTTCCTCATGTATGATTCTTTTGTATGTTCTGACACTTTCAATTAGGTTTATAAAATGCTTCTGGTTTTTAGGACAAGTGGTACAATATGAAGAAAGGGTTTTGCACTGTTGACGTAAAACGCACGGATACAAGCACCGGATCAGAATAGCGCTCATAGAAGTGATGTGAACGGACTGGTCCTGAGAGACCTGAGCTTTATAATGTTCTGTATTTTCCCAGGCTGCATTCACTCTCGCGCCTGAACGCTGGAAGAATGTCTTTGCGCTGCAACAATCCTCACAACGGGGCGAGCGGGCCTAGTCGTGCATACATGATTGCGGGTGCACGTGCATGTGTGTGTGTTTGCGTGCGTGTGGTAGGATGAAGCGGCTTTGACTACATCCTCCACACAGCAGATAAGGATCACAGCCGTCTTGATAGCAGGAATTAGGAGCAGAGATTCCATTGATCTCTAATGGAGCGCTACAAACCTGTAAGCGTATCCAAGGAAACGCCACCCATATGGATGCACGCGCACGTTTACGCAGAACATGTACATTGCTTAACAAATGTACGAGACCGTCTGTCGCGAAGAAAGCACAGAGCCTCACAAAGTGCTTTGATGCGGACTCTTTCATTGTCAGTGAGCGCTTGATGTTTTACCATTTTGAACAGGAATGAGAATCATTTTTGACCACCGTTTTTCATGTTTTGTTTGCAGTCACCTTTATATACCTATTTATTTTCATTGTTTAACTCTTCTTTTTACACTAGTATTTACAAAAATCCATATTGTTTGACTTCCCTTGTTATTTTAATTGTTTTTGTTTGAATTGACCTTTGTATTCCCATTTTATTACACCGTTTCCTACCCCTTTTTTTCAACTTTTTTCACCTTTTTTACAATCAATTTTTAAAAACTGTTTTTGTTTGAATTTTAAAAGAAAATCATTACAAAATAAAACTAGCTGCATTGTTTGAATTCACCTTTTGTATCCAATTTATTTTACAGTCTTATACACAGAATTTTACTTGAATTCCCCTCACTACACTCAAGAAAACAAAAAAACAGTTTGCATCTCATTTTTTTTAAATGTTTATTTTTTGTTAGAATTCACACAAATTTAAATTTAATTTACGCAAATTTAAAAATAGATATCCTGTTTTATTTTGTTTGAATGCCCTTTTTTTGTAGCTGCTCATCTGGCTTCAGTAGTTTTTCTTTTTCTTTTTTTTCAGAAATCTTTCTACATGCAGAAGCCATTTCTTTTTTTTTTTATCGCATGCAAACACCTATACGCACTTAAGCTGTTAAAAGGGGACAAAATAGTCATTGTGAAACCTAAAATGCTGAACGATAGTGTGCTAATATCAGTCAAGGGCTCCGTCCTTCGTGTAAAAATTCTGCTTATTGGTTGTCTGTAAACGGAAACTTATACAAGTTGAGTATCTCTTGAATGACTTGAGTTGATGACTGATGACTGGTCATAGTTTATCTCAAATATACTTGCCAAAAAAAAATGAGTGTAACCACACACAGTACGGGCAATCTTGCAGGTGTTCATCCACTAGTTAGTGTGTGTTGCGATGTCCTTATCAGCCGTGTAACTTGAAGAGCTGTGTAAGTGTAAAGTGATACACGTCGCGGGCGGATGGGAAGTGAAAGGATAACGAAGCGGTCTAGATTTCACGGGGCGTTGTTGGTCGTTATCTACTCTGACTGAAATGACAACATCCTTTCGCTCGTCCCACTGTTCCGTTCCTCTGTCAAGAACCTTCCCATATATACCCTTTACAAGGCTTTCATTAAAATAGCTGTAGTCGCCATTTGCACAAGATTAGAGATACTGTAGATGCTTAACAACAAGCAGCAATTTGGCAGATAGTGATCACTTCTTCCCAGTTGAGGTTTACTGGACAACTAAACAAATCAAAGAGAATTACAGATTGTGTATTTGAAGCAACCACATTCCTTAACGTTTGTACAACGTAGTTAAAGAACTATATAAGTGCAATCCATTTACCATATTCTTTATCCTCTGCGAAGAACAACTAGTATTACTGCAGTTTCCTGAGGACCTGTGATATATGTCTGTATTATACTCTATAACGTACTGGGTGGTCATGGCGCACACATCAGAAGGAACAGCACAATGCCCATTTAATTGAAGCAGAAAATGGGGCTTTTTAAAAAAAAAAAAAAATTGATGAATTAATACATAAATTAAATTTATATATATATATGTGTGTATGTATATATATATATATATATATATATATGCGTATATATATACATATATGTGTGTGTGTATATATACTTATATATATACACACACACATATATATATATATATGTGTGTGTGTGTGTGTGTGTGTATATATATATAAGTATATATACACACACACATATATGTATATATATATATACGCATATATATATATATATTTCACTTCCCATCCACTGCACTCTCTTGTGTTCATCTTGAGCAATTACGCAACACCCATTTTTTTTTACCACCCCTCCTTTCATCTCCTGAAAAGAGTTGTCTCATCCTCTGTACAAATGACAAACCCTTCTTCCAGTGCAAGTGAAGGCAGGCAAAAACGGGGGGAAAAACTCAGTTCGGATTGTTTTGTTCTCAGGTTTAATCCCTGAGACGTTTAGCCGGTGGAGAGATTTTCCTCAATAAAAGCTTCTTTATTGTTTAGGGGCTGCCCCCGAGAGGTCCTGGAAGTTGGCGATTAATTACTTCTTTTTTTTTCCAGTCGAGCGAATTAAAGACAGCCCAGAAGAGAAGACGGTCTCATCGCTTAATCAACTAATGAGCCTCAGAACCTCCCCCAATGCCGGTATACACCGACACGCACACTACTCTTATGCTTATCATCGGAGGGCCTCGTTTCAGTTCTCTGAAGATCACTCCGTCACAGACTAAAAACAGTCCATTCCGCCTCTTTAAAATACTGTAGATTTTCAGATAGACTTTGAAGGAGAGCCAGAAACGTCCCGCATCAAAAGGGCCAGTCTAACTTTGATAATTGCCAATGTTGTTTGAAAGTTGGGGGTAAGAGGGAATACGCGTTTAAGTGTGCACAAGTGGCTGGTGTTTACCCCCAGGGGTTACGCAGGACCTCTTGGCCACATCGCCACAGCTTTCACTGAGGCCGATAAGAGTGAAACATTTTTTTTTAAATGGCTGTAAGTGTGGGAAAGACGGGAAAGGATATACGATGGGAAAAAAATGTCTGAGAAACAGGGACAGAGTTTATATGAAAGCCATTTAATTAAAAATGGCCTCTTGATAGGATTATGTCGCTTAATTCTCAGTTCTCATTTTAACCTTGATTTACCATCCTGCCACTGTGAGATGATGGCCAATGACTGAAATAACAGTGCACGAGCGGTTGGCCAATGACTGCATGAACAGCGAGTAAGATGTCAACCAATGACTGCATGAACAGTGGAAGAGAACCCAGTCAATGACTCTATTGCCGGTGGTTGAGAAGCTGGCCAATTCCTTTAAAGGCCTGTCTCACTGGCCTGGAGATTAGTTGGTGACCTGATGGCGACTCGGGTTTCCACGGCATCTCCTGGAGAATAGCCGTGTCGCCAGGGAGTCGCGGTGAATTCAAACATGGTGGATGTCAGCAGAGACCTTTTGGAGACTTTTTCCAAGCCTCCAGCGGCTCTCGGAGACGTCGCATAGACTAATGCTGTCTGTAACTGCGGAGACTGAGGAGACGTCGCGGAAGACGAATTGGACTCAGTGAGAATGAAAGATCATTGCATGAACCATGCGTGCAATACCATCCAGTGACAAAAGGAATAATGAATGAAATACCACCTGATTTCATGGCTAATTCTCCTCCCTCATTTTGTCCTTGACTTAGCATTCTGCCACCTTCTCGTCCTTTTTCCTCCCTTCCCTGCAGCCATGTCTCCACCTGGCCTTCTCATCCCTCCTGTCATCCACTAAACCACCACCCCCACCGCCACATCTACTCCCACCATCCACGTCCTGCTCATCTTTGAGGGGCCTGATGAAAAAAACGACCGATTCTTTATTTCATCACATCTCATTCTCCACCATTCAGCTCCTCTTCCTCCCTGTGTGTGTGTGTGTGTGTGTGTGTGTGTATCCAGGTTCAGATTGCCAAACTGATTACATCGCTTCCTGTTCCTGTGATGGACCGCAATGGACCTTGATAGGGATTCTTTTTCTTGCTCCTTTTACACTCTGCGGTGTGTGTGTGTGTGTGTGTGTGAAGCAGCATGTGGCTCATTAACAGAGGTTATGCTCACGTCCCGGGTCACAAAAGACCTTTTGCACTAGATTTTGTCTGCTCAATACAATCTCGCCACGTCCTTGCAAGAAAAATAAAGTAAAAAGACATCCGCAATGTTGCCTCTATCTATTTTGAAAATGCACAGGAAGTGCACATGCAGTGAAGACTCTCCATAACCTCCACTAACAACCCAGGCTAAACTTAGCTCCTCCCCGACATGAAACCATTCACTGATGTAAAGCAATCTTCAGTGTGGGCCTCTCTCATACTACAAATGGTGACAGTTCAATAACAGCTCAGCGGCGGTTAGCAGTACAAAATTGTCGTGTGCGTGTATTTGTGTTTTCTTCCTTTAGCTAATCAATGTATTGACCGACCCATAATGAGATGCTTGTGTGTGTCCGTTTGTGTGCGTCAAACACTCTCAGGGAAGCTGTCAGTGTCTGGAGGTCAAGGGAATTATTTGGGTAACATCATGGTGGGGGAGTGGGGGGTGGGCAAGGTTTGCTGTTGAGCCATCATTTACACAGCACCCAATTTGGGCTAACTGCTGCCCCTTGGCGCACGTCTATCCGTCAGACGTACGCACGTCCGGCCTGTTTGTTGGTTTAAACAATATCCATTTCAGCAGGCAAACAGCAAACCGGCGTGGAGGTGCGTTAGGTATTTATTAGCAAACATCACACCCACAAATGGCTGTACGAATACATTCAATCAATCAAACCTTTTGTTTAGATAGCAGCTTTCATACTTAAAAAGCAACAAAGTGCTTCACAAGACAAATGATAGAAGACAAAAACCCCTGGCACATAGTTTACTATATTAGGATTATTATAGAATGTGGCCCCCGGGCCTCGAGTGTGACATGTTGGCATATAGTGACGTCTCCATTTTAAAGGGAACGACAAAATCCGCTTCAATAGGACAGGATTGAAGTCGGCTATGCAGGGCAGTGCCGAGGCCCCACTTTTAAATGCCGGTCCACGAAATTGCCGAAACCGGATCTATCCCGCAGCGCAGTGCTGGATTTGGGGTGGTCACGAAATAGAGACCAATGACTGCATAAAAAAATGAGTGAGCACAAACAAGCAAAACAAGACGCAAACATGCTCTGTGTGTCATCATATTAACTTTGCAGTAACATTTTGAATGCGCTGTAAAATAAATAGAGGCCCTTACTTACTTCCACTTGTGCTGTTCAATTCCAAACAGCCATTCGTCTTCACTGCTCCCATCCATCCCTCATAAGTCACGTGGCGCTCGAGGCCTGGGAGCGGACGGCCCCCAACCCTGTCTGTGGAAGGGGGCCGCTTTGTGTGACATTTAAAGTTTAGTACTCCCCGTCCTCCAGTGGGCTTTGACTTCCATACTGTGGTGGTGCAAATGAGTCAGCTGACAGATGGTTGATACAGCAATCTGCATTCAAGTCACCGGACGCATATCACAGCTGAAAGGCTCCACTATGCTTGCACACGGCAAACACTACATTTGCGTGCGGGTGCGTGTGTTAACACGTGTGGCGCATTTGTAAATCTGCCCGTTGAAGGATTCATGCGCACGTGCGAGCGCGTCTCCGGGTGTTTGCTGGGCACACATTGAGCTGGTCGCTACTGGGATGAGGGAAAAAAATGCCAATTTGCCATGGCAACGGAGGAATGCCGGCAGCAACTCAGACAAAATTACAACCCAGTTTTCATCACACAGCAGGGGAGAGGAGACAAGGAGCCTCCCTCCTTAGGGGTCTTCAGCCTCCTCCACTCTTTTCCCGACGAGATTGGGCGTCATTCACTCTTCAAGCAGTCATTGGCCGACCTCTCACTCAATGTTTTTCCCGTTTTGGGTCCACATTTTTACACTGTTCATGGAGTTACTGGCCCTCGTCTCACTCCGTATCACTGGCAGCACTGCAATGTGTAGCCGTCCCACTACATTACACTTCTCCTTTGCTGCCCCCCTTTGAGTTGGACTTAAAAGCATGAAAGGGGCGCCCCCTCAACCCCCGAGGCCGAGCCCGCCTCTGTACATGATTTTAGCAAAGCAAATAAGCAAATGTCTTCAAATTGATAAGAAATATTTTTTAAAAAGCTCCTGCTCTGACCTTGTAAAAACAATTATAGTCTGCCTGCTGATGATGAATGAGCCTGACGCCGCTGTAATATAATTGACTCTGACGTGCATGATGTAGAGACCGCGGCGAGTCAGCGGCGGGCGGCAGCTCAGCAAAGTCCGCTCCATCGTCCGCCCCCCATTTTTGGGTCCTGTCAAAAAAATTAGCCACAGCGTTTTCTTTCATCATGTCTATTTTTAGCCCCAGCGCTGATGGAACGTTCTGGCAATTACATGTGGCGCTGATTCATCTCCTCCTCGTCCATCACATCCTCATGCGAAAGTTGAGCGACCGTGTTGTGTTTCATGAAGTGGCGCTGTGATCAAGTATGCATGTCGACGTAATTGATCCTATCCTCGTAGAGCGTGTTTTTGCCTTGGTCAGTTGTTGCTAGGCAGAATGCTTGCCCAAAATATATGCAGTGGTGCCTTGAGATACATCAAAAATGTTTGTAGTGTGTTTTTAAGAAGGAAAAAAAAACACTGTAATATTGTACTTTATAAAAATATACAGTAATGACAATTAAACAGAATGCAAAGAAATTGAACAGCTTTTGCCAAGGTTTTGCTTCAATTAAATGGACATTGTGCTGCTCCTTCTGGTATGCGCGCCTTGGCCAGCTGGGGGCAGTATGATACAGACATACGGATATATTGTACATAGAGAGGGTCACAACTCGTCTGTAAGCTGCAGTAATATTAGTCATTCTTCAGAGAGAATAAAAATATATTCCTGTGAGTATTGTTATATTGTCGGTCTTTTGTCTGTTCAAAGGGTTATTAACACCATAACACCGATACTAGCCGCCCTCTGCATGCGCACGTTTTCTTTTCTTTCTTAATTAAAGACCTAAAAAAAATGGGAAAATTATTTTATATACATACAAGTACACATGGCCGACCATGAGAGGCATCCTGGCCCGTCCAGCGATACAATATTATCGACGTGGCCATAAAGCAGCCGATACTGTTTGCATCAAATTTGATCAGTTTTAATATTTGAACGCAATAAAAATGAAACTCTGTCATTCTGTTACCCGGATAGTTCATGACCTTTCCTAAAGTGGCCCAAAATACTATACTATACATACTATATATAATATATATACTCTACTCTAATATAGTATACTATTAGAACTTTTTCCACAGTCCCACCACATTTGCACAAGATCCCGCAGAAACCTGTTGGTCACCATAGAGGAATTTTGATTGAGTGAATTCTTTATTTTGAACATGTGGAAAAATAACCGAAAAACAACAAAACAAATAAGGTTTGAACAAAAAAAAATGAGAATAAAGTTAAATTACATACATACTCAATCGTTATAATCCTATAGAACATCAATATAGGATTATAATTATTTGAAACAGTCAAAGAGTAAAACAGCATACGATTGATCATACATACATAAATATAAGGAACTGAAGTCATACAGAGGTCAGAGGGTGCCTTAAATTGGCACAATTGCCAAATCTGCACCTGCAAAAAAGTGCACCTACCATTTTCAATGAAACATGGTATAAGGATTAATCAGCCATTTATTATCATCTTTTCTTCTAGTTAGTACATTTTGATAAAAAATATGTTGTTCATAATTTGATAATTATTATGAGTATATTATTTCCCAGTCAAAATTGATCCAGAACATTCTGTGTATGCAATGAAATGAACACTATGTATGGGTTAAAGCGTCTTCTCTGGACCGCCGCCAAGTCTTTAGATTTTTTTTTTCTTGTCTTTTTTATTAACAACAACATGAATCCTCATTCCTAATAACATGCACAGGTCAGCCTCTCTTGCAGCCCGAGCTATTTCTCAGCATCGCTCCCGGGAGCTTTAAAACAGACGGTGGCAGCACCTCGGCGAGGTCATGCCCGACGAACGCCTCATTTGTCACCCAGGATGGGTGCCCGGGTAGCCCACGTTCTTAAATAGTAGCGCCAAATCAAGACGCATGAGGTGGCAACATGTTGCTCTTGTGTGTGTTTGTGCAAGAACACATACACAAAGTCATTAGAGGCTGGATAAAGATGCATGGGGACCGTATGTTGCACGGGTGGTAACAAATAGCCCACATATACAGGTACCGCAGTTTATGTGCAATTAGTGAGCTGATTAACTTCAGTAGTAGTTCAAAGAGCAAGAAGCCGCCCCTGGTCAGTTCGAATCACACACGTTTGTATCATACTACACTATGTTTCCGGAATCCATGAGTGTTAGTAAAAATGTGAATCCCAAAGGAAAATTCAGGTTGGTTTCAAAAGGTTAATTATTTGATTGACTGCCAGATAGTTGACTTCTAAATCCGTCAATGGCAGCGAATGAGTTTTTAATGTGGTTGTATAAGTTCACTTTTGTACATTATACTGAAAGCTGCTTCTAGTATTTTGCTCGTCTCTTTAGCTAACGTGACACAAGACGCCCTGACTGACAGGAGTGACTTGATAGCCAGTCTGTTATCTAGTTGGACAAACGAAAGGAGACTGACTCGCGTGTCTAACTAGTCTCTATTACAAGCAGACAGACGGACGGACACACAGACATGGAGAGCAAATGGTGGCTGTTGGGGAACGAGATGGGCCGCAATAGTGAGAGCCGCCGAGGCGGTGAAAAGGAGGCTTTGAACTGCTGATGTAAGCACGCACTCGCTTCGTCTTGTGAGCACATACACACGCACACACACTTTCTGTGGCGACCGCCATAATATTTTTGTCCTTTTAGTGTATACCACACCATGTATTCCAAGTTATCCATCCATCTATCCATCCATCTGTCCACCTAAAATAGTCAACCAAGACCCGAACAATTAACCACTTAAGTAATAAACCGATCAGTCGACTGACAAAAATCCAGCCGACAATTGACAACAGCAAAAAATAAATCAACCAGTCAACCAATCAGTGAACCAACGATGAATCAAAACCTTTCCTCAGAGCGCCGTAATGACTGTGAAACCATATCACTATACTGTACGTCATATAATTACAAATACAGACCCAGCCGCGATAGGTGAAAACCTGCTATACAAAGAGACCCTGTTAAAACCATTTTAACTTATTAAAACAAACTTTGTAAACACATTGTAAACTTATTTAAGTACACAAAAAAATGTGAGCTTAATCTGTGTAGTACTTTACCATACTGTTCTCCCAGTGTTAAAAAACAGCTGAAAAGTGCATCTGCAACTTTACCACACATGAGGGGATTACAGTAAATTGGTCGATTTCCTAAAAACAATTGCAGTTTTCCGCGCTATATTCGGTATATGTTGGACAGACACAGATAAAGACGTTGCACACAAAAATCTGCACTTTAGAGGGGAGCACGAATGATGAACCACGATATAGTGGTGGAACACTACACAATAAATTGACGGATAGCTACTTTTGGAATCAGAAGTAAAGGGAAACTGCGTGTTCAACTATTGTTCAATTTACTTTAGAATGCTTGCAATAATTCAACATTATTAAAAGTGAAGTCAATTTGCATTTCTGGTAAAGATTTGAACAAGAAACAAAGATGATGTGCATTAGCGGGCCACATAAAATGATTTGGTGGGCCAGATCTGGCCCCCGAGGCTTGTGTTTGACACCTGTGGGGGAAAAACAATCTATCAATCAACCCAACAAGTCAAAAATAATAATCAAATCAACATATAGTCAATTAAAAAAAATAGCCAACCATCCATCCATCCATCCATTTTCTGAGCCGCTTCTCCTCACAAGGGTCGCGGGCGTGCTGGAGCCTATCCCAGCTATCATCGGGCAGGTGGCGGGTTACACCCTGAAATGGTTGCCAGCCAATCGCAGGGCACATAGAAACAAACACCCATTCGCACTCACATTCACACCTACGGGCAATTTAGAGTTGTCAATTAACCTACCATGCATGTCTTTGGGATGTGGGAAGAAACCAGAGTGCAAACCGGAGAACATGCAAACCCCACACAGGCGGTGGGTGAGTTGAACCCCGGACTCCATAACTGTGAAGCAGACGCTCTAACTAGTCGTCCACCGTGCCGCCCAGTCAACCAAACAACCAATAATTTAACCAATTAATGCAACAACCAATCAGCCAAGCTACTAATCATTCAACAGATTTCTGGACATTAGTAATAGTACATGGCGTATTTGGTGCCGATGTCTGTTTGCGTGCGTGCGTATATACTTCTTGCCTATTCCTCTTGATTGATTGCCAGCATTGGCCTTGTGAATGGGACACAATCCTGCCGTTTCATCTGGCACCAGTTGAGAGGCACGCAAAGATGGCGGCTGGTCCACATGAATTCATTCATAGCGTGAGCATGGAGCCATCATCTAAAGACCTTTGTTGTGGTTTATTTCGCTTCTTTGAGCAACATTAATGAAATATCAATCGCACTTGTTGTTTCATTCATGAGCCCGCTTTTTTTGTTTTGTTTTGCTGTCTGATTGATTTGGAGCCCGCAGACACTGGAGAAAAGTTCTATAAAAAGGCTGTAAACTTTTCCCAATTGTTTAATCGATATAAAAAGGCGCGGAACACACATTGCAGTTATCAATTATTGACCGCCTTGCCAAACGCTGGCATACGCGCGAGTCTTCCGAGCTGCTCAAACAAACGATGCTAGTTAAAGTGACAGGAACCCAATCTAAATTCTGTCTCTTATATTTTTGTTTCCTGATTGTGTCGATGATTCCAACAGTTGTCGTTGTTTATTAGGCTCTCTCTATGGAAGTAAACCCTCAGTGACACGTTCTGCTAAAATGGCTTCTCGTGAAAATGACTGCCATCCCAATCCTGCGTGTAAGGAGATGTAGATCAGCTTCAGAAAGGCCATTCAGCACGGCACCATCCGCGTTGTCACTGGTGCTCCCTTTAATATTCACGACTGTAAACTGTACTCCCTGGGTAATGTTTTGAGCTACGAGCATGGTCATGGTGAGAATTAAACTCATATCTCAAAGCACCACGACAGTTTATTAATCCATTGATTACTTTTTGATATAATATTCTTCATTACGAGAAATTACCTGCATATTAATTGTTTTTTATTTTTATTCATTTTAATCATAATGTGAAGTAATAATAATCATGAATAATAGTGTTACTTTATGAACCAATTTACAATTAATTGAATGTATAGTGTGGGTTACTAGAAATGATGAAAATTAATGTATTTTCTTCTATTATGTTAATCTGTCATTATCATCATCATTATAAACTTTATTATTTAAATGTTGCGTTACTCACTAGATAGAAACAAATAATTACCGATTTTGTTTTTTTTTTGGTTTTGTTTTGTGTGTGTAAATTTGAATCAACTGTAAAATAAACCCACTATAATAAACATCGGTGACAGAGTGAGCGTTTATCTGTGTACAGGCAGAATTTCTGCTTGTATCAGATCTCCTTAGATGGTGCAGATGTCCCTAATGTTGTGTCCTGTGAATTGCACTCCCAGGTAAACAAAGCAAGTGACTGACTGTCACAGTGTGGTGGCGAACGCAGCTCTACTTTTTGTGTGTACCCCCTAATTCCAAACACTCTGGTGCAGACAGCTGTGTGGAAGTCTGTGTCTCATAAGTTGTCACGATGCAGGCGGTGATGATTCCACTTCTCGTCTACCTGAGACGCTTCCCAACCTCTGTGCCACTGAACTCTGCTTGGCCCGACAACGCAGTCGGCTTTAACCCGGCGTTAACCCCGCATCCACTTCCCACCTCCTCCCTACACCTCGCCTCGACATCTTCACTACGCACAGAAAAAAACAGAGTTCATTCATTGCGGCGGCGCCTGACTTGACTGGCAGACTGAATTGCCTCACACCATGCAAACTTATCATCCATTTTTAATAGCGGTTGGAAAGTGGTTGGGGGAGGAATAGCTATGGGGAAAAAAGTCAGGATATATGCGAGCTCGAGACTGCGGAGCACACTCAAACAAACATGAAAGACTGTGTTTACTAGTGCAGGCCTCTTAGGGGTTGAGAAGTGACTGAATACGGTGGCTTCAAGTCCGCGATACATGGAGATTGCTGCAGGGGGCATGGTGGCCAGTGGTGTGTTGCTTATGAATGGAAATCAGTCAGCAGCGAGGAGTTCGTCCATTTTACTCGCCTGACAAGGGCTTGCTGAAGCTGCGCCAAGGATGGCAAACATTTGCCAATTTATCCAAGCACCAATCACAACTCACCGTGGTCGGACTTGGTGAAGTTCACTTCATGATGATTTGGATATTTTAAACAACGAGATTCTCAGTGTTCTCCAAAGACAGTATCTCACCAGAATGAGTCCATGCCTCACATTTTTATAAATATTTTATTAGATCGTTTCATGCGACAACACTGAAGAAATTACACTTATGATGTAAACTATTCAGTGTATAGCTTGCAGTACAGTGTAAATTTACTGTCACGTATACAAAGCCGTTAAAGGTAGAGTTTGCAGTTTGAAAAAAAATACATATATACTTTTTGTCATATACTGTATGTTAAAACTGTTTGTGTGACCTAACAAAAAATTATCGAAATGATCTTTTGAATAATTATCCCTCTTTGACCCCATCAAATTTCCTCAAATTTAATTAGAACTTCTTTTTTACAACTCTGCACAGCACGACATTAATAGCCAATCTGAGTCTGAAGAGACCGGCAGCGTCACCGAATAGTCTGTCAATCTTTTGGTCACGTGCACCGTCGTTCTCATGAGCCTCGACGAGACACCGCAGCCTCACGCAAAAGAAGGATGATAGTTTCTTGGCCGGATTATTTAATTGTGGTTCGTAACTAAAGTTAAAAAGAAGGAATCGAGACAAATCAAGGGTAAACCTATATAATGGTCCTGTACTATACGTGGACGGCTGCATACAGTTGCAACCGATGGCGCTTACGTAACCGTTCTCACCAGGTTATCAGGTAACTTAATCACCCCTCTTATATTTTTAATTGATTGTACATTCCCAAAAATACACCGGTAACACACGCGCATCAGTGAGCTTGGGTACATTTCTTTGGGCAGAGACACGATTGGGCGGAGGTGGGGAGTGAGTGAGGCTACATTCAAATCTTGCTAGCTGCTTGAAAACTGAATACTGTACATTTAATGTCTAAACAGCTACCCTAAAATGGCAGCTTCAAACCCAAATGGCTGACCTCCTGTCTCTTTTCAGCCATGGTTCTTGAAACTTTGATGATAGACTTGTCTCCCAAATCTTATGTTGCTAACTGAAACTGGGGAGGGTTGCTATTGAGACATTTTTATTGTGGTCACACCCTCACACCATGCACCACCCACACGCAACGGACAAAACTGACATGTTTTGTAATTTAGCATCACCCATCTGTCTACTATACATAGTTCAAATCTGGTAGCAATTGAATAAAATCCCTGATGAGTTCCTCTTTGAAGGACCCCTGGAAACTGCCAAAATGACCCTAAACAAACCAAAATGACTGACTTTTTGTGTCATTACAGGCATGGGTTCTTGAGACTTTTTCGTGGGTCTACTTATGCCTAACGTATTATTTATTTTGCTAAGTGAAACTGGCTTCAGGGGTTGAATTTTCAAAGTAATCACAATCAGAATCATCTTTATTTGCCAAGTATGTCAAAAACAAACAAAGAATTTGTCTCCGGTATTTGGAGCCGCTTTAGTACAACAACATACGGCCGTTTGACAGAAAATACTTTTGAGACATAAAGACATAAAAACATAAAAACAGCGGCACGGTGGCCGACTGGTTAGAGCGTCAGCCTCACAGTTCTGAGGACCAGGGTTCAATCCCCGGCCCCGCCTGTGTGGAGTTTGCATGTTCTCCCCGTGCCTGCGTGGGTTTTCTCCGGGCACTCCGGTTTCCTCCCACATCCCAAAAACATGCATGAATTGGAGACTCTAAATTGCCCGTAGGCATGACTGTGAGTGCGAATGGTTGTTTGTTCCTATGTGCCCTGCGATTGGCTGGCAACCAGTTCAGGGTGTACCCCGCCTCCTGCCCGATGACAGCTGGGATAGGCTCCAGCACGCCCGCGACCCTAGTGAGGAGAAGCGGCTCAGAAAATGGATGGATGGAAAAACATAAAAACACAGTACGGAGAGTCACTGAGCAATGAAAGGCTAACGGTGATGTGTTAATGTCGATTACATTTTTATTTTATTTTTTCTTGACAATTGTGCAAATAATGCACAGTCCTCGAGCAATTGTTCATGGTGTCTAAACACTAACATTTAAGTCAGTCCGGATGTAATAGTGTGTGTGTTTGTTTGTGTGGTAGTATTGTATGTGTGCGTTTTGAAGCCAAAGGTATCACATGGCTGAATGCTCCGTTGAATCCCAGCTGGGCTTTTTAGACAACTTTGACCATCCACCTTTTTTGTCTCGAAAATCATTTATTTATTTATTTATTTAAAAAAAATAATAATAATTTCACTAGTAAACACACGAAAACACTGCCCTTCACTGGCTCACACTGAGGGTATCATACACAGTGTATTTACTTTTGACTTTTGCAGTATTTATTTACTTCTCATGTACAATACCCTTTTTAAGTACAGTTCAATTGAATTGCACTGCAACACATTTGCACTTGCCCCATTTAAAACGACAGGGATCACCGGTGACACCGCGCCGTAGGTGTATTTCAAATTACCGTAACTTTGTGCAATTTGAATCATTCCAACTGCCCCTGATACCTGTGAAACTAATAAATATATCTATTATTATGGTGCTAAAAGGGTTAATAAGAGGCACTCTTTGTTTTTATACCTTTATATACAGTAGGTAAACTTTTATGTGCAATATATTTTAACTGCATCATTATTGAAGTCTAGTTTATTTTTTTTTATTGTCCTATTATTTGAGCACAGTGTTAATGTTCAAATCTAAAATCTTTGCCGCTATCATTCGTTCCTCGATAAGTCAGTCCATGTCGAGCTGTCCATCCATCTAGTCATCTATCATCAGTCCATCCATCTATCATCCTTATGTCAATCCAAAAAAAAAAAAAAAAAAAAAAAAAAACCACAAAACCAACAGTACAAATGCATTGTAATTTTGGGCATTTCTCGGAAAGAAAGATCAGAAAGCTTAAGTACAGGGTGGGTGCCAGTCATGTGGTTAAACTATCAAAACACTTTTTTGGTTTTTGCTTGTTTTATAGCTATTACATTGTTTTTTAACAAGGTAGTAATTTGTCCAATTACGTGTTGAACTTCAAACACATTCCGATGTGCATTTGTTAAAAGACTAACACGTTCTTTAGTTTTTGCTAAAAGGAGACATAAACCTTAATTTTCGAATAAAACGATCACATACACAAATGACTAAAATGAGAATAAGCATTCTTGTCCAAAAGACCTAAAACTATGACTAAGATGGCTGCCAAAAACAACACTGTCCAGTTGCCCATCTTTCTATCTATCTTTTCGTCGTCATCCAGCCATCCATCTGTCACTCCATCATCCATCATTCAACCCATATGTCCAGCCAGCAATCCATTCATATGTCCAGTTGGCCGTCTGTCATCTATCCCTCTGCCCATCCATCCATCAGTCAGTCCATTCGGCCAACGATCAATCCACTCATCCATCTGCCTGATCCATCCATCCATCCAGCCGGCCAGTCATCCATCCATTCAGCCATCATTCAAGTCAAAGTTGAGTTAGTGTGACATTATTCAGTGCGACGTGAATGAATGCAAATATCTGCTGCGAATGGTGTACAAGGATGGGCAGCGAGAGAGACAGACAGAGAGAGGTGAGGACAAACTGTCAGCAGGCAGAAGGAGATGGATTGCATGATGGATAAAAGGCGGCGATGAAATATGCATCAGGGGGCTCTGGTGAAATTTTAATCCCCACCGTTGACTGGAGTTTGACCCCCTCGCGACCCAACACTTGCAGGAGGGAAAATATGTGCCGGGAGGGGTGGTGGTTTGGCGACGGGGCGAGGCGAGGTGAGGGCAGCAAAGTGGTGAAATGGCGAGGAGGACCGGCCGTAATGAGGCTGGCTGTAGGTGGACACATCATCTTATCTGAGTGTCTCCCTTCCTTATCTATGTTACGTGTGTGACAGTGATCGTTCTATATATATATATCATGTCAGTGCTGCCCATTGAAATTCTCTGTGTTCTTTTCCAGATGATTCTATTACCTATTTACCTATCCTGGTTAATTGCCAAAGCATTAACAGTATTGCTTTACCGCCATCTGGTGGCATCCTGATGTCAAGGAAAGTGTGTTGAAGTGAGTTGAGGAGTTTCATTTAGACATTAGTCTTTTGCTGCCGTTTTGTGGCTTACATAGGCAATTACAACCGTTTTAGAGGGCATCAATACCCGTGGATTTCCGTTACACGCTAACCTTAACCCAATGCATTTGTAGTGCTTTTTTTTTTTTTTTTTTTTAATTCAATCATCTGACAGTAGCAACATGAGAGAGATTTGCAAAAAGATTTGCAAAAAAATTACAGTCTGTCCAAATGTGGCGTCTGGTTGGAACAGCCACTTCAACCCGAGTACAAAGCACCAAGAACATTGAAAATCGGATGATGGTTTGCGGAGAAATTGTGTTCTTTGTGTCGGAAAAAAATAGCAATGATACTGTATACTTTTTAAAGATATCTCCTTGCCAGTTCATTTTGTCTGCTACTTGGGGAACCCCTTCTTTAAGTTAAGTTTCAGTTGAAAATATCCACCGTATGGGTCGAAATTCCGAGAGGGCGACGTGACAAAATTACATTGACGTTTTACACGGCATCACTTGCCCTAAAAACTCGACTTAACAAGCACATATTGAATATTTTAGATGAGAAGAGCAGTGTGGGCAGTAGAGTAGCTCATGTACAAGAAGTACAATCATTGTTTTTTTGTGTGAACGTATTTGTTATGGAGAATTTTAGAGACTTGCGGTGCTCTTCCCATCTTTTTTTTTTAAATGTTTTCCTTTTTTGGGGAAAATTCCACAAAGATGGCGGCCACTTGTCACTTTGGTACTGATAGCCATTTGTTTTTAAATGGTACAGTAATGTTATAGGATGAGTTTAAAATGAAATTCAAGTGTTTTGGGTGTGTCCATTACTTTGCGGATTTTCGCTCTTTGCGTCTGGGCTTGGTCCCTGAAGACACACGGAGA
The DNA here is from genome assembly GCF_024500385.1 of Phyllopteryx taeniolatus. Classification (NCBI taxonomy): domain Eukaryota; kingdom Metazoa; phylum Chordata; class Actinopteri; order Syngnathiformes; family Syngnathidae; genus Phyllopteryx; species Phyllopteryx taeniolatus. The sequence continues at coordinate 7,690,391 of NC_084514.1, read as the reverse complement.
GACCAACGAGCCTTGCTCATACTCGAAAGGTTGATGCTCGTAGCTCTGGTGCCTGTTCTTGCTGCAGCGTGTTTTGCATTCAGGCAATGAAGTGCTTCGGGTTTGCCAGGAGCTATGGCAATGAGCAGTGTCATTAATTCATCAAAATGACAGCGTTAAAGTTCCTGACCGCTGATCTTTAAATGACGTCAATAGTCTACTTTCTCTACCGGTTGTTCCTGTTCTTGCATCATGCGTTGCATCACCTATAACCTTGCTAATAAGCCCTGCCTTTGCTGAATGGTGCACCGGCGTTGCATTGTCGTGTCGTTGTGTTCCTTTGTTTGGTCGCAACAGTGATTCTTGGGAGATGGCAGCGGCATAATAAATCTACAGCTTATTAATGGAGCGAGCCTGACCTTTACCGCGAGAGCCAGAACACAAGGCGACACGGCGAGAAAGACAGGGAAACAAGAGTGCGCGAGAGAGGGAGAGATGAAAAACCAAAGAAGAATAGAAGGGTAGCCACGTGCGATGGGTTTAAAGGGAGCAGATGGGATAGATGACGAGATTGAGGAAGAGTGAGAGGTGATAGAAGAGGAGGGGGTGTGTCGAGGACAACTAGATGGAGCTGGCTGGGTGTGAAGTGAGACGAGAATTACGCTGGAGATGGAACAAGAGAGACATTGACAGTCAAGGGAGCGACGGGGGCTGAGAGGTTGTTCCCAGACCGAAGCAATCAACGGGTGAGAAGAGAAGGACGACCAGAAAGTCGACGGAGGATCGCAAGAACGTTTATTATTGTCCCGCGTCCAGGCGGCCGTCACTGTCGCGTCTTTGATAAAGACTTGCCGTCGGGGGTTGGGGGGGGAGGGGGGGTGAGCTCGGCTCCCAGATGGCGGCTGATGAACGGTTCGGCGTGAGCGGTCCCGCACCTGACCCCACGCAGGTCGCGCTTTGAACGACCTTCACATTGTGCCGTCGGTTTGTGTGGCTTTGTGTCTTTCCAGCGGAGCACAGGTGTTAAATCTCCACAAGAGGCAAACGGCATGTGATAATTGTAATAATCTTCATTAGCACCTCATTTGAGGTCTAACAGCTTCAAGCCAAGCGTGACTGTTAAAAAAAAATAATAATAAAATGTTGCATTTTTTTTTTACCCATTCTACAAAACCGTGAAGGCAAAAATTCAACAGATCTGACTAGGGGGAGAGAAAGTTCCCCGCATATTGCGTACCTGCACTTTGACAGTTGTCGCTACATCCAATTGTCCTTGTAGGGGCCTCACGGTGGGAAGGCGACAAACCAGCCGTTTGTGACTCCAAACAAAGCACTCTCTCAATTTCCCACCCCGCTCTCGATCTGGATTAAGTGCATCGGAGTGACTCGGTAACAGCAGCGGCGTCAAATGCTTTTATCGCAGTTAATTTGCAGCCAAGAATCAGGCAAGACAAGCGGTCGGCGACAGACAACAACGGGTGACACCAAAGTGCACTCCCCCCAGGCTGACACTGACAACCCAGTCGCGTATGAATAAATAAAACAAAACAACTCAGTCGAGACACAAAACGAGTGAGGGGTGACGTACTGGTCACCCCCAAGGGTGGGAGTCTTATTCGCGGTTCGGCATTTGGCAAAAAGTTTGTGAATAGGCAAATTCGCAGATTATTAGGGGAACCCATCTGCTCAGACCAAATTTCATGAATAGATTTTAACAGCAAATTGAAAATGTCCTTTATTATAAATCATCTGTTCCATAGTTACGTTAGCCAAGGTTGTCTGTGCTTAGATCCTTAAAACGATTGAAATCCGCATATTTCATAGTCTAATGATGAATTTACACCATTGATAACACATTCATCCCAAAACAAAGTTGTCCGCACTTGGTTTATCAAAACAAAGTAGTAGCTTTTTTTGTTTGTTTGTTTTACATTGAAATCAGCATAAATGGTAGTTCAATAGAAAATTAACACAATTAGTGTATAACACCCACTTAAAATTTGTGCTTTATTTTAACTAATCTGTTCCAAGAATTACATGACGTAGCCAATGTCGTCAGCACTTGGTTCATTAAAACAAAGTCACAGTTTTTTGTTTTTTTTCAAATGTTGAAATCAGCATTAATGGCAAATTTATGAGAGTGATTTTAATGCATCCATCTAAAATGGTTCCTTCGTGTCAATCGACTGCACCGTTATTATCCAAGGTTGTCTGCGCTTGTTTCATTAAAACAAAGTAACAGCTTTTTAAAAAAAAAATCAACTAGCAATAATCGTAGTTTAATGGCAAATTAATGAATCCATCTAAAATTTGTCCTTTATTTTGAACAGTCTGTTCGAAGAATTACATGAAGTATCGAAGGCTGTCAGCACTTAGTTCATTGAAACAAAGTACCTGTACATTTTTTTTAAACCTTGAAATTACCATAAAGCTTAGTTTAATGGCAAATTAACACATCCATTAGTCCTCTTTTGTCAATTGTCTTGTCTTTCATTATCCAAGGTTTTCTCCTCTTGCCTCATTGAAACCAAGTAACTCTTTTTTAAAATGTTGCAAAACTTATTTTAACACATCCACCCTAAAATGTTTCCTTTGTCAATCAAGAGCCCCGAAGTTATCCAAGGTTCTCGGCACTTTGCTCGTTAAAACAAAGTAACGGACAAAACATGTACTGTCTGTATTTATTGGTTGTTTTAGCTATGTAGTGTTAAGACTTGCGCATTTTGCAGCAAATAACCTCGATTTTGTCCCATCCCAAGTCCCTTCATTCAATGGGAGATTTGCTGAAGATTGTCCAACATGCGGGGCCTCACATCTGCATTCATTCGCGGGCGATGCCCTTGGGAAGAGAGAGAAATGGCGAGGAAGAAAGAGCGGGGGATAAAATGTCACCGTTAATGGACGGCAAAGGTCCATCCGCAGGCGAGGCGTGGAGATGAAGGAGAAATCCGAGAAAAAGTGGCCAGGAGAAAGGCGAGAGATTATGGAGGAAAGATGAAAAAAGAGGGACTGGAGTTGTAACAAAACAGAGATGGAGAGAATTCGCACCGAAAGGTGAAGAGGTTCAGGTAGATTTGAATAGCGGACGGAAGAGGAGAGAAATGAGGAGGGTGTATTGAGAAAGGTTAAGAGAGATTTTCTTAGATGTGTTTTTTTTTTTTTTTTTTAATTCCATCCCGATTCATTTTAATAGGGTCTTGGAGTCAACGTGAGGTTACCCTGGTAACCAAATGTGCTGTTGGAGTCACGGCGGAACGTTGCTATCTGTGCACAATTATCCCTCTGTGACTACTGGGAAAATGTGTGTGTGCGTGTGTGTGTGTGTGTGTGTGTGACATTTAACATGTATGGGGCCCTATTTTGCGCTCCAGTGGAGACCAGTGTTGGTAATATCGTAAGTCCAGCGGATCCCAGAGTGGGCGGGATGCACCACTGTGGGTGCGTTGATAGCCAATTGCATTCACCGCCAATCAAAGCGGGTCCTCTCATTACCTGTAAATGTGGCGCAAAGACCGTCTCGACTGTGATTTCTGTGCGAAAGAGAATATGTTGAGTAGTGCATTGCTTTGGCTGTCTGCCTGTGCCCCAATCAAATTCACCAAAATCGCGTTAGACCAGCGGTCTACCCTCTCTCCGCTGGGCGTATCTCCAAAGACACTTCCTCGCTGCGCCAGAATGCCCAGCTTGGCGCAGACCGGTCTGCCAAATTTGCGCATTTGCACCCCTCTGCAGATGCGTTGTCTACAAAAATAGAACCCTTAGTCTTGGCATGTTTAAAAAAAAAAAAAAAATGGTATTTAGGAGAAACTTCATTTTTTTACGCTCTATTTTATTATGTTATTAATGCATGCTTTATACAGTACAATAGTGTACTGTGCTTTATTCTGTTTTAAAAAAAAAACGGTACATAATTTGGGGGGCTGGAATAGATTAACGGCATTTCCATTCATTTCAATGGGGAAAGTTGATTTGAGATATGAGCATGGTCATGTCATGTTTTTTAAACACGTATCTTTACTTCTACTTAACTGCAGCATGTGGGTACTTTTGCCACTGCTAGTGTGTAGAATTAAATGTCCTATTCCGTTGTGTATGTGTGCATTGGCGTCTGTGTGTGTGTGTGTGTGTGGGAAGGGGCCCCGTTTGTCATTCCACTTGCATGTGTGCGCGAGGCTGTGAATCTGTCCCTCGACCGCCGCCATCGCTGTACGCCGCGTGTGAATCATGGAGGGCAGGCGAGCCCATAAAGGCCCCAGAGCTGTTAGCGGGGATGGCTTTTGGGAATGATCACAGCCTGGGCGGCTGCTGTACTTCCATCTCCCCCCGCAGGCCCGCCTTGACGAGTTGGCCGGGCGCACGGTCACGGCTGACGGCGGCCCCGATGGCCATCACGTCAGCGGCGATGATTGAACGTATGAAATATGTGCTCTTTGTCCGTGCTATTGGACTGGGTGGAGGTTAGAGGAAGAGGTCAGGGGAAGGGTGAAGGCAAGACGAAAATTGCCTGTTTGGAAAGAAAGCCTCGCTCTGCCTGCATCTTTTTTTTCCCCTCCTTCTACTCGCATATAATGTACTGTGAAAGACATTTGTCAGATCCGATGTGATAATGCATGGCGGTCTATATAATCGCAGCTGATTCCTGCTTCTGCGGCACCATTTTTAAAGATAAGATTTAGAATGGATGAGGCATAAAGGGAGGCAGCACGTAGCGTTAGTGGTTCGAACATCTGTCTCACAGTGCCGCTTTCGCATCTTGACTCGTGGCTCACCCGCCTCCCAAATGAGGACAAGCCCTACAGAAAATGGACAAATTGTAGTGCAAAAATAGGCAGCGCGGGGTACAAGTGCTTATCAGGTCTACCTCACAGTTGTGGGTTCAAATCCCAGCTCCAACCCCCCCCCCACCCCCATGCTTTTGCCTTCCAAAATCATGCATGTTAGGTTCATTGAAGACTCTCAATTGTCCATAGGTGTGAATGTGATGGTGAATGGTTGTTCCTCCACATGTGCAATGCAAGAAAAAAAAAAAAAAAAAGAAATTATCCAGGGTGTTACCGATAATAATGAATTGCGGCACGGATTAAGCAATTGGAGAAGGAGAATTTACGGAAAGTACACAGTCATGTGTGAAGAGACTCCACTCCCAGACACGTGCAGCGAGCGTCTCCATTATTATTGCCAAGTGTTTCATGAGTAGCATGCAAGCAAGCCACAGTCGTCAACTCCCCGTGCAATGTTGCCCCACTGCCAAAGAAGCTCAACAGTGCCCCCGATAGGAGGGAGGGCATCACCGCCGCTCTTTTATATAGTCCTCCTGCGAGTTCTTTTTTTTGGGGGGGGGCATAATGGTGGAGATTTATCAGAAGTATGATCGGCTCATAAAAATGAAATGTTCCGCTGCCTCCACGGAATCTGCTCAAGGATATACGAGGCTGCGGGGGATTAAGGTGAAACCCAGGCTGGCCTCCGTCCAAACTATTCTTTGCCAAGGTTAGACTATCCTCTGGCCTTTATGCACACAAACACACACACACACACACACACACACACACTCTCACACACTTCAGTGTTATCTTGCCCATAAGCAAGATTAAGGTTAGAGCACATTTTCTCTTTTTTGTTTTACATGTAAATACATTTGTATAGTTTCAAGGAAACGATCAGATATTTTCGAGAGGGGGGGGAATTTTTTTTTCTTCTTAGGCGAATGAAGTCGTATGTTTTTGAGAAAGTATGTACATTTTTGGGATACAAAGTTTTGATGTTTAAGAGAATAACTGATATATTTTCAAGAGTCATATTTTTCAGGAACTCGTAAATTTGTGTGAATAATGTTTGCAAGAAACATCTACATTTTCTCTGAAAAATTCGAGAAAAAGAGTTGCAATCTGACATAAATAGTTGTACATTTTCACAAAAATAAGTCTTGATTTCCTCAAGAAAAAATGTATATATTTTCTAGAAAAAAGTTGAATTATTATTCTTGAGGAAATACTGTAAGTCTACATTTTCTGGTTAAAAGGTTATATATTTTCAAGAAAAAGCGAAAAATATACCTCTGTGCGAAAAAGTCGGAATCTTCTGGGAATAAAGATGTTTTGTTTTGCAAATAATTTCTTCTCAAGACAGAAACATCTATATTTTCAAGAAAAATGGCACATATTTTCAAGATATATTTTCCCGAAAAAAAGTCATACCCTCATGCAAATGAAGTGGAGACTCCATAAAGCAAACACACCAGACAGTCAAGCGCCATCCATCACTGGAGGGACTCGCAGGGCCCCTGGGTGCCCGTTGGCAAGTTCAAACCAGCAATCCCAGTGCCGGTAGAGCACACCGGGCTTGAACAAAGAAGGTGACCCCAAACCACAGCAAGGAGACGAGTAATAATAATCATCATCATACCTCTGGGTGTATCTAAGCGCCTGCGTGGAGACGGCAAGGGCGAGCGGCGGCGTTAAAGGCATACTATCCTCTCTTTACCGTATGGATTCCTCATCCGGCATCTTAAAAGCATCGCTGTGTGTGTATGCGCGCGCATGTTTGTGTGTGTGTGTGTGTGTGCGTGTATGTGTGGAACGGCCCAGTCAATGTGGGCAATGAGGTGAAGATCACAGGGACAAACACAGTTAGATTGTAATCCCTTCAGGGGGTGTAAAGGAATAAAATGTGGAAGATTGTATTGTTTTTATTTTATTTTATTATTGTTATTGGGAATTCTCATATGAGTTGAGTACATGCATGGTGATTGTTTTCATGACAAAAGATAAGACACACATATGTGCTCAGTAGAGTGTAAGCTCAAAGGTCCAACACGAGCCCGATCCAGGATGCTGGTCAACCTCCAGTTTGGAGATATTTTTTTTTTTGTCCTCCCAAGGGAAATAATACAAAGAGAAATAGTCTATTCCATGGCCACCATTAAACCTTTATTAACCGTGGATTTGTTTGTTTGATTGTTTATTTGTTTGTTTTTTTCAAAAAAGGTGAATTCCAGATAGCTTGGTGAATTATTTGTATGTACTGCGCAATGAATATGCAACAACACACAGTCATTAATTACCCTTCATTTCACATTTGTCTATAATATTGGACCCTTTTTCCTTGAAAAATAGGACTTTAATTTTGAAATGATACAACCTCTTTTCTCATATCGTATGCTTTGTTTTAAATCAAAAATATCACTCAATCATGTGAGATTGACTTTTTTTTTTTTTTTTCCACACCTGTCCACACCTTTCTCCAGATCCTCACCAAAATATAAACATGTGGCTTGGCCACTTGGGGGGAGTATATCACATAAACATTTTTATTTTAGGTACCACTGCATTATACTGTGTTAAAAAATGAGTGGCTTTTTCTGTATTTACTGTGTTGATGCTGGCATTTTCCAAACAAACAATTCCCTCTTTGACAGCAGCCATTTTTAACCAGCAGCCTGGCATCGCCGCCGCCTGTGTCGCGAGTGAGAGAAGTGGTTCATCGGCATCAGGTCACTTTTGTCTCCGCTGACTAATTACGGAGTAATGGCTGTCAACGATGTCAGGGAATTGATGCAACGCGACACATGCTAACAGCGCTCAGGGGTCTCACGGAGCCACGCTCTCCATCGCTAACTCAATGTGCTGCTTATTTATAGAGCGCCGGAATGGGCCCGAGAGCGCTAAGATTTGTGTTGCCCTTAAAAAAGAAAAAGAAAATACGATTAGTCTCAAGCTCTCGGAAGCGCTTCAATGCAGCAGAACAGATTAAAGACAAACTCACGTCCCACCGCTGGCACACGCCTCCATGGGGCTCAAAGCAAAATTTGAGTTTGGGGCCCTTTTCTGCCACTAATATGTAAGTAAGGTGACCAAGGGAATTATGTTCACTCGGTGGTTCTTTGAGATATGAGTGACCCAAATTCCGAGTTTTTCGAGATACGATCAGCCGCACTTGATGACGGACAAATGTGATGTTGACTACACCCCAAATACTCTCATCAGTTATGTTGAAGAGGAGCTAGTGCGCTATGCTATGTATAACTTTTTTAAACCAGAGGCTAGGGGCAAAGATTTTTTGCATCCGCAGAGCCGGAAACAGATCTCAAATCAGAAAACACAAACAAACGGACCAACGTTATTTATTCTCCTCATCTAAAAATAAATGCACTATATACTATATTTGTTTTATTATTTTTGTTTTTTCATGACTTCTGATTCAAGTTAATGTGTTGAGTGGTAGGGCAGCGCCCCATGGGCCAGCTGTCATTGGTGTGTGGTCACCACAACATAAATGTTGAAATGTAAAAAGTTAGAACTCTGGGTCATAGCCGAGCCCAAGCTACAAAAGCAAATTGTATTTATTTTTTATTTTTTTTTGGGGGGGGGCTGAAGCAAATGCTTACCACCAGCTTATTTTATTTATTTTTACAGTTTTTCAAGTGTTTTGCAACTTCACGACGGGGGACCCCACGATGACCCCCATTAAACAGTCCGGCACGCTTTTTTAATTAGCGGGAACCGGCGCGAGACGACATGACGCCTTCATATAAATGGAAGTTTAATTGAGGTCGTTGGCGGCGCCCCCGTTGAGGCTTTCAACCTCTAAAATGGCGCAAGGGTGGCGTGAGAGCCAGAGAAGACCCCCGGTCTCCCACCGACACCCAGGGTGCGGCATTTGAAAGATGACAGCCATCTCCTGTAATTCATGTGAGGACGTCACCTTGTCGACAGGCCCCTGCAGTGCGTGTGTGTGTGTATTTTACATCATGCTTAATTACACTGGCGCTAACTGACGTGTGAGGATGCTGCAGCCAGTCCTTAAGTGCGGCGCCATCTTATTGTTTTACGTGGAAAGGTGGCTGCACATGCACTTTAAAAGTGAAGGTCAACGTGGACAGGATAATTAATGTCGCCCGCTTTTCACAAAATGTTGAATCACGGGCTGTAACCGCTCCCTCCGGAGGATCACTTGTCCAATTTAATTTAGGCCGCAGAGCGAGGAAATGGAAAAATGATGTCTTCTCACTTTTGCCTGCTCTATAAGTCGCCTGTAGTACGACAGGGTTTCTCAGCTGGTGTCACACTGGACACTGCTTTTTTCTATTGATGGTAAATCGCAACCCACTTTTCAAGAAAATGTGTGAAATATAGCATTTGAAAACATGTATACTATACCATATGTTTACAAATAACTAGTCATTTGGCTGCAACAGTGGCAGTTTCTGGCAAACGCAATATGTGCAGTCGCACAGGGCAGCATTGCTGGGCGTAGAATTGTTTATTTGATGGTGTATATGTCTGTATGAATATAATAGTCATGGTTTTCTTTTTACTTTTCACCTTGGCTTCAACAATAAACCTGGAAAAACGACATTCAGTCTTGATTCAGTCATAGAGAGAAAGAGCAAAAAAATATTAATCACATGGAAGTCTGAAGAAAAGTACATAAATTCGTAGTGGTGGGCGGATTGATCCAAATATCGATAATATCGATACCAAGTCGGGGTCGGTATCGGATCGATACGAGTGACAATATCGATACAGTAGTTTTAGTTTTGCTCTTGTAAGCGATGCTTCGGTTTCATCAAACAGGTGACGCCAGACTCGCCGTTTCTGTCTCAGCACAGAGCAGGAACACTTTGCTCCTCCTCCCCCCTCTTGTGTTTCGATGTTGTGCCGGCACATGACCTAGCAGCACAAAGCAAACAGGCAAGGAAACTGCCGGCTCGAGTCCGCCAGCCCACTAGCAATGCATTTTTAAAGTGAAGCTGTCCATTTGTTACTTGAACCAACTCAAAAAGTATACATTTTGTTACGACATTGATGTACTACATCATTCACGTTGAAATGTTATTTAAATGAATACATTTACTGGAAATTTTTAAGAAAAAAATCCAGACATGACAATGAATGGGGAAACATTTTTTGTTACTTTTCTATTGTTTCAGATTATTATTATTTTGTATAATAAAGTATTTTATCTTTACCAATATACTTTTCCCTAATTCTTTCCTGAGTTTCAAATATTTAATAATAATAATAATAATAAAGAAAACCTTACAAAAACAACTCCAAGCTCGTAAAAATTAATTGAGATTAAGTAATTTAATAATGCCTCTACCTTAATTGTTAAAAGGTATCGGTATCAGTATCGGTGGTGCAGGCCCTGCATTTACTTGGTATCGGATCAAAACGACAAACGACTATATATTATATAGTCGTTTGTAGTTTTATATATATTATATAGTCGTTTGTAGTTTTGAGAGGCAGATTTTATGCATAATTCTTAATGATTTCGTGTCGCCTCTTTTTTTTTTTTTTTACTTTTCCCTATTTTGAGAGCGTCCGTTCTTGTTTTTATGGCAGTTTTTATTCACCAGCACATTTTTGATCAGGCAAATGTGTTGGCTACCGAAAGGCTCGCTGACAAGGACCCCACCTCCTCTCCGGCAAATCATGATTCCAGGAAGCTACGACGCCGGCTTCGGTGAGCAAAATAAAACCTTATTTCATATCAGCCATGTGTAAACCAATGCTCGACTCCTCGGTTAGAAAGGAAATTGAAATATTTCGTCCTAATAGCGCTACTTGCCGGCAAAAACTGACTGAATGGAGTGTTAGCTGAGAGAGCTAGCTACTGCGGCTAGCATTAAGGGGAAAGCTCACAGTGCTGTTGTGAACTCGCCCCCATTGTTCTCACTTTAACTATAATGTTGACTCCTGTGGGTCGTATTCATTTGGTGTTTTGTAGTGGTGTCAGTCAACGTATTGGCTCTAATAATGTGACAGCTCTGGCCCAGGCGGTGACAGCACGTACAAACTGTGCGGTCATTGGACGAAGGGGCCACGCTGAGAGCTCCTATTGGTTAGAACCCGTAGTGTCTTTTTGTTTACAAGCGAAGCTTGCTGGTGCACCCACACAACATCCTGCTTTTATAATAAATGTAGTCACTCTAAATTTGGTCAGTTAGTCTTCAATGAACCTAAGATGCATGTTTTTGGAATGTGGGAAGCAACCTGCGTACCCGGGGAAAGCCCACGGAAGCATAGGGAGATCATGCAAACTCCACACAGGAAGGCCGGAGCCCGGATTCGAACCCTCAGCCTCTCAGAATTGTGAGGCGGATGTGTAAAACCAGTCGTCCACCCCTCGGATCGCAAAACAGTTTCATATACAATCATTTCAAAATATTAGCAGACATTACAATTGCTTCCCTCTTGCCATAAACAGTTAACTTACAATTTCATAGTAAAATGCTGCCAATTTATGTCTTGAGATTGTTGTCACGTCTCTGTCGGACCAATTATACATTATTCCTGCACTCACTGTAGTAGTCTCGCCACTCTGCACTATTTGCATATCTGTTGTTGACCAATGCTGGTCACTTGTGCAATTATCTAGTATATTAGTAGTATACGTATCTGCACCATTTGCACAATTGACACTGTTCCAAATTATCGCACCACTTGTCACTTTAGACTGCTTACATTTCTTGAAGTCTGCGCCATTTTCACAATGGTGAATGAACCAGACTATTCCTCTATTAGTCATTTCAAACTGCTGTAAATTGCTAGAGGACTCTGCATCATTTGCTCAATTGTCAAAAAAGAAAAGTGTCAGCATTACTACATTGCTGGTAACCTGTCATTGCTCAGTGACTCTCCGTACTGGGTTTTTATGTCTCAAAAGTATTTTCTGTCAAATGGCTGTCTGTTGTCGTACTAGAGCGGCTCCAACTAGCGGAGACTAATTCCTTGTGTGTTTTTGACATACTTGGCAAATAAAGTTCTGATTATTAATAAAATGGCTTCGCTCCTCCCAGTCATACAAAGGTTGTCTATCAGTCGAGAAGTATGTATTTATTTGTTATGGATGATTTTAGAGGCGTTTGAGGTGCTAATTCCATGGTTTGTTTTTTTTAATTCCACATAGATGGTGGCCACTTGCCACGTTGCTCCTTGTATTGAAGAGGAGCTACTGCACATGTTCAACTTTTTTATGGGTAAAAAAGTTTGCACCAGAGGTCGTAAATTCATCACAAATCAGACAGCGCAGATGGAAAGAACAACATTATTTATCATTAACTGTATAATATTTATCCTGTTCATCTAAAATAGGTCTATATTTCAAAAAACATATTTTCTCATTTTTATTTGGTCTTAGTCAAGGTAATGTGGTGAATGGTCGGGCGGTGTCCTGGCATCCCTTATTGACCAGCTGCCACTAGTATAAATGCTAATCAAAATTTGACCAATCATGGGAAATTTTATCATTGCAGGTTTGTTGGTAAACTGTTTCATCCCTAATTGTAGTTGTTACATATCATTTTCGTGTCAGTCGTTTGATGTTTATGATGTTGCTTTTTTGCATGCCATGTCCTCAAGTTTCTAATGTCTGCTGTCAGGTGCAGGCTGGACGATGTGGCTTCTGTGGATTTCGCTGCTGTCGCCGCTCGCCTCTGTTTCCGGCGGCGGGGCCGACTCCAAAGCAGTTACCACGACCCTCACAGCCAAGTGGGCCGACACACCTCTGCTGCTGGAAGCCAGGTGGGAAAAAAATCACCTACACACCACGTTTAAAATGTCTGTTTAAACGTTCACTAAACCTCATCGCGTATTTGTTTTGCGTCATCTTAAGTGAGTTCTTGGCAGAGGAGAACCAAGAGAAGTTCTGGGAATTTGTCGAGACCAATCAGAACATAGACGAGCACAATGGTGAGCTAAAGCTATTCCCTTGAAAAGTCTTTGCTATTACATTGGAACTTCTAAAATTGAACACGATAAACTAATGTAGCGGTCTAAAGTTCTAATTCTAAAGGTCTAATTCTCAGTATGCCTTCTTTGCAAATATCACAAACAGATGGACCAAATACATGACACCAGTGGCGGAATATCTAAATCAGTCCTTTCATTCACAAAAGCTGGCAGCTAACTAGTCGCTGTTTAAGATGCGATAACCTTTATTAGTCCCATACTGGGGAAATTTGCAATGATGATCTGTTTTTCGCTCTCCAGCTGACACAGACCAGGGCTATTACAAGCTGATAGTGCAGAAAGCGGGCGCCTTTCTCAGCTCCATGCAAGTGAACATGCTAAAGTTCGCCCTGTCCCTCAGAGCCTACTCAGCCACAGTGCACTCCTTCCAGCAGGTACCAGCAATTTTATTACTTTTTTTTTGTGACTGTCTCTTAGTCAGCGTTTCATGATCCTGCTGTGCGTCTAGATTGCGTCCAATGAGCCTCCTCCTGCCGGGTGTTCAGCCTTTTTCAGCGTCCATGGAGAGAAGACATGCAATCCCGACACATTGGAAGCACTCCTGAAAACAGCCTCAGAAAGGTAGCGCCAAACTGAAACAGTTAGTAGTGGTAAGATTCCTGATAATAATTGACTGCACTGTTCCCCACTCAGGCCGAAGCCTTATCTTTTCAAGGGCGACCATAAATATCCAGGATCAAAGTCAGACGCTCCTATCGTCATCCTGTACGCCGAGTTGGGGAAAGCAGATTTCCGGGAGCTTCACCAGGCCGTTGTGGACAAAGTCGGCGAAGGCCTGGCGACTTATGTGCTCCGTCATTATGTTGCTGTAGGTGTCTCACATCTATCTCATCCCATCTGTTCAATTTGTGCTACATTTGGGTCTATTTAAACCTTGAATAGAGCCTAGCGATATTTTGTGACATTCAATTTATTACAGTTGACCCCCGCTATTCGCAGGGGGATATGGAGTGTTTTTTTGTTGTTGTTTTTTTAAACCTCTCAAATTGTTCATAAGCGAGGATAATCCGTTTTAGGGGTTGGTTACCCCCAAAAAAGAAAACAAAAATAAATAAATAAACAGTGAGGTTAATCCGCAGGTGCCAAGCCACGTGTATGCAGGGGTCCACTGTATTTTAAAATGTCCACATTCCTCAAAGGCGAGTTTGCAATAAAAAAAAAGAAATCACTTTTTTTTGGGGTCATATGTCAAAATGTGTTGCTTCACCATTTCTGTTCAAATATCCGTTGCTTAAAGGCTTATAATACTGCCACATTGATGCTATTCATAAGCCTGTCTATGGCATTTCCCGTTATGTGTCATGGCTAAGTTAGAGGACTTAAGTTAGAAAAAAAGTTAAGCTTTTATGGTTGTTTTAAATATACATAAATGACTTTTTATAATCTTTTTAAATTTAAATGTGACTTTTTTTTAATGTAGCTCTGCCATTTTGGATACTTTAATGAACAAAGATGACAGTTTTCAAAATCTGATTATCCTTTTCCGGTAGAATCCAAGCACAAAGAGGGTCTCTCTCTCTGGCTATGGGGTGGAGTTGGCCATCAAAAACCAGGAGTACAAGGCGAAGGATGACACACAAGTCCAAGGTACGCACACACACATAATGTAAACCCAGAGCAGTTAGTCAGTTGATTGTGGTTTCAGGGGCAGAGGTGAACGCCACAATGTTTAGGGAGAATGATCCGGTGGACGAGGTCCAGGGTTTCCTTTTTGCCCGACTCAAGTGAGCCAAGCACTCTTTACCATGCAGTTCTTCACCACAAAGAAGACTATGTTAACAGGAGCATTTTGTATCTTCAGGACACTCTACCCAGAACTGAAAGAACAGCTGAAGGAGCTGAGGAAACATTTAGTGGAAAGCACCAATGAAATGGCGCCGCTCAAAGTATGGGAAATGCAAGGTGGGTCTGGTTCCCATGTCCAGTGGAATTTTTTGAGTCAAACCTGAGTGTGCATCAAAAGATTAAGTCTCCTGTATACTCCCATTTTACCTTATCTTCAGCTCTTTTTGTGACACTATTCAAAATGATGGTCACAAAAACTCAGTTCAGCAAGCATCGATGGATTAACTCTGTTTTGCTTTTTCTTTGGAGTGTTGTTTATTTTGGCGACACTTATTCCAATAGACCAAGTCCCAACAAAGTGACGGTCATTCAAAGCGTGCATTGCTGTGTCTATGGCTTTTTTTGTTTTGTTTTGTTTTGTTTTTTTAGACTTATACTTCCCAAAAAAGGTGTCGCCCTAGCTGGTGACTAGGCCTGGGGCCGATATCAGATTCTGACAATATAACATCATTGAGCATAAATATTGCGGTTTTATCGTATCACAGTATTGCAGTTACAGCTGTAAAATGTACCTTGTTCCTTTTACACTAAGATGTAAGTGACAGTTTGACCCTGGAGGATATTATTCTTAATACCATTATTTTCTATGGGGAAAAGGTCTTCACCCTCGTGAAATTGCAATGTAAATCAACGAAAAATAAATTTTGAAATTCAATCATTTGCCCAAACTCAGTACAAACTAATGTAAGGAAAAGGACCGACACCAAGTATGCAGTGGGGATGAAACACATCCTCGGCTTACAGTTTAACACCTGCTGGTGTTATATCTGCCACTTTCATTTTGAGGGAATCAATTTTATGATGTTATAAATACCCCCCCGAGGAAGCGCGGCAGCTCGGCGTCCATTAGTTTGTCGACAAAGTTGACAAATGGTGACTCTTTGCTGGCAGCGGAAAAGTCCCCTGTTGCTGTCACATCATAAAATCGGTGGTTCATTCACCTCAATGGTGATATGATTTCCTGGCTGTATTATAAAAGACATCTCTATATCCTGGTTTTAAGACAGTTGCACTAATAATGTGGTAATTAATCGAGGTAACTGACTACAGTGCTTCATTGTACATATGAAGAGTGAACACCCGCTATTGGCAGGGGATACGTACGGACTGGGCCCTGTCGCAAAAAGTGAAAATGTAACTGATGCCCCCCGCCCCCTTAAAAGAGGTTTATAATTTCCTGTATATCCCACAAGATGCTGCATAAAGTTCCTCAACTCTCTTCAACACAGTTCACTGGTAACGAGATGGTGGCAAAGCACTACATGGAGCTCCTCAACTCATTTTAACATAGTCCCTTTGGCCCAAGATGGAGCCAAAGCAAAACTTTTATTGCTTTGGCCTGAGTACAAAAACAGTAACAGAGGATAGGTAACCCCAAAAATTCTGTGAATTCTTGAATGTCTAATCACAAATATGCAGATAGAAATGAGTGCAAAGGGGATCTAATATTCCATAGTGTTGCTTTTGCTGTGAGCGCATGCCATCATGGAGCCAAAACCGCAACGCGTCTACACTACAGACTCTCCAATCAATAAGCTTGGTCAATATTCAAGACGTCATATCATTGGGGAGATGCGAGTCTGCTGCAACATTAAAGCCGCATTGATTAGGATTTGACAGCACCCTTTAAATAATCGACTTCCACAGTTTCTTTCACGTTTCCAACTTTCCCCAGTTCAAATGCGTTCCGGGATGTTTGGACAGTGTCACCATGAGGCCGCTCGGGTTGCTTGCTTTGAGTTAAGTGTCTGTGTGTGGGGTGCGGATGGAAGGGCTGGCTGAGCTTTGAGTTCAAAGTGGCATCTGGCCGTCGGGTCTTTATCTGCAACCCTTTTGGGGCTGGTTAGTGCTGCCTGTTTACAATGGGAGGCAGACCTCTGGGGGCCCATAATCTCGCATGCTACAAGACCACTGCAATCAATTATAATCCACACTCTTCTGCTTCTCCTCGTCTTGGTGTAAAGCCTGCATTCTTGTCAGAGTTTTGAGGCAAAATTAAATGTGCTGATATGCCTCACTGTAACCAAGCTAAGCATACAGCTGGATCTATGATACATTCCAAAAACATGCATTTTAGGTTAATTGAAGAGTCTAAATGGTCGATAGGCGTGAGTGTGAATGGTCGTTCGTGTGTATATGTGTCCTTGGATTGGGTGGGGACCGCTTCAGTGTGTACACCATCTTGACGCATCTGCTGATGGAAGAAGGCAGGGCGAGAATAATTTTAAACAATATTACTGGTATGTCGCTGTTAAAATTAGGACAATTATGGAGAAATTCAGCAAAATGGCAAAATACAATGAAGACTAGACAGAAGTAATACAAAACCGCACAACGTTGTGGAGTGACCACATGTCAGAGTCTACTGGAACGCTAATGGTTGCCGCATAGTTAGTCTAGGATCATCATCAGTACTGTGCAAATAACTCTACACTAGAAGTCCAAATGATCAGTTAACTCTTCGATGTCAGTTTGTCAACAACGGTACCATTAAGCAGAGATGATTACAGTACTTCTGTTTTTTTTTTCCCAATGGGAAAATTGAGGCATTTATTATTTATGTCAATGATGCACCCGCTTTGGTAAACATTGAAATATAATTGGGCAACTTTAAAATGGGTTGAATTTTATTTATTTATTCTCCTCCCCTAATTTTTTTTTGCACCTCCTCTTTCACAGACCTCAGCTTCCAGACAGCTGCACGTATCCTGGCTGCTCCCGCTGTGGATGCCCTTAATGTTATGAAGGACCTCAGTCAGAACTTCCCCACCAAGGCCAGGTGAAGAATAATCAAACACAGACAAATGTGAAAAATCCTGCTAGGAAGGTGTTTCTAAAATATATATATATATTTTTTCTTGTCAGAGGACAGTTAATAGGCACCAGTCAGATACTGTATGGTTACCAGATCCCTAAACAATACCTATGTTTACAACTGTACCGGCATACGACCTTTCGCGGTTACTAACGGCGTGTAATGAAATAAACGTAGTAAAAAAATAAATTTAAAAAAAGCACGCTTATTTACCGCTGTACTTACTGTTTTTATTTGAGATTTTTATATTTATGGCCTATAAGTGGTTTTCATGAAAATATTTACTGTAATTATGACTTATTATGTGAGTGTTGTACGAGACTATGCCACGTTCTGACTTGTGTACAGATTCAGGTTAGGTCCACACCATAGGAACTGAACTCAGTCGTAAAACAAGGAACCCCATTTAGTAGTTTTAATCCAGAACAAAATTTGGATAGTAGTTTGAGTAGTCCAAACTCAAAATGGATCCAGCCAAATGGCTGCGATAAAGTACCGCTGGTTATAATGGGCAATAAGTCCACCCTTTCTCCCTCTCTCTCGCAGGTCCATCACCAAAACGGTAGTCAGCGCTGAAATCCGCAAAGAGATCGCCGAAAACCAGAAGGTACCACTTCCTCTCACTTATGTCACTGGCCACATCATTAGGTATACAAGTACAATCTTCCACCAGAGTTTGTATCAGAAAGTCTGCTTCTAAAGGCTGAATTTTTAGTACAGCTCTTATCTGGACCTTTTCACTGGCAAAAACTCCAATTGCACCACTAGTAAACAAACACTTCCGTCAAATGGCATTGAGCAGATGTAGAAAACAGGATAGTGGCTTGAATGGTGATTTTGACCTTCTTCTCTACCGCCGTAATTTGAATGTGTGAGGTGTCAGTCAAAAGATGATGTTACATGGAATAAATTGCTTCCAAGCGAGACGGAACGCCGCCTGTAATTTACATTTCAACCTGTAAGTTGATTCAAAAATAGATGCGTTGAAAATGCAAACAAAGCAACTGGTGAATGAATTGACTTTTCTGTTCCTGGGATTAATGGCAGAGGGCCATGATTATTTGTATACATCACTCCATTTTCTTTACCTCTTATCCTCAGTAGGGTCGTGGGTGTGCTAGAGAAATAAAATTGTTAAAAAACAAAACCTTTTGGGCTTTATCTAGCAGCACAGTCCGAAACACAGCAAGTGTTAGTCGTCATTTTCAGTTCAAGTGACTCGTAGTTAATCACTTTCTGCCACCCGCACCCTGACACCTATTGTTTACAAATATTGTCAAAAGGTCCATTGGATCTCATTAGATGTCTTTTAACACAACAGATCCAATGAAAAAATTGTCACAAACTATTATTGCACAGAGCCTCCACAACACCACCTCTTTAGGGTCCGAGGGGAAATATCTCAAAATGAGGACCGCCTCCACTTTTATGGAGTGATTCTTTATTGAAGTAGTGTGGACACGTGCACCCCCGTGAATTTTTTTGCATCTGTCAACACGCTGTTTGAGCAGGACGCACGATATTTGTGTTCATCGCATCCTACTGTAATTGCAGCACTCCCAAGTTTGATTCAACTGACGTCTTTGTTCTCTCCCTAATGAGATTTAAGTGGCGGCAGACGACACCGACTTCCAGCAATGTCGCTCAGGCAGCAATTAGCTCGTTTCGCGCAGGGTTGGCATTGCTCCACTCACTGACTCCCGAGCAAAGCTGACAGAGCATGTTTGTTTTGCTTATCTTATCGTGTGAGCCAGTTATTCTCAAAGTGTGCTACGGCTACCACTAGTAGTATGCGTGCTCCTTCTACTGGTGCCCGAAAGAATCACTGCCTGAGTACAGTTCAGTTGTATTTAACTTTTTAAGTTCACTCCCGTTGCATTTGATATTTAAAACGATTTGTTTTTAAACATTTATTTGGCACAATATTTATTTAAATGTTACCTGCAATACGTTTTTCAACTCATTATTGATAGTTCTTTTGTATTCCGACATTTAAGCAAAGAGTTAATGTTCAAACTTACTGTGCATAATGTTACAATGGCTTACAATAATATTAAACATACTTTTTAGGAATAAAACCTTTTTCGTTCTTGATGAACTACTATGCTACGCTACTGTATTTTAATGCTGGACATGATGGTAGCACTTGGAGAGATGAGTATATTTTTAGGTGGTGCTTGGTGTAAAAACTTTGAGAACTGGTGTAAGAAATAAAATGAATGCCAAATTTGACAGAGGGATTCAGTGTGAACAGGTTATAGTTTAATTGGTGATTTTGTTATCAGTTCTTCAAAGGAACGCTGGGGTTGCATCCGGGGGACTCTGCCCTGTTCATCAACGGGCTGCACATCGATCTGGACTCACAGGACATCTTCAGGTACACAAACTCTTTAGAATAGAATATAACTTTATTGTCTCTGTCAGAGGAACAATGAAATCTTACAATTTGGAGGCTCCATTTAACATGAGTTTGAATGTAATTGGTTAATTCTGAACACAGCCACATCCCCAGTTAGAAAAGGGTGTGCACACCACACCACATTATCTCATCTGTATATTTTCGCTTTCCCTCTCTAGAAGATTTGCTATTTTTTGCAAATTGAGTTGGACAGGTTATAGGTCACATTAATCATTTATCTTGGTCTCATTTTTTTTTTTTTAATAAATCCTTTCATTTAAAACAGGGGTGTGTAGACTTTTTATAGCCACACAGACACTACAATATGTAGTGTATTTTCTATACATTTTATGCTTCCAATTTTTGGGGAGGGATGTTCAAATACAGTTATGTGTTTGTGTGTTTTTATAAGTTTAGGTTTGTTTAATAAGTTTACATTTTTTCGAAGTTTGTGGGAGGAGTGAAACTATTTAAAAAAAATGTGGAATAGGGTCTCGTCATATCACAGTTTTTCACCTATTGTGGATTTGGAATGCATCGAATGACGAAAAAAAACAAAGTCTGTCTTGACTTTAATATCGAAATGTCATAATCCAAAGACATTTTAAATTTCCCTTTTCTCCCCCCATAAATATTGGCTAAATTGTGAATTGTCACGTGTCCGATAGTGTGTTTGAGGTTCTGCGCAGCGAGGCGCAGGTGATGGAGGGTCTGCGCTCGCTGCTCATCGACACGCCCTACATCCACGACATCCTCAAGCTCAACGTACAGCCGTCAGACTCCGACTATGCCGTTGACATCCGCAACCCCGCCATCAGTGTAACAGAGCGTGTCAAATCCTTCACAAATAACGCAAGTACACATGTTGCACGTGGTAATTTGTGTGTGTGTTTTAGTGGATTAACAATTTGGAGACAGACCACCGGTACAGCTCGTGGCCCTACAATGTCCAGGAGCTGCTCAGACCCACCTTCCCCGGTGTGATTAGGCAGATCCGCAAGAACTTCCACAATCTGGTAGGACGCCACTTGATGAACCAAACCAGACTGTATCCACATGTGAGATCGAAACACTTAACTTTATTGTGTGTGTGCGAGTGTAGGTGATCATTGTGGATCCGACTCAGGAGAATACTGTGGAGCTGCTAAGTGTTGCAGAGATGTTCTATTCAAACAACATCCCACTCAGGTTGGTGCCTTCAAAACTATCGTTTTAGATCAGCACAGCTTTTGAGTCGAAAATTAGGATTGGGGTGAATTTCGGCGAACACGTTTGAAGTCTTACAACTTTTGGCACCACACACTTGAACAGAGTACGTATGTATCTGCAGAGTAAATGATGTACGCCATGTGAAAAAGTCACTGACAATCAACTCGAGGCATGCAGTGAGTCAGTGTAGTTCACGGCATGTTTCATAGTTGTATATCTTTAAATGAATTAGTATTTTGACATCAAAAGCCCTTTCTCAGTCTTGCTTTAGTTGTTTTATAGATTGAAGTGTCACAAAAACAAAAAATATTATCATCTAATTCACTGTTCTGCTTGACACGTTTCTTTTCACAAAATGCTTGTTTTCTCTGCTTGTTGGTCAGAAACAGCTGTTTTGGTGAAACCAACCAATGTTTTACTGCTGATTACGAAAGAAAGTAAAAAAGGTAGAAACAAAGTTTTTTGGGGGGTCAAAGAAGAGAATCTTCTCCTTTTGGTAGGTTCGTTGCTTACAGAAACCAATATTCTGTGGATTTTGAAAGATCGGAAAAAATCGGCTGGCAATATGGGAAACTGCTCTGAATACAGCTGGCAGTGAATGAGTTAATATTAATACCGTATGACATTATCATTAATTACAAGGTCTTGAAAATAGTAGTAGATTAAGTGAATATTTGAGATGGAACAAGGGGATATTTATTTTATTTTATTATAAAAAGTGTGGTGTGTAATATGTATTACTTTATAATTAGCGTAGCATTTTAGAGGTATGAGCACAACACTACCGGGACTTTTGGTATCAATTTTTGAAACTCAATTTGGGGGCTTCGTCAGGCATAGTTGGAATGATCTTTAAAATGTCTGGACCGGGAATTTTGTGTGAATGCTGATGAAGCAGACAACACACGCTCTGCATCCCAATATGAAACTTATGTTGCCTATGTGTGTGTTTTGTAGGATCGGCCTAGTATTTGTGGTGTCGGATGAAGACACCATAGATGGAATGGAGGATGCGGGCGTGGCCCTGCTGCGGGCTTACAACTACATCAGCGACGAAGTGGACGGCCACAATGCTTTCGAAGCAGTCATCTCAGTGAGTCGAAGCCTCCGACCGCAAGACATGATAGTGTTGTTGTTCTTGTCACCTCCTCTTTTTTTTTTTTCTTTCAATTTCCTCCTAAAGATGTTTAATAGCGTCCCTCTTGGTGAACGATTGACCGTCGGCAATGTGGTTAAAGTTCTGGAGAAGAGGTTCCCCTACGTGGAGATCAGCAGCGTCCTGGGAGCCGACTCCAGCTACGACAACAACAGGAAGGTGAGACGGGCTGTTTTTCTTCACTCTCAAATCCAGTTTGCTCGGACATTCAATTCACTATCTGTGCACATCTTTGCAGGACGGGCGGGCATACTATGAGCAGACGGGGGTGGGCCCATTGCCGGTGGTCATGTATAACGGAATTCCGTACCAGCGCGAGCACCTGGAGCCGGACGAATTGGAGACAGTCACCATGCAGAAGATTCTTGAGACCACCTCCTTCTACCAGAGGGCCGTCTACCTGGTCAGTTGGAGCACATACAAGTACACACTGTATATACAGTAGTCTACGCAGTAAGTGGTGTGGTGTAACTAAACACACACGGCCACCAGATTCGCAGAAATATCAGTGTGTAGTAAGGAAGTGCATTAATTGGAGTGTTCATAGCTTCACTGACCAATATACAGTGGTACCTCGACTTGGGAGTTTTTGAAGGTAGAGCGGAACCTCGATAAAAGAGATATAGCGGATATCGGATAAAAGGGACCATCGGGAATGAAAAATGTGTCCAAAAATAGTTTCCATTTGTCACTTAAACTGCTATTGACAAAGTCTGTTAGTTCTAGTATTGGCTGGTGTTGTTTACTGGCGCTGTGGCGCAATGCAGGCAGAGAATGGGACTGACGTATTTCCGGGTCACAGATAAACAATACGACTACATCCAATTCCAAAAGACGTGTCTACGTGGTGGCCATGTTGAATGTGGGGCTTTGACGTGGCAGCCAGAAACTAGCGTGGTTGAGGTAGTTACTTGAACAACTTATATTTAAACACAAGTGGTCGCAACACATCCAGGCAGAGCATACAGCAATATTTACAGGCATGTATTCTTTATCCTCTTCGAAAAACGACTAATATTATTGCTTCTTAGTTGTAACGGTCTTCTTCTGTGAAGGAGCAGCACAATTCTCATTGAATTATCATGATGCACACAATGTTTAAGTCTTTGCATTCTATTCAATTGTTATTATTGTATGTTTTTATAATTTACAATACTGGAGGAGAGTGCTATTTTTCTTAATAAAAAACACGTCACAAAATGTTTTGTTATGGATTATTGGCATTTCCATTCATTTCAATGAGGTAAGATTGTTTGATATAAGAGTGTTTTGAGTTTCGAGTGTCATCACATGACCCGATTAAACTCTTAAATCAAGGCACCACTGTATAGAGGAAAAAAAGTTAACGTAGTAGTGTTGAACATATAATAGACTCACATTTTTAGCACAGGTGCCTTAAACATCCTCATAAGGGTCGCGGGAGTGCTGGAGCCTATCCCAGCTATCATCGGGCAGGAGGCGGGGCACACCTTGAACTGGTTGCCAGCCAATCGCAGGGCACATATAAACGAACAACCATTTGCACTCACATTCACACCTATGAGCAATTTAGAGTCTTCAATTAACCTACCTTACATATTTTTGGGATGCGGAAGGAAACCGGAGTGCCCGGAGAAAACCCACGCAGGGACAGGGAGAACACGCAAACTCCACACAGTCGAGGCCGGGGATTGAACCCCGGTCCTCGGAACTGTGAGCCAGACGCTCTAACCAGTCGTATACCGTGTCGCCAGTTGGCAGTTGAAACATTGTAATTGAGACAGTTTGCTAACGATTAATTGTTTTAATCTCAGTTGTGCTGACTTGCAGTAAACTAATGAGATCGAATGCTGAGCTAACACTCAGCGGAGGGTGCCCGCTGCTGATTGACTGACAATGAAGGAACAAAACAATTGCTTTTAGTTTGGAACCAATTTTAATTGTCTGTCGGTGTCAAGGGAATTGGCTTTTCTGCCTTTTATCATTCGTCATAAGTGGCGTTCCTTTGTGCGACTCGTAGGGCGAGCTGGCGACAGATCACGACGTGGTGGATTTCATCATGAACCAGGCCAACGTCGTCCCTCGCATCAACTCCCGAGTGCTGTCCACCACCAGAACCTATCTGGACCTCTCTGACACCAGTGAGTCCATTTTCAATAATAGTCCGTCAGTGTCATAAGGGAGCCTCTCCAAAACGACCAACGTAATGTCCTACCTTTTTTTTCCCCCCCACCTCCTCCCTAGACAACCATTTCGTGGACGATTACGCTCGCTTCTCCACTCTGGACACCCGAGAGAAGAGCACGGCCGTGGCTAACAGCATCAATTACATGACCAAGAAAGGTCAGCACTTTAAAAAGGGACTTTTTAGTGGCGTTTGAGCACCGCCCAGCAAAGACGATGCAGTCACCCTCAAGCCTGAGCGCTCCTCATTGTATTCTCTTCCTCTGTCCTCCTCCTCCTCTCCCGCTTCTTCCTCGTGCTTTAAAATGTTGCCTGCGCCAGCGCTGACCACCACCAATCGGCATGGTAATCACCTCTTCATGATCCCCTCCTCCTTCCTCTGTAGTGCCTCTCATCCATCCCTGCCTCATCACACTATGGTTCATTTGGCATGACATTGTCCTTTAAGGGTCTACCTGCTAATGTACTAAACTTTTAACATCTTTTACTCCATCTTAGGAGAGCATGAATGTAGTACTTGTTAAGCCGTGCCAGGGGTGGGGAAAGTATGGCCCACTGGCCACATACGGCCTATTGCGTTCTTTAATCCAGCCCACGGTATTTTAACATTAATAAGAGATTGCATTG
The DNA here is from genome assembly GCF_024500385.1 of Phyllopteryx taeniolatus. Lineage (NCBI taxonomy): Eukaryota > Metazoa > Chordata > Actinopteri > Syngnathiformes > Syngnathidae > Phyllopteryx > Phyllopteryx taeniolatus. Next base: position 7,665,441 of record NC_084514.1, on the reverse strand, counting down.
ATTTTGCAGTTTTTTCCTAAATTTGTTTTTTTCCCCTAAATTAAATTAAAATTTTTAATTAATTATGATGAAATTAATTATAAATATAATTTAAAAATGAACATCAATTATTATTCTTAGGGCTTCAACAATTAATTGTATAATTTGATTACAAAATAAGTTGTGGCAGAGTCTCTGCCTCGAAGCTTCGCAGGGATCATTTTTCCACATGGACTAATGCTACTGCCGTCGCACGCACAACTTAGTGTAGAAATAAGTTGCCGCAATGTCGGCACGCCATGAGTAGAAGACAGAGAATGTCCAACGTTTGGGATCATTTCATACTTAAAAGAAGAAAAAAAACAAAGTGGAATGTGTCTCCTGCAAATAAGAACAGGCGTACAAGAGAAAGTCTACGATCACCAACACAAAGTAATGTTAGCTAACTTAATATAACTTACCACTCAGTAAGATAATAAGAAGGTATTGTAATTCCCTCACAAGTGGACACACTAAACTATGAGTGAAATAAAAAAAAATTGTTTTATTTATTAATGTTTATTAAAGTTTATTAAATAATGGCAAATTTAGTCAATTTAATTATGAGTAGGGAAATGGAAAAAAAACGTGGATGGATTATTATTTTATTGAACTAAACAATTGTACATAAAACAAAAATATTTGTAAAATAAACAATTTTATTTGAGTGAAAATTTGTAATTAACTCATTCACTGCCAGCCTTCCCAGTTAACATGGATATTTGACTTCTAAAGCCGTCAATGGCAGTGAATGTGTCAATACTAAATTAATTATCCATTCCAGGTTTAGGGTTAAGACAATTATATGGGTATGAATTATTATGATTATTCAGATAAACTATGTTAAGTATTTTAAATTACCTTTTTTCATTATTTTATTTCCCTCATGCGGTAAATAAAGCAAGGTATATCTATCTTACATCCAAATCTAACTTTTTTTTTTTTTTTTTGTAATTTATTTATTTATTTTTTTACCCCATCTACGAATGACTTTGTCCATCAGTGGTTAAAAAAAATGGTGGCCCTTGAGCACCAACTTTCACCCACACCTGAGCTACATGCACAACGGCACGTCAACACAGTGTGTAACTTTGTTTCTCTCTGCTCGCCAGATGATAGCTACATCCGGCCTGTGACTTTCTGGGTGGTGGGAGACTTTGACGTGCCTTCAGGACGCCGCCTCCTTTATGATGCCATCAGACACATGGTGACTTTGTGTTTTATCACATTTATCCCCAACATGATGGCTCGTTTCCTTTATTTTACTTGTTTAATTCATTTAAATCTGTAATAAACACAGAAAAGTGCCACCATTTTCCTGGACAAGTCTCTGAGATCAGCTGACGTTTGCAGTTCTCGCCCTTGACAGAAAACCAGCAACAACGTGCGTCTCGGCATGATCAGCAACCCGTCGGCGAAGCTGTCGGCAGAGTCGAGCAGCGTGACGCGCGCCGTCTGGGCCGCCATGCAGACGCAGTCCGCCAACAACGCCAAGAACTTCATCACCAAGATGGCCAAAGAGGAAACGGCAGCGGCAGTGCAAAAAGGAACCGATGTCACAGAGTTCGCTGTTGGGGTAAGTTAATCTTGCCTTGTTCATTTACCTTTCGTGGCAAATAGTTATATAGTGGTACCTTGACTTGTGGTACCTGTCCTGGATATGTTTACATGTTATGCTCTATAAAAATATGAAAACATATAATTGCTTGTGTGGTAGCAGTTCAAGCAGACTGTTTGTTACTTTTTGTGGTTTTAGTTGAAGATCAGACTACATTTTATGGCCAATTCATGCAGAAATTTAAGAAATGCCAAAGGGTTCACTTACTTTTTCCTCCCACTGAATAAAATACCCATGCTTCTTTAAGGACATATTTAACACCTACAACTTGTGGATCTTTCCCTCAGGGGATGGACGTGTCATTGTTCAAGAGTGCATACGAGAGTCAGAAATTTGACTTCCTGCTCTCCCATGCCGCCTACTGCCGAGACGTGCTGAAACTGAAGAAGGGCCAGAGAGCCGTCATCAGCAACGGAAGAGTGAGTTCTTATTTTCTTAGGTGGATTTGTTCCTCACCTCACCTGGGTTCCATTTTCCTTCTTCCTGCTGTAGATCATCGGGCCGCTGGAGGAGAACGAGGTGTTCAACCAGGACGACTTCCTCCTGCTGGAGAGCATCATCCTCAAGACGTCAGGCGAGCGCATCAAAAGCAGAGTGGAGCAATTTGGCATTGAGGAGGACAGGTATTTAACGTCTTTGTGCTTTTAACTCTCCTGTTAGATTTGTTTATTTGGAACACCAGTAATGTTAATAGGTCAGTGTAGCCTTCAAATAAAATCTCGGGTTCGATGTCACGGTGACTATCCCGTGGGGACCGAGGCCCACACAACAGAAGGAGCTGCACAATTTATTAAAAAGCATGAAATTATGATGCGCAAACTTTGTAGTTTTTTTACAGTCTGTTTAATTATGTAATGTCGGTATGTTTTTATGAAGTGCAGTACTGTAGAGTGCTAATTATTTAAACACCTTACAAAGTTTTTTTTTTGAGGGGTGGGAGGGTTTAAGCCGTTGCTGGAATGGATTAAAGGTATTTCCATTCATTTCAATTGGGAAAATGATTTGAGATACAAATGTTTTGCCTTACAATCGTGGTCATGGAATGAATTTAACTCCTAAGTCAATGCACCAATTTATGGTATTATATCAGTCAGTCCTCAGTATATTTGAAATATTGGGAGGCCTGAAATTGCTCTTCAAAAGGATGCTGTCACAAAAACAATACAAAATCTTTTCTGCCCCCCTTTTAGTGTGTCGCTCCTGGATCATATATTTAATATACTATACATGAAGGCTGTTAACAATAATAAAGGTTTCTAATCAAAATATTTTGGATTATATCCAGATTATTATTTTTTTAAACACCTGAATACTGGTCAGTCTGTCCTTCAAAATAACAGAAGACAACAACGCTAGGCTACTGGCTAAAGACTACAGCGCTATGTCAGATACCAGTCAATACCATGCAGGCTTTTCTACCAGGGCCAGCGACCTGGTGATGAAAGTGGACGCTCTGCTCTCGTCTCAGCCCAAAGGAGAGGCGCGCATAGAGTACGGCTTCGCTGACGACCGCTACAGGTGAGTTAGTGGAGGGAAAAGCAAAAACATAATGGTACTTCTCTTAAAGGGAACCGGATTGATGCTGTGCAGCGTGTAACTTGTGCTTGTCATCAGTGCTGTGAAGATCCGTCCCAAGGAGGGAGATATTTACTTTGACGTCGTAGCCGTGGTGGATCCTGTGACGCGAGACACTCAGAAACTGGCTCCTTTCCTGATGGTAGGTCCAGCCACGCTAAGCCTTAGCTGACTTGATCCTCCTGTCAATGTCTCTTTGACATTGCCTTGTTTCCCCTCAGGTTCTGAAGCAACTCGTCAACGTCAATCTGCGGGTCTTCATGAACTGCCAGTCCAAATTGTCTGACATGCCTCTGAAGAGGTACGCATAGTAACTAGGTCTCACGTTTTTTAGCATGAAGTCGAGCGTGTAGCTTTTTCCATTAACTAGCTACAAACTGCATAGCATTATTCTATGGGTAATATAAATACAGTATATTGATTACCTTGGAGCAGACCATAGTTTTGATTTTTGAGGGATGGAACTGACTATGCAGGTAACTGCAGTGTTCTCCGCTAACAAGCTATCGAAAGCATACAATTATTTTACGTGTACCAGTACATTGCTCACCTTTGAGAAAACAAACAAAGGCACTGTTCATTTTTGAGGGATTCAACTGACTATGTGGATAGCCGCATAGCTTTATCCAGTAACAGTCTAATAACAGACAAACATTTTTATGGCTAATACAAGTACGGTGATCAGTCCCTGCTGTGGATCCCGCAGATGCCATAAGATGGCAGCAAAGGATAACTTTTGTCGAAATGAAGCTCCTCAACTCACTTACGCGAATAACAGAGGATGGCTAACAAAAAATACATAAATCGTTTTAAACCTGTACCTTGCTTAGCTTGGAGCATCCAAAGTTGTGCCTGTTGGGTTTTGAGAGATTGAGCTGACTATGCAGACAACCATGTAGCGAGGTGACGAAAGCATAGCATTATTGTATGTATCATTTCTCAACTTGTGCCTGTTCATTTTTGAAGAATTCAACTTGACTATGTAGAAGCCAGCATAGCTTTATCCATTAATGAAAAGATTCAATCAGCAACCAGTTTGTTCTCCTGCATCCTCTTCAGTTTTTACCGCTATGTGCTGGAGGCCGAGGTGGCGTTCCAGGCGGACGGCAGCTTCTCTCCCGGCCCAATGGCGCAGTTCCTGGACATGCCTCAGTCGCCGCTCTTCACGCTGAACCTCAACACTCCGGAGAGCTGGATGGTGGAGTCCGTAAACACGCGCTACGACCTGGACAACATCTACCTGGAGGAGGTAACGTTCATGATATGATGGTGACGTTTTATGAAGCTGCTCTCCACTGCTCCTTTCGACAACGAGTATCTCCCGTGGTGACGTGCCAGGTAGAGAACATGGTAGCGGCAGAGTACGAGCTGGAGCACCTCCTCCTGGAGGGTCACTGTTTTGACGTCAGCTCGGGCCAGCCGCCCCGTGGCCTGCAGTTCACGCTGGGCACTGCCTCCGAGCCCGTCATCGTAGACACCATCGTCATGGCAAACCTCGTACGGTGCCGCATCAAGCGCCCTGAACTTGTCATCAGCACCACACAAATGTTTTGACTTAGGACTAAACATTTTTAAATGTGCTCTGTAGGGTTATTTCCAGCTCAAGGCCAACCCAGGAGCCTGGAACCTGAAGCTGAGGAAAGGAAGATCTGATGAAATTTATAAGATTTACAGGTGATGGCAATGACAACTACAAGAATTCCTGCAGACATTTGAAATGGGCCTGTTGCCTCTTTTTAACCTGTAATACAACATTTGTAATAGAGTTGTTGGGACTTGGGCTTGCCCAAGATAGAAATTGTAACGCTGAATGCTAACAACCTGTTTGGCTCCATAATGTTAATTCCAGAACATTTCGTGCCTCAATGGACATATTCTATAGTGCTAACGCTTACTAAGATAGGTTGAATGCTAATATATATATATATATATATATATATATATATATATAAACAGAGGGTGCTAAAGCAGATTGCTAAGGAATATCCATTATCCTTAGTGCCCTGCAGTTAGGTACTATTTTGAATGAGAAATGCTAACAGTTGGTATGCTGACATATAGCAAGGTACTAACAAGTCTACAAAAACCACCGGGACTGATTGCTAAGGATTTTATATGGTGCTATAGTCAAGTACCGTTTCAAATGAGAATTGCTAGTAATTGATATGCATTGATATGTATAGAAACCTGACTCGAGAACGCGCTAAGGCAGACAATTTAAATGAGAAATTATTACATGGGCCCAATAGTGGGGAATAACTGTGTTGTTGTTGTTTTTTATGTCAATGGACTTAACCTCATTTAGCAGTCAACTTTCTGTTGCAGTCACGACGGTACAGATTCACCGGCAGACTCTGATGACATCATCGTGGTCCTGAACAACTTTAAGAGCCGAATCATTAAGGTCAAGGTAAGTTTGCGTCCAGTTAAACTAACGCGGTCTCTTCTCACCGAGATATCACATCCATCCATCCATCCATCCACACACGTGTGTCCATTAGGTCCAGAAGAAAGCCGACAAGATCAACGAGGAGCTGCTGAGCGACAGCAGCGCCGAGGAGGACGACGCCGGCTTCTGGAAGTCTCTAACCAGGTAAGGGGTGCGAAAACCTTTATGCTCATGGGCCACATTTGCTGGATGGGCTAGATGTGCATGTAATTAATGCAGAATTGTTTTTAACAATAAAATAAATAGCTCTCAATTTTTATTTATAGCTACATTAGTGACTCCAACTAACACAGCCAAATTCCTTGTGTGTTTTGCCATGCTTGTCAAAAAAAAGGATCCAAAAAAGAGGATTCTGAATGATATACATTGATATTTGTACAAAATTAGGCAAAAACTTAAAGGAGTCTTGATAATAATGTAAGTGCTGGCTGGGCTTCTTCTCAGAGGCTTCACGGGCAGCGGAAAGACAGAGGAGGCCAAGCAGGATAAAGACGACGTCATCAACATCTTCTCGGTGGCCTCGGGTCACCTGTACGAGCGCTTCCTCAGGATCATGATGCTGTCGGTCCTGAAGAATACCGAGACGCCCGTGAAGTTCTGGTTCCTCAAGAATTACCTGTCGCCAACCTTCAAGGTGTGGTCTTGTCCATCTCTACCTGCCTTTAAGCTCACACCATAAGCGTCAAAGCTGTTGCCTTTGCCGTCCCGTAGGAGTTCATCCCCCACATGGCAAAGAAATACGGCTTTCAGTACGAGCTGGTGCAGTACAAGTGGCCTCGCTGGCTCCACCAGCAGACGGAGAAGCAGAGAATCATCTGGGGCTACAAAATTCTCTTCCTGGACGTCCTGTTCCCACTTGCTGTTGACAAGATCCTCTTTGTGGACGCCGACCAGGTCCGTTCGCTTTCTCTGTCCATTGAAAAATATAGCAGACAATTTATATCATTCTGTATACATAATTTGTAAACAGTAGGCACCAGGTGACTGACTAATGCTGACCATGGGGTTTGCGGGTTGTGCCACCAGAGGGTTTAGTTTGGTTTGAGTTTACTTTAAAAGGAAAATCTTATTTAAAACAGCGAAACGTGTCATTGAGGAAGATAAATTGAGTAAATGTCATAAATACGTGTACAGTGAAGAACTAGCCAAGGTTAATAAACACCACTAGGTAATATAACCATGAGCCAGTGTAAGTAAGTAATTTTGATATTAAATGCTGCCCAAAATAGAACAGACACTCAACAAAGTATGTTCAGTCAAACTAAAATAATCAAGGAATGACAAAAACAGAAGATGAACTCTTTAATTTGAAGTCCTGCTCCGTTTACGATCCAGCTGGTACACGCCAATTTTTAGATGTTACTGTCGAGGAGCTGAAAGACTTCCGCAAAGGATACATTCGTGGCGTCCCTCGTTTTTTAGCTTGCCCGTGGAACCTCCTCGATGTGCAATCCTCGCACTTCGATGTGCATTTAAGACAACGGAGATGTTCCTTGACATGGCGGCGTGACAACAACTTCCGTGTTGCTATCGAGGATTGAGGAGCTGAGAAATGAGGGCCAACCATGTAGACAGATATGATAAAAACTATAGTCTTTATCCTCTATGAAACAAATGATTAATATTACAGCATACCTAGCTTACCTGGTTAAATAAAGGTTACATAAATAAAAATACAACAATCTTACTGAGTCACTGACAGTAGTAGTAGTAGTAGAAGAACGGGTCTATTTTTCTTCGTGTCAGTGTGACGTTCCTATACTGCCTCCTGGTGGCCAAGTTGGGCACACCAGAAGGAACAGCACAATTAAATGAATTGCATCATCAATTCATGATGCACAAACGCTTTTATTTAATTCTGTTTATAATTACTCTGTTTGTATATAGTACAATATAATACTGTGCTTATTTTTTGTGTGTTTGGTGTTTTTGTGGGTGTTCAGATCGTGCGTACTGACCTGAAGGAGCTGCGGGACTTTGACCTGGAGGGGGCGCCGTACGGCTACACGCCTTTCTGCGAGAGCAGACGGGAGATGGACGGATATCGCTTCTGGAAGTCTGGATACTGGGCCAGTCACCTGTCAGGACGCAAGTACCACATCAGGTACATGACAACTTGTACACGCATGTACACACACACACATACACAGGACAAAGACAAATACACACGGGAGAATACATGGAAATACAACGACACAGAGAAACAAACGGAATGGAATGTTTGGGGGAAATGAGACCATCGTTCCTCGGTGATGTCATTTCATGGGGACGTCTACCAAAGATGACGTCACGCCATTGATGCGTGTCACAAATGAACCGTCTGCATGGCGGAATTATTTCTATCAGCACAAATGTCCACTTTATGCTTGATGTTTCAAGTGGGATTGAATTAAAGTCAAATATGATCAACACTGACACAAATTTGCAGCGCGTATTTGGAGTGACTCTTAATTTTGTAAATGTATATAAAATGGCCGATATGTTGCCTACGTATTACATTGAATCCAAAAACTGTAGAACCAACAGAACATTTTTATTTTCTTCGTGGCCAAATGCATTTGACAAAATGACAACCTAATTACTATACAAACAGAAATAGGTGGATTGTAATGAGCCAGTGTAATTGTCATTTTGATATCAAATACTGCCCCAAATAGAACAGACACTGAGCAAAATATTCATCTAGTTAAACTAAGATGATCAAGGAACGTCTCTGCTTTGTGACTTGTGCTCTCTAGCGCCCTCTACGTCGTGGACCTGAAGAAGTTTCGGAAGATCGCAGCAGGGGATCGACTGCGTGGTCAGTACCAGGGTCTCAGCCAGGACCCCAACAGTCTATCCAACCTGGACCAGGTGCACAGCACACACCTCCATTTTCATTCATTTTTAATTGCTTCACTTAGAGAATACATTTAAATTAGTATAAAATTTGCAATTTTTGTACAAGGGAGCAATATCATGAAATATTCTTCGTTTCGGAAAGAGGAGTTTTAATGCCTACACGCCAATGGAGGAAACAAATGACACATTTTTATTATAAAGGCCCTGTATAGTGTAAATAGGTCATCCAAAGTTTGACAGTCCACAGATGGGTATTGTGAACAACACTGCCAAATTTGAATAATAAAAAAAATCATCACGTATATAAAAGGAGGCTTAAAAAATTGTGATTGTGATGAAACCATGCCCAGATGAAGAATGGATGCAGCTTTCTTTTGCCTAAACATCCCTACATGTTTGGGGCGCCAACGTATATCTACTTTAAGTACAAAATTGCAATTGAATTAAAGTACTGGAAGCTCCTTCTGCTGGTTGTAGAAAGACTGTACCATGAGCAATATAGGAAAAACGGTGGTACTGAGAAGGGTTTTTTAGGTTGCTTTACACCCATCACATTGTGGAAGTGGTAGTGTCAAAAAATATATAAATGAAGAGATATTTTATACAAATTGCTTAATTGCCCATTTCATCAATAAAGACAACATGTACACCTTTAATTACTTTTTTTTTTTTTCTCTTAAAGGATCTTCCCAACAACATGATCCATCAAGTGCCCATAAAGTCTCTGCCTCAGGAGTGGTTGTGGTGTGAGACGTGGTGTGACAATGCCTCCAAGAAAAACGCCAAAACAATAGACCTGGTAAACAACACAAATGGACAACGCACACAACAACACTATAAAACATGCCTAAGACGCAAACAAAAATCACGAAAAACAACAAGTATAACAAAGACCTGAACCTGAACCATAGATCCTCACTATGCTTGTCTCCGTGCCAATGATACACAGGTAGACTGTAGAAAATGATTGATTTGAGTGGTCAACGTCACGTGGCTTGCGTACGGGCAGTGACGTCACGGTGACTGTTAATGAGTTTCGTTCGCTAGTGTGTGTCAGTGACAAAGTGAGTCGCAGCACACAAGTATACTGTTAGTCAGGGGTGTCAAAGTCGTAGTTCGGGGTCACACGCAGCCTAATTTGATGGCAAAGGGGCCGGGCCACTAAAATTATACCATACTTAATGGTATCATTTTTAAAAAAAAATTTGTAAATATAATTTTCCTTTTTATTTTAATGCAAAACAAAACAAGTATGACTTTTTGGGATCATTTTTACAAAACAACATATGCTGTATGTTTGACACCCCTACTCTAAGTGCCTCGGTCGCATTACTTGTTGCACCAGAATGCGTTACATAGAATTGTTTTAGATTCATGACAGGAGTCATATGTTGTTTTATTCAACTATTTATTTTACGTCACAATGGAAATTATGCTCATATTTGTTTTATTTTCAATGAAAGGGACATTTTGTTTTGAATAATAAGCATTACCGCATTTGGCCTGACCGACCGCAATGAATGGGCCTTTAACTCGTTCAAAAACTCATTTGCAGCCCTTTAGGATTTGTAGTTAAGTACCCCTGACCAAACTGATCATCAGTGTTGGGTTAAACAGAGAACAGGCTGTCATATCCCTTGATGGCCACTAGAGGGTGTACTAGTTAACACATTTACTTCACTCAACAAATCTATTTGAACGTGCACATGTGCGTTTGTAGTGTAACAACCCAATGACGAAGGAGCCCAAGCTTCAGGCGGCCGTACGGATCGTGTCCGAGTGGAGCGACTACGACCAGGAAGTCAAACGCCTGCAGACGCTCATCCAACAGGAAGTTACACATAAGAACCCCACGGCAGAGTCGTCCAGCACAGGTACAATGTTAGGGGGTACGGGATAGAGCCCTGACTACAATGACAACACACAAAATAAAAAAACAAACAATTGCTGACGCACACAAAGCAAGAACACACACAAATGCACACCACACACAAAACAACATACACAAGAAACAACACACAAACAAACAACCGACACACACACAGTTGCACACCATACACTAAAACAACAGACACACAAACACGAAACCCCCCCTAGCCCAACACACAAAACACACTCAAGCATACAACTGAAACATACCCCATTTAACAACACAAATGCACACCACACAAAAACAACAACACACAAGTGACACATACAAAACAACAGACACCAATGCACACTACAACCACAAAAACTACCTCACATACACCCAAAACACAAAACAACACAAAAACAAACGCACTACTGACACAAAACAACACACACAAATACACACCACACGCAAGAAAATGCCACACACATACAACAGCACTCACACCAAACAAAAAACACAAATGCACGCCACATAAACAAACACAAAGACACCAGCACAAAGATGCATGCCCAACACACACACAAAACAAGAAAACACAATGCATACCACAAACACACAACACAAGACAATGATAAAGCCCTTTTTTCCCCTATTAGACAATGACTAAATGAAAGCTACTCCCTTCAGTTCAACATAGTTTGAATGTCTGTCCCCTTCAGACATCCACACGGAGCTGTGAGGACGCCATCTCATACGGACCCCAAAGCCGGCTCTGTTTCAAGAGTCCGCTTCAGCCGCACGCCATTTTCTCCCCCCTGCTGCCCGTCGGACCGTCCACAAAACGGCTGCTGCTGCGCTCCCACAATCGTGTCGCGTTTTGTTTCTCTTTTCATTCCCACGCAGTCGGTTGGCACATCTGCCTCACGGTTCGGAGGCCGAGGGTTCAAATCCTGTGCGGAGTTTGCATGTTTGCCGGAGTACACGGTTTTCTCCTGGTACTCTCGCACCCTCCAAAAATACGCATCATTCATTCATTCATCGAACACTGTAAATTGGCAATTGTGGTTTATTCTATATGTGCCCTATGTTTGGCTGGTGACCAATCCAGGGTGAACCCGCCTCTCATCTAAAGTCAGCTGGGATAGGCACCAGTGTGGGTATGGGCGTGTGTGGGAAAATGTGTTTGTTGGTTCATAAAATTGCATTTTTGTTGTTACCAAGATGTTCTCCCTGCTTGAAAATGTTTATTAATAAAACAACATGAGGCGTGGTAAGAACTTCCTACTGTACGTTTTTTATTTTTTTAAATCTAAACAGCATAGGGGAGGGGTGGGGGATTTCCAGACTGCTGGCACAGAGTACAATTAGGAGAATAATTATTTTGTTTGTTTTTGGGTGTGTCATATTTTTGTTAAATAAAAATTTCCCAAAATAGTTGACACTAGATGTCTTTTTTTTGCCTTGTTTTAAAATGAAGTTTCACTGATGTCCATCAAAAAGCAAGATGTGATTTCTTTTTTTTAATTGGAAAAATTATGTCCCTCTTAAAAAAAAAAAAGATTTTCTTGAAGTTTTCTGAAAATGTACGTTTTTCACATCGTCACTTAACTGTTTATGTTCAAAAAATAAAGTTTAGCTGGAAAGACAACTACTGTGGTGCCTTGAGATACGACTGACAGAACTTAGGTTTTTGGGGGGGGGAGGGGGGCAAACTCGAGGTACGAGCGTTGTCTAGTAGGCATACCTCACTTGACAACAAGCAGCACTATGGCAATGAACAACTTCAAAAAGGAGACTTCAACTGCTTATCGCCACTCTCCGTTGAAGTATACTCTCAAATGTAGGTATTTAAAACGACTAAAATATGTTGCCTTAACAACGGCCCACGAGCGCAATGCGAATATAATGTCAGGTTCCATTGACATGCTAATAGCATGAATAGCTACAGTGTTACATCCCTTTAAGCAACAAATATTTCAACATAAACAGTGCAGCAACACAGACAATATAAAATTCACGGGCAGATATTTCCAGAGTTCTCGGTAAAAAAGAGAATTTCTCCCATATTGGAGATGTCAAACGATTGCACACAGTCTGCATTTCACTTTCTTCATCCATTTGGGATCCTTAGTCAGCCAGTCTTTATTATTTGGAATTCATCCATCCATTATGAGTGATGTCGACGATCGTACAAGATGGGACTCGTATCCGTCGGGGTTGACGCCTGACGAGGTGCACAATTGTCAGGGATTCGTGGAGGTGTGAAGTTCAGAAATGCCACGCGCGTTAACTCGCTTATACAACAGTCAAAAGAAAAGAATTATGAAACTGCCTATTCGTAATTGCGTGCGTTCTGTAGCCAAAAGAGAAAGTTTTGGTGAAACCATTTCTTTTCTCTTGCAACGCCCGAGGGCTTGACCATAAAGAGTCGTTTCAAATCCAAAAGGAAATGTAAATGCTACTCAGTACTCCAGCAAATAGATTTTCTGGTTTGATCGTGTTAAATAACCACAGGTATGAAAATAAAATCAGTTTTTAGTATTACAATCGTAATTTGAAACACTAGCCATCGTCTTGCAAACGCTTCTTTGAAATCCTAAACCTGCTATGAAACCCGAACCCTGTTTCGAAACCCCACCCTGTTTTGATACCCTACTTTGAAACCCTTACACTTTTTTGAAACCCCAATTTGAAGCATGAACCCTGTTTTAAAGCACTAATTTGAAACCCTAAATCTGTTTTGAAACCTAACCTTGTTTTAAAGCCCTAATTATAAACCCTAACCGTTTTGAAACCCCAATTTGAAGCATGAACCCTGTTTTAAAACCCTAATTCCAAACCCTAACCCTGTTTAAAAGCCCTAATATTAACCCTTACCGTTTTGAAACAGTCATTTGAAATCCTAACCCTGTTTTGAAAACCTAACCTTGTTTTAAAACCGTACTTTGAAACCCTAACCCAGGTTTGAAACCATAATTGGAAACCCTAAAACTCTTTAAACCCTACTTTGAAACCCTAACCCTGTTTGGAAACTATGCCGTTTTAAAACCCTAACCCCATTTTGATAGCTAACTTTGAAACCTAGGCGTTTTGAAACCCTACTTTAAAACCCTAACCATTTTGAAACCCTACTTTGAAAACCTAACCCTGTGTTAAAGCCCTAATTTTAAACCCTAACCGTTTTGAATCCCTAACTTGAAACCCCAACCATTTTAAAGCCCTAATTTTAGCCGTAATTAGAACTGAGTATTCTCCCAAGCCCTTGTTATAATAGCGTGCGCTCACTCAATACATAGCTGCGCTTACAAGCGCTTAAAGAAAACACGGATAAATCTGTATTTTTTTTTAAATATTCAGAATTGTTTTTGTTTTAGAAAATATAGCTGTTGTAACAGTCCTTGGAGATATATTTTCCCATTTTCCATAAAGCTTTGTCTCATTTTGTTCACATAATTATCCCATAAACATGAATCCATTTGTCTATTTTTAACCAAAACATAAAGGAGTTTTAGTTTTTTAATTTAAGTTAAACTCTTGAACAGAAAATGTTTGTGACGTAGAAAACAAATGTTGACAGTGGTGTCGTTCACACAAACGCTGGTGACTGAATGTTTCAGACTTTATTGTGATCCATTTGAAAAAAGGTTTTACAAAAAAAGGTAACATTCAATTTTTACACCAACTCTTAAAAAAAAAAATCATTTTAAAATAAGGTTTTGATACGTTGAAATAAATTGTGTTGACTAAGTGATGGCTTCTATAAACAATAAGATCATACACATGTAAATAAATGCTACAAACATGAGGATTATACATGGAGGAAACAATAAACCAAGCAAAAAATTCACGTGATTGTTTTTTTTTTTTTTTTGTTTAACTTTCAAGCACACATGGCCACATGGTTTATTGCAAAAACGGAATCCCACCTCATTATCTGGACTGGAATGTTTGCTGCTACAATTTGTTGCATCCGTTTGCTGCAATTTTCAACATACAAACAGGAACTTATTTCAAAATAATAATAATAATAATAATAATAATGTCACTGTACAACAAAAAACGTGCAACTACACATTTTGAGAGTCATTTGCTTTTCGTCCGTTTGGCTGTTTTTCGGATTGAAAATCAAAACAATTTGGAGATGCATGTTTTTCGTTGGACTGACAAAGAAAGGGAAAACAAAATAAAATAAAATAAAATAAAAAAAAAGTGGGAAAAGCACAAATTTGTAGAGAAACAAAAGAAAAAAAATTGTGGGGGAACATTCTGTCCTGGACGCTTGAAGAAGTTGCACATTTTATCCGCCCCCCACGCGCCACATTTTGGAAAGCTCAGTTAGTATTAGCCGGGCATTCGTAAAACTCTCTCCAAGGTAACCAGAAGTGATGGTTTCTTCCAGGAAAAGGTGTGAAATGTGCTCTCGTGACATTAACGTGATTGGAAAACGTTTTATTTTAGTGCACAACTAAATGGTCCAAAAAAAACAAGTGAGCTTTTTGCATTACGTGTTTTATCGGAGAAGATCCGTGGGCAACCTTAATTGTACACTTAAGCGCAGTTCCGAAACGTGTTAACTCCCACATGTAGACTTTTCCCCACACATTTGTGGAAGTCCACCTAGCATTAGCGCGTTAGCCTAGCATACGCAACCATGTCCGAGGTGACCAGAAGTGACGGTCTCGTGACAATCCCAAGATTTAGTGCACAACTGAACAGTGGGGGGGGGGGGGAACAAAAAAAAAAAAAACAACAAGTGAGCTTTTGCATTAGGTGTTTTGACAGAGAAGATCCACACCGACCTTAAAGATGGCACTATAAGAACACTTCCCAAACGCGTCGACCCCCTTCCAGTCACATTTAGACTTTTTTTCCAACACATTTTGGAAAGTCAATTTAGCATCAGGGTGTTAGCCTAGCATTTGCAAAATCATCTCCAAGGCGACCAGAAGTGATGGTCTCGTCCAGGAAGCGGTGTGACGTTTGGTCTCGTGACATTACTTTCATGGGAAAACCCCTTTATTTTAGTGCACAACTAAAATGGTGAGATAAACAAGTGAGCTTTTGCATTAGGTGTTTTGCCGGAGAAGAACGTTGCCGACCTTAACAATTGTACTCTGGGCGCACTTCCCAAACGTGTCAGGGAATCTTCCCGCGAAGGATCTTTGAATTAAAAATAAAAACAACAACACACACACACACATGCACCGCCAGCATTTTATACACGACTATGATACAAAATAAGGCATTTCATTGTGTTTAACGTGTGTGTATGTGTTTGTGTGTGTGTATATAGCAACCATTTTGAATGCTTCCGCCGTTCTATAAAAAGACTGCAAAAACAAAGTCTGGATAACTCTTACTTAAAATATATATATTTGTCATATATATTTATATTCATATGTAAAAAAAAAAAAAAAAAAAAAAAAAAAAAGAAAAAAAAAAGAAAGAAAGGAGATAAGAGAGGAGGTCCTTATGATCGGCCAGTTCTCTCACCCCTCCGTGCGTCCTGCCCTCATTCAATCGCCTCGCCGGGTGCCACAGTGACCAGTTGCAGCGGAATCTCCTGATTGGCTACCAGGTTGTGGGCGGCGGCCGACTGCAGGATGAGAGTGGTGCCGTCAGCTGTGATGAGGGTGTCGGTGGGCAAGGGCGACGACGACGAGGCGGGGGCGCCGGCCTTTTTGTTCTGGTGAGTCTTTATGTGCTTGGCCAGGTGGTCGCTCCGCATGAAGCGCTTGGCGCATTCGCCGCACACAAACTTCTTCTCGCCTGACACAAGGGACACCGTTAGCAATGTTAGCTTAGCTGCATATAGAAAATGGAAACATGTACAGTGGTACCACAACTAATGGGTTTTTCAGGTTGCGAATCATGGCTCTGATTTTTTTGGCTTTGTGTTGGGGGCAAAAATTGGACTTAATAATGTGCTCCCGCCACTAGAGGGCGGCAGCGAAGTGCACAACTTCTGGCCACCCTCAGTTCATGCAGTTAGTTAAGTGAGTCGTTTCGTTCTCACATTTTTTTTGTGTGTGCAGGTGTTTTGCCCTCTCCCTAAAAAAAATTCTAACCATGGATCCCAAGAAAGTGAGGGAAAAGGCATTAATAAACTGCAGCAATATTAGTAGTTTTTCACACAGGATAAAGAATATATGTAGTTATCTATTGTCTGTCTATATGTTGCTTCACCATTTGTTTAAATAGCCAAGGATTGTAACACCGCGACACTAACGCTACAGCGTTTTGGATTGCGTGTTAGCATTAAGCGAGCAGACTTTCAAAGAATTGTTCACTATCTGCCAAACTATCTTGCGCTTAGATCTCAAATTGTTTCTCAAGTCAAAGTAAACAATTTTTTTTTTTTTTTTTTTTTTAACGGTTGAGCAACGTCTCACAGCTCGAAAAACTCAAGTTGGGTCACTTGTAAGTCGAGGTACCACTGTATTTTGCAGAAAAATGTTAGATATAGGATAAAAAGTGTTAATTCCGGAGAACTTATATTTTTGGGAGAAAGTTTTATATGGGCTGGGTGAGGGGGGAAGGTGGCTACATTATGATTAGGTTTGGAAATGTGTGGGGTTTTTTTGCACTTCAACTCCACTGGAAGTGGAGTTTGCATGTTTGCCGGAGCACCCGGAGAAAACCCACACAAGCACAGGTCCCTGAGCTTGCGTGTTTTTTTTCCCCGGGTACTTCGGCTCGCTCCCACATCCCAGACACGAGCCCGTTAGTCACGTCTGTTTCACCTGTGTGCGTCCTCCTGTGTCTCTGCAGCTCGTCGCTCCTGGTGAACCTCTTGCCGCAGTACATCCAGTTGCACACGAACGGCCGCTCGCCGCTGTGCCAGCGCAGGTGGGCGCGCAGGTGAGACGTCTTGCCGTAGACTTTGCCGCAACCGACGATATGGCAGATGTGCAGCTTCTTCTTGCCCAGCCCGGAACCTCTGTGAGTGAGTGTGTGATAAGTTTAACCCCAAAAAAAAAGTGCAAAATGTTGTCTCAGGGGCCACATTTGTAATCATTAATTGACTCTCATTTTACCACCACATTTAACTTGACTATTAATATGATTGTCTTATTGCTGACCTTCCTCCAGACTCTTTACAGTTGGGGCAGGTGCAGGCCACCCTCCGCAGCCTCTTGCCCTCGCCGCTGGCGCCGTCCACGTCGTCGTCGGCGGCCATCTGCACGCGCAGGTTGTTCAAGTCGCTGGGGTTGAGCGTGGAGTCGCCGCCCAGGTGCCACTCCTCAGATTCGGGCTCCTCCTTGATGTGGATGCCTGCGAGGACGGAGGAGATGCACGCTTAGGAAGAAAGGAGCATATGCAGTAAGAAGGGCCTTAGAATACAATTCTGATTTTGATCATTTTGGTCCTTTCTGTTCAGCTTGATAAATCGCTTTCCGTGGGGATGTTAGTACGCACGCTTGCTAAAGGAGACCCAGGATTCAAACCCCCCAACTGTGAGGCTGCTGTGCTAACCAGAAAGGTCATTTGTGTTATTTTTCGAATAAACGTTTTGACTAAATATTTGCAAATCCAAATGAAGGACGTGTTAGTGCGTCGTACCAGCCGGGCTGTTGGTCTCGTCGCTCTGCTGCGTGAACTGCACCCCGCTTTGCGTCAACGAGTTGACGGTCACAGTCTGGAGGTTGGGCAGGGTGACCTGCGGGAGGGTCTGCACTGGGGCCAAGGTCAGCTGCTGGCCCTGCCCCTGAGGCAGTTGGAGCCCCTGAAGCGACTGAACACCCTGAACCTAAAAACACAGGACACGTCTAAATATCCTCTTCTGAGAACTTTCTGGTCACGTGCCCATCACGCTTGCCCACCTGGAACGTCTGCCATTGGATCTGCCCGGTGGGGCTGACCGTCTGGGCCTGGATGAGGAAAGTCCCCGGGTTGACCAACTGGACGCTCTGAAGGGTCTGACCAGCCGCCGCCGCGTTCAAGTCCTGGCCCGCTGCCACCTGGGCTTGACCGTCGCCCGACAGGTGCAGGATGGGCTGCGAGAGGGTGGCGCCGCTGGAGGACGACACCTGGCAAGGTCAGCGAGAGGGAGGAAGATGGAGGTTATGCTGAGTTCAGGAAGAGTTGGAATTTGGTGCTATAGCGCGGTAGTGTAAATGAGTCAGTCTTTTGTGATAATGTGACAAAATCTGCGCCCCCAAAAAGCTGTTATACAGGAAGCGAGAAAGTTTTCAAAATCATATTGGATTTTTCATTTGTTACACAATGTCGCCTTTCTTTCGGAATATTACAAGGAGTAACGATTTGTTTATGATTAGCTTGTCATTCGAATAGCAATGGGGGATTTAGATTTTGCTCTAAGCTTTTAAGTATACATACATTGTGTTTTACAAATGATACTTAACTATATTTCTAAATTTTAATGTAACTGTGGTGGATGAAATAGCGACGCTTGCATTCATTGTCGCCAGCGATGGTCGTCACGTGAATGGGAGTGGAGGATGACAAGCTCAAAATATACCTTCTCTTTTTATCCCCCCCCACCCGCGTCGTCTCACGGTCCCTATTTGAGGGCCGACAATCCGACGCTTGCTAAATTCCTCTTCACAATGATTTACACACACTGAATGCACATTCGCACCACATTGATTGACAGGGAGGACGGGCGTTGCCCTGGACGCGAGTGCGCAGACGCCGTGATATGGACCAATGAGAGCCAAGCTGTTTTCCATATTGCAATTAGGGAAGACGAGGAACCCAATCAGTGCAAAGATCATTTACATGTCAGATAATAACGAGAAATGCGACTGTCTCAAATGCTAGCCGGAAAAGACCTACTAGAATAGCTTGAAAAGGGGCATTTTGGGCATTTCCAACCCAAATTATTTTGCAAAACCAATAAAAAGACAAAGATTATCAAAATGAATTTAAAAAATAGATGGAAGGGGACCTTTAAATACAGTTCAGTTTCATGTAACTTTTACGTACATTTGTATTTAATCTGTTTGTATTCAAACATTTGAGGTACAATTTGTATTTAAATTCTGTGGACTGTAATACATTTTAACAGAACCATTATTTAAGTGCAGTTTTTGGCTTAATTTTCCTATATTTAAGCACAGTGTTAATGTTCAAACTGTGCATGTTACAGTGGCTTCCTCTCTGTTCGCAGCCATGTTGCAGTGCATCAACTATGAACTACAGAAGCCACAAAAAAAGGGCGGAGAAATGAACACAAAGGAATCAATAAAATCAATGTATTGGACACTCCTACTTGAGAGTGCACGCTGACCTGGATCTGCTGCAGGTGGGAATTAAAGTTCTCTGAAGAGGACGAGGGGTCCGACACGCCGGCGGACACGGCTGTGGCCTGGGTCAGCACACCCGTCCCGTCGATGGTGGCGGGGAGCTGCGAGGGGGCCTCGGAGGTGGGGACGTAGAGCTCCTGGTTGCCGTCGCCCCCCACCGTCAGTTTGCCATCCTGCCCGGCGCTCTCAAGGGTCTGGCCGCTCATGATCAGCGTGCCCTCCGCCGTCACGCCCGTGGCAATGGGTACCGTCTGTGCCGCCGTCAGGCCCAGTGACTCCAGGTCAACGCTGTTGATGGGCACGAAGGTGATGTTGCCGGGCAACCCCACGGGGTACGCCGAGCCCCCGGCCAGCGGGAGGCCCTGGATGGACTGCACTTGCCCCGCCTGCGTCAAGAGGTCCGTGGTGGCCGCCGTAGCGCAGCTGATTCCGATGCCGCCATGACTGTTGTCTTGGAGGAGCTGGATCTGCCCCGTGCCGTCATCCAAGCCTTGCGTCTGGAAGCTTGTCAGTGTCCCGTCTGCGTTTTGGATCTGAGGGATGACCTGAGGCGGTAATTTTCCAATCAGCAGACTAAAATGGGGGCGTACAGTAAACCTCCGCTACTTGCGATGGACGGCGACCGAGCCCGGCCGCAAATAGTGGAAACACGAGTAACTTTTATTGCAATCAAATTATTCAATGAATATTTGCAGACCTACTTCCCGCAACACAACCTCATCTTACCTGATACTGAATGCCCGACACGCCATTGGCCGCCGCCTCGCCCCCAGGCGCCGTGACATAGATGGGTTGGTTGTGGAGACCACTGAGGGGAAGCACGTACTGCCCGTTGGACGTGACGATTCCGCCATTGAGATCATCCTTGGCGGCCGAGACGGGCGTTAACACCTCCCAGCGGTCTGGTCCCGACAGCTGAATGGCAGACATGTCTGTCGTCTATGGAGGAGGAAGTTGAGGGGGGGTTTAGCAGATTAGCAAGAAGCAGGTAGATCATCTCATTTTAAATCAGACAAGTTTGGGGGGGGGGGCTATGATGGCCTGTCCATCTCCATCCATTTTGTCTTCTTTTAGGTTGCCAGGTGAGCTGGAGCCCATCTCAGCAAACTTTGGACGACAAGTGGGGTAAACCCCAGACTGGTCACCAGTCAATCGCAGGGCACGTAAAGACGACCATTCAAACTGACAATATCACACCCATCTTCAATGAACCCAACGGGCATGTTCTTGGAATGTGGGAGGAAGCCGGAGCCCCATACAAGCACGCTGAGAACATAAGAAGGCTGGAGCCCTGATTCAAACCCCGAACTAACTACTAGCTCACTGTGTGAAAGGGTTAAAAATTATATATCTAAACATTTTCATTACATGAGAGTAAAGACACACTAAAAGTAGGATTTTGTCCCAAAAATGACAGCGCCAAGAAGAATATATGTCCTAACCACTACTTTGCCATGCTGCCAAAATGGCCCATCAAGGAACAAAGTAACATCACATGCGACATCACATGAAAAAAAAACTGTTAAGGCGGTTCGAGAGGCAAACATGTTCATAAAACGCACGTAACAGTGGCTAGCTGCGCAGAGATTCAAACTCCCAACCTCAGAACTGTGGAACAGACATGTTACAGTAAAAGTAAGTTTTAAAGGCAAAATGTTCACTGTTGTCCCAATAGCTCACACACGAGCTGGCGTAATAGTGGCTAAGTAGAGATTTAAACCTAAAACTTTACAACTGTGAGGCAGATGTGCAAAACACTAGATGACCGTGCTGCCGTAATGGCCTATTAAAAGGGTCAAACTAACACCACATGGGTTTAAAATTACAAAAAAAAATAAAAATTCCTCAGAAAAGCACAGCTAGCTTTATGGAGGCTTCCACCAAGATTCGACCCCAGAAATGTGAAGCCCCCATACTAACCACTAGTGCACTGGACTGCTATGATGACATATCAAAATGGTCAAAAGAACAAAACAAGTCAGTCAAATGAAACGAAAATTACACTTTAAGTAGGTTTCTGAGGCTAAAAAAAATTATTGCAACACACGAGCTAGCAATAGGATGGTGGCCAGTTTCGAACACTGAACCTCAGAACTGTGAAGCAGCCGTGGGACACCACCAACCTACGGTGCTGACATGATGCCATCAAAAGGATCAAAATAACATAAGTGAGTCAAATCAAGTTTCGCTGCACGAAAAGTGCCTTTCGAGGCAGAATCGTGCTCTCGAAAGGAGAGTTCGTGTAATGGTGGCTAGTTGGCGAGCAGCGGTTCGAACCTCAGAACAGTGAGGCACATGTGTCAACCACTAGCCTAGCTTCCTACTTAAAGGGTCAAAATAACATCACATGCGAGTAAAATATGACACCAAAGGCGTGTGTGGTTTATTCTTTTTTTCCAGGTAAAAGCGCTTGGCAAAGCGCCGCTAGCTCGCATAATGGTGGCACGCAGGCGAGTGGGGGATGGGCGAGAAATGAACGCTACTGTTTTTGATTATGGACGCCGAAGCCGTGCGACATCGCGCCGTCGCTATCCTCCCTCCAGCCGCCCGAGAGCACCGAGCGACCGTCCTCGCACCGAGCGACCTGCCTCTCAGCGTCCTACCCACTATGGGCGGGTTTTAGCGGGGTAAAAAGTGGGTGGCCGTTGTGGAGAGTGGGGGGAAACACAGGAAGTGTACTACGGCGTTTCACCCTCCTCCACCCTTCCCCACCCCCCAAAAGCCACCAAAATTTCTAAACGTGTGAACTTCCACGCTCGTCAAACACGACACACGAGCGAGGAAAACGAGGGCGACCGAATTTCGGGGGAGTTTACCTGCGTTTCCTGCAGAAAGTCGCTTTGACTGCTGTCCACGTCCGCGGACGCCATTTCTCCCTTGTTTCACTCGGTAATCTTCAACTCCCGTCGGGCCTCGAAAGCCCCGCAAAGCATCCCCCTCCTGACGACTCTCTCTCGGTCCACCCCCCGGAAAAAAAGCTTTCCCCCCAGTCCCTACCGACCCACAACTCCCCTCAAACTTTGCAGGGAGGCGAGGGGCCACCGGGACGCAGAGAACGTCTGTTTACAAGTCCGTCGCCAGCCTGCTAGCTCGGCTGTTAGCTCACCATAGCCGAGCTAGTTAGCCGCCGAGTAAAGAAAAAAAAAAAAAGAAAAAAAAAGAAAAGGTTTAAACAAGACGAAACTCCCGTCAGTAAAACTCACCGCCCGAGTCGCTAACTGTTTTAATAGTTTACATCCCGAGCGGGGACGTTATTAAACGCCGCTAACTCCAAACATGATCATTTTTTCATAGACGGGCTAGTAAGTGTTGATCGGTGAATTCGGGTCGATTTTTTTTTTCTATTTTGATTGACGGTGCGGGAAACACAAAGGGGAGGGATTTAGAGAGGTCGCCTGTGTAATTTGCATCACATTACAGGACGTCCCACCTTTCTTCTTTGCGGCGATTGGCTAAAGGTGGCAGTGGGTCGACGTGTGATTGGCTGGCTACGATGTCAGTCGTTTTTAAAGGAAGTATGTTTCCTGTTTGGGGGCAGTTGGAGAAGGAACGTAGGGGAACTATTGTCCTTTTTTTTTTTAATCAGCTTTTGAAAATATATTTTGTTAAACAATCACCTTGTAAAAAATATATCTATGTTGTGGAACTACCAACTTTTAAAAATATATATAGGTCATTACAGAATTGAACATTTTCCCCTTCCATGAAAATAAATAAATAAATCAATAGCCAGAATACAGTAATACATATTTGTAAATTATAATTGTCCTGAGACAGCATGTAACTAGCTGTAGTAAATGTGATTCCTAAATATTTTACAATATAAAATAGCCCCTGTACCACTTATCCTCACTTGGGTCACGGGCGTGCTGGCACCTTATTCCAACTGACTTTGGACAACACCCTGAACTGGTCGCCAGCCAATCGCAGGGCACACACAGACAAACATTCACACTCACATCCATAGCTACGACAATATGCACGTTTTTGGAATATGACAGGAAACCGGAGTACCCAGGGAAATTCCACACAGGAAGGCCGGAGCCCGTATTCGAACCTAAAACCTCTGACCTGTGAGGCGTGCTAATTATTAGTCCACCATGGCGTTTTGATGAGCAACATCAGATTTTTTTTCGTCTTCCTTGTAACGTTCAAACATTTAGTTTTCTCACCGACATTTTAAATAATAGTCATTATGCTATGAAGTTGTGTCTTATCTGCACACAACTAGGGTTAGGTTAGATTAGGTCAGATTAATCAATTATCAAAATAGTTGATTCATTTTTTGCACTGCTCCACACAACTCTGCTGCTATAACCTTTTCGCTATCCAGAGGAAGAGACAAAAAAGTGAGGTAAACATGCTAATTGCTCTGACGATGAGTAGACCTAAAGTTCTCTCTCCTAATTTTTATATTTTCCAATGTTTTCAGACATAATGGCTGCTTGTTTTTTCCCCAACTACTGTACAAGTAATCCAAAATTTGCTCCACCTACTTGGGTTCTCTTTGTGAGATTCGAAACAAAGTGATAAACATGCAAAACATTGCTGTACGTTCGCCCCCCCCCCCAAAAAAGTGGTTTATAAAGGTTTATAAGCATTTGTAATTACCATTATTAAGACTGACCACCATATTGGGGTTGACATCTTTGGTGCGACGCACGCCGCATGATGAACAAACATGGCATCTGTAAAGCTGTAAAGTTGAGTTTACAGTGGAGTTTAAAGAGAAAGCACAGCTGCAGTGCGTGGCAAAAGCTGAACATTTGTGATTGAAACATGACTTAAACATTTATGACTTAAATATTTACCCATTTTAATGATTCAACATTTAAAATGCTTTTGTAGAAATAAACGCCTCACTCCTAAGTCAAGTTCACTTGCATAGTGCCTGCGTTATGTAAAAACTCCCAACCTCACACTTCTAATGAACCTCGAACAACTGCCTGATACTCTATACAATTAGAGTATATGATTAAATATGATTGTAGTTGTAAATCCCTTAATGAGAATAAGTGGTATTTAAAATAGATTGCTGTATTTTTTAGTACTGTTTTTAATCATACAGTAGTGTATTTAATTCCTCTCACATGATTAATGTATAGATTTACAGTATTTACTTCTCCGTGTAACTATTTTCCACTAAAAAAATGTTAGCTTTGGGTGTGAAACTTGACAAAAATACAAAAAAATATATCATACATCATCATAGGATAATTGCCTTAGTCCTTTTTGAATGTTTTCAGAAAACATTCTTAGTTGCTTTGATACAACCTTTGTGGATGAACATGATCTGGATGACTGAGAATTTACAAAGAAAAAAAAAAAGTTTAGCAAGTACATTCGTAAGACAGTGATTCTGAAAGTGTGATAGGAGTACTGCATAGTGGTATGCGAAAAATGACCGCCTAAGTACTTTTCAGTTGTATTTAACTTTTTAGTACATTTGCATTTAATCTTTTATTGTTGTTTCCTTTTGGACTTTTATTTGGGATCCATTTTTAGTTAATTCGTATCAGCAAAAATAAAAAAGGTTCCCCCCCTATATTTAAGTTCACACTGCGCATAATGTTACAAGGTCCTATAATAAAATTACATTCTTTTTGGAATTAAGCCATCTTGTTTTTTTATGAAAATATAGGTCTACTACACTATCTTAATGTTGGTCATTATGGTGGTACTTGGAGCGCTAAATATATTTTTTTTCACGTGGTACTTGGTGTCAAAAGTTTGAGAATGACTCACTTGCCTTAGGCATTTATGCCCTTAGACTAATGATAATTGACAAGAACTCAGTAACAAGGCGACAGAGAAAGACAAGACGTGAAGATAACATCAAAAAATGTGAAAGGAATCATGAGCGGGTTCTGTCACATTTTATTGATGATGATGACATGTTTTTAGGGCAGCTTTGAAGGTCCACATGATTCTGGAGCAGATTAAAGGCCTTCTGTGTGTGGTCAATAAAAAGCAAAGTGTGGATGGCATTCTCCTATTTAAAAATAATTTTTGACAATCTTATTTCTTCTTGGGCGCATTGGGTGTATTGAATTTAAAGAAGATGATGTCACCGTCCTCCACCACGTAGTTCCGACCCTGTTGCCT
This sequence comes from Phyllopteryx taeniolatus, assembly GCF_024500385.1. NCBI lineage: Eukaryota > Metazoa > Chordata > Actinopteri > Syngnathiformes > Syngnathidae > Phyllopteryx > Phyllopteryx taeniolatus. The sequence continues at coordinate 7,639,711 of NC_084514.1, read as the reverse complement.
GTATTTCCCTGCAGCCTATGAGGTTAAAATGAAAATAGAATACACATGATTAAAATGCCTCATTTTATCAAAGGGCTTGCTGTGGACAATAAAACAAAACACAGTAGTAGGTTTGCAAAGCAGTGTGTGGGACATGCTAAAATCACATACTAAAATGAAGGGAGCACATTTAAAGAGACTTATCATTATATTGTTATGTGTGCAAATGTTTTGCCACTGTGTAATAAGACCTCAAGTTTCATTATTCTGCTGTACCTTGACCGCATTTTCGGTGCCCTCCTCTTTGAAGTCGTCAAACTTCATCACCTCGGCCATGATGAAGCCCTTCTCGAAGTCGGTGTGGATCTTTCCGGCCGCGTGTGGAGCTTTGGTGCCTTTCTGTTGGGTCGCAACAACAACAACAACAAAATAAATACATACATACATTTAAGTTTTCATGCTGCGAGAGATATAAAATGCACCCAAAATCAGGCAGAGAAAACCCTCGTCTGTGAACAAGTCATTTTTTTCCCCACTTCAGTCCTACAGTTACAAAACGGTGGGGTTCATTTACATACTAACCACGCAGACACAGAGTTTCTTTGCCCGTGACTTGATCAGCTAGGCTGGGGAGAGACCCGGAGTGACTTTGAAGCGACGACACTGTCGGAAACGGTATCATGCAGAAACACCCATGTATGCGTGACACCCCTGCGATCATGTCAAAGTCAAAAGGGAAGCAGAGCTGCATTGACTTTGGTTGGATGCGCAGATTGGCGTTAGCTTCTGATAAGCGGCAGTTGCATGATTACGCGGGTGCGAAGTTCTGGGTGTGATGGTGATATTTGTGTTTGCTGATCTGTCCATGTGCCACATACACAATGTGTAGGGTATGAAGTGCTCCCACCATGAATGAAAACACTTGGTTTTTTCAAATCCCTAGTCTTTTGTGTGCGTGTGTGTGTTGTGTTTTTCTCTGTGTGCATGTGTTTTTTAACACGTTTGTGTTTTTTTGTGTATCTCTGTGTGACTTTGTATCGTTTTTGTGTTTTATTGTGTGATAGTTATTTTGCATGTGTGAGTGAGCTTGTCTGTTTTTTTTTCGCAAGTGTGTGATTTTGTTTGTGTGTTTTTGTATGCATTTGTGATTCTATTTGTCTGTTTTTGTATGCTTGCAGTCTTTGGAATGTTTGTGTGTTTGGCTCTGTGTGTTTGTAATTTTGTTTGCATTTTCGTGTGTGCATTTCTGTGTTTTTCTGTGTGTGTGGCTCCTTTGTATGTTGTGTTTATGCAGATTTTTGTGTATGTTTTGGGTGTGTTTGCATACGCGTGAGCTTTTTTGTGATTTATGTTGGCGGCGCATCTCCCTTCCACTCCATTACGTTGCAGAAAGATAGAAAAAGCCCAAGAAAAAGCAAAACCGGCCCAGAGTTAATCCTTTGACGCACTGCGAGCGCGGGTGGTAATGCCGAAGGACACACTTACCCTGACGGTCCACGCTCGCACCTCGTCCGGTCCCGCAGTGAAGAAGTATTCCAGCTGTAGCGCCGCATAGCCCGTCTTGATTATTTTGGTGAGGACACTAAACGGAGACCAAGTCAACGACAATATTGTTTCACAACACAATCACTCTTTTTTCGGAATTGCTGGACGACTTATTGGTCCAACTAGAAGTGCGCGTGTGTCACCTCTGTGTCTTTTGCTCCTCGCAATATTTCTTCTGCTCCTCCGGCTCCATGTCAAACAGTTTGGACTCCGACGCTCCGCTGAGGGGGATCACCATGGAGCCCGGGTCGTGAGTGTCCACCCACTCCTTGATTTTAGCCAACCTAAGACAAGAGAACAGAGGCTACGTACGATGTGACAACACTCACCTCCAGCCATCCATTTTCTATAGCACTTGTCCTCACAAGGGTTGTGAGTGAGTACACCCTGGACTGGATGCCAGCCAATCGCAGGTCACATACAAACAAGCATTCACACTAACGTTCCCGTCCGGACAATTTCAATCAACCTAACATGCGTGTTGTGGGAACATCCAAACGCCACACAGGAGATGTTCCAATGGAAATTTGTAACCGGAGCGCCTGACTGTGAGGCAGACGTGCTAACCACGAGCCATCATGCTGCACACAAAAACTAAACAAAAAAACCCCAAAACAAAATGCGCCCACAAGACAAAAAACACAACCCCCCCCCCAAAAAAAACAGAACCAAAAAAAAAAAAAAACACAAACAAGAACACACTCAAACAAAAACGGATGCAAAACAAGATCAAACAAAAACAAAATGCACACAAAAACAGACAGAAAGACACAGAAACGTTTTTTGTTTAAACCACACACCAAAAACAAAACCCTAACCATACACAGGCAAAAAATAAAGGTAAAAAAACGCACACAAAAACTAAAACCACACAACAAAAAAACAAAATCAGAAAAACACACCCATACACAAACAAAAAAACAAAACAATAAAAATACTAAATCACTAATACACAGAGAGCGAGACAGCGTGAGGAACGTACCACTTGTTCTTTTTCCTAATGTAATCCTTCTCGGAAAGGTTGACCAAGTAGATCATCGGTTTGGATGTGAGGAACAAGTACTTGTTCAGAACCTCAATCTGGAAACATGACCACAATTCAATCAACGCGGCACACACATAAACAGAGTCCACACACACTCAACACACAAGAACTTTGAGCCACTAAACGGGCGGCGTACCTCTTTGTCATTCCAATCGTTGCAGAATCGCACGTGTTTCTTCTCGTCCACCACCCAGTTCTTCACCTTCAACATGATGTCCTGGACAGAGAAGACGCTCATTTAGCATGTTACTTCCATCCGGAACGACAACAACAGTATAAAAGGCGTACGTATTCGGGTTTCAGCTTCTTGTCGTTGCCTCGGACCGCCGTCTTCTCCAGCTTGTCGATGATGGGCGTGATCATCTCCTCGTCCTTGAGCCGCAGCTCCTCGTGGATGATCTCCATGTCCCGCACCGGGTCCACGTTGCCTTCGACGTGGATTATGTCTTCATCGTCAAAGGCCCCTGGTAAAAAAAACAAAACAAACAAACAAAAAAAACAAGGGGGGTCCTCGGTTTGCAGCATTTCACTATTTTTTTTATATCTGGGTATTTGTTTTCTAATATTTAGATTTGTTTTTAATTTTAGATTTTTGTACTCCCCATCCATCCATCCATCCATTCAATAGTTATTTTCAAATTTGGGGATTTCTGTCTAATATTTTGTTATGTTGACTATATCTGCACTTTTTTTAAGGTTTCCATATTTATCTTTGTATATTTTTCATCTAAGATATTCATATTTTTATTAATATTTTTTATTTTACATCATGTTTTTATATTTTTGCCAAATATCTGGAATATTTTCAAATGTTTGTATTTTTAAAGAAATATTTCTGCATTATTCTTTTTGTATAGACTAAACTTTTGTCTGTTTTTCAACAACTTAATTTTCCATATATTTTTGTCCAATAATTTTGTCTAATAATTTAAACTTTTTTGCCCTCATTTACTTAATATTTTCCCAAATATGTTGGTACTTATCATTTTCTGACCATTATTTGTATTATTAAATTTTTGTTACAATATTTCCCATCAACTATTTTATTTAATTAATTTTCTAATTTTTTAAAATAACTTATTTTCCAATATTTTGTCATATTTTTAAATGTTTTATCTTTGTGTATTTTTGTATATTAGATTTGTTTATATTTGTGTAATTTTTATCGTTTGTATTTTCAAGTATGATTTTTTTGTATGTCAGTTATTTCTGTGCATTTTCAAAAAATATATTTTTATCTTTATATATTTTTTATTGAATGCATGTGTTTTTTGTCCAATACTTTTTGTATTTTGCTATTAGTTTGCTATTTTACATCTCTCTAATGTTTAGTATTATTATTGAATACCTTTGTTATATTTATTGTAACATTTGTGTACTTTCCCTTATATATGTGTTTTTTTTTTCCTAATAATTTTCATTTGTGAATTATATTCAATTGCTTGTCTAACACTTTTTTTCCCAACATGTTTCCATCTAATGTTCAGTAATATTTGGAGCATTACCGCTACAGCTCTCATGAGATTGTGCCACAGAAGGTGTTTGGGTTCAGTGAGCTGGGCTGCACCTGTACGCTTCATTCAAGTTGTTTGGGCACAGCAGCTGCGGGGTCGACACACACACACACACACACACACACACACGGACACACACAAGGACAGACACACAACTCACGTGTCATGTGGAAGATGCCGTCGCAGGCGCTGATGTGGGAGAGGAACGCGTTCCCCAGCCCTTGCCCCGAGTGAGCCCCCTTCACCAGGCCGGCGATGTCCACCACGTTAAGGAAAGCGGGAACCTTACTGGGGAGGATACGGCAGCAGTGTTGCATCGCTGGTGTATGGTCAACCTTCACTTACTCAATAATCTTTATTTAGAAAATAACTAAAACTTGAAAAATGCACCTATTCAGGCCTATGTGTGTATTTCCAAAAATTATTACAAAAATGTGAAGAGATGCACAATATTTATATAAAAAAAAAAAAAAAAAAAAGTGAACATTTTGTATTTCTATCACCCTTTTAGTGCCTTGCGCACTGCGGGGTCAATATAGAGTATGTAAATTCAAATTTAATCATAAAAAATGTGTGGGAGGATACAGGCAACCAGGGTACGGTATATGGGACATGGTTTGGTACATATTTGTGCAGAAAGAAAATTATTTGACGTCATCAAAAACTGCTTTTTGTAGTACACTATATAATATAACTTCATTTTTACTAGGTTTTGTGTTCAATCGTCTAACATTGATGTTTCCGAATTATACATGAAAGCGTCATTAATGCACTGGTTTTCATGAGCGTTGTTTGAATGTAACTCGAGTTCAACCACCAAAACTAAAACACAATAAGGTGAAGCGCATTAGTGAGCCCATTTATTATAAATGTTTTGGCTTTAAAAATAAAGCTGATGTCAAAAGGTAACTCCTGCAGTCTTTTGTGCCTTATAGAGAGCAACATTTCCTTTTCGAGTCGCTTGATTGTCATGTGACCAGCAAGCGTCATGTTGCTTGTTTCCTTTAAAGTCCGGGACACATTTCAACCAACACTTGGAGACAGTACTGTTAATAGGTTTCACTATTGCTGTTGTATTCAAACGGTGAAATCGATATTAATCCACGTCGAATGCGAATGAAGCCGGTGCTTCTTCAAATTGTCATCCTTTAGATCCTCCCGTCCCGGTCTTTAAACAGCTCAAAGTGCATCGGCGACTGTGGTTCTCCTTGCCCACATGCAAGGGCATGACAGAACCTTAATTGCTCTCTATTTGTTTCACTTCACTCGAGGATTGGCATATCTGATGCTTGCTTGTAACCCAAATTTGATTTTGCGACACAAAGAAGAAAAAAAACAACCACCAAATGACAACTCGTAATTCTAAAAACTTGCACGTTGGGGGATTCGTAAGGCAAGGTGGCACTGTATTTTTAAACATTTTTAGAGAGAGTCAACGACTTGGGGTTTTTCACTATTCGTGGTAGGGCTTGACCGCTATCCATCGCAAATAGTTTACTGCATACAACCCACCTGGCTGGTTTATGATACTGGCAGAGGAAATCATAGCGTTCATCGGGGACGGGCACTCTGCTCTCGTTTGGGTCGATGGTGCAGAAGGGAAAGTTCTCGGCTGCAGCTTGGCTTTTGGTCAACACGTTGAAAAAGGTGGATTTGCTGCAAACAATTCCCCCAAGATATGTATTAACAACAAATCCGCTTCACGTGTATCCATTTGCGCCTACCCGACATTCGGCAATCCCACGATTCCGATTTTAAGCGACGTCCCAAAGCGTCCAATCAACTGGGGCTGCTTAGGGGCATCTCCCTTCTTTGGAGGCATCTGCGAGAGAGTGGCGTCAGGTTACCATTCAGCCACGGCAACATATTGCCCCGAGGAATAGTCCTACTTTTAGAGCTTCTAAAGACACTTTTAGGCTCGGTAGCTTTGAGTTAGCTGTAGTAAAAACGTGTAGTCACTCACTCATTCAAACACGATATGCTAACGTTAGCAGGCGGCTAACGTGAGACACTCTTGAATATGTCCGAACGAGTCACTGACCGACTCTCCGCGCGGAAACCAAACGTACCCCTCAGGTTTTGAGCTTTAGTGTGCAAACCATTTTAATGTGTACCTTTGTTTTTGTTTCTACGTGCCGTAAACTTCAGTGAACGCCGCTCACACGGACCACTCCGCTGGGAAAGACCAGACAGGCTGCAGCGAGAGCTAAACGGAAGTGTTTTGGTAAGCGAGCCTTCCGATTGGTCGGGGCGACAAGGGGCGTCTACGTCACAGTTACTCGACGCGATTATCACATGTTAATACCGTAAGACAAAAGTAATACCAAAAAAGCATTTTAATTTAATCGAATGTTAGTTTTATCTTGATAAGCATTTAACCCAACAAAAGCCACTCTTGAAAGATAATTATCGGAAGGGAATTTGACAACCGTGCGCTCCGATTGGTCGGTTAGACAGCTGAGTGCTACGTCATAGGTGCGCGACACACACCGTATTCACACTATCGACATTTTCTTGGCTGGATTATCACCGAACGTTTACAGATGCATTTAGAGATACAATATTTCTAAAAGTATAACTTGTTTAAAACCATATCAGAACAGTGTATTTGGCACGAGTTGTATACTCCCAGTGAATTCATGTCTTTGTGAGTTTCTTTACAGCATACAGGTGCATCTCAATAAATTAGAATAGTAGTTCATTGTATTCCAGCATTGCAATTCCTAAAGTGAAACTCATATTATACGGATTCAACAAGAGACAATACTTTTCAAAAGGCTAATTCCAACCTCATTTCCCTATAAAAATCTTTTTGACGGTTTATGAAACAATTTATTTGGAGTTTGTAAAAGGTGGGTTTTCAAAATTACTAAAATCATGAAATATTTACTATGCAGTGAATCTAAGAATTTGAACTACAGAAATCCATCCGTTTTCTTTTACCGCTTATCCTCACTAGGGTCACGGAATACATTTTCTAATTTGAGATGCAGCTTTATATTAGTCATGTATAATAAATGACTAATTTCAGTAAAACTGTGTCAAAAGGGCTGGGATTTTTGCATTTACATTTTTTTAATTGACCCATCTCTGACCATAGAAAATATAATTTGCATTACTGTACTCCTAACTTTAACATGGCTGTGATTTGGAGAAATATGCAAATGTAAAAGATTTACTCAGACTGGTGGCAATGCTTTTCAACTTTTATTTGAAAATCCACATGACAAATGACATACAAATCAGACCTCATGTGCGTGCCTAAAACTGCAGAAGGACGCAAGCCATTTTATGCAATTTACTGTGGTCAGTACTTCTATTCCTGAACATAGAGAAAACCTAATGGAAGCTCACCATGTTCTATGAATCGTGACCAGATTTTGATCCTTAAGAGACGATAGGTGCAGCACTAAGAGTAACGTGAACATATAACAGGGAAGATGAACTGAACAACAACAACAAAGGCAGCTGCATTCAAACCTGCCACGAGAAGCGAACAAATCTGCTTGTATAGAAAAACATCCAGACTCCAAAGTCACTTTTACACTACAAAACAAAAAAACTAAATTCTTCTAACTGTCACCCTTTTGGTTGTGTGTCCACAAAAAAAAAAAAAAAAAAAAAAAAAAAAAAAAAAAAAAAGTAAAAGGGGTGTGGGGGGTTTCAGTTACGCAACTTTCAAGACCAGCAACGTTGTGCACATCATCCTCGGATTTCTTAGGTAAATTTGTATTTCCATGCATTTCAGTGTGTACACTGTGATCTGGTCATAACATTTAAAAACCATGGACGACTCACTGCTCAGTAGTGACCTGTGGCGAAAAAAGAAACAAAAGTTTTTTTAAAAGGCGATTTAGTTCATACATTAATATCACTTTTCCTCAAATAGTGGCCTCAGCCCTGTCATCTGAAGTAAATAAACACTACACCCCAAATCGGCATCTGCCTTGCCCCCCGCCCCCTAGGAAAAAATAGTGCAGTGTAATTTTCCGATCACCCATGCCCCCTACGAGGCACGGTAAGCCGGCAACTGTAAAGCTAACATAATTTTGAAAAAAAAATTCCCAAGATGTGTATTTTTGTGTAAAATTGTAGTATTTTTCTATTTTCTCACTTGTTTAAAAAAAAAAAAATCAGTCTAGTACATTTTGTCAATTGTTTTTGTACCCCCCCCCCCAAAAAAGTTTCCATTTTTATATCTGTACATTTTGACATCTGACAATTTAACTCCAAATGATACAAATTTGGAGGTGCCCCTATGTAGCATAAAAATGCATTTTTAGAACTACAATTAATGCTTTTCCTGTAAACAACTCTTGGTCCTCTCTGCAGTCTAGTAAATAAAAAGCAAACTGCCACCCACTACTTGAGGAAATACGTTAATAATCTATGCTAGTGTAAAACATACGTGGGGAGTAGGATCGGGATCTGGATCGAGAGCGGTACCCCCTGCTGTAGTACGGCGATGGAGATCTTCGTCTATTTGACGAATAAAAAACAATTAATTCCAACCATCAATCAGATGCAACAATTGGACACAAAACACCTACCTGTATGATCGGTACTCCCGGTCGTCATAGCGATCGTAGTCCCGATCATAACCTCGATCGTAACCTCGATCGTAGCCTCTGTCGTAGTCCCTCGACATGCGTCTTGAACCGCCTCCGCCTCCTCCTCCTCCGCCGCCGCCACCGCCACCCCCACCGCCACTGAAATCAGAATGTTTAGCAGTTTAGTGACATCAAGGGAGAGAGAGAGAGAGAAAGAAAGAAGAAAAAAAAAAAACCTTAACAACAACAGTGTGGTCATCAAGAGACTCACTATGTGGGTCGTCCCATGTAGATGCCAGGAGTGGGGGTGTGCGCTCGTTTGGTAATGGAGAAATCCACACGGATTCGGCGACCGTCCAGCTCCATTCCGTTGGCGTGCTCCTTGGCCTGAATAGACATGGTGGTGTTAATGAGTTGCCAAAATCAACACCAAAGCCGTGTCTAATATATAAGTGTTGCTTTGGCACCATCTTGGGCCCAAGCAACTTTGTTGAAGTGATGGGAGGAGCTTCATTTAGTTGGGACATGGGCTCGTCTTAATAGAAAAAAAACAGTTTACATCATTGTATAGCACTGTCAATAAAATTATACGTCCCACTCTAGTTTTTCTGCAAGTCAGAAGCTGAATCACCAGTGTTGCAAGGCTGCAAATGTAACAGCAAATCAAATATGCAAATGAGCTTTCAAAAAAAAAAAAAAAAAGTTTTTGGGTACAAGGTGTATGTATGCAAGACTCATACTGATATGAATATAAAACAATATTTTGAATACTTTTTAAACTTTTAATTCCAAAATGTCTTTACCGTTAGCTGTCTGAAATTAAGTTTCATGGCTTGCAATAATGTTTTCTGAAGATGTCAATCACATTTTTCGAATATAGGGTTTTTCTCCCATTGCTTAATACGCACGACTGGTTAAGACACACGACTGTGTGTCTGCCTCACAGTTCTGAGGACCGGGTTTAAATCCCCGGTCCCGCCTGTGTGGAGTTTGCATGTTCTCCCCGTGCCTGCGCGGGTTTTCTCCAGGCACTCCAGTTTCGTCCCACATCCCAAAAACATGCATGGTAGGTTGATTGACAACTCTAAATTGCCCGTAAGTGTGAATGTGAGTGAAAATGGTTGTTTGTTTGTATGTGCCCTGCGATTGGCCGGCAGCCAGTACAGGGTGTACCCCACCTCCTGCCCGATGATAGCTGGGATAGGCTCCAGCACGCCTGCAACCCAAGTGAGGAGAAGCGGCTCAGACAATGGATGGATGGATGCTTAATACACCTTTTCTAACACAAATGCATGGTTCTTCTACTTTTGGCAGTTGTGCGGTGCTCAATCGCTGGGTATGCAGCAAAGAGTCACCAACTGTTTTCACGGTGGCCCACACCTGTCACGTTCGGCTGCATGGCTCATTGTGCAGCAGGCTTTAATCATCCTTTTTTTCTAGTTTAAATAAAAATGTATTTTTATTCCACCTCAATGCTTCTTCTGCATTTATTTTTTTATATACCATTGTTATACGTCAATATTGCTGCTGTGACAACAAAATCTCCCTCACTTGATGAATAAAGCATCTATCTTGTGACATTTATAGGAAATTACAAACCTTTCTGAGTGGACGTCAATTACTCGCAGTGTTTGGCTATTCGCGGCAGGACTTGCTCCCGATCTGATATGATAGTGGGGGAATATTGTACAGCAGAACCTCCAAGGTCCAACAATTCCACAATAATCGATACTTGCCTCCTTGGAGTCTTCGTAGTTCTCAAAGTAGACAAAGGCGAATCCCCTGGAGCGCCGTGACTGCTGATCGTACACTATGTTGACATCCGCCAGGGGGCCGTACTTGGAAAACACTTCTCGCAGGTCCCGCTCGGTGGTGTACAGGCTCAGGCCAAACACACCCAGGCAGGTGTTTGGGTCAGGGTTGGCCTGTTGGCGTTGGGAGAGAAGTTCAACAATAAGCATAACACTGATTTTTGCCTTTAAAAAAAGAATTAATATAACACTCAGGCCTTGCTCAATTGTACTACCATTTCAGCTTGTTTGTAGCCATTTCGTGCAATGTACAGACAGTTGGTGATGAGAATTTTTATTTTGCTTTTACCGCATAAAGATCAGTTGTTGACATAGCATAAAATACATTCATTTAAACCAATCAAATAGTAGTTCAATTACACAATGCGCAGGTTGGAAACCAACCTTGAAAATATAATCTCAGCAGCACCCTATATTCTTATGTGGTTCATAATACAGTCTTTCTACAACCAACATCGGGAGCGTCCACATCTTCAATCAAAATGTAATTCTTCAACATGGTCTCGACTTCCATCTATCCATTTTATATAGCGCTTATCCTCAGTAGGGCTGGTGAACATGAGCTTATCCCAGCTGACTTTGGTCAAGAGGTGGGGTCCACCCTGGACTGGTTGCCAGCCACTGGGAAATACATTATTCATTTGCTCCATTGGAGTGTATCCATTACTGTAGTCTTGTAGTAGGGCTACTAAATTCACCAATTTGTTAATACAAAATGATGTATAGTTACCCTGTTGCCAATGTGCCTGCGTCGGTTGGACATAGGGGAGCGGCTGTGGCTCCTCCGCCGGCTGCCAGACCGGCTTCGGGAACGGCGACGTCGGGAGCGGGAACGAGAGCGGGAATAGTTCCTGCGTGAGCTCCGGTGAGAACGGGACCTAAGAAGATACAGTGCCAATGTGAAGAGGAAGGCAGAAACCAGTCTAACTCTTGACATTATGAGGCATCTAAAAGTTTTGTCTGATTAAAAAGGGATCATCAGAATTCATTAAAATGGAACATATTGTAAGACTGCAACCCGACGGATGACAATTCCCCCATTAATTTTGCAAGTTTTTGAAGGAAAGTATTTTAAAAGTAGAAATTGTAGGAATGTTTTCCGAAGTCCATTTTTTTCTGGGTGTGTTAAATCGAGGTTCCACTGTATTCTCGATTTTTTAACTCTCTTTTCAGATTCACAGTTTGAAGCAAGCCGGTTCAGCCTGGATGGAGAATTATTCACCAGCTGTCAAACTGCACATTCAGGGAGGGCACTCTCAAAACACTTATTGAAAAGACGTGGCATCGTTTTTGACGGCCAGGTATTGTGGTAAATTTTTTAGTACAGGTACATATTGCAACCGTGGTAGGGTTGAATGCGTCTTACCTAGATTTGGACTTGGATCTGGAGCGTGAGCGAGACCTGGACCTGGAATGGCGGGAACCCTCTTTGGAGCGTGCTGGCGAGCGGCTGACGGATTTTGCCGATCGCCGCGGGGAGGAACTCCCCGAGCCAGGCTGTGGCTCCTGGACAAACCGAAAAGCAGAGTTTAAACTAAACAAGTCACATTGGCGTCCAAAAAGAATAATACAAAATGGGTGACTCCACTCGCTCTTAAAACCCTTTTAAGGAGGACTTTTTTTTGTCCTTTTTTTTTTTTTTTTTTTAAGAAGAGCATATTTTGGGGAATGAAATTACACATCAAATACATTGACATTAATGTACTTATTTAGCTGAGAAGTAGATTCAGATAAATATGAGGGTGTGGGGGCTCTGGCGAGTGAGAGTTACAGATTGAGGAACATTTCACATGCATGATTTAGAGAAAGAAAGAGAGTAGCAACATAATAGGCTGTTAAGAAATTACTCCTACCCGGCCAAACTTCTGATCATAACTTCATTACTTCTTTTACTTCATTACTTCAAAACAACCCTTCATTTCTTCTTTCTTCTCTTTGACATTACGACGTCTTTTTTGCTCCTCTTCCCCAATTTTACCATCTGCCATTACAACACTAGTCGAGGGATAGGATCTTGAGCGCTTCTTTTTTCCTGCTCCCAATACATTAGCATGCATCAACGGCATTGGCTTCAAACATTAACAACTTCGCATCTGAAACGTCTTCCGCCTTTTTTTCTTTCTTCCAACCTCAACCTTGACAAAGAACAAACAAGGGGGTGATAAGGCAAGTTTGTAGGTTTGTTTGCATTTAAATACCTAGAGGCACAGAGAAAACAACAGCTTTACCAAATAACTAACAATGCACAAAGGAGTAATAGGGGCTACATTGAAAGGTGGAAACAATACTACAAAAATAAAGTAAGGCTGTGTTTGGAATTTTACACTCACTCACAAGTCACTAATCACTGTATAAGCATTTTTATATAGTGGACCATATAACTCCTTAGTGAAATGGAGGAGAAAAAACCCACTGAAGATCAGTTGCTCACTTCTTTTTTCAAGATGCATCGTGGGACACTATATAGGGTATTAGGGCTGCAGCTATCGAATCGTATTAGAATCGAGTATTCTATCAAGTATCCCACTGATTAATTGGAGAAAATTAGATATTGCAGTATTAAACACAGGTTCATGAGAGGTGCAGGTATTACTTTTGTCCACTTAGGGTCACCATCCTCACATTCTACTAGCTGACACTTTTGAATTTTGAGTAGGAGTGTTACGATCAGATATTTAATGTCTTTTAAAAATCGGAATGGACCTAAAGTGAAAATTAAAAAAGCTAAAATATAAGCACTCAGATACTAGCAGTCCATTCCAGACTCCGCCCTAGCACTTCTATCCAGCATGCAGAGCCCTAAGGCTGCAGGCTATATTGGCCTGTGAGATATTTTGAGCAAAATTCTTTGCCTGCAATGCCAAATATAATCACTATATACAGCAAAATAACATGATCACCAGCCCCTGCTGGAATAAAATTATTATAGTTATTCGATTAATTGTTGCAGCCATATTAAGTGGATAACTTATTTCAGTTCCTTGTGTGGTGTGCAAAACACAAATATACCGCAGATTACGGTGTGTAATTAAAAAAACAAAAACTTGCTGTTACGACCAATTAGAACATAAGCAAAATGGTGGATTTACTATACAGTGTAGTAGAATATAGGGAGTGAGTTCAAACACAGCCCAAGTAATTTGCGAGACTAATGTAGAGATATTTTTGAGTGGTCATTTTGAGAGAGCGAGAGAGAGAAACTTTACAGGGTGCCCTTAAAGACTTTCAATTTAAAAAAAAGAAAAGAAAAGAAAAGAAAAAAAGGTACCATAAAAGAAAACTATTACAGAAATCTCTGGAACTATTACAAAATTAGTAGTAGATTTTGATTTTTTAATTTTACTTAATTGAGGAAGCCACGAATGTGGTGGTGCAGCATCTCAAATGCAATATGATTTTAAAAATACATAAGTATCTCTTCAACTGCTTCTATAATAAGTTTAAAATGTAGGAGAATTTCTAGACACCCTGTATTACGTTGAACACGTGAATGTAGAAATTCCCACGCTAACTTGAACGCAACAATACGACCGCCATTTTCTCGTAATGGTTCCACTTCACACTCATACTAGATATTTTCCAGTGTCGCCCTAATTACTCCTTTGTCATAATAAGATTAATGTATAATACACAAAATTGTTTAAAAAAAACATTTACAGACAAATAATAGAATACTGACGCTAGCGTCAATACAGTAAGCAACGTTAATGTCGGTGGAATCAAAGCATGGCCCAAAGCAGCGCGGCCTAGTCTTAAGGACGACGGCTCGTTGAAGGCCGCATGCTTCGTTAAAAGAAAATATTATTGCAATTCAGAGTGAAACTAATACATATACACACAAAACACATAAAATAACAGTAGTTCTTTTTTTTTTTGTTCAGATCTCAGAAGAAGACTCGTTGCCATAACCACGGCGGCTTAACAAAGCTATCACTGGAGCTAGCACGCTAACGTTAGTTTAGCGTAGTTTCTCTCTGGGTCTTTTCGTTAAGAGTCAAAGTAAACTCACCTTCTTGAACTCTTTCTCGGTGTCGCTCATCTTCGCGTCACTAGTAGGTTTGTTTTTTACGTGAGCTAAATGTGCTCCAACTACTGATTTTGACTTATTTTTAGCTCAATCTTTTCGCCTCGGTAGCCGCCAACCAAAACTAGTTTGATCTGAATTCAACCAGCGGAGCGGACTATAAAAAAGACAGTTAACTGTCCTTTCCCGCTTCCGGTTGTTTCGAAATAAAAGTCGACTTCCGTCTGAAGACTGTGAGAATAAAAGGCTTCGATTGTGCTATCTTATTGTAAACATCTCGACAAAACCATTGCAGTTGATTACACAATAAAGTAACATTTACATGTGGGAACGCAAGCCTTCTTAACATTTAAAAGTTTGACTATCCGCAATTAACTTTGTGGATATCAATGTCTAGTTGTAATTACATTTTGAATAATTGGAATTGACGTTCAAGACCTCTGTCATTGTGACTTGTCGAAAGGACAGAAAGATCTGTAATTCAATTTTGCTTGGTCAAAACTGAATTAGAGACCGGCAATGTTATTTTACCTAGGACAATTCCAGTGACAGATATCTACAAAGGCATTTCGCCTATCTGAAAAGGGTCATGTAGATCTATTGAATTGAGGTGAAAAGATAAAAGACTGAACTGAATTGAACTGGAATTGTGACTAGTCAAAATCAAATTGTTGATATTTCAAAACTAGAGTTAAGAGATAGCTACAATTCCATCACAGATATCAGTAATTCACATAGCGAATATCTGAAAATTTTAGAAATCCCATAAAATAATAACATGTATACATAGGTTATATTAACAAACTTTATTTCAGGGGGAAGAAAATATCACATTTCAAAGCATGAACTTAAACATGCACTTGTATACAGTAGTTTGCTATGTAGTACATACTGTATGCAGAGTTTGCCGACATCTCTTAGTTGCCTACTAATCAGGGAAAAACCCAAAAATATAAACTCTCATTCAGTCATGTCATAAATAAATAATAATGTCACCATGCATGTCTTTCAACTTTTGCGGAGTAATGCTTGAATAAATTAGTGTCTCGACTGTGACAAAACAGAAGTGACCTGCATATTACATCTGACCTGACACAGCTCGGTATGCAGTCAATCGCTCCAGTTTCAGTGTGAGAACATTGAAAGGCACTTGTGGCAGTACTTCCAACACAAATATCTTTTTACAAAAAATAAGAGAGACGCCAATGCTTGTTGCGCGTCTCCAAATTATGTCTCCAATTACAACTCAGAGATTAATCAGGCAAATATGTGCCAACATATTGTGTGCGTTCACAATTTAAGTCCTTCACAGGTGTCTGATGTTGACACAATGAACTCGCTATAGCAGCTTCTGATGTACAAGTTCCCAAATCATCAACTTCCGGAAGAGAGGCATGTGCCACTGTAGAGAAAGGAAACGTAGATTTTAATGTTTGTATACAAAACAAACACTCACACAAACTCAGTCACTCTCACACCCACACTTTTTTTTCTTCTAAAAAACATGGCATGCATACTCAAACCTCTCAAATCAATTCTGAAAAAAATCCTATTGATTACTAAAGTACATTACCTATCTTAGTGATTATTCCATTTTGCGCTACTCAAGTCAAGTTTTTAGGGCAAGTGACGCACACAATTCTTTGTGTGTTGTACTCTGATTAAAGAGGCCATTCCAACCAGACACAGCATTTTGAGAGACTGTCATTTTTTTTTAGGAATTCTTGTCACGTTGCTACTTGCAGTGGAGTATAGAATACGTCTCAAGAGGAATAACAGCCACAAATCTGAAAGTCTACTTGATATGTTTGCAACTCGCAGCAAGGAAAGGAAAACATGCAACTAAGGACTTGAATTCATTTTTTTTTTTTTATAATTAAGGAGATGTCAATTGAATATATAAAAAAAAAAGCCCATACGTTAGCAAGTTTCTCATGAATGGTTTTACTATATGCTGTGATGCATCTAATGTAACCTTACCTTCTCTCTACCTAACCTCACATACACACTGCCCTCACCTCCGCACATTACACAATCTGTCTCACCCACAGTCACACACACTAGCCACCCCTCCTCCACACACAGGTAACAGTGTGTGCTCCACTAGCGTACCTGTCTGAAGGTGAGCGGCCTTCCTTTAGCGATGTATTGGGCGTATTTACACGCAAACACGCCACAGTCGCTGCAATTCTTTTGCTGGGGAATCTCCTGGAAGGAAAGGGACAGCATGAACATTGTGTTCCCTCATATAGTGGAGCAGAAGTGCTGCTTTTATGAATTCAAGTAGACGCCGCACCCATAAGGAAATACGGTACTGTTTGTTCTTTTCTTTTTGCAATGTCGAAGTTTTACAGTGAATCACTGGAGAATGGCGTCTTATTTGAGGAAATGGTATCATTAGGCTTACTTACAGTGGGCCGCATGCAGCCGACGGTCCACTTGGCACTGTCCAGCTCTCTGCCTTTCTTTGCTCTGTGCTCCTCCTTCAGGTAGAGGCTGCAAAAAAGCATACAACATTAATAACCCGCGAATGCAATTTCTGTAGAAATCATGTGTGAATGCCCGAAGACTGGAATTTATTGAATTTTGCTAACATTGCAAATGCTTGGAATATCACAAACAGTAGCCTGAATGAAATGAAAGTTTTGATTTTGGAATGGCTTGAATCTGTTGAGAAATGTAGATGTTTAGGACAAAAGAGTAACAGAAGAATAATATATAATAATAATATAATTAGGGGCGGCACGGTGGCCGACTGGTTAGAGCGTCGGCCTCACAGTTCTGAGGTGCGGGGTTCAATCCCCGTCCCCGCCTGTGTGGAGTTTGCATGTTCTCCCCGTGCCTGCGTGGGTTTTCTCCGGGCACTCCGGTTTCCTCCCACATCCCAAAAACATGCATTAATTGGAGACTCTAAATTGCCCGTAGGCATGACTGTGAGCGCGAATGGTTGTTTGTTTCTATGTGCCCTGCGATTGGCTGGCAACCAGTTCAGGGTGTACCCCGCCTCCTGCCCGATGACAGCTGGGATAGGCTCCAGCATGCCCGCGACCCTAGTGAGGAGAAGCGGCTCAGAAAATGGATGGATGGATATAATTAGGGGTACGGTGAGGGACTGGTTAGCACATCTACCTCACAGTTCTGAGGTTCAAATCTGGCCTAGCCTATGTGGAGTTTACATGTGCACCCTGTGCCTGTGTGGGTTTTCTGCGGGTACTCCGGCTTCCTCCCACATCCCAAAAACATGGATGGTAGGTTGATTGAAGACTCTAAATTGCCCGTAGGTGTGAATCTGAGTGTGGTTGTTTGTTTACATGTGCCCTGCGATTGGCTGGCGACCAGTTCAGGGTGTACCCCGCCTCTCGCCCAAAAGATAGCTGGGATAGGCTCCAGCACGTCCGCGACCCTAGTGAGGATAAGCGGTACGGAAAATGGATGGATGGATAATATATTAATAAAAATAGTGATGTATTTTTGGGTGCATATTAACAAATATATAACATGCTCTTCAGCACCTAAACAATAAGACAGAGAAGGAGAGGACTCACAGCAGAAGACCGCAAATGTCGTCATGTCTTTGGCCCATCGAGTCGTACAACTTCACTGTCTTTGCTTTCAAGTCTATCACCTGAGAAGAGACGCAAATCATGTTTTTTTTCTTCGAAAACATATACTCTACCTGTATACTGTCTGCACACACAATTCTAATGTGACGTTGTTGACTCACAGCTAAGGCCCAGTGGACGCCCAGGTGCAGCGGGACCAGCACCAGGTCGTACAGGAAGATGTCGACGGCTTTGGTCCAGCGCTTGACTGCGGCGTGCCCTCCAACCCGCCCGCCCGGACTGCCACAGAGCTTGGGGTAGAAGAAGGTGCTAAACGAGTACACCCGCGCCCCCTCCGCCCGGTCGGAGCACTGCTCCATGACCAAGGAAAGGTAGAAGTTGATCACCTGCAAACGGGAAGCACAGTAGGGGAATTGCAAATCAACTTTCCCCGGATGAAATTAATGCATATGCCAATGCAAATGGAAAAGGGGCTGTCTGCTCCAGCCCCCCCACCCAAAAAAAACCACCATATTTTGTGGGTACTTTTTTCTAATTAAAAAATAAATAAATAAATAAATATAAAAAAAACAGAACTGCACAGTATTGCACGCAGTAAAGAGATATAGTAAAAATGAACAGTTTTTCTTAACTGATACTTTTTTTCCCACTGAACTAAATCACTGTTCCTTTTTCGCTACACTTTCCTTACTCACAGCAGCTTTTTCATCTTTTCAGAGACAGGGGTTTGTAACTCAGAAATTACTTTGACGCCCTTGGCTGGCGTTATAGCCTTTACTGACTCATCTGCTACAGTATAGCACAGTGCCATGAAAAAGTGTTAGCCCTCTTCTCAAATTCTTATTTATTGCAGTTTCCTCACTTTAATGTTTAAAGATCATGAAACAAATGAAAATGTCAGACAAAGATAACCTAAGTCAACATAAAATGCAGTTTTTAAAAATGGTAATTTTATTAAAGAAAAAAAAAACTATTCAAAGCTAACTGCCCCTGTGTGAAAATGTTAATAATGTTGTTTTAGCCACCCCCCCCAAAAAAACAGAAACACAAAAATGGATAAGAAAAACAGTTTAACGTTATATCTCCTCAACTGAGGACTACATAGTTCCCAGTCTTTTTACGTTTTCCGCAATCATGTTCAAACTATACTGTACTATATTTTGAAACAAATCTATGAATGTACTTTGCAGAATCTTTAAGATGTTAAAGAAGGGTATTTTCATATCCCGCTTAAGGCATACAGCGTACACACTCTATAAATACCTCGTCGTTGAGCCAGCCACCTTCCTGAAGCGTGGCCAAGTCTCTCTGCGTGATGCGCAGTTTGAAAGCGGCACTCAAAACCAAGTTGGGGTCACTCTGAGCCAGAGCACGGAACACCTCCGTTGCCATCTCCTAAAAACACACAAATACGTCAAAGACATTCTTTCCATTTTAGGGTTGCACGGTATACCCGTACTAGAAAAGTACCGCGATGTGACCTCCAGTTTGGTGGATGGGCAATATACACAGCTGAGTTGAGAGCTCCCTCAAACCAACTTGGAAAAACTCAGTTAAAATTCATTCTTAAAACACTGTGAGGATGCTACACTACTGAAAGGAACAAGTAGGGGAAAGAATAGAAAACGAGAAAATTCCAATAAAGAGAAAAGCGGCCAGGACGAAGAGAAAAATATGATAGTTATCTTATTTTTATTATTTTTTTTTGTACAGAAAGGACAGATAATTCAAAATTGTCTGATTGGTGTGTCTGATGTGTCTGACAAATTTGCTAAATATTTAGAAAT
This sequence comes from Phyllopteryx taeniolatus, assembly GCF_024500385.1. Classification (NCBI taxonomy): domain Eukaryota; kingdom Metazoa; phylum Chordata; class Actinopteri; order Syngnathiformes; family Syngnathidae; genus Phyllopteryx; species Phyllopteryx taeniolatus. Next base: position 7,619,893 of record NC_084514.1, on the reverse strand, counting down.
GTAAGTGAATAAAAGTTAGAAAACAAGTGGAGTAAATGTCAGGATACTTAATAAAGGATTGAGGACCAAATCTACCGGTGGGAGGTTATATTAAATTAGTTAACGGTGTTTATGTTACCTTGTATCCGTGACTGTAGACGCGCTATTGTGTAAGCCAGTTCTGTTTTACGTAGACATGCATTTTCTCTTGTATTTCACGTGTGAAATAATCCCAGACTTTGGAAAATACCCTCCTGGGTACAGACGTCGGAACAATTTATGCACGCACAGAGTGGTGCGTCCGTAGTAACATTAGTCCGTGAGGAAAAATAATCCCTGTGAAGCTTTGAAGCAGAGATTTTGCTGCAACTTTATATTGTAATCAAATTATCAGTTATTTGAGGTGTCGTTTCAGCCCTACATATATATTTTTGATTTATTCATCATCCCATTCATTTAATATCCTCCACTGCCCAATAGTATTTTGAATTACTAAAACGACTAATAATTTGAACTGCAATGCTTTGTCATCTATGATTCTACTGCTTTACTGATGTTTTAGGTTGTTGTCCTGGTCTCATTTCATTGAGCTATTTTATGATATTTAGTATTGAAGTCAATCTTTATCTATAAGGCCATGTCTAAGTCTGCAGAAGCCTCAGTACTACCTTAGTGAGTCGGGGTATATCATCTTCGGTGTGTCGTACATGTGCCGCGAGTGTGTGCGCGCCCGCCGGGCCAACCGCAGGAGTCACTCGGTCCACTAGGTTGAGGCGAGTGGCAACTTCTGTGGAGAGGTCCAACTCGGCTACCGGTTTCTAAACAACATGAGAGAGCAGTAGCAATATTTACAACCAACGATAATGTGTGGACTATACACAACTGTTGACATGACTTTTTGTCAGCATTCCAATTCTTCGAAAATGGCAGCAAAAACTAGTGTGTTAAACATGTATACTTTTGAAAGTGCGTCCTAAAATAAGGCAAAATAACCTTTGCACAGCTGACATGCTGGCTGTCGTCCGGTATTCCTGTGTAAGACTTGCTGAGAGGCAGGGAACCCCATCTGGTAGAAAATAAAATGCATTAACACTCACAATGACGACAATTGACAGGAGATTCCCAAAACGGAGGCCTGCTACGTGATTGTGTAAACCAGGGGTGGGAAAAAAATGGACGCGACGTACACACAGCTCACTCCGGTCCACTTAGCACTTTATCAAGAGGCCTGTAATAATTGCTGCATTAATATGTCAATTTCCCCCAAATATGCTAGTGTTAAAATGATTCATCAACTTTATTGTATTGATGTATTGTAAAAAATGAAAAAAAAAAATACAATTTATACTATTTATGAAATTTAATACAATAATTTTATTACTAAAATAAGCAACTTCAAACATTATTGTTATTTTTTTAACTCGTCCGTCAGTGTTAAAAATGTATTGTGGCCCTTGAGCCCTTGGTGTAAACAATCCCCATATCAGATTTAGTGACACCAACCTGCTCTTATTTACAGATGCATTTCTCCACGAGACCACGCTGGGGTTAGCTGTTCCAACACAAGCAATATTCATTAGCCCATTTACTTGCTTTATATACACCGAGCAAGTAGCATAAAGAAAATTATATTTTTTTTTTTACGGGAGTATGGCATCTTTCTGGGTGCCGACTCAAAGGGTTTCCTTGTCACTGTGTGTTCGCCGTGGGACAACAACGCACTGCAAAAACAACCCGCAGTTTATTAGCAGTCTGAAGGACAACCTTATTAAAAGAACATTCTCATAGTTGTGTATAATTTGGGGATGCACAGATACCCATTGCTGTATCGATACCAAAACTGGATGTCCATACTCGTACAAACAAACAAACAAAAACAAAAACAAAAAAAAAAAAGGCTCTGATACTATGACACCGATACTTTACCAGGCTGACATAACTTCGGGCAGGTGGAGTAAGAGTAGTCAGCCGTGTGGAGATACTTTAACGTAAACACTATTGAACGTACTTCTTCTACATAGGGACCCCTAATATTTGAGTGAGACTTATGTCATGTTCAAGAAAATTTTTGCAACAATATTTGATTAGAATAAAACATTTTCATCATAATTGCAAGATGTAATGGCATTATCAAGTATCGTTACTTTGTATTGGCAAGTCGTCAAATGTAAGCACTTGGACTCTGTCAGGAAAAAATTGGTATTGGTGCACCCCTGCTAGTATCTAGTACAATTCTACTCACGCTTGTGGTTTTGTTTGATTGAAAGGTAGCGGTTGGCTTTTGCTGTATTTCTCTGTCACCATCTCCAGCAGACGCCTGTAGCGCTCCTTGTCGTTCTGCTTTATGGCCTACAGGAGAGGGAAAAACAAAAATGTTAAAATAAGATTTTACAGAAACACATCACTGTTGTGACTCACCTCTTCAACGGTGAGGCTGGGCTTGGAGTAGCGGTTGTGCCCAAAGCCATTGCAACAATTCTGGTCGGTATGGGGAATTCCCACACTCACAGCGGGTCGTGAAGGCAGCAGTTGGAGGGAGCTTCTCCTCTCAGAAGACACTGTGGTCCCACTGTGCAGACGAGACAGGGGAGTTTAGGGCCAGCGTGTTTGTTTTTCAAAGTACAGATATATTGTTTTTTTGCCTTTTGTCTCCATCCTAAAGTGGACCTTCTCAAATCAAGCGACTTGCCTGAATTTTCTCGTTAAAGGAAGCAAGGAGCCCTGGAAAGGCTTGGGTGTAGCCCTATCGATCATTCCAATCCCCGTTTTATCTGCGGAGAATGAAGCAAGTTAAAACAGATTACACAGAGCGCATATGACAGATAAACAGCATTTTTTAAAACTAGTAATTGTCTTTACAAACCCATTCTCCAGTCAGGGCTCGTCAGCCACGGCATGCGCAGCTCATCGATTCCCAGCGTGTCAGACTGGATCGACACAGGAAATTGTTTAGGAAAGCCATGTATTTTTGAAAAACTGCCTAATTGATTTTTTAATTTTACTTGTCTTGACTAATTGTCATGTTAACTAAATTCAATTAGGTAAATTTTAGGTTTTTCCTTGTCCGATTAGGGGGTTTAGATCAGGGGATGTCAATCTTTGTCAACTGTTGCCCTATGAAGCCCTTTTGGGACTCTTTTGTGCTCAAGGGCGTTACAAAGAAACTTGACTTGATTTGATACTAGGGCTTCAGCTAGCAAATATTTTTAGAATCAATCATTCCACCGATTATACCATCAATTATTCAAGTCATTGGCAAAAAACCTATTTTGCATTATTTTACTCACTTTAGTGACAATTAGTGGTAAATAGGGGTTCAACGGCACATGTAATCCTATTATCCGGTACGGTACACAGGTGCACCAAGTTCTCCCATAGAGTATATTAGGTCAATGTTTCCCAACCTTTATCAAACCACTTTACATACGTCGCACTACACACCATCAAACAAAAATACTGAAATAATGAAGATAATAATTAATAAATTATTTTCTGACAAATTAAGTGAATTCGGATAATTCCCCGCAGCACCACTGGCAAACTGGTTGGGAATTACTGTCCAGTATTATAATGTCCTCACACTCGAGCCAGACATCCACTCCTCAAACAAATACAGTGCAGCTCAGCTTCTAGCTAGCCGACGTCATGGGTAGCATTCAAACTTTAACTGTTGCACTTCTCTGCATCCAACATTTCCAAAAAAGGCGATGAACAATTGACGTTCCACTTTCCAAAAAAGATTTTAATGGTAATGTATTATTTTATTTTATGCACGATTTAGTTTGAGAATAATTTTTTCTTGGAGAACTGACTGCAAGTAGTTTGCTGTTGTTTTAGTTTATGTCATTCAATGTGTTCCTGTTTACACAAAAGTACTCCGCACAGGACTTCAAATGGATCATTAGAATTAACCCCCCAAAATGCACAATTCAAGAGCAAAAAAAAAACAAAAAACCTGTGTGTCCTTATAGCGTCCGTGCTCATCAGGACTTGATATCACAGGTTTGCGAAACCGCAGCAGACTTGCAACCCTGGCCACGGTCTTCTTGACAAAATTTATCACCACATCTGGATTAAAATAATAATAATAAAAAATACAGTGATGAATAATCAATTACGTCAATTTTAAGAGAGCACAAATAAATAGCAACTCATTGTTTTTTTCCCCCCGCACAGACCTCGCCTTCGTCTTTTTGCTGCAACATGGTCACTCTGGCCAACACTGTCAGCTGCATCAACACTGGAAGGGAAAGAAAAAGTCACATAAGATGAGATGTGCACATATTGTAATGTCTCCAACATAAGGGAATAACATACCTGTTCAGAATTTCATACTCCTCTGAGTCTTCTGAGTTTCTTTTTTTACACTGATGTTTCATAAAGTTTCATGTCTTTTAAATTAATTTTATCTTATGTTGACTGCTTAATTGTTCAGTGTCCTTGCATGTTTTGAAAGGCACCTTTAAATAAAACTGCACGCAAAGACAACATAAGTTGATTTCTAAATGTGGGACGAGACAAAGAAACAGCTTCGATCAGTGATTTTAACATACATACTATACCCTATTATTTATTATTTATATTCTTACCTCTCCATGTGTACTCATTGTTCAAATATGCCTATGTGGAAAATTATGCATACATTTATACAAAAACAGTTTCATACACTGTATAAATTGGATATAATCATTTATATTTTATATCACTGTTGAAAATACACTTCATTTTGCACAAATTGTATAAATATTACTGTAGCATAATCGCATAAATCTTGGAATATATTTTTATTCTTTTGCTTTATACATAGTCCACTTATGTTGTGGAGTGTATTTGTATGCGTGTACTGCTGTTGCCAACAATATGAATTTCCCCATTGTGATGAACCATGTTAATATATATATAAATTTTTTTCATGCTTACTTTTGGGTTAATTTTGTTTAATTCACCTTCAGTGCTACTCTTACACTACATGCTAACTTTGTTGTTTCTAATCAACGAATACGTGTGTGTATATGTGTGTGAATATCGTTGCTGTGACAACTTATTTTTTTAAGTCATAATTAATCTATCACGAACTCATATGTATCAATTTGCGCTAACTCGCTACCATGCTAGAATAACGTGTAATACCAGCTAACTTAATAACGGCTCAACTATTTTCAAGTGAGCTAAAAACTAGTGTTTACTGGTGAGTTACTAACCTCTGGTAGTTCCTCTTGACCGGTCTGCCGTGGCTCTCTCGCCGCCGTGCTAGCGTGCTCGTCAGCTCCCCGTTATTAGCTTGCCCCGTGGCGGGCTCAAACAACGACGAGATTCCGTCAAATATCCATCCATACATCCCAGACAAATACGAGAAAATGGCAAGCGGGTCCTCTACGCGGGCCAGGACGGTCGCTCTGTTTTAGGGTTGTATCCAAACAGGAAAAAAAAAAAAAAAAAAAAAGAAAGACGGACGACACAGTAGTTGTCAAAAGCCAAGCTACCTTAGTTTATCAACCTCTCTAGCTTATAGCATCGGGTGTCGCGATGTACGTCAAGCGTATCAGCAGTCGTTTCACCGAGTGGGCGGTGTTTGTCATTGTCCGATCAAGAGACTAGTTTGCGAACCCACCCTCGATCGGGGTCGTCCTGGGTCTTAAATCGAGCGCATCTAAACACGTGACACTGAATGATGTCAGGACAAGATGATTGGCTGAGGATGAAATTCCGACCCTAGTTACGCAATGCTCAACAATCACGAATCAAAGTGATTTTTAAGGGAAAACTATACCTTTTGTCAAAACGTATACGTAAAAACGAATGCATTGAGAGGTACACAGTTTGGGATTCATTGGTAGGAGTTTGAAAATTCGATTAGGAAAAAAAAAAAGTTTTAATAATTTAAAGGTCTCCCTCCCATCAGTTTAAAAAAGAAATATTTTATGTCCCTCTCTAGGGTTTGCCAGATAATTTGGTAATTTGATACCAAATTTGAATTTGATAATATGATGTAAAAAAGTTTTACTCTGATTGGATTGCTCATGGCGGCACGGTGGACGACTGGTTAGAGCGTCAGCCTCACAGTTCTGAGGACCCGGGTTCAATCCCTGGCCCCGCCTGTGTGGAGTTTGCATGTTCTCCCCGTGCCTGCGTGGGTTTTCTCCGGGCACTCCGGTTTCCTCCCACATCCCAAAAACATGCATGAATTGGAGACTCTAAATTGCCCGTAGGCATGACTGTGAGTGCGAATGGTTGTTTGTTCCTATGTGCCCTGCGATTGGCTGGCAACCAGTTCAGGGTGTACCCCGCCTCCTGCCCGATGACAGCTGGGATAGGCTCCACCACGCCCGCGACCCTAGTGAGGAGAAGCGGCTCAGAAAATGGATGGATGGATTGCTCATCATCTTAATGTATATATGGAAAACAGCCTAACAGGAACCCTAACTACAAACCCTTACCCAGCCTTGAAACCTTTTAAACCCTAAATGAAACCCAAACGTTTGCCTGAAAACCCCATATTTTGAAACCTTACCCACTATTTCTTGGCTTACTGAAATTGGTCCCTTTTTACTGATCTATATTATCCAACATTTAAAAAAAAAAAAAAAAGTCAACAACCTTGTACTGCTTGGCCAAAGATTCATGTGTGTGTAGTCTGACTTTAAAACCTTAATATACCAAATCCGATGTTTCCGATGATATCTAATAAAACAAAAGACCAGTGTGCTCAATGCTAAACTCACATTTAAAAAATATTTATTATAACAGCAGTAGAAACACTAACAATACACAATAGTCAGAACAATGTACAATGATCTGAACAGCGCAATAATTTTTTAATGTAAAAAAGAGCAAAAAAAGAAAAAAGTAGCACATATGGTGATGTACATCAGTAAAAAAATAAAACACTTAAAATGAGAAAAATGAATAAAAAAATTGAGGTCAATTAAAAAATATATATAGAAAAGCAACTTAAGCACAACATGACACCATGTAAATGTATAAAATGTGACGATTTTTTTTCTGTCGACGTAAGGCACAAGACGGCTGCAAACACAGGAGACATCAATGGTCACGTTTCTTGGGGTCATGCTGGAGAACAGAAGGACCTGACAGGACACAAACACACATTTCCATTAAAAAAATAAAATAAAATACATAGTGATACCTTGACTTCAGAGTGCCCCAACATGTTTTTCCCTTGTGTTGCAAGCAAATAAATTGACCTATTTGAGTGCTTCTGGGACGCCGCAACTAAATAAAGGCAGCGAACGACATCATTCGGCACCAGCAGTTCACATTGGTTACCTCACAATGAAAATACAGGTTCAGTTGTGTTTTGTCAATTTTTTTTTGAATGAGGAAGAACCAGCTGTTGCCCATTGCATTAAAGTATGACACAGAGTTGGCTTGGTATCTTATAGAATAGAATAATGACCAAAAGGCTCTAATTAAACCCGGTATTATCTCACAAAGTGATATTACCTCCTGTGATCCAAATTGACAAAGTGAGCACACCAAAAGAAAGACACTATGATGACCTAACACCCGAATGTGCACCCATCTCTCTAAAATCCACCTGTGCAGACTCTGCCTTTGAGTAGAGCTCACCTGGCTTGGAACCGACCAATCGCTGCTGGACCTTCTCCAGGTGATGGATGTATTCAGTCAAGGATTTTTCTGGCTCTTGAGATGTTGCTGCAGAGGCCAGAGTGGAGCTGGAACACGACCTACAAAAAAAGGAGTGAGATAATCAATTTATTGCTAGCCTAATAGTATAATTGCTTTAGTCATTTTTAACTTATTTTTTTTTCTTTTTTTCCTTGATGCCTGTGGAAGTGGCTACACTGCGTGTAGGCAGTCTTGCGGTCTCAACAAGTATTTATGACATCCACTCGATTTATCTCTCACTCTCAGGTTTTGCTTGCTAATTTTTTTTTTTCAATGTAAACAAATAAAAAACATATCCTTTAGGGTTTATCTACCTGAAACAACGTTTTTCTCATTTTCAGTTAAAATCAGTGGAGAGCAATCACTTTTCTGCTAATCGGAAGTACCCTGGCACCTGTTGTTTACAAATTATGAAAAGGTCTTTCCGTGTTGCATTTGTCAGAGCTGGTCTACTTTCCCCCCCCCCCCCAGACCTGTTGTGCAGCCTGATGGGGGATTTGCTGGACGGAACAAGAGCCGACACTGTGTCTCTGTTTGGGGGAGACTCGGAATTCAAACGAGGCTGGTGCTCTCTTAACACCTCAGCTTTCGACCCTGGAATGGACAGAGAGGGAAATCATACTGACACACAAACACACACACAATCACTCTGATACTTGCGCATACTGAAACAGACACGCATGCAGTGACACAGAAGCACCACTCGATCTGTCTCCATAAAAGCTGCCGCACACCAAGCGACGCGGCTGAACCCGACTGAACAGTCGCGCAAGTGTGCGTGGTTTAGCAACTGTTTTCATGAATGGCCGATCAGTCAGCCACTGGTTCGCCGGCGCACACCATCGCAGATTACAACACAATGCAGATAAGCTTTCACTCACGCTAAAAATACATTTCAGGGTTTTAAGCCAGCGAGACACCAAACTCTTTAGTGACACACTTCCGTCTAAACTATTAATCAATCTTTTTATGGTTTAATAAATGTGATAAAGTACAATATACTGTATCTACAGCCCCAAACGCCTATACAGGCGTCCATATATCCAGTTGCCCAATGTGTGGAGGCCAGTCGGCAACTCTCAGTTTTATGCGATGGTCTGGTCCAATTCGATTTGACAGCATTGCGCAGTGTGCGGCAGGCCTAACACACATGCACTGACAGAGACACACTCTGACACGCGCACATTGAAACACACTGACCTGGAGCGTGGCCATTAGCCGTCCCACACGCTTTCTGCCACTTCCTGTTGAGGAACTTCATTCTGCCAGGAGAAAAGTTCAGTTTCAGATTTACAAGGTTTAAGACACCATTAATTCCTTCTTAATTCACAATCATTCAATATTCACCTCGAGATGGCGATGACCACTCGTACCGCCGACCTAAATTTTCTGAGGGGTCTCTGGGACAAGGGCAGCGACGACGGCCGTGCACCCATGGTGGCGAGCATGCACAGGGTGGCCTGCTCGCACTCCCTGAATTCTCCTAGAAGCAGCAGCAGGTAGCGTTTCTGGTAAACCAGAGCTTTCCGGAAACTCTCTGCGCGTAAGTAGCGCACATATAAACGTTGCACCTGGAAAGGAAAATAACACAAGTTGTCATTTCTCTCAAGGCCTTGTTGGATTTTATTTCCCTTTCAGCATGTACATGGTCTTTTTTTTGTCCATGCACAGACAGTCTGCTATTTTTATGATTCTCTTATTGCATGAAGTTTTTAAACTCATCAGTTCTTGTCACCAGTATAAAATATCCCTTCACTGTTTATTTTTTAACCCTTCAAATTCCAGTTTGTTTGCACAATTTGCATTTTTATAAACACCCTCAAAAATGAAATTTTGATACATTTTCACAACCACTTTTTTCCCTTATATAACAAATAAAGTGAAAACCTGCATATTTGCGGTTCTGCATTCGTAAATTTAGATATTCAGATTTGTTTCGGGAACCTAAACTCCGTTATTTGTTAGAAATCTCATTTAGTCACTGATTTTGCACTCAGATCAAAGCTGTTTCGGAAATTAAGAATATTACATGAAATTGCTCCATTGTCCAAAAATTTATATAATCTGGTAGAAAACATTAAAACCAAAAGTGTTTTATCTAAATTGTATGATTCAATCCAGTAATTAAGAAATTAAAAACAGTAGTTTTCATGGGTTTCAATTGGCTCAGTGCCCACAAAAGAGCCTAAAGGTACTACTTGATGTAAACAGTATATTATTGACATTTAAATTTCAGTTTAGTTGTAAATGACTAATTCAGAAAAAAATCCATTACATTTCCATCAACAGAGGTACAACGGATTAAAAAAATAAATAAATAAGGAAATTGAGATGGACACAAAAGGCTAGCATTGAGTCCAGAGGGTAAAATTGATGTTCAGGTTCTGAGGGGGTTGTGCCAACTCTGTGGGCATAGTTGACTGACCTTGTGGTTGGGGGTCATTCCGTGGACCGGTATGTTTTCACTCTCCGTGGCCACTTTCGCAAGCTCGTTCTCGGCGCGGTGCAGCTGGCGCTCCAGGCAGGTGATTTTCTGTTTTAAAGATGTCCGCTCTTGGCTCAGCGATGTCACACTCTGCATCAACTCTGCGTTCTCGCTCTGCATCTTCTCCAGCAGGATGGATGAGGAAGTGGGCGGTATCTATTGCGAGGAGGGAAAAAGCATTTTGTCATTAGTGAGTACCGTAACAGCTGGATTTATTGAGATTTATTTTATATCCATTCATCAATTTTCTATACAGCTCGTCCCAAGAGTCATTGGTGAGCAGGAGCCTATCCCGGCTGACTTTTGGACGTCGGTACAATAATTGACCTCACAGTTCCACTCAGCAACTCCTAAAGAATATATGACCAGAGTACAGTTATATTGAATGGTTAAATGTGTTGTTGTGTTAAAAAATAAGTTGCTTGAAGGGTTATAAGTTTCCCATTATGTGTTAGCATTAGCATTAAGCTAGTGGAAAAATGGCTAAGCCATGTGTTTGTTTTAAATACACGTGTAATTCTCCAAGTTTTAGGTTTAGTTTGACAGTAACCGTCAATGGCAGTAAATAGCTTGAAGTCTCGTTTTTTTGAAGAATTGTTCATCATCTGCTTATTGGCTTATTGTGAAATGAATTGAATTGAGATTACTATGACCATACAGCATTCTTGTCTCAAGTTGGAGCTTGGAGAGAAAAAAACAACAACAAAAAACCCTCTGCCACAGGAAAGCGATGGATGTAAAAAGTTTAGAATCTCGATTTGTCTGAATCGTAGCTGAGCTGCATGTGGCTAGCACATTAACCTCATAATCAAAAAGTTCTGGCTTTGAAACTTAGACTTTACTGTGCGGATATGAATATATCCCTGTGATTGACCTGGAACGACTCCAGTTTAGGGTTGTCTAAAATCAGCTTGGATTGACTCCAACTCACCCTTGACACTGAACACGCTCGCTAGAAAATGGATGGATGTCTCGACTGTGATTAAACCTAAGCTATATTGCCTAGCATTGTATTCTTATACCTGCTGGCTGTGTTGCGAGCCCTGGGCACTGGGGTTGGCGGCATCCGTATGGCAGCATTCGCCGCTCTGTCCCGACATCCTTTGAGCAGACATGTCCCGGTTCTCTCTTTGGAGCTCGGCCAAAGTGCGCTGTAGGTCCTCCGCGCGTTGCCTGTCCTGCTGCCTCAGCAACTCTAAGTCACGCTTTAGGGAAAGAAAAGAAAAAGAGGGGTCAAGGGTCTATCTAATCATTTTGCTGTCATTGTTCCTACTTTGATGACGAAAACCCAAATTATTTTAGTTTACCACTAACCTATGCTGGGGCAGTAGTAAATTTAGGATTATAGTAAATATTTGTATGAAAAATTTTAAGTAGGGTTGGGGTATATATCGAATTTACTCTGTATATCGAGGGTTGTTGCACATGAGATGTATAAAATGACTATCGCAGCAATCGAGTACAAATCCTCACGTAATGTTTTTTTTTTGACGGTGCGCCTCTCACAGAAAGCAGCATACTCCCCACCCATCCAGAAAACTCCTGGACGGATGAGTGTTTTTTTTTTTTTTTTTTTTTTTTTTTAAACTGGGTATATTTCATTTTCATGTTCAAAATCCAACTGTAGTGTCTGCTTGAATCATTATACGGGTGTCACTTTATTCGTCAAAGGGTTAATTTGAATATTTACATAGTGATTTACAGGAGAAATCAGAGTCTCGAGGTATAGCCTAAAATATCGAGATATTGGTTTTGGGCCATATCATGCAGCCTTAGTTCAAAGTGCATATCCCCTCTGATGTGTACTGCTTGCACGAATGACATGGCTGCAAACAGAGAGGAGCGAGTTTACAAATGCACTGCCAACTTAGCCATATATCAGTTAGATTGAGCAACTTTTCTGATCCCTTTAGTGATTATTTTTAGCGCCTTTAATTCCTGCTCAGAAAGAGAAAACATGAGTGGAATTATTTTCACGTGTTTTAGATAAGAAAGCCGCTCGGTAAAAGGCAATCACACTGAATGTTGCCAAAGACATTGCCCCAATTTACAAGTTACCGGTACAAAAGCAGTGATGTATTACAAACTTTTGACCCCATTTGTATACATGCGCTCCACGACAAATATTTTGCCTTGATCACCTTGCCTCACCTGTACAACTCTACATGAGAAAAGAGAGCGAGCTGGAGGAGCTGGGACATTACTCTTACATATGGACCATCTGAGCTGTACAGTCTTATTTGATCATGTTAAATTGTTTAACATTTAAAAAAAAAAAGTCTATTAAAGACCCTGTAAAGTGAATTCCGATATTTATTTCTATATACACTATTCATGTTAGAATATATTTGCTGAAAGCATGCAAAGACTGAGAACCTTCCACCAATTCAGTTCTGGCTTTTTACTTACACAATTGCAGAGATATTGTGTCAAACTGTTTTTCACCATTTCAGTTTTCCAGATTTTTGGTGCCTAGTGACACACTTTTGTGTCAGGCATGATTCCTCCCCTCCTCCACTATATAAGAACTTGCGCACCAATGGTTATCTGGCATAAGTGGTTATAACATATATGGCGCAATTGCGAGTTACCTTATTTATTACGAGGCACATTTCTACTCCTTACTGTGTGCAGTTAGCCAACTATGACTATCCTAAAAATCAATTTTCTGCCATGAATGAGCCCGCTGACAGTATGCCGGCCGACTGGGGCCCTGGTTGGCTCGTGAGCTATCTGATGGCAGGCGCCTTTCGTCGTAGCGTGAAAAGCCGCAGGACAACCTGGCGTGGTATATTCTGGCCATCAGTTACTTTAAGCGAAAATATTTTTGTGGCTCAAACATTTAGGATTTGTGGGCATGAGAAAAATGCTAGACAAAGTAGAATCCAATTTTCAAGTGAAAACAGTGGTATTTGATTGACAGTTGAGCAGGGATTTTTGGAGCAGAGACAAGGGCTTGGTTTTTTATGATTTGCGACGCATCATTTTATATACTTTGTGATTTTTTTCCCCCAATAGGAAACATTGATTTTCAAATTATCTGTTGAGCAAAAAAAAAAAAAAAAAATAATCTATTATTTCTCTGGAAGATGATGCAAGTCAAAGCTCGATAAAAAAATCTCTTTCAAAGCTTATGTGGTATCATGAGAAATAAAGTAAATCCAGAAGGGAATAAAACAGAAAAACATTTTAAAATAATGTCTTTTTAGCGTGGCGACATATTCTTACACAGTTGCGCAAACCAGTTTTTTGTGCGCCGTTCGTAACCTCTTATGCTGGGACTGTCATAATCAAAGGACTTCCTCTACTGATCTTACCAGTTTGTTATTGGTCTTCTCCTGTCGTATTTCCCTCTCCATCTGCTCCTGCCAGCCCTTCCTGCGCTCCCTCTCCCACTGCTCCTCCCGCTCCCTCTCCTTGTCCTTCAGCAGTTGTATTCTCTCTTTCAGTTCGCCAAGCTCCATGCCCTGTGCCTCCAAAGCGCAGTCAACCTTTCTTTTCTGCTCCCTCAAGGCCTCCTCGTGGCTCTTGTCCTCGTCCCGCATACTCTTGCACTGCGAGACCTTCGCTTTCAGTTTGTCCACCGAGGCCACAAGTTCCTCCCCTCGCCTTCGCTCCTCGGCCAGCTGCGAGCGCATGTCGGCGATTAACTTCCTGTCTCGGGCTGCGTCGGCTTCGTGTCTGCGGTTAATGTCGTCCAGTTGCTTGGCGCTGCGGTCTCTCTCTTCGTCCAACGTCCGTTGGGCGTCCGCTAGCTTGGAACGGATTTCAGACAGACGGGATTCTGACTGGGTCAAGAGGTGTTCAAGACGGGTGTTCTCCTCGCGTTGGTCGGCAGAGTGCTGGCGCTCGTCTTCGAGCTTCTTCTGCGAGTCGTCCAAACGCTTCTCCAGCAGAACACTGCGGGACTGCTCGATCTGGAGCTCACGTCTCAGGTTGCTGCACATCACAGTCTTCTGCTCCACAAGACCCTGGAGGGCCAGTATCTCGGACCTCCGCTGCTCGGACGTCGCTCGCATAACCTGGTGGAGGAAGTGTGTTATTTAGGCTACCCGATACCTGTACTATTGATGAGCCTCATGTGAAGGTGGGTTATTTGTTTGCTTTGCTACAGACTACACTAAATAAATCAATCCAAACAGTATACCAGAATCCATTCCATTGTGGCATCTAGAGGCAATTACAAACCCTTTTTGAGGTGGGTGTTTCAATTCAATTCCACTTTTTAACCCCACAATCACACAATATGCTATGCTGTTTTCCCCCAAGGTTTAGTCCATACCTCTAGTCTTTGCTCCACCTCTCTTTCTTGCCGCATATTGAGAGCTCGTTCTTCTTCCAGCTGTTGTTGAAGCTCCTGGACCAGCGACCGTTCCTTCGCCAAAGCTTCCTCGCACTCTTCCATAGTCACCCTGCAGGATTAATTGAGCGGATATGATGTGAGGAACAATGTTAAACAATCAACCACTATTATTCACATTTAGGATACCAAGGAAATCCTGAGAGTACGGACCTGGGAATATAGAATTATATTTTCATGGGAAAATGTGCTTTGTGGCATTGGGGCAAGTGGACAACGGACGTGGATACCTGAGTGCCTGTATTTTGTTCTTTTGCTCTTGCTGAGACTCATGCGCACATTTCAGCTGCTTCTGGCTCTCCTCCAGCTCTGCGCTTGTTTGAGATTCCACCTGTAGCAGCTCTCTGTCAGCATCACCTCTGGAGTCAGTCTGGGCACGAAGATAAATAATGCAAATACTGAGGATCAAATTGTATAGCTCTTTTAATCATGACATCATACAGGTACATACTTCCGGGTGGCAAAAACTCCGATTGCACCACGAGCAAACAAACACTCCCATGTCACTTGACCATAACAGAGCAATTGAGAAGATGGGGTAAATTGCCTAAATGATGATTTTAGCCGCCTTCTCTACTTCCGTAATTTCTGTGACGTGTCATGTCAGTAGAACAGAAGATTTAACACGAGATATATTGCTTCGAAGGGAGACAGAACAGCGACTGTAATTTACATTTCAACAGGTTAGGAGATTTCAGGACAGACGTGGTGGAAACTCAGACATAGTTAACATGACCATTGAAGGACTGGCTAGATTAAATGGCACAGATGTGTTCTATTGACAGTGAAATGAATACGCTAAGGTAGTGTTGACATTAGCAAGTAGGGTAGCCATTAGTTTTTCTAAATTCCTCCGACAACCCAAGCAAACATTTTACTGTACACATACTGAGAAAATGTCTTCCACAAACCCATTGATGGAGGTTTGCACAAGTGGCTACACCGCCTCTAGGCAGTCTTGCAATCTTTTCTGTGCAACTATTTATTCTCCTCACCCACAGGTTCCGCTGGATTGATTTAGAGTTTTTTTTATGTTAATGGGAAAAAAACCTCAACCTTTTGAGTTAAATCTGGGGGCACAACCACAAACACAACAAGCTTTTTTCATCGTTTTCAGATCAGGCCAGTTGTAGTCCCTATTGTTAAAACACTCAAAACTCACATGCGTACGTCTCTGCGCCATTTGACAGAGCAGCTCACGCAGCGCAATCACTGTCTTCTGCAGGGCTCTTTTCTCCTGCTGCCAGCCCATGGGCGGGTTGGAGGATGGCTTGTCCCCCTCGTTCTGTAAAGTGGGACCCTCTTCCTCCTGGAGCTGTGAGAGTGAGTTTAATTCCGCCACATGCATCGGATGGAAGGACGCTGGGGCGTGACGCTGAGACAAGGTCAATATTCTGCAGCTTTCTTGGTACACTTTCCTCAACAGGGCCTATTAGAAAAACATGAATATACTTTACAGACGTGATTCCAATCCCACCCACTGGTTCGTGACAGATCAACAGATCATGGGAAATTATATAATCTCTCTTAATTGGTCCCACCCCCCAAAAATTACTACAATGCATCTTTGTTCATGTACAGTGGGGCAAAAAAGTATTTAGTCAGTCACCAATTTGAAACAAGCAGGTTCAGCCTTTTAATGGGGAATTGTTCGCCATGTGTCGAACTGCACGTTGAGGGAGGTCACTCTCAAAAATACTTATTGAAAAGACGTGGTATCGTTTTTGACGGCGAGGTAAATGTGGTAAAAAAAAATTTGTACCAGTGCACATTGCAACCGTGGTGTTCATTTATCACATAAAATCTCAACAAAATACATTCAAGATTGTGATCAAAAAGGTCACAAAATGTGAAAATGTTCAAGGTGCATGAATACTTTTTCAAGGCACTGTATTTCCTGACACCACATCGACAATGTCACAGAATATTCAAGTATGTGCCGCTTACCAGAAGCTAACAACGCTATCTGTAATTCAGCAGCTCTTGTTTGGCTTTGAAATGCTAGTGCTTCTGCGCTGTCTTGCAGTTGCTTGAAAATGGCAGCGCTTGGCCCAGCCGAGCTGCCAAATCATTGGCAGAGAAACTCAGTGTGGGCCTGGTATTTATGTAAATCAGCCACACCGTTATGTCACAAGCTGGCAAAATTCTGAACAGCTCACTTGCAGCCACATTTACAGGAAGACAAAAGATTTATTTGGTTGCTTAATTTCAAACTTGATAGGTGGGCATGCACTCCAGAGACAACCACAGTGGTACCTTGACTCACGGGTTTTTGAAGATATGAGCTATCGCTGGGTCAATTTTGTGTTTTGCGTTGCGAGCAAAAATTTGACTTACAAATCAGATTCAGCCAAACGCCAGTAGATGGCAGCAGCGAGCTGCACAACATCCAGCCACTATCATTTGTGAATGTTGTGTTTTATGCTCACATTTTCCAATTTTTATACAGGTCTTTTACCAAATAGATTTTTTCCAATGCTGGTTCTTAAGAAAGTGAGTGCTAGGAAGAAGAAGTGGATGATGTCCATTGAATTCAAGCTTAAAATCATTGAAAAAAAGATTAAGGTATGCATGCAGTCAACTTGATTGAGCAATACGAGCATAGCTCCAAACGTTGCTAAAAAGGCAAAAAACAAATTCAATGAAAGCGAAGTGAAAAAAAAAAAGTAGTATCAATCAAGGTATGTTATTACTGCCTTTTTTATACAGTACAATACTGTACAGTGCTACATTATTACACTACAAAAAATGTTTTTTTTATGGGGGGGGCTCGAACAGATAAAAGGCATTTCCATTCATTTCAGTGGGGAAAGTTGATTTTAGATATGAGATGAGTGATAAGAGTTACAAGCATCCACACAGAATTAAACACATAACTCAAGGCACCATTGTATTTGTATACAAGCAATTAATGCCTTTTCCATCATATGTTCCCTTTAAGGACTGTCAACTACTGTGTGTTTATAACAGTCTACCTGAAGCTCTGGAGACAAGAGGTCATCGCTGTAGCTCATGCTGCCTGCAGCGCTGTCCGTGTTAGCGGTGGGGTTCATGCCCCGGCAGCGGAGATACTCGACAAACTGAGAGTCCAGCCTCTCAGTCTGGTCCAGCTCCACTCGCAGCCTCGCGCCCAGCTCTGAACTCACATCTGGACCGCAACAGATGAAAAAAGTCAGCATTAATGTTGCTGCAACAAGAACTCAGTGTTACAGGTGCAGAGCATACGCCTACTTACTGCTGCCGTAGCCGTCACTGGCCCATTCTGGTGCCGATAAGGAAGAGGTGGAGCCGAGTGGTGATGGGGGTGCTGTTACGTCAAGTCCTTCCATATCATACACCTCAAAGAAACAGAACATTGAGACAGTCAATCCTCGCCAATTTACAAATCGGCATTCGTGAACACCCTTAATAATTTTTCTGTACAACATACAGTAACTATTCTTTGCAAAGTCACACCTACTTCTGCCTATTTGTGTATTTTTGTGCTCTTTCTGTAACGCCCTAAGATTGTGCACAAACGTCCAAGGTGGCATGTTAGCACAGGAGTAGCTAGCGTTGGCCGCCAGCTGATAGTGAACATCATCCAGCGTGACTGACGCTTCCATGAGAGGGCACACAGGCAGACGAGACTCCTTGTGGGGTCGACACCAGAGAATGAAAGGTGGTAAACTTATTAAGATGATACAAAAAAAGGGCCAGATTGCCATTGGCAGTGGTGGAAATTGACAATTGATCAACTGGACACGGCCCACAATAAGGTACAGTAAATGTCGAACTGAAGATTTGCGATATCCTATGCGAAATATGTATTTTACACAAGAGTATCTATGCACCACAGAGTCAAAAACATAAAAAACCTAATAGGAAAGTAGCAATTGGCATTTTAATGGGTTGCGAAGCAGCGACATACTCGCCGGCGTTAAATCTGACATGACCCGCAACACTTTTTAGAAACAAAAACCTGAATAAAGTCGGTGTCAAAACAGTAGAGGGTAGAGACACCCATACCCTGACGGGTGCAACGTCCTTAACAACAACTACTACTACTACTACTACTAATAATAATAATAATTTGGTTTTATATAGACCTTTTCAACATACGTAAAGACACAAACTATTTAGAACTAAAATAAAATTCCCCGAGGAATAAAGATACTTCTGTTTCAGGAGCAAAAATTGTTTCCTCTGCTTTCTGCTCCATGTCAAGATTCAATTTGTGAACATCACATTAATGATCCTCAGGTAACTTGCTTTGAAAACTGTCAGCTTAGTACACATTGCTCTTGTTTTCGTTCTGAATGTGGAGATGTCATTTGCTGCTTAAATCTGAACCCCAAAATCTGAAAAAATCCTGAATGATTTACTTTATCACCTTTAAAGTCCATGTAAAGTGAAAATGTCTTCTAAAGTTGACAGACCGCATAGAAGAATGTTGTTAAGGACTTTGAATGATTACAAAAATTGCCAGGTATATAAAATGAGCCTTCAAAATCGTAAAAAATAAAAAAAATAAAAATAATATTCAAGAAATTGTCTCTGCTTTCAAATGCTGTGGGCGTATATGTGAAATCACGCCCTGCTGAGAAATAGATGCTACTTCATCTAGCATCTTACTTATACCTACACATCCCTATATGTTTGAGCGGCAAAAATATATCCAATTAAAGCTTCCGGTGGCTGGAATATATCCCCCCGGCCGTCATAGGGCTTGCCACGCCGCCATGAGAGGCACATGCCACTAGCTAACTTGGAGGCTAACATGGTTGGGGCTAGTAATAACAACAACAACTCGCTATTGCGCCGGATAACCACTAATGCGAACGAAGACGCTCAAATACTTATATAATGGGGGAAGTGGACATTTTTGCTTGATCCCTGCATAATAATCATTGAGACATCAGACAAAAAGGTGTATGGTGCTGTTGTGAGGACATACTTTATCTGCACTGACTGAGTCCACAACGGAGAAGTTGTCCGAGACGGAGAGAGACCGAGGGGAGTGGCTGCTCTGTGTGGTCAGGTCTGGAGTTATGGTCCTGGAGAGTGGAGGGTCCATTGCCACCCCGGGGGACTTGATGACTCGAGGGTGGTCCAGCTCTAGTGCGCTCAACTCAGACAGACGAGAGCCCAGAGTCGACGCGTGGAACTGTTCTTGGAGGAGCACTTCAGAGCACTCCAGGTGCCGCAATACCTCCGGGGAGCTCAGAGAGGTGTTGTCACTGTAGATGCTCACCACGTCCTCAAAGGCCCTCTGAGAAACATCTGCTCAAGAAGTTCAAGAAGGATATTTTGTTTTTGACGAAGAATTTTAATCACAACAATTAGGGTTGCACTGTATCCCGGTACTAGAAAAGTAACACAGTACTCCGGTGTAAAAAAATTAAACGATACCAAGTGCTTTTAGAAATGGTCTTCCACTGCTCTCCTTATGTTTTAGGTTTTTGCCATGTTATTGTTTCAGTACAAGAACCTCCCACGACGTAAAATTTGGAGTTCAACCCAATTTGCAGGGGAAGATATGCCTCAAAAGCCAGAAACTTTGAACCATGATCAAGAGTGATGTCAAGACTATCATGCAAGACTTCATTGGGCTCAGTGTGCACCTAAATTATTTGATCTGAATGCTTTTTTTTTTTTTTAATGACGACGATGGAAGTGTAAAATGAACTTTTCTTGATATAGCAAATCAGTTAAAATGTAAAGTCAGCTGGGTTTAGTATTAAGGCGAAGACACTCAACTACCCGGAACAGCAGTTTTAAATTAATTTTAACAATTGTTTTTTGTTTTTATTTTTAACACCTGGATGACAGTTAAATTTGACTTGACTGACCAGCAATCTCTTCTCCTCATTTCAACTGTTACGCTTCAAAGGGTAAGTAATAAACAATTTTTTTTTTTTTTAAAGTTTCATTAAGACTTTATACTTTTATACTAGTTAAGATTGTTACTTAAAACACTGCCACTAAATAAAGGTTTTTAGTAGCCACAGTTTGACTTTTACAGCAAAACTGTTCCAGCATGAAAACGCACAGTCACCATACTGCATGACTAAGCAGCTGAACAGGACAGGCTATAGATAAGTAAATACACACCAAAAAGACTGGTGGAACGTGCTCGATCTTGGAGGTTCCATAAAAGCCATCGAGGACTCACCCCTGTGCGAGCCTGCCTTGTGGTGACCAATCGTGTCCAGTTGCCGACTGTGCGGTCTAACTTGCTGCAGCTCTTGTTGCTGGTAGGAAAGAGTCTCCTCCCGCAGGCGTACAAGCTCCACTTTCAGCCAGTGGTTGTCGTTCCCCAGGTCCTCCAGGGCACGGTCTTTGCTCTAACAACGAAATATGAAAGGGAAAGTTCAGTCAGGTATGAATACATGTGTGTGTGTGATGTACAGGGGGTCCTCGGTTTAAGGAGGCGCTCCGTTCCGACGGCGGCAACTAATTTCTACATCAGTCAGAACGTGGCATAGTGCGTCACAAACTTATACTAACTCAGTAGGAAAGTTATTATAATATAAATGCTAACTAGCGTATAAGAAATGTCGTACAATTCCAAATTTTTCAGGAAAAAGTATCCCACAGAAACAAAAGAAGACGTTTTAGTAATTTAACTCATTCTTTCATTTTACAATACTTGTTTGAACCATTCCCACTTCAAAATATTCCGCTCACGAGACATTTTTCACATTCCTTTTTTTCCCAGTATTTCACATTTTCTATGACATAATTCACCAATTAAAGGAGACATTTTAAAAAAAGTACATAATCCTTTCACATTTAACCATTTCAACTTCAAACTGTTCTGCTTATTCAGAGCATATACTGTACAGAAGTATTTTTCCACACATCAAAATTCCCACTTTTTCAGTGCACCAAATTTTCCAAGACAAAAAGATCTAATGCAGGAATTTATTTTATTTTATTTTTTTAACCAAACTTCCACACTTCAAACCAACCCAACTTCAAAATTGTCAGCACATATCTATTTTTCCACAATCTTATAACGCCCACCTTTTCAAAATTCCGCATTGCCACACTAAAATTCCCAAATTAAGAGGCATTTTGCATATTTACCTATTCCTTCCAAATTTCTCAACCAATTAAAATAATTCCAACTTCAAATTCTTCTTCTTATTCAGGACATTGTGTACAACTGTAAACAGAGTACCCCCTCTGAATATGATTCGCTGTGCCTGGCTCTTACCCGTCCTTCTTCACATAGTTTTTCAGCTCTTTGAGTGCTGCTGTGTAAATCTTGTTTCACAGTGGTCAACTCTCCCCTAAGGGCTTGATGGTCTGCCCCCAGTCTGGCCAGCTCCGTCTCCCTCAGCCTTAAGGCGGCATCGGCTTTCGCCAGAGTCTCCTCAGCATGTGTCTAACGGAGAGAAAGGGTCTCATTAGCATTTAGTCTGTGATAGGACAACATTAACTTCTCCCTTTCTTGGGTAGTTCTCTAGTTAGTCATATAACAAGCACTACATAATGTTTATCAAAAACACAAATTTGATTTGTTCTTGTACCGCAACATGAGCTAAGCTGGATCACAACACACAGACACAAAGCAGTCTCAAATAATCCAAATTAGCTTTCTCGACTATCAAAAATCCCACAGTAATACGACGGAACAGCTTTAAAAACAAAAGCTACCCCCGAATCTTCTATTCACTTCCTTATTTCAATGTCACTTCCGCCGCGTCGCTGCCGTGACGTGCCGTCTGCCCTAACTACAACCAGATGCGGTCTTGCTGTTAGCACAGCATGCATTTTTTTTTTTTTTTTTTTTTTATAAATAAAAGTGGAAGCTTGGCATTACTTCCCTGAACCCAAAACAGGACTCATCGACTGGTCAAAAGTGAGGAAAACATGAACAGCACATTGATTCTTTAACAACTGATCCCATCAGCTTTATCTATTTCCAGTATTTCACAATTGATTCACTATCGTGGAGGTGCAACAATGAATCAAATAAATCAACAACTAATTGATTATCAAATTAAAACTATTTGATAATCGATTGTTTAGAGACATGAACTTAAAAGTGTACAAATCCTCTGAATTTCTGCCTTTCAACAATAAATATTCTGATTTCTGTAGTCCACAATGAAAGCAGACTTTTTTGTGTTTAATCAAAAGACATCTGCCCACATCTCTTACTTTAGAAAATAATGTTCAACATTTTTGTCTGTTTTCTGACATTTACGGACCAAACTAGAACCTGAAACAATCAGTTTATGTAAAAAACGAAATTACATAATATGACTAATATAGTATAATAACAGTATGCTAGATAATAAATTAATGAGCTTCATGTGACGGTGGTTTGTTTGTGTTGAGTAATTTAGTAAACAGCTGTTTCTGTAACGTGTTCATGATTGTGTGCATGCTAGCTGCATGGTGATTTATGATCATCTCCGTCCTAAGTGCTTTGCTGCAATCTTGTGGCATCTCGATGCAATTACAAACCCCCTTTAAGCGGGACATCAATTATTTGTAGAAAATTGCTATTTGCACCAGGGCTCATTCCCTATCCCCTGCGAAAAGCAGGGGCTCACTGTATTGGCTTTAGGTAAAAGGCTCAACTGCTAAAAATGTACAGTGCTAGATTCTAACCACTACAGAATTTGTTCTCTATGTTTCATTGATTGTAATGTTGTTCTTTTGTGCGTGGGGAAAGAGACTCACCAGCACTTCCTTCTGAGCATCATCTTGACTACACTGCTTTTCCAAGAGCTGAGCAGTGAGCTCATCAACACGGGTCCTCAGTGCAGCGGCTTCTTGTCTGACCCTTTCAATTTCTTCCTGGAGTTGCCCCTCCCGCCGCCTGAGTGCCTCCCGTTCGTCCGACAGCTCCACCTTGACAGTCTCGAGCGCATCCACCCTCGCCTGCTCCTGAGCGACGGCCTCTTCTCTGTCCGCCACTTTACCTTGTAGCCTCTGGACTTGTGCTTCCAGAGTCATGCTGTAAGTCTTCATTTCCTGTTCTTTGGTTTTTAAACCTTCAACTTCTCTCAATAAGTTTTGTTCCTTCTGTTGAAGTTGAGTAACCAGAGAGCTGAGATGCTCTTTTTCTTTTTGCATGGCCTCAACCTGCTGTGCTCGTAGTCTGAAACCGCTCCTCTCTTCCTCGATGCCCACCAGCTCGGCTTCCTTGAGAGTGAGGAGGCCTTGGAGCTTGTCCGCTTTCTCCCTCTCCACTTTCAGCCGTCGGCCAAACTCTTCGCCGTGTCCTCTGTACTCCTCCTCCTGGGTGAGCAGCAAACGCTCCAAACCCTCCTTCTCCGCCACCGCCGTCTCCAGCTGACTCTGGAGGGCCTTGAGGCGCGAGCGGAGGGGCCGAGAGGAGGTCGAGTGAGTCAGGCTGAGCTCGTGCTTCAGGCTGCTGGGCCCGCCTCGAGGCTCAGGGCTGGGAGATGGCGAGGGATTGATGCTGTCGCCGTCCTGTGAGTCGCTCACCTCGTACACGTTGGGCCCGAGCTTGGAGAGCTCAGCCTGCAGCGTGCTGATGACCTCGTGGAGGCGCTCCTCCTCTTCTTCCCTGTCCTGGCGCAACCTGGCAATTTCGGACTGAAGATGCTCCACTTGCGAGCTCAGGTCGTGAAGCTCGGCCTGCAGATCCTTTTGAGAGAATGATTGGAAAAGACCATTTGTACAAAAATGTCAAACACTAATGAAGTCTAGGCACTTAAGCAATGTTTCCACCAAGCCGAGGTATGTGCTTTCAAGCTGCAAATATTTGGCTGAGGCTGCCTTGCCTTGACTGTACAACTCTACCCACTGTCCTGTACCAAAACTGCTTGGTGGAAATCAGGCTTTGTGTGTAATTAAGACCTCATTGTTGATATTTCCCAGCTCCTGTTCCAGTCTTTGGATCTCAGTGTTGAGGTAGTCAATCTCCTGGTTCTTCTCCTGCAGTAAGGCAGAGGAGAGGCTCTCCTCCTCCGGGTCTTCCACCTTTCTTTGTGCCTCTTTTTCCTCCGCCAGAATGTTGAGGGAGGACACTTGCTCCTTGTTTAAAAATAAAAATAAAAATGTGTTTTTAAAAAAGCTCCTGTAAGCAGAGTACACAACTTTTACACATCAATTAAGACACAAGCCTACCTTGAGGGTGTCAATCTGCTCGACAAGTGCTGCGTTCTCACAGGTGAGTCGTTCCAGCTGGAGTGTGAGGTGTTTCAGCTCCGCTTCCTTAATGCTCAAGTCCCTCTGCACATTGTCCAGTTGGCCCAAAAGAACTTCCGCCTAATAAAAACAGATACAGTAGTAGCTGGAAATTATACGTCGGAAAACACCTAAGAATACCACTAAACTATACTATTGCTGTAGTTAATAATGACAGTAAATATTAGTGTTGTGAAAAACACATCAAATTAGGGTTTCAAATTCTGGTTTCAAGCAAGGGTTAGGGTTTCAAGCCTGGGTTAACGTTTTAAACAGATTAGTGTATCAAATAAGGGTTTCAAAGTAAGGTTAGGCTTTGAACTGAGAGTTTTTAAACTTGGGTTAGGGTTTCAACTGCCAGGCAGGGTTATGTTTCAATCTTGGGTTATAAGCGAGGCTTACTGCAAGACTTCATCGGCTTTCAAGATAACGTTAGGGTTTAAGATGAGGGTTTGTGTTTCAAACAAGAGTTAGAATTTTAAAAATAAGGTTTCAAGATAGGGTTAGGGGGTTACGGTTTCAATGGCGAGATTCAAACATGGCTTTGTGTTTTAAACTAGAGTTCGGGTTTCAACATGACAGGATTTCAAAGTAGGGTTTCAATATAGGGTTAAGAGTTTCAGACAAGGGTTAAGGTTCCAAATAGGGCTTTCAAAGTCGGGATTAAGGCCAGGGTTAGGGTTTCAAACAAAGCTTAGCATTTCAAATAAGGGTTTCAAACTAGGGTTAGGGTTTCAAACTGTGGTTGAATGTGAAAGTCACCCCCTCCAAGTGCGTGGTGCATTCAAAGACCTCCTCATCAGTCCAGCATTTTAACACTTAAACACCTCTTGTGATCATCAGGTGCCAAGCTTTGAGGTGGAGTCTCATGACGATACCAGTCCGAGCAACCTTCTTCTGCAGTGTCACAGTGCATTCTTAAATTGCTGCGCAAACCGGTCCTAATCTCGTATGTCAGGGGAATGTTGTAATCAGGAGGACAAAACGCACTATACCTCTTGTTCTTTGTGTTGTAGGCTTTGCTGTGCTGCGTCCAGAGCATCCCTGAGCTCCTGAGTGGGTTCCCGCATGTTGTCGTGATAACAGTGTCTCGTCTCATCCAGTCTGGACTGCAGCGCCGATATCTGAAGCCTGTTAGACAAGTGCTGCTGTTCCAGGGCCTGCTTATCCTGATGAGGCGGAGGAAGAGTAGATTCCCGTAAGCTGAAGCTGAATTTACAGTGCAGGTTCAGAAGCCCATTTACAGAAAGACAGATAAAACATTTACTTGGTTGTTTAATTTCACACTTGATAGGTGGGCAAGCACTCCAGAGACAACATACGGTGCTAACTTGACTAATGAGTGCCTCAATTTCTGAGAGTTACGAAAGGAGCGGTCCACTATTTGCTTTGTGTTGCAAGTGAAAATTTGACTTTGAATTCAAGCTTGAAATCATAGGGGGAAAAAAATGAGTGAAGTGCACGTTTAGTCAAATTGGTGGAGCAATATGAGCGTAGAACTTCTACCGCACATTACGTACGATACTGAACCAGGAGGAGTCAATAAAAGCGATAATGCCAGTCAAGGGCAGTAGTAATAAGAATGCATTTCATTTATATAGCGCTTTTTAGGATACTCAAAAACGCTTTACAATTGCACACATTATTCATTCACACCACAGTCACAACGTGGTAATGGCAAACTACCATAATTTCTCGTATATTATATGCAATTGACCCCCCACAAAAAAATCTTAAAATGTCAACACTGCGCATAATACATGGGTATAGTAAAAATTACAAAATTCTTTAAGCATGAAATGAGATCTATTACTAGATTTCTATTTTAAAACAGACACAGTTGTAATATTATGTGACCTTATAATTTTGCATTCGGTTGAGGTTTACATTAAAACTACTGAAATGTATTGACTCCGAATATATATTATATTTAATATCATGGCTGTGGTGCACCCTAATGTTTCGTCTTGACATTGAGTCTTTATTGAGGCAATTGCCCCTCCCATGTGCACACTGTCACCTGAGGCAACTGGCCCAATGTAGTGACAACCAGAGACGTCATATGTCTGTTGGCAACTTTCACTCCTGGTGCAACATGATAAAAACAAAGTTCAGACAACAAGATGCAGAGGGGGGATAAACACATAAGGTCTATTAACACTCACATTATTATAACTATTTCAGGGATTAGGGGGCTAATGATAAAGTTCAGTGAAAGTGAAGGGGGAAAAAAATGGCATAAAAAAAAAATAATGTTAGAACTATATTTTTTTTATACAGCACAATACTGTAGAGTGCCATTTCTTTCATTAAAAAGCATATAATGGCATTTACATTCCCTTCAATGGGGAAAGATAATTTGAGACAACTGCTTTAAGTTAAAAGCATTAAACTTCAACGTCAAAGTACCACTTTACATTTCAAGTGACACATATCCGACATGGCTGTATAAACTGATGGAACACCAAACCTGCATGTATAGAATGGCATGTAAATAACTATGCGTCAACACCGGGCAGTGGCAACTGTGAAGTAAACAACATGCATATAAAGTGATAACTTGACTTCCACTTTAAATATTGTTTGAGCTAAGAGCTGTCGCTCGGTCGATTTGCTTTGTGTTGGTAAGTGCAAGCTTCATTTTAATATTAAAATAAAAATAGCTCTTACTTGCGTGAGCTCATCCTCCCTGAACTTGGCCCGGTGAAGTTCTTGTTCCAGTTGTCTATTACGCTCAGCGTTACTAAGCAATGCTTGCTCCAGCTCACGGATTCTCACAGCCATCTTGTCGATCTCTTCGTCGTGCTCAGCGAGCTCTCGCTGCGCCTGTTGGTTGGCCGCCACCAAGGAGGCATTGTCCTCCAGCTTGCCTTTGATGTTGGCTTGCAGACTCTCCACCTTGGAACACGTCAAAGGTGGGCAGAATGAGGCGGCATGTTGGGGAGGTCTTAAGAGACCGCAACGTAGCAATTAGATTTGTAAGCTATAGTGGAACCTCCAAAGTCAGAAACTCCGGTCCCCTCTGTGATGCTGAAGTTGTTCTAATTTCAAAACTATTTTCATGGGAAATTTGGATTTGTTAAAGGCTCAAACTGAAACCATTATGAAACCTTTATTAGCAGACTAAGTGTATATTAACACTAACTAAAACCAAAATAAAGTAAAACTTTTGAAGACATCTGAGTGACATAGCATACTAAGGGGTTTGTGTACCGAGTGGCTTTTTAGTTTCAGACGCTGATGTCACGATTACGGGTAAGCAATTTTTAAAACTGACAGATGAGCCAGGTTTAAGAAAAAGTGTATGTTGTTTTAATTATAATTAACCAATCATTTAATAAAATAGTTAAATTCATATCTTCAATCTCGGGCGGAATCCCTGCTTCTCCTTAATGACTACTTTTTTAGGAAATCAAAAACGTCATCTTGCTTAAGTTACCAGTTCCATACACTACATAATTCAAGTTTGTATTTAACCTTGTATTGCTATCATATACCGTTGCGCGCTAACATCGAAACAACACCACCCTAAAATCCCGTTTAATTGCCAATTTAAAAAAAAAAAAAAAAAAACTCCGCTAATTGAGTAAGCTGTCATTGATTAAAATGGTACGAACACTTCACTGGCACCAGCTGTCCACATCAAAGTTGGCGCTTAAGTCAATACCCCAATCAGACAGGACCTTAATACTCCACAAAAGCAAACATTATCTCTGCCCAAACTATTTTTCAAAGGTCTTAGAGCCATGAGTGATGCAATAAATAAAACGACGAGCTGACTAAGCAGTGCACTAGGCGGAACTGAATCTGTACGCACTCACCTTTGTGGCTGAAAGCTTTACAGCTATCTGTTTTTAACAAAAAAGGCTTATTTCAGAATCATCTTTATTTTCTAAGTATGTCCAAAAAACACAAGGAATTTGTCTCCGGTAATTGGAGCCCCTCTAGTACGACAACAGACTGTTTCCACCTATTATTGTCTAAAAATATACAGACTTTCAATTTTGAGGGGACATACCTTTTTAGGGTGTTCCACTGCCCCTACTTCTGTGATGGCATCACAAAAAAGCCAAGTAAAAGGTTAATTCTTCACAAACTAGTCATTTGAAAATGAGCGGAAAAACGTTTGTGTGCGCGCTGCTTATCCTCATTAGGGTCGCAGGTAAGCTGGATCCTATGCCAGCTGGCTTTGAGAGGAGGCATAAACCCTGAACTGGTCACTCGCCTGAAGAAAAACCAAGCAAGCACAGGGATTTGAACCCCCAAAATCAGAACTGTGAGGCAGATATGCTAACCACCTGGACCTTAATCAGAATCATCTTTATTTGCCAAGTATGTCAAAAACACACAAGGAATTTGTCTCCGGAAGTTAGAGTCGCTCTGGTACGACAGACAGTCAATTGACAGTGAATACTTTTGAGACATCAAAACATAGTCACAATAAAAGGTTACCAGTAATATGGTAAAGCCGATACTTTTTTTGTGACAATTGTGCAAATGATGCAGAGTCCTCAAGCAATTTAATTACAATCAAACAATTATATATTTTCATTTTTAAATATAGGGCGGCACGGTGAAAGACTGGTTCGCACATCTGCCTCACAGTACTTAGGACCGGGATTCAAATCCCGGCCTCGCCTGTGTGGAGTTTGCATGTTCTCCCTGTGCCTGTGTGGTTTTTCTCCGGGTACTCCGGTTTCCTCCCACATCCCAAAAACATGCACGGTATGTTAATTGAAGACTTTAAATTACCCATAGGTATATGAATGGTTGTTGGTTTATATGTGCCCTGTGATTAGCTGGCGACCAGTTCAGGGTGTACCCAGCCTCTCGCTCGAAGATAGTTGGGATAGGCTCCATCGTGCCCGCGACTCTAGTGAGGATAAGCGGTACAGAAAATGGATGGATGGATTTTTAAATATGTAAAATTGGAAAATAAAAAAACAAATTTTGGTAAAATATAAGCTAAAATAATGCAACACATATTGTAGAACTCTTGATAATGTCAATGGGGGCCGGATTAAAAGTGGCCCACGGGCCCGACTTGAAAAACCTAGATTTTCTGACGTCTCATATGATGGTTAGACTTTTGAGACACATCTCATATCCAAAGCACTGTTTTTGACTTTGGAGGTTCCATTGTGTATGGTTTGGAACTAAAAAGAAGCCATTCCGGATGAGCGGCATCTGGGAGAGAATGATGAAGTCAAGCCATTCAAAAGGGAGTAGCGACACGGAGGTGAAGGAGCAATTAGGCAAGGAGGAAGCAAATTGATGCAAGCAACATGATTGATGGAAGGGGTAACTACAAATAAAAACCCTATAAAAGATGGCATCAGAGGAATGGTAACAAAAATGCATGCCATGCATAAGATTGAGAGATACGCCGTGGTTGAAGTCCATACCTGCAGAACCAAGTCCTCAAACTACAGCATGCCATTCAGCACAGGAATAAACACATGGCAAAAGTCAAGCTTTGTTTCATCACTCCAACAGGCATCGGGTTAAACGCTCTTTAACTTAAACAGCATCACCACGACACACATTCCTGCACTTCTCATTTTTCTCATTTAGGATTTACTAATTAAAAACAGTAGTTTTTTCAGGGAGTGAAAATAAGCTGTATGTTAAGATGAGAGGGGGGGAGGGGGGGTGGGGGGGCTTACCTTGTGCCCTTTGACATCACCACCAGCCATCTGCCTGAGCTGACTTTCCAGCCGTCCGATCTCCTGCTGGAACTCATCTCGCTCGTGCTCACGCTCGACAGTTTGTTCCTGTTTGAACAAAAATTAAAAGAAAGTCAATGACATGAAAAGCTCGTTGCACTCGGCTGGCTGCTTCAAAGTCCACCTCTCTCAGCCGTGAGCTGTGTCAAAGGCCTGCTGGAATTGGCCCGGAGGGTACAAGGAAGGGCGTCCCACTCGGCTGCGGCCGCCTCAGAGTGCACTGCGAGCGCGCAACGTTACACAAAATGTTCCCAATTTGATGATGTATTTATTGGGAATGTACAATCAATTAAAAATATACTGTAAGAGAGGTGATCAACCTACCCAAGGATTTGGTGAGAACAGTGACGTGACATATGTGGTGGTTTTCTAAGCTCAGCCATGTTGACATCCCAGCTCAGACATGATTGTCTCGAGGAAGAGAGCTGTCCAATTCCTTCTTTTTCACTTTTTTTGTTAACCGGAGTTAAATAATACAGCCAAGAAACTATAATCTCCATTTGCGAGAGGCTGCGCGTGTCTCTGTGAGCACGCTTGTGTGCACGATGGGCATGTGCAAATGATTGACAGTTCATGCCTCCTGTGAATAAACTATCTCATTGGCTATTCTTGTCCCGCCATTAGAGGCATTAGATGGGGCCAAAGAGGGATGATTTTTCAAAAGATCATTTTAATAATATTATACTGGCAGGTTACAGAGGCAGTTTTAACATACAGTATATGATAAAAAGGTTTTTGTTTTCAATGCAAACTCCATCTTCAAAGGTGTCTTAGCAAGGCAGGTACTGTATTGTTATTTATTTTTTACTGGGTTTTTATTTTTACAATATTTTACTTTTGTTTTAATCTACATACAC
Organism: Phyllopteryx taeniolatus; assembly: GCF_024500385.1. Classification (NCBI taxonomy): domain Eukaryota; kingdom Metazoa; phylum Chordata; class Actinopteri; order Syngnathiformes; family Syngnathidae; genus Phyllopteryx; species Phyllopteryx taeniolatus. The sequence goes on along the minus strand of NC_084514.1, from coordinate 7,588,681 downwards.
AAAAGCAGGTCAGATTAAAAGTGACAAGCAAAGCAGCTAGACAACCAAAGCTTTTTTGGTCTAATGTGGGAAAAAAAAAAAATACTTCCAACATTGACCTATTTCCATGCAGACCTCCACAAACGGCAGCATCAATCTGCTCAATGTGACGCCTGCATGCAACCAGGAATTCAGAACATTAAGAGAGACAGATTTCTCACATTACCTCTATGAACTGCCGATTGTGCTTGAGCTGTTTCTCCAGCGCTTGCACCCGCTGGCTGAGGTCATCTGCATGGTTCTTGTGGTGCAGCTCCTTCTCCTGGCTCTTGGTCTCCTGCTCCTCCTGCTCCCTCTCCAGGGCCCGGAGGCGCTGCGACAGAAAGCTGTGGTCCTTCTCGGCCTGCCGCTGCAAGTCCATCCGGTCCTGGGTCAAGCGCTCCGTCTCTGCCAGCAGACCTTTGGGGTCGGTGGATGGAGGAATGCAGATATCTTAATGTACAAGCAAGAATATAAGTATTTAAGACATTGAGTATTCAGATACAATTATACATAAAGTAGGGTTGCAAATTTTCAAAGATGGAAACTTTCCATAGAAATTAATGGGTATTTATGGGAATAAACCAGGAATTTACAATATTAAGGTTCTCTCTTCATCGGTAACTAAAAGTGGAACTAAACTCAAGATGTCAAACCTTTAACTTTAAATGTGCATATCTTCTTTATCAGCTGCTGTTTAGTTAAATGTACAAAGGAGTTATTCTAAAAATACATTTAAAACATCGCATCTACTCGCTTATGTAATGTAATATGTAAATAAGATTTTCAACTGGAATATCTCATTCCTAGGATGTGCTGTTTAAGTGGACCCTTTATTTTTTGGGGCAGATCTATTTTACATGAATGTCTGCTTATGACCAATTTTTTTTTTTTTATAGTTGTGCAGGAATATATCTCTCCATTAAACTACCCTAAAAATCTTTTGTCAATTCCCATGGAAGGAATATTTCCAAAATTTCCCAGCTTAAGTTCCCATGGAAATTTATCAAAAACTTACCAGAATATTTCCACCCTTGGGCTACCCTAGTTACACCATCAAAAAGCAGCAAACTAGAGTAGAATACTTTCAGGAAAGGAATCAAAAAAACAACAACACTACACTCAGAGCCTCAGCCACAAGCGAGCTTACTGGCCAGAATGGCTTTATGAAAGCAACCCAAACGACAGCACACAGTCTCCCCACCTTCTCATTGCACACATACTCTGACCCACAAACCGGCATCAGGATCTAAATTGAGCCAATGGCCTGGAGGAGAGAAGAGACATCTGAGCAGGGTTACATAAGCGTATTTCGAAGTATGCTCACTGAGAGGTCATTTAATGGCTCGTCACTCAACTCACCTTTCTCCCTCTCCCCGAGGCCGGCGGAGAGGTACTCCTTCTGCCGCAGGAGCGCGGCGTGCTCCTCGCTCAGCTCCTGGTGTTTGGCTTGAAGGTTTTCCAGCTCAGCGCAGAAGCCCTCCGTCCGCTGCGCCTTCCTCCGGAGGTCCTCCAGCTCCTCCACTAAGCGCTCCTCCTGCGCCTCCTTCTGAAGGAAGGCCTCCTCCAGTGCTGCCTTGTCGGCCACGTAACCCTCCACGAGACCTGAACGTATAGCGATGGGCACATTGTTACATTGCAATTGAAAGGATCTAAACTGTATTCAGGTGTCATTCGGACAGACGTGAGGCTATCAGCATTTGACAGCTTAGGTTTTACAGTTTGGCTTGCCAATTGACATTGGAGTAGCGTTGCAAAATGGCCGCCTGCCAAGAAGTTGCTCTGTCCCCAACTGCAGTGCAGCACCAGTTTGAGACGCTTCATAGCCGTCGCACTGCTCCAACACACACGCCAGCCATGGCAAATTTCTCGAAACAGGATCTGCTCTTTACAAACCAAGCAGCGGAAGGCCTGCTACTACCACCACTGATGAAAACACTGAACTTCTAGAGAAACCTTCACGCAAAGTCAAGGAAAGTTTATCCGGAGGGGTGCACTGGACTGAAATGCAGTATGGGATATAAAAAACTCATGCCAGGTGGGAATTTTGTAACGCTGCAATGTCAATTGGTAAGCCACGGGCAAGGGAATGATATGTTTACAAAAACTGCAAAGCCAAAGCTGTCAAATGCTGATGGCCACACATTTGTTCAAAATAGAAAAAAGGAGGTCTATAGTGACTTTGGGGACAACCTGTACTAGACAAGTGATTCCCAAAGACTGTGCCCCATGAATGATCAAGTTTAAATGCCATTCAGCAGAGCAAAAACATACATGTGCCGATGACTCTCTATGATTTCTGCTAACAACCCAGGCTAAATTTAGTTCCTCTCCAACATACAAAGATCTTAAACAGTCAAGACATATCATTTCAAGTTTAAAATTACTCCTTTTTTTCCTCATGCTTACGATTGAGCTATTTTAAAGTCCTTTTTAAAAATATTTTTCTTGGACTGTACAATCTTTTAGTTATTTAAGTAAATGTCTTTTTATTGCTGTACTTTGCTTTTAAATGTCTTTTGTTTTTAAATGCTCTTAATTACGTAAAGCACATTGAAATGCATTCTCTCTCTCTCTCTCTCTCCATCCATTTCCATACCGCTTATCCTCACTAGGGTCGCGGGTATGCTGGAGCCTATCCCAGCTGATTCCGGGCGAGAGGCGGGGTACACCCTGAACCCACACCAGTGTAACAAGTGCAAAAAGTTAGTCTAGAGCCTTGCTAAACACTGACATACTGAGCTCACCCTCAGCCTTGTGGAGTTCCAGCTCCAGCTCACTCTTCAACTTGACCTCCTGGTCAATCTGCACCAACAAGAGATTGTGCTGCTTGAGGAGTTGGGCAGAATCCTCTTGGCCTTGAGAGTACCTCTCCTCTAGAGACAAGTGTACGTTATGAGTCTTCTCCAGCTGCAGTTGGGGGGGAGAATTACAAACGAGTTAGTAGCGTTTGACAACTGGGGAGCATTGTTTTTCTTGAACACACTGGGCCTAATTTTCAAAAGGTTTGGGTGTGCGAAAATGGGCGCAATAGATGTGGAAGTGCCCAGGATTGTCTGGCAAATCAGCAATGTTGTACAGTTCATTTTACATGTTCTAGGAAGAATACAGCAGTGCCTTGAAATAGGAGTGTAATTCGTTCCTTGACCACGTTCGTAACTCAAAATTCTCTTATCGCAAATCATCATATTCCCATTGAAATGAATGGAAAATCCATTAATTCGGATAACTGGCATTCCAAAATATTTTACTTTATAAACAAAAAAAACAAACACAGTAATGACAATTAAATAGAATTAAAATAAACTGTTTTTGTCATACTGCATCCATTATGCTGCTCTTTCTGATCTGCCCACATTGGCTATCTGAGGGCAGTATAAGACAGACAGTTATACTGTCTGTCTTATACTGAGGTGTCAACTCATCAGTACAGCACTAATATTTGTCATTTTTCGCAGAGGATAAAGAACATACGACTGAGTACTGTTATATTGTCCGTCTACATGCGCTGCTGCACCATTTGTGTTCAATCCCTTAATTAAAGCACCACAATATAGATGCTGTTTAGCATTAGCATTAAGCTAGCATACGGAAAGGCTAAGCTATGTGGTTGTTTTAAATACACAAGGTATAATTCTATTTGTTTTATGTTTAGTTTGACAGTGAACAATAAACTGGGAGCGGCAAAAACAGTTTGAGACCTATTTTTGTAAGAATTGTTTACGATTTTCCAAAGTGCTGCTTATTGTGAAGTGTGTTGAATTCACTGCCACCATACAGCCAAGTCATCTGGCCAAGCCCCTCTTTTAAATAATTAAACAATCTCCACCCCGTTTTATACCGGTAAGCAAAAGTGCACGCAATCTATTAGAGTGAGTGTAGACGCAATTTAACACCTGCTATTTGGGATCTTAGTTAATCAAACCTGTGCAAAAGACGCTACCTACCTGTGCGTTGGCCTGGTTAAGCAGCTCGAGGAGCTTATCAACTGTGTGGTGCAGTCGGCTGCAGGCATTCATGGCTGCTTCCTCTCCTCCGGGATTAATGTGCATGTCAGAAACCAGCAGACTCTCGCAGAGCTGGTGGGTCAGCTCCAAGTCCTCAGGTAGAGTCATATCTGCAACCGAAATGCCTATTGAAACGAGACAGTGATAACTGATTAGTAAAATGTGGCAGTGACTGCACAACTGCTGTCAACTCCACATGTTGAGACAAAACAAACAAACAAAAAAAGACTGGCCTGATTCTTGTGCATCTTTATTCTCCAATGAGTTCGTCTGATGGACAGCTTCCTCAGATGTGTTGCTTCTGGTGTTAATCTTTTGGCCAATGAGCTCTTCAGTAGCAACGGCGCTGCGAAGCATCTCAATCAGCACCTTTTTCAGCTTGTTGTTGGCCTGATGCAGTTTACGTCTATACACGGGAAAAGAAGCCATGAGACACATCAGAAAGAAAGACTGGCCCTGGCCTTAAATTGCCCAGTTGGCATCACTCACTATGCTTGTGTAAACTAACTCCTCTCTCTTCACAGCTATGTTGTTAGTGGAAGTAGTTTTTAAACTACAGAAGTTGCTAAAAAAAACAAAACAGTTTGAGGCGTGCACAACACAAAAATCGCCCTGACTAACAGGAGTTAATTGATCAAATTGGTAAATAGCCCAGCCCTACCGGACACACACAAATGGAGACATACCTCTCCTCTTTGGCAGTCTGCAAGTCATCGGTGAGCATTTTGAGATGGTTGCCTCCCTCCTGACTCTCACGCTCCCGTCTTTGGAGGAGGGTGTCCAGGGTCTCCATCTCAGCGCACTTGCCCTCCAACTCTGCCTGTAGGCAGCCAACCTCTGCTCGCAACTGGGAGGAAAGACAAAGGATGCTTGTGAATGCTATTAACTCACTACAAAGTAAATAACCAGAGTCAAAAAACATCTGCATATTTATACAGTTCATTGGTAGGAAAGACAAGAGAGGACAAAACCACTGACTATTCGATTCCTAAACTTAAAAAAACAAAAAAATAAAAATAAATAAATAAATAAATGAAAATTACCGAGTGGATTCCATCTTAAAGTTTGTCCAACTTCAGGAATAAGTTTTTTCCATACCTTTCCTTCCTTGCTTATTTCATTTTCCTCTGCCACGATCCACATAGCTTCCCTCCGTTTTCGCCCTCCCTCCCGCTCTCCATTAAAAACGTCTCACGCAGCCACCTGCATCGGCCAAACAATGGCGTCGCCCAGGCAACAGAACCCTCCCAGCCCCTCTCTTCTAAGCTTCTCTTTGCTAACCTCATGGTAGAGGAGGGGGTTGAGTGTACATGTTGATATCTTATTATCAAACGGCCAAGGTGCCAGGTGCTTTGGCAACAGCAAAGTGTATGCACACAATCAACTGCCGTTTGCAGCACCGGACACAACAGAGCTTAATCAAAATATTCTGGAGAAATATATCTCAAACATCAAAACAAAAGAGACTTGAAACCATCATGCGCAAGGAGATGAGAAAATCACAGGAGATGGACAGCTCAATGACCATCTAAAAGATTAATTCCAAACAATTCCAGTTTTAGTAGTTCAAATCAAAAAGTGAAACTCATTATACAGATTAATTAAATACTTGGGAAAATACCTTTCAGAAGGCCAATTCCTACCTAATTTCTGTTAAAATCATTTTGATTGTTTCTTATACAATATTCTAATTACTTGAGATAGCAAATTCAGTTTTTTTTTGTTTGTTTGCTGTATTAAGAGGCCGAAAAATTTTGACTATTTTCATTCTGTGGTTGTCAAAATGTGCTACTAGTACCACTAGTGGTACATGGTCTCTTGTTAGTAGGACATGAAAGAATCGCCTCCAGTTCAGTGCCACAGTTCTTTTGTATTTTTTTTTGTTAGCCTAATAGCATAATTGCCATTGTCATTTCTAAACGTGAGCCATTCTTCCCTTCTGTCCCGCTATTACTCAACAGTCAATCTTTTCAGGAGATTGATTGTTGAGTAAAAATGGAGTGCCCTACTTGGCTTCACCTTTTTTTTTTTTTTTAATATACAGTGATTATAAGGTCTAAACACCCCTGTTCAAATGCCACGTTTTTGTGATATTAAAAAATTAGAGAAAGATAATTTTTCCCCCATTAATGTGAACTATAACCTATGCAACTCAATGTGGGGGGGGGATTAACTACATTATATACTGTATACATTAGCCTAAACAAATGAACTTTATCTGGTGTTAATCAGAGGCACTTAAAATTTTGGCAGGGGTGGGCTGAAGCCAATTCAACATGAGTTTGAATATGATTGGTTAATTTTGAAAACAGCCACATCCAGTTATAAAAAGGACTGCAACCACATCTCAGTTGTTTTTTTTTACTTAAACTTTTACTTAAGTAATTTTATATACTTTCATAATTAAATTAATTTTTTCACACTGTGGCGCTAATATTCCATGGTAACCTGCTAAACCTCGTGTTTTCATGGGGGAAAAAAATAAAGTAAAAAAAAATAAATCCCCAGCACCAATCAAGGAAAAAGTCATATGTGCATATGCATTGAACATGATCAAAGTTAGTAATCTAATTGACTGCATGTGTGTGAAGAGTACCTGGGCTACAACAGCGTCTAGCTGCTGCACTTGAACAGTGAGCTGGCTCATTTTGCCGATGTAGTTGCGCTCCTTCTCTTCCTGTTCTGACACCAAGGCCCGGCGCAGGTCCTCAAGCTCCGCCTGCTTCTCAGCCTTGAAAGAAATCGCGATGCATTAATTAAAAAAATAAAAAAATAAATGAATAAACGTTTATGCACTTGTTTGTTGCCGTTTGCTGGCTGCGTCTCTTAGGCTGCCAGAGAAATGTCTGAAAAAAATATCTTCGCCCTAAAAACCTTGTGCATCAGCAGATAAAAAGCTTACATTCATCCCTTTTAGCAACTGTTCAGATGGCAGCGATGCAAAAACACAAATGTACCAGAGCACATGCAGACAGACAGACGGACAAGCACGCTTGCCTCATATATGATGGCGGGATTACACAGAAACTGGTTTTTAATAAAGCTCCATTGGCACAGAGTCCAATTGGGGGGGGCAAATTTAAACCTTCAAATGAACTGGTGCATCTGGAGATTAGAGGAGCAATGTAGGAAACAAACACACACCAACATGAAATAATCCACTGAGATTACATAATGCTGGCTCAAAATGAGACTGTTGGATATATAGAAGAACTAATAGTCGTATACAGTGAACCCCCACACAGTCCCCATTTTGGCCTATCCGCATGCACAAAAAACACCTATTGTTGGAGTGATTGAGGAGCTTCATTTAGACCAGTGATTCACAAAAAGTGGTACAGGTTCTCCAATTGGTATGCGGGCTCCATTTAGTGGTATGCAAAAGAACAGCTGCCAAACTATACTTCTGTTGGAAGTTCAGAGATTTGCTTCTACATAAATTACACTTGTTTGAGGATAGCTGCCGAAAAAATGTGCAAAGACTGACAACTATGTAGTTCTCATTTGTGGAGATAGCGTTTAAACAGTTTTTCACCATTTCAGTTTTACAAATTTTTTTTTAGGCATGGCTAAAACTGTGTCCAGTGGCACAGCTCGCCCCCCCCCACACACACTACATAAGAACTTGAGCGCCTTTTTTCTCATCCGTGGTTATCTGGCACAATTGCAAATTACTAGGCAGAAGCCTCACGCCTCATTGCGGTTCTAACCCGGTAGGATATACTCCCCAGCCCTGGAGGCTTTCAGTGAATATATTTTTGGAGCTCAAGCACGTGGGGATGTGTAGGCATAAGAAAGATGCGAGACAAAGTATTATCCATTTATCAGGTCGTAGTCGTAGTATTTGATTGACAGTTGAGCGCCGTGTCATTTCAGCGCACTCAGCGGCCTCGCCCACAGCGTTTGAGAGTGAAGACAATGATTTGATTTTTCATGATTATGAAGCGCCATTTTATATACTTGGTGATTTTTTTTTTAAAAAATAAAAAATTAAAAAAAGAACATTTGGCAAGGTTGTTAACAACAACCAATTTGTGTGTGTGTTAAATTTAGAAGACTTATTTCACTTTAATGGACTGTTTGTTTTTATTTCCAATGCATTTGAATAAAATCATTATTTAAGTTGAATCATTATTTAAGTACAGTTTAATTTCCTATATTGAAGCACGGTGTTTATACTCAAAATGTGGATAGTGTTACAGTGGCTTAGGATATCATTAAACGTAAGGTACAAAGGAATAAAACTTCTCACTCGTTTTTGATAAACACGCCTTCTGCGCTACTGTATTTTAATGTTGGTCATGATGGTGGTTTTTGAAGAGCTGAATAGTGAGTGTTGACCAGGAAAACAACAGCTCCAAAAAAACATCTTTCACCTTCATGTGATAAATCTGGTCTTGCAACTTCTTCCCGGATTGGACTTTAAGGAGCTCCGCTTCCTCCAGGAAGCGCTGGCGTTGAATCGACGACAACTCTTCAAGCGGTTGACGACATTCCTTCAGTTCCCGTGCGGATACTCCTTTAAGCTCCTAAAACAGGGCAACATGCGTCTTATTTGATTCACAGTACTACACAAATACACCATTGTGAGGGATGGACAACTCTGTAATGTGCTGTTTGAGACCAGGGCAATACACGAGTAGCGCGTGCACACGCACACACAAACAAACACACACCTGTAGCTGGAGTTGGTGCTGTCGGTGGAGTTGTTCTTTCTCAGTTGTATAAGCCTGTGTGAGCTCTTGAAGAGCAGTGCTGTGTTGCTGCTCCAGTTCTAGAACCTAACAAGATAAGTTACTGTTAACTATACAGTCTACAGTGCAACTGGAAAGTTTTGACAGCGCTTCACTTTTTGCAGGTGATAGCCTTATTCCAAAACTGAATAAATACATGTTTTTTTCCTCAAAATTTTACATCTCAAAGTTGTAATGTTACAATAAAAGTCATAATTTTACATAAGCTACTTAAAATGAGAAAAAAAAAATTGTAAGAGAATAAAATTGCAATACTATGTGAATAAAGAAAAAATGTAATGCAGGAGATTATTTTACAGAATAAAGTAGTAATAAGAGAATAAAGTTGAAATTTTACTTGAATAAAAGCACAGGATTTATTATCAGGAAAAACAAAACAAAAAAAAACTAACTTACTTTTAGGAGAAAAAGTGGAAATATTACAAACAAACATTTTCAGTAAACAATATTTTTTGGAATAGTACAATAAGGTTACATGAAATTATGACGATATTTCAAGTTGTAATATCAAAATAAGTTATTTTGAAATAAGGCAGTAATGTAGAAAAAGTGGGCATTTGAGCTGTGGTGTTTATTGACTCAAATGGACCAAACACCTGCTGATTAATTGAGGAACGGCATCTATTAAAGCGGAGGCCACTATTTGAGGAAATACAGTGAGACTTCTATCTACAGTACAATTAAATGTTCATATATTGTACCAACTTGTTACTATGTTAAGCAATAATATATAAAATAGATCATGCTCAGGTGGGATGATTGGATGAGTACCTGTGCCTTCAGGGTACCCAGAGCTTTGCAGTGATCAGCATCCAGTGACTCTTTTTGAGCAGACAGTTCAGTCTGTATAAAAGGATCGGGGTGGGGGGGATTGCTTTAAGTCAGAATTTCACAGATGAAGTCATAATTAAAAAAAATTAAGATGTAATAAAACAGTAAAGCAAACATTTTAAATAAAAACTTAAGTCTTATCAGAAAAAAAAGTCCTGGTTTTAGGAGAAAAAGTTGTAATATTAAAAAGATATATTTTAGTTTTCAGCAAACAATGTTTCTCTTGGAATAGGGCAACAGGTTTCCATAAAATTATGAGGGTATTTCTGTAATATTCCAAGTTGTAATAAAGAAAATGTCATAATTTTACGAGCCATCTAACATCATTGTATTGCTTTCATGAACTTTAGGCTGCTTGTTTACCTGATGAAGGAGGCTGAGCTCGGCTGCCATGGCTCTGAACTTGTCCATGTGTATCTGAGCGAGCTCCTTTCGCAGCTCCTCCCTGAGAGCCTCTTTCTCCGCAACGTAACGCTCCACCACATGCTGATGGGCCGCCTTTTGACCGGTGAGGTCTTGATGGTGCCTCTGTTCCAGTTGGACTATTTCATCACGCAGTGCCTGGTATTACAAAGAAAAATACACTCACATATTAAGAGATCTTGACGCCAAGGTTCTACAAACGCGTGCTCTTACATGTACTTCCGTCAGGTACGTGGCTTCCAAGGTGTCCATATTACTCAGCATCCGCTTTTCGATTTCATCCATCTCTTCCTGGTGTTTCCGAGCCAGCTCCGCTTCTCGAGCCTCCAGCTGGGCCTGACTAGTTTCTTGAAACAAATCCTGCAGGGCTTGCAGGTCCTCCTTGCGCTTGGAATTGAGGGTCACTTCCAAGGCAAAAAGCTGAGCATTGTACTCCGACTGCAGTTGGGCAGTCACAGCCGCGAGCTGGTCCCCGTGCCTGGTGCAGAGAGCGTCCAGTTGCGCTTTGTGTTCGGTGTTGCGCGAGTCCATCTCTTTGGAGTGTTTGTCCACGAGGGCCGCTCGCTCCTGTTCCAGCTCAGTGCGATGTTTGTGCTGTAGCTCCGCAAGAGAGATTTCATTCCTCTGGGACAAACACCGCTCCAACAGAGACTTTTCTTCCTCGAATCTGAAGAAAGGAAAAAAAATTCTTATTAAATGTACACCACATTGAGTTTTGCGTTTACAAAGTAGTATTAATGCGACACTGGAAATAAAATAAAATACATTAAAGTTAGAGAATGGGAAAAAAGTTGTAATATGTGAATAAAGTAAATTTGGAAAGAAGTCGCTATTTATTTTTTTTTTTTAAATAGTCGTAACATGGATACAGTCATAACTTTGAGGGAAAAGTCCATGTTTTTAATAGTCATAATATGCAAATATATTCATCATTTTAAGAGTGAAACAAATTGAATAGCAATAGAAAAAGTAGCACTCTATAATACCGTACTATATAAAAACAAAGTAATGATAGAATGTAAAGAATCAAATAGTGTGTGCATCATCATGCTTTGATGCTGCAATCCAATTAATTGTGCTGGTAATACTGTAGTCATGCAGACACAAACAAAATTAGACTTCTACTACTACCGTAAGTGACTCAGTAAGATGCTCTATTATTACAAATTTTTAATGAGGATAAAGAACATGACTGACTATTGTTATATATTATATTGTTATATCTAGATGTGTTGCTCCACCGTTTGTGTTCAAATATCACCTGCTTCTCAAACCGCGACTATCGACGCTAACCGATAGCAGTCAATGGTGTTTTGCGTGGTTTCTTAGCATTAAGCTAAGCTGACTTTTTCATAAGGCAAAGCTATGTTGTTGGAAATAAAGTGTAATTCTCTTTGTTTTGTTTCGTGTGACAGTAAACTTCAACTGGGAGTGGCATTGGACAGTTTAAAGTCGCTTTTGTGAGGAGTTAAAAATTCAATATTTGGCAAACTGCTGCTTACTGTGAAGTGAGTTGAGTTCACTGACACCATATAGCTTTTGTATCTCAAGTTTGAGCTCGCAAGTCAAAGCAAAAAAAAAAATAAAACAATCAATTACGGTCTGCCACTCCATCGATGCTTAAACGATTCAAGTCTTCATCGTGACGTATCGATTACATGATTTATTTCAACACCCCAATCCAAGACATCTCTCACCGGTCTTGGGCTTGTTTCAGTCGCTCCTCAGCCTGCTGTTGGAGTAGAACCGTGAGCTCTTTCATTTCCTTTGCCATGCTGCTCTTCTCATGTTGTAGCTCCACATCGTACCTTGCTTGAAGAGTCTGAGGGCCTACGACACAAGCGGCAGCGTTACAAACTGAAGGATGGTCACGTCGTTGTTAATAACACGAGTAAACTTACATTCGTTCTTCAGGGACTTTTCCTTCTCCTCTGAGAGAGCATTTTGCAAGCGTGCCTTCTCCTTTTCCATCTCAGTCTTGATGGCAGCCAGTTCAGCTTTGTGCTCCTCTCTCATCCTCCTCATTTCTTCCTCGCCTTGTTGCACCAGCGCTTCCTTGAGACTGACACGCTCCTCGTCAAACTCCCTTTTCAGCTGCGATAGACAGTTTAACGTCCATGTGGCCAGGACACATTGTGATTTTGAGAATTGTTCCCTTACCTTTTGGGTGGTGTCATGCAGCTCTGCATTGAGTTTGTTCATGTCTGCCAGCGTGTTCTCCAAGGTGTGAATGAGGGTCAAGCTGGCGTGTCGCTCCGCGGTGCAACACCATAACCGCAGTTCAACCTCGACCTGATTAACATGAGCACATTGTGTCAAACAGTAGACTTTTTAAAAATGTATTTAGCTTTATCCTCTCACCTCGACTTGTCTTGCTGCCTCCATGTGCACACGAGTGATCTCTGCAAGAGATGAGCTAAGGGTGAATTCATTTACAGTGAACCCTTGCAGATTCAAGGTTTGGCATTCGCAGAATTTTTTGGGGAACATATCCTCTGTTAGTCGCCCGTATTCTCAATCGTGTGTTGTGTGAAAATGCCAAAAGGTGACTTTAGTGACAATGCCTTTTGTGTAAAGTTTATAATGTAATGTTTGATGTTTTCTAGCCCCTGTGTGATGTCACATCAGTTTGCGCTAGCGTGTAATTTAGACTAGTATGCTAACTAATATTATTGATGAGCCTCATGTGAAGGATGTCGAAGAATTTAACTACTGAATACAGTTGTCTATGTAACATGGGTTCACGATTGTGTACATACTAGATGCACGCTTTATGATGCTGGCAGTTTTTTAAGTGCTTTGCCGCCATCATGTGGCATCTATATGCAACTAAACCCCCTGGGGTGAGGGGTATTCTCAAAATGCATAGGGTAGGGCTGGGTTTAAAATAAATAAATAAATAAAATCTCCACGCTTAATTGATATTTACCCCTTTGCTTATAGAAAAATCTAATTATTATTCAAAACATATTTTTCACCCATTGCTTTATTTTTTCTGACACCAAACAAGTTTTTTCCCCACCATCAATGTTTTTTTTACAGGTAAATAAGTGCTTCCTCAAGGAAAACTGTCCCTTTTATCAAAACATACATGCAAACACCATCCTTAAGAAATCAATATTTTAAACATTCAAACACTTTAAATGTGACCTGACAAACTGAAAAAATAAATAAATGAAATGCTCTGACAAACTCAAATTAATAGATGAATCGTCCAGGCCTAGTATATGGTACGCAAATACTTGGATATGGTAAAGCACCTTGTAAGTGACGGTCAGAAATTTTGGCTCGGAGTTGCTCTAGCTCCAGGGAATGGCGAGTCTTCATCTCCTGCAGCTCATTGTAGTAATGGTCCGCGAGATGTGAACGCACCTACCCAAACACGCAAGGAGGGTGGGGTGGGGGGATTAAAAAAAAAAAAAAAAAAAGTATTCTTATTTTCATGTGAAAAGAGGGGGGGAAAAAAGTCAAGAGTGAAAAATGGGTCAAAAGTGGCTTACCTGATGCAGTTCTTCCTTAAAGGATGATTGTAGGTCACTGAGCTCCATTTTGTGTTTGTCCTCCATTTGGGTATAAAACACTTCCTAGATGAGACAAAATATCGAGACATTATACACATTTGAAATGCATTCAAAAACATATCTCAATTTTAAAGCTCTAATAACACCAAAGTAGCTGTGGTATAACTAGATACTCAAAATGATTTTTTTACTTGAAAATCTTTTTAAAACTTGTGCGAGAGGCGAGGTACATCCTGGACTGGTCGCCAGCCAATCGTTGAGCACATAGACAAACAACCATTCATACTTACACTGACACTTACAAATACAGACTCCAAAGATTCAAACCCAGAACCTGTTGATTGTGAGGTACACGTTCAAACCACAACCCCCCCCCCCCAATTGTGCTGCCATAAACATCCACGGAACCCTAAAAATTTCATATTTATGACTAAAATATGATCAGAAAAAAAGTCAACTACAGCGGAACCTCCATTGTTGACTATAAATAAGACTTTCCTATGTCCCAAGTTCCATTTCGTGTTCTACGGTTATCGTTGCACTGACACATTTTCTGTGGTGGCATCCCCCAAAAAACAAAGTCAAAGAAAAAGGAAAATACGCTTGTTAAGTAAGTCGCATAAGATTTGTTGACATCTGATTTGACATCATACTAGGGCAGCAGCTGTGGAATATTTTTAGAATCGAGTATTCTCCCGATTATCCCATCCATTAATTGAGTATTCATTTATTCATTTTCCGAACCGCTTATCCATCGGATAAAAATATATTTTGCATTATTAAAACAACACTACCAACATACAATACAATCAAAAATGTTTGCGTGAGGTGTAGGTATTATTTAGGGTTCGGTGAACGAGTCTACCTGTTGAGTGACTGGGCGCCAGCTGTAGGCCATAGAATGTGTGAATGCGCCTATTTTGCGTTTCTTTTATCATTTGTTCAATAAAACGATTACTGTGTCTATGCTTCACCACTTGTGGGCTCATCACAATACGTTCCAACTTGCGGTGGTAGACTGTATTAAATTAACATGGTACGCCAGTTCTGCTTTACATTGAACACATTACACTAAGTGTGAAATAATTCCAAACTTTGGACATTCTCTGTCTTTTACGGACTGTTTACTCCTGGCTCGCTGCCTTCACAGTCTGCAGCAACAATAGTCTGTGTGGAAAAATGTTCACTGCGAAGCTTTGAGCCAAAGACTTTGCTTCAACCTTTTTTCTTTTTTTTTGTAAATCGAATTATACAAGTTACTTTGTTCCACTGCACTTTAGAGTAAGTTTTACAAAAGCAGCCATGTTCGTAATATTCTCAGCTTCACCTTTTGTTTGTCCACTTTAAGGCTGGTGTCACATTGCACGTCATCCGTTTCTTCAGCCGGATCTTGAGACACGAAACTGAAGCAAATAGGCGATGAGACCAACGTTTCATTTGCGTATTTTAGGATATTCACTGAGGTGGCTTTGCTGGCATACCTGTGATCTGTGGTTTTAAGCACAGACTCCTCCAAAGCACTTTCCACTAGTTTCAGCTGGAGCAGAGCAATTTGCTCTCTGGAGCTCTCCTCAGACATGTGCAACCGCTGCTCAAAGTACCTGGAGCAGGAGGCACAGTTACAATTTTGAAACTAGTGAATCTCAACCAAAGTAACCGTAAAGAGGAAATCAGTTTCCATTTCAATATAATACAAACATAAAAAGACATCACTGTAGTGTGTAGAAATACCTCCTCAGGCTTTCCAGCTCCGCTTCATTCTGCTCTTTGATTTCACGCTTTTGTTCGTTAAATTCAGCTTTGAGGCGATCAATGACGTCAACACGGGACGAGCGAGCCAACAGCTGCTCCTTCAGCTCTGGGATGACAAACATAAAACGAGTTACGTTTGACTGAGGCCCAGAGCTAAACATTTTCAGATTTTCCCCTCTCTCTGTGTTGTCATATTTCATAACTGAGAGGAACCAGTCAATCAAAAAATGCTAGCTGTTCCCGTGTTGTTAAATCAATACTTTTGATGAAAAGGCTGTCTTGATGTCAGGTTGGATCATAAACCTCACCTCCTAGCTCTTGACGACTGGCTCTCATACTCTCTAGCTGAGTCCACAACTGGCCTACTTCCTGCTGTGAGCTCTTCTTCAGCAGATCTTTCTCCTCCTGCAGACGCGAAAGCTGCTTGACAGAACCAAAGGATGACAGCACATTTTAGAACGGCGTTTAATTGTGGCCAGCCTAACGCAGCCCTGTGCAATAATCATGTTGTATGTTATATTATAGTTACATATAGAGAGAGAGAACTAACTAACACAGATTTTGAGTTCAACAAAAAAAAAAAAAAAGTGGGAGCAAAAAACAAATGGGGTGGGCGAGGAACAGGTCAGACGCATTTTCCAAGCAGATTGGGTCGAGAAATTCCCACACAAGAGGATAATTGCTCAGGATAACTTTTTTTTTTTTTTTAGAGGCATCCGATAATCGGGCCTTTGCTGACTTTGATCAGAATGTTGGGAAAATGCTCAAATTTGGCCCGATTGTCACCTCTTCCTGCAGCTGCCGATGCCTCTCCTCTAGTTGGCGCACTTGCTGCTCCCTCTCCTGAAGCAATGCCTTGTGGCTAGACACCAACTCCTCCTGAGAACCTGAATGGCATTTAGAAAAGAAATAGTTCAACTATCCAAAAAGTATTCAAGCTCTTCACATTCAGAATCAGAATCAGAATTCCCACACTTACGTTACGGCCCATCACTTATGTTACGTTACTGCCTTATTCCAAAATGGAATAAATTCATTTCCCCCCTCAAAATTCTACCCACACCCTATAACAACATGATTTATCATCAGATGTGATTTAAAAAAAAAATAATAATAATAAAAAATAAATAAATTGTCATTATGGGGCGTTGTGTGTAGAATTTTAAGGGAAAAATACTTTTAAAAAATCAATTTTGGATTAAGGCCGTAACATAACAAAACATAGAAAAGGTCAACGGTGAAGACTTTCCAGATGCAATGTGCATCTTTGTTGAAGTTTGTATTGAAATGCATGGCACTTACAGCCCGCAGCATTCCTGTCAGCCCAGGATTCCTTCAATTCCTCCTCCAGTTTCTGCTTCTGCTCCTGACTGGAGATCTCGAAGCTCTCCAGGTGTGCTTTTGACTCCCGCAGCTCCGTCTGAGCCTGGGACAAAGATTCCTTGGCTTCGATTAAAGCTTGGCTGGTCTGGGCGAGGGACGCCTGTGTTTCGGCGAGCTCTGTACGGGTGCTGGCAAGGCTGCCCTGGAACATCGACTGGGTAGTTTCAGCTTGAGCTGCCCACTCAGATCTTAGAACCTGTAAAAAGAACAGAAAATTACCTAAATGTATAAATATTTAACACATTAAATGAAGGTTTTTGGAAAGCCTCACGTGTATCTCTTTGGTCTGCTTCTCCTCCATGGAACCTTTCTCATCGGCAAACTTCTGCTTCAACTCGTCTGAACATGCAAAAAACATTGAAACGATTAGATTTTCATTTTATTTAAATTTTTAGGAACAAGTGATGCCCTCCACACTCACCCATGTCACGTTGATGCAACCTACGCAGTCGGTCGAGCTGCGCCTCATTCTGCTCTCTGATGTGGTCCAGTTCCAACTGGTGCTGGTCCTGCAGGGAGGCCTGACCCTCTACGAGAGTGGAGTCCTGGGATACCTCAAGCTGGGACGTGTGGAGGTATATCAGGCTCAGGCGCAAGGCTTCGAGCTCACTGTTCTTCTGGGCCTTCGGGGGAGAAGAGAACAAAGTGCTGAAAACCACTTGTCATGCAAATTAGCTCCAAAAACTCGGCCTCAAAATAATTGTTAGGTTGCCATTCTTTACCTGTGCCTGTTCCATTTCAACCTGGTGAGCAGCCTCCAAACACTCCGTTACCTCCATGGTGACCTCCGTCTTCAGCCTACTAAGCTCCTCATCATGTTTTTCCTTCAGCTCCGACACCATCCGCTCATGCTCTCGTTCCGTCACCTGCAGAGGGAAACGATTAAGGAGGAGGCTCTTTAAAATAACTACTTAAAATGGAGCTGCGCATTGTGTACTGATACTGCCCCATTTGCAGTGAAGCCATGACAATGGTTGAGCCGAAGGGCCACATTTGACTTTTAAAACTGGCTTATAAAAAGTGAAAATGTCCGTGTAAGTTTCTTTTACATTATTTTATTCATTTTAATAATTCTCATTTTAAATTCTATTATTTAAAATTAATTTACTTAAGTTAATGGTAGATATAAAATTTTTCATTTTACCAAAATCTTTCTTTAAAAAAAAAAAACAATTAATGATTTATTTAATACAATTTAAAAATGTTAAGTGTATACCAAATTCTTTATTCTATTATTCTTAAGTAAAAATAAAAACACATTTTTAAATTTGTTTATTCATAATTCAATTCATTATAATGAAATAACTTGTTTAATAAAATGAATGTTTTAATTTATATATTCACAATTGTTTATTTAATATTTTCGTAATGCAATATTAATAATTATTATTCATGTTATTTAATGATTAACTAACTATTAAAAGATGTATCTAAAAATGTTACATGTATATAAGGGTTTATTTTAATATTTGTTTTTGTAATAAAATTCACATTTTTAAATTTGATTCATAACTTAATTATAAGTTATTTAATAAAAACAATTTAAAAAATGTTAAGTGTATAAATGCAATTTTTGTTTTTCTTTTATTTTTTTATTTACAATAAATCAATAAACCAATATTTGAATCAAATAAAATGTATACATTTTAATTAACCAATTTTAGAAAGAAAAAAACTGCTAAATTAATGCAACAAATATTTCAGGACTCTTGATAAAGTAAATGCCCAGTGGGTCGAATTAAAGAACAACTAAGTGGCACGCAGGCCATACTTTGCTTAACCCATCATTATACCATTTTAAATACCTGTTTGATGAGGCTGATCTGTCGCTTCTGTTCCTGCTCTATGGCTGCTATCCGCACCAGCACCTCAGTTTCCATGCGGCTGTTCAATTCTGAAATCTACACATTTATGTGGGGGGAGGGACAGCTCTCAGTAAATGTTCTCTTTGCAGAGTCCACATTTTTGAACATCATAAAGGAAATAAATGTAAATGTATTTTTCCCCAACGATGAGATTATGCCTTCATTTAACATGGGCAGTTCCTGTGTCCCACCTCTCGTTGATGTTGATCCAGGAGCTCTGCCATCTCTTGCTGGTGAGATGCCTGGAGTCTCTCCGTAGCCTCCTCCACAGCCAAGACCTGCCTCTCCATCAGTGCCTTCACCTCCTCATCCCGCTCCATCCTGAGCTCCTCGAGGATTTCCCTCACATCTTGAACTTCTCTGTCCTTCTCCCGTCTCTCATCCTCCCATTTCTCTCGCTCTTCAGCCAACTGAAGAAGACAATAAAAACATAATGAATGGTGATTTCAGCTAAGGAGCTAAAAAAAAACAATCAATACTACTCAAAAAATATTGGGATATTGGGCTTTTGGGTGAAATTGCAGGATGAACTTAAAATGCACAATAAGGTTTAAGGTGAATCAATTTGACCTTCTCTAAACCTTTGAAAGCACATGACAAGCTATTTAATGTTTTAGCACAACTTGCTGTCCTCTAACAAGGAGCTGAACGGCAACAGGTGTTTGATTCATGAACATTTCTAAGGATGTCCAACTTATAGTGTATGCCTTTCTGTGACTCTTCCAGTCTCTGTATCTCTGTTGCAACTAGGCTTTACAAGATCAGGATTTTTGGGGCCGATCACAGAGTTTAAAAAAACGATAACCAATCACCGATCCGATCACAAGATGGAGGAATGTGTCTATTTAAATAACTTGTTCATTTACTGTATATACTTGAGTATTGTATACTGAGTATCTTCAAAAGTATTCTCTATTCAGGTCATGTATTCTAATCAGTCAGGTCAAACAAAGATTACAACATGACAGAAATAATGGGTGCTAACTTACTGTAATTAAATTACTTTATTGTAATTAAATTACTTTCACACACACCAAAACTTTAGAGATTGATACAACATAACGCCGGCATGTGTACGTACAACCGTTAGTGCTAGCACTAGCTTGCTAGGCTACATAACGTTTTGTTGCCAGCTAGCAGGTCGTATTGTATTAAAAGTACGTGAACATACCTCAAGCATTCCTTGACTTAAAGTCCTCTCCCGAGCACGGGTGACCACCAGCACGTTTTCCCCAATTTTGTTCTTATAATACACACGACGCGGTCCATTGCTGTTGTTGTCGCCATGGTAACGCGTGTATCCGGTCACGTTTGAGTTGACAAAGCCCAGTGATCGTAAATGACGGGATGCGGTGGTATCAGAATACAAGATTTTATTGCAGTTGTCTGACATAGTGCAATTGTGAAAGACCAAATGTGTCTGTCTAGTCTGATCCAGGCATTATGTGTTGTCTGTCTCACACCGCGAACATATTTTATTTTTTTTTTTAAATATTGGAGGTCAGATATTTACAGTACTAGGTCAAAAGACGCGACAAGGCAAAAAATAAACAAGCTTTTGGATTCAAATATACTGTACATGATGGCGACGCGGAGTAAATGTCTTTTGAGGAGCCAATCAATGATGTCACTGATCGGATCGGCGAATTATGACAAAGCCGATCAGCATAAAATGCTAATTATCGGCCGTTACCGATCAAGCTGATCAGATCGGTGTAAAGTCTAGTTGCAACCTGCTGACTGATGACATCTACGCTCAGTGGCCACGTCCCTCTGAGAATATCCTATACTGTTGATCAGTTGTTAGGCATCGTCTTGGTCTCATGATATGAAAATGTGAACAGCATGATGAAGAGGACTTTTCTTTAGCTAATTGAGCCAGAAAATTATTAGGTCATTCATGGATCAAACACCTCCATCCATCCATCCATCCATTTTCTGAGCCGCTTCTCCTCGCGGGCGTGCTGGAGCCTATCCCAGCTGTCATCGGGCAGGAGGCGGGGTACACCCTGAACTGGTTGCCAGCCAATCGCAGGGCACATACAAACAAACAAGCATTTGCACACACAGTCACACCTACGGGCAATTTAGAGTCTCCAATTAATGCATGTTTTTGAGATGTGGGAGGAAACCGGAGTTCCCGGAGAAAACCCACGCAGTCACGGGGAGAACATGCAAACTCCACACAGGCGGGGCCGGGGATTGAACCCGGGTCCTCAGAACTGTGAGGCTGACGCTCTAACCAGTCCACCGTGCCGCCGGATCAAACACGTGTTGTAAATTTTGCCATTCATCACATTGTTAGAAAACAGCAAGTTGTCCAAAAAGTACTGAAATATGGACACGTGCATTCGAAGGTTTAGAGGTCAAATTAAGATAACCTGTAAAGGTCATAGTGCAACTCCATGTAATTACAAACCCCTTCTAGCGGGTGGAGGGGCTTCAATTTTTCACAGATTTTTGTTATTTGTGCGGGGCTTTGTCCCTATCCCCTGTGAATAGCTGAGTGTATCCCAAACTTTTTCTGACTTGTGTAAGTCTCACCTCTGCATCCTTGGCTTGTAGCAAGTTCTTAAACTGTTCAAGTTCCTCCTTGAGCACCTCTTCCATCTTCTTCATCTGTTCACCTTTCTCCTGCGCTGCCAGAGTTTGGGCCTCCTTGAGGTTGACAATCTCAGCTTCCAGTTCCCTCCTTAGTTTCTCAGCACTTTCCAAACTGCTTTGCTTTTTCTCCAGTTCTACCTGTAGGCTTTCTAACTCTGTTTGGATGCCTAGTAGCTGGGCACGTGTGCTTTGGAGCTCCTCCCCCATTCGGTCCATCACCGCAGTCCTTTCGTCCAGCAGGGTAGATGTGGTTTGATTCCTCCTTTTAGTCTCTTCTAGCTCCAATATGACTTCATTATCACTGGCCTTGGATGGGAGAGAGAAAATGACATTTATTAGTCCCACAACTGGGAAACATTTATCGTTTCAGCAGCAATAGTGGATACAAGAAATAAAAAATAGCATGCAAGGAGGACACAAAAAGGTTTGTACATTTGATAATACAATTTTTTAAATGTTTCACATACATTTTCACACACTACTGAAACGCTCGCACAGACTACTGAAGTTGCAGTATATTAAATGAGCATATTTCAGTATATTCCATCCATTTTCTGTACCGCTTATCCTCACTAGGGTCGCGGGCGTGCTGGAGCCTATCCCAGCTATCTTCGGGCGGGAGGCGGGTACACCCTGAACTGGTCGCCAGCCAATCGCAGGTATTTCAGTATGTTGTCTTAGAGAATTATGTGTGTGAGAATTTAATTTGCGTGAGAGCATTTCAGCAATGCATGCAAGAGCATTCAGTAGTGTGCGTGGGTGTGTCAACACTGTGAGTAAAAAAAAAAAATATATATAAATAAAAATCTAGGTGTGAGAGCGATTCAATAGTGTATCTGAGTTTAAAAATTCAGTAGTGTGTCTGTATTTCACTTGTGAGCAAAAATAATAATTCAATGGTGTGAGCATGAGTGTTTCAGTAGTGTGTATGAGAGCGTTTCAGTAGCATCTACTAGATCGTTTCAGTAGTGTATAAGTGTAGTATAAGTGTACAAGATGTTTCAGTAGTATGTGTGAGAGCATTTTTTGTAGTGTGTGGATGAAAGTGTTTCATTAGTGTGTGAGAGGGTTTTTGTTGTGAATATGAGAGCATTGCAGAGAATTTTATATAGTGAGAGTAAAAGGTAATCTTGAATTATGATGGCCCCTCATACATACTTTTGGTTGTTTCATAAACGTACCTGCAGTGTTTCCAGATGGTTGTCATCATGTAAAGTACCATTCACAGTCTGTTTAATCTCCTGTAGAGACACTTCCAGCATCTCCTGCTGGTCTTGACGTGACGGGAAAGGCGTCTCGCTCTTCTCGTTAAGCTGCTCGGACAGTTTATCCTCCTCTATTGAAGGGACCAGCGGGGAAGTTTCAGCTGAGATTTCCAGTGCCTTTCTCTCCAATAAGGCAGCTAGTTTGTTCTTAAGGCCGTCTTGCTCGAGACTTTTCACGTTCATCTCCTCCTCAGCGTATATCCTCCTCTCCTTCTCGAGCTGCCTGAGGGCTTCCATGAGCTCCTCTGTAACTTGAGCCCACCTAGACACAAAGATGGCATAGAAGAGCTGTGAGCTTGATCCCAAATGGCAGAGGTGGGAGTAAATCACATTTTTTAAAACAAAATTTAAAAACATCCTAAAACCTTAAACCCCCCACTGTAAGTATAACTTTGAGTCAAGTCCCCCACCTCTGCAAAATGGAGAACCCTTTTCAGTTTTCCGTCTCACCTGCTCCTAGCCTCCTCCAGCTCTTCGGCTGTCTTGCAAACTTCCTCTCGCAACACATTCAAGTCGTGGTCCTTCATAGACAGCTCCTGACGCAGCTCCCCGCACTGCTGATTCAGCAGCTCTTTGGCGAGGTCCGTCTCTCTGAAAAGCTGATCGGAAACGCCGCTCACGGGTTCAAAAAGTGAGTTGTTGAGCAACGGGGTGTTTGAGCTGTCAGCCACGGAGGAGCCCTCGTGGACGTCCGAGTCCTCTTTGGGGGGACAGTTGGAGATGGACAGCAGAGGTTGGTCGTGGAAAACGTCGCTGTTAAGCTCAAAGCTGTAAGGAGGGGAGCAAAGAGCAATTAGGGCACTGGTGTCAAATCAAAGGACCACGGGCCGGATCCGGATTGACAAGCTTTTCCAAATTTTTGAAAACTACTCATAAAAATGATAACCAAATGCAACGGCAATGATTTAATATTATATGATAGGAAAGGGGGAAGAAGTGTAACTGCCTTGTGCTCGAGCCATAGGTCTACTCTGTAGAAAAACACAGTGCAGCTCAGCTTCTGGCAAGCAGAGATCATGGTTAGCCATGTTTAAAAAACAAAAACAAAAACAAAAAAACAAGGGTGGTACAAATGCAACTTCCAGCACCATTTAAAGCTTCAGATGGAGGCAAAGCAAAAATAAATTAGAGCTGAAGAAGAAGAGCTGAAGCTGGAAACTAGAAAATTAGACAGAAATCCCCACCTTTGATAAGTCTCATTACATTTGAATTAATACAGCTAAAATGTTTAAAAAAAAAAAAAAGGCAGTGAGGTAAAAATGACAGACCAAGTAGGAGGACGAGTGATCAAACCTTTGGTCTGAAGAGATGTCCAGCTCACTGCAAGGTCCGACATAGTTCATTGAACATTGTGCAAAGTAGCGCTCCATTAGAATGTCCCCAGATACCATGACATTCATGTTGTCCTGGACCGATCCAATTTCATCATTGCTTTCGTCGGGGCTGGTGAGCTCAGCAAAACTGAAACCAGCTTTGGCTTGGTTCTGGAGGTTCTTGGAGGCTTTCAGTCCCGTGACTTCTTTCGCAGTCTCCTCCAACAGCCGGTTGACTCTCTCCAGCTCTTCTCTGTGCTCCTCTTTCAACTTCCTCACCGCCTCCTCCTGACTTAATCGCTCATCCTCGAGACGGCGGGCGAACACAGCTTCCTCCTCGTACAATCTCCTCTGTGACTCTTCCTCCTCCTGAAGCCTCTTCCTCAGCTCCAGCAGCTCTCTGTTGAGTACCTCCTTCTCCTCAAGGCAGTGACTCCGGACTTGGCTCAGCTGGATCAGCAGGTCCTTTCTTTCATCCTCCAGTAACGAAAGCACATGTTGGTGATTCTCTTTCTCCTTTTCCAGCTCAGAACACAGGCGAAGGTAGTTGTCCTTCTCCTTTCGTAGCTTAGCCTTCAGCTCAGACAGGACGGGGTCTGTCTCAGTCTCGCTGTCGGTGCTGGAGCCCTCAGCGCTGGTTTGGGAATCGAGGCCCACGCTCCCCGACTGCGCCGTTGATACGTCTTCCATGCTGAGGTCCTCATTTTGGGAGTCGTGTCGCCGCTGCTGCTTAGCTACATCGGGGAATTCTGCTCCAGGGTGTTTTTTTAGGCGTTGAAAGCCCACACTCGTCTGTGTCACAGAATATTTAGAGATGCAAGTTTAGTTTCCAGATCTAAACTGAATTCCAATGGTACCTTGCCTAACGAATGCACCAATTTACAAGTTTTCCGAGATACAAGCTGTCGCTTGGTCGATTTTTTTGCTTTGTGTTGCGAGCAAAATTTTAACTTACAAATCAGCTTTAGCCGCTTCACCATTAGATGCTGGCAACGAACTTCACAACATCCAGCCACTGTCAGTTGTGAAAGTGCAGGTAACAGGTTTTGTGCTCACATTTTCCGTTTTTTGGGTGAAGGTGTTTTGCCAAAAATTCATTGGCAACCAGTTCAGGGTGTACCCCGCCTCCTGCCTGCAGTTAGCTGGGATAGGCTCCAGCATACCCGCGACACGAGTGAGGATAAGCGGTGTAGAAAATGGATGGATGGATGGAGTGCTATTTTGTCTTGTTAAAAAAAAACATTATAAAAATGTTGTGTGTTTTTTGTGATGCTGGAACGGATGGAAATCCATTCATTTTAATGGGGAAAGTAGATTTGAGATACAGGTGACTTGAGTTACAAGCAGGGTCACGGAACGAATTAAACCCGTAAATCAAGGAGCCACTGTATTTTCAATATACTTCCTCAAATAGTGGCCATGATCATTATTTAATTTCAGGGAGTATCTGGTATCTATGTGGGTTATGGAGTTTATCAAGATTTCCCCAAAATAAGGGTGTCCACAATTTAAGAGAAAGCATAGTGTACATTGTTTTCATTTTCACTTAATTCCATCTATCCATCCATCCATTTTCTCTAGGGCTTGTCTTCATTCGAGGCGATGGGTGAGCTGGAGCCCATCCCAGACGACTTTGGGCGAGAGGCGGAGTACACCTTGGACTGATCGCCAGCCAATAGTAGGGCACATACAGACCAACAACCATTCACACTCACATGTCGACCTATTAGCCATTTCGAGCTTTCTAGTAACCCAAGAAGCATGTTTTGGGTATCGGTCATAGTGAAGGTAATTAGAACAACCTACTGGCCTCATCTGTTATTTTTTATGAGAGTGGGGAAATGAAGCCGCCCTTTTAAGTGTGGCATTTATTAAAAAGAAGCCCACTATTTGGGAAAATATGTAGATACCGGGGATATCGACCAGTAGAATTGCTAGTCAGCAATAATTCCCATTTATGCATTAAGCATGACCAAAACGGCATTGACAATGCATACCTGCAGCTGTTGGAGCTGTTTCTGTAGGGCCTGGATCTGGCAGGTGAGGGACTGCACTTCCTCGTCCCGACTAGCCCGGGCCTCCTGCAGGTTGAAGCTGAGCTTGGCGATGATGTCATTACTCTTCATCACGGCCTGCTCTAACTGCTGCAAGGACGAACAAAATATATATTTTTGGCTTTTTTTCATGTTTATGTGCAACCAATTCCTGCTAAGAAACAGACAACATGAGCAGAATAATTTTTTCTGTTTTTTTTTTTTTTTTTTGAGTGAAAAGAAACAAGCCCAATGGAAGGCAATCAGTGAGTCAATCACGCTGAATATTTTCAAAAGACATGGTGCTCATTTTCCATTGTTAAAAGCAGTGATTTATCAACATAATTGACCCGTTCTACATGTGATAAATTTATGTCTGCTTTTTTTTAATTAGTAAGAGTAGTACATGGCATGGAAGAAGGCACACTTAGTCACCGCCAAATTGTTTTTCCAATGTTTCATATTTATGACCTAGAAGTGACGACTTTTCTACTCCGTTAGCGTAGGTTAGCGACTACGGCGCATTCGCACATGCATACAATTGTTTGACCAACACAGTGCATTGACCACACATACCTGCAGCTGTTCTTGACTGGTGAGCGCAAGCAGCTCCTCCTCCCCCAGTTCACCGACGGGGGAAATGTTCGACTCCGTGCTAAGGAGCTCATCCTTTTCTCTTTGAACCTCCACCTTGTTGGGGGTCAATGCATCCTACGAAGATGGACATAGAGATTAAGCAACTGTTCAGTCATCACTTTGCACATTTTCTGTGGCGGGGGGGGATGTACGTCAGTTAATCTGGGCCAGGTTGCTATGACAACATGGCTCGCAGGCAACATGATGGTTAGTGACCCATTTCTGTAATGTATGTTTACAGAGCGGAGGGGAGGGTTACTCGTTAAAGCAAGCAGTGAGGATGCAAATCTCTGTGACACACACATTGCATGCCAAGACATCTGAGCCATCATGACACCCACTACTACTACAAAGGCATATTGGAATAATAAATTGAACAGTGTAAAAAATATATTAAAAAAAATAAAAATTGTAGCATTTCATACATACTAATAAAAATGACTATTAATAAAGAACCTTGAAAGATGTGGTTGAAAACTGCCTTGACAAAAGAAACGCATGCATAAAAAAAGACAATCAAGTATAAATACACAACAAGCATGGGTACCGGGTTGTTAAAAGTCGAGGCACCCTGAGGGAGAACGCTTGATAACCTTTAGTTTTAAGCTTCAACTTTGGAACAACCCAAAGGCTGTCACCCGAGGATCTGAGGCTGTGGACTGGCTCGTATGGGGTTAAAATTACACTTTGGGAGCTCAGAGCAAGACCCATTTGCTTTGAAAGTAAAGAGGTACCTTGACTTACTTTTTTCTGCCTTGTCTTTCAAACAATAATTTTTATCTAGGAGTGAGCTTCAGTCACTCTATCCGTCACAACCATCAGTTGGTGTGTTTACCTCGCAGTGAGTCTGTGGTGTTTAGTGCTCGCATTTTCAGATTTTTGTCTTAACAGGTATTTTGCTCAATTTCGTTTTTATAGTCATAAAAAGAGCAAAAAGTGAGTCCACTGAATTCAAGCATGAAATCATCAAATATATGAACGGAATTTTACCAAAAATGGAGTGGAGGAACATGTTGCAAAAACTTTAATACTTTACATTGTATCTTATTATGTTATTACTATGTTTTCATTCAGTACAACATTGGAGAGTTACAAACTATGGCGGTGCTTTTTGAGGGGCTGGAACAGTTACGAGTGTCCTCACGGAATGAATTACAGTTGAAAGTCAAGGTACCAATGTAATCAGTAAACACACTTGTAAAAGTAACTGCAAGACAGTATAGTGGTACTAAAATTGGCACGATGTAATGTGTTTGACTCTGTGAGAAGCTGCTGCATTGTAAACCAGCTGGAGGCGGATAACTCAGAGTACCTCTTGCATGAAGTTCCCATCCAGCTCTTTGTGATTGACCAGCGGCGGCTCTATGTGGCAGTCTTGCGTCGAACCGTCATCCTGCGCGACAGCAGGGCCCGACCTCTTCGCCGCCTTTTTCTCCGCCCCCGCACCGTTGCTCTTCGCCCGCTTCTGTCGGAAGCTAGCAAGCTGCGCAGGAAGGACAGCAAGAGGTAGACGGACACGTAGGTCAGCACCGCCGAGCACCACCACACCAGCAGCATGGCTGACTTTTTTTATTTGTTTTTTAAACTGTTCAGAAGATTACAATGAAAGAAAAAGTGAAGAGTCACAAAAAGTGTACGCCGTTGATCATCCCCATTCTGGTGAATAAATGCGGTACAAGAGAAAGTAGAAGCAATCCCAAACCTGAGTTTAGAAGAGGCTACGCATGAAAAATAAGAGTTTGTTCATTTTGAAACATTCACAATCCATTTCATGATGCTTCTCATTCCCTTCCTCACTCTGCCTGTCTCTCACTCTCTCATTTTTAAGCAGCTTAAATCAGACTAGAGCCGTTCACATAGTGACAGAGACCCTCGTGTAGCTCCTCATTAGACACATGACCACCATTTTGTAGATGCTGATGGCAGACTCTCCTAACACTCCTTCACCTCTCATCATCATGTGAGCATTGCACAGAGCAGAGGGATGCACAAACTCTGAATAAGGGATGGTATGGGTCTCGACTGAGGAAAACAAGGCGGAGCATCAGAGGTATTCATACGGAGAGGAGGAGACAAAGCAGCGTGTGTGTGTGTGTGTGTGTGTGTGAGACCGCACGCATAAGTGTTCAATTCGATTCAAGATGACACGACCGTGGGAGAGCTACTTGTTACTCTGAGCAAAGAGTCCCACACATGCACATGTTGGATAAACCGGCCTGTTATTACTGCTTTCAACCCTTGCACAGTAACCCCAAAACTGCCATTTGCAAACTCGACTACTTTGTAGGTTTTTCAATAGAAAAGAACTGAAACGGCTTGATAGTGAAGAGCAGTGTGATGGAAGGTTCCAGTAGAAGTCCGAACGGTAGGCGTGGCTGTGTATGTGGTTGATGCCAGAGAAAGCAGCCAGTACTGATCGATTAACTCTTTTAGTAAAACATTTTTAGTTGCGAAAGACACTTTGTAAATTCTTGGTACTTGTAGTTCCTGTAACTAAAACAGGCTCCTATGAGACATGTTCCCCAAAGGTTCTTGGGCCTGTTGAAAGTTATACCTCCCTGAGCAAGAGCTTCTTTTGACCCCCATAACTTACCTAGGAAATAAATATGGACAATAGCTCTTGTGGTCAAAACACAGTGTAGAGTAAAGTTCTCACAGTTGAAATGCATGAAGGAGGGATGCCGGTAAAAGACTATCCACTAAATGTTTTCGTGAAGCGGAAAGTTTTATTTTGGTAGGTTTCTACTTTCGTTTTTGTTCTGATTCCAACTGCTTTGATAGGATCGTATGGACCGCTTCACAATGTTTGTAAACAACAGGCGCCATGGTGCAGAAAAGTAATTGACTACAACTGACCTGAACTGAAAACAATGACAAAAACTTGTGTTTGGGGTTCTACTGCCAGATATACCCCAAAAGGTTTAGATTTTTGATTTACATTTGAAAAAAAAATAAAATAATTAATTCATCAGAATCGGTGGGTCAGAATCAGCATTCAGGCCATTTACCATGTATTATCAATTGCTCTGGCCATAGTCTAATGACTATGGTTAAAAGGACCATTGATCAACTGTTTTTGAACAAATAAATTTGATTTCGCTCATCAGTGACTAGAGCTGTCCATTTAAGGTCCATCTGTTTGTGGGGTTTGACAACAAGCAGCTACTGAGTTAAGATGTAGACCGCTATGCTAGCTAGAGTTACGTTACAGAATGTGTTTTTTTTTTTTTTTTTTTTTTTTTTTTTAAATCTAGAAATGGCTGGTTAAAGAATACCACTCATCGGCCCTGTTTGAACACAAAACAAAAAATTCTCGTGAATGGCACATCAGAACCCTAGCCCAAGGCCGCTAGCATGTGACTAAACAGCAGACGAAGAAAAGCGGCAAGCAGAACACTGACATTTTGTCAGCAACAAAGCCACTGCCTGTAGGGTCCTGATAAGTAGACTTTACACTGATTTTATCGGGCTGATCGGTATCGGCCGATATTTAGCATTTTATGCTGATCGGCTTTAATGTCATAATTCGCCGATCCGATCAATGACGTCATTGATCGGCTCCTCAAGACATTTACTCCGCGTCACGGCGTGCACAGTATATTTGAATCCAAAAGCTAGTTTTTTGGTTTGTTTTGCCTTGTCGCGTGTCTTTGACTAGTACTGTAAATATCTGACGGCCAATGAAGTTATTTATAAAAATAAATAAATAAATAAATAATAAAAAAACATGTCAGCAGTGTGGGACAGACAACATGTCAGAGACAGGCAACACGTAATGCCCAGATCAAACTACAAGACAAATTTGCTCTTTCACGATTGCACTGTCAGACTACTGCAATAAATCAATCATCGTTTTTTACGATCATTGGGCTTTTTTTACGATCAGCCGCCGTTCTGTCGAATCATGCTCTAAAGTTTCGGTGTGGGTGAAGTCACTCATTCAGTCATCTTCCGTTCCGCTTATCCTCACTACGGTCGCGGGCGTGCTGGAGCCTATCCCAGCAATCTTCGGGCGAGAGGCGGGGTACACCTTGAACTGGTCGCCAGCCAATCGCAGGGCATATATAAACGAACAACCATTCACGCACACATTCACACCTACGGGCAATTTAGAGTCCTCAATCAACCTACCATTCATGTTTTTGGGATGTGGGAGGAAACGGGAGTGCCCGTAGAAAACCCAGGCAGGCACGGGGAGAACATGCAAACTCCACACGGCAGGGCTGGGATTTGAACCCCGGTCCTCAGAACTGTGAGGCAGATGTGCTAACCAGTCGTCCACCGTGCCGCTTGGGTGAAGTCATTTAATTCAAAATAAAGTAATTTAATAACAGTAAGTTAGAACCCATGATTTCTGCCATGTAATGTTGGTTTGACCTGACTAATTAGAATACACAATCTGACTAGAGCAATGATTTCCAACCTTTATGATATACCATTAATTATTGTATTTACTTTCTGCCATCTAATAGTAGACCATTCATTTGTTCTGTCTGTCACTATGCCTCACTGGCATAGAAGAACAAAGACACATTATTTATTGTAAATATAATTTTTTGAGCAATTGAGTACACACGTATATACAGTAAATGAACAGGTCATTTAAATAGACACATTCCTCCATCTTGTGATCGGATCAGTGATCGGTTATCGTTTTTTTAAACTCGCTGATTGGTGATCAGTCCCCAAAATCCTGATCGTGTAAAGCCTACTGATAAGATTACAGTGAGGACACTTTGTGCACATGGATTTTCTTTTTTGGGAAGTGCCAAATACTGTAAATTTAAAGCAACACTGAATTACCATAGCAACCTCATTCATGAGCTTGACCATACCTCCTTGCAGAAAAACAGCAGTGGAATGTTGGCGTGGAGAAAGGCAGAACACCCTGATTGACCACCCGCAAGAGTTGTGAATCCAAAAGAACAACACAAAGTTAAATCACCTTTGTCCTTACTTACCGACTGCTTCCGTGGCATGTTAGATGACTTCTGCAGTGAGATTATCAGGGATGAAATCTGAAATATGCACCTAAATGCGCCACGGAGGTGTTAGAATGATTTTAACCTTGTGTTGTCATGATACAAAAATTCTGACTTTGATACTGCATGAAGTACCTCGATACCGAAAAGATACCACCACCAAGAGAGAGAAAAAAAAAAAAAAAAAAAAAAAAATCAGTAAAACTAGCTGAATCATAGATACTGAAACATGAACTTCAAATTTAAGTATTTTTAGTCATTCAGAATAGCCTTGGTTAATGTCTTCTGTAGATGCGTCAGGTGGTGTCCCTTCATGCTTGCAGTAGTGTTGTGTGGGGGCCCCGGAGGTTGATTAAAGTACACTACGGTCTTCCACATACACAACATATTTTACACGAATGACTAATAAAAAGCTTCAAGTAAGCACACTGGGCCCCTTCTTGGGAGACAATTTTGAACATATCGCACAGCTCTACAGGCAAATGTATGTTTCAGTCGTTTACTGAACCCTATAAACCTTCAAAATGAGAACACTCGCAAGCGGCTCCAGGAACCGGTCATGTTCCTGACGTCACTCACTGTAGCGCACAGCTCAGGCGCACAGTTGTTGCGACGACCGGCTTGTCCCAACGTACAGTAATTACCCTTTGTAAAACCAGTTTAGCTCCCTACAATCTCTTTTTTGAATGTTTTCAACAATAAAGTGCTGTTTTCTTCTTTATTTAAAAACGCGTAACAAAACCAGTGGTGGTTTGGGAGTATGGTACGGATGAACTGTTTTTCTTTATCTTAAAGTCTTTATATTAGCACTGATTTGATATAGGAGCAAAATTAGTGAAGACTTTGTTTTCTTTTTTTTTGGCTTAACTTTCCTCACTGCAAAAGAACGGCGTGGATTGGAAAACTTTACCTGGCCAAGTGGCCATCGATGTTATTGTCATCACCACTGGACCAACTAGTAAGCGCGCCAAACGAGTTTGCGTCGCAATTTTAACACTGCCTCGACAACTAACCACAAAAAGGACAGACATATAATAATGACCAGTTGACAAAAAGTCGTGAAATGAGCGTAGCCCAGCGGTGAACAACACGATCCGTGACAAAAGAGTTGGCTAACATGCTAGCATTCCAACGTTAGCGTGCGCGTACTTTTAGCCGAGCCACTAACCTTAGCTCTCCCAGCCTCTAGTTTCCTCTGGCGTTCATCTTCGTCCATCTCCTGGTTGAGAGGAAAACATTAAAATGCAGCATAAGCAAGTCACGAGTGGACTTGAAAGCAAAACTTATATTCCTTCCGAACATAAGTTAGCATGTAAAAATCTTCAAGCTTCCTTGAGACACACAACTGTCAAACACAGCCTATTCAATATGGCCGCCAAGTAAATTTAAGGTTTGCGAACGAATAAGCCAATCAAAATCGCCGCGTTCCACGTCTTCGGCCAATGGAATTGTGAGGTCATTTAACACCAACGACAAGAACCCGCCTATCGTGGGTTACGCCTCTCCAAAATGAAACTTGGTGACCAATCATGTCACGGCCTGAAGTCGCAATGCGTGAATAAATTGCCCCTAGAGCCAATCAGGATCACGGCCTGAAGTCGCAATGCTTGAATAAATTGCTCCGAGAGCCAATCAGGGTCAGGGCCTGAGCGAAAGAGCGCGCGCGAGAGAGAGAGAGAGAGAGAGAGTTATGTAATATTTCGGGAGAATACGCGGTGCTACGCCAAGTCAAATCATGACGGCGTTTTACGTCAGTTTATTAACGTAATTACAGTTGACCGAACGAGAAAGTCAATATATTTTCCTGCTTTATATCTATCGAAGAAAATATTATACTAAAAAAAATAATAAATAAAAGCTCGCCCGAACAGGGACTTGAACCCTGGACCCTCAGATTAAAAGTCTGATGCTCTACCGACTGAGCTATCCGGGCTCTGACAAGTCCCTTTGGAAAATCTATTAAAAAGGCTAGAGCTCGTACAGCAAAGCGTCAGTTTAATGGCTGAATTTGCATTTGCATTTATACAAACCAGTTAAACCGAAAAGGCTAGAGCACGCACAGCACGGGAAGAAAATAGTTTCCGTCAGTTTAATGGCTGAATTTACATTTATACAAAGCAGTTATTTTACAAGAACAATAAAAGGTCGCTATTACACTCTTGAACCACCAGCATGTAACTTGATTGACAGTCGACTTCATGGCACATCCCTTCAGTGAGTGACATAATTACACAGCTTAAAAACGTAAACGTTCAGGCGAGACATGCAAACAGCCTAACAGAAGTTCTAACGAGTCATTAAAGTGCATCGAGAATGGTGAATTGATGACATTTTGAGTCATGCTGCTATTGTTATGATGGACTAACAGCTATTCTCTTAGTTAGCATTAATGGATGATAGTCATGCACGTTATGCTGAGAAGGGTTCATATGACCTCAATATTTTTTGCACAGTTCACAGACCACCCAAATCTGTTTATTTAGAGTAAGTGTGCATAACCCATTTTTAAAAATAAGCACAGAACTTGAACTATGTAATGGAACATGTGCAACATGATTGGCGCTGAACCTGCAAGCTCGAGCAAGTACACGTTGTATTGGTAGTGGTATACTGTAGACACACTACTGTCCTCACAAAAAGTTAGGGATATTCTGGTGACATTTTGGGACAAACTTAAAATGCACTATAACCTTCACAGGTGAACTTAATTTGACCTTCACTTAACTTTAAAATGTGAACGGCAAAAATCATAACAGTTGTTTGATCCATGAAAATTTCCTAGGACCTCCGCTTCTGTCTTTTTGGAACTCTTCCTGTCTCTGTTGCAACCAGCTAATGACAATGTGGTACTGTAAAATCAGTGGTCAATTTCCTGTCAGAACTTCCTGTACTTAAGACAGTGTCTTGGTATCATGATATAAAAATTCTAAAGATGTGATGAAGAGAACAGTTGAAATAACAATTCTCATGAAGCCAAGAGATGTATGGGTCCAGTCCTAGATCCAACAACCTGTTGTGATTTGCTACTTGTTGGAGAACAGAAAGTTGTGCAAAAATCACTGACATGTGCTTTCAGGTCAAATTAAGTTCCAACTGAAGAGGTTATGGTGCATTTTGAATTCATTCTGAACTCTTACTCGAAAGCCAAATACCCCTAACATTTTGTGAGTCGTGTATATTCATTCCTTAAAAAAAAAATAAAAAATAAAAAAATTACAGAACTTCCCTTTTAGTGTCTCAAAAACTTTAGGAACATTATTATGCAGCCCCCCGCGATAATTTTAATGACCAATGCAACCCACAGTAATCAATTCAGGGTCCGCTTTGATGAATTCTTCTTTGTATCAGAGTCCAGGAGAAAGGTCCGGTCAAGGGTAGTGTGTTTACGTTTCTTTGAAGAGAAGGAACCCAGTGGTTGATCCAATGTACCAACTAACAAACCTGAAATAAAAGCAACAGAGATGTCAGTTTATTTCTCTGTTTATGTGTACTAAACAGGATCAGCCTTTCTACAGGTTGTCCCGAATTTCTGGCCACAAAGGCAAAAAATATTATGTCAAGCACATTTTATTTAGGGCTGCAGCTATTAAAATTTTTTTAGAATCGAGTATGCTACCGATTATGCCCTCGGTTTATCGGATAAAAATTGATTTTTAATTATTAAACACAATAGCACGCTCTCCTTTGAAGTGTAAGCGTGGCCGGAGCGGTCAGCTTGCCCCGATTGCCCGAGGACACGTGCTACGTGAGGTATTTTCATATTTTAAGTGTGCTTTATTTTTCTCATGGATTTCAATGACATTCACAAGTCTCAAGCAAACTCCATGCGCCACGATTTGCAGACATCCTCAGAATTCAATGAATTGTTGTTTGCGCCCTCATTCCCAGGTTACGTGCAGTGAGTGTCTAGAAGGGAGAATACGCATAGATGAAAAGTGCGCAAAGACTTCGGGGCAAACGGGAGAATACAGCCCTATGTGTCCAGACTTCAGGGACAGCTCATAGTTTCAAAGCTACCTTGTGTATGTGCGGTGGCAACTCGTCCTCGGAGCTGTCCTCCGGTAGTGACTCGTGGCAGCGTGGTGCAGATCGCTGCGACTCTTCTGACCAGCCACCCATCGGCGCACGGGCGGACCTGGTCACCTTTCCCCTTGCCCCTAAAGAACCTGGAGGGGAGGGACTTGTTAAAAAAATGTCAAATTTCTAATGAGGTCCAATACACGAGCTGTATCAAATGTTTTGTCATTTTAATAATAATCAGTTTAGATCAGTGTTTCCCTGCCTCTCCCAGTAGCGAAGTAATGTAACCAAAATATTCTGATCAATTCAATCATTATACATACTTCAAACATGATAAGAAAAAACATTCAAGTTAGCAGGGGTCTGGCTCTGTAGAAAGGTGCAGATCGAACTTTTTTTAAAATCTTCCTGAAGTTCTTATTAAACTATTTTTTATGAAATTTGGATTTTATCAATTGAGTACATATTTTTCGTATCTTTGTTTCACAATATTTTGCTTTTAATTATTTTTGATTATATATTTTCATTTACTATTTTTTAATATTTTACTTACATATTTATTGAATACAAATATCAGGTTAATTTTCTATTGTTTAGTGTAACACTTATTTTGTATATTACATTTAGTTTTAAATTATTTAATTTTTTTATTAGGTAATATTACATTTACTGTATTTATTAGATTAACTTAGTATTTATATTACTTTTATTATTCAATATTTTATTTTTAAATTAAATCTTAAAATATTTCAGTTAATTTATTTATTTTTATTCATCTAGTATTCATTAATACAAATTTTCTATCAATTGTATATTTAGATAAAAATAGTTTTTAATCATGGAATATGTCTCGTAAGGTGCTACTTATTATTTATTTAATATTAATGTATATTATTGTTTTTAATGATTCTGGATTTATTTGGCTTTTTTTTAAATTTCTATTTTAATGCCTTTTTGTTACAAAGGCATGAAGTAACAGTTTATTTACAGTGTTCAATTTGATCTACAGCATATGACCGATCAATGACAGCATATGAATGATAATACAAATGTTTACTATTATATCCAGTGCACCCTTGCATATTTGCAGTTTGACATTTGCAGATTTGCACGTTTTGGGTGGGGACCTATCAGTTTTTTGCTTGAAAATCTTACCTATTCACAGTTTTGTGGTACCATCTTTGTACCAAGGAACTGTTGAAGTGAGTTGAGGCGCGTTATTTTGACAAAAGTAGCCATTTGCCACTTTGCTGCCATCTTGTAATGTCTAACAGTACAGCATAACCATTTTGAGTCAACAGCTCGCCGATTTTCACTATTTGCGGCTCTTCTGCAGGGGCTCAATGTATTACGAACATTTGTGTGTTAGTTGTTTTTATTCATCTGAAGTCATATTTGTTTTCACAGTCATACAGCAGGCTGCATCAAATGCTCTTATGGCCTGCATGTTGCTCAACCATGCCCTCCTGGGTGTTGTTCTAGTTACCGCTGTATGGGCGCTGGTCGCCACCTTGTTGTGACGATGCCCCCTCCAGACCAGTGGCGGCGGCGGCCCCTTCGGAAGCCGAAGAGGGGATGGCGGTGGGACTGGGCACCATGGTAGGGAATGTGTGCGAGCGTGGAAAGTATTTGTAGCGGGTGCCGGGCACGCTCTTCACCTCGTCTGGGACGCTGTCGCTGCTCTCGTCACTCTCTTGCCTGTGCCACGTGTGGCGGGAGAGCGTATCGCCTCGGAACTGCTGTTTGTGCAACTGAATAAAAAGAATAAACATTTTCAACATGACGTCAACGTACTTCCAGGTGGCAATTTTCCAATGGCACCACTAGTAAACAAACCCTTACACGTCATCTGACCAAGGCAGAGCGATTGAGAAAACAGGGTAAATGGCTTGAATGGTGATTTTAGCCTACTTCTCTACCGTCGTAATTTGAATGTGTGACGTGTCAGTCGAAAAGAAAATGTGAAGTAAATTGCTTCAAAGGAAATGGTTCGTTGGCCCTAATTTACATTCCAACAGGTACGTTGATTCAGAAATAGGGAAATTAGTATTGCTAATTAATGGATTATAACACACATGCTATTTTGACGCTGAAATGGCAGGCGCACTCTAGAGTTGACGTTAACTAGCAGGCTTGCCATTATATTTTCTAAAACTTGTTACCTATCATTTTCAAACATTATGAAAAGGTCCATAGGAGGTGGACACAAAATGGGAGATGTTCAAGAAAAATGAGATCAAGAACGCATGTGTGGACACTTCCACTTACCTCGTGTATGTAAAGTGCATGGATGCTCATCTCCATGGAGGCGTACTCTGACAAGACCAAACTGGTGAGTTGAGCCTCCCACGCACTGCTGCCTGAACTCACGGTTCGGGCATCCGTCCTTTGGGAAAACAGACAGCGTACAAGATTTAAAAGAGGAAAATGACAAATGAACTACTGTATTGAATCACATAGTAGCTAGGGACTGCAAAGAGTACCAGGAAGGTAGAGAGGCGCCATTTATTTGAAGAATTCATTTCATTAGCCTGATAGCACAATTGCCTAAGGCATTTTTGAATGTTTTCAGAAAACAAAACAAAAAAACCTAACAAACTCCACAAGCAAGAAGAGTCCAGAGTCAAACTACAGTAGCATGGTACCTTGTTTACAGGACATGAGAGTAAGCTTTGTTTGTTAAAAATGGATCGGTAGGAACTGCAACTGTGTCAGGCTGTCAGCTCTGAAAAGTAGTGAGTAGGAGCCGATGGCGAATTAGACAGCTCCACTGCGAATTAGCTGCTAGTAGCCATTAAACTGCCTTTTTTTGTATTGTGTTTTTAAATGCTTTTAAATATAGTACTTATAATTATGTAAAGCTAATTGACTTACTTTGTTTATGAAATGTGATACAAAAGGGTGCGTTGCCTTTTTTTTTTTTTTTTTATAAATATATTTTTTATTTTGTGCTAACTACAAAAAAAGAGAATAGGTGAGTTTACGGAGAAATGGTTCTAAAAACAAAGAAAATTTGCAAATAGGCGAATGCTGAACTGGAAATATGCTATTTGCTGTACTATTTTTAGACATAGTGCTTGTACCCGGAGCCAGCCATGGTCCTGCTCATAGAGGAGGCGTGGCCGGCGGTCCTGTAAGTTGCACCGAAGCTGCCCCTCAGGTGAAGACTGCTGCTTATTGGGGAAAGTGAGCGTAAGGCCGCCACCGCGTCGCTTGCCGCCACCGCGTGACCACTCAATGAACCATCCTGGCCAAAATGAACAGAGGCCAGAGCTGACGGCGCCACAAGAAAATTGGCAATCAGGCTCCTCGGCTAAAATTTGAAAAAAAAAAAAAAAAAAGATCAAATCAGCGGGGGATTTATCATAACGGTGATGCTCAAGTGCGCGTGCAGTACTTCAGATTCCGAGAGCGGATGAGGATCTGAGGGAGCCCCGGTGGCCTCTCGCTGAACTCTTTCCTTCAGCTGGCTGATGAAGTGCGTGGTCTCGCGGGGAGGCTGCCACTGTGGGTTGGTGATGGCAAAGTGCATCAGGGACAACTCTGTCTTGCCGTCCTCTGCCTGCTGGTAGATGGATGCCTCAGTCTTCCCCTCGGACATCCACTGCGGATGTAGAAATACACATTTTAATTCATTGGCCACCAGGGCTAGGCAATGAATATATTTAATCAATTAATTCCGTGTTTGTCAGGATCTTTGTAGTTGTTTTTTTTTTTTTTTTTTTCCAGTGAACCTCTGCCTATGTGCGGTTGTATTTTGGGAAAAAGTCCGTTATTCGCTGAAAAGCTCAGATTCATTTTTGTGCTCACGCCAAAACAATTAATAATAGTATTACTGTGGCGCCATTTTCTGGAAAGTTGTTGTTTATTAATATAATTCATTAGCAACTATGTAAAAATATCTGTGTTTGAGATGTCCTGTTTTGTTGGCTATCCTTGAATGTACCTTGTGCAGTCAAAGTGAAACTGAAAGTGAATGTTTCCCCCCCCCCCCCCCCCCCCCTCCTGATACATGCTACTAATAGCCTGTGTAGTCTACGTTACATTTTGCCTGTATTCCCTAACATTCATATTGTATGTGAATGCAAAAAGTTGATTTTAATGATTTATACCATATGTGTAAAGTGCTAGTGTACATATTTGTTTGCCCATGTATGACACCACGTTGTGCAGAAAAATAAAAAATAAATAAAATAAACAACATGACAGGGAGGACACGAGGAGAAAAAAAGAAGTGGTCGAATTTCAAAGATCCCCCCCCCCACAATTTTTAAAAAAAAAGATCCGTGGCCATATACCAATAACTGTAGATAATTTTGCAATAAAACGCAGCGTTGATAAGTGAGGCCCCAGTCCAGGTGTATTTAATGCAATGGCCTGTAAGTGTACCAGACCGAAAGGCAAAGACCCTTACCGCAGGGTGGCCATGTTGCCTGATGTCCATCTGGGCAAAGGAGCAAGTGTCTCCCACACCCACCACCTCCACGGTGAAATTCCTGAAGAAGTCGATGATCTCCAGCGACTTCCTCCTCAGGCAGAAGATGAGAATGATGGGAGTCACCACTGGACTCAGCAGCTCCTCTAGTATAAACACCTACAAGAAGAAAAAAAACCTGACGAGCAAATGTCCGTATAAATCAGGTTGGGCAAGGTATTGGCCTGTGGGCTACATACCGCCTGCTCCGTTCATTAATCCATCTCACCGGGCATTTACATGATCAAGAATCCTGTAATATTTGTTGCGTTAATTTAGCTGGTTTGGCCCTAAAATTGGTGAATTAAAATGGAGTATTTACTCATGTTTTAAAAAGTAAATAATTCTAAATCAGGACATAATTGGTTAATTGATGTATTGTAAATGATAAACCAAGAAAAAAATTTGTGCCGTATGAGTGGTTAGCACCTCGGCCTCGCAGTACTGAAGTTTGGGGTTCGAATCTCGGCCTGGCCTTCCTGTGTTGTTGACCATGTTTCATTTTTGTATTTTATTTCCTTCTTGCTTAGATTAGATTTAAATTACTTTTAATTCATTCTCAATGCTGCTCTTGTACATTCCCGCCCATTTATCCTTTTTCAAAAATCAAATGTGTCCCTTTGAGCACAAAAGATTGCCGACCCCCGGTATCAATGTTGATATTTCATCTTGTTTTGTTATTCATACTTACGGCTTTGTACTGGAAGACCTGTGAGAACTGGTCTCGGGTCTCATATCTGTGCGCGTTGCCCTGCCAGTGGTCAGGCATGTAATGAATATGAGCCAGAATTACTCGCAACAACTGCTCGGGACAAAACACCATGTGCTTATCAGGGATAAATGACCTGAGGACAAAGGAGAATCCCATATGACTCCAATCCTTAAAACGAGATTGCATTGAAGATTATCTTGCCACTAAATGGAACAAATTACCTACCTGCACACTGTAATGCACACTCCCAGCAGCGTGATCGACGATAGGACGTGTTCAACGGCGAGCACATCCTCGTCGTAGATGGTCAACGCGATCAGGACGGCCAGGAGGGAGCCGGCGAAAAAGGCGACATTCTTGGCCACCACGGTCAGCAGAGGAGAGAGGAAACAGTTCATGTACTTGGATGCGGCCTGCATGTAAAAGAGGAACAAAGGAGGAAGAAGTGAGAGAAGATTTATATACCTAAAGATGGTGATGATGATTAAGTGCTGCCTCCACGAGTGAAAATACAATCCATGCTTCGATTGGAGGTTGCTTTTTTCCTTCACACACACACACACACACGCACGCACACACAGGATGAGCAGTGGCTCACTTGCATGAGATCGGACCGCCCCTTCAAAACCTTATTCAGCAAGGCTTAAAGAAAGAAGTGTTATGATTGTGTTGATAGGTATTTTAAAGAAATAAGGCACGTTATTAAGAAAGCCTTGACGCAAAATTGCGAAAATCCGCAAGTAATTAAGGGCCACAAGATGGCAGCAAAACAATATTCAACATTTTTATAATAGACTTGGCTATGGCCCGAGCACGAAACCCACCCCAAAAAATTCTCAATAGGTGAATTTGCGAATGCCCAATTGTCTGTTTTTGCTTTTGTGGATTGGCATTTTTACAATGATTCGAACCGAAATGTAATGGTTTCTTCTTTGGCCCATGCCACAACCCTCCACTAAGTTTCATGAGTTTTTGGAGTTATGCTTATAATAATCACATAGGCAAATAAACCACACTCACCTTGTAGCCTTTGCTAAGTCTGGACATGAGTTCGTGGTCCAACTCATTGAAGTGGCGCAGGTAGCATCGGCCGTAAAGAGACCAGCATCGCGCTCCGAGAGAACCGGGCTCTCGCTTTATCACCTTGATAAACACACACATACATACATCATCACTCTTGATCGAAATTTCGAGTTTGAATGAGCATGTGAAAAGCTGTACCTCCGTGTAGCTAAAGAAAGCATAGAGAATCTGCCACACTAGGATGACGGGACACAGGAGGAGGTTGGCGACGCCGATCCACAGGATGCGCGTTGCCAGTCTGTCGGCCAGCTCGAGACGGTTTCCTCCTCTCTTATACTCCGGCTTCAGGCTCCACTCGTTCTCAAAAAGCGAGCCTAATGAAGCAAAACAAGGCAGAAATTAACCTGAACAATTTATACTGCGCTTGGTGGAATTTGGTGGAAAAAATATCTATTTACTACAAATAACATATCATTGTGCATCTATGTCAGCAACGTATAGTGACAGGCACAAAAATTAAATGCTCATCCACTAGATGGCAAAAGGTATACTGTAATTAATCCATGTATCCACCTGTTGCCGCTTTGTGTTTAACGTAACAGGCCCAGATTTCACACCGACCGAGTAAGTAAATTGAGATGGAAATATTTTAGTATACAGAACTTTATAAACTTTTTGTGACATTTTTGTCTGGTTGTGTGCCGTGAGACTTTCGTAATCTAAAATATGGTCTCAATAAAGGTTGGGAAACGTTGGTCCAACTAGTGGGCACCCAACCTGGAAGTGTCATAGAATCAATGCAATCCTATAGCCTGCCAGTCATTATAATGACAACTGCCACCTTACATAAAAAACACAAAGACTCCAAATAGTCATCTAAAAAGTCAAAGACCACAAGTTCACTTGCTTACGCTTCGGTGCAAAGCATACACTTGTTTTATGATTCAAGTGACTGTTTCTTCCGTGAGTTATTAATGACAACTGCCACATTGCATAATACAAATAATCAGAATAAAAAAAAAATAATAATAATAATAATTCAAAGACCAAAGTGCACTTGCTCATGCATCGGCCTACAACATACAGTGGTTGCATTATCCAAGTGATAGTTTCTTCCGAATTTTTTCCTAAAGATT
Source organism: Phyllopteryx taeniolatus (assembly GCF_024500385.1). Taxonomy (NCBI): domain Eukaryota; kingdom Metazoa; phylum Chordata; class Actinopteri; order Syngnathiformes; family Syngnathidae; genus Phyllopteryx; species Phyllopteryx taeniolatus. The sequence continues at coordinate 7,545,929 of NC_084514.1, read as the reverse complement.
CTACACACAACATCCCATAATTACATGAAAAACTTTCATTTTTTTCAAATGTATTAAAAATAACAATAAAAAAAAAAAAACTAACACATGCACAGTGAAGATACAAACCTGGCCCCCAAAAGAAGATGAGCTCAAAGTTGTACTTGAGGCCCCGCGTGAAAAACACAACGTCTCCTAGTAGAGGAAGGCGAAAGCGCACAGGAAGCACAGATTTATTCACCATGGCAACCTGCAGAAGTCAAAAGAAGAGACAGCATAGGGCCCTGAGGTCACATGGGAGCTTTATTGGATAAAATAACAATGCGGCACACAGACAAATAACAACCATGTAGTTTTTGAAGCGTAGGATGCGGTGATAAATATCAAGCTCCGTCAGCTCTTTCTTATGGATGCAGATCTGGTGTTCCTTCTGGATTTCTACTATCCGAGCCTGAACCTCCTGCCATGTTGCGTACGGCAGCTCCGACTAGTAAAAAAAAACATGAGTTAAATTAAATGTATATATTATTCTTTTTTTAATTCAATTCAATTAAATGGCAATAGTGACAAGATGGCATGTCTCACCATTGTCATCTTCAGAGCGTTAATGTAGAAGGATCGGATTTCCCAGTAGCAGCACACGTTGTAGATGAATTTCACCAGGCGATGGAGCCAAAACACCCCGGAGATCAACAGCACAAAGATGACAAATGCGTTGTCTCGGATGCTGCACGCAGAATCGATAACTTTACTAGGGCTGTTCTTACAGAAAACACAAAGATCCTGTAGGAAGCATGATTAATGTTGTTTCGGATATGGCTGTTTAATTAAGCCCAAGGTGGTCAAAAACAACAACAACAACACTTTTACTGTATTAACCAACTTGTAAACTCTATGTTAAAGCAAATTACAATATTTGCACATGTAGTGGCTGGGGGTGTTAATTTAATTGACTGCAGATGAGGGTAAGGCTTATAAAAAAATTAAAATGACAAGAGTATAAAAAAATATTTCATTTTTTTTATTGGTTTATTGAACGGTGGACGACTGGTTAGGACATCTGCCTCACAGTTCTGAAGACCCGGGTTCAAATCCAGCCTCGCCTGTGTGGAGTTTACATGTTCTCTCCGTGCCTGCGTGGGTTTTCTCCGGGTACTCCGCTTTCCTCTCACATCCCCAAAACACTGAAGACTCTAAATTGCCTGTAGGTGTGAATTTGAGTGCAAATGGTTGTTTGTTTATATGTTCCCTGCGATTGGCTGGCAACCAGTTCAGGGTGTACCCCGCCTCCTACCCCCTGATAGCTGGGATAGGCTCCAGCACTCCGGCGACCCTTGTGAGGATAAGCGGCTCAGAAAATGGATGGATGGCTGGATGTAAAGTTGAAATTACAGTTATTCAACATTCGTAAACATGATCAACAATAAAAAGAAAATACTACTAATAAAAAAATACTCAGGTGACTATATAGAACATTAGGGATATCCTACATTATTGTTGATAAAAATATGGAACAAAACAAAATTGTACTTTTAGGTTAGACACTCACTAATCGTAACATAATCAGGGTGAGGCGATTGTTTGAGTGGACAAATTGAGACACAGCGTCTATTACAGGATGTGACCACCCGCTGTTTGGGTGGGCAATATGGCCTGAAATTTTTTTATTTTAAACTTTTTTTTTCTTCTCTGCTAATGAGAAAAGTAAATGAGAATGAAAACAAGTTTTGCTTTTTTTTTTTTTTTTTTTTACCCTTCCTCTCTTCTCATGCTTTGAAACATCTGATCACGCGAGACTTCCAGATCGGCGGTCAACAGAATCTTTTTGTGTGTGGTCTGCTGAATTGAGATTCTCGGAGCACACCACACACATGAAGAGCAAAACTGTTGAATGCCTGATTTTGTCCTAATGTGTGGGGTGTGTAGCGGATAAAAAAAAACTTTTAAGAGACGAAAAATCTTTGTGTGTATCAGGCCTTAGTGGGAACTGGCTGCAAGTCGCTTTTTTGAAAAATAGTCACTAGAGTGGTTAGAAAATTCGCTAAACAGCAACCACATCGCTAAATTGACAAAACCGACTCCGCTTCTGTAAACTAGCTCTCCGTTTGCAGCCATTTTGTTAATGCTCTTAAGTAGGGATGAGCTTAGAACCACGGACGCTGCTAAAAAAACCAAATAATCCTGACAAATTTTAATTAATTGATAAAATCAATTCATCAACCAGTCCTACCGTGCGCTGCAGATGTCCACGGGCACCAAAGCGTCGGGCAGAGTAACCTTGGACGAATCCGTGTGGTTGACAAACTTGTTGGCGAAGAGGATGTCGTAATCCACGCAGTTGGCAAGGAACACGGTGAAGCCCACCACAAACAGCAACTGACTGTGCAGATGCACCGCACTCATTAAAAGGCATCGAAACAGTATTTCGTAAAAAATGCTTTAAAGACTTTTAGAGGCTACGGCATACACCAGCTCGAAGATCTCTCCCAAGAGCATACACGTGAATCCATTCTTCTGATGCAAATTATAAACGTAAAGCACGTTAAGGAATTATTTTATTGGCTCCGCCAAGATAGATTGATATTCCGTCCTGCCTGTTATTCGCTGTTTCAAAGTTTGCCGCATCAGACGCATACCAGTCGAATTATTCGCTTGTCGATTTTGGACATAACTCAGTTAAGTGAGCGTTCACACGGATGTTGCAGCTTCACGCATTAAGACAATTTGAAGAACAATCTCATACGCTTGGTGAATTCTGCTTCATGATGATAAGTGTAAGATAAGCTTCCAATCAGAGATTTTGCTTCTAACTTTGGATGAAATAGAATTATTTAAATTGTCTAATTAATCCTTCAGCCCTATTTCAAATTGGATAATTTCCCATGCAAACACAGTCAGTAAGTCATACACTAAGTATAGAAAAACACTGCTCGGCCATAAATCAAATAAAAAAACAGTAAGTATGGCGGTAACTTAGCGTGCTTTCTTGTGCCAAGTATTCTTACGTTGTTGCACTAACTACTTGATTAAACGCCGTTCGTAATCTCAAACTCCTGATGAGCCTCCAGTATTGTCTACACAAATGAAGACAATAAATAAACTTAGCAGAAGAGGACCATAAGTTTAAAAGGATATTCTCTGGAAGAACAGGTCCAGGTTCTCGATATGGTGCCACTGGGCTGCAAATAAAAAAATGCCATTTAGGGATATTGTTAGAAGAGACCACGATTTGTCTTTTTAATGAGTCTCTTACATTTAGCGCCCTCGGGGACGTGCATCAGCAGGTTCTCCTCGCCCGGCGGGGAGTCGCTGTACGACGCTTCTAGGCGCTGGTACTCCGTGTCGAAGTGCGCCATCGCAGTTACAACGGCGTCAGTGTTGAGTCGCCGCGGCCGTCGCTACTGACTGGCGACGTCCGGGGGTGAAGAGAAGGGGTAAATAAAAAGATGATGTGAAGTAAACATGACAAAAGGAATATTAGTTAATTCTGAACTGTATGTTAGTACATCAGTCAAGACAGTGGTACTTGTGGACGCAGATGGAACTGGGGACCTGGGTGGAGGGGGGAATCGTGCACCCCCCTTTCGCCATGTAGAGAGACAAAAATCTCAGGTAAAGCAGAGGACGAATGTTCCCTTTTTTGTATCCTGTTTGTCCTCATTGACAATTTCCAAAATGTACTATATGTAAGGGATATTATCCACAGAAGCCTCATTCTAATCAAACTATAAAAGAACTAGGCTCCGATTATTAAAATAACACTTTTTTTTGTTTAGTTTTTTTTAACCAAGACCGGCATGCGTTGGTAAGAACCCCCACTTTCCAAAAATATCATTTATGACACAAAATTCATTATTCATTGCTGAACACATTCACTGCCATTGATGGCTTTAAGGAAGTCAAATATCCATGTTAACTGGGAAGGCTGTCAGTGAATGAGTTTTAAAAGTAATGATGCTATCTTTTAATTAATTAGTAATTGGGTTTAGGGTTTACATCCCACAGGCACAGTCTTTTTGGATTGTTCAGGGAACAATGCATCGACTCGGCTTGTGAGTCCAACAGCCTACAGGCACACAAGCAACCATTTTGTCAAAAATCGCCAAATATCCACTTAAAGCTCCAGAAACTGTCACAGGCTAGTGCAAGGCAATGAAGGGAATATGTCACATGGACTTAACCAATGCAGAGCAGTGCAGTGTGTTCTAAGAATATCCAGACTTTATTTGAGCTCACGAGACACCACTAGAACAGCTGAACTTTATTTTGGGTTAATAGCGGCACTTTTAAGTGGTGGCAGGTGTGTCCTGACTCCCATTTAACATGAGTTTGAATGTGACTGGTTAATTCTGAACACAGCAACATCCCAGTTATAAGAGGGTGTGTTTATTTTTAACCCCCACCCCCTCGGGATAAAAAAAAAGACATTTTTGGAAATTATTTATGGAAATGATTTATCTGGGTCTAATTTTTTTTCACACACTGTTTTCATCACATAAACCTGGCTTTTGAAGGGGTGATTAGATTTTATATATGTATATGTATGTATGTATATATATGCTCACCTCCATTCCAGCACAACGCGTCACCTCCAGCCGTGGATATTCACCATTCCCGACTGGGTGAAAAACGGGAAATACATCAAAGGCGACATCAACCCACTATGCAGTATATGTCAATGGGGTGACATGAAAATGGTCATAAATATCTTACATTTGACGAGGCGCTCTTTGGAGGTAAACAAAGAGCACATTGGCGAGGTCCAGCTGTGAAACTCGTTCAGGTGTTGTTGCTGCGGTTGACAGCGAAAAGGCCAGCCTTATCACCCCCCCACCCCCAAAAAAATGCACCTTTTCTTTAAACAGTCGGCGAATTCCTTACAAAAGAGAAAAATGTGCGTGTCGGGAATTTTAGCAGTCAAGTGCTTTGTTTTCGTTTTCCGGTGCCTCCCCTCTTCCGCGGTTAGCTTTCGTTTGGAGTAAGTCGTTCGCGAGCTAGCGTCGTCTGTCAGGGGTACAACGCACAAGGGTTGTTAGCCAATCGGAAAACGAGTTTTAGGTAGTTGTCACCCAACGGCTAATCACATTCGAGAAGAGGCGGGCTGCGGGAAGGTAGGTTGTCCGGTGACACACGGCCTCTGTAAACATTGTTTAAGGAGGAACTATTTACCGCCACCGCCTGGTTGTTTGTCATACGAAGAGATAACGTAAGGTAAATTGTAATTTAAAAAAAAATATTTTAATTAATTTTTTATAGGCAGTTGGTGTAATTTGTAGCTGAGGTTGAAACAAAAGCCAAAATGTGTGTGTAAAAATAATTCATTTGAATAATGATTGCTCATTCTCCTTTTTTAAATTGTATTACAGTATTTATAATTAATTTAGTTGTACAAATTCGTTCGTTAATGTTTTTAAATATTAATTAAATAGGTACAATTATTATTATATAAAATTTAATTTAAAATAAATTAGTTAAACAATTACTGAGCAAAATGAATACAAAATATATAGAAATGAATAAATGGATGTAAATATGTAATAAAATAATTAATTAAGTGAATAAAGAAAGCATTGTTAAATCACCGAGTTAAATTATTAACAAAAAATGTTTAAAAGTATAAAACAAATTTATACTTCACTGTTGAAGTTCTTTGATATGTCTTTGTGTTAAACTAAAAATAAATAATTATTTTTAGTTAGTGTAGTTTGCCATAGTTTTAATAACTGAATCCCTCTTTGAGGAATTATAATAAATTTAAAATTGTAATAATTAAAGGCCAAGTTTATTTGATTAGCACCATTCATATACGAGGCAAATCCATACAAGAAAAATCCATAGTGCTTTACAGAGATGAAGAAATACTGATTAAAATCAGGATTAAATGAAAAGAAGAAAATACAACATAAAATTAGGAACAAAAACAGTAAAATGCCTAACACATAAATGATCAAGTTAAATTCATAAATGGAAGATGGTGTAAACAAATAATAATATTATTGATTAATGAAAACGCAGCAGTGTACAATAATGTTTTCAGGCCAGATTTAAATAGTTATGCAGTTTTGCAGATTTATGCAAATCTTAGGTCTTCAGGAAGTTTGTTCCACAGTTGAGTAGCACAGAAACAGGATGCTGCAGTAAATACATAAACAAAATGTGATCTTGAATAATACAGTAAATGCATCCATTTGGTGCACTGCAATAGTTTACTCTACTAGCATGTGTTCAATACATATATGTGCATGGTCATGTGCACGCGCGCGTGTGTTTGCATTTTATTTGTGCCGTCCCCCACACAACAACAAGATGAAGGAGCTGACTGTGCATTACCAAGATTAAAGTTTGCACCGTCGAGCCCACCTTCTGTCGCACCCCTTGCTGCATTGAATATTTAAAGAGTGCACGCTTGTGGTGGGACAGCTGTGGCTTTTGTACACTGCTTGAGTTACACACTTTAACAGCCATCGCTGCATATGCATGACAAACATGGTTATTTTCATGCTCGATCCATATATGTTTATATTAGTGTGTGTGTGTGTGTGTGTGTGTGTGTGTGTGTGTGTGTGTGCGTGTGTGTGAGAGAGAGAGATTCTTTAAAGGACCCCTATAATCCGGTTAATTAAAGTGATTTAAATAGCTCTGATTGAGATTATAGCATACAAATATATTATTGTATTGCTCATATTGCAATGAGCAGCCAGTCACTTTCATCCTTCTAGATGTTCACTGAGCTGAAGTCTCTCAAGAATGGCTGACTTTTGAGGCAACTGAACTCCAACTTCTACCACTTTTGGGGCAATACATTACCCCCATTTATCACGAGGGATATGTTTCGAACCCAACGGCGATAGGTGAAAATCTGTGATAGCTAGAGACCGTATAACCGTATTTTAAACACATTTAAACCGATGAAACCCCACTTTTTAAAGTAGTATTCCTTAGCACCTGTTCTCACTCTCACCCCTTCAAGAAATGGGAGACCATCATATAACATCACTTTGCGGAAACGAAAAGAAGAAGACAGGGTACACCCTGAACATGCAAACTCCACACAGGGGAGGCCGGATTTGAACCCGAGTCCTCAGAACTGTGAGGCAGATGTGCTAACCAATCATCACCGTGCCACCTTATTAATTAATTTATTTGTTTGTTTGCTTATCCAGGTAATGCAATTGAGGACAGATTCACATTTGCGATGCAATTTTTTGGATTTATTTATTTTTTGTTGAAAAAAAAAACAAAACGTAAAGAAAACAACTGCTAAAACCCTCCCTTGTCATTGTTCACTGTCTTGTGTGTGCATGTGTTGGAGTATGAGTACTGCTGCAGGCTGTCACAGGCCAATTCAATTACCCAACGGTCGGTGGGTTGGGGACGCATCGACTAATTTGAACCCAAAGAGGTGCTGTCATACCGGCCATATATACAAGCCACGGGTGGGTAGTGTTACATTAGCCGGGGGGTGCTGGGAAGAGGTGGTGTAGTACAGAGGTCTCTCAGGATGAAGTCATCCTCTCTCCTGTCTAGACACAGCAATTAGAACACAGCCCTTCCTGAACTAGCATCTTTATAGGACACCCTATGGACGATGGACGACGAGGGTCATCAGATCTATTCATTGGATCCAGTTTATAACAGTTCCACACTTTTAAAAGTAACATTTCCAAAATGTCCACAATAAATGTCTCGAATTGAAGAGACATTTTATTTTTATTTATTTATTTATTTACCTTAATCCACCTTTCTTGACTGGTTCAAACCATTCCAACGTCAAAATCGTCAGCTCATTTAGGTCATATACGGGACTAGATAAAGAAGATAAAGAACACCCTCGTTGACATCAAATATATAATAAAATAACATTCCCAAATTAAGAGAAACGTTACAAATTTACCACCTCCTTCCACATTTCTTGACCAATTCAAACTGTTCAAACTTCTAACTGTTCAGCTCATTCCGGACACCTAACTGTTTTCCACATTCCAATCATGCCCACATTCCTGAATTTTCACAATAAAATTCTCAAATTCGGAGGCAATTCACATATTTACCTCCTCCTCCCACATTTTTTCGACTGATTCAAACCATTCCATGACACTATTTTCAAACAAAGCCTCCATAAGACCTTCTTTAACCTCAGAGATGTGATTTGTGTGCATGTGTGTGTCTGTGTGTTGGATGAGTCATACAGATTAGGTGACATCATCACACAGGGAGTTGATCATCATGTGTGGATCTCTATTTTCTATAACAGGGCCAAGTACTACATGTTTCCACGGGCCACGTACGGCCCCCACATGATCAAGAGTCCTGTCGTGTTTGTTGCACTAATTAAAAATTGGTCATTTATTTATTGTAAATGATAAAAAAATATATATTAGTCAAACAAACAATTAGTTATTGATTCAAAAGTAATTGTTTTTCTATGTTTGTGAGGATAAGCGACTCATAAAGTGGATGGATGGATGATTTAAAAAACAATGCTAGGTCTTCAATGAGAAAGGCGTAATGCTGTATCAGTGTCATATCTGGGACAGGACTACATTTTTATCATTCTTACTTGCTGTAAATCTGTAAAAAAAAAAGAAAAAAGTAAGAAAGGTAGACACTTCTAACATTAAGACGCAAACACAGAATGACGCTAGGTCTTTAATGACAAAGGTAAAGGCAGTTTCATAATCGCTATCCATTTCGTGACTGCAATGCAACAAATTTGTCTTTGTGTTTTGGAGCTCATAGCCACACCGCCAACCCCTTCCCCCCAAAACCAAAAAAAAAACATTTTTTAAAAAGCTAATAGCGAGCCAAATTTGCCCACCGGGGACATTTGACGCTGTTTTCTGTGTATATCTCTGATTTATGGCTCAGACAGACATAAATAGAAGAGGGGGGGAAAGCAAAGGGTATAATAAAATGATGAGAGATTTATGAGGCTCTAAAGCTGATTGGCTGTGGCATTGTAAGTGTGCGCAACACACACACGTAACATGCATACGCCAACAGGCTACAATATTATTTACCCTTGCACTATCTAATCGGATCCTATACTACAACTATGTGTAGCAAAATGAAATGGTCGAAATATTTGAAACACCTGTCAGTATGCATCCGTACAGTTCAACACCACTTATGATTACAAATAGTGGCCCGTACATTAAGTACAACTCGGTTGCTAACCATAACAGCAGCATCTACCTATAGTCTATAATTCAGATGAATTAAATTGTGGAGTCTAAGATGAGCTTACATTGTGTGGGGACAATTAGCACATTCTGGTAGAATTGGAAATGTGGTCGCTCAACAATGTTGTCTCCATGAGAGCCATAACAAAAGAGCCAGAATTTATCTCCCTGTGCCTTTAATGCAGAACCCAGCAAAGTAGGATATTACACGTGTACCACGGTATTTCCTAGCACAGAGTGCATCATCCCTTTTCGACAAATAAGGTTTGGCATTTTGCCGTATTACTCCTAGTTCAATAGTCCTTTGAACTCCGTTGGTAACCAAACCAGCAGCACCAACTGAGCCTTGTTAATAGTATTAAAAGATGTAAGTACATTATGTGGAGAGGGTGTCTTTCAACAACAACAGTGTTCCGGTAGAGTCTAACGTGTGGTTGCGCCACAATATTGTGCCTATTTCTCCATTATAGTCCTTTGAACTCTGTTGTTAACCAAAACAGCAGCACCTACCAAAGTGTGTAAACAGTCTTAAAAGTGATTTGAAATTATGTGGAGATGGCGTATTTAACAACAAATTAGCGTTCCGGTAGAGTCTGACGTGTGGTCACTCCATTGTCCTTTGAACTAAGTTGCTAACCAAAACAGCAGAACCAACCGAAGCATGCAAAGAGTAATAAAAGTGATTTTACATTATATGGAGATGGCATCTTTAGATACAGATGTATTGAATCTCATTAGATCAGAGAATGGACGCACGCACACACACACACAGACACACACACACAACAAATATGCAGTGTCAGGGTAAGAGAAGGAGACACAAAGGAGAAAGCGAGCGAATAAAAAGACTTGACATGGTCAGATGAGTAAGCAAAGTTCTCCTCTCACAGAACAAACGTATGAATCCACCAATGAGAGGGTCACACTGTTGTCATGGTAATGCGGATTTTAACTGGACAGTGTGTACGTGTGCGTGTTGTCGTGCACGTGTGGCTTTCGGACATGTAATTATCAACTGCAGCGACCCCCACCATCTTTTCGCACTGCAGGGATTTTCCCGGGAAAATCTCCCTTGCTGGGGCATTTAGGGTATCGACTTCCACGCAGACCTCCAGCAGAATATGTTGATTGAATTGTATTGGATTCATGCATCCGGGAGTACCAGTCGGGAGGGGCTTAAGTTTGGTTGCAGGTCATGTGAAGTGTAACAGGAGATTTTTGCTGTGTAATTTGCATGGCTTTGTCATTAAAATGCACATTTTTTTTTCACTTCAATGTTTTTTTTCCTGTATCAACAAAGATATATATTTTCAAGAGTAGAGGTATAATTTTAGGGAAAGTTATAATTTTCAAAGAAAAAGTTGTATAAATTTGAGGGAAAAAGTAGTATATTTTTTTTCTGAAAAAATAAAAACAAAATAAAATAATAGTTTTAGGAATTTTACAAGAATAAATGTGTACATACTGTATAGCTGTAATTTTATAAGAATAAAGTAGCAATTTTATGAGAATAAAGCATCATATTTTCAGATATAAAAAGTAACAAATGTTCCAAACAAAGGTAATCTTTTTTTAAAAAGTTTTAATTTTATCTGATAAAATTAGTAATTTTCCCAAAATAAAGTTTTGTTTCTGAAAAGTCATAATTTACCAAAAATTTTATGAGAATACAGTATCATTTTGAGACTTTTTACAAAGTTAAATTTCAATTTAAATGATGTAAGATTAAGACTTTATCTTAAAAAATATGAGACTTTTTTTTTCTTGAAATGTATACCTTTCCCCTTGGAAAATATACAACTGTTTATGTCATGTCAATTTTACCTAACACTTGCTACAAACCAAATCACCAAATGAATCTGAATGCAACAAAGATTTTGGTAGAAGCTGTGTTTTTTTTAATCCCTAATCACTTTTCAAAATCCAGCAATATTGACTTGTTCCTTGTTTCCATCTTTCTAGCCTCCAGTAGACTTTTTGTGCTTTTTTTATTTTATTATTATTTTTTTTTAGTCCATTTCAATCGTTATTCGACCTAGAATTAGTGTCTATGTGTTGCTGGATCTATTGAGCTTGGCTATGATCCCAATGACCATAAGGCCACGATGCAGTTATGGTTCGTATGAAAGATTATCCTTTCATATCCTGAGTCTAGTTCTCTCTGTGAGTCGTAAGAGTACCCCAACAGAAGAAAACGGAGGTGTGAGTTTTGTTGTGAAGATGGAGAGCACATAGTAAGCATTGCAGGAGGGCCCCACATTTACCTCCGGGGCTTCAGAGGGGAGGAGGCTGAGCTTTCACAAAGCCGCACCCCGACGAGGCCTCTCACGCTGCTGGGCCGACTGCGGCTGCCGCACCTGGCCCCCCCAGCCTCGGAGTTGGGGGGGTAGAATCAGAAGCGCACATTAGAACATTAACCATCTGTCTGCTACTATATGGACAAAGTGATGTCTTTGGGGACCTTGTATGTTATCCTTATTGGCTATTTTTACCCCTGTGGTTTTCGGCATCTTTCACTTCACAGGGGGGCTCGCCGCCTTGATTCAGTGTGAAGGGGGCGGGGTCTTTTTCCTGAGCGATCATACAAAATGATTGCCTGCTGACAGCGCACTACTTACGGGTAATTTAGACATCATTTCGTGGTTGAAGTCAGAGCGCATGCTAACGTTAAAACTTGTCCTGTTGCTGCAGTATTATGCTCCACAGTCTCCGCCTGGCTGCAGTGCTCCGTTTCCTGGCGTCCCTCAGTCTCCTCTTTGATAATTTCTTTAAATGAACGTTAGTGTCCTCGCAGCCATTGTGCTACCAGGGTACTATAGGGGCGAAATATAATATTTAGAACTTAATTCACGTAAAATTAGAACCTTATTCTCATTCAATTATGACTTTTTGGGGGGGGGAAATACACGTCATTTTGTCTTTACAAATATGTGATTTTTGTCTCATAAACCCATGACTTTATTCTCAAAAATACACCACTACATTCTTGGAAAATTTTTTATTTACACTTGTAAAATTTTTACTTTTTTGTTGAAAATATCAGACTTCATTCTCTTTAACTTATGAATTTATTGTAAAAAAAAATATGCTAGTTTTTCCATCCATCCATCCATTTTCTGAGCCGCTTCTCCTCACTAGGGTCGTGGGCGTGCTGGAGCCTATCCCAGCTGTCATCGGGCACGAGGCGAGGTACACCCTGAACTGGTTGCCAGCCAATCGCAGGGCACATAGGAACAAACAACCATTCGCACTCACAGTCATGCCTACGGGCAATTTAGAGTCTCCAATTCATGCATGTTTTGGGGATGTGGGAGGAAACCGGAGTGCCCGGAGAAAATCCACGCAGGCACGGGGAGAACATGCAAACTCCACACAGGCGGGGCCGGGGATTGAACCCGGGTCCTCAGAACTATGACGCTGACGCTCTAACCAGTCGCCCACCGTGCCGCTATGCTAGTTTTTAATCTAAAAAAAAAACAAAAAAAAAAAACAAAAAAAACATACCACTTTTTAGCCTAGTAAAATTACAACTTTCTTTTCAGAAATTCACTTCGCTACTGTGTTCTATTTTCTGGCTGCCCTGAGTCTCCTCTTTGAATAAATGTGTCTCCTTACCACAAACGGTGTTGTTGTTTATTTTAAATTAACATTAGATTACCCTGTAAATATAGTATGATGCTCCAAAGTCTCCACTTGGCTGCAGGGCTCTGTTTCGGCTGCCCTCATTCACCTCTTGGATAAAATTTGTCTTCTAACTGCGGCGACCGTCTTTCTAGTACTTGTTCAGTTAGAGTTCCTAGCGAGCCAGAATCACCACAGCTGTACTCACTATTAAAGCCTTTCCATTAGCAAAAGTTGGTGCTATTAGGTACTACGGGATACTGTTTCTAGTACCTGGTCAGCCTGAGTCCCAAACTTTCTGCATCGAAATTAAACACAAATGCTAACAGTGTAACCTGTTGCTATGTCTTAGCTCTGGACTGTCATGAGCCTGCGATTCTGTCTGTCACAAGAGCAAGACAACATGGATGGTGCAGTACTGTATTCTACAGTATTTTCTCGTTGCCCTCAGTCTCCTCTCGGATGAAATTTTCATCCTTACCAAGGACTGTGTCTTTTGCAGAAACTGACTGGAGCATCAACATGTTAGTTTTAGCTTACCCTGTTGCTTTGCCTTAGCACAGTACTTAGCACAATACAGTACTCCGCAGTCTCCACTTGGCTGCAGCAGTCCCTATTCTAGCTGCCCTTAGTCTCTTATTAGATAAAGTGTGTTATACCTTATGCACAGAAGTAAATAGAGGAGACCCTCGTTCTCCTCCATTGTTGTTGTCTAGCGTATCTTGTTCCTGACTGATGCATTCAATTCAGCCTGGATTTTGCATTTATTTTTAATCTAGATTTTCAATGTTTGCCAAACCCAGCCCTGTTCCCGTGTGTGTGTGTGTGTGTGTGTGTGCGTGTGTGTGTGTGTGTGCCCCTCTTATCCATTGATGTGCACGGTGGGCAGTGCCCAGATCCTACTGATCCCGAACTGCTCCCCTCACTCTCAACTCTTGAGTTATTGGTCGGTCTACTACACTGACTAACGTGTTCAAGTTATTGGTCCGTCTAATGCGCATACTAACATGTTTGAGTTATAGGTTAAGTTATTGGTCGTCTATTGAAGTAATGCTCAGTGTGGTACTTGTGCCAATAGTGGTACAATAGCTCCCTCTAGTGGTATGTGAATGAATTACTGAACTAAATGTTCAAAGTGTGCATATTGTTACAGCGGCTTAATTTTTTTCCAATCCAGTACAGTACATTCGTTATGTAGAGTTCAGTTTTCTTCAGCTTTTAAGTACGATGCGTTTGCATTTAATGCATTTGGGTTTTTAAATTAATCATCATTATTTAATCATCATTTAGGTATGTTTTTTTTTCATTTTCCTACATGGCACTGTTGTAGTACAAATTGTGCATAATGTCACAGTGGCTTCCATTAACGTTAAATATACTTTTTACGAATAAAACCTCTGCCTTGTTTTTGATGAACCCTAACTTACAGGCCTACATTTCTTGAATTCTGCACCATTTGCACAATGGTCACCTGACCAGATTCTGATTCCGATTCTGACTGTGTAATTTAATATTAGTCATTATGGTCATGGAGGTACTTGGAGTATTTTTTTGAACTGGTACTTGATGTAAAAAGTTTGAGAAGCTCTAGTCTAATACAGTGAGCCAGTTCTAATATACGCTAAGTACTAAAAGGTTTGACACGCACACGCACGCGCGAACACACACACAAACACGTAGGGGACCACAGACGACGAGCAAAACCAGTCATTCGTGGACGTTTTCCCATCCGCTCCCCCCACCTCCCTCCATCCTTGGATTTGTCACGAGAAGAAGAAGAAGATGATGATGATGATGATGATGATGCTGGTGCTGATGTGAATGGGACACACACACACGCCAGCACGGAGGCATCCACGCCGCGAGTCCCCCCGTCATTTTGGAGCGAACACGCGGAGATTTGCGCACCGGCGAGCGGGGCCAGCGTGTGCGCTCTGCCCGGGCCCGGCGCGCGACGTCTGGGCGGACTGACGAAGCAGGATGGAGGCGTTTTTCACGGAGGTAAGAAAAATATCGCTGTTAGTGGCATGTTAGGCGTCGTTTCGCCTGGATTTGCTTTTGACGCGAGGATGCTTTTTTTTTGTTTGTTTTTTTTTTCCCCCCGCGACGTTAGCAGGTGTTGCGAGCAAAGAAAACGGGCCGCCTCCTTTGCATATCAAGCAAGCCGTGCATAATGGTCACTTTACGGCCACTGCAGAGCAACCTATAGGCCTGTCTCCGGTCTGGGATGAAAGACAAATTGGCCCAAACGAGAGCTGACACTCTTTCGCCTCCATAAAGCTCTGGCCCGGATTAAAAGGCAAATCTGTGAACGTGTGCTCGGCTTTGCAAAAATCAGATCTCCCCGGGCTTGAAAAGCCCTCGTTTCTGTGTATATTGATTGATTGATTTATTTTTAAATTATTATTTTTTGAAATTTTCTATACGTTTTTAGTGTACTTTGGGGTGGATGCATGCATCGGGGTGGTGCACAGCTGGAGGAGGGGGCAGGGTATGGTGTCTCTCTCGTGGGGAGTGGTGGTGGATGAATGGAATAGGTGAGATTGCACTGCAAATCGTCATGGGACTTCATCTATCTTTATTCTGCAATTAACTATAACTCCATTCTCGGCGATGATACAGTCAACCATCACTAAATAGCAACAATTTGCTAATAATGGATGCCCTTCCCCCTCAAAATGTTTATGGGTCATTCCAGAATCGGAGGACAATTTTAGGTGGCAACATTTTTTTGTCGTGCTTCCAAGCAAAACGGGTAATAAACCATCGTATTATTGGATTCGTCAAGCTCAAACATCAAAGGTGCAGCAGTTTTTGCTCAATAGTACGTGCTAGCTGTTAGCTGCTATGCTAATTGGGCGGAACACATTTTGCTACACAGTAAACAGAGAAAAACGGTGATATTAATGTATTTTTCTGAAAATCTGCGTAAAAATGTCACATTTGCTTGTATCCCTTCCATTAATGATTTATAAACTGGGGAATGGTATTCTTATATATGTATACTCTCATGGAAGGCCAGGTGCTCCCCCAAATGCTCAGGGCACAGGGACAGTTTTTACCCCCCGTGTTCGACGCTCCTCGTTCCGGGCACGTCACACCGGTAGGAGGCTCCGGGGGACGACCCAGGACACGCTGGAGGAACTATGTCCCCCGGCTGGCCAGGGAACGCCTCGGGATCCCCCCTGAAGAGCTGGACCAAGTGGCTGGGGAGGGGGAAGTCTGGGCTTCCCTGCTTCAACTGCTGCCACCACGACTCGACCCCCAGATTAGCAGAAGAGAATGGATGGATGGACATAATATATCATCTAATAATTATATAGATCTACCCGTGGTCAGAGCAATTCGCTCGATGTCGTTTTTGCTGAGTCATGGAGCTCACTTTTTTTTCTCCTCCTCTAGATGGTTTAAAAGGTTTAATAACAGGGTTGTGTGTATATTGAGACAAAACTTGAGAGCATAAGCAGTACTTTTTCAAATATGTCCGTGACTAAACAAAATGTTTGAGCAATTACAAGGAAGAGATATCAACATAATGCCTACCAATAAAAGCTAATTTAAAAATACTAATGTACCTCATATATTTGATATGTAGGTTTGTAATCAAGAGTGAGGGATAAAAGGGCAAAAAAGCCGTTTTAGGAGCTGTTTAGTATATTAGATATTTAGGAATCAGGCGGCACGGTGGACGACTGGTTAGAGCGTCAGCCTCACACTTCTGAGGACCCGGGTTCAATCCCCGGTCCCGCCTGTGTGGAGTTTGCATGTTCTGCCCGTGCCTGCGTGGGTTTTCTCCGGGCACTCCGGTTTCCTCCCACATCCCCAAAACATGCATTAATTGGAGACTCAAAATTGCCCATAGGTGTGAATGTGAGTGCGAATGGTTGTTTGTTTGTTAGTGCCCTGCGATTGGCCGGCAACCAGTTCAGGGTGTACCCCGCCTCCTGACCTGATGACAGCTGGGATAGGCTCCAGCACGCCCGCGACCCTAATGAGGAGAAGCGGCTCAGAAAATGGATGGATGGATGGACTTGCTCAGCGTGAAAGGCGGCTAAGCACAAGAACAACGGCACCCCGGTGGGAAGTCAGGAGGTGTTCCTCGCTGATTACACTCGACAACTCGGCAATATGTATTTGTCATTGTTGCAAAAGAAATTCCTGCCTTCGCTTATTTTAAAGAGGAGGAGGTGACGCAGCAGCTAAAAAAAAGGGAATATGTGCAACCAATACTTATTTCATGTCAGGATCTCTGAGTTTATCAGGTCATTCGTAAGCTATAGTTCCACAAAGAGTGCTTCCATGTTTCAAAGGGATAGTGGGACATCGCATTCATTATGACTTTCTCAATTTTCCCCTTGCCATTTACAGTACAAGTCCGCCAAAATAGCACTCAGAAATCACTCCACCAGCCACTCTGGTGGCGCTTTCTGATGTCACTGCGACAGCGCTCCAGAATAGAACGTTTTTCTATTCAAGTGCACATCACGTCACATCAGCCGCCCTCTGCGCTAGCCGCGCAGCAACATTTGGCATTTGGTGGTACCGCCTCCTCGGCACATACACAATGAATGGGAAAGTCGGCGGCAGCTTGCGCGTTGCCAAGTGTTCTGTGAAAGGCCTTAAGTCTTAGTTTTAGTCTTTTGGATGAGAATGCTTATTAGTTTTAGTCTTTTCTATATGTAACACTGAAAAAGGTTTTAGTTTAGTTAAAGTAAAAAAAAAAGAAAAAGAAATAATTCATCTTTTAACAAATTCATTTATGTCAGTAAGTGTTGGAAAGTGGGAACAAGGCTGGCATGTTGTATCAATTCATAAAACGCTTTTACACTTAAGCATAAAAGCAAGATTCCTTACCAGACCAGACACAGGTAAATTTTAAATATAAACAACAGAAAACAAAAAAGAATTTACGTTACCAGGATTGTGCCGAGGTCAGAGTTGAAATATCATCTGAATGATACAACCTCCTGTGGTCCATGATTTGTGGAATATTCAAAACATTTTAGGGAGGGTAATATGGGCAGTACCAGGACTCAGGGAAAACCCAGGGACATCACCAAAGCATACATTTAAACAATTGTTTTCTTTTTTCCAGAGAAAATTATTTTACGGTATAGTTGGGATAAGCAATAAGAGAAATATGTAAAAAAATATACAACATTTCTAAAGGATTAAAATGTCTAGGAAGCGGCGACAAGCAACAAATGGCATTTTTACATTTTCTAGGTAGTTTAAATGAATCTTTGACATTGCATCGATTTAATATGCAATCAGATCAATGTGCTGGACACTGCGTAGTTCTAAAAAATATTTGCAGTTTAGTTTATTGTGAATTTATACATTTTATTTTCCTGGGCCTCAAATGACACTGATTCGGTGGAATGACCCTTCTACAAAGGGAAACTCTGCGGAAACCTTTCACTTACACCGAGGCTGGTATTTCATGCATAGAACTTCAGAACTCTGCATTAGAATATTCATCAGCTGGTTGAATTATGTTCAGGAAGCTGTAAAACCTCAATAGAAGCGGACCAACAAACTATGGAAGCAGCTTGTTTGCACGCTGAAAGGAACAGAACGCATGTGTGATACATATTTCAGCATAGCTTTTGCCCGTATACGTAGATTGTGCTTGAAATTATGCAGGATTTGAAGCAGCGCAGGCAAGAGAGGAGGGAAGAGTCGCTGGAGATGTGTGACCTATATTCAGATGCTTCCAACACATGTGTTCTCCTCAGGAAGCCGCTTCACGTTGCTTTGACTCTTTTTTTTTTTTTTTTTTTCCTCCCCGGCTTGTCTCGGTCCTCCCTTAAGCTACAGCTCAGTGCCATGAGTCCCTTACTGTAGCCTACTTTCGTGCACTAGCGTGTAGGTGGGACACCACTACTGCCGTCAAAAGGCATCAAGTCTGTGCTACTGTAAGGCAATTCAACAAAAATAGCAACTCCCAGAATGCTTCGCTTCCCCCCTAAAAGGAACTAAGCTGCAACATATGACCAAATTTGGCACTATAGTATGAAATATCTTCTCAATTGCTGCATGGATAATGGATTTAACATTTTAATATGTTGTCAACTTTCTCATGCTTTCTGTTTTTAATTTTGTAAAGCCTTTTTTTGTAGTACAACACTATCCATCCATCCATTTTCTGAGCCGCTTATCCTCACTAGGGTCGCGGGGGTGCTGGAGCCTATCCCAGCTGTCATCGGGCAGGAGGCGGGGTACACCCTGAACTGGTTGCCAGCCAATCACAGGGCACATACAAACAAACAACCATTCGCACTCACATTCACACCTACGGGCAATTTAGAGTCTCCAATTAATGCATGTTTTTGGGATGTGGGAGGAAACCGGAGTGCCCGGAGGAAACCCACGCAGGCACGGGGAGAACATGCAAACTCCACACAGGCGGGGCCGGGGATTGAACCCGGGTCCTCAGAACTGTGAGGCTGACGCTCTAACCAGTCGTCCACCGTGCCGAGTACAACACTATAAATAATATATATACTATATATATTTTATATCACATTGAGAATGTTGAAATTGTATTAAATAACAAAAGTTCAATGTTTTTAATTTTAATGTATTTTATTTACTTCCACATAGATCCACATACAGCGGTGCCTTAAAATACGAGTTTAATTCATTTTATGACCACCTGCTCGCAACTCAAAACACTCAAATCATTATCATCTTCACCAAATGAATGAATATGCCATTAATCCATTCCTACCTCCCCTCTAAAAAAGATGTTTTTGTTTTTGTTTTTTAAGGAGGATAAATAGCACTCTATATTATTGTACATTATAAAAACATACCATAATAACATAATTAAACAGAATGTAAACAGTTTGCATGTCATGATTCAATGCCGCAATCCAATTCAGTGTGCTGTTCCTTCTGGTGTTGCCCGCCTTGGTCACCAGTTGGCAGTACTGTATAAAGTAGTCCTGCAGACACAAACGAAGAATAGACTTCTACTACTAGGATAAAGAATATATGCTGTGAGTATTGTTATATTATCTATCTACATGTGTTGTTCCACCATTTGTGTTCAAATATCCGTTGCCTAAATGGTTGTAAAACAGCGACTATCGATAATAACCGTTAGCATGTCAATGGGATCTTCCATTATATGTTAGCATTTAGCTGGCTGGCCATTCTTAAGGCAAGGTCATTTGGTTGTTTTAAATATACAACGCCTAATTCACTTTGTTTTACGTTAAGTTTGACAGTAAACTTCAAGTGGGAAAGGCATTAAAGAGATTGAAGCCTCTTTTTTGAGGAGATGTTCACTATTTGCCAAAGTGCTGCTTATTGTGAAGTGAGTTTAATTGAGTTAACTGCCACTTTACAGCGCCCGTATCTCTAAGTCAAAGCAAAAAAAATCGTCTCGAAAAACTCGTAAGTCGAGTCACTCATATCTCCAAAGCACCACTGTATTTGTCATTAAGAATGACATTTTTCATTTTTGTTTGTGATTATGTTTTTGTTTTTACTTTAATCCACATATTTCTGAGTATATCATCCATCCATCCATCCATTTTCTGAGCCGCTTCTCCACACTAGGGTCGCGGGCGTGCTGTCATCGGGCAGGAGGCGGGGTACACCCTGAACCGGTTGCCAGCCAATCGCAGGGCACATACGAACAAACAACCATTCGCACTCACATTCACACCTACGGGCAATTTAGAGTCTCCAATGCATGCATGTTTTTGGGATGTGGGAGGAAACCGGAGTGCCCGGAGAAAACCCACGCAGGCACGGGGAGATCATGCAAACTCCACACAGGCGTCAGCCTCAGAACTGTGAGGCTGACGCTCTAACCAGTCGGCCACCGTGCCGCCTGAGTATATCATTCATTATTTATTTTTTACCTTGCAGTTATTTTTCTGTTGTATATAACTTTGAAGATCCATGTTTCTTACACTTTTACTATTTTTTTTTCTTCTTATATATTTTTTAAGTTTCAAATTTAATTAAATATAAAAGTCCTTCTTGTATTTTTGTTGCATTGGAAACAACTCAAAGAGTCCAAATACAACACAGCAAAACGCGGGACTCCATCTCCCAGCATCCATCTGCACCAAGCGAAGAAGGAGGCTGTTACCATGGCGCCCTGTTGCCGTGGAGTCCTGTTGCCATGGTGTGTGTGTGTGTGTTTGTGTGTGTGTGTGTGTGTGTGTGTGACCGAGAGAGACTGTAGTTTAATCCAAGATGAGAGAGAATGGAATAATTAGCAGGCTGTTCAAAACTGGCCTCTCAAAGAGGATTTAGATTTACACTGCACGCACACACACACACACACACACACACACAAACGTACAAACACACGCACATTTTAACAAGTGAGCTACGATCTGCATAAATTGGTTGATTCATTTGTTTACTTAATGTTAAAGGTCAAGTTCAAAGGTTCCCCTAATATTTACCGGTATATACAACACTCAGTTAAATAATGACAATAATGAATAGATTAGTAATCCTGCACATGTATATATTAATAACCCTGTTAATAGAATATGTAATATTGCTCAGTATGTATAATAAAGAATCTAATTAAAGCAACACAAATAGTCTTAATTATTTTTTAACTTTTAATACTTATATTCACAACTAAATAAAATAATGATAACGTAACAATAATAAAAAAGAATGCTCAATTTGGATAATAAAACTAATAGCTGTTGTGCAGCCGTGCCTACTGTTTTGGTGAGTGATCTTGTAAAAACCCCACCTGATTTTTTTTTTTTGTGTGTGTGTTCATACCTGCAGTGTTCTGTTTCAACTGTAACGCTGTTTAGTGTGACTCCCACAGAACAGGTGACACCCATACACCCACTTCAACTCAAACACACGCAATTGTAAATGCAAATGTCAGTTCTCCTTTGCCGCCAATATAATCTGCTGAAAGCCCGTCTGTCCTGATCGTGTTATCACCTTTAATGGAATATTACTGACACACTTTCAGGCCCCGAGGATGCTGCTCGGGGAGGGATCAGAGTGCTTTATGACAGCTTTGTATGACCCTTTTACACCAAATCAATACATACGCAAACGCATTTCTTTTTCCCCCCTCTGCAATACCTACTGTAAACCTTGGATGCATCTTTGCTATTAGATTTATTTTTTCCCTCGTAAGCTTATGAGCCTTACGCTTAAGTCAAGTTTATATATGTTCATTTAGTAAAACAACAGACATTGACCAAAGTGCTGCATAAAATCCACTCCAATCAAATAATAATAATGATTATAAAATCTTTACATTCAATTTTATGTAAAAAAATGTACATAAATTACATTTATTATTATTTATTATGAAATCAAATAAGACAAAAATACAAATAGAATACAAATAAAATACAAATATAATTTCATTAAGTTTAATTGAATTACCATGGGACCACAATTGACTATATCCAATTTGCATTAAATAAAATAGATTGAATTATTAAAGGAGGATAAGCGGTATGGAAAGTGGATGGACGGATATTGACCAGTGTACTGTACATAAAATAAAATAAAACAAAACAAAATAAAAAGAAATATTGAATAATTATTCAACTTTTGCATTATAGTTCATTATAAACAACAGACATTGACCAGTGTGCATAAAATAAAGCAAAAATAAATGTAAAATATAATTTAAATTAAAAAAATCAAATATTGAAAGAGGACAACCAAAATGTCATGTTGTTGTTGTGTTTAAAATGTTTAAACAAGCTTTAACAACGTCTTTTAACATACAAAAAAAAGATCACTTTTAAGATAAATCATTGTTATTCTTATTTATAAGGTACCACTTTAAATAATTTTGGAACATTGGATAGGATTATGTCAAGAAACTCCACTTACTATACAAGCTTAAAAATGTTTTTTTTTTGGTCCAAATAATTGATCACATTTAAGATAAATCAATGTTGACCATGTAATTACATGGTACCACTTTAAATAACAATAATAAAGAAGGCAGGGTAGCAAGCCTTGAGGAACTCCAAATGGTACTGTAAATGGGCTTTCACTTGTATCGTGCCTTTCTACCTTCAAGGTACTCAAAGTGCTTTAACACTGTCTCCTCATTTTACAAATACCACATATATAGGAAACGACCTGTTTGATACTTATAATTACATACGCCTGCGCTTCCTTTTTGGAATCCCGTTACTCAGCCTTTCTCTCACCTCGGTTACGGCTCTGATTGAAGAGCTGGGAGTAAGTCAGCTATTTACAAGTCATAAGTAAGTCTCAAGTCTAAGACTTTAAGTTTCAAGCAAGGCCCAAGTTACTGTGGCAAAAATCAAGTTGAGTCCTCACTACTAAATTTCTAGTAAGGCTAGTCAAGTCTGGGTTAAGCAGGTCATAAGTTATTTCATGCAGTCTTGCTCAGTCACAACAAACTGTATACTTGCACATTAGCCAGTAAAAGATAATAGCTTAGAAGGTGGAAAATTTGACCTGGTCCTTCCCCATTCTGTGTCATGAATACAATTCCCGTCACATCTGCATTTTTTTTTCTCTAGTACTTGTGTACGTGCAATTAGCAAGTAGCCTTCCTCGGTTTGGGATCAGCGGTTTGACATGTGAGGTCAGGGGGCTATAATTTAATGTTGAGCTTTAATGGACCATTTCAACAAGATGGAGGGCTTGGTTAGGTTTCGCTTACCGGTATCATATTTCACAAAGGAGGCCCGTAGAATGAAAAGGAGGGTATGGAGGGAGGAACTGTGCATTGGTGACAGGTTCAGTGGTTTTTCTCTTGTCTAAGGTTTGTTGTCATCCATGTCCATCCCTGCTTGTCTGGACCAGTCATTCCCAAGAGGGGAGGGGAGAATGGGAGTGGGGGCGGAGTTGTGCTCCGTCTTTTACAACCCTTCAATTATTCTCTCCCCAGTGAGAAGCTCAATATGAGACTAAAAATGAATGTACTTAAGGGTAAACGTGCATTTGTTCATGCCGAATGTATGCATGGGATGAAAAGAGCCACCAAGAGGCTGAGGTCATGCGGTCATTAGGTCATGCGTCATGTGCCGGAGTCCAATAAACGGGAAGACGAAACACGCGCACACACACGCGCACACACACGCACACACACACACGCACACACACACACACACACACATACAGATTTCAAGCGCTTGTTGCTTGTTGCGGAAAGTCCAGATGTTACAGTCTTTATCTTTCATTAAAAACATCTGTCCGTGCACTCATGCGGGCCCGACTGGAATAATGCCTCACCTGTTGAAGCTCATTGTCTCTTTAAGAAAACACAGCTGTTTTTATTTGCCAACACTGACTGCAAAGTTGAGCTGCTCACTGAAATGGACTAGGCCGCATTGAAGCACGGCACAATGCTGGATGGTCTCTTCATGCCACCTAAAAAAAAAAAAAATTAAGCTCTCCAAGTTATTGTAAACCACTATAACATTATGTACAGTATGAACACTAACACTGCACTTAAATACGGGACAATAAAAAGACTGCACTTAATAATAACAATAATAATATTGGTGAAAAATAATCATAAGAATTCTATTAAAATGTATTGCACAAAAAATATGAAGTGTATCTAAATTAACATTTTAAAACAACCAGCTCTAAAAGATTAATGCAATTATATTGTTCTTAAAAGATAACTAAAACTGAATTGTACTTAAATGGACTGTACTGGATAAAAAAAAAAAGTAAAGGCATTGTAAGATAAACTTACACTACAGCCTGCACACCATAAGTGGTACATGTACCACACTTTTGGAATCACTGTTCTAGGAAATATCCAATTGCAATTGGAAGTAGATATCAGTGTTGTCAAATTCAAGGCCCGGGGCCCAGATCTGGCCCACTGCATCATTTTATATGGCCTGTAAAAACAAATCATGTGCATCAACTTCCGTGATTCTTACTAAAATTTGTCTCAAAATTTTAAATTGGGTGGCACGGTGTACGACTGGTTAGCACATCTGCCTCACAGTTCTGAGGACCGGGGTTCAAATCCTGGCCCCGCCTGTGTGGAGTTTGCATGTTCTCTCCGTGCCTGGGTGGGTTTTCTCCGGGCACTCCGGTTTCCTCCCACATCACAAAAACATGCATGTTAGGAAGATTGAGGACTCTAAATTGCCCTTAAGTGTGAATGTGTGCGCGAATGGTTGTTTGTTTCTATGTGCCCTGCGATTGGCTGCCGACCAGTTCAGGGTGTGCCCCGCCTCTCGCCCGAAAATTGCTGGGATAGGCTCCAGCACGCCCGCGACCCTAGTGAGGATAAGCAGAACGGAAGATGAATGAATCAATTTTAAATTGCCATATTGATAAAATAACATTGAGATATTTACTTTGTTGTGTATATGTAATAATAAGATGAGGCCATTAAACATTTATACGTGGGTGGAGCATGGTGTCAACATTTGATGATCATTTTTTAGGATTCGCCATGAAAAGAGGGTGAGAGGGCCTCGTTGGTCGCTCCTTGCAGCTTTAATAAACGTTATTGTTGTGTTTTCCAGGGGGCCCGCGTTTGGGTTAGGGAGAAAGAACAGCTGGTCCCGGCCACGGTCAATTCCTGCGGAGATGGAACCCTGGTTGTCACTACTGACTATGGAGAGGTAAGAACACACAGGCACATAGAAACATGATATGAATCAAATACAGTATGCTCAACAGACAGATGTTCACTCAGCACTCAGCATGGAGTGTTAGCTCCTCTGGCAATATGCTCTGCATTTAAGCTTAGCAGTGAAGCGAAAGGCAGCTAAAGGCAGCTTCACTATATTTGCATTCATTCTAAGAACAGCCATTAATCCCAAAGCAGGCAGCCAGAGAGGTCTGAGACTCAATTTGAAGCATTTTGAGCCCGACGCTGAGTCATGTACCGTTTGAAGGTGACTCCGCGGTCTCTTGGAGTTTTGTGCTGTTCTTTCATTTTCCAACCTTAGCATCAGCATTGTTCCGAAGCTGTCAGATTTATGTCTTAACCTTTGTCTTTGCGCCAGTACTGATAAATACAGTTGCAAAAAAAGCATGGAAACCATTTGGAATGACCTAGATTTCTGCATAAATTGGTCAAATAACGTGATCTGATTTTCACTCTAACAAACTCAAAAGTGGTGTGTGTGTGTTTTTTTTTTATAAGGGAGGCAGCTTTAATCAACACCTCCGATCTCATTATTAGCTCTCGGAGAAGTCATTTGTGTTTCTGTCCGCCACATGCATGGATCCGCACACTAATTGACAAAGTGTAATGCAGCGGCTTGGTGATGAAGTGCTGCCTCCACAAAGGAAAATCTAATCCATGCTGTCTGTGTGGGCACTTGGGAGCGCTTTGCAGTTCACGGTAGCTTTTTTATTTTATTTTATTTTTACTTCCACATTACCATTTAACATCCCTATTTTACCTATTAATCTTAGCACAAGTTAACTTCCTGAAACACTTTTGACATTTTACATTTTAAGATATTAATGATGATGTTTGTTCAGTCCCACTGTATAAGAAATAAATGAGTAGCGAGATAGACAATTATTACCATTTTTACAAAGATAAAGTTGTAATATTATGGGACAAATCAAAATTTCAAACTGTAAAGTTGTACCAGTAATATTACAATAAAAAGTGTAAATAATAATAATAAATAAAAAAAATTAAGGACATTCATAATCCAGAAGATTAATGAGTGTGTCTGCGGAAATAAGAACACTTCTAGTTTGGAACAGTCCCACCAGAGGTACACAAGGGACGTACAAAAAGACAAATTACACTACTGTTTGTATAATTTGTTAACATGAGAGAAAAAAATCTAAGCGTTGGGAGGGGATTGAGACTCTTGGCCGCAGTCTATTATTAGCTGCCAACTGGAGCACGTGTGTATGTGTGTGTGCGTGTGCGTGTGTGTGTTTGTGCATGTGTTGGGCTCAAAAACATTAAATCCGAAGTGCAATGTGTGTGCGTGCCCTCGCTGGGTTATACAGATTAGATGAGCCTATGCACCCTCTTAATGAGATCTCAAACCTTCAATTACATTATTTTGCCAGAGGCCACGGCGTCAAAAGGTTGCGGATATGGGGGCAGAATGAGTGGTTGAAGGCAATGTTTTGCTGACATCCGCTATAGGTTGAATTTAGTGCTCTTTTGATATTCTATTACTGCTTTTAGGACTTCCTGAATACCCCTCAAGTCCTCCCTGTAAGGGGAAACAAAATAATGTGTGGCATTCCACAAGGCTCACTACTTGAACCCCTGTAATTTTCTTTGAAAAAGAAGTTTGTGAAGATTATGTAAAATAGGAGAATAATGGTGGGCACCACAGCTGCCTCACAGTTCTGAGGTTCGGGATTTGAATCTGGGCTGTAGCCTTCAGGTGTGGGGTTTGCATGTTCTCCCCATGCTTGGATTTACTTGGGGTACTACAAAACATGCATGTTAGGTTCATTGAAGACTCTAAATTGGTCTTTGGTGTGAATGGGAGTTTGAAATATTGTTTGTCTAGATGTGCCCGGTGACCAGTCCAGCATGTACACCATCCTTTGCCCAAAAGTGAACTGGGATAAACTCCAGCCCACCGTTGACCGTAATGAGAACAAGTGCATAGAAAATGGATGGATGTATGGGTACATGTCTACAGAACATATGATGTAGAGTACAGGAATGGCACCTGCCTCACTCTCTAGCCTTACCGTAAACAAATACAGTGCAGCTCAGCCTCTGGTATGCGGACGTCCCGGCTAACGATATACTTTTGGCAGTACGTCAAACTTGTTACGTCATTTGAGATGCCATCATGACAAAAAAAACCTGAAGAAGTTCAAATTAAGTTCACCTGTGATGTTTATAGTGCATTTTATGTTCATCCTGAAATTTTTTGTGAGTGGTATAATTTACACTCTTACTGTAGCACTTATCTGTGTCTTTAAACCCCTAAAAAGATGACAAAATATTGACTTTCCTTCAAAGAAAATATTTAAGCTGAAAACATTATCCATGTTTTGTCATGGTAGTTCCTTTGTCTTCAAATATGAGTTAAAAGGATGCATTCTTATTTAAAAAAAACAAAACTATTTCATCCTGATAGTCGGAATTTGACTGGTCGGCAGATCTCATGAAGGATTTCTCTCCTTTTCTCTCCAGCGGCATCATGCTGCTCCGGGCGCCACGGTTACCGTCACCGAATCAGCATCCTTTTTAAGTATGCGTTCATTGTGACACAAGAAAGAGAGAGCTGCAACAAACCCCAGACAAAACGCATGGACGCCCCCAGCACCTGTGTGTCTAATATTTATTCCATACGCACGCACGCACACACACACAGGTTATGTTAGCAGTGAGATGCGTTTGTTACGTGACCTGGATTTCTGTAGCTTTAGCGTGAAAGCGAGAGAGCGCTCACTCGAGCAGGGAACATGCTGCAGGGATGCTTTATACGCACACACACGCGCGCGCACATATACACACATGAAACTGAAATGTGACTGTGCAAAAAAAATAAATAAAATGTCCACTGTTTTTTGTGTGATAGTGCAAGCAAAATGACCCACATTCCTCCTCTCCATCAGTTTAATGTCGCCGGGCCACAAAGGACACTCATGCATGGGCTTACTCCCCGCTCTCGTAATTAATTTGACACAAAAACACACTTATGCAAACACATATGCGTATGCATGCTAAAAAAAAAAGAACAACGAGAGCGCACGAGAGAGACTCGGCATCAGCCCCCCATGGTGAGGGAATGTGGGCTATTGCTACTTGGGCTTCTAAGAGCAGGATGACATGGATTTTTTTTTTTTATAGCTATGGAATGCACAGGAACTTGAGGCACAGAGCAACGATAAAGTGAAGTTAGCTATGTTTACTCTGAATGTCAAAAGACTCACCTTTCAAGTCATCTCCCTTTCTGTGTACGATATGCATCATCAAACTGATGGGTACTCATTTTTGTTTTTCCATTTTAATATTAGTGTAACTAAAAAAAAAATACATATTCACTGTTTACAATCAAGGATTCAATGATTCAAGGACATATAATAATAATAATAATAATAATAATAATAATTGTTATTATTATAATTATTTAAATTTAAAATTGGTACTTTTAATGTTTTTTTAATCTTATTTACAGTAAATGTTCATTGAGATAGATAAAAAAAAAAAAAAGATGAAATTCAGTTTTATTAACTGACTTAACCGAAATTAAAGCAACCAATACCACAGGAGTGTTGATAAATTGTAAATGCTTAGTGGGCTGGATTAAATAACAGAACATCCTCACCATTGGGAACAATGGTGAGGATAATTTAATAATCATAAAGCGGCTCCTGTGCAGTGGCCAGGATGAGATTAAACGATGAGCCATGAAGGTCATACACATCTGATCCGAGCCAGCTTGCAGGTAGATGATGGTTGATCCTCAGATGGTAAAAAAAAGAAAATACTGCGTGTTTATATCGGTCACTGTGCCGAGGGCTTTCCTCCCTCTGTGTACCAATTGCTGTCTGTCTTCATCTTTAATACGTGAAGTCATGTGAGGAGCTTCGCCTAATCTCTGGCTCGCCTCCTCAATCGAGCAAAGCGCATTCACACATCAGAGAGCTTTAGAAGAAAAGACTGGCACACCAAAAATAGGCTTTCATTATACATTAAAGACAGTAGAGCCATGTTAGAAGTCGTCGTTCACAGTTAGTGCGCATGTGAAAAGGTTCATATGAGGGCACGTGCAGTCACAACATCAGGTACAGGTAAAGCCAATATAAAAATTATGCATTATAGATCATATCAATTAAACAATATGTCCCGTCGTCGCCAGAGCTGTTCCTATTATTTTGACCCTGATTCTGAACTGGTGGGTCGGGACCCATTTTGGGTGGCCTGCGGGCAGCCATTAAAAAATTACATTGGTCGTATTGTTCCCAGGCGGAGCATACTGTATTAGATAAGCGAAAGGAAATGGTACTCACTTGTGCTCTAGTCACAAGTTTACTTTGTAAACAAATACAGAGCAGCTTAGCCTCTGGCTAACAGGGAACATGCCTAGCAATACGCTTTTGGCGGTATGTCAAACTGGTTTGAAATGGCATTTTAAAAATACAACGTACTGCATGTTTTCAGAAGCTATTTTTAAACCCCAAAAAAATGCTTTATTATTCTTAACTTCTATAAAAGTATGTCATGACTGTGCCACTATAGGAAAATGCGGGTCTCAGGGTCAGACTGAAAAGTACATCACGTCAACACAAACACTCGTTAGCAGAGTTAGCAGAGCATAAGACTTCATTCGTTAACATGTACAAAGTGCTCATCGTGTCATCGACCTGTTACCTCATCACATCTGTACACTCAATTGGCAGACCCTTTCCTTCTGTCATCACCACACATTTCCTGCCATTGACGGCTTTAGAAGTCAAATATCCATGTTAACTGGGAGGCGTGGCAGTGAATGAGTTAACTGGTTGCGTGTTTTCAAGTTATTGATGCCCCCCCCCACACACAAAAAATACGTTTAGAATTGCCTATAGTAAACCATAAATACATCACAAATTATGATTACATAACAGTTTAATATCATTTCAAAGTCATCTTTCAACAGTACCCTTAAAAATGAATGGATTTCATATGATTTGATTGAGGAAGAATTTACAACTCTACGTAACTTCCACTTAATTCCTCCCCAAAATACAAAACTTGCTTCTCAGTCAAGATGTATTACTTCACCATACTTCCTTGGACCAATCATTGTACCACTTTCCTATATATCCATTAAATCAGATTCAGCTTTGTCACCATATGACTGACTTAACCCTCAGGCTTTGTTCATTTTACTATCGTTTGAGCTTTTAAACAAACAAAAGGCTTCTTTTATGCCATAAAGTATTTTTTTTTAACTAACATCAGTTCTTGCCATGAGGATAAAAAAAAAAAAGCGTGGTGGACACAATTGGCCAGCAGAGAGCCCAGGGTTCAGCATCTGTTATTGCAACACACACACACACTCGTGCGCACTCGCACACACACATGCACACACACGCACACATTGACATTAACTATGCACTCTTTTAAAAGGCCGTGCTTTCTATTCTTGGACGGGTTTGAAGCAATGAATGGACGACCTTAACGGTCATTATCTCCTATCAGGGTGTGTGTGTGTGTGTGTGTGTGTGTGTGTGTGCGTGCGTGCATTTGACCTAATTACACACAGGGCTGCTCCTAGTGGTCACATTTAGTGAAGGAGATCCCTTCAATTTTATCAAAGTGCCCTTAAAAAAGGTCTGAAAAAGTCTTCCATTTGGAGACCTTCAGATCTTGATATGTACTGTACAGCAAGTGTAAATGTGTGTGTCAGTTACGATTGGTGTGTTTTTCATATGTTGTGTATCAGGTGCTGTACCTGCAGCAGGCGGAGGTCACCAGGGAGCGCGTGTACGCCATGCACCAGTCCAGTGTGGACGGCGTGGAGGACATGTCGGCGCTGGCTGAGCTGCACGAGGCGGCCATCATGCACAACCTGTACCAGCGCTACCAGAAGGACAACATCTATGTGAGATCTTTTAATACACGGAAATCAAGATGGCGGCAAAGCACTTAAAACAGAAATAGGTATTCTGTTTGGATTGATTTGATTGCAATGGTCTGTATCAACCCAAAGAATAATCAGCAAATGCATCTAACATGTACACAATCATGAACCCATGTAACATAAACGACTGTATTCGGTAGTTCAATTATTCAATACAAACATCCCAGCGCCCCATTAGGCTCATCAATAGTATTAGCGAGCACACGAGCATGAATAACAGGAAATGCTACCAGTTCCCATAGCAACAGTTAGCTAAGTAGGCTAACATGTGACGACGTGCGCAGGTAAATTGTGCACGACTTTTTTCAGACAAACATTGGCAGCATCCTGGCCGCCGTCAACCCTTATAAGCAGTTCCCGGGTCTGTACGACCCGGAGCGGGTGGACCTCTACTCCAAGCACCAGCTGGGCGAGCTGCCGCCGCACATCTTTGCCGTGGCCAACGAATGCTACCGCTGCATTTGGAAGAGACACGACAGCCAGTGTGTGCTCATCAGGTCAGCTCCCATGACACACACATATTTCTCATTCATTTTTCAAGTAGTCTTGTTTTAACCTCTGAAACCTTTGTGGGAATGGTACATTTAGTACATATAGCGCATCTTATTTTATCCCTCACAATTTTGGGGGGGATTTACATCAGTCTTATTTTATCCTGAGCAACTTTTGGGGGATTCGTGTTTGTCTTATTTTAATCAGTGGAACTTTTTAAAAAAATATTATTTATTATTATTATTTTTTTACATTCATCTTATTTTAACCTGCGCATTTTGTGGTGATTTCCGGTCGTTTTATTTCAACCGCTACAACTTTTGGCAGGTTTTACGGTCGTCTCATTTCAAACTGTGCAAATTTTAGGGAATGTCTTATTTTTTTAATCTCGTGCAACATTTGGGGGATTTGCGGTCAATTTATTTGAACCTGCACAACTTTTGGGGGCGCTAGCTGTCCATCAAAACGTCAACATCAGTTTGCGTGTGTGCCAGTGGCGAGTCGGGGGCGGGGAAGACGGAAAGCACCAAGCTGTTGCTGCAGTTCTTGTCGATGATGAGCCAGAACTCAGCTGGGACGCCGCCGTCGGAGAGAAGCACGCGTGTGGAGCAGGCCATTGTACAGAGCAGGTAAATTCAGTACACGCAATATTGTGGGGAGATCACATGGCTGAGTCTACTGGAAAAACAAAATAGTTGTTAGATACGCATAAAGTAAAATTGTCTTCATTACTGTGTATGTGTTTTATTGGTGTTGCTGTTTTTTTGTTAGTAACATAGTTCCAATTACTATTATGAGCAATGCACACAAGACTGTGGCACGACTACACACTACAAGAACACTAGGAGTTGTTCAAAACATTGTTCCCACATGACATGAGATCATCTTTGATACAGTTTTGGTGCTTTACGAGGTGCCGCTGTTTTCTGTCAGCAACAGCGTTCAAATAAATATTGCGGACAATTCACACAGCATTGTGGCACGACCACATGTCAGTCTACTGGAACACTAATCGTCATTAAAAATATTGTCTACACGTAATGTAAGATCATCTTTTATGTGCAGGGAACTTGCAGACATGTAAGACGTCACCGTTTTGGTGCTGCTGTTTTGGTTAGCAAGAGAGTTCAAATGGACTCAGCAGTTAATTCTTTAAGTTCCGCGCATCGACGACAGAATCCATAGACTGATATAATTCATATGGGGAAATGTCCATTTGAGGGAGGTGTTTATTTGATGAATAAAACACTTTTCACCAATGGCAGCTTTCCACCAACCTCCCCCTTCTCTACGCAGTCCTATCATGGAAGCGTTTGGGAACGCCAAGACCGTCTACAACAACAACTCCAGCCGCTTCGGCAAGTTCATCCAGCTTCACTTCTCGGAGAGCGGCAACATCCAGGGAGGCTGCGTCATCGATTGTATCCTCTTCTGCCTTCAAAATAACTAACTTCTCGCACACGCAACAATATATGGGTCCACCATGTGCTCATTAAATGCCAACATTATCCCAAAATGTCCACCCTGTCATTGTCAGCAAGCTCACATATTTTGCTGATGACTTTCCTTGACTTGCGTCCTGTCAGATTTACTGGAAAAGGTCATCAAAGTTGAACTATTTGGGACAGGTTTGTTTTGTTAGTGGGAATGTTGACGATTGGGTTGACTGGTTGCAGAACCGAGTGGTGCGACAGAATCCCGGAGAACGCAACTACCACATCTTCTACGCGCTGCTGGCGGGAGCCACCAAAGAGCATAAAAGTCAGTTTGCTCGCATATCAAGATCAGATTCGATTAGATTTTGTTTTGAGTTTTTTTTTTTAATTATTATTTTATTTTTTTCCTTTGGTCAGGTCTCTACTTCCTTGAGGATCCAGCAGAATCTTTCCACTACCTCAGCCAGTCAGGCTGCCTGAAGGACAAGAGTCTGAATGACAAAGAGCTGTTTAACAGTGTTATGGTGAGTTCACTTCATATAATTATTGATCCAGTGGAATCATCTTTCCCCCAAAAAACACAGTCTACTTTTTTTAAAAAAATAATGAACTAATTTGGCAGAAGAACTGTTGTCGTACTAGAGTGGCTCCAACTACTTGAGACAAATTCCTTGTGTGTTTTTTGGACATACTTGGCAAAAAGAAAGATGATTCTGATTCTGAACCGAATTCCGTGTTGTGTAATTTAAAACAATTACCTTTCCTTAAGCAAGCCCCACTATCTCAATGATAACATTAACTGGTAATATAAAACACCATTGATATACTGACAATTAGAAATAATTGTCAGTATAACCCTTTAAGCAACGGATATTTCAATACAAACGGTGTAGCAACACATGTAGACCGACACTAGAACAATACTCAGAGGCATATATTCTTTATTCCCTGCGGAAAACGATTAATATTACAGTAGCTATTTGAGTCACTTAGAGTGGTTGTGAAACTTCTTCATTATGTTGAAATGTTTTAATTTATTCTTAGATTTATTTGTTTTTTTACTCTTTATTCTTTTTTTAATGTTTACATTTTTTTAAATTTTGGTTTAATTTTTAAGTAACTTTACAGAAGTTATTTTTCACATCTTATTTTTTAAGTCATTACAGTATTGCCATTTTCTTTTTCTTTCCTTTCTTTTTTTAAACATAAAGTAAAATATGATTTTATTGCCATTATATCGAATTACAATTGTCCATTATCATTACCTGTCTTTGCTGATTGGCTGGGACAAATCCCACAGTTCTACCACTTTATACAGCAAAGTCCATTTTCACTCAGCAAATATGGTTCCTTGTCTACGTTGCGAGCAGGAGGCGCTGAAGGTGCTGGAATTCTCCGAGGAGGAGATCAGGGACATGTTCAAGCTCCTCTCGGGCGTCCTGCAGCTCGGCAACGTGGAGTTCATGACGGCGGGAGGAGCTCAGATCACCACCAAGCAAGGTCGGTGGCAAGCTGAAAAGAGAGTGGAAAAAAAAGGGTGTCTGTGTATTCTCTGGACACTGCTCCATAGTCTCCACTTTGCTGCAGCAGCCGGTTTTTGTCTCTAGCATGAGTCTCCTCTTGCTGCTACTAACATTTTTAAAAATTCATATTAGCTTACCCTGTTGCTGCCATTTTATATGTACGCTGCGGTCTCCGCTTTGCTACAGTGCTCCATGTTCATGCTGTCCCCAGTG
The DNA here is from genome assembly GCF_024500385.1 of Phyllopteryx taeniolatus. Classification (NCBI taxonomy): domain Eukaryota; kingdom Metazoa; phylum Chordata; class Actinopteri; order Syngnathiformes; family Syngnathidae; genus Phyllopteryx; species Phyllopteryx taeniolatus. The sequence goes on along the minus strand of NC_084514.1, from coordinate 7,510,932 downwards.
TCCTCTTGGATAAATATTTTTTTTTAAAATTAACAATAGCATACCCTGTTACTTTGACTCAGCTCTAGATGCTGCAGTATTATACGCCACAGTTTCAACTCTGCTGCAGTCCTCCATCTTATTTCTGTCCTCAATCTCCTCTTGCATAACACTTGGAAAACGCTGGTAATTTTTCAAATGAATGAGTCAGTATGTTTACCCTATGTATGTTTGTGTGTATGTTTGTGGTGGTCTTTCCAGTGGTGACCAATGCCAGCGAGCTGCTTGGCCTCGACGCTTTCCAGTTGTCCGAAGTGCTGACTCAGCGCTCCATCATCCTGCGAGGGGAAGAGATATGTTCTCCGCTGACCATCGAGCAGGTCATCAAACACTCGTCGATTGATTTTCCTTGGGATTTATTTTCTCCCAATCCTAATAGGCCTCCTGTCGTATTGTCACAGGCCGTGGATTCCCGGGACTCTGTTGCCATGGCGCTGTATTCCCAATGTTTCTCCTGGATCATCCTCAAGATTAATCAGAAGATCAAAGGGAAGGAAAACTTTAAGTCCATCGGCATCCTGGACATCTTTGGCTTTGAGAACTTTGAGGTTTTGTTTGAGCACGACACACACACGTACTGTGTGGGGGGAAAAAAAGCACACGCACGCACACACGTATATGCAAATGAGTCGGTGTGTGTTTGCCTTCAGGTGAATCGCTTTGAGCAGTTCAACATCAACTACGCCAACGAGAAGCTGCAGGAGTACTTCAACAAGCACATCTTCTCCTTGGAGCAGCTCGAGTACAACAGGTGCACGTTGTGAAGTTTTATTTGACTCAAATTGTCTTTAGTCTTTTTTGTTTGGTTTTGTTTTAGTTTTTAATGTATGATTTACAGTTTTTCTTTTGAAATTATTTTTAATTCAACACATCTATTGTTACACTATAGAATTTCCATTTTAAATGTTATTCATTACTTGATTATAATTTTTTTGTTGAATGTTTTTAATTTTTTAAATTATTTTCATTTGTTTTATTTTTAATGGTTGAATTTCTTTGTTATTCGGAATATTAAATATGTATTTTCTTTTGTTTTTAGTTTTTTTTAAATAGTTTGTTTAATTTTTTTCAGTTTTATAATTCAAATGTTTTTAAGTATTAAATATTCAAATTGTGTTTTGGATGATTCATTCTGTATGTATTAGTTTAAAAATATACATTTTTTATATTTAAATGTGTTTCAATGTTCTTGTTTTGTGTTAAATGTTTTCATTTTTATAATTTTAATAATATTTTTAATGACTATATTTTTACAATCTTATTTGTATTTATGAACGGTATCATTTTTGTAATTCAATTAAAGTATATATTTGTTATCATTTCATTTACTAATGTACTGCGCTTCATGTTGACGTCCTTGCAGGGAAGGTGTCCAGTGGGACGCCATCGACTGGATGGACAATGCCGAGTGTCTTGACCTCATAGAGAAGGTATCACGCATGTAGTGGCAAATTTATATTTAATACAGAGCAGTGACTCAAGTGCAAAAAGAGCATGGTGCCATCAGCCTAGTTTGTCATTCACACAGATTAGTGAATATAAATGTAAAAGTAAATGTAAATGCGCGTGCCCTTCTTTCTCCTTTGCTTTTGTTGATGTGGTTTTCGTGGTATCCTTTTATTAGAATTTTTGTTTTTATTGTTCTTTTTTTTGTGGTATCTAATGGGCCGCCGACTTTGCTTGGCTCTTCAGAAATTGGGATTGTTGGCTCTGGTGAACGAAGAGAGTCGCTTCCCCAAAGGCACAGACTTCACTCTTCTTGAGAAGCTGCACAGTAGACACTCTGTGAGTTATTTTATTTCTTGTTTTTGAACGTGACATACAATGCAGATGACACTAACGTTGACATTTTGCGGCAGACCAACCCGTACTACGTGAAGCCCAGACTGGCCGACCATCAGTTCGGTATCAAACATTACGCCGGGGAGGTGAGTAGCGCCATTGTTTGCTGCCGTGTGCCAGACAGCCGACACGATGTCTTTTGCGTTTGTGCGGTTTTAGGTTCTGTATGACGTCAAAGGCATTTTGGAGAAGAACAGAGACACGTTCAGAGACGACATCCTCAACATGCTCAAAGACAGCAGGTAGGTAGGACTGTGTGTAACAGACACAGCCAAAATCATGAAAAATCCTAATGATATGAGTCAAATAAGAGAAAATAATACAAAGTATTAGAAAAAAACACAAATATTAGACACAACAATCATCCATATGTTTGTTATTATCAAACTAATTGATTAACTCAAACACATAGTTACATTAAAAGAGAAAAAGACAGTAACACATTCCAAACGTTCTATGATGTCATCAATTTTCATTTTAATAAGATTTTGTATTTAAAAAAATGCATTGTGGAAACAGACTTTTTATATTTTGTTATAATTTCAGAGATGCTGTTTTAACAAACAATGAACAAACAAAAATGACCTTTGTGTGTTAGGTGGAAAATGAAAAAAAGAGCAAAATACTGGCTATAAAAATGCTATAGCCAGTATTTTGCAATGTAGTGCTTTCATGAAAAAATATAGCAATCATATTTTGGGATGATTTGAAATGCACTGGGTAAAATAATGCTTTCTGTATGATGTCCTGAAATGATGCTTATGTCTGCATTTATTCCTCCATAAACACAATTTTGGACAATGTCTCCAGGCTGGACTTCATCTATGACCTTTTTGAGAAGGTGGGCAGCAGGAACAACGAGGAGAAGATGGGAACAGCCAGACGCAAGCCCACCGTCAGCTCCCAGTTCAGGGTGCGCACACAAAACAGTGAAAAGACATCCTCGAAATAAAAATGCGTCAATACTTCACAGTGGTGCCGTGACACAGCTTGTGAGTCATTCAAAATGCGAGCTGTCATTCGATTTTCTTGAGATACTAAACGTAAAACATTTCATGTTGTGCATTTCAAACAAACAAACAAACAACTGACTTAAAGCAACTCATACTTGAACCAAAACGGTGGAGCAACACATGCAGACAGACAATATCCCTATAGTCAGGCATATATTCTTGATCCTTTAACCTGCCCCCCCCCCACGGTGGCCAAGGCAGGCACACCAGAAGAAGCAGCAGAATGAACTGAATTGAACCGTTGAGTCACAGACTGTTTAATTATTTTACATTCTATTTAATGATATTATTACTCCATGAATGTATAATGTACAATATTATAAAGTGCTATTTTCCTTGTTAATAAACACAATATATATATATATTTTTAAGGGAGTGGCTGGAACAGATTATTGGCATTTTAAATCATTTCAGTGGGGAAAGATGATTTGCAATACAAGTGTTTTGGGTTACGAGCGTGGTCCCGGAATGAATTCAACTTGTATCTCAAGGCCCCACCATATACTGTATTTTTTCTCTCTCCCCTGCAGGACTCCCTGCATGCTCTCATGGCCACTCTGAGTGCTTCCAATCCTTTCTTCATCCGCTGCATTAAGCCCAATATGGAAAAGGTCAGTCTCTTTATATCTCATGTCGCTTTAGGCGAATTCATCATTTTTTAGCCCTTTAAATTCAATCAATAAAATCAGCATTCTATTTTAACACTTCAAATGAAATTAGCATTACTTTTAAACACATTAGGACACAATTATTCATTTTTCGAGCTTCAAATGAAATTATTGTTCATTTTTTTAGCACTACAAAAGTAATCTTTTTTTTTTTGCACTTCAAAGGACATTTGCTTAGATTTTGTGTGCTTTAATCAGTAATATTCAAAGTGATATTAGCATAAATTATTTTAGTACTTTAAACAAATGTAGCACACATTTTCAGTGCTTTTAACAAAATTTGTATTATTTTCAGCATTTCGAATGAGCACTTTCAATGAAATGATTATGTATTTATATTTCATTTTTAGCATTTTAAATGAATTTATTGTTCATTTTTAACACTTTGAACGAAGTTATCATTCAATTTTTAGCGCTTCAAACGCAATTATTATTCATTTTTAATGCTTTAAACAAAATTCTAATACAATTTTAGTGCTTTCAGTGAAACTATCATTAATTTCTAGTATTTTTAATGAAATTTGCGTTCATTATTTGAGGTTTAAATTAGGTTATTCTTTTTCAGCACTTCAACGGAAATTACCACCCATTTCTTGCTCTTCAAACAAAATAATCATAAATTTTTGAGCGCTTCAGAGTGATATGATAAGTGATAAAATCCTTCATTTTTTAGCACATGCAATGAAATCGTAATCGTAATTGAAATTAATGGAATTGTTTGAGCACTTTAGATGAAATTACTTTTGTTATTCTTGTTGTGGTTTAAATGAAATGAGCTTCAATTTTTTTGGGCACTTCAAATAAAATTAGTATGGATTTAGAGATTGAAACTAAATTATGGTTAATTGTCTTTGCATTAGTTCGTAGTGCTCAAATGACATTAGTGTTAATTTTTCCCACTTCAAATGAACTTGTCGACATTTCTTTGCTGGCAGAATCCCAACGTGTTCGATCCGGACGTTGTCCTCAACCAGCTGAGGTACTCGGGGATGCTGGAGACGGTCAAGATCCGTCGCGCAGGGTTCCCTGTCCGAAGAACTTTCAAAGACTTCTTCTCGCGGTGAGTCCTTCTAAATCGGACCACATAGCGTCACCCATAAACGGCATAGCATTATTTTACGGATAATACACGCACCGTGGTACCTTGACTTACAAGCTCCCCAACTTATGATTTTTTTTTCCACTTGCCACCAAAGGGTGTTATAGTCTTTTCCGTTTATAGGTTATTTTCATATAATTTGATCAATAAGTATAAAGAGACACACACACACACACACACAAAACCCTATGTAGCATTTGTTTATGCCACCAAGGTTTTATATGGGTAAATGTCTCCCATGCACTTCACGGCCTATTTTCAAAAGGTTATTGATGATTCACATTAGCATTTTGGTTCACTGGCTAACAACAGCATAGCATTATTTGAAAGATAATACAAGTGTATTGCTTACCTTGGGGCAGACAAACATGTGCCTGTAGATTTTTGATGGATTCCACTGACTATGTGGACAGCCGCATAGCTTTATCCATTAACATTCTAACATCCACGTAGCATTATGATACAGATAATACAAGCACATTACTTGCCGTGGTGCAAGTTTTGGAGGGATTCAAATGACTATGTGGTTGGCCGAATTAGGCCATTAGGCAGGTTGGTAGCGTAACGTTAGCATTTTGGCTAACAAGCTAACAAGAGCACAGTACGATTTTACCGATAATGCAAGTGCACTGCTTAGCATGGAGCGGACACAAGTTTGCCTGTAGATTTTTGACAGATTCAAATAACCAGTGTATGCGGATGACCGCATAGCTTTATCCTGCATTCTTTATTCCTGGCAGATATAAGATCATTTCCAAGGAGAAAGCGGCTACGGGAGGAGATGACAAGAAGAGGAGCACAGACCTACTGACTAAATACGACAAGACCAAGAAGAAGTGGCAGCTGGGGAAGACCAAAGTAAAATGAATTTCTGTTTAGACCAGTGGTGGGCAAAGTGCGGCCTGGGGGCCACTTACTCTGTTACCCAGAATGAACACTATCATATTCGTTACATTCATTTAGCCATGTGGTTTATTGGTTTATTCAAATTTGATCTTTATTTATCTCTTTCATCGCTGCAATAAATACTCTGGGATTTATATGTTGGTTATTTATATGGCAATGATTTTGTTCTTCTGAATACTTCTTTTTAACAGCTTCTGTTTTTCTCAGATTTTGGCATTTTGCCAAACAGTCTAATCGTTTAATTGTCTTAATAAGCTATCCGTCTATATTGTGTGTGTGTGTGTGTGTGTGCGTGTGTTATGTGTTACTTTTCGTGATGACTCGTGTTTCCTGGGCAGGTTTTTATGAAAGAGTCTCTGGAGCAACGCTTGGAGAAAGACCGCGACGAAGTGCGACGCCAGGCGGCCATGATCATAAGAGCTCACCTTCTCACTTTCTCGGCCAAGTAAGACGCCTGCATCACGAAAATCTCACCTGTAGTTCATTGTTTTTATGCTAGTATAACCACTCATAAATTCAGCTATTCTATTTTTTCTGTGGAACCTAATTCAAAGACCAACTCCAATTTAGGCCGGTCTTTGGCGCCATTTTGTAGCATCTTTTTGAGCGTTATGGGAAGAGCACAAAAAAAGGGAATAGGTGAATTTGTAAATAGTGGACCACAAATTGTAGACTATTCGAGGAGGATTGGGGTAGAAAGTGAATAATTCATGAATAGGGAACCGCGAAAACTGTAATAAAAATGAATGTGTTTTAGGAAACACTTCAAGCGAATGCGCGCTAGCACCATCACCCTGCAGAAGCACCTGCGCAGGCACATCCAGCGCGGCCGCTTTGTCCGCCAACGCAAGGCGGCGCTGGTGCTCCAGAGGCACCGGCGAGGCCAGGTGGCACGAGCTCGCGTCTGCAAGCTCCGAGAGGAGAGGAGGAAGAAGGAGGAGGAGAGATGAGGAGGATGAGGAGGAGGAGGAGGAGGAGGAGGAGGAGGAGGAGGAAGAAGAGGAAGAAGAGCAAGAGGAGGCAGAAGGCGACAGGGAGCAGAAGGGAGCTGCCGAGGGGACCAGTAAATCCTCTGAGGCAAGTAGACATCTTTATAGTTTATAAGGATGAGAAGTGGGATGCAATACCATACAACTACAACAACAAAAATGAAACAGAAAAGAAAGAAAGGAAATAACAATTAAGTAAAGGACAATACAAATTCAGTAGAATATAATTCAACTTAATTGCAATGCGATAAGATGGAAAATATTTGGAAAAATTGTCTGTGGAGGGGGAGCTCCAACCAGGAAGAAGGAAAAATACAAAATAAAATTCTGATCAGAAAAGAAATATGAAAATGGAAACAATTGAAAAAAATGAACAAAATAAGAAATATATGAACAAATATGGGCGGCACCGTGGCCGACTGGTTAGAGCGTCAGCCTCACAGTTCTGAGGACCCGGGTTCAATCCCCGGCCCCGCCTGTGTGGAGTTTGCATGTTCTCCCCGTGCCTGCGTGGGTTTTCTCCGGGCACTCCGGTTTCCTCCCACATCCCAAAAACATGCATTAATTGGAGACTCTAAATTGCCCGTAAGTGTGAATGTGAGTGCGGATGGTTGTTTGTTTGTATGTGCCCTGCGATTGGTTGGCAACCAGTTCAGGGTGTACCCTGCCTCCTGCCTGATGACAGCTGGCATAGGCTCCAGCACGCCCGCGACCCGAGTCAGGAGAAGCGGTAAAGAAAATGGATGGATGGAAGAACAAATATGCATACGTTGTACTTTAAGAAATTCAAACAATGCTTTGAAAAAACTAACTTTAAAATATTTTAAAAATGAAAATTAATAAAAATCCAGTAATATAATAAAAAATAAAAATAAAAGAAAACATACATACCCCAAAAAAGAAAAACAAATTTTAAAACATGCAAAAAAAAAATTTTCTATCTAAATTTATAGCAGAACCAGAAACCAGAAAATTGAAAAAAGGGTGGAAAATACTGTAGTCAAAATTAGAGGAAGTCATGACATGAAAAATGAAAAAAAAAAACTTGAAAACAAAAAATAATGACAAAGTGAAAAAACTGTTAAAAGATTTAAAAAATGATGGAAAAAGCAAAAAAAAAAACAGTAAAGAAGCTCAAGTTCTGTGAAAGTGAAGTGGAAAAAAAGTTTAATGAAGTAGTAGTAAGTACTGTTTCTTTACGTTCTATTTTATTATGTTATTACTGAATGTTTGTATACATTACAATACTGTGTATTTTCCTTTTTACCAAATATTAAAAAAAACATTTTTGGGCTGAATGCAGTCATTTACTTGCTAACAGTGTAATCGCATATCCAGAACGAAATGCGACAGATGGAGGAGATCCTCCAGCTGGAGCGCGAGATCGAACGTCTGCAGAAGAAGCGCGAGGACGAGGTGTCGCAGCTGTGCGAGTCGTCCAAGCAGGAGCTGCAGCTGCGCCGCGACGCCGAGGTCAAGCGCATGAAGAAGGAGGCCTCGCGCAAGGCCACGGGCCTCATCGACCTGCTCAACTTCGGCGGCGTGGATCCCTCTCTGGGCGCGGCGGCCGAAGCCGAGGTTGACGCCGAGGCCGGAGCGCCAGAGCCCGTCAAGGTGAGTGTGGGTGTCCTTCCTTTCCTCTCCCCAAACAGAAACATTATTCATTTTACAGTTACATATGACCATAAAATGGGGCTCAGGTCAGCATACGCACAGCCAAAACAACAACAAAAAACATCTGCAACCTACCGCAAAATGTTTTCTCATGCAGAAGTGGGCTGAAATTTCCACATTTGGCCAGACAAACAACAATGCATGAAAAAGCGGTTGTTTTTCGTAATCTGAAAAGTAAACATGGAACGAATTGAATGGAATTTGGCAGAACGGTCTGTGCCAAGCAAATCCCAATGGAGAGACAATTTGGTGGCAGTAAGTCCGTCTAAACTTACACCGGCTCAGGCCACCTCTAACACAGTGGCTACGAAATTACCAATACCTGTCTAACCTGCCTCTGATGCACATTTACATCGCTCACGGAAATAAGGCCCTTTGTGTATGGTCATGTGACTGCCCTGTGCCGTTTGATTCGTGAAATGGAGTCAAACATCACTAGCGGTTCCGTTGGACTGGTGAAACAGCACCTGAGGAGGAGGTCTCGCTGACGAACCAAAAACAAACAGATCACGCAAGCAATTACTGCTAGATGAATATAAGTAACAAGTGAAATTTAGCTCAGTGTAACAGAGTAAAAGTCGAGTTTCTTCTTAACATAAACACTCAAGCAAAAGTAAAAAGTATGCTACGTTAGATATCAGTGCTACTCTGACAATTAAACGTTATCCTAAAAGTTACTTGAGTAACTATAACTAGCACGTAAATGTAGCGTCGTACTGCCTACAGTATCTGTGGTTATTACTGTATGTCTTTATACAGTACAATACTGTAGTGTCGTGTTTTCTAAGAAAACACGTTACAAAATATTATTTTGTTTGTTTTTTCTTTGGGGGCGGGGGGGGAATGGGATGGTTTAATGTCATTTACCTTCATTAAAATGGGGACGAGCGATTTACGTTACAAGCATGGCCACAGAACAAATTTAATTCCTAACTCATGGTCCCACTGGACAGTTCTTTTAATCCTGTAAGATTACATTAAGTGATATGAAAAAATCTATATATATATATGTATATATATATATATATATTATGATTATATTTAGGCTGCCACCGCCACGCAGCCCTGCGTGTCCAAGGACGAGGAGGTGGACGAGGGTTTCCACGCCGAGGAGGAGTACATCCCGCTTCCTGACTTCCCCCCTCCCGCGGAGACGGACACCCCCATGGATCAGACCATGTTCGCCCACCTTCCTCCGCCGCCGCCGGCGTTCGCCGAGGGGACGGTACCTCCGGCGCCGTCCACGCTCCCTCTGGAAGGGCAGAAGGCCGAGCCGGAGAGGAAGGTGAGCATGGTGGACAGCCTGGTGGACGGCGAGGAGCCCATCTACAGCATGCCCGCCGACACCGAGTCCGACTACGACCAGGAGGAGGAGGAGGGCTCGGTGACGGCCGGCGACGACAGCTCGGTGTCGGGCAGCAACCGGGGCAGCGCCGCCGTCGCCGATGAAGAGCACCCGCGCAAGTCCACCTGCACCAGCGTCAGCGCCGAGTCGTACCGCGGCAGCTCCGACTCTGTGAGGACACGCAATCACGCATGTGCACGCAGACATGGAATAATAGAAAGAATTGCAAGAAATAAAATCATGGAAAAGGAATAAAAATGTGAAAATGTAGAACTAGGGAAAAAATAAGGAAAGTAATATTTATTTCGTTTTTCATTCTTTTTCAAATTGTCTTCCTTTTTTATTTTCCCTGTATTTTCCCCCTATCATTTTATATATTTCTTTGGGGGGGGAATCCATTTTAAAATTTACTTTGACCAGAAAGAAAAATGTAAAAATATATTTGTCCCTTCTGAAAAAAAGACAAGAAAACAAATCTCACCAGAAAAAAAGAAAACAAATTAAAAGTAAAAAATCTTTGTTCCCGCCTGAAAAAAATAACAAATAAAAGTGAAGGGTAGTACTGGACTGCCCCCTATATGTCAAAATTGGAACTGGGCCTCGATTTAGACCAGTATTCATCTGAAAGCTATGCCTTTTCTCTCTTCATTTGTACACTGAACATAAAAGTGACTAATATGGAGTTAGCCCACTCGAGTTCTCAGTGGCTCATACTCACATACGTCCGTTCAGTCATGTTACTATTGTGGCTCCAGTACGCAGGCAGCGACGACGAGCACGACGGCATGATGGACACCGATGAGGATGCCACAAACGGACGAGTGACCTTGTTCAACGGCAACGGGCCGCCGTATTTCCACGGCTACCTCTACATGAAAGGTGAGACTCCATCTCATCTCACCTTACTGTACCTCATCGTGCTTTTCCGACTCCGTCTCCTCCACTTGCAGCTGGCCTCATGATCCCCTGGCGGAGGCGCTGGTGCGTGCTAAAGGACGAGACCTTCATGTGGTTCCGCTCCAAGCAAGAGTCCCTCAAGTCGGGCTGGCTCTACAAGAAAGGAGGCGGACTCTCAACCCTCTCACGCAGGTTGTTGTAGTTGTTACCATGTGCGCAAAACGCACGCTCGCTCACTGAATTTGTTTGCATTTTGTGGGTTTGTAACATGGAGGCTATTGTACTTTAGAGCAGTGATTCCCAACCAGTGTGCCGTGGGAAATTATAAAATTTTACTTAATTATTAAAAAATATTTATTTACAAGAAATAATGTATCTTTGTTCGTCTATTTATGCCAGTGAGGCATAGTGACAGACAGAACAAATAAATGCTGTTCTATTTGATGGCAGGAAGTACATACAGTACTTTTTGTGACATTTTTGTTTGTTGGTGTGCCGTGAGAGTTTTCTATTGTAAAATATGTGTCTTGGGTCCATAAAGGTTGGAAATCATTGCTTTAGAGCTCAACTATGGTGGGGAAGTGACAGCTCCTTCCTAGATTTGGACAAATTTGTAACATTTGTTGAAGGTTTTTTGAAGGTGTACTTACCAACTTCCCCGGCTTCCAACCAGAAAAAAAGATCTTTTTTTTTTTTTTTTTTTTTTTTTTTTTTTGGGGAAAAATGGGAAAAAAAAAAGAAATAGGGGTTACAAAAGTGTAATTACCTTCCCAACGTCTGACCCACAAAGAATATTTTGGAAAAAAAAAAAAAGAAAGCAATACTACGAGAGAAAATGTAAACCAAATGAAAAAAAAGACATTTGTTAAAGTGTTTATGAAAGTGTAACTTTTGACCAGCAGGAAGAAAAAAAGAAAATAAAAAGAAAAATTATATTTAAATGAGAAAATTTAACTAAACTGAAAAAAATGTTGGTGTTATGAAAGTGTAATTACTAAATTCCCAAACTTTTGAAAATAAATTACATTGTATATTACTTATTATTTTAAATGTAAAATGTACTTTTAAACAGAAAAAAACAAGAAAAAACAAAATTGAAAAAAATATACATACTTTTTTGGAATGGTAAATGAAAGTATAATTACCAACTTCAGATCAGAAAACCAAAAAATGTATATGGTAAAAAAAAAAAAACACTAAGTTACAATCTGAAAAAAATAAAGGGTATATGAAAGTGTTATTACCTTCCCGATCTTGTGATGAAACTTTATTTATAAATACAAAAATGAAAAAAGATATGAACAGAAAAAAATTAAAGTTGGTTAAAAAAAATGAACACAATTGCAAAAACGTTATTTTAAAATGGTAACTTTTGACCAAAAAAGGGAAATAATATGAAATAATTGAAAAAAAGAATTGAAAAAGATAAAAAACAACATAAAAAATATATAATTTTTTAAGGGTTTATAAACATGTAATTACCAACTCTGGATCAGCAAAATAAAAAAGGAATATGATAAGAACAAAACACAATAAGTTACAACCTGAGAAAAATTCAAAACAGATTCTTTTTTTTTTTTTACAAGATAAATAATAGTTCCCCAAAAACGTTTGTTAATGATTTACATTAAGTTACCTTATGTTATTATATATGGTTCAGTTGAAAGGGTTAAAGGAGAATACATCATCTATCAAGAAAACTATTCAGTATATTAGTTGTAAAATATACACTGTTTAGAGTTAGTATTTGAATACACCAAATCCAAACATTTTAAACCAAAGAAAAAAATGCCACAAAAATGAAGTATTTTTAACAATTTCCATGACCTGCAGTGCTTTACTGCGGGCTGTAGAGAAGCTGTTTGATTCATGCACCAGAAATCTAACTGTATGTCTATGATCAGAAACTGGAAGATGCGTTGGTTTGTGCTGAGGGACAGCAAGCTGATGTACTACGACAACGACAGCGAGGAGAAGCTGAAGGGAACCATCGACATCCGGGCTGCCAAGTAAGACACAAATAAAAAAAAAATAAACGTACATCAAGTACGTACAAAAAGAGAATGCAGCCCTGTGCCATCGCACATTTCGCACATGCCATTTACCACCACTGGTCAGAGGAGCAGGATATGTTTTTTTGGGGGGTGTTGGGATTGACCGTAAGAAAAAATAAAAAGTCACTGCTCAGGGAGGAGTAAGAAAAACCTACTTGAACCTCTAATTTTTTTTTAGCGTGTTGCGTTTGTGTGCTCAGGGAGATCGTCGACAACCACGAGAAGGAGAACGCTCTGAACATTGTGACCGACGAGAGGACCTACCAAGTTTTTGCAGAGTCGCCAGAGGACGCCAGGTTGTTTGATGCTTGCAGTTATATCAACTACAACAGTAATTATTGATTCACCACGACAAATAGACTTCATGTAAAATATGTGCTTCGTTTGAATCAAAGTTGGGAAACGGTGGATTCAAAGACAGTTATATGCTAATCGTCAACACCTCGTTCTGTGTTTGTGTAGCGGGTGGTTTAATGTGCTCAGTAAGGTGCGTGTCTGCACGCCCGAGCAGCTGCTGGAGATGTCCCACGAGCAGGCCAACCCCAAGAACGCTGTGGTCAGTTCCTAAATGCACCATTCCTTTCTTTTATCGCTATTCCCTCATCGCTACAACAAAGCAGTAGACACTAACTGGTCACAACATTAGGTACAGGGTCGCATCACCTTTGAAAAAGAATTGACATCATAGGGCTCTATTTATTTGTCTTACTCTTTTTACCTTAGGGAACGCTTGACGTGGGCCTGATTGACTCTGTCTGTGCATCGGACAACCCTGATCGGTGAGTCGCATTTTTTCTCCATAGGAATCGTTAAAAAATATATATATATATACTGTACTGGACATATTTTGGATTGAATTTAGATTATTTTTTTTTCATTCATATTTTTTTACATTTAAAATGTTTGTGTTATTATTGACTCTTATAGACTTTTAAACATGATCATTTTTTATAATTAGTGTTTTATAAATATAAATGGGTTTATTCAAGTTGATCAACTTCTTCAACTTTCGACCAGAAAAAAAAATGTAAATGTTGTTCTTTGATGTTTTAAAAATATTCTACTTTTTAAACATTTTGAAATTATGATTTTATGGTTTTCTTTTTTTATTGTTAAATTTAGAATAAAAAATGCATTTCAAGAATGTTTAGTATTACTTTATTTTTATGCTATATTGTCTAACTTTTTATTTTTATTCAATTTGTTTACTTTTTATTTGAGTATTTTTTATAAGTACTTTAAGATATTTAATTTTTTGTTCATAAACTTCAGTGAAAGGTAAGGATTTTTTTCCTAAAGCAAATTCTGGGGATGTTACATGAAGCAGGTACATCTGCACAATCTACTGAGATCCACTACAAGATTTAAAAAAGAAAGGGGGGGGGGGGGGGGGGGGGGGGAAACATTCTTCCTTTCCGATAATAATGCTGTGAAATTAAATCCGACAAGTTTGCTCTTTGAAAGGCAGATCTCATTAGATTACACAGGTTTACCTAATGTTGTGGCATGTGAGTCTGAAAAAAAATACAATAAAACCATGCAAAACATTGATTTATGTCCTCTTATTTCTCAACTGAAAAGCACAGTTGGCCATTTTGGCTATGTGAAGTTGTATTTGATTTATCTATTTCATTATTTTTGCACTTTGCTGCTTTTTTCCAGGCCCAACTCCTTTGTGATCATCACAGCCAACCGTGTGATCCACTGCAACAGCGACACGCCCGAGGAGATGCATCACTGGATCAGTCTGCTGCAGAAGCCCAAATGCGACGCCAGGATCGAAGAGTTTCTCGTTCGAGGTGACGCAGCCATTGATTGCGATAAAAGAAAAAAAAAAAAAAAAAAAACATTCAGCGCATGTTCCTCCTCATTATTACCAATGGGGGATGTGACAAAGTAATGAAGTACAAACATTTCGTTCCTGTAGATTTTTCAGGTGTCTGTACTTTGAGTATTTATTTCTCAGACGAGTTTTTACTTTTACTCCCTACATTTAAGTACGATCACTACGTAAGTTTATAAGATGGAAACTAATTTGAGTGAAAGTTTTTTGGGTGCCAAGTTATCAAAATAGTTATTGTATAAAATTGACAATACATTTTATTTGTACTTTTGTACATTTCAGCCTGTAATATTTTACTTAAGGAAAGGAGTTGAATTGATACTTCTTCTTTCCCCAGATATTTTTTCTATTTTTCTAAGTATCTGCACTTCTGCTCCAAGTCCTTGTAAAGTGAAAATTAATATATCTTCTAAATTTGACACACCACAGAGGAGTGTTGTTAACAACCCTGCCAAATTTTGTTTTTTAATCAGCAAGTATATAAAATAAGTCATCAATATTTTTCTGGTGAAATGGTGAAAAAAAAGGTTTAATGCTATATCTCCACATTTGAGTAATACACGGTTTTGCACATTTTCAGCATTCATATGCTTTTACAGGGTGTGAGAACTTTTGTCACCTGTGCTTATTACCTTCTTGTCTGCTCACTTTTCAAGGTTGGCTCCAGAAGGAGGTGAAGACCAACGCGAAGAGCGCCTCGCTGAAGCTGAAGAAGCGCTGGTTCGTCCTCACGCACAACTCGCTGGACTACTACAAGAGCTCCGAGCGCAACTCTTCCAAAATGGGCACGCTGGTGCTCAACTCGCTCTGCTCCGTCATCCAGCCGGACGAGCGAGTGCACAGGGAGACTGGTGAGGAAAGAAATATTCTACTCCCTCGACTAAATGACTTCTTTTTTCCCCATCAGGCAAAACAATACCGTGTAGGAACTGCAGTGACCGCAGACGCTATCTTTCACACAGCATTGTTATTTATTTGTGGAAATTATTTAAAAAAATATTCTATTTTGTATGAGTAAAGGCTTTGCCCCAAATAGACTCCTCCCCCTATCTGCAGTTGAGTAACTAAACGGCCCCTGACCACTATTTGCAGAAATCCAATATATTATTATATGATCTATTTGTCGAAAATGTTATTTTAAATGTTGGTTTTTTTTTTAATGAATAAAGGCCCTTCTCCTAATAGATGCCTTCCCCCATTTATAGTTAGGTAAATGACAACCCCTACCAGTATTATTATTTTGCCACTGGGTATTTGAATTATTTAGGGAATAGTTAAATGTCTTGGGGTCTCTTATGAGGTACTGTATATTCTGATTATTATTTGCGAATATCTCACTGTGGCTACTGCTGATGGGACAAAGAAAAAGTCACAACAACAACAACAGAATTTATATTTATTAACAGTTGAAGTAGTAGCGATAGTAATGGAAGTGTCATTAGCATGTATTATTGATATTATTATTAATGCTATTATTCTGATTCATTGTGGCCATCCTTTTTGTACAGGATACTGGAACATCATCGTGTATGGTAGGAAACATTCCTACCGTCTCTACACCAAAATGCTGAACGAGGCCATGAGATGGACAGCCGCCATACAAGGCGTCATAGACAGCAAGACCCCCATCGAGACCCCGACTCTTCAACTCATCAGGGACATCAAGGTAAAACCATGATTGACACTCTCACATAAGTATTCATTTAACAATGGGTTAATGCTGAGGGGTGTTTCTAACCTGCTGTGATGTTAACAGGAGAACAGCGTGAATGCAGAAATAGTAGAGCAGATGTACAGGAGGAACCCTATCCTCAGATACACGCAGCATCCCCTACACTCGCCGCTGCTGCCACTACCATACGGCGAAGTCACTAGCCGTAAGTTTTGTCACATGCTCCCTTCGAAAACAACAACCTCGCCGTCTCCACAATTCTCCTATCTCTGTGTAGTGCAAAGGCAGCAGGGCTACGCCAGCCTGCAGGACGAGGCGGTGCGGGTCTTCAATTCGCTGCAGGAGATGGAGACGCTGGCCGACACGGTGCCCATCATCCAGGGCATCCTGCAAACCTGCCAGGACCTGCGTCCTCTCAGGGATGAGGTGCGTACGTTGGACCCAGACTCAGCAACGCAGACCAACCAGACTGACTAACCAACGTAACCCAACCCAACACCTGACTGACTGACTTACCCTATAACCAAGCTACCAAACAGACTGACTGATGCAACCAACCCGGACACCGACTGACTTAGCAGTCAACCAATCAAACAAACACACAACCAACATGACCCGAGCCAACCCAGACCATCCCGACTTAGTGACTGACGCAGTCAACCAACTAATGAGTCCAACCTAGTCCAACCCAGACATGCAACCAACCACACCAACCACTGACTGACCCAACCAACCAATAAATCAGTCAACCTACCAAACAACCAGGCTAACAATGAACACATTATGTTGTGTTTCTCAGGTTTATTGTCAGGTGATCAAGCAGACCAATCATGTGTCTCAGCCCAACAGCCCAGCCAATCGGGCGCATTGGCACCTCCTCACCTGCATGAGCTGCACCTTCCTCCCCAGTCGCGTCATCCTCCGATATCTCCGCTTCCACCTGAAGAAGTGTGTTGTCTGACAGCCCCCGCTCACACCCTCAAGTCTACTTCCTGTATTTCTAAACTGCATGTGTGCGCCTGCGTCAGGGTCCGCGAACGCTACCCCGGCACGGAGATCGAGCGCTACGCCACTTTCATCGGAGAATCTCTAAAGAAGACCAAGACTCGTGAGTTTGTACCCTCCCAGGAGGAGATCGCTGCCTTGCTGGTGAGACAGGAGATGAGCACCACCGTTTACTGCCACGGGGGAGGATCCTGCAAGATCTCCATCAACTCGCACACCACGGCTGGAGAGGTGCACATACATTTAGACGCAAACACCAACATATAGTTGTGGGATCTGCTGAGAAAACAAATGTGCTTTTAAAATGTTCCTGCTCAAGGTTGTGGAGAAGTTGATCCGAGGATTGGCCATGGAGGAAAGCAAGAACCTTTTCTCTCTTTTTGAGCACAATTCTGTGACGGATCGCGCTTTGGAGAGCAGAGTCATTGTGGCAGATGTTCTAGCCAAGTTTGAAAGGTATGTCATCTCCTACAACATTAAACAGCACAAAAAAATACTGTACAATTCTTTTATGGACACACCACTAAGTTATATGTACATTTACTGGACACATAATTAGAGACACCTACACAGTATAATAAGATTGAACACAAGAGCTGTACACAAAATTACTGACCAACCAACTTAAGATAACTTAAATCGATCAGACCAACCCTATCAACCAACCAACAGACCAAACCGCCTAGCCTACTTGACCCAGACAACTCAACCCAACCAGGCAACTGACTCAACCCACCAACCAATAACTCTACTAACCGACCGTCCGACTGACCTACCTACTTACCTACCTTTCTAACTACCTACCTACCAAGCTGACCAACATGGGCCAAGTCAACCTAGACTAAACCAACTGAATATCCAATCCACTGAATCAACTGACCGACTCAACCTCCCAATCTGACCGACTGACTGACACAACCTACCATCCCAACTGACTGGCAGACCCAACCCCTTAACCCACCATACGGACTGACCAACCCAACCAAACAACTCAACCAACCTAACTGATCGACTGACCACTCGAAGTAACTGGCCCGACCGACTGGGCGACCCAACAAACCAATTCAACCCAACTGACTTATCCCAACCAACTCGGCTGACCGACCCAACTAACAAGCTCGTCTGACAAATGCAACCAACCTGCCAAACATCTTAACCCAACCAACAAACTCGACTGACTGTCAACCCAACCAATCAACTCAACCAAACAGACTGACTAGCCGACCCTTCCAATCAACCCACTCAACCAACTTGAATGACTGACCCAACCAAAGAACCAACTCAACCCAATCAACCAGACAAACCAACTCACCCCAAATGAACCAACAAACCAAGTGACCATCCGACTCAAAAGCAAAACAAACTGTTTTCCAAATCCATTTTGTTTTGTTTTTTTGTGTATCCAGGCTTGCCGGCAGTGAGGAAGAGGAAGAAGAAGGAGAGTGGAAGCTGTATTTCAAGCTCTACTGCTTCTTGGATGTGGAGAGCATGCACAAAGAAGGAGTGGAATTTGCTTTCATGTTTGAGCAGGTGAGCACTTCACCTAACTACCTACTTACTGACCAATCAACCTACCTATCTACCTAACTTTTCTCCGATGAAGAAGACTTTTGTCCAAGTGGTGTATGTGGCATAAGATTTTGTGGTTTGTGTGTGTCACCTCACTCTTCCTCTCTTTGCATCCCAGGCCCATGAGTCTCTCATCAGCGGACACTTCCCGGCATCCGAGGAGACTTTGCAGCACCTGGCCTCTTTACGTCTGCAGTATCTCCATGGTGACGGGGCAGGCCGGGCCGGCTGGAGTCTGGGGACTGTCTATCCCATCGGACGTCTCCGCAGCCG
The DNA here is from genome assembly GCF_024500385.1 of Phyllopteryx taeniolatus. Classification (NCBI taxonomy): domain Eukaryota; kingdom Metazoa; phylum Chordata; class Actinopteri; order Syngnathiformes; family Syngnathidae; genus Phyllopteryx; species Phyllopteryx taeniolatus. Next base: position 7,492,044 of record NC_084514.1, on the reverse strand, counting down.
TATCATACACTCCACCAAGTCGGGCGTGGGCTCAGCGAGTGCGACGGCAGGAGCAGGGACAGCGGACGGTAAGGCAGCAGCGGGAGGGCCAGGCGGTGGAGTCGAGAAACGCAAAACGCCGAGCTTCCTGGATGGCACACTGAGGAGGAGCTTCAAGACGGGCTCACTGAAGAAACAGAAGGTTAGTGAGGAGAAGAAACTAGAGTACCCAGACCACCAGCAAGGTTTAAATAAGTGAATGTCTTAAATTTGTTCAGTCAGACTGAAAAGGCTGGAGTGCTCTCTGATTGCTCTCTCCGGGTCAGCGATGAGACCCTGGCCCAAGTGGAGGAGTTCAAGTATCTTGAGGTCTTGTTCACGAGTGAGGAAAGAATGGAGCGGGAGCTCGACAGGTGGATTGGTGCAGCGTCTGTGTGCAGTGATCCAGACTCAGACTCTGTGTCTGTCTGTCGTGGTGAAGAAGGAGCTGAGCCGAAAGGTCAAGCTCTCGATTTACTGATCGATCAACGTCCCCACCTTTATCTATGGTCATGAGCTACAGGTCTTGACCAGATCACGGATACAATTGGCCGAAAATGAGTTTCCTCAACAAAGTGGCTCTCCCTTAGACATGAGGTGAGAAGCACCATCATCCGGGAGGGACTCAGACTAGAGCTGCTGTTCCTCCGCATCTGGAGGAGCCAGATGAAGTGGCTCTGGCATTTGGTTAGGGTGCCTCCTGGACACCTCCCTGGCGATGTCTTCTGGCCTTGTACCACGGGAAGAGGCCCCAGGGAAGAAACCAAGACACTCTGGCGCGATTGTCTACCCCTCGGGTTTTTCCTGGAAGAGTGGCTGGGGAGAGGGAAGTCTGGCACCTAACCCTGAATAAGCAGAACTGGGATTGATGGATCAATGGCTGGATGATGGATGTTTGCAATTTAGGATCTTAATAGCCAAAAGGAGGTCTAGATCTATCGTGACGTCTGTGCAGGTGGAGGAGGAGCAGATGCTGGAGATGTGGGTGAAGGAGGAGACGTCGGCCACACGCACCAGCGTGCTGGAGAAGTGGACGCGGCTGCAGGGCATGGCGCAACACCAGGCCATGCTCAAATACATGAGCATTATCAAGGAGTGGCCTGGATACGGATCCACTCTCTTCGATGTGGAGGTAATGACAGCTAACCAAATACACCACACACATTTTTTATAGTTTCAGAGATCTGGTTATGCAACCACCTCTTCTGCAGTGTAAGGAAGGTGGTTTCCCTCATGACCTGTGGCTGGGCGTGAGTGCCGATAATGTGTCCGTGTACAAGCGAGGCGAACCAAAACCGCTGGAGACGTTTCAGTACGAACACATCACGTTCTTTGGCGCCTCGCAGCTCTGCACCTACAAGATCATCGTGGACGAGAGGGAGATGTTCTTTGAGACCCCACTGGTGAATTTAATTCTTTTTCACTTCATCTTTTCAGTGGTTAGTCAGCTAATATTGAAATGTGTCTTTAGGTTGCCGAAATCCCCAAGATCATGAGGGCTTACATTAATATGATGGTGAAAAAACGCTGCAGCATCATGTCCGTCACCAGCGTCGCCAGCTCGTGGGTGAGGTGATTGCCGTTGGCCAATCAGAGCCATTGGTTTTCCCCAGTGGCTAACGATACCCGTCCTAGGGCAGATGCACCAGTCCCTGCCAAGCGGGGATAGTGGCCGCTGAAGCAAAGGGATCAATGGGATTGGGTTGGATACATTTGGGGATTTTTCATTCAAGCATGACACAGGAACCTGGATTTTGGAGGACAGTATTTTCGCATACAGTACATTACCCCAGTTCTAGCCCTTGCATGTAGTAGTTAAAGCACATTACACATTTTCAGATTTCCTTCTTTTTGAGTCTCAAGCACAAAGCACTCATCAGCTGTTCTGTCCTACTTTTACCCAGGACTCACCAGCGCTCCATCCAAGGACCTAGTGGGGCTCTCTCCAAGAACCCCGGGGTGGGGAGGGGGGCTACATTCAAATATTTGTGGACGGTCTCCCACACAGGTCTTAGGAGGTCTGCCTTTGAGGCCCCAAGGTATGGCTCCCTTTTAAGACTCTAACACTACAGGACCAAATTGGGCCTAACTCCTAGACCTGCTGATGGCTTCATCTTAGGACACAGGATCGTCCCACTCCCACTCCCAATGATCCAAGGAGTGGGATCCCTCCCCTAGGAACCCCCAGGACCAAAGGGGGCTACCTCCTGACACAGGGGAGGGGTTGGTACCCCACTCTCTGGTGCACTGCCAGACAATCTGCTTCAAGTCTCTCTCTCTCTCTCTCTCTCTCTATTTTCGTGCATTCATCCTCACCCCGTTGCATATTATTAAGTTTCAGTGTTGAATTTTTGCTTGCTTTTGTCCCTCCGGTTCTTTTCTATGTGATATCACTTCTATCGCATCTGTCGTTGAGGGCGTGGGGTCTCTTCTTTGTGGACAAGGGAGAAGAAATGAAGACATTCACTCACTAGTGCCACTGTGTGGCCATAAGAAGAAACTACAGCCAAAAGAAAACCACTTGGAATTCTTTGGAATGACATCCAATGTGATGTAACGCAATTCCACACACTTGGTGTCTGTTATGACTATATTCATACACAAACTGAACCGAGTTTTATTGTTTTTGTACTGTATATCACACATAATAGAGTTATTATTGAATTTTCTGTGGTTACAGCACTGTGGAACCTAGACAGAGAATCTACGCTTAAGGCAATGTGACACCTCTAGTGTAAGATACAAATAATTTAAAGGGTATCTTTCACTGGCAGTGCCATTCATGTGACTCACAGAGAAACGGTGTTTGGATGAATATATCAGTTTTTTGTTTTGTTTTGTTTTTTAACGCTATTGTAGTGCTGTATACTGTTGTCTGATTACACTGATTTTTTTCTTTATAGCAAAAATGACATAAGTGCACCAGTTTGTCTGTACGTCCGTGTTTCCATGTGGCTTTACTTACTGGGACTGCTATTATTACTGTACAACAACCCCTCCACTAAAAGTGCTGTGTGTGTCTGTGTGTGTGTGTGTGTGTGTGTGTGTGCGCGCGCGTGTGTGTGCGACATTGTACTCCAAACTGCATTATAAGGGAAAAGAAACGAAGAAAAGTAACACGTGTATTCCTCGGAAATGAGATGTATTTATATGACTAAGCAAACGATGGTGTTGTGATCGTGTGTTAACGGGGAAGAAAGAGCATGGGGACTTTTAATGGGAGGGAGGGAACAAGGTTATTTATTTATGAACATACTGTATTGATGAGTGTGTTAACGGAGGAGGGCTGCTTTGTGTATTTTGGAAAATACAGTTTCAAAAGGTGCATACCGTATTTCCTCAAATTGTGGCATCGGCAAATAAATTGTCGTTGTCGTCTGCTTGGGACAAACAAATGCCCCCCAAATGGAGTAGTGATGCATTGTTCACACTCATAGTTCTTTGACATTAAAGAGCGAACTGTTGAGCCCACTTCAACTCTGTTGCTAACCAAAACAGCAGCACCCAACAGTACGTAATCAGTGTACTCTTACAATCTTGCGTTATGTGGAGATGGCGGTCTTTAACCCATTCCAGTTGGGTAAATAAATGCCCCCCTGGCCACCGTTTGAGGAAATATGGTATACAGTATATGAAACTGTGAAGAGAAATATGGATTATGCATAATATAAGTGCTGGCATCTGTGTATGTTTGGACTGAGAATGATGTCATTGCATCATGTGACACTAGTACAACAGGTCGGGGCCATGTCTGCCATCTATTTGCAGGTCGGCTGTAACTTTAACTTGGGAAATATTGAAGTCAGAACCTTCGATTGATCAGAGAATCTTGACTTTTCTGTTGTATTTCACTCTGCCTATTTAAACAGGGTAGCACTACAGAGGATCCAGAAAATAAACACACCCTTCCCTATTAAAATCACAGTTTTTCCTGATGTAAAACAATGAGACGCTGAAGGATAATTTCAAAAACTTTCATTTAAAATATATATTTTTAAATATGTAAGGTTTTCTCCCAGGACCCAGGGTGCGGTGTCGGTGTCGGGCCTGCGAGAACCCTGTGGGGGATCGCTCCCAAGACCCCTCATCCTCGTCCCAAGCCCAAGGCATTTCTTCTCGGGCACAGGCCCCCTGAAAGCCACCCCACAGAGTTTCATTTTGATTTAGGCCTGCGCTCTGGCATTCCAAACACTTAAAAACCCAAGAGGCTACCTTCAATGACCTTTTGGAAGCGGGAAAGGTGTGTTTGAGGCGTATTCGCAATCTCTATCCACTGTATGACCTCACAGTGTTTAGTGACAGCTATGGCCCATGATGCATTGCACACTGATAAAAGAGTGGTTCCATCCAGCTCGAACTGTTGGCAATAAATGAGCGCAAAACTGAAGAAGCCATAACATAACAAGGACTCTGGAGACACCTGTTCTACGTGTTCTAGCTCTATGCTTCTGTCTCTCACTGATGCTTAACCCAACAGGGAGTTGAGTAGGGGGGTGATGAAAAAAATAAATAAAATAAATGTCCTGCCATCAGCCGCAGGCGGCCAGCGTGGGTCTTGTTTTTATGAATATTATTATGATTACTATTATTATTATTATTATTATTATTACAGTTTCATGTTATGCTTACTATCATCTTTAAACATTGTGCTTGTTGAGACAAAAAAAATGAGAGAGAGAGATAAGTGTGTTGTTATTTTTTTATTTTGAACTTGATTTAAATAACATGCTTTAATAAATTATGGGAAATGTCCTCTGACGTAAGTGGATTTTATTTACTTATTTTGTGATTGATATATATTACATTCGAGCCATGCAAACACTCAAATCATCAGAACTTGGATTTTGCTTATGGTTGAACATTGCTTTTAAATCATTTTCTGAGTGTGTCGTTACAGCTTGTCCGTTTAATGTAAGGTGATACCCAATTCCCATTCGTCTGTGTGAATTCCGAGTGTGAATGGTTCTTTGTCTACGTGTGCCCTGCGATTGGCTGGCGATCAATTCCGATGCTGTGGCACAAATTTGATTCAAATTACCCCACCTCTTGCCCCGAGTCAACTGGGACAATCTCCAGCATAGAGAATAGTGCCTCCTGGTGGCCAAGACGCGCACATATGCGCAGCATTAAAGCATGAACTCATGATACACAGTTTAATTCTTCACATTTTATTTAAATGTTATCACAGTATGTTTTTATAGAACGAAACAGTGTTGTTTTTGTGATTATAAAAACACATTTTTGTGGGTGTTTTATTGGGGTTGGGGGTTGGCAAGTACGGAGTAATGGCATTTCCATGTATTTTAATGCGGAAAGATAATTTGAGATACAGTATTTAGGAGTGTGGTCACGGATTCAATTAAACTCGTAAATCAAGGAACCAGGTGTATCAATTGCATCGAGCTTGTACATTAAAGACATTGCATTTTATGATTCACTTTTATAGCCCGAATATTCTACGTTTTAAAAGTAAATTTGTTGCCTTTTTAAAATTTTGATTACAATCAGTATAATAATGATAAAAATCAGAACCAAAAAAAAAACAAAAAACATTTGTTGTATTTTTACTGTATGAAAAGTGTTATGTATATATTTGATTTGATCCAAAATATATTATTAATACCTATTAAAGCAAACAAAACAAAAAAAAAAAGTTCTTCATATTTTTGATTGGATGATGCCTTCAAAATGTCGTAAGTATTTCGTCACCGGAAAGTAATGGCACACGCCTCCTCTGTGTGTGTGTGTCAACATTTTGCATTCGGACTTTTTCCTCTCGGTCCTTCTTCCCCTCTGGAACTTTTCACGTCAGTTCAGTAACGAAGGACTATATCGGAATTAGTTCATCGAACCGAGATGGTTTTAAGCACTTTGGTGCCAATTGTGCTCCTTCTTTCGTTGTCTTCGACGACAGTTTTGGCCCAAACTGCCGCACCTGGCGTAGGTAAGAAGAAATTGAGCACACGTTGATTGGTTTGCTCGTTGTGGCGTTACTTTTATAGATTTTGTAAATTTTATTTTATTTATTTTTTTGTCGAAATCCAAAACGTAAAGTATTAGTGTATGTTTTTGTTCGCCTGTTATAACTAACTTCTCCTTTTCAATTCCTTTTTTAAAAAAAATTTATTTTTTTTTTTAAACGAAAAAGAATATAAAAGTTGTTACTTTGTATGTGGCGCCATTGTGAGTCATTTTTTTTTTAAGTTGCTTTCCTTGAAGGGGACATAATACGCTAAAGTGGCTTGCGGTATGAAATTACACATCGTAAGTCATTTTGTCCATGTCAGGCTTGTAAATATTCACTCTCAGGCCATTGAATCGACCGCAACCGGACTGTTCTAGGACTAGCCTGTCCTAACCTAAGCCTTGTTACGTGACCTGATGAAGCCTGCTCAGATGAGAGGCGAAACGTCTTCTAAGACAACCACAGCAGTCCCAGTTCCGTTCAATTCAATGCCGTGAGAATGTCCATGTCAGAAAATGTGTCTTGAAGAAAAGCTGTTGGCTTAGTAGGTCTCCTTTTTAAAACAACAAAAATAGTTCGTCTCCATGGAGAAGTTCCCAATGGGATGAGCAGGACTTAACAAACACCCCAAGGGCCTCATTAGTCCTCACAGGAGTGGTGCGAAGTAACAAAGTGCAAATACTTTGTTACTGTACATAAGTCGTTTTTTTCCCTGTACATTACTGTGTGAATGAGTGTTTATTCTTCTGACGACGTTTTCCTTTTACTCCCTATTTCTGACAACCGATATCTGTACGTTTTACTCCTTACTTTGTCAAAATAGGCTCGCTACTCACTTTCCACCTCCCCGGGTGACGGGATGAGATAAATATAGAGTAGTCAACCGCAGATCAGATCTTGATTAATGGAGATTTTGGGGGGTTTGTAAAAAGGGGGAAAAAAAGGAACATAAACGTTTGGAGGTTTGTAAACCAGGGAGCATTTTTCATGATGGCAACAGATTTGGAGAAGCAAGAGATTCCCAATCCATGGTTTTATTAAAGAGAACTGTTTGATGTTAGCCGAAAGAATGATTCGTGGCGAATGTCAAAACCGAGAGCTTTTGGTGTTTAAAAAAAAAATAAAATAAAAATAATAATTATTATTATTTCAATGTATTGCGTACTCATTGCTGCCAATTCCAGCCAATGATACTTAGTCCTCCTCATCAGTAGTTGGTGCTACACTGCTGCCGTTTGACACATTGGCGAATCATCATCTGTGTCAGAAAGAAAGAGATCTTTTTTCACAATGATCTATCATTGTGTTAATTGAAATTGTATGTATTAAAAGTACTAGTGGTAATCAGTACTCTGTATTGTGAGTAATCGAGAGTGAATACTCGTACTGGTACCCTTCTGGGGGGGGAAAGAAATGGTACTTTTACTGTTGCAAAAGAGTTGAGTCAGTACTTTTTTTTTGTAACATATCTGTACTTGTACTAAAGTACAGTGTCTGTGTACGTGTGTGTGTGTACTTTTGCCCCTCACCGTATTTACACGTCACGACTACTTTGTCCGGTGAAGTGAAAAATGTCAACACTACATTTGTTTATTTTTAATCTTCTCCTGACACAGTTTGCGAGTCCAAGAACGGCACCAGCTGCGAGGAATGTCTGAACAACGTGACGGTAAGCAAGCCCGAAGGAAGCGTTTGTTTTATTTCGTGTGTTTGTGTTCTGTCATGGAAGTCAAAAGAGGCCAACGAAAAACCCCACCAGCTCCGCACCTGTCCGACCGGTTTGAGCACTAACTGATCTCGTTCTTTCCCGCACTCCTCCTTTACCGTCAGTCTTTTAAATTCCTCAGCAGTCATGAATTATTCTGTATTAATCATTTCCCTCCCCTTCCCACAGTGTTTGTGGTGTATCAAAACCAAGTCGTGTGTGACGTATCCAGTGAGGACCATCCTGCCACCGCATTCACTTTGTCCGCTCTACGACGCACGCTGGGGCCTGTGTTGGAGTAAGACGATACACTCGCAACAATATACACACGACATTACGTACATCTACGCAATCTAATGCGATCCAGTAAGTATTAGTTTCCTGGCCACCAAGCGCAAAAGCTTGAGATATTGATTTGCTTTACTCAGTAGACTTTACGCCGATTTTATCGGGCTGATCGGTATCGGCCGATATTTAGCATTTTATGATCGGCTGATCAGCTTTAATGTCATAATTCGCCGATCCGATCAATAACGTCATTGATCGGCTCCGCAAAAGACATTAACTCCACGTCGCCGCGTGCGCAGTATATTTGAATCCAAAAGCTAGTTAATTTTTAGCCTTGTCGCGGGTCTTTTGACGTAGTCCTGTAAATATCTGATGGCCCAAAAAGTTATTTAAAAAAAAAAAACAAACAAAAAAAACTGTTCTTGTCGGCGGTGTGGGACGGACAACACGTAATGCCCGGCAGATCAGACTACAAGACAAATTTGCTCTTTCACGATTGCACTATGTCAGACTGCAATAAAATCTTGTATTCCGATACCACCGCATCCCGTTTTTTACGATCATTGGGCTTTATCTTGTCAACTCAAGTGCGACCGGATACACTCGTTACCGTGGCGACGACAACAAGAGTGGAGCGAGCCGACTGTATTGTAAGGACAATGTGGGGAAAAACGTGTGTTGGTGGTCACCGGTGCTCAGGACAGGAGAGGACGTTCGTTTAAGGTCTGCTTGAGGCATGTTCCCGTACTTTTAATACGATACGGCTCACAAGCAGGCAATAAAATGTTATGTAGCCTAGCAAGCTAGCGGTAGCACGAACGGTTGGACGTAAACATGCCGCCGTTCTGTCGAATCGTGCTCTAAAGTTTCGGTGTGGGTGAAGTCATTTAATTAAAAATAAAGTAATTTAATTACAGTAAGTTAGCACCAATTATTTCTTGTCATGTTGTAATGTTGGTTTGACCAGACTGATGAGGATACACGAGCTGACTAGAGCAGTGATTTCCAACCTTCATGGAGCCAAGGAACATATTTTACAATTGAAAAATCTCACGGTGCACACCAACAAACAAAAATGTCACAAAAAGTGGATACATTAATTACTGTATTGACTTCCTGCCATCTAATAGAAGACCATTCATTTGTTCTGTCTGTGACTATGCCTCACTGGCATAAATAGAGGAACAAAGATACATTATTTATTGTAAGTATATTTTTTGGAGCAATTAAGTACACACGTATATACAGTAAATGAACAGGTCATTTAAATAGACACATTCCTCCAACTTGTTATCGTTTTTTTAAACTCGCTGATTGGCGATACTCCGGTACTGAGTAACTGGTGAGTAACTTGAAGGCCAAATAGACAAAAATGTAAACTAGGACCTTGCAAATTCAGGTATTGCCCAACAATATCACTTTACCTCAAACAATAATCAATTCAAACGTGATATAATTACTCAAGTTAAGGCAAATTCAGCCACAAGAAAAACATTTTCTATATTTACAAAGTGAAATAGCACACTGGGCTCACCAGGCAGAGATTACACAGCAAAGCACATTGTGTTTCCTCAAGGTCGAAGAGCTGAAATGTTGACATTTTTAGGCAGACACAAATGACAGCACGTGACATTGCTTTTCTTCGTCATTGTCTGTAAGGTAAACGTAGTTTGAACGTGAGGCCAGAGGTGTTCTGCCACTTCTTACTGCGACTCGCACGCTCTTGTTTCATTTTGAGTATGTCGCATCTGCTTGGGGCTGAAGTGGTTGGCTGTCGTGGTTACGTTGGATTGGTGAAATAGTCATCTGACAGCGCCCGAGGCTGAAGTCGAGCAGGCAGTAATAGAGGAAAATAAAGTACTAAGCGCAATGTAGCTCAACGTAACTGAGAAAAGTAGCGTTTCTTCTTGACAAAAATACTGAAGTAAAATGTTACATTAAAACTACTCGTGACAAGTGCAATTTATCCAGAATGTTACTATAAGTAAATGTAAAGGAGGAAATGTAACGCATTACTACCCACCAATGGATTTAGTGCAACCTTTGATTAAAAATTCAGATAGAGCAATTTATTTTCTCTATTAGCTACTTGAGTCACAATGGAACCAATCATTGTCCCCACCGAATAAGAATGGTAGCTCCTGTCCATCTATTCTTACCGTCCTATTTTATTCTCCATGAACGAGCACGTAACGCTTCACGATTTGTGAATGGTAGTACCGTCCATCTACAGTATTCCTAATGTCTTGTCAGTCTCATGGAGTTAGCTGTCTTTTGTTTGTTTATTTGGTGTCACAATAAAGGCTCTTCATTGCCATCCGCTGCCTCATTCTTGTCAGAACGTGCACTGCCGATTGCAGGCAACGCTCTTGGCCGAACAAAGAAATCTTTACCCTCCCTCCCAACAGTTCTGTGCTCCACTTCTTGAGCTAAACTACTGCTTTTTGGTTCACATTGCAGCAGCCGAGCAAACCACTTCCTCCAGATGTGGTCACCTTTCAGTTCGCTTTTCTTGCTAGAGAAAAAATAAATAAAATTTGCTTTGGATCAAGTGTGAAAACTCCCTGAAAGGAATGAGTTGATTTATAAAAAAAAAAAAAAAAAAAAACAACAACAACACCAATGTTTTGCATGTCCTTTTATTACTGTTAAAAATCTGACTCACGTGTGTTATTCTTTCTCTGCCGCACAGTAAACTTCCAGAACTTGATCATCACTCTTGCGGTGCTGGGTGGCATTATCATCATAGCCCTGCTGGTCTGTCTGTTCTGCTGCTGCAAGTGTGAAAACATTGGGTAAGTCTGGTAACTGACACTTGGCTCGTGACTGCCATTTGTCCGCCAAGTCAAGTCAGTTTCATTTATTTTGATATGATGAGTAAATAGCCTTCCAAAAAAAAAAAAAGGCTTCAAGCTGTTTATTGCCACTCTCAGCTAAAGGTTACTGTCAAAACAAAGAGAATTACACGCTGTGTATTTAAAACAGCTACATGCATACAATGAGACACCCCATAGGCACATGGACTATCAATCAGCATCTATGTGGAGGTGGTGTTAGCTTTTAAGCTATCTGAACACAAACGGTGCAGCAACACACGTAGACAGACTATATAACACTACTCACAGGCATATATCCTTTATCCTCTGCGAAAAATGGCTGATATTACTGTTGCGCTGAGAGAGGCGTTGAGTCTCCATATGTCTTATACTGCCACCAGGTGGCGACGGCACATACACCAGAATGAGCAGCACAAAGTGCATTGAACAAGTGATACAAAAACTGTTTAATTCTTTTTAATTCTATTTAGTTATGCCATTAGGCTACTGTATGTTTTTTTATGAAGCATACTATAGAGTGCTTTTTTTCCTCATTAAAAAACACATTACGAATTGTTGGGGGCGGTGGAACGTATTAACGGCATTTCCATTCATTTCAATGGGAAAAGATTTGAGATACGAGTGTTTTGCGTTTCGAGCGTGGTCACGGAACAAATTAAACTCGTAACTCAAGGCACCATTGTATGTATACAAGAAAAGCAACTATACCCCAATGTGAGCAAAGACTAAGACCCAAGTCTAAGGTAGAAACCTCAAACAGAACCCAGTCTCTGTCTCGGCCGCTCGGGTTGAGATGGAGATGGAGAGAGTCGAGGGACAGAGAGTAGAAAGAAAACAGAGTTGAGGGATTGAGTGACCTGGGGTGGGACGAGCGAACAATGGGCACAACAACAGCCTGAACAGACTCGACGCCCATTGCGACCTCAGAGAACAAAGCTGCGCACCCTGCCCTGCATTATGAGCATGCAGTCATTTCGGGCACAGTTACCAGCGTCAAGAAAACAACATCCACTTGAGTTGGTCATGTGACTTGCATCACATTCATTATGTTGTGATCTTGTTGCAGATCAGCATTCCTGTTACGTAACGAGATTAAAAGCACATTCTGTACTTTATGTTGACCAAATGATTGCAGCCTTAGTTAGGGCTTTTGTTTCACATCTATACAGGGTGTCTGCGCATGCTGCAAAGGACGTACTTTGGCTTTTCCACAATGGAGGTGTTAATTAGCTTTAAAAATGACATGTAATATTTAAATCCACTGTTCAAAAAAAGCATTGACCAACATTGCCATATTTACTTTGGAAACCTTTGTAAAGTATTTGACGATGCAATCGCAAGCTAATTTTGTCTTTTTCTGTGCCAGATCGTCACGGTTCGTGGCCAAGATGGAGAGGCAGGCAAACAAGTCGAGAACAAAACAGGAGGAAAGGTAATGCCAACTAATTTTGTAAAAATCCCCATCACCATTTTACTTTGAAACACATTTTTTATAAAAAAAAAAAATTCTGAACAGTAACATAACATCTTTGGTTTACAGTTGTACATATTCGTGACATTTACAAAGTTCAAATAAGAAAACAGTATGAACACATGCGATACATTTTGTAATATACATATGATAATATTGAACGATCATGAATGGAAAATCTTAACAATTACATCGCATACATTTCGAGAGCGAAGAGGAAATAGGACAAAGATAGAAACGGGCATCGTTAGTTTTGCTTGACATCATCTAGTGTGTGCACGCCACACTTATTGGCAGCCGCAACTACTTTGTGGTTTGTCATTGCTTGGCTTGTAAGAAAAAATATATATATAATAATAATCGTCTTCACAGGCGGGCTGAGATGAAACAGAGACATGACGATATCAGGAGGAAATATGGTGAGGCCTCTCGCGTAGTTGATTATTATTATTCTTATTTTTTTACCCACAATAGTATTGCATCGTGTCAACAGGTTTATTTGGAATTCCCTTGAACATCCTAACTTTGTGAATTTCCCACCAGGCCTAAGCGGACCAAATCCTTACTCCCGATTTGGATGAGAGGATTCATTACACCGGGACTTTATTTAACGAAACGGCTGTTAATTTATGAAGCAATGAATTCATGTAAACTTTCATTTAATGATTATACATTAGATGCCTCTGTTATCATTCAGCCAATGATGAGCAATTTTGTGTAATGAGCCCAGAGGCTGTAAACAAACGCTAATACCCCTTTTTCCACTGCACGGTACCTAATCAGTGCATTGTCGTCGTCAAAAGCAGGTACTACGAGGTACCATTTCTAGAGCTTGACGTAAACCACTGCTGGTACAGATTTCAACATTGAAACATTAGCGAATACATGCTAGAAATGACCACAAAATGAACGCATACAAACTTTATCTCACCCTGTTGTTGCAGTATTACACTCCACAGTCTCCACTCGGCTGCAGCGGCCCGTTTTCGTGCTGCCCTCAGTCTTAAATGATCAAATTTGTCTCCAGTAGTCCGTTGTTCGGACTATGGTTTGTTAGAGCGCCGAGCGACGCGTTCAATGCAGGGTGGTATTCGCAGTTCCCCCGTGGTACTACTTTCACGAGGAAACTGAGCTGAGAGGGTATGTGCAGTGGAAAAAAATCATCTGTATAGCAGCAGTGATTTCCTAGAACTCAATTTGCTTTTGTAGTAAAACAATGCCGGGAAATGCTAGTTTCACAGCTGATTTTAAAAATGTTTCTTAATTTAAGGTGAATGTGTGCCTTTCAGTCACCGATGCATTATTAGACACTGTTGGTATTAAAAGACTAAAACTGACACCACCCACACTTTGTGTTTTGTTTGGAGGGGAAAAGTATGGGTGTTGAAACATTGCATCTGGAAATGTGTGGGTGTTGTGACACCCCTGGATCATTGTTGCAAATGGTCTTTTCAATTTCTAATAATGTCACAAAATGAATTTTATATTTTTTTATAATCCCGCTTTCTATTTTCTACAGTGATTGCAGGTGAGCTGGAGCTTATCCCAGCTGATTTTTAAGGCAAGAAGCTGCGTACACCCTAGACTGGTATTCAGCCAATCACAGGACACATCCTTTTTTTTTTAATCATTCAAATTTAGCATGGTTGTTACCAACGCTCGCCGTCTGTGTGTTGGGTCAAATTTACAAGACATTTTTATGATTGCTTTACAGGGACTTTAAGCATGATTCAATATATAACCATTATGGCTACAAAGGGGGTGGGCAATTCTGGTGAATTTCCAGGAGGTTTCTGGTAATTATCCATTGGAAATAAAAATGGGGCCTTTTGGAAATATTAAAATTTTGGGTATTTTCATGGGAATCATGTGAATAAATGAGAATTAGCTTGGAATTTAGGGTAATTTACTAGAAATATAATACTCAAGCATAAATATAAACATTTTGTCATAAGCAGACATCCATGCAAAAATAGTGGGAGGAAGAAGTATGTGAACCCTTTGGAAATGATTAATTTTCGACATAATTTGGTCATAAAGTTGCACGGTGGACGACTGGTTAGCACATCTGCCTCACATCTGCGGACCCGGGTTCCAATCACGCCTCTCCTGTGTGGAGTTTGCATGTTCTCCCCGTGCCTGCGTGGGTTTTCTCCGGGCACTCCGGTTTCCTCCCACATCCCAAAAACATGCAGGGTATGTTAAATGAAGACTCTAAATTGGCCGGAAGTGTGAACGTGAGTGCGAATGTTTGTTTGTATGTACCCTACGATTGTCTGGTGACCAGTTCCGGGTGTAATCCTCCTCTCGCCCGAAGATAGCTGGGATAGGCTACAGCACTCCGGCCACAACCTTCAGTTTTTAAATTGTTGGTTTGTTCCTGTTATTCCCAATGGAAATTTTCCATCTTTGCAAATTCCGGGAATTTTGCAACCTGACTAACATGACGGTGAAGAGGAGGCCTTCATCTCCCCAAGACTTCACTGTGCGGGTGTCCGAGGATTTGAGGGGAGCAGCGCGGTCCCGCGACTTAACGGTCATGTGTCGCCCGGCATCCAATCACCTCCTGGCGAGAGCGGTTCGACGCGCGCTCCCGTCACCGGAGGAGGAGAAGCGAGGACAGTCGGCGGCAGGAGACGAAATCAAATAAATTACAAAAATACCGTTTAACCGCCGTTTTTTAAATTTTATTTTATTTTATTTTATTTATTTATTTTTTAAATCCACTCTGCCTGTAAAATCGCATCACGAAATCCGGCAACCATGTCAGAGGAAAAGCCAAAGGTGAGATTTAAAAATAAATAAACATATTTAAATTTTAAAAAATAAATTAAAAAAAAAAGGGGGATGGCTTGTCGAAGCGTGCCATGGGAAAATGGCCTTGGCTTTTGCACGTTTCTTTCAATTGGCGCAGTGTTTGTTTCGCAAAATGAATGAGACTTCGCACTTGTCCGTATACATAGATATTTTTAAAGCCTTCAATGTTCGTTAGGGTTCTATTCTCCACAACTGTGACTTTTAAATCACAAAATGATTCGTTTTCGGATGGTTTTTTTTTTTCTCCCCCCCCCACCCCACCCCCCCCGCCCACCCCCAACCCCAACCCCCCACCCCTCTTTGTCGAAAATGCACCACGCACGCGATATGCGCAAAAGCCGCAAACCGTAGCGGTCACAATGGGTTTGCTACCAAATTAACTCAATGTTTCTCGCTACCGAGCCGCAACTTTCACCTTTTTATTCGCCCCGGCAATTTTTGTGGCACATTACGGCGAAATGAGCCTACCGGCGAAGTGAGCCGGTGGCCTAATTGCATCGTTTGTGAACGGCTTACGTCTCCATCTGCTAGCCTCGAACCTAACATGCTAACGTTAGTATTATTGAGGCCTTAGCTATTGTGTTTGATAGGCCGCGAATGACGTTTTTCTGCTCAACCCTTACATACTGTTCATTTTCCATGCACACGTAGCCAAGAATATCCTCATAATAATTGTCCCTGAAAATCGATAACTTTGTTTTAGAACTGTCTATCGACTGTTTAACATAAATAAATGCTAGCTAATCCTTAAACAATATTTTAGAGAAGAGGGAAAGTGTATTTTTATTTGCTTCATTGCAGTTTTTGATTGTTTTTGCTGGTGCAGATATCGTGCCTCTGTCAAGGCAGCCCCTGACCTCTGTATGACTTCTGTTCCTTATGTTTAGCATGTATGATCATTCTTATGCTGTTTTTATTTTATTTTTTTATTTTATTTATTCTTTCACTGTTTTGAGATTCCCCCATGACCCTTCAAAGACGAACGTGCATGTTTCTGAGGGAATTTGTGCGAATGTGGTGAGAACACGGACAGTTCTCAGGCCTATTTCAACCCGCTTGTAAATACTGTCCCATAACAATATACTTACATGACCTGGATTCTTTTAATGTTTCTAGATTCCTCCGTGACCTTTCATAGACCGATAGATGCATGTTTCTGCTGGAACCGGCTCAAATGTGACGGAAACACAGACAGTTCTCGGGACTGTTTAACGCTCCCTCTTAAACACTTTTACCAATGTTTGTATTTTGTGTCACTTTAGGGAAATACATCAAATTGAAGGGTGAAAGAAAGAGGTAAAAAAAAGGTCAAATTTGACTCAAACAGTATGTAAGGGTTAAATGGAAATTAAATGACAATGGTGAATTTATTCGCCGTCTCTATTGCTCTCGCTCTCCTCTGCTGCATCTTTTTACTGTCGTCATATCAGCAAGATTGATAATGTTTTTGATTTTTACAAAATGTCCACCTCACGTCTGGACGTGCGCAGGAGGGCGTCAAGACCGAGAACGACCACATCAACCTCAAGGTCGCGGGGCAGGATGGCTCGGTGGTCCAGTTCAAAATTAAACGGCACACACCCCTCAATAAACTCATGAAGGCGTACTGCGAACGACAGGTGAGATTCAACTATTTATGGTGGGCTTTAAAACAAACAAATGGTCAGGATACAGGCTGGCCCAAAAATAAGTACAGGACTAAATAAGTTGACTTATTTAAGGAAGAAAGGAGGCAAGGATGGCATGAAAGGAAGGTTGGATGGAAGGAAGCCAGGGTGGTATGAAAGGAAGGAATGACGGACTAAAGGGAGTACGGGAGGAAATAAGGAAGCGAGGGTGGTATGAAAACGAAGGATGCCAAGATATGATGAATGAATGAAGGAAGCAAGGGTTGCTATTCAAGGAAGGCAGGATGAAATAAATGATGCCATGAAGGATGTAGGAAAGGAAAGATGGAAGGAGGAATGAGGGCAGCGAGGGTGGTGTGAAAGGATGGATGGAAAGGAAGAAGATGGGAAGGAAGCAATGATGTACGAAAGCAAAATTAAGGATGGATGAAAGCAACAGCGGTAGGAAAGGATGGAGGAAGGAGGCAATGATTGTATGAAAGGGAAATAAGGATGCAAGTAGGAATTCTGTATATAGGAAGGAAAGGGAGGGAAGGAAGCAAGACATGGAAAGAGGGAGGAGGCAAAGAAGGTATGCTGGAAAGAAGGAATCATGGCAGGAATGAGACAGGGAAGGAATAATGAAGCAAAAGTGCTATGAAAGGAACTGGGTGGAATTTAGGAAGCAAGGGTGGATTGTAAAAGGAAGGAAAAAGATGGAAGAAAGAGTGCTTTGAAAGAAAGAAAGCAAGGATAGTATGGAAGGCTGGTATGGTATGAAGCAAGGATGTATGAAAGGAAGGACAAGGCTTGAAGGGAGGAAGGCCGGTATGCAAGAAAGGAAGGAAAGATGTATGGTAGGAAGGAGGCAAGATTGGGATGAAAAAAAACATGGAATGAAGGAAGGAGGTATACTATAAAAGGAAATGATTCAATGTTTTTTTCCCCCTCTTTTTGCTGCCATAACCAAGATGCAAATCGTGTCACTTGAGGAAAACAAACAAAAAAAAAAGTCCCTTGAACGATGCTATGTAAATCCATCCATAGTTCAAACATAAAGGTGGCGTGACGTGTGTGTATGTGGACCTTCCAACTTTCTGGTCCCCCAAGTCCTTACGGTCCAATTGTACTTGGGTGGTGTTGTCTCGTTCATGCAGGGACTCTCAATAAGGCAGATCAGGTTCAGGTTTGACGGGCAGCCCATCAACGAGACCGATACGCCTTCGCAGGTAAGTCGAGCCTCTCACTTTTCGGCTTACTGGCAGGGATGCACGATAACTATTGGACTGATATTGTTGGTGACGTCAGGTTCATCGGTCCGATACCCCCACAAAACTGGACCGATAAGTGCCGTATCATTCAGCGGTGCTCCGGTCGCCACTCGTCAACCTGTTGCATTGGCTCCTTACAGTCATGGATATTGTGACCAAAATACTGCTTTCTTTTACAAGACATCTCTGAAAAGCCAAAAACATAAAAATAACCCCCTACTTGTGTGACGCTGGTCAGATAAGTTTTTATGATGTCAGAATTTCTACAGCCGGAGGTGGCCTGAAATTAGGAGGAGGAAGAGGAAGAGGAGGCTGCCTCCAAATTTTGCATGAAGGAAAAACCCTGCTTTTGGTGTTTGAAGTTTTGCCACAAGATGGCGGCAAAGCTGTACTTAATTTTTTTTTTTCTAAATTAAGCTTTTCAACTCGCTTCTACGTTTCCTTGGCACCGAGATGCAACACCATGGCACCAAAGCACTCCTTTTTTCTAAATTAAGCTCCTCGACTAACTTTAACATAGTTCCTTGGCACCGAGATGGCACGAGAGTGCCCCTGAGCACAAAGGTAGCAAATAGATGTGTTCCCACCAAAAATCTGCAAATAGGTAAATATGCCACTGCCAAACTGCGAATATGTGTTGGGGGGTGGGGGGGGGGGGTCACTGTACCTGAGAAAGTGTGTCTATAAAAGCTAATCTAGCACGTGTGTGTTTTCCTCTAGCTGGAGATGGAAGACGAAGACACCATAGACGTTTTCCAGCAGCAGACGGGCGGCCGCTGCTAAGCCCCCTCCCACCCTGTTTGTTTGACAGCCACTCTCAGACCCAACACAAAAAACTTGAACCCTCTTACATCATCGCCCGACCCCTTCGCTCCTCTCAGCTGTTATTAATTATTATTGACTTAAGCTACGTCCGTCGTGATGTGATATTTATTATTATTTTTTTATTATTTTTGTTTTTTTTTGGGGGGGGGGGGTGGGGGTATTTAGGGTTCTCTGACACATTCTGGGTGTCGGATTTGGACCAATGATGCAACAACGTTGTCGCCAGTGAGCGTTTTTGGAATCGGCTAGTTTTTAGGGTGGAACTTATGAGCCTGTCGCCATCACCGTGTTTTGCTTTTTAGCTGCTTTTTGGGGGGTTTGTTGTCTTTAAGAACTGAATCTGTACAGCTGTATTAGAATGGATGTAAGTGCCACCACTCTAAAATGACCAAATGAGGCATTCAAAGGAAGTCTGTAGTTTGTTTTGCTTCCTCGGTGCTTCCATAATTTCAGCATGTCCTGGGGGGGCTGCTGCCATACCGCCAAGTATTTATTCGCACATTAAGAGGAGGATATGGATGAATAGTCAGAATATTATTGTGAATGTCTTTTTTTTTCCCCCGTGTATGTAAAATGGCTGACAATGAAGAAAATAAAGTGCAAATGTGACAATAGGTGTAGTGGGGGGGGGGGGGGGGGGGTCTCACCAGGTCTTCAAATCCGAAGCTTCAGGTTCAGTTATGCTTGCTGTAAAGTGGGAATAGAATTACAAGCGGCTGTAAAGAGTGCAGATGTAGATCATTTTTAAGATGTCACTCCCTTTTAATGTAAATGTACCCCTTTATTATTAGAAATAGATTGCCTAGACCCCCCTGAGTATATATTTTTTTGTGTGCATCTAAAATAGAAACTATATCGCTCCTACTCGGTCATCAACTTTTTTCCCCCCCCCCTTATTAAAATGAGAGCACACTTTTTCCAGCCCGATAACAAATTTGCTAAAAATAATAATAAAAAAAAACTCAATAAGGGGCGCAGGTCTTTTGTCATTTAATTTGTTTCTCTACTGATTTGTACATTATTTGTTGTCTTTTACTACTGTATACAATAAATATAGTTTGGTACTCAGATTTGTTGGTGTTCGCTTCCATTTTGTTATCCTGTAAAGTGGCGGATACCCATACTGATTTTTATTTAACATCTTAAGCGGGGTACTCTCATACCAACAAATTTTGCTTGGTCAAAGTCAGCAGAGGCCCGATTATCTGATGTCTACTATTTGTCCTGAGAGATTATCTGTGGTGTGTAAGCAAGGTACACAATTGGTGTTTAACTGTAAATACTGTATTTAGGTAATCTGTTATGACAGCCCTGATTATCAACGTACCCATGTGTCTTGTAACTAACAATATGTGTAATAATAGCCGGGAACTCCCGGTTAAAGATGGCGGCTCGGTCTGCACGTTCTCAACCAGGCGACGCTCTATTTGGTATTCGTATATCTTTGGGGACGTCGCTTCCGTATGAGTCGGCCAATCGGTGCCATATCTATACATGTCTATGTGCGTGTACCGGAACTCCGTCAACTGGTGAAAGTTCCGTAATAATCATCGAACAAATACGTTATTTATCATTAAATTCGATCTATTAAAACTTCCAATAATTTCTACAAAATTCTGAACTCGCTACATAAAAAAAAAAAAAAACCTTCCTATACAGTATAATGGCTACGGAGTAATTTCGAACACCCGAAGAAGACAACGACGAAGAAGACGGTGACGACAAAGAAGAAGACGAGGAGGCGGAAGTAGTAAGTTGAAGGCATTCCTCGCACGTGTGTTGTTGACTGTTGAGTCACACAGGCAGCAGCGTTGTTACCTGCAACATGGCAAAAGATTCGACGAAAAAGCGGAACACGAAGTCTCGCAAGAAGAGTCCTAGCGTTCCAGTTGACAGTCCCGACGTAAGCTACGATTTCGACGAAGATGGCTTGGATAAAGCTGATGAGACTATCGCTAGCGACGCGGAGGAAGACAGCGACGATGAACGAAAACGACAAAAGCTGGTGGAGGCTATCAGCTCCCTCGGTGGAACGAGGCGGAAGAAAATGTTCGGGGAGCGATCGGAGCCGGCTGTCCAAAAGTCGGAATTTACGGTCAATGCGGGGGGGGAGGGTGTCAAAATAAACTTGACTGATCTAATGAAGTCCATGCACAAAATCTCGGCTGTCTCAAGCAAGGCCAAGAAACAGCTGAAAAAACTGCATCAAAGTAAGAAAACCGTTGAGTGTCCTATTACCACGCAGGAACGTGAGAGGATCCAGAGAGATGTGGCCTTTCAGAAAGTCGCACAAGAGGTTACCCAGTGGCAAAGTGTGATTCAAGACAACCAGAGGGCCGAACAGCTTGTTTTCCCTTTGAATCAGGAGCCCTCTGGCCCTAAACCTTTGGAAAGGGTTGTTACATGCTGGAAAGCGCAAACTCCCCTTGAACAGGAAATATTTTCCCTCCTGTCTGCCAACAACCAACCGACCACTGACCCTATTTTAACCCCCGCTGAGGAGGCTTCCATGAGGGCGATGAGTCTTTCCGAGGTCAAGATACGCCGTGCTGAGCTGCAGAAAGCCAGGGCTCTGCAGTCCTACTACGAGGCCAAAGCTCGGAGAGAGCGGAAGATCAAGAGTAAGAAATATCACAAAGTGCTCAACAAAGCAAAGCGCAAAGATTTCCTCAAGCAGTTTGACGAGATGGTGAAAAAAGACCCGGCTGCTGCTTTGGAGGAGATGAATAAAATGGAGGTGGCCAGGATGCAAGAAAGGATGTCGTTAAAACATCAGAACAGTGGCAAGTGGGCCAAGTCCAAGGCGATCATGGCAAAATATGACGAAGGCGCTCGCAAAGCGATGCAGCAGCAGCTGGAGGTGAACAAAGACTTGACGCAGAAACTTGCGATCCCTTTATGTAATGAGGACGAGGAAGCCGAAACCCCGGAGACTTTGCCTGATTTTGTAAACGAAGCACCGCAAGGAACAGATTCAAATCCCTGGATGAAAGGAAAGCTGTCCGAAGATCCTGCCGAGACCGGGCGAGACACGAACGAGGTCGTCGACTTCACCGCAAAGTCGACCGGAAGCGCTGCGAAAATAGCAGAAGAGGAGGAAAGTGATGTTGAGGAAACTGAAGAAGAATCCCTGCTGCGAGAGTTTGATAACCGTCGGAAAATGCGCCGGGCTTCTGACACTCTTCAGGTTGAAAAAGAGGATTCCCAGGTGTTGGTGTTGAACGGGAAAGCACCCGTCTTTGAGGAGTCTGAAGACACCGGTGTTCACCTGTTGGAAGGACAGACAGACCAAATGCAGACTTTCGAGTACATGGAGCTCCTCAATCAAGTGGAGTCAGTTCAACCCGAGAAAGCGCCCGTCGATCCGCAGCTGTCTTCGGACCGAGCGCCGAAGAAACGGAAAAGAGGAATCCAACTGAAAGATGTTCTCACCAAAGACGCAAATATCATTCTTATGCCGCTCGCGCCGACCGCTGCGGCCATGGAGGACTCTGACGAAACGCTCGATCAAGCGGGACTCATTCAGGAAGCCTTCGCCGGAGACGATGTCATCTCGGACTTCATGAAGGAAAAGAAGAAGCAGGAGAACGCGGAGAAGCCGAGCGCGGTGGACTTGACGCTGCCCGGCTGGGGGGAGTGGGGAGGGTCGGGCGTCAAGCCCTCTCTCAAGAAGCGCAGGAGGTTCCGAGTTAAAACGGAGCCGCCTCCGCCCAGGAAAGATCAAAAGCGGCCCAGTGTCATCATCTCCGAGAAGCGAAACGCCTCGCTCAGCCTTCACCAGCTCAGCTCGCAGCCGTTTCCTTTCACCAGTCACGCTCAGTTCGAGAGCACCTTGCGCTCTCCCCTGGGACGGACCTGGAACACCGAACGCACCGTCAAAAAGCTCACCAAACCCGAAGTGCTCACCCAGCTCGGTGCCATTATCGAGCCGATGGCTCGGGAGGAGCTGAAGAAGGACAAGAACACGCGTGCTGGCGATTGGAATGGGGAGCGACTTAAAAAATAGCCATTTCTGAATGCTGCTAAGTTTAAAAAAAAAAAAAAAAAAAAAAAAAACTAAATCTGTATTAATTATGCATGTACCATCACAGCACATTTTGAACATTTGAATTGAAACAAATTAGTGAAGTCCACCCCCCCCCCCCCCCCCCCCCCAACTTCAGCCTTTCCATTTAGTTTAAATTGTACTATTTTCACTTGGCTGTATAATGAAAATGAATACTCATGGGATTTGTCGTGTTTCCATTTGCCACAAAATCATGCAGGAACAGAACACATATTAACAGTACATTGTGCTTTGAAGAATTTGCAATAAAGATGCGTTATTAGTAGGAGGAAAATGGGAGAGGAGTGGTATTTGCTTTCCTGGTACAGAAGGTGGCGCTCGTGCCCCAGTAATGTGGCTGCAAACTACCAGAGGATGGCGTTAAAAAAACACTTTTTTTGTATTTTATTAAAATAAAAATAAAAATATATATATATATATATATATTTGTGGCTTTATTCTCTGAAAATAGACACTTGTATGCTTTCCTGTTTAATGGTAGGTTTGTTTTAATTGGAAATAAGTCATTAAAAAAAAAAAACTAAATGAAGCCAAAGAAATGGGTTGTTCCAACTATTATACACATGCCTTTACAAATACTCACTTTTGATTGAATTTAACTATGAATTAGTGTTTATTTTGTGGCTGCTATAACTCCATCGTACTAGATATTTCTATTTTGCTAAACATACTAAGCAGTTTTTAAAGCCAAGTAAAGCAAACACTTTGCTTTTTATTTAGTGTGTTTGTGCATAAACAATAGTGTTCCATTTATCTGAATAAGATGTAAACGTGTTTTACATAATTTATTTTTCTTATTTCATAGTAAATTTTAAATATATTGTTAGGAAGTTTAAAAAAAATATATGATACTGAACAAAAACAGATTAAAATGATGAAGACAATTAATGGAGAGGCTAATATGATGAAATAAGGACAAGGGGAAAAAAAAATATATTTTTTTAAATATAATTTTCATTAGTTATTTTTATGTTCTTGTTTTCGGTAGGCTTACTAAGCGGTCATCTTTACAGTTTGGGCTATTACACACTTACAGCACTCGGGGCAAAATTTGTAAATACATCCTGTATATCAGTGATTCTCAATGTGTGGAGCAAGTACCAGGAGTGGTACGCCGGCTCTCTCCAGTAGTATGCAACAGAATCACTCAATTATATACAAATAAAATGTACACCATTGAAAACAATGAATCTTGTAGAAATGCATACAGTCTGTTTAAACCTTTTTTTCCCTAAAAATGTCATAGATGGGCAAACAAATAGCATCGGTGTCGGTGTGCTGGTATTGATGTTTTTACGCCTTAAGCAATGGATATTTTAACGCAAAGGATGGAGCAACATGTAGACGGATAACATAACAATAATAAAAGGCATAAATTCTTAACCCGGTGTGAAGAACGGCTAATTTTACTGCAGCTTATTGAGGAGCTGAGACAGCTTTATGTAGATCCGTGTCTTTATTATACTGCCCCCCAGGTGGCCGAGGCGGACACACCGGAAGGAGCAGCACAATATCCATTGAATGTTGGCAAAAAAAAAAAAAAAAAAGTTTATTTCTTTATATTCTATTTATTTATGTAATTACTGTATGTTTTGGTAAAGTAGATTGTTATAGTGTGGTATTTATTAACAAGTGTTTTGAAGTGCAAACATGGTTAGGGAACCAATTAAACTCATATCTCAAGGCCACACTGCATTTGGAGGTCCCACTTGATGGTAGATATAGCGCAAGTCCACTCGTCGGAATTTCTTCAAAACGGTTTGAAGTAATAATAATTCCAAAGTAATCATAAACCCAAGTTCTCTGTTATTCAGTGTCGAACGACAGCCCCCTGAAAGTCTGAGAAATGAGTGTGTGTGTGTGTGTGAGAAGGCTGTCAAAAAGCAGTGGGACGAGTGACAGGCTCATTTGCATGGCGGGAGCCTCTTAAAAGGGGGCCGTGCAGGTGCACCGCTTCCCCACACACTCGAGCGGATTCCTCAAGCAGACACACTCACTCACGGATCATCTGGAAGATTCTGTTTTATTCTTCTCTCAAGTTTGGACCCCCCCCCCCCCCTTTCTCTCTCTTTCAAGAATTCGGGACTTTCTGGATGATGTGAAAGATGCTTTTGCCAAGGGAGCATCCCGCATGGAGACGTTTTGTCGGGGAGACCGAGTGAACCGAAGAGGCTCGCGGTGATGATGTCATCGCTGCTACTCTCCCAGCTCCTTCTGCTCAGCCTCAAGGTCGCTCCCGCGACGGCCGACCTCGAGGGACGATGTCCAGGTAGCCTTCCCCTCCTCCCTCCTCCCTCTCACTAGAAGTCTCTGTTAATAACCTTTGAATTCCCGGGAAACCCCCTCCAGCCACAAATTCCTATAGATGGTGTATTCACACTGCAGGGAGCAAATAGTTTGCCAAGATTATGATGCCAATTGTGTGCTTTTAATTTAATTTTCATCCCTCTCCGCCTCCAAACAAGTACAGACGTGGAACGAGGTTGGGATTCCATGTGTTCCTAGGATGTCTCAAACGTTTTGGGAGCCATTCCCATTTGCTGGAAAATAATAAGAGCCACCCCTCCCGCCACCCAGGGCTATTCCTCACGCGGCAGGAATTCCAGCGTGCTCCGACGATTTTTTTTTTTTTTTTTTTAATGAGTTAATAGAAGGAGTTCCCGCTCAAGGATGGGCAGCCTTTTTCAAGGTGGGCCCCCCACCTGTGCTGTTATGACTTCAAATCAAAGATGCCGCTCGACAGACGTTATGTTGTCGAAAATAGCTGTACAATTACAGCCGAAACTCCAAAGTGGAGTCGATCACCAAGGCACATAAAGATAATCATCGGGCTGTTTTTATCCTGTTTTTCTTCTTTATTTTGCTCCTTCCCGACCAAGAAAGACAAACGCCAGACTAATTTATGTTTTATAAAATTATCCTAAAGCAAAGCAAATGTATTTATACAGCTTGTAAACATTTAAAACAAAGAGAAAAAAATCAAAGTACAATTAAAACACCGTACAGTGCAAGAAATATCATTTAAAAGTGGAAATGCTCTAAAAGCATAGGAAAAAAGAAGTCGTTTTTAACCTGAACTTAAAAACATGCACACTTGGGGCTGACGTGACTTCTGTTGGCAACTTATTCCGTTTGTGTGCAGCATAATAGCTAAATGCTGCTTCACCATGTTTGCTTTGGACTCTGTGCTCCACTATTTGACCTGAGTCTGTCTTTCTTTCATGTATTCAGGACCTAAACCATTTAGTAGAATCACCTTTTATTGTCATGAACATCCATGCATGCATGCACACGAAATTTGTTCTCTGCATTTAACCCATCACAGTGACCATATACACATGTTAGTGGAACACACTGGAGCAGGGGGCAGCTGAAGCGCCCGGGGAGCATTTCGGGGTATCAGTGTCTTGCTCAAGGACACCACAGCCGTGAGTCCGGGGGATGTTGGCGGGTGGTCCAGTCGGGGTCTTGAACCTAGGTCCCCCACGGTGGCAGGCGATGAGCTTAACCATTGGGCCACGGCTGCCCAATGAGTGATTTATAGACCAGTAGAAGAACTTTAACATCCATTCTAAAGCTGACTGGGAGCCAGTGTAGCGACTTTAGAATTGGAGTAATATGCTCTGACCGATTTGTCCTGGTCAGAACCCGAGCTGCAGCATTCTGAATGAGCTGCAGCTGTTTAATGCTCTTTTGGGGGAGTCCAGTAAGAAGACCATTACAATAGTCAAGTCTACTTGAGATAAAAGCATGGATGAGCTTCTCCTGGTCCGTTTGGCACATGCAAGCCTTCACTCTTGTTACGTCTTCAGAAGGCAGTTTTAGTCATTGATTTGATATGACTGTTGAAAGTCAGGTGGGAATACAGGTGGGTACACCAAGGTTTCGGACTTGGTCTTTGGCATTTAAAGAGAGTGACTCCAGGTATTTACTAACAGGAATCCTCTTTTCTTTATTGCCCAAAACAATTATCTCAGTTTTGTTGTGGTTGATAAGGTTATCCTTTGGTCTGAGCTGTGTTAAGAGTGAATTTGTCCCGATAATTGGGCCCGAAACGGGTCGGGGCCGACAATCATAAATATTAATCGTGTTTAATATTTACCACACCCAAAATCTTCATGTGTGTAGGAAGCCCACGTCTTCCTGTGTCATTACTCCCTGAATTGTGAACAGAAGGTAGCCAATCAAGAAGCGACCTGACTGAGGAACAAGGATGTGGTTATAAATAAAAACAAACATGTAAGATCCAATTTCGTATTTTGTATAAGTGGGTTCACTTGACGGCAAGAAGTATTTGACAAAGCGAGTCTATATTGACGACATCGCCATTTTACAACACTCCTGCCTCCGGTCCCTTTCGGCAACAATAATCCAGTTGCCTGTAAGGGCAGGCCTTCAAAATAATAGCACACAAGTAAAATAAAATGGTTCACACATCCAAAACAGTCCGGTGGATCTCCGAGATGGAGGACCAGCTCGTGAAGCTGTGAGGAGCCAGAGAGAGCTTGTTTAACGTAAGGCCACCAGCATTTGTTTTCCCCTCGTGTGTCCTCTTGGATGTTGCGTTGCTATATTTGTTCTTCTTCGTTTTGGTTTGATCACACTAGAGTTCGGTCTTGGTGGACTAGATTCGAGATCAGTGGTGGAACAAAAACTTGTGTTGTGTGTTTTTTGTGTGTTGAGATTATCGGAGCACACTATACACAGTACGACCAAAACAGTTAAATGCCAGTTTTTTGTTTATCTTCATGTGTGGCGTCTGTAACAGATTCGAATCTAGCTTTATTTATTTATTTTTAAAAAAATCCTTATGTGTGTACCAGGCCTGTGAAACTGACTTCGTGGGCAGAATTTTCAGAAAATTGTGCCCAGGATGAACACTTGTTTTGAAGTATGTAAAGTAAGCTCTCAAAATGGTGTTTTATCGGCTTCAGCATACCCAGAAAGAACTTTTTTTGGGTGTATCCTGGCTCCCAGGCTGTATCCCCTAAAACTCACTTAGTAACCACCCCCTGGAAAGTTAGAAATAATTAACCCCCAAAACCAGTTTCACCTACGACTGTATCATCGTTAACATTTGTCACCGGCCTCCAGATTTGGCTCCTGTGGACCTTCTATCTGCTGTCCTCGGGAAGGACACCTCCAAACTCATGGCGGGGGTGCACGTGAGGCCGTCCGGAGGGGTGTGCGGCGTCCATTTCTCTGGGCCTCATGCTCCCGTCGACCTGCTCTCCAACTGTGATCATTCCCCCAAAGACTTCTCCATCGTGGTCACGCTGAAAGTGGCTCGAATCGCACACAAGGTGAGCAACCTAGCAATTCCCGGTTGAGACGTCCCAGCAGTCCAAAAATGACCGTAAAGATGCGCAAAACTTTGGAGGATGAACTGCCGTTGCCCTCACGCAAGATGTTAGCATCATTGGATAGACTGTGTTGGACTGTGGAAGCATAATTATTATTATTATTATTTGTCATCTTCCAGAAAAACGAGTACATCTTCTCCATGATGGAGCCGAAAAGAGCAGAGCAGGGAGCTCTGAAGGACAAGGAGGAAGAAGAAGAAAGGGAAGAGGGAAATAATTTGCAAATAGACATGAGCGGAAGAAGAGCGAAGAACAATGCAGAACACCGCCGTCTCCTCCTGGGACTGAGACTCTCCGGGAAACGACTTTACGTGCTCTTGAGAGGACAGCGAAGCGTCACTGAGCAGTGGGTGTTCCGGGGCGCCCACCTCGCCGACAACCGCTGGCACACCCTGGTTCTGTACGTCGACGGTCGTCACGCCAGGCTGACGGTGGATTGTGGCACGCCGCGGGAAATGTAAGCTTTTTTTTTTCAAGACAAAGATCACGTTAATGCTTTAGCAGTTTTCATTCAATGGCATGATTATAAACTAAGTACAAACCAAGGAGCTAATCATCAATTGAGCCACTGAGAGCTGAATTTGGCTAACTCCCTTTTTTGTCATTTTGCAAGAGAGTTTTTGGCTGCAATAAAATCTGGGGGATTTTTATAATGGCAATGATTATTTCTGAATCCTTATTTTTTACACAGATCATGTTTTTCCTCAGCTTTTGTTATTTTGCCCAATATGATCGTTTTGATGAGATATAGTGACACCTTTATCCACAACTGAGGGAATGTCATCATTTTCAGTTTTATAGGTTGGGCCAATATCACATCGGTTGGTTGAGAAAAAAAAAGAAACAAACTGGAAGTAGAACAACAGTTTAGTGCAATAGCGGTCCAAACATCTGTCAAACCTATCGATATTTAATGAAAGATGATAAATAACATTCACTTATACTAACAGGCAGATCCATTCTCACCTAAACTAAAGCACTAGTTACTTTCTGAGTCGTCTGTCAATCTTTGAACATCACTTTCTGCGATTTTGGCCCAGTTTTGCACTGAGTGTAATAATGGACTGCATGCTATATGTCAAAATTGGAACTAAACTTTGATTTTGACCAGTATTCATCTGAAAGATAAGACTTTTCTCTATTCATTTCTGCACTTAAAAATAACAAAATATTGAGGTGGCCCACTCTAGTTCTCAGTAGCTTTATTTTGGACAGTAAAGAAACACTAAAACGCAAGCGTTATTCACAATGAGGATGTGAGGCTTGTTGAATCATACTTGGCGCTGTGTTCCTCTCACAGTTAATTTGACTCGAACACAGATGTGGTCGTTAAGCGAGGTCAACCAAATGATTCATTTGTCTGTGATATAATTGTACGCTGTTGACTTTCATTGAAAGCCTTTTAACCTTTTCCTTTATCTGCTGCTTCAATGGGTTGTCAGCGAAAGACAAAAACTGCCATCGACGGTATTATCAAGATTATCGCAGTCAAGCAGAGAGACTTGAGTTCTTGTTGGGAGAAACGCAAAAATAATCATTCAAGAAGAAGAGCACATCCTTGCCACAGAATTGACCCTCATGCCCTCTGGCAGGCGTTACTGTGTGCCCCTGATGAGGACAAACCGATAGTCCTTGACCTGGTCCTATTAAGTGTTTGTTGTGGCTGAATGTACACTTGAACCAGTAAGCTGCAAAAGAATTGCCTAAAGGGGGATCAATAAAGTTGTCTGAATCCTGAATCTCCACCACCCGAGTTCCCGTTCTGTCCCCTTGACTGCGGCCCGCAGGGATAATAGATCATTCAGCATTATACATCAGCAGCGCTGCAAATATGCTCGCCGCCTGCAGCCATACAATCACAGCGGCCTGAGATTATTTGATAGATGGCTCTGAGTGAAAACTCCCCTACGGCGAGAATATCAGTAGCCATACAGATAATGCAGTTGTTATGCAAATGTCTACGAGACTTGTTGACGTCAACACACTAGGGAAGGGAACACACGTCATGAAAATTGTATCTTTTCTTGCAAACAGCCTTCCCTCCAAGCCTTTCTCCTCGGACTTCAGCTTTCACGTGTCCAGATTCCACATTGGCAGTCGGGGCAGATGGAAAGGATTGTTTACGGTAAGGCCCACGTTTCCCTTCTTGATGCTTGCATTTCATTAGTTGCGGTTCCACCCAAGCTTCATGGTTCAGTTCGGCACGCTATAAAGGGACAGTTTGGAAAGGTAACTCTTCCCATCTGTTGCCTTTTTTTCCGTTTCTGTAGTTTGGGTCAGGGTAAGGATTAGATGTATGGGTTAGGGTTAATGCTGCCGTCTTTTCTGGTTTTTATTCTCTTTTGGATTAGGATTAGTTTGAAGGGTTAAGTTCTCCGTCGACCTATCTACAGACTACAGAGTGCAAGATCCTGGTTTGTCCCTCTGATCCGCTTGTCTTTGTACAGGGTCTGTTGCGACAGTTGGTTCTGGTGCCGGGTTCAGATGCCACCCATCAAATATGCCCGTCTACCCACCCTCAACTAGCAGCTCTATCAGTTCCGCCGCTCCTGTTGTCAGATGATGCCGCCACCGCGAAGATGGCTGCAAGTCCCTTGGTCTCTGACGGTATAGTCGATGCATCATTCGTAGTACAATGCAGAACATGTCATCAAGTCTACAAACTCTAGTGTAAGTCTTTGTGAACCACCAGAAATGGAGGCCAGAGTGTCGGTTGGCTTACAGCGGACGTGTTCGGAGCCACTCCGAGGCCAGATGTGGTTCAGTCCGCTCAGGAAAGCTCTTTACCTTTGCGACGGTACCTCGTGGATCACCGCACTGGAGGGTGAGGCACCGACGTCATCCTCACTAGAATGTCTGTTTGGAACTGAACAAATGTCTTCATCTGCTTAGATCGTAAACGGCTGGACTATGTTGAGGAACGGCAGGTTCTTAGCACCAGCTCAGAGACAAACGACATAGAGGTAATACCCCTTCAAGACTCCAAGACTTTCAAAGTCCCATGCCATACCTATTTTAAAAGAATAATCTTTGATGTGCTTTTATAGTGTTTGCACGATAATTTGGGTTGGAAATGCAGAGGATGCCCTTTTTCAAGCTATTTTAGATGGTCCAAAACGCCGGCTACATGAGACGGCTGGATTTCTCGTTAATATTTCAACATGAAAGTGAACTTTGCGCTGATTGGATCACCGTTCTCCTTAATTTGAATATGGAAAACAGCTTTGCTGTGATTGGTAATACCCTTTATCTTGGCATCTATCGTCGATTATATTTCTTAAAACTCATTCACTGCCAATCCTCCAGGTTAACATGGATATTTGAATTCAACAGCCGTCAATGGCAATGAATGACAGTGTGTGTGTGTGTGTGTGAGAGAGAGAGAGAGAGAGAGAGAGAGAAACACATATGCTGAGTGAGTGTCTACAATGTGTGGCTAATACTATTTCTACCTTGGTTTACAGTACAGTATAACCGACTGGTAGAAACAAGTACTTACCAGATCAACTTCCATTCTCCAGGCCTGCTCTTTTTTCATACGGTTCCGGTATTGGAAACTAAATCAAGATAAAGATTTGAGACCAATGTCAACTTTGAGGGGTTGAAACAAAGTGAAGACCAAGACAGACAGACAAACAAAAAAATGAATTGTTTGGTGTCATTATCAGGTCTTCCAGGTACAGGGTGTGGGTCTGATGGCTGCCATGGCTCACCGCTCCACAAGTTCTGGCTCCGCAGTGTACCAGTGGACCCAACATTACGGCTTCCAGCTATACCAGAATATCAGCACGCATGGAGCGCTGGCATGGAGGCATTTCAACATGGGCAAGAAGGTATGATCGCAATGAAAGGGGACAAATGAGATCACAGGTAGATCAGTAAGTAGTACATATGGCTTCTATATGTGCCTGTATGCACTCCCTACATCGGGTGTCAAACTCATTGTAGTTAGGGGGGACATAAAGTCTAATTTGATGTCAGGGGGCAGGACCACTAAAATCTTACCATACATGATATAATAAAAAATAACAATACATTTGACCTTTGTTTGCATGGAAAACAAGTCTAATACATTCGGAAAATCCCCTTATTTCATGAAATCATTTTAATCATTTTACAAAACCAGCTCAGATTTCTTGAATATTTTGCTTCAGTTTGTCAGCTACAATGTGTGCAGAATAACTGATCAGTGATTGTATAGCAAGGCACAACACTTTCAGTCACAGGTATTTGGAACTGAAAAATGTAGTATTACATTTTAAAATGGATTTTTTTTAAATGACTCAGACCTAGGAATTATTACCATTCTGTTTTTTCCCCCACCATCACAAGGTCCTTAGTATTTTTTCACTTTCAAATTCATCCTGCGGGCCGGATTGTAGCTTTTGGCCCACGTATGTTTCATATCACTGCTCCTCATGAGACAAACAGGTGTTCCGATTTGGATCACTGCCTTTGTCATTATTAAATATTTCAGCAACAGCGAAGGTCATCAGTTAATCAACTTCATTAATTACGGAAAAAACTTAGGGGTGTCAAAAGTACTCACACGCTGTACCTAAGTAAAAGTACAGATATAACTCTGGTAAAAGTAGAAGTACTCATTCCACTGTTTTACTTTAGTAAAAGTTAAAAGATTTGTTACTTGGGTACAAATGTAAAAACAAATTTTCCACAACATCAAACAACGCTCTGAAATAAAGCCATGGATGGAGAACAATCATGCGTCTCCAAATTGGCGTTGCTCCTCCATGTCAATGCTGTCTCAGTTTTTTTCCGCAGTTTACATGTAAGTCTCAATTAATCAAGATCTCAACCGCAGTCATTTTTTGTTGAGCCGTCATCTGCAGAGGTTGAAAAAAAAAAAGCAACAAGCCTGTTTTGACAAAGTAAGGAGCGGAAAGTACAGGTCTGGGAAAAATAAATACTTTAGTAATGTACAGCTAGCTGAGTACCAAAACAGAGTATTTGTACGTTGTTATTTTCCACCACTGAAAAAACAATGTCAAATGAAACATTTCAGCTTTCTACTAATTATACTACTTTTTTTGTACAAAATGCTCCGACTGTAAATTCCTGTTATTGTGTTCTAGACATTTCTGGTGGTGTCCAACTCCGATATAAGCACCAATGTGGGAAAGGAATCCGACGTCTCTGTCATCTACAAGTGGAGGCGAAGAAGCAAACAGTTTGTGCACTTTCAGACCTTGCAGACACACTGTGCACGGGACTGGGAGGCCTTCAAAATCCATCGACAGACATATCTCGTAGTTGCCAATCACAGGATAGGTAAGACAACACCAGAAAACCATACAGCATGAGTATCACGAAAGATGGTGTCATTCTGGAGACCAAGACTTTGAGGGATTGACACCGAGACAAGACCAAGACCTCAAGGGATTGAGACAGAGTTGAGACCAAGTCCTGAGGGGTAGAGACCGAGAGGAGACCAAGACTTTCAGTGCTTGTGACGTAGTCGAAACCAAGACATTAAGGGGTTGAGACCAAGTCGAGACCAATACTTTGAAGGGCTGAGATGCAGTCAAGACCAATACTTTTAGGGGTTGAGACCAAGTCAAGATGAAGACTTTGAGGTGTGGAGACAGATTCCAGAACAAGACTTGAAGGGGTGAGACCAAGTCCAGACCAATACATTGCGAGTTTGAGACCAAGACTTTGATGACTTGAGACAACGTGGTGACCAAGACTTTGAGGGTTTGAGAACAATTTGAGACCAAAAGTTGACGAGGTGAGACCAGGTCTAGACCAAAGCTTTGAGAAGTTGATACAAAATCAAGACCAAAATTTTGAGGGGTTGAAACTAACTCATCATTACGGTATGTCACTGTCTCTTCTGTAGGTAATAACAACCACACGATAGACAGCGTAGTGTACAAATGGAACAGGCCAACTAAGTCCTTTGTGGTCCATCAAAGGCTGAGAACGTTGGGGGCTTACGACTGGGAGTTCTTCAAAGTGGGACCGTACCATTTTCTGGTGGTGGCAAACGCCTTTGACGGAGTAACCACGTCGGTGGAATCGGTGATCTACGTTTGGGTCGACGGGAATTTTCGAGTTTTCCAAACCATTGAGGTACACACAGTGATAATTATGTAATGGAAATAATACCATTATTAATCTGATCATGGCCAGTATAAAACATTTATTAACCATAATACGCTTGGAAAAAGACACTTTGACAAAATGTACCTATAGGACATATACACAAATATACAAAGTACGGAGAGTCAATCAAATTTTATACATAAAGAAATGCAACCCAGAGATCAAAACGGACAATTTAAATAGCAGGAAATATACAATGTAATGTATTGTACAGTGTACAATGAGGCAATATAACGTGTGCAGTAATACTGATAGGCAACAGAATTATGCAAATGATGCCAAGTGACAGAGCTACTTTTAAATTGTTGAACATTTGACATATACATTTACGGCGGCTTGTGTTTACGCACATTTTTTGGGGTAAAAGGGCCATTTTTCCATGACAAAGAACTTATGTTCACATTACATGTAAAGGAAAAAATATTTATGTGAAAGTTGGTGCTAGGAAAAAAAAACTTGATGGGAATTTCAAAGGATAAATAAAGCAAATAAGAATATTTTTTTTTTTTATTGAAATCACAAATTGGATTTTTGTGGGGGGGGGGGGGAAAAATACATTTCAAGGCCGTATCACGTAGTCCGATGAACCAGACTTAATTTCTTCTGCTGAGATTTATGCGATGGCAGGCTGAAACAAAGTAAAACAGTCCCGTCGTTGCACTCAGATGCGGGGAACAAACACAAACACGGTGAGACGAAAACGAGGTAATGACAGGGACGGAGAGAAACGCATCAGGCGTGTCTTCGCTGCCAAAAATAGAGCACGCGGTCTGTAGCCGACAGCGAGTGTCACATTTGGACTGTAACCGCACTTGCGGTGAAACGTGTGTTGACACATTGATAGGTCCATAAGGAGAAGAGTGTGATTTAGGGGAATTCCACAGTTGGATGTGAGGATTAGCCAGAAAGCACCCCCAGGGTAGTTTAATTAATCACCTCAACTCACCCAGAACGCTTCGACATACACTTTACTCTTTCACAACTGTTTTGAGATGGTTGTATTATTATCTTTCCATACACCTTCTTCATACTGCCGGGTGGTAAAAACTCAAGCGCTCTTCAATTGCGCCCCTGGTTAACAAACCTTTCCATGAGAAAACGAGTATGTACATTAAATGATCATTTTGTTATTTCGGGCCAACCCCAAGCAAAACAAGGTTTTGTCTTTGTTTTCAGTTCAAATCAGCAGTCGTCGCTCACTTTCATCTACCCCGAAATACCCCGGCGCCTATAGTTTACAAACATACCGAGCGAGAAGATTTGGGAAAGGAACAATTGTGTCGCTGATTAGAGACTAATGCGGGAAATCCAAAGACAAACGCTGGGGAAATATTTCTGCCTCAAAAGGCAAACGATGAGGTAAAAAGCATCATCATGCAATAAGGAGGTTCTATTGTACAGAATTCATTTGAAAAAGCCAGAGGGACTTTTTTTTTTTTTTAATGACATGCGTGTTTGCTTCACTCGCGTATAAGCCGACACAACCGCAAATTACCTGGCTAATTTACAAGCCCACCACGATTCAAAATAATAGTCTCCCATTAACTGGGCCTCTTTGCTTTTTTTTCCTACTCCTCCAGCGGTGTGTCGACTAGGATCCGGTTGAGACAGCTCACTTAATTACACATTTGTCTATACACGTCCTGAAACTTCTTTCTTTTGTCTTTAACGCAGACTTTTTGCGCCACCGACTGGGAGATGTTCCAGATCGGCACACGGGTCTTTCTGGTGGTCGCCAATGGACACCGGCTCCACGGCAACGGGCCCGGCGAATACGCCATCAACTCCACCGTCTACGAGTTGGACATGACCGAGCGGCTGTTTGTCCGCTTCCAGGACATCGTCACATACAGGTATGATCAAAAGTGGCAAAAGTACTCACACTTAAGTAGAAGTACAGATATTTGTGTTAAAAAAGACGAGACATAACGCGTTCACCACGAGTCATGCTTGGAGCCGACAAGCATCAAACAATTTTAAACGTTTCTCTTTGATCAGGCCCCGGATGGGGAATATCACCTTCCTCCGTTTTGACTCAGTAAGGAGTAGAAAATACAGATATGTTTTCAAATGTAGGGAGTAAAAGTAAAAAGTGGTCAGAAAAATAATTACTCAAGTCGATACCTGAAAAATCCACTTAAACGAGCTGTTTGTATTTTTAAAACTATTAAAACACATACAGCCCATCAGTCTTTAATCCAGCCAGAAACCAAGTAAGACCACAAAGGAAGTGTTATATTATTTTGAAAAAAGTCCATAAATGCTCTTCTCCCGGCAGCGCGGTGGACTGGGAGTTCTTCAGCCTCGGGGAGGAATATTTCCTGGTCGTCGCCAACTCCTTCAACGGCGAGTCGTACTCTCTCAACAGTGTTCTCTACAGGTACTCGCCTTGTCGTCTTCCCACTGAGAACCTTTAGTAACACATTCGACACGCGGGGGATTTTGAAGCCCGCGTTTTGTAACTGGAAATGAATAAGAATGATGTCATTTTGGCTCATTTGCTGATGTGACAACAGTGTTCGCAGCCTAAAAATGCAAACATTTGCAAGACGGGTATAAAAGTTAAAAAAAATAAATAAATTGGGTTGGTTGGGTTTTGTACTTCAAAGTAGTACCTGAGGGAAACTGCAAACCACGCCACACCAAATGCATCACTCGAAAGCAGTCCCGCAAACAAATGACAACAATGGAGGAGATGATGGGTCTCCTGTATTTACTTAAGACTCATTTTACATGTTTCTTTCTTCCTTTTTCTTTTATTCGCGTATTCATTTATTGATGTTTAAACATGAATTTGGTCACATTAACCCATGAACATTTCTGGTTGGTCAAAGAAAGAAACTAAATAGGCAGGTTAAAGCCTCGGTATTTTATTTTATTATTTATTGCTATTTGTTTATTTATTTATCATTTTTAACTTTTATTTTAATGGTATTTGATTTGTATTTGTTTTTATTTTGATCAAACAAATGTATTACTATTTTATTTTTTTAAATGTTATTCATATGTTTTTTTTCCTCATTCTACTCATTTTTATTGATTTCATTTGACCTTGTGTTTTATTTTTATTTTATTTTCCGTTTTTATTATTTTTTTCATATTTGTTTTATAATTTAAATGTATTTTTTCTTTTTTATTATCTTTTTTTAAGTGTTCTTGTATTGGGTATTATTTTCCATGTAATCTTTTCAATTGTATTGTATTTTACTGTATTGAAACAAAAATGATATTGTATTTTCTTTTCTTTTTCGTACTAATGTGGGTTCTCGCGTGTCCCCCCCCCCCCCCCCCCCCCCCCCCCCCCCCTCTCCCCGCGTGAAGGTGGCAAGGCTACGAGGGCTTCGTTCCCATCCACTGGCTCCCGACCATCGGCTGTAGCGACTGGGAGTTCTTCAGTGCTGGCGGAGACTCATATTTGATCTACTCCAGTGCCAAAGCGCGTCTCGCCAAAGTGTTCAAGCTGAAAATGTACTGAGCTCGTTCTTTACCGTATTTAAGCGTGTGGACGCATGCCCTGTCTATTTAGAGCAAGGGGTGAGGAACCTACTGCCCATGGAGGGGCCACGTGAGGCCCCCCACAAGACTTGGCCTGCCATGCCAAAACCTCAGAGGAACTCTTTCAAAAAAAAAAAATACTCATAATAATGTACATAGAAATAAACACTTGTTTGATATTTGCATCTTATTTTTTACAAATTTATTATTGCCCTCGGAGGACTTGGATAGAAAATGTATCCACCCCTCATTTAAAGACATGCAGTGTAAAAGTGCCCGTCTGCAGCACGACTATACATACTGTTAAGAATGACTGTAAATTATTATAAGAATAAGCTACTCTTACTATGATGTTTTGCACACTATTAAATGAGTAAAAACTTATCACTACAGATCTGATGTTTTGAATTGAGTTTTGCTTTAGTTTGGATAAAAGCATTTATATCTTTGAAATCAATTATGTGTATTTAATTTTGGAGCATAGTCGCCCTCTTTGTCATCACTGCCCCCTCATGAGCACTGTAAGAGATTGAGATCTACAATTTGAATTCCGAATTCTCAAACTTGGCTTTTAGAACTGTTAAATCAGCTGGACATAAAATGGCATCAAACCATGTGACACAGATTTAACCAATGATGGAGCATTGCAGTGAGCTCGCCTTGTTTACAGCTTTGGCCCAAACTAACCATCACAGACAAACATTATCAAAGCACCACGCAGTACGGTAGCGAGAGCCTTTAACGTATGTCACTTCTTAAATCCACGGATGTGAAGGTATAAATCAACATTCTTCCTAAAGTATCGATTATGTTAGATACAGGTTATCCATATGCTAATAAACAATGCCGGCTAGTTATAGAATATGAGTTTGGTGAGGTATTAATGTTAGTTTGTACATTTTCAGTTATTTCAACAGAAAATATGTCACATTATGAGGAAGCATTATAGAGCTCACAGCGTTAAGTGTAGAGCTACTTGACCTTGTGGGTAGCTTTTGCCCATTTTACCTTATAATCAAATAGCGTCATCAGATTCTGTGAATCTTTGTGACCCAAAAGCAGAGTTAACTTTTAGTTCCTGAATCCCTTAGTTTCCAAATCTCTTTCTGTAACGAGTCTATTTCTGTTTTTAATTGAATGTTTAATGCGCTGCTAGCTAAACTCAAAATTTGTGGTATCGCCGTTGATTTTGGCTGACAATATAAACATTGGAATACAAGAATGTTCATGTTGCTTTTTAAAAACAAATAAAAAATAATCTATATATTTTTCAAGACCCATACTCGACTATTTTCTCGAGAATTGCAACGTTCCTCTCTCCTTGCTGTTTCGAAAGCGACCCGAAAGTTGTTCTCACGCGACGATTTTAAGGAGCGTTTCGATTGTTTTAAATGCGCAACAAAGTGTGAGGATCGAGCATCGAGGAGGTCTCACGGTTTCCCCTCGCTAAACCGAGGGGACCCCTTATATTATCCAGTGTGGAAGTCTTCTAGTAACTCAACAGTGATGTGTACAAATAGGCGCATACTCGCTAGATCGTAAAGCAAGAGAACTTTTAGGAATTAAATAGTAAATCGTCGGTTTTTGACAATCCTTGATTGTTTTAGTGTGAATGACAGCATCAAACTCTTCAAAGTATACTTGTTGTCTGCTGGAATTAGTATTACACAATGTTACCATATTTCCCCTATAATTGCGATAGATGAGCCAATCGCAGGGCCATGTGCTAGAGCACTTTGAAAAACAATCACACCTGTAATAAAGCGCTGTACATAAAGATTGAAGATAGATACGTAGAATAGAAAGCCTTTATTGTTGTGACGCTACAAGCCACTACAAATATGTGCTGCAAAGAGGGGCGTGGGGGTGGGTGGTGAGGGGCCGTAGAAGACAAACTCAATTCCACTTGAAACAAAACATAAAGTCACGCGTGTCAAACTCAAGGCCTGGGGGCCAGAGCCGGCCCAACATATCATTTATGTGGCCCGCGAGAGCAAATTATGTGCGTCAGCTTCCATGATTCCTGTTCAAATCTGTACCAAAATTTCAAATTGCCGTATGTAATAAATGATAACATTGAGATATTGCAAGTATTTTTTGTCACCAAATCCCTTTATAAAGTAACTTGAACAATAGTTAAACCGACTATTATCATTGACTGCTGATTTCAAAACTGGTTGTACATCAATTTGTTGTGTATATGTAATAATATGATGGGGCAAAAAACATTTATGTGGTTTTACAGTTATACCGGCCCTCTGAGCGAAACTGTAACTACGTGACCCGCCACAAAAATAAGTTGGACACACAAGTGGACATTTGAGACACGGTGACAATTGATTTGTGACACTTGTCACCATT
Source organism: Phyllopteryx taeniolatus (assembly GCF_024500385.1). NCBI lineage: Eukaryota > Metazoa > Chordata > Actinopteri > Syngnathiformes > Syngnathidae > Phyllopteryx > Phyllopteryx taeniolatus. The sequence goes on along the minus strand of NC_084514.1, from coordinate 7,451,829 downwards.
GACATGAATAGGTAGATACGACACGCCCCTTTCGAGCTGCGTGCTTACGTCGATGCTAAGATAGGAGGGTCAAAGTCATCAGCGCATCCCATGTATGCAAATGTTAATAAAATCGAAAGAACAAGGATGCTGGCACATTTCAGTGCACACAACGCCGTACAACCACAACAAGAGAACTGGGAATAATCTTGTACAGTTAAAAATCTTCTTTTATGCCTTTTGTGTTATTTATTGATAGCACACGCTTTGGCGGTGACAAAAAAAATAAACCTCGTGAAAATCTATTGAGAGATGAGCAAGTTACGACTTATTTTCCAATGTCCATACACCACCTGTGATGGGGTCGTCGACCTTCCCAACATGGCCGCCACGTAGGCACGTCGCTTGGCCTGGCTGCTACGGTAGTTGTCCTCGTGAAATAACGTCACCGAGGAACGATCTTCTCGTTTCTTCAAACATTTTCCCCTCCTCCTGCCTCACTCCTCGGTTATTCTCCTCGTCTCCTCGATGGGATCTCTCTTGGGAGGCGCTAATATGTAAACAGAGGAGCGAGGGGCGACATGTTAATATGCATGAGTTGAGCCATGACGAGTTGAGTCGATCGAGTGTGAAACGACAAGACCCACAATGCATCGCGGTGGCTATCCTGCTGACAAACAAGATGGCTGCCCACTGTCCGCCGACGGCATTTGTATTTACGTTCGCCGCTTTAAGACCTAAACGAGAAATGACGAGCGCCATAAAAACGTCTGAATAGATAAACAGTTTCCTACCTAATTCATATGTCGGCATTCTTTCTCCGTTTTTGTCCTTGACGTCGTCCGTTACCGACAGACTGACTTTTCTTGATTCGTTTTCGCGGAGCTGTCGAGCCAGGTGAGCCGAACTTGTGAGTTAAAGAGCATTTTCGGACGCATTTACACGTCCCGGCCGGTCGCTATGTTCATCCCCGTAAAGTCGTCTTACTTCCGCGTCAGTCCGGCAATTGTCAACAGAGAACTGGGCAAGACCAAGATGAGATAGCGAGAGGCGGCGTGGCGCGTTTACGAAGCAACATAAAAGGCAGCGAAACGTGATGTTTGGGAATCTTTTTGAGGAGGATGGCGAAGACGGTGAAGGGGGCTGCTCCTCCTCTGGAGCGGGGGGAGCTGCCAAAGCGGGAGACGAGCCTCCGGCTCCCCGAGGAAGAAGCAAGCTGTGCGGCATTCTGAACCAAGGAGGGACGTGCTACCTCAATTCCCTGCTCCAGACCCTCCTGTTCACCCCCGAGTTCAGAGGTGAGGCTTCAGGGGTGACCACAGCCGCCCGTCCAACTGTCTTGTTGATTTTGTTCTTCTGTGTGTGTGTGTGTGTGTGTGTGTGTGTGCAGATGAGCTGTTCGCGTTGAGGACTGATGAATTAGGATGTCTTGAAGATAAAGACAAACCAGGGGCCAATGTAAGTGTTGGAAAATACGACAGCCCCATTAGGTACACCTACGAGAGCCAATACAAGACCGCTCTGACTAGTGGTTTCCCAGAGTTACGAGCCACTCAGCATTTGCACTCGCCGCAATTTTGTTGTTGGAGAATAGGGGTTATGCGCAACCAACATCAGCATGCGTTAAAACAGGTTGACGCCAAAAGGTTTTGTGTTGAAACCATCATGTCATCAACCTGGAGTTATGCTTGTTATCGCAGCATACACAAAAAGTCTGGTAACCTTTTTTATGGGTTTGGTGACCTGACGTTCTGCAGAAACTGGGTTATGTTAATTAAGTATGTATAAAGCTGACAATCACATTGACTAGAATTTACTTGAACTATATTTTCATCCTTTTTAAATGTAAATGACCCCTTTGCTCACTCAAATAAGATTTTCGAGCATGAACTGCCTTTTTAAGGTCACGTCACTGCATTTCAATCAGATTCAAGTCTGGACTTTGACTAGGCCACTCCAAACTGCACTTTATTTTTTATTTTTTTCAAGCCATTCAGAAGTTGGTGTGTTTTGCATCGTTATCCTGCTGCAGAACCCAAGTGCGCTTTAGCTTGAACATTCTCCTTCAGGAATTTCTGTTAGAGAGCAGAATTCATGGTTCCATCAATCACAGCAAGTGGTCCAGGTCCTGAAGAAGAAAAGCAGCCCAAGACCATCACACTACCAACATGGCGGTGGTAGTGTGATGGTCTTGGGCTGTTGGTATGATGTTCTTTTTCTGAAATTCCGTGCTACATTTACGCCAGCTGCAACGAGACACACCTTCCAAAAAGCTTAACTTTCATCTCGCCAGTCTATATAATGACTTCTAAAAGTCTTGGGAATCTTACAGATGTTTTTTTTGTTTTGTTTTTTCTCGCAAAAGTAAGACAAGCCTTTATGTTCTTTTTGGTCAGCAGTGGTTTTCACCTTGGAACTCTGCCATGGATGCTATTTTTGCCTAGTGTCTTCCTTACAGTTGTGTCACAAACACTGACCTTAACTTAGGCAAGGGAGGTGTGCAGTTCTTGAGAAGTTGTCCTGAGTTCCTTTGTGGCCTCCTGGATGAGTCATTGCTGTTCTCTTGGGGTAATCTTTGTAGGCCCGCCACTCTTGGGAAGATTCACCACCGTTCCATTTTTTCTTCATTGGGAGGATAATGTCTCTCCCTATGGTTCGCTGGAATCCTAAAGCTTTAGAAATAGCTTTTGTAACCCATTCCAGACTGATAGATGTCTATTACTTTATTTCTCATCTGCTCTGGAATTTCTTGAGATCGTGTCATTGTATTGCAGCTTTTTAAAAATCTTTTGTATGACTTGATTTTGTCAGGGCAGATTCTGTTTAAGTGATTTCCTGATTGAACAGGTCTGGAGGTAATCAGGCTTGGGTGTGATCAGTGAAAATTAACCAAAAATTGTACAGTAAGTATTATTATCTTTCACGATACAGAACTTATACGCCAGCATCAGATGTTGATGTCACAAAACATTGTCTCATTATCTCTTGTACATTGTATTGATGAGGCAGCATTAGATATCGATATCGATAGACAGTAGCCACCGTCCAATGGAACATGACCAAAACATTAGAAACACCTCTGACTTTAATGAGACGGAGGTAATTGGTCATTCAATGGAACTTCTGTGTTGGATCTCATTCAATTGTGTAGGTTTATTTTCCCGTGAAGTGTCACACGACTTCTTCCCGTAGGTCCGCGTCATCCCTCTGGAGCTCCAGAGACTCTTCGCTCGTCTTTTGCTGGTGAACCAGCAGAGTGCCTCCACGGCCGCCCTCACTGAGAGCTTTGGCTGGAACAGCAGTGAGGTGTGTGTTCATAGACAAGACACAGAGCGAGAGTCTTATTCGGATTTGGGGTAATCCCTTGCATTATCATTTTAAATCAATCACTTCAATCAATCAACGTTATTCTGGAAATATTAAGATTTAAAAAAAAAAAAAAACTTAATCCAGACAAAGATTTTTCTCCGCCAAAAATGTGATTTAATTATCGCAATATGAAAAATGTAATATATATATGTAATTTTTTTAATGGTAATATCCATCCATCCATTTTCTTTACCGCTTATCTTGCACTAGGGTCGCGGGCTGCTGGAGCCTATCCCAGCTATCTACGGGCGGGATGCGGGGTACACCCTGAACCGGTCGCCAGTCAAATTATGGTAATATTAAACGTAAAAAATATATATATATATATTTTGGGACTATTAAGACTTTTTCCTCCAAAAATATGGCTTAATCTTGGAAATATTAGCCTTTTTTCCCCAAAAATGAAACTTTATTCTGGCAATATTAGGGCTTTTTTTTCATCCCAAAATATGACTTCATTCTGGCAATAATAACAATTTTAAATCCACAAATATGACTTAATCCTGGCAATATTCATACGCTTTCCGAAAAGAAAAAAAAAATGTATTCCTGCAAAATAAAAATAAAAAAATCTGCAAAAACGTGACTTTGTTCTGACAATGTTAGGATTTAATTTCTCCCAAACGCATAATCATTCTGGCAATATTCAGACTTTTTTTATGGCAACATTAAGCTGTATTATGTCCCCAAAATATGACCTTTCCCGGCAATATTAAGACTTTATTACATACAGACATAACACCACCACTTTGTCTTAGAAAAAAAAGTAAGATTGGCATTTTTTCCCCTCCTTCGTCTTCAAAACAAGACTTTTTCTCTAGATATTATGACTTTTTTTCCCCCCTGAGCAAAATGCTTTTATGATTCTCCTCATTCAATGTCTTATAAAATCTTTATATAAGTCACACAATGTTAATGCCAGTTTGACAATGTGAAAATACAGCCGGAGAGGGACTCTTTAACCCGTCGGTGTTCATTGACAAAACACATAGAGAGACTTACTTGATTGATATGTCATCATCAAGCAATCAGTGGCAGTCGCTATACTGATTCAAGTCATGCTGGATGCAGCAAAGAGGTTAAGCTTGCTGAGTGAAGGAATTTCATTATGTCCAGAGGCAGTTCAGCTGCATCGGGTTAGTCAATACTGTACTAAGTAACTCAGGCAAGATTTACCATCTCTGTTATGACACATTTGGAAGTGTAGAAGCTCAGTGGAAAGTCATGTAAAGAAGGGTGATAACATTTGAAAAGCTAGTCTTCGGGGTTACAAGTTGATTTGGTTTTCCGAGCTGTGGCACATTGTTGCCAGTCAAGTATTTCGATTTATTATGTTCTTGACCTTTTTTTTTTTTTTTCATTTTTCTTGTAAAATTACAACTTAATCCCCCCCCTCCAACTACATCATTATTGTAAAACTGTAAATGTTTTATTCTTGTAAGATTACGCTTTTGTCTTCCCAAAGTAGTATCTAATTCTCTTTTTTATAGCTTTGTTTGACAATCTCCTAAAATTCCTTTTTTTTTTTTTCCTTGTGAGGTTGCACCCTTTTCTTCTGGAAAATGTCTTATTTCACTCAAAATTACCACTTTTTTCTCCAAAAATATGACACTAATCTGGTAGTATTACAAAAAAAATTTCAATCAACAAAGACAACTTCTAATACAACTTTGTCATAAAAGTATGACCTTTTCACCCAAAAATATGACTAAATTATCACAAAGTTGACTTTCTTTTTTTTCAAAATTAAGACTTTATTCTGGTAATTTTAAGACTTTTGTTACTCAAAAATATGAGTTTTGTTCTGGCAATATTTTAATAGTTGTAAGATTCCGACTTTTTCTTTTAAGATTGGGTGATTCTTTCAAGGTTGCTGCTTTTTGCCTCCAAAAGTATTAATCTTAAACTGGCAATACAGATTTGTTTCTTACAATAATGCTTTTGTAAAAAATAAATAAATACATTAAACCCTCTCATATTCAGCATTCGCAAATTTACTTTAGCATTTTTTAAATTGTTATGATCCTCCGTTATTCACTGAAAGTACAGTAAAGCATTGCTTTGCTGTCATTTGTGGCATCTTGGTACCAAGGAACTACATCAAAGTGAGTTGAGGAGCTTCAGTTAAACATGAGTAGTGCGTTGCTGCCATGTTGTGGCCTCTATAAGCAATTCTAAACATTTTTGTAGGGGTGTCAATTATTGGTGGATTTTTTTCTATTCGCGGCAGTGTTTGGTCCCTATTCCTAGACTTTTTTCCTCTGAAAATGAGACTTAATTCTCTCCATATTAGGACCTTTTTTGCATAAGAAAAAAGATAAAATGGTATTTTCATAAATTTAGAACTTTTTTTCTTGGGAAAAAAACAGGATCTTTCTTTTATGATTCTCGTAACAATGAAAAACTAGATGACTTCATTTGCCCAATATAAAGTCAATTCATTCATTCATTCATTCATCTTCCGTTCCACTTCTCCTTACTGGGGTCACGGGCGTGCTGGAGCCTATCCCAGCTATCTTCGGGGGAGAGGCGCGGTACACCCTGAACCGGTCGCCAGCCAATCGCAGGGCACATATAAACAAACAACCATTCACACTCACACTCACACCTACGGGCAATTTAGAGTCTTCAATTAACCGACCCTGCATGTTTTTGGGATGTGGGAGGAAACCGGAGTGCCCGGAGAAAACCCACACAGGCACGGTGGAGAACATGCAAACTCCACGCAGGCGGGGCCAGGATTTGAACCCCGGTCCTCAGAACTGTGAGGTGCATCTGGTAACCAGTCGTTCACCGTGCCACCCAATATAAAGTCACACAATTTAAATATCATTTTGACAATGACAAAATACAGATGAATTGGTTAGGGGAGGCTGGAATGTCGCACCCGTCATAGCGCCTGTTAAATTCTTAAATATATATTTTTTGTATTTTTTTTTTTTTTAATTATTATTATTATGAGGTATGTTATTATTAGTTTTTTGAAAGTACTGTGAAATACACAGGGAACAAACCAGCACGATGTGCAGGAACTGAACCGGATTTTGTTCAGCGCTCTGGAAAATTCCCTGGTGGGCACCTCCGGCAGCACGCTCATCCGCCGACTGTACCACGGCACCATCGTCAACAGCATCGCCTGCAAGGAGTGCGGCAACGTTAGCCAGCGACAGGTCCCTGCCACTCACTGTCGCGGTGTGTTTATGAAGATGATTTTCTTTCTGCGGGAGCTAAGAAAGGTGTTGACGCCCTCTATACCAGGAGGACTTCCTGGACCTGACGGTGTGCGTCTGCGGCGTGTCCAGCCTTGAGGAGGCTTTGCATAACATGTTTGTGGAGGAGGAATTGTTCGAAGGCAATAATCTGTACCGTTGTGGGGTGTGTGGCAGACTGGTCACTGCTGCAAAGGTAAAAACTTTCATTATTACTGTCAACATAAAGTAAGTACATTTTTTTTCCCCCCCTTTTTTTTAAGTGGTTGTGCTTTTCCCCAGTCTGCCAAGTTGAGGAAGCTACCCCCGTTCCTGACCATATCTTTGCTGAGGTTCAGCTTTGACTTTGCTAAGTGTGAGCGTTACAAGGAGACAGGCCACTACAGCTTCCCCCTCACCATCAACCTGCGGCCATTTTGTGAACAGGTAGACTACAAACCCTAAAACTGAACCCCAAGTTTGCCTATAGGCAGATTTTTGGGGAGGAACCTGTCATCTGCTTTTCAATGAAAAAACTCAAATATTCACTGTTTTTGTGCTTCGTCAAAAGCCATGTCTAGTATAAAAAATATTGCTTACTGGTGCAATTAAAAAAAAAAAATACATACAAAAATTCTCCAAAATTTCAGTTCTGTGAAAGCCTTTTTGCCAAAACCTCGTCAGTGGTCACGCAGAAATAATTTTTGGAGAATATTTATTGAATGATGCAGATCAATGCAAATATTTGTAGTGAATAATTGTGTGAGGAGAGTGGCGATGTGCAAATCGGCTAGGGTCGACTATACTGCATGTCTGACGACGTCTTTAACGTTACGACATGTGGTCCCTCCACAATGTTGTGTGGCAATCAGGATTAAGCATCACGGCGCAGTGCTTTTGCCTCATTACAGACCGACGGAGATGACGCCGACTACTACTACGAGTTATTCTCCGTGATCATCCACAAAGGTGGCTGCTACGGCGGCCATTACCACGTTTACATCAGAGACATTGAAAGCCTCGGCTGCTGGGAGCCGCCGGTGAGTGAAAAACTGGAGAAAAAAAATGGAGGATTGGATTTAAGAATGAATCTAATCTCATCTCTGTGTTTGTCAGGAGGAGGACAACGACAATAGAAAGAAGCCTCGAAAGGCAGAGCAGCAACTCAATGAAAATGACCCCTTGTGTGTCCTCATTGCCATTATTGACCAGGTATAACAACAAAGAATTATCCTTTCGTGTGTGTTTGTCAGTGATAGTGTTTTTTTTTTCTTCCTCTTTTCTTTTCTTTTCTCTTCTCTCTCTAGGAGCCATCAAAGAATGTCCGATTGGACCAGTTGGGCCAGAAACTCATGGAGAAGATCGGTTCCTCCTGGAGCAAAACCTTTAAGAAAGACTATGGCCCCATTGTCAAGGTGTTTTATTTTTTTTATTTTGTATTTTTTTTGGTAATTACCTCTTCAGAATGTGGAAAGTGTGAGGCAATGGGCTATTTAGTTAGCAAGCTTGCTCACATAATTAGGGTTGAGTGAGTTTTATAAAATCAGATTTATAAAAAAACAAAAAAAAAAAACATTTTTTTAAAAAAATATTTCCTCCTTTGCATATTGAAAAAGCAGATGACAGTGTCATTACTCAAACCCGTTTTTTCTTAACCTTCTGCAATTAGCTTTTCGCCTAACCAAGCCAAACAAACAACCAAACAAGCTTTGAAAGTTTTTTTCCTCACCATTAACTTGCATCAACTTCCACATGTAACATTTTATATGTTCAAAAATTTTGAACTGTTCAACTGAACTGAGTCCTTCATTACCTTTCTCTAGGGCTTTTGTCATATGGAAATTCATATAAAAATTCTTCCGGTTATATTGTCTGTTTCTTAGTGGGATTTAAAGACGTTCATTGCTGTTTTAAAAAGTAGTCGCTAAAGGTTTGGGAAAAATCACTAAATATAGCAACCAAATCTCTTAAATTGACAACATTGGCTGTGCTTTTGTAAGATAGCTACTCTAGTCGCACCAATGTTGTTAGTGTAAGCAGTTAGGAAGTGCATGTCACTGGTGACGCGGATTGCACCACGGAAGCAAAAAAAAGAATCCTCTTTACTAATAAACTTGAATCAATCGATTAATAGCCCATCTCTATTAGGTTGCCTATTATTAGTCAGTAAATTATGTAAAAAGACAACCGATTTCCTTACAATAGCCACAAAATAACCTAGCTATACAGGCAGCTATTTAGTTATGTAAAAATGCACACCTAATGTTATACAAAATGAGCTAAGGTCGGTAATTAAACTTTTTCTGTTAGGGACCAAGTGGAGCAGTGCTCTTCAATGAACAGGAATGGTGTGGAAAAGTTTTGCGCGTTGTGATTTTTCACGTTTAAGATTGTCCTGCCTCGGAGGAAGCCGATTATGATTGTTTTGCAATAATCATAGTGTATTTTTACAGTCAAACTGAGACCTTTCTTATTTTTTTCTCCTATCAAACAGTTCCTGAAGTCACACAATGACGTTTTCATGTTAGTGTCCAACTGTATCCAAGTGGCTCTGAAGGCTAAAACGCCCGGCCCGGTGAGTGAGCTCCCCACAACTGCTGGCCTAGAAGGTGGCACTGTTTCTCAACAGGAGCTCCAACAAGAGGTCCACATGAACAATAATAAAATGAATCAAATTATCTTTCTGACGGATGTTGAGTGATAGAAGTTCCTCTCGTGTGGCTGCAGACTAGCCACTGGTTTGACCTGAATGACTCCACCGTGACCTCCATCAGGGAGTCGGAGATAGAGAAGCAGTTCCAAGGCCAAGAGAGTGCCTACATGCTGTTCTACAGGAAGATGCAATTGCAGCGGCCCACTGAAGGTAACAAATGCAAAAAAGACTTGAGTGCCTGAGAAGACCCCCCCCAAAAAAATTCTGATGATATTCCTTTGCAGCTCTGAGCAGTCCTCACTATAAAGTTCCTCATCATCTCATCCAGATGGCTCAGGACGAGAACCACAATCTGCAGCAGATGCGGTACTGCAGCTCATTTTACAACCCTTACAAAGTCTTATCCAGCCACATAAAGGCGGAGCAATACTGGAACTTACCAAATACAAAACGCAGTAACACTATTACGTAGCAGTGGAGCCCAAAAGCAGAACCACTCACTGAATAAACATGTTCAGAAATAGGCATGTAACCGTAGCTTTACGTGGTTAATTTCACACTTGATGGGTTGGCAGGGATTATAGAGATTCAAGTACAGTGGTACCTTGACCTTTGAGTATACGGTAATTTATTCCGTTAGCAAGCTCCTAATTCAATATTCCACCTGAATTGCTCAATGTTTTTTTTTTTTTCCTTCATTTGAGTAGCGGCTTATCTGAAGCTTGCTCGAACCTCACATTTTGGCTGGCAACACAAAGCAAAAAATGACCAAGCGATGGCTCGTAACTAGAAAACTCAAAAGTCAAGGTATCCCTTTTATCTGTATACAAACATTCAAAAGTAATTCATTGCTGTATATCGCAAGACGTCAATGATGTGAGTCTGAGTAAATATTGTTCCCAATCACAGGGAGGAGTATGATGCCAGTAATAACCTCGTAGAGCTGCATCTCCACCTGGCGTCCTCTTATAGGCTGATAAAAGGAGCCCTGCAGTCGATCAGCAAAGAGTCCAGTGCTGGCACCACGCTCGTTTTTGACTGCAGAAGGACTGTTGGAGACTTGCGATTGGCTATTTGTCAGGTATTTATTTACAAAAAAAAGCATTTGACTTGATTTCCATCAGCACAAATAAACACAGTGTCTTTATTGTTATAATTAGCAAGAGGAACAATGGAAGGGCGACATAGCTCTGACCTTGGCCAAGATGCTTCCAGCGGGCCTCCACTTGTACAACACTCTCGCAGGTTAGACACCTGAACAGAATGCCGCAGCGTTACAATCGAGCGCATGTCTCTTTACTTGGGGATGCTTAATTGTTTCAGATGACACTGTCTCACTCCTCAGTGCAGGCGTCGCTACAAACCCTGACATATTTGTTTGGAACGGGCGAGAGGTGAGAACTGAGGCCAAACGTCTAACAAAAGTGGAACAAAAGTATTATTTTTACGTAATAATTTACAGTATTGCTGCAAATAGTGTCTAATGGTGTTTATATGGGCAGGCGCCTTTTGAAGTAGTCATAAAAATGAGATTAGTGCTATATTACAATTTGTCAAGTGAAACAAATAATAAGTCTCATAGCCACACGAAACATAAACAAGGATGCACACAACTTTGTTGAGCGATGTCATAACACAAGAACATATTTTAATGCTGCACTGGGAACTAGTTGAGACTTCACAATTTAATTATTCTGAGAGACTGTTTAGGTGCTGCTGTGTTGGTTAGCAACATAGTTTGAAAGGGCTCCTCTAACTATTCAATGTCTATATGTGAGCAATATGAATGGAGGTGATTGCGCTTTTAGTTGTGCTTTTAAATGTGCTGCAGCATAAAATAATTGGCCATTAAATAAACCTGTAATAAGTCAATAAATGAATAAACATGACATTAAATAATAGAAAAATCGACTAAATAACACAAGTAAAATGTCATTACATAACATACTGTTAATTAATTCCATTACATGATTAAAAATGCTATTCTATAAATAAAACATCCATTTAAAAAAACATTCTATAAATGTTTTTTTTTTGCATGAATGAAAATTTCAAAAATAAATATCCATTAAATAATTGAACATGGTTTTAAACAAATATATATTTCACTAAATAAATAATAGTTCCACTAAATAATATTAAAGAAATCTCTTACCTAAATAAAAATGGCATTAATTAACTAAAAATATCTTGAAATATATGAATGGGTCCTGAAATTAATTATAGAATGAAATAGTTTTGTGTAATGAAGTTATATTTCACAATTTAATTAGCTACTGTAATGGAAAATTGATTTATTTCACATTGTAATGAATTCATATTTTAATAATCTATTAAATTGTCTTTGAATTTTGGCACAAACATACCATAGAAACCATTGCCTCCTTGGCAGATGTAACAAGCTAAAGCTAAAATGTCAGATCTTTTCAGGTCTGTGGTGAAAGTGTCCTAACCGGAGCCGAGTGGGAGCCGGTGCTCCTCACCGTCGTCCGACCCACCCTGGAGGGCGCGGTGTTGAAAGAGGCTGGCAACAACGTGGAGGGCGGGGGGCTAAAAAAGGAGGCGATTGCGTTCGCAAGCGCCGCCACCCTCAGCGAAGTGCAGGAAACCCTGGGGGAGCCCGCCGGGAGTCTGCTGTGTCAGGAGCAGGTGGGCACCAAAAGAGGAGAGCGTGGGGCGGGCGAGGGTGCCGGCGCCAGCGCGTGGCGAGTTTTTCCATCCCATGACATGTTCCGGACCCTCAAGGAGCTGTCGCTTAAAGATGGAGACGCCCTGCTCGTGCTGGAACCGCAGTCTTTTGATAACAGGTAAGTCACGTGTGTTGTCATTTTCATCTTATTTTTTAAGGGAGATATTAAGCAATTTATTCGCAATTTAGAACAGTTCCCAGGTGTCTTAATAAAAGCGCTTGGGCATTCTTCTTTCAAAATACACAAAGGATAAAGCAGTTCTCAAACATTTTACACCAGGCACCACTTCAAACACCTATTTGGCTATCCAAGCACAGCCACGATGACCCAAATTAAATGACAGTCGAGTAGTACAGTGGACGTTCGGTATTAACAAATTCATGTATTAGCGGATTCTATCTTTTTCACAGAAATCCCCCCTCATTCATTTTTAAAAATTTTAATCTTTCCCAATCTACCTTTATTTGCTTTTTTAAATTTTTTATTTATTATTATTATTATTTTTTAAAGGAGAGCTTTTCACTATTCGCAGTCAAGCTCAGTCCCTATCCCACTTAAATAGTGGGGCCCAAATGTTCAAAGAAAATCCCCAAAAATATAATAATAATATTTTTGTTAGCCACTGTAACATTATGCACAATTTAAACATTAACACTGCTTAAATAGAGGGAAATAAACTGTACTTACAATTATTCTGTTAAAATGTATTGCACATAAAAGCGTAATGATAATTGTTACCAAATAAATGTTTGAAACCAAACATTTCGAAGTGTTTAAATGCAAATGTGTTGTACTTCAAAGTACAAATAAATACACCTTAACTCAAATGTACTGTACTGGATTTAGAAAAACCTTGAAGCCACTCTTACATTATGCAAAGTAGAAACATTGAATTTCATCTTTCCCGTTTCACGTACCACTACTGTAGTAGTACTCGTGCCACACTGAGAATCACTGGGATAGATAATTACAGTACACACAAAATCCACTTGTCACAGGGTGGTTGAAATCACTTTGTTTGGGGTGGGGTTTTAAATGAACAAAAATCTCATTACGAAAAAAGATTCCATTAAATGATCACAAATTCTATTACATAATTACAAATACCATTAAATAATTAGACGTGTCATTAAACATTTTATTTAATTACTAACAAATGTATTAAAAAATGTTTAAATAAATAATTCCATCCATCCATCTGGACTTGTTGGTCATTAAATGAATACAAAATATATTAAATACATAAAAATGCCATTAAATAAATAGAAATGTCCTTAGATAAACGTTCCAATGAATAATAAAATTTGTCTCATGCACTATTCTGTTACCATGATGACCAGAGCTATGCAATTGTGACAAAGCGAGCCTACTCAGTGTTGCCACCTGAGCGACTTTGCTTGACCCATCAAGCGACTATCTTCCAAGAAAGAAAAAAAAAAAAGCGTCGAGCAACAAATTAACGACTTTTTCCGTTGTTTTTGGAGGCTTCTGAAGACTGAGACGCCCTTCAAAACGGGATGTTCACCCATCCGTGTCCAGACTGCAAATGAATGGTGTTTGCTCAAAGCCACCACTGGCTAAAACAAGCATAACCCCCTGTTGTATTTTCACTTCAATATTCCGAATTGTCAATTTATCAATTCGTGCAGATGATCTGTGCATGTGGCTCATGCAGCGGACACATCGACAAACACAAATACCTCTCCCTGCCCCCCCACATCAACAACGTAGCCGAACATTTGCATATGTACCGCTTATCAAAAGATTTGTTAAAAGCTAACGCTGATAACACTGTCGGCTAGTATGTGCTAACCCTGCTTACCTTTTGGCTTTGACATGGTGTGCTTCCGTGCTGTGAAAATGGCGGCTCTTTAGCCCGCTTAGCTGCCAGTTCATGGTTGGAGAAACTTGTTCTTGGAGCAGTTATTATGTAAATTTGCTTATTTGTGGTGAGGCAGGTACACAAAATTCAGCTTACTGAAGGCACTCAGGACACAATTCAAAAGTTAGCCTTGCCATAATATTTCATCTTTAAATGTTATAACTCCTTTTTGGTCTGTTTTGTTCAGCATGTTCACTGTAAATGGAGATGTGATCACTGTGGTGACGCCATCAGACTGTCGCTGGCTCCAAGTGGAGTTTCAACCGTATGGCTGCGGCCTAGGAGGGGGCGACGCAGCGGAGAGCCGGAGAGTCAAGGTCCCTGCTTCAGGAGATACGGTCGGCCATTTTGTACACCTTGGTTTGCTTTCTCTTCATTTTTACCACTTTGAATCACGCACTTTGCGTTGTTTGTGTCTCTCTACAGCTGCTGCGTGAGGTGAAAGAGAGGGCCATCAACGAGCTGCGACTCCCAGGCAAGATGTTCAACGTTTATATTTTGGGGCCATATAGTCTTATCACACCGTCGCCAACGTAGTCATAACAACAGTAAATATTGTACTTCTTGGCTACTTCGCCTAGAGTGGCTCACGATAAAAAAGTTATACTGTTTAGGACGAAAACCTCTGTCTCATTTTTGATGAACACTTTGTCCTACTACTTGATGACATTTTACTATTGGTCATTATGGTGGTACTTGGTGTAAAATGTTTGAGAACCACTGATGTAGAGAATTTGGCATTTCAGCTCAGCTTGCTTCCACCCACAAGGGAGTTTAAATGAGGGTGTGTATGGACTGTTCATTTGCACTTTTGTAAGTCTGTGCTGGTAAATTTCCATTTTTCTCCTCGCTCCAGGTGCAGAATGCTGCCTAAGACATATGGACAGCACAGGGAAACTCCTTCCTCCAGGTACTTTGTTTGATGTGTGCTGTTTCATGGCTGCACACGGGCTGGAAACTCCCCCCTCATTTAGAAAACACCCCATGTGCTCTGTCATTGTTGGCCCACATTAAATTCTTAAAAGTTGCGGCTACCTTGTAATTTTCTACCTTTTGAACACGGGCGGAGTTGTGACGCCTCCGCTCTGGTTGTGCGAACAGTGTGCGAGGATTTGTGCGTGCGAGAGGCCGGCGTGCGGCTCATGAACACCGTGATGCTTTGTCCGGGCCGGGCCCCCGAGGCGTCGCAGGTTTGTTTATTTTTATGTTTTAGAATTATTATTTTTTTTTTTTTACATGAACAATAGTAGTGCAGGAGCACAACGCTAATAATAAGAATGTACTATCGCTTGATAAATAGAGTTTCTCTTTTTGTGTTTGCAGCTTTTCCTGCACTTTGCTGTGGGTGCAGCGCCACCTGCTGCAATGGAGATGGACATTAACATAGAAAAGACCAGCACTCTTAAAGAGGTATGCATTAAAAAATACAGTAGTGCTTTGATTTCCAAGTTTAATTTGTTGCATGAACACACTGGTAACTCAAAACACTCGAATCTCAAATAATCATTTCACATTGAAATGGATGGGAATGACCATCCATCCATTCTAACCCCCCCAAAATGTATTTTTTTTTTAAATAAGAAGAATAGCCCTTCATAGTACAGACCGTATCCAATGCTATTAGCTGGGGATACGGGCCCAGCCCGACTGCGAAGAGCAAAAATCCGAGAAAAATTGACCTCCTTGTAATTGCCATGAAAGAAATGCGAAGAAGCGAGGGATTGGATTGCCTGCGACCCTTATTTAAAAAGGGATAGTACATTTTCATGAACATTTGCATGTAAATATGACAGACAGAACAGTGCACAGACAGATCATTCAGTGGTAGGCGCGGCCGTCAGAGTAGAACCCGAATGAGGACACTATAGAAAATGGATGGCTTTTAAAAAATATATTTTTTTCACATTTATTTTAATGTTTTTTTAACCTCCCCATTTTCCCCTTATTTTTTGGTCAGTATTAATATATTTTTTGTTCTTTTTTTGTGGGATTTCTTTCCTTTTTCTTTGTTTTTTGGTTGAATTTTGTTTCATTTTGTACTTTTTAATTTTTATGTCAGTATCTTTCCTTTTTTTATTTATTTGTTTTTTGCACCATAAAAAAAATCGATGTTTTATGCACGTTTTCCCATGTCGCAGTAAGATTAATTTCTGCTTCTGTAGTTTATCATCACACTTTTGCCATCACTGCATATTACCCTACAGTGGCGGTATCACCAAACACAAAAAAACACTTGTAAAATTAATTCAGAGGCCTACTGAGTCTCGCATCACATGAAGGTTTGAAGTTTTTGTAGGACTTTTGAGGAATATTTTTCTAGCAAATGTTTGAACTCCAAATGTACTAGTTTTGGGGCATTTCCACTTTAAGTGTATATCGAGCATTGCATTTACAGTTTTATTATGTTTAACTTGCAGTGTCTGCAGGCAATGCTGAATGCTGTTGGAATTGATGGTAAATTCTTTTTTTTTTCCCCCTCAAGTTATGTTTTCCTATTTTAAAGGTTTAATGTTTGCAGGCAGCTGTTGGCATTTGCGAAGGCTGGACTGGTGCGAGGAGGTGGGAGAGGCACTGGTCGACGAGGTGGGTGTCCAAAGAAGTGTGTTGCTAGTATTTCTTGTTAACCCTCCTGTTATAATAATTACTTTTACGCGTGAATTATCCTCATTGATGGATAATGTAGTCCACTCTCACAAAGTGCACTCAATATTGATGAAAATAGTTGGTAATGGTCCTGGAGTTCATAATACAATATACTGTACAGTGCATCCGGAAAGATTTAAAGCGCTTCACTTTTTCATTTTGGCTACGTACACAATGCAGGGCATGATGCCCAATTCTGATTTTTTGTTGTTGTTGAATCCCTCTTTTTATATCCTGTTAGTATTGTTGCTGCATTGTGTTCAAATATCCATTTTTTTAAAGGGTTATTACACCACGGAATTGTTTGTTTTGTTAGCCTGCCCAAGATTTTTTTATTAAACTGTTTTAGCATTAAGCTAGCAGACTTTCCCGAGGAAAGGTTATGTGGTTATTTTAAGTACAGGTATAATTCTCTTAGTTTTATGTTTAGTTTGTCAATAAACTTAAATTGTGAGTGGCAGTGAAGAAGTTGAAGCAAACGCGTTGCCTCTTTTTTTTTTGAAGAAGAAGAAGAATGGTTCCCTACCCATGAGCCTTTGCTCGCACGTCGAAGCAAAAAAAAATAAAAAATCGGTCCAGCGACGCCTCCCGTCTTGAAAAACTCGTAAGTCGAGAGGTACCGTTGTGTTGAGGAAAGGATGGGGATACGTGTGTAAGCTATATGTGATTTTTATTTTTTTTTATTTGTTTAATTGCCAAATATCTTTTCTGTTGTCCTTATGGGGTATTTATTGTGTGTAGAATTTTAAGGGAGGAAAAAAAAGAGAGGATCCATTTTGGATTAAGGCTGCAACATAAAATGTGGAAAAGGTTAAGTGCTATGATTCCTTTCTGGAAGCACTGTAAACAATGTATACTGGGATTTTTTTCTTTCTCCCCCCCCCCCCCCCCCCCCCCCACTCTGTTCCTGACACTTTTGGATAATTCCTATTTAGGATGCGTCTCTGTCAGAGATGAATATAAACAGCGGAGATACACTCGTCATCTCAGAAGGACGAATTCCTCCGAAGGTAATTTCACCTTGTATTTATATTCCGTGCAGGTTTGACCCCAATTTATTTTTTTTCCCAATCAGGGGTTTCTAGAGATGTCCGTATGGATGCTTCAGGATCCCGTCTCCATGGAAACCAATGTGAATCACACTGACAACGGCCACGCTCAGGAGCAGATGGAGGAGGTTTACGCCGCAGCTCAAGCTAATTCTCACCCGTCAGAGCTCATAAGGGTCGGTCAGGTGGAGGTATCGGTGGACGTCAGCCTGGAGGACCTCAAGACTCAGGTTCCTGTGCAATCCTGGGATTATATTACCCTTTTATAAACGTGATTTTGCAACAATTTGTCTGTTTTTGTACACCAGGTGTTGACTCTTCCAGCTTTCCAGTACGGGCGCCGGCCCGCCGCCTTCCTCCGCCTGTGGAAGATGGAGGCACACAGGCTGGTTCGCATCCTCAGAGGAAACCAAGTCTCACTCAGGCACGCCCACTCACGTGATTGAACTGTACTGTACAATGCATCCAAAAGTATTCAACACTCATTTTGTTATCTTACAGCATTATTCCAAAGTTGAATACATTGTCTATCCTCAAAGTTCTCCACACAACACCCCATAATGAAAACATGTTTTATTTTTGGGATGTTTTCAAATTTACTTTAAATAAACTAGGAAATCACATGTATGTTATTATTCGATACATGGTTGATGCACCTTTGGCAGCAATCACTTTCCATTGCACTGAATGTGATTGTGTAATGTCAACATCACTTGATGCTTTGCCTCTTAACTCCTCAGGAAACTAAATATAACTAGCGGCACAGATATTTGTGTACAACAGCTGTTAAAAGAGGAAGATCTCGGGTAAGATATATTTTCCCTTGACTGTATCAATATTGCTTTAATATTAATGTTGCACTTTTTTAATAGCTAGTTTGTGATATTCTTTTTTACACTCTTATAAATGTATAAATAATAATAATTATCTAACAAAGCTCAACTGGGCAATCAATGATATTTGTGATTAATATTTCTAAATGATTCATTTTATAATTAGCTTTTAATATTTTTACTGCTTTTACTTTTCCACACTCCCCTAAATAATAATAACAATAATAAATAATTGCAGTAATTCTACTAATAAAAGTTGAGCGAAATGAATAGGGGTTATGCGCAACCAACTTCAAATAGGAAGAAGCACTTCTTTCCAGTTCAGGCCACTGGTGGAGCCCTATGGCAGGAGAACACAACAAAGAACCTGAAAAAATTTGAAATGTCTACTAAGTCTTTTGTTTTCAAGAGCTACCAAAGATGACCATAAAAGTTGTTTAGGTCATATAGAAGTTTTTAAGTTTTGCTCAAAGATACCAATGCTAAAGAAAACAATATTCGGACAAGTTTTTGTTTGGTCACATGAAGCTCCCATTAATATTGTTTTTTGTCTTTATTTTTGAATTCTAATTATTTAATCATTTGCTTGTGACATTTCTTTTGTCATTCTTCAAATCACAGCAATAATAATGATGATTTATTTATCTCCTGGTTTCGTGCAATTGTATTTGAATTCATATTATTAATACAGTGTTATTTAGTATTTCACTTAATAGATTGTCTGCTATTCTCCAATTGAATATATAATAATATTTTTTTCTGACACTTCAAATAATAATAATGATATTGATAGTCATTAAAAATAAAATGGTAAATAACCTTTTTCATTCATAACAAAACCTATAAAAGCCTCCTTTGGTCAAACAACTGTTAAAACAATTGCTGTGGTGCATGAATAAGGGTCCGCTGAGGTCATTCATGTCTGTTTATTATGTCATCCAATAATTGAATATGGATTTTCTTGCTTTGATGAAGCCCCAAGGAGATAGTGCTGAGTGTTAAGATGGGAGTACCGGGGAAGCGCTGCTACTATCGGGCACAGGAGCTGATTTGGGACGCGTCGTGGGACTCGACGGCCGCCGGCTTGCGGGCCTTCGTGGCCGAGTTCTACGGCTTGGCTGCGGGCTCGATCGTGCTGGCCAAGTACCAGCCACACAAACACACCTGGGAGGAAATCTGCTGGGTGAGACGACAAGGAAGCTAATAGGGAACATCCCCAAGTAATTGACACTCTTAAAAGATTGCCTATAGATTCCACAAAGCTACTACAAGAAGCTCTTCAACAAAGTTCTTTGGCACCAAGATTCCACTAGATGGTGCCAAAGGAATACTTTTATGTTAGGACCTACTTCGGACTGAGCAAATAGGTGACTGTGAGTTTTTCCGAAAATAACGGAGGAAAGGCTTAAAAAACAATTAGAATGCCCAACCGCAAATATGGAAGTCCCCCCAATCTACAGCTCCCTGCAGCCGCCCTTGGCTACTATATGAGGAAATATGATATAGTCAATTTATTTTTGTTGTATTTTTGTTACAGAGCAGGCCGCTGTCCAAGAGGAAAAAGAGGTCAAATGCAGACTCATTATTAGGAGCACCGTTTCATCTCAAAGATGGTGACGTGATTGGCGTCAAGGTAAAAAAAAAAGAAAAATGTAGATTTTTTTATTTTTTTTATTTTTTATTTTTTGTCATAAATATTTTAAAATAAAATAAGTACTTCCATATATAGATTATATTTTTCCTGTTTGCAGAACCTTTTGATTGACAACAAGGACTTCCACACTCAGGAGCACGAACAAGGCCAGGCAGAGCGACGAAAGAAAGGGTAATTATCCATCCATTTTCTGAGTCGCTTCTCCTCACTAGGGTCGCGGGCGTGCCGCAGCCTATCCCAGCTATCATCGGGCAGGAGGCGGGGTACACCCTGAACTGGTTGCCAGGCAATCGCAGGGCACATACAAACAAACAACCAGTCGCACTCACATTCACACCTACGGGCAATTTAAAGTGTCCAATTAATGCATGTTTCTGGGATGTGAGAGGAAACCGGAGTGCCCGGAGAAAACCCACGCAGGCACGGGGAGAACATGCAAACTGCACACAGGCGGGGCCGGGGATTGAACCCCAGACATCAGAACTATGAGGCAGATGCTGTAACCTGTCGCCCACCGTGCCGCCAGGGTATTAAATAATAGTTTAGTCCACAAAAAAAAAAAGATCCTTAAACACTTTAAATGTATTTTCATAGCATCTTTAAAACTTGGTGTACTCTTAAAAATGCAGTACTATACAGTACAGGAAACCTTCCAGCAACTCTCACAAGACACATCTCTCGCTGGTGTCTGCTTTGCTCGCGCCGTGTCGTCAAGTTGGCCCCTCCCACTCTCCACTTTGCTACTTCCGCTGGTGTGTTAGAAAAATAAGAGCACCCAGGAACTAACCTCCTACTTTGGCTCTGCAACCAGATAGCCACTAACGAGCTATCTAGTCTGTTGCCAGCGCCGGTACCTCGGCAAGATGGATTATATAAACCGCAAAAATGGTTGGTGGGTGGATATGTTGTTCAGATTTATTCAGATGATGAATAAATACTGATGGACAGACTTGTAATCGTTTGCTTGTTTGTTTTTGTTTTTTAGAGAAAGGGCTGGAGGCTCAAACTGCACTAGATCGCAAAACAAGGTGGCCAAGAAGCCAGAGGTGGCGCTGTCAATCAATGTTGGCGTCTTCAGTAACAATGGACTCTAGCGCACAATGGACGCGTCTGGTTTACTACTACTACTACAACTATTGACTATTAGTACCACACACACACACACAGAGGAAGTGAGGTGCCATGTTGCATTTAGGACAATCCTCTAATAATTACCAAAAAGATCAGGGTTTATGGACTAGCCACTTAAGAATCAGTTCTACTGTCTAATCTCGCCTCGATCAGTGCCAAGATTTCACACGTGGCAATTGATTATTGTCTTATGCCGATCAATAAAATGATCAGTACATTTTTACTTTTGTGTATTTTCCTCATACCAGATTTGACTGTAAGAAAGCATACAAACAATAAAGGCATACATACACTTGTCACTCATGTCTTGTTACTTTTGGAAAATGTATTTTTTTTTTCTTACTGGTTGCATATACTGGATGTGTATATTATATAGTTTGAAACAAATTATTTTAATTTCAAATCTTTCTAGTCGTATTATTATTTTTGGATGCTTTTCATGATCATATGAAGATTTTTAATTCAAAATTATTTTGACTTGTCAATTTTGGGTGCTTTTTATGTGTATATGTGATATTTTTAAAACAAATTATTATAATTAGGATTTTGTCTACCTAATGAAGAGCTTGATGATTGTCTATGAAGGAAAATGTCATGTCTAATTCTTTTTCGTTTTTAATTTATATTTTTTATTATACAGGTAGGAATCTATTTAAAGTAAAAATGTTTTATGTAACTTTTTTTTTTTTTAATTATGCAATAAATAAAATGGCGGCCAGCCAACGGGCCGTTTCTAGATGAATCAGCCTTTTACGGTAATTTCTCAATTTGGACCAATTGGAGGGCACGTCTTGGCCAGATGGGCCGTCCAATCCGCTTTCTCGCTTCACCCGCCTCCCAGAATTTTATGACAGAACCTCGGCGCGACTTGGATTAACAACACTGAAGCAAGAGATTTGTACGGTGTGACTTTATTATTGTTTTTATACACACTTGAATAAAAATCCGCTAAAATGGTGGATGCTTTCTGCGCTAAGTGGAAACTGGTGGACAGCCACAACTTTGATGAGTACATGAATGTGCTCGGTGAGTAGTTTCTGCAAGGTGTGTGCATGCTCCCATCACGCGTCAGTTGTCAAGATGTAAAACAGTATTTCAATATTTGTGACATTTTCACAAGTATTGTGCATCAGTGAGGAAACTTTCTTTGAAATGTTCTGCATATTACATACAAAATCAAATAAGTTCAACCCTGCTGAGTGTTAGTTATTTGGATGTAAAATATTTAAAAATATTTGTAACATTTTACCAACGATGTGCATCCATGAAGAAACAACTTTAAAATTATATAAATTATACATTGTAATACATTATACACAAATAATAACACTATTTACTATGTCATTTGTAATAAAGATGTTAACTGTTAATGTGCATTTGTGGGGGCAAGAAAAAAACGTTCTTTAAAGTGTAAATCTGAATAAGACCTGTATGTTTACTTTTTTAAATAATAAAAATATCCGTCACTTATAATGTACTCTAGATATTGTAAAATATTTGCAACGTTATTTTATCACGCACTGTATGTCAATGAATAAACTAAAAATGTTTCACACATATTTGAATATATTTTCAATTTAAAAAACTGCGTAGTGTCACTTGTTGTAACATAGATGTTTATCAGAAATATTTGTAAAATTTGGGGCTTTTATCAAGTACACCCCATGTACATGTATTTTCATACATATATTTAAAAAAAAACAATGCTGCATAGTGTCACTTATTGAAATACAGATTGAAACAATTATTTAAAAATATAGAAAACAAATACAAATGTTTACCAGCAATGCAATTTGTATAATTTCATACATATTTATACATAGTTTGACATTTAAAAAATGATGGTCGCTGTAGCACCCAGGAAAAACATTTTTTAAAACATTTTATAAAAACAATTGTTTAAAAAAACAGTGCTGCTTAGCATCACTTAATATGTAGATAATAATATCAAATGTTATTGAAAAATATGAAATTTTACCAACGCGAGCCGCTTTTTTAAAATGTTATTGTGATTGTATTTCAAATCAAATCATCACATGAAAACAAAAGGGGTGGGCTTTGCCACAAGACAAGTGGGCAACGTGACCAAACCCACAGTGGTGATCAGCCAGGATGGGGACAAAGTGGTGGTGAACACCCTCAGCACCTTCCGGAACACCAAGCTCACCGCCAAACTGGGTGAGGAGTTTGACGAGAACACGCCTGATGACCGACAAGTCAAAGTAATGCCACTGCATCAATGCAGTATTATTAGTGACAGATCAATACGAATACTAATAATTTGCATTTTTTTCTTTACAGTCCACCTTCACCATGGAAGGAGAAAAATTTGTGCAAGTGCAAAAGTGGGACGGCAAAGAGACCAAATTTGTCCGAGAGATCAAGGATGGGAAGATGGTGATGGTGAGATGACGTCATTAATGCAGTGGTGCCTTGACTTACGAGTTGAATTCATTCCATGACCGCTCGTAACCCAAAACAATTGCATTGCAAATCATCTTTGAAATCAATGAAACTGCCATTAATCTGTCCGAGTGCCCCAAAAAACACCAACGGAAAAAAAATGTTGGAATGTTTTTTATTAATCAGTTAAATGGCACTCTCAGGTATTTTATTTTCTGAAAACAAACAAAGCATACTACATGTAGATTTGATGATGAAATACAGCAGAAGATAATCGCATCAAAGCTGCAATTAGTCGTTTTTCGCACCGCTTTTCCTCACTAGGGTCATGGAGGATAAATAACATATAATAATAAATAAATAAGAAAAAATAATAATGTCATAATAATAATAATACATGCAAAATCAATGCTAGTTGAATTAGCCCGTCTGCAGCTTTTTGTACTGTGGGTTAGCATTAAGCTAGCAGACTTTCGTAAGACAGTTAATGCGGTTTGGTTAAATACGAAAAGTGTAATTCTCTTTGTTTAGTTTGACAGTAAACTTCAACTGT
This sequence comes from Phyllopteryx taeniolatus, assembly GCF_024500385.1. Classification (NCBI taxonomy): domain Eukaryota; kingdom Metazoa; phylum Chordata; class Actinopteri; order Syngnathiformes; family Syngnathidae; genus Phyllopteryx; species Phyllopteryx taeniolatus. The sequence goes on along the minus strand of NC_084514.1, from coordinate 7,427,802 downwards.
GATTGAAAATCAACACCATAAAGCCTCTTTTTTTTTTTTTTTTTTTTAAAGAAGAAGAAGAAGAATTGTTCACTGTCTGCTAAACTGCAGTTTTTGTGACGTTTTGGGCCACCATAGCTAGTGGCTGTAACTCAACTTTTGGTTTCTCAAGACGAAAACGGCCGAGCGATGGCTCGTATCGCAAAGATCTCATAAGTCGGGTCGCTTGTAAGTTGAGGGACCACAATATTTATTACATAATACATATAACAATCAATAATATGCTTGTGTCTTTTGTGGTTTTCTCAGACTTTGACATTTGAGGGCGTCCAGGCTGTGCGCACGTATGAGAAAGCCTAACTGTACGACTATTCATTCATAAGGATTGCTTTGCTTTTTGAAATGTTATTGTTTGCTCTTCTAATGTTGTTTTAACCTTTTGTTTCAACACACATAGGAATTCTGGTTTTAAGTTTTAAAAACCATGGCATTTAACATGCAAATGCTTACAATAAGAGACAATGAAAAATATTTTTTTCATTAATTTCATTATGACAAACCCTTGCTCCAGATTAACCCTTGAGAGCGTCTAGGGGCATTTTGTACCACATCACAAAAACCGACACCGACACATTTGTTCCCAACCACAAACAAATGTCCCATTGAATCAATTCCGACTTTGTCCACCAGATGGGGCTACTTTTGGCCCCATTCAAAGCATGCAGCAAGATGGCACACACTCACTACTGAACTGATGAGTGCAGGTCCAGACTTTGTGTTATAAAGTGTTTAAATCCACTGAAATATAATTAATATTTTATGTTTATTTCAGGCTTAAGTTCTTTTCAAAGAGTGACTTGTTCAAAAAGGGGAAAAAATACTAATGTCCTATTAAATACCCCTTTTTTAAAATCCCTGTTTATTTTAACATAAACTGATGTAATCCTTTATGTTAAGACAACTTTAATTTGAATACTTGTCCACCAGATGGTGCTACTTTTCCCCCATTCAAAGCATGCAGCAAAATGTTACACCTTTTGTTTTCTGCAAGGCTGCCTTGTTCCTGAAATAAAGGTGGGGGTTTAAGAGCTACACTCCCCAATGACTATTTCATATCTATACTTCATGATGATTTTGTTTAAAATGGAAAAAAAATATTAGCGACAAAAGCAAAAAAAGAAGTCCTATTGAAAATGACGTTTGATCCCTCCCACATTTACCTTAACATAAACTATTGCATTTTTGTACGTTAAGTTGGAAAGTTGCACTACTTATTTGTATATTCATCCAACAGATTGAGCTCCTTTTAACCCATTCAAAGCATGCAGCAAACTGTTCCACTGAAAATGCAAACGTTGTCCCAACATTTATATCAACATAAAATACTGCCACCTTTTAATGTTAAGAACTCTATTCGGACCACTTTTTTAAATATTTTTATATTTTATTTTTCATTCAAAGCATGCAGCATGTACGCCTCGCCCCCTGAAACAATAAGTGTAGGTTATTCATGGAAAAATCCCCCAAATACAATGAATATTTGACATGAATATTTCATAATAAAGATGTTGCAAAAGATTAACCCATTTATTAGATTTTCCATTCAAAGCATGCAGCAAAATATTAGACCTTTTCAATGTTCTCAATGTCCTCGCTACTGATATGTTAAATGTGAGCCCACATGCTGTGTTATAGAAGCTCCTAAGGGTTAATATGGTCTTACTTAGCTTTAAAAAAAAAAAAGCCCCTTTGTGTCTGTTGTAGAAAACAGATGAAATAAACAACATTTCAGTCATTATTGTGCGTGTCTGAGTGTATGTGTCGTCTATTGACAAACACTAGACAGGGTGGTGCCTGTGCCGTTGCCAGGTGACAGCTGCAGGGGCCAGTGCGACCGGGCAGCGTGAACGACCTGCAGTGAACTCGGCAGCATTGCACCACACACACACAGGAGCTGGAATGGGGTGAGGGGAGGTGACGTCACTAATCTGATTTAGGCAATGGTGTCATGACGCGGAGGCAACATGCGATGGCGTGGACCAACCGTGATCGAATAGCGTGACACACACACACACACACAAACACAAGAGTGATGGACAAGTTGAAGCTTGATCATCAGCATTGCAAATCGTATTGAGTCACAATGAGCTCTTTCCTTCCCACTGCCAACTTTGCTCTGAATGCACAAAGGATGTGTGCTAACTGGAGTGGAACTCATTTCCATCAAAAACGCGTCTCAGTGCAGTGTTTTATTATATGCTGCCAAAAAGTTGTCACAAACCGAGCCAAGAGAGGTAAGAAAGACAGAGTCAGTCTTTCCCATAATCGCAACAAAAGCAGAGAGAAATAGTGTCGCCGGTCGCCCCTGCTGGGTTGCAGGGGGGGATTTTCCTCTTTGTGTGGAGTGTGCGCCTTGCAGTCATAAGCCACCTGGGTCCTTGTTTCAGGGTTTTGGCTTTAGATTAATGAAATTAAGTTATATATTGGTTCAGCCTCTGACATACCATTAGGAAATGATTAAATAAAATGGTATACATTTCAAAAAATGTTAGAATGATTAATAAGTAGGATTATTTTTTTTTTGTGCTTATTTCAGGCTAAGAACAATGTGAAGTGGTTAAAAATAAAATGAAACATCATAACACGACAATAAAATAGTACAACAAATTTTAAATGTCAATAAAATAGAAACTTGTTTATTTTGATATTTTTTGGACTAACATGAATTGACTAAAACAAAAATAAAATGATTGAAATAGGAAATTTTGGTGAATTAAAATGGGAATTTTGGTTTATTGAAGGCTCCGTTTGGTCGAAATGAAATGACTCAAATACCAAAATAAAAAGATTGAAGCACAATAAAGATAAAATAGAATCATATGAATTGATTAAAATACAAAAAATAAAAGGATTAAAAACAAAAAATAGAATTAAATGAAATATTTCGAAAATAAATTCTCTATGTTTTCTCTGTATTTTGGGTTCCATCAGAACAATACAATTTTTTAAAAATACTTTCTCTTATTTCACATTCTTTGAACTATATGAAGTGATTAAAATGTAATTATTTAAAAAACAATTTGTGGGCTCTAATGAAACAATATGTTCAGGTAATGAACATTTGCCACAACACACACCACCTGCAAAGTTTTATAAACTTTGGTCTCTGTCTGGGATGCTCAGAACTACTTCATTTCGCTCCTTCCAGAATTTTCTGAATTTTCCTTCCAAAATTCAATCAAATGTAAATATTACAAAATAATTGTTGTTTATTTTAGGTTCTGACAGAACAATATGAAGTGATTAAAATACCAAAATAGATTTTGTGTTAAATAAAGACTTTCCACATGAACAGACACTTGCGTGACTCTTTTATTGAATGTCAAATCCAAGCAGCACGAGCGGACACAATGGTGCTGTTGTTCTATTATTCTTCTCAGTGAGGATCAAACTTGTATTTACATTTACAGTAGATGCAAAAAATCTACAAACCCCTGGTCAAAAAAGAAATCTTGATGGATAAATCATTTGTAAAAAAAAATGTCCCTACCATTAATGTGACCTATAACCTGCACAACGCAATTGAAAAAAAAACAAAAAAAACCTTTTGAGAGGAGAAGTAACAGCTGAGATAACGTTACTAAAGCCCACTAGAGCAGCTGAACTTTATTTGGAGTTGGCGTTGCTCAGAAGCGCTTTAAATGGTGATAGTCAAAAATATTTAATTTTTCAACTAAGTCGTAGAATAATGGTGGAAAAAGTTTCCAAATTATTTATCTTGGTCTAATTTTTTTATATCACAAAAATCTGGCATTTGAACAGGGGTGTGTAAACCTTTTATATCAACTGTACAATGTTTCTGTTACTTCTCATTTTAAGACTCACACACACACACACACACACACACACATGCAGATTTCAGGTAGCTTTGACCTCATACATTGCACACGTTTAACCTAAAAAATAAATATACAATACTTCATAAAATAGATTCGAAATATAGTCATCTCTGTAGAAATATTGCAAAACATGGGCAGCAACGTTCATTTTGCTTGCGTGCACCATTCACTGACACAAGACGTGTCCTACTTATTTTTAATTTTCATTATGATTAAAAAAAGATATAGATTTACAGTTACAGTAGGATTATCATCTCACGCTACATTAACTGTCATCAAGCTTGGCAAACAACAGGCTGCTGATAAACAAGGCGCCGCTTCATCAAAACAACGTGTACTATTAGTCGTATTCATTTCTTTCAGAAAGAAATCTCGCCATCTCTGCATTCCGTCTGCCGACATGCAACAATTCAGTGCTTTTGTCCATTTGGATGTCATAGTAATGTACATCAGTAGTCATCAACAGTGCATTTTTGGTCTGTTTAGGGAAAGACAGAAAACAACCTGTGGTGGTCAAAACAGTCCAAATGAACTCAAATGGGTTCACTGTGAGCCAACGTAAACATTGGCGCATGTCTGCTGATTTAATAATAAGACTTTTTAGGTAGCTTTTTTTCTCCCCATCCGAATGTTTTGGGAGCTCTCATATAGGGCTCGACCAATTCATCGGCCGTTTTTTTTTTTTCTTTCTTTTCAACATTAACACGTTACAACATGAGACAAAGATAACGACATTGAAACATTTTTAAAAAAGTTTCAAAAATTGGCAAATAAATCAGTCGATTCTTGTCTCTGTTGTCGAGTTACACAAATACAAAAGGACAAAGTACTGTAAAAAAGTCAAACGTTCTGCCTATAATTAATGTCTTTATTGTTGTAAGCGTTAAGGGACAAAAAAAAAAGTTATTTAATTCTTTATATATTTTTTTCAATAAATCGGCCGCTTAATCGGTTATCAGAATTTCGTTCTGCCAAATATTGAAATCGGGATCGGCCTAAAATCTATATCGGTCGGGCCCTACTCTCATATATATGCAGCATGCTCATTCCGGACGATTGAAAATGAAAAGACACGATAAAAAGAATACACACACAAAAAAAGGAGTGCCTTTTTTGAGATACAGGCCTTCACCTGACCTATTTTCCGTCTTGAGATACGAGTAAAATTTGAGCATCACACCCTGACCGCTTGATGGTGGCAACACACTTCACAATACCACCTTCAAGTCACATTGGTTTCGGTGCAGTGGAAGGACAAACCCAGTCGGTGGCAGTAACGTGCCATGAAATTGGTTTGCCAACGGCCAACAGCAGAAGAAGGATAATACATAGACGTACAGTCAAGTTTTTTCTGTTTGCAGGTTATGTACAAAACAAATATTTTATACAGTGCAATACTGTAGAGGGCAGTTTTTCTTTTGGAAAAATGTTCAAAACAAATAATTTTGGGTGTGTTTTGGGGAGGCTGGAACCGATTGGTTGCATTTCCATTCATTTCAATGGGGAAAGGTGAGTTGAGTTGAGTGTTTTGAGATATGAGGGTGGTTACCCAGCGAATTGAACTCGTACGTCAAGGCCCCACTGTATACGACTATATGATCATCTATCCAATTGTCCAGCTAAAAGCATGCATCGCGCCACCTTTCGTCAATTTTTTATTTTCATTAAAAAATTAAATAACAACAACTTAAAGAAATTGTTGTTGTTGGTTTTTTTTGGATTAAAAACATAAGAATTTGAAAAGGTCAGCTTTACAGATGCCATGCCTGCTCGATATAGCGGTGTGTCTTTTTTAAACTCCACCATGAAGGTCAGCTTTACAGATGCCACACCTTCTCGATAAAGCTTAATTCATTATTAAACTCCAGCCTAAATGACAGCTTTACAGATGCCACTTCTGATCTATATTGCGGCATTTCTCTTTAAACTTCCACTGTCAATGTAAACTTTACAGATGCCACATCTGCTCTGCTCTGCTCTGCAGGTGGTGTGTGTTGTGGCAAAGACATGCGGGGTGGTACTACTAGCTGTACTACTAGTAAGTGTTGTTTGATCATGTATTATTCGTAGTGGTTTTCAAAAGCCACCCGTGAGTGGCAGCTTTACAGATGCCACGTCTGCCCTCCAGGCGACGCATGCGTGTTGTGTTTATAATTAAAGTCTGACAAAAGTGGAGGAGGCCACGATTAGAGGTAATATCGCACGTTGAAAGAAATTCAGGTTATTACTATGCTTATTCGTCAATAATCCATTGCATTAAAATAACTACAAATAATAATAAATAAATCAGCTGAAAAATAAATGCACAAATAATTACAATTAAATAAACAATCAAATAACAAACTAAAATAATAGGTTGTTTATAGACTTCAAGAATTAAGATAATTTTGAAGATTTGAATAAAAAAAAAAATTAAAAAAAAAATAAAAAAAATTACCACATTTAAATGAACAAAAAATTAAATGAAGAAAATATAACTAGAAAAAGAATAACTACAAATAAAAAGTAACTAATAATTATATAGAATAACTAAACCATAAAAACATGAATACTTAATACCTACATAAATTTAAAAAATACCCCAAAAATGACAAAAAATAAAAACATAATAAAACGACTTAAAATAAAATAACTAATAACAGAATGAAAAAACTAAAACAAAAAACAAAACTGAAATAACTTCATAAAAGATGAATGAAATGCAAATCCATACAATAACTAAAAATAAAAATTAATAAAATAACTAAGAACAAAGCAACTCAAAATGAAATTGTATGAAATATTGGGTAGCTACATAAATTAGCAAAAAAATAAACATTAACTAAAAAACAAAAATAAAACGGCAAAATAATAAATTAGAAATACAAACATCAAAATGAAATAACTCCATAATAAATAAAATAAGTAAAACAAAAAAATAATCAAATAACTCCCCCATCCATCCAAAATAAACTACAATTAAAACTAAAACAATAAAATAAAGTAAAATGAAAAAGAAATTACAAAAATGTAAAGGAATGACATTGGCTGCACATATTTGGTAGGAGAGCTCAACCAAATCTGAAATCAAATGGATCTGTCCAATTAGTAAGAATTACCCACAATCCCCTGCTCAACCATGAAGGTCAGCTTTACAGATGCCACACCTTCTCGATAAAGCTTAATTCATCATTAAACTCCAGCCTAAACGACAGCTTTACAGATGCCACTTCTCATCTATATTGTGGCATTACTCTTTAAAATTCCAGTGTCAATGTCAGCTTTACAGATGCCACATCTGCTCTGCTCTGCAGGTGGTGCGTGTTGTCGGGCTCTAAAATGGCCGTCATCGGCTGGTCCGCCTCAAACCTGCAGCGGCGAGAATGCGTAGAAGGGAAACTGGCCTTCGTCCTCGTCCACAAAGAAACACTGGAAATATGGCAGCTCGTCTGTGGGCGGAGGCGCGGCACGATGATGTCACGTGATGTCACATAATGTCACACGATGTCACCCATTGTCTGATCTGCTCACCTTCCTGGACTAAGTCGTCTGAGTCCGCTGAGAAAAGAGCACGACGTTAAAAACACTTGAAATAAAGCTTTATTCCAATAATCCAAGTTTACCTTTTGATTGCTCCTCCTTTGCAGATTTATCTACGACAAAATAAATACTTCAATGAAGGTAGTCAACAGGAATAAAGAATGAAGTTCACTAAAGTAATTAAACCTACTTTTTTCTTGTATCTCTTTCAGAACTCTATCATCTGTAAATACAAGCAGAAAATGAATGATAATAATAATATTACAATAAAATAACTGTTGTGAATGTGTTAGACTCATTGGTACCGTTTGCCACATCTTTGGTTGTCTTCTCCGCTGCTTTTTCTAAACATAACAATCAGACATTACTGTATGCGCGCTCGTTTCGTTAAATACCTTAATTAATGGCAACTTAGATTTGTTTCCATTCAACCAAAATGAAGTGATTGAAATACACCAATCAAATTATAACAATGAAAAAAAAACAGAATTTTAGATATTATGTAATTAGAAAAAAAAACAATAAAATAAATTAAAATATTTTAGGCATTGTTGCACTTTCCTTAGAGCCAAAGGTGATTAAAAATAAAACCGTAGCGTATTTCTTTCCTTGTAAAAGAAAATTAAATAAATTAAATTAAATAGGAGCTTATACTGTATTTATTTACACATGCTCTCTTGCATCAATAGAAAGTGATTACAATACTGTAATGAAATGACTATTTATTTTTTAAATAATAAAAAAATAATAGTAAAATGGCGAAAAAGTAATAGAAATAAATAAATAAAAAGGAACCGATTTCAGGCTTTGTTGCAAGCATATATATAGCGATTGGGTAAAAAAAAAAAGAAGATTAAATACAAAATGTAAAATTGAATGTAAAATAACAACAGCAAGGATAATAATAATAATAATAATAATAATAATAATAACAAAGTGACAACAAAATCAATATAAAATAAGATGTACTGGTAATTAAAATAAATAATAAAAAAAAAAGATCAATCCCTCCCAAACACTGCACTGTACCTTTTGTCATTGCTGTGGGCTTTTGGTTTTCTTTGGAGGTCTCGTGCTCTGCGGCACAAAAAAATTAAAGTAAAAAAAAATAATCATGACAACACTTACTTATTGATTGACACTGCCGGAGAGGTATTAACGCTAACATTGTTAGTAAACAATATTAAAGCTACTTTTTGTCTTGAGGAGGGATGGGGCCTTTTTCCTCTTTGCTTCAGTCTTGTCGCCTGAGAGAGGCACTGAAAAAAAAAATCAGAATCAAAATAAATACATTTACAGTATATTAGTCATAAAACAGACAAGCATTAAAAAGTGGTACACCGGTTTAAAATGAAGAATCTTTGTTGCCGTGGCAACCGATTGTTCTGAAATATCGGTAATATTGTTAAAATCAATAAAGTGATTATAGTACAAAAACACAACAAATAGTTCTTTTTTTCCCCCAAATAAAAAGGATATAACAAAATCAAATGAAAACCTCAGTAAAGCCACTGTAATAAAACATGTTCCAAAAAGTAAAATAAAATAAAACCATGATTATTGTAGGCTTTATTAGACCAAAATGAAGTGATTAAAATACAAACAAATGATTAAACCAAATCAAATCAAATGAAAATGTTAAAACCACAGTAAAAGAAAGCAACCTTTCGTGCTCTCAAGTCTCCTCTCCCTGACAACATCTTCTATGAACATAAATAATCATAACTATATTCAACTGACATCATCCTGTACATTCTCCTGTCATATTAAAACAGTCGTATGTGCACCTTTCTTGAGTGGCACCACTTTCGCTTTTGCTAAAGACACATAAAGACACAAAGAAAAAAAAACAACTGTAATTTTAAGAATATTATTATTGTAGAATACAATATGAAGCATAAATGTAAATTACCTCTTGGTTTTGACTTGAGTTTGACGTCTTCAGCTGCTAAAAATATCATAAATACACACAAATTGAATTTAAAAAGCCTTTATACAGTGGTGCCTTAACTTACGAGTTAAATTCGTTCCGTGATACATACAGACATTCTACACGTAGATTTGATGAATAACCGTCACAACTGAGCTCATTTTTCGCAGAGGATAAAGAATATATATATATATAAAATATATATATATATATATATATATATATGTATATATATGCCTGTGAGTATTGTTGGATGTGCTTTCTGCAGGTATTGCTACCGCTTGTGTTCAAATATAAGTTATTTGAAGGTTTACAATCCCTGCAAGATTGATGCTGGTTTTGTTAGCCCAGCTATTGTGTTTTGCATTGTGTGTTAGCATTAAGCTAGCGAATTTTCATCGGCCAAAGTTATATTATATGTTGTATTATGAGGTTTGGTTAAATATACAATGTTTATCTATTTTTGTTTTATGTTTAGTTTTACAGTAAACTTCAGATGGGAGTGTCAAAAAAAAAAGTTTGAAGCAAGCACACTTGGCCTCCTTTCTGAAGTGTTTACTATCTCCCAAACTGCTGCTTTGGTGAAGTTTTCTGCCACCATAGCTAGCACTCGAAACGTAGATATTTGCGCGCAATTCCGGCTTGCATCTCGAAAACTTGGAAGTCGAGGTGCCACTGTATTGCCATATAATTATTATTTAAGATGCAGTATCCATACCTGTCTTGGCAGGTGACCCCTGGACTTTCTTTTCTGGCCTTGTGATAACTGAAATAGATTCATGAATATAAATTCATATGACTGTAAAAGAAAGGAAGGAAAGAAAGAAAGAAAGAAAAGAAAGAAAAAGAAAGAAAGAAAGAAAGAAAGAAATGACCTTTCTTCATTGGGACTATTTTCACTCTCTCCTTCAGCACAGAAATGTTTTTTGCAAGACCTTCTTGTTCTGGCAACACAATAAAAAATAATTAAAAAAAAAAAATGGCGAAAAGGCTTTCGAATTTCTTTTCTATCAGAACAAAGGGAAGCCTCACCTATTTTCACGACGACTGCTTCGGCTTTTTTCTTTGGATCAGCTGTCAAAAAGCACAAAATAGGAGTAGTTCACTCAAAGGAAAAGTCCCATTTCTTGCGATCCCCGGACCCCCGGTGTGAGCGTAAAAGGTTTCCTGGCACTTGAGGAACTAAAATTGTTTTTTTTAGCGGCTTGAAATTGTTTGGTCTTGTCAGGGCGTCTGCGTGAGCAAAGACTTGGATTGTACGTCCTGCCATTTTAATCAATGACAGTGCAATAAATTAGAGATTTTTTTTACTGTATTAAATTAGCGCTTGAACATGATTTTGGAATGATGTTGTGTTGATAGCAATATCAGGTAAAATAGCAATAACAGTTTTGGTAACTCAATTTTTACATTTTTTTTGTATTTATTTCCTGAAAAGTAGTTATTTTGGAGAGTGAGATACGAGGATTCAGCCTGACAGCGATGATAGAGTGTCTTAAAAATGAAACATTTTAAAATGATTAAATAAACTAATGTACAGTCCCAAATATACAAGCCAAAAATAAATAACAATTTAAAAGAAAACATACGTACTTTTCTTTGTAGGTTTTGGTTTGACTGCCACCTTACGAACTTCTGGGGCTTTGATAATTACAAAAGATTAATAATTAATTAAAATTAATTAATTAAAAACACACAAATGAATGAATAAATAAATACATAAGTAGTTAAAAGCTTGGTAGGTATTTATTCACAGTACCTGCTTCTTTTGTAAAGTTGACACGTTCCTTTTTGAAGACAGAGGCTATTTGCTTTTTGGTGATTCTCAGCAAGCTGAGCGGTCTCTTGGATACGTCGGCTGAGAAGGAGAAGCAGATATCTGATTATTCAGTACCATGAAAAGCAGAGGTCTTTTTAAATGAATTTCGTTTCATTAGAATACTTTTTGGGCATTTTAACTGCGCTATTTTCATGTTGTTTTACTAACATTTTATTGCATTTAAATTGTAATATTTACATTTTATTTCAATTGTATTTTGTATTGTTAAATATGTATTTTATTTTAATTGGAATATTTGTTAGATTTTTCTGTTTTATATATTTTATATTTATATTTTATATATATTAGTTATTTGCATATACCGTCCGAGCACATGTTGTCGCTGTGTCTCCAGGCAAGACAAATAATCCGCATTGTCCATGGATGTGGTTCGATGTCCGGAGTCGGTCAGCGTGGCCGCAGGCGCAGAATGGCAGCCTCTGTCAGACAGGGCAGCTGTGGCTACACATGTACCTTACCACCACTAGGTGTCACTGTGGAGTGAATGAATAATGTATGCAATTGTAAAGCTTCTTTGCCTGAGTCTAGAATACCTCCTTATAAGTAAAATGTATTATTATTATAAATTTTTTAAAATGGAAATGCCATTAATCTGTTCCAGCCGCCCCCCCCAAAACAAAACAAAACCGCTTTGTCGGGTTTTTAATAAGACAACCAGCACTATTGTCATTTAGAAAAAAACAGTAATTAAGCCAAAGTTAGGCTTGTATCTCCCAAAACTAAGACGGCTCACTCTCTCAAGGCGCCACTGTATTTGCCTTTTTATATCGTTGTAATATTTGTCTCTTCTTTTAGTTTAGTTTAGTTTTCCTAACGTCAAGATGTTCTCAAACCGCTAACTTACCTGTCTTCTGTGGAGTTTGTTCTTTGGGAGTCTTCTTGACTTGTTTGTCCACTTTGGAGGCGTCACTTGTATCTTCAATGGTCATTGTTGTGTCTTGGACATCTTTCGAGAGCAGCCTGGTCAACTTCTGTGGTTCCTTTTTGGATTGTTTTGAAAGCTCTTTAGAGGGTTCCGTTGGTATTGGCTTTAAGGGCTTCTTGACTTCTTTGGAAACAATGTCTTCAGGTTCTTCCTTCTCCTGTTTGGGAGGTTTCGTCATTTTTTTCCCCCTCATAGAGAGAGGACGCACTTTCGATGATTTCCTTTCTTCTGTTTCATCCGCCACCTTGATTGGTTTTTCTTTCCTGGAAGGTTTCTTTTCTTCACCCGCTCCTTTAGGGTGTATCATTGCTTCGTCACGAGATTCTTTGGGCGGAATCTTCTCCTCTTTCACCTCAGAGGGTTTAATCTCCTCAGGGACTTCTATGGGTGTTTTCTTGGGTTCTTTCTCCACTGTGGTCGGTGTCTGGAGCCTAGTCTGTCTTATGATAGATCTTTTGACTTCCATCTCCTCTCTGAAAGATCTCCTGGTGTCTTCTTTATATGGTAACTTGTTCTCTTCTTTAGGATGTTTCTTCTCCTCTTTCACGTCAGAGGGTTTATTCGCCTCTGGGACTTCTTGAGAAGGTTTCTGGAGATATTTTTCTTCTTCGCTTGGTTTGAGGAGCTTTTTCTCTTTTCTGAGAAATATTGTGATGTCTTGCTCCTCTCTCAAAGATATGCTGATTTGTTCTTCATGTGGTATCGTCACCTCTACCTTGGGAGGTGTCTTCTCCTTTCCCACGAGGGGTTTACGCTCCTCGTGGACTCCTTGAGATGGTTTCTTGAGGTCTTTCTCAACTCTGGTTGGTTTCAGGAGCTTTGTCTGTTTTCTTAGAGATCTCTTGACGTCCTTATACTTTTTCCTGACTTCATGTTCTTCATGTGGCTTCTTCTCCTCTTTTTCCAGTGTGGTAACCTTGGTAGCCCCAACCTCTTGTTTCTCTAGCTCTTCTGTAAGATGTTTCCTGGGTTCCCTTTCCTCTTTGGGAGGCTTCTTGACGTTTTCTGTTTCATTGATAAGTTCTTTGTGTGGTTTCTTGAGAGCTTCCACGTGCTCTTTGGAAGTTCTCCTGAAAATCATCACTTTTGCATGAGGTTTCTTTCCTTCTATTTTATCTTTGGTAGCATTCTTTGCTTCGTTCTCTTCTTTCTGGACTTCGAAAAATCTTCTAGAAGGCTTTCTCTTGTCTTTGAGATGTCTCCTGACTTCTACAACATCCCTGGGAGATTTCTTAACTTCTGACTTGTCTTCATGTGGTTTCTCAGGTTCTTTTAGTTCTGCAGAAGATATATTTGCTTGTCTATCTGCTTTGATGGGTTTCTTGATTTCCTTCTCCTCCTTTGGAGGTTTCTTAAATTCTTTGGGATGTTCCTTTATGGCTTTCTCCTCTTTGTGAGCTTTGTCAACTTCTTCTAGAGGACGCCGCTTCTCTTCTTTGCCTTCTCTCAGTGGTTTCTCTGGTACTTCTTTGAGTAATGCACTGATGGTTCTTAGTTTTCTGCGTGGTTTCTCTGTGGGTGGTGGTTCAGGTTCTTCTTTGAGTGCTTCCACAGTCTTTTGATCTTTGAGAGTTTTGCTGACCTCACCCTTCTCTTCCATCTCATCCTTGGTAGATTCTTTGACCTTCTCTTCTTTCTTAGGTTTCCTGACCTCCTTCTCTGTACTAGACAATTCTTTGAGTTCTTTTGGAGGTTTCTTGTCTTCCTTTGAAGGTTCTTTGATATCTTTCTCTTCTTTGGGCGGTTTCTTGGCTTCCTTCTGAGGTTCTTTCACTTCTTTTGGAGGTTCCTCAACTTCCGTCTGTTTTCTTGAAGGTTCTTTAAATTCTTTTGGAGGTTTCTTGGCTTCCTTAGAAAGTTGTTTGGCTTCTTTCTCTTCTGCCAGAGGTTTCTTGGCTTCCTTAGAAGGTTTTTTGACCTCTTTGTCTTCTTTCTGAGGCTCCTTGACTTCCTTTGAATATTCTTTGACCTCTATATCTTTTTTCTGTTTCTTGACTTCCTTCCCTTTTCTAGAAGGTTCTCTGACCTCTTTTTCTTCTTTATGAGGTTTCTTGACTGCCTTCTCTTTCATAGAAAGTTCTTTTACTTTTTTATCTTCTTCCAGAGGTTTCTTGGCTTCCTTAGAAGGTTCTTTGACCTCATTGTCTTCTCTCTGAGGCTCCATCACTCCCTTTGAAGTTTCTTTGACCTCTACATCATCTTTCTGAGGTTTCATGACTTCCTTCTCTTTTCTAGAAGGTTCTTTGATCTCTTTCTCTCCTTTCAGATGTTTCTTGACCGCCTTCTCTTTTCTGACTGGTTCTTTAACTTCTTTTGGTGGTTTATAGGCTTCCATGAAAGTTTCTTTTACCTGTTTCTCTTCTTTCTGGGTTTTTTTGACTTCCTTCTCTTTTCTAGAATGTGTTTTGGCCTCCACATCTTCTTTTGGAGGTTTCTTGACTTCCTTAGGAGGTTCTTTGACTTCTTTCTCTTCTTTCTGAGGTTTCTTGATGACCTTCATAGTTTCTTTGACCTCCTTCTCTTCTTTCTGAGGTTTCTTGTCTTCTTTAGAAGTTTCCTTGACCTCCTTCTCAGCTTTTTCAGGTTTTACTTCTTTCTCTTTCATATAAGGTGCTTTCACTTCTTTCCGAGGTTTCTTGACAACCTTAATAGTTTCTTTGACCTCCTTCTCTTTTTTTGCTTTCTTAGAAGGTTCGTTGCCCTCTTTCTCTTCTTTCTGAGGTTTCTTCACTTCCTTCTCTTTTCTAACAGGTCCTTTGACTTCATTGAGAGTTTTTGGGATCGCCTTCTTGCGTAATGTCTCATCTTTAATTTCTTCTTTTGGCGACTCCTTTGTAAGCTTCTCAGTAAGACCTTCCTTCTCTTGTTTGGCAGGTTTCCTCACATTTTTCTTATCTTCCTTAGCCATTTCTGCCATTTTAACTTTGGAAACGTTTATCACCCATGGCTTCTTCAAATCCATTTTATCTTTGGCGGCCTTTGCCTCAACTTTTGGCTTCTTTATTGTTTTTTTCCTCAGGGGTTCTTCTAAAAGTGAGAGGCATACAGTGATTATGTATGGGAAATTGAATTATGTGGACTTTTCTTAGTTCTGGACAACTTTCTTCATGTTGTCATGGACATACAATATTACAGTACAGTGAAATCATCTGTATGTCACTATAAGACAAGGTTAATACCTGAAATAATAGCAAAATTAATAATAAGATGTTATTTTCAGATGTACTAATTATGTTAAGTTCTACCTTTAGAGGATATTTGGATGAGGAGTCATTACCTTTCAATTTTTTAGTCTTTTTTGAAAGGAGTTTAACGATGGCTTTGAGCTTCTCCATTGGTTTTTCCTCACCGGTTTTGTTTGCAAGTGATTCCTCATGTTTGATGTCTGTTTTCTCTTCTTTTGTTGTTTCTTTTAAACGGTCAGCATATGGCAATAAATATTCATGAGTATAAAAAAGATTTTATATTGGAGTAGAACCTATTAATATACCTACAAAGGCCATCACAATGTTACCTTTAAGTACAACTTTAACTTCTCTAGGTGCCTGGTGTCTTTTCGTTGCTTCTTTGACAACTGAAATATATATGATACACAAACACACACACACAGAGATCAAATTTACACTGACTTTGTGATATGTATTCATTAGAAACATGACATACATTTGCTTTCATTATAAACACAACAGTGTAAAAAACATTGTGGTATTGCTCGACCAAATATCCATTGTTAAAGGGTTATAACACCACGACACCAATACTTCCTGTTTGCCTGCCTATGGCGTTTTGCATTCTGCGTTAGCATTATGCTAAACGGACAAGTTAGCCGAAGCTGTAGCTATCTTGCGTTTGTGTTATGCTTAGTTTGACAATAAACTTAAACTGGGAGTGGAAATAAACAACTTGAAGCCTCTTTTTTGAAGAAACTATCTGCAAGACTGCTGTTTGTTGTGAAGTGAGTTGAGTTGACTGCCTCTATAAAGAAAGAACAAATTTGACCGAACGACAGCGCGTAGAAAGTGCAACATCAATATAGTTTGATTCCATCAACCAGCCACTGCCGGTCCCAAACCCAAATAAAAAAAATGGGTGGGTTGCGTCAGGAAGTTGAATCCGCTGTAAAAACAAACATGCCCCAAAAAAATCATGCAAGTGACTCATTGTGGCGACCCCTAGTGGGACAAGTCAAAAGTCACAACATCAACAACCAAATTGTGACAATGCTCAATAATCATCTCCTTGACCACACGAGAACTTTTTCATGATCACGTCATGAAAAAAATGTGCAAAGATGGAATGAAAAATGACTTTTTTTGTACCTGTGTGGTGTTTGCCGGGATGGTTCTGAACACTCGTGCGTCCCTGCGCAGGAACAGGAACGGGAACGTTCTCTTCGTTTTCATCCAAATCGTTTTCCTCATCATGGTGAAGGTCCTGTCCATCATCATCGTCATGCTCGAAAGGTTTACTCTCAGCGTCCTCCTCGTCATCATCGGTCAGGACACAAGACTCCAAAGTTGGTGCCTCCTCCTCTTCGTCCTCCTTCTCCTCCTCCTCCTCCTCATCTGTGGTTGTTGTCTTCTCATCTTCATACTCGTCGCCTAAAGTGGTTTCTTCCTCCTCATCATTGTCATCTTCAGTTGTTTTCTCCTCTTCATCATCATCATCTACAGCTGTTATCTCGTCACCTTCCTCATCTAATGTTGTGATCTTCTCCTCTTCCTCGTCATGATCATCTACTCTTGCATCCTCTTCTTCATCTGCTAAGGTTGTTTTCGCATCATCTTCATCCTCCTCCTCGTCACCTTCAGGGGTGTTCTCTTCATCATCATCATCATTATCATCTACAGTTGTTATCTCGTCATCTTCCTCATCCAATGTTGTAGTCTTCTCCTCTTCCTCGTCACGATCATCTGCTCTTGTTGTATCCTCCTCTTCATTAGCTAAGGTTGTTTTCTCATCGTCTTCATCCTCTTCATCATCACCTTCAGTTGTTTTCTCCTCCTCAACACCATCATCTTCTTCCTCCTCATCTAATGTTGTAGTCTCTTCCTCTTCCTCATCGTGACAACCTATGGTTAGGGTCTCCTCCTCTTCATCAGTTAATGCTATTTTATTGTCTTCTTCATACTCCTCCTCCTCCTCCTCCTCATCATCATCATGAGTTGTTTTTTCCTCGTCCTCCTCATCTAATATTATTGTCGTCTCCTCTTTGGCCCCCTCCTCTTCCTCGTCTTGATCATCTATGGTTGGTGTCCCCTCATCCTCCTCCCCCTCCTCATCTTCAGTTATTGTCTCCCCCTCATCTATTGTTATCTCCCCGTCCTTTTCCTCCTCTTCCTCATCATCAACATTTTTTGTCTCCTCCTCCTCATCATCTTCGGTCTCCTCTTCCTTGTCGTGATCATCTCTGGTTGCTGTCTCCAGGTCTTCATCCTCATCATCGGCGATAGCTATTTCATCCCCGTCATCACGATCGTCTATGGCCGGTGTCTCCTCATCTTCCTCCTCCTCCTCATCGTCACCATTAGTTATTGTCTGCTCCTCCCCCTCTTCCTCATTTTTTGTCATCTCATTGTCCTTTTCCTCCTCCCCATCTTCAACTCCAGTGGTCACCTCCTCATGTTCTCCTTCCTTCTCTTCCTCCTCTACAATTGGAGTCTCTTCATCTTCTGTTGTTGACTCTGCTTCTGCATCATCATCGCTAGCATTGAAGGTTGTCATCTCCTCATCTTCCTCCTCCTCATCATTGTCTAATGGGCTCTCCTCTTCCTCCTCCCCAATGAACAGGACTTCTGCAGCTTCACTTTCCTTATCCGCCTCCTCCTCCTCCTCCAACACGACTTCTTCTTCATCCACCTCCTTGTCCCCTCTTTCCATCTTCTCCTCCTCTTGGTCCTCTTTATTTACTTGCAGCTGCCATTCCTCTTCATCATCCCCCACATCCTCCTCCTCTCGGACGCCCAGTGACGCTCCAAGGCGGACGTGTTCCTCTAGTGATGCGACAGCAACACATTTAAGTCTCTTTTTTGTCATCAGTATCTTCTGCAGTGCATCCGGAAAGTATTCACAGTGTTTCACGTTTTCTGCATTTTGCTATGTTTCAGCTTTATTCCAAAATGAAATAAATTTCCTCTAAAATTTCTACAAACAACCCTCCATAATGACATTTTGATAGATTTTGGGCAATTAAAAAAAAAAAAAAAATACCGCCTTTACTGGCAAAAAATAAATAAATAAATAAATATGCATTGGCAGAAACTGGCTTCCATGGTACTATGTAGAATTTTGAGGTAAAAATAATGTATTCAATTTGAGATATAGGCTGCAACATAAAATGTTGAAAAAGTGAAAGTGAATGCTTTCTGGATGCAGTGTAAATGTGATGAAAACATGAATACCCTTGTCTTTCTCTGATGCTTTAATGTCATCTTTAGCGTCTTGTTGGCGGTCTTTCGGGGCGTGCATCATCATCATCATCATCTCTGCAACTGCACCACCAGCTCGTAATGTCACGGTTTATCACACACAGTCCACATGTTTCCCGGCGGGATGAGGTGGAATGAGACGCGCAACCGCATGTTTATTACACACGTCAACGTGCTTACATTAGTGTCACAAGGAATAAGGTTGCGACATTACAATGCAATCTGGTACAAAGAGTGCGACAGAGGCAAGCAGTTGTACAGAAGATGCTCGGGCCACGCAGTACATCACTTCCAAAGTACACAAGATATCATGAAAACAAGTGTGACAGTGTGACAAACATGAACCAAATTTAACACTTGAGACCTTGTAACTCTGGCACCAGGGAGGGAAAATGGTTAATTGGGCCCTATTTGGACCGTTTCACATAGGGGTGTACTCACTTTTGTGGCCAGCGGTTTAGACATTAATGGCTGTGCATTGAATTAATTAATGAAATTGACACTATTATACAAGCTGTACACTGACTGCTTTACGTTGTTGCAAAGTGTCATTTCTTCAGGGTCGTCCCTTTAAAAGATATAATAAAATATTTACAAAAATATGAGGGGGGGGTGCTCACTTTTGTGAGATACTGAATATACATACAGCTATGGTGCCTATTTGGTCCCATGTTTATGCTGTTTTGTCGTGATTATCAAAAGGCATCATGCAGGGTTTTTTTTTTTTTGGGGGGGGGGGGGCGGGGTAATATTTATAAGGGGTCCTTGCTTAACCGACTTTTAAATGTCAGAGCCCCGCACATGACGAGGGGAAAAAAATCTGCCTATGTGTGCTACTGCTCTTATCGTGTGTGGTGTACTCGACATGACTGACACTCCACACATAACAATGTCTCCACCGATAATCGCCAACCCCAAACAAGACACTACACAACAAGACACTGCACACACAACGATTCGCAATCGTAACATTTACAATCGTCGGCCGTGACCGATTTCCGAGCAGATCGGGGCGGAAAAATAACTCTTAACAAACCCCGCATCACAAGATAATCGTTCAGGATAATCTTTTGGAAACACGATTATCGGTCACTGCGCTCATCCTACGCTAATGCAGTAGTAAAGTCGCAAGTATAAATAAAATAAATAATGCCAATAAATATGAAAACACAAAGGTCAGTGACGATGTATTGTTACGGCGCTGCGCAAACTAGTTCCCAACCTTGAAACCTGAGGAACCCCTGTACCTTTTAACTGTTACGTCTGGTTTACACACATAACAAACCATTAAGACACACGGAACGAGACATTTTAGTATTCAAAGATAATAAATCAATCCAAATATTCTTTGCAACCTCCAAAGTCGAACACCCTCAAAAGTCCGTCCATGGATTTTCCATAGCGCATATTCTTTCTCCTAACATGCGTGTTTTTTGTAGGAGGAAGCCGGAGTACCCGGAGAAAACCCATGTGAGCACAGGTCCCCGAGCTTGCATGGGTTTTCTCCGGGTACTCTGGCAAACATGCCACACAGGAAGGCCAATGCCCAGATTCAAACCCGAACCTCACAACTGTGAGGCAGATATGTGCAACATTAACTAACGTGCTGCCAAGATTATGGCGGATTATTAACATTTTTGAAATTATTTCCTATGGGGGGGGGAAATGTTTTTTTTTTTTTGCATTCTACTTTGAAGGTTTCACTGTAACAATCAAAATAAACTCTTTGTATTGACAAAAAAACAACAACATGGTCTTACCTTTTACATACGGCGGCAGAAATTCACCTGCATTTTAAAGACGCGTTAGTAAACTGTAACACGCGCACACACACTTGCGAGAAAATCGTCTTACCTTTGCGTCTCACCATATGTCTGTCCGAGTGAGGTGTTGCGCTTTCATCTAAACGAAGAGAAACAACAAGAGATTAGTTTTGTTAATTACAATAGTCATTTAGGTGAAATAAAAGGATTTACACATTTTTTTTTTTTAAGAAAAACCTTTTCTGGGGATGACATCCTCAGGCGGCGTAGTGACAGGTTCAGCTCAAATAAAGACAAATGTCAATCATTATACAGGTACTGGTACACAGTAACGCGGCGATTCTCCAAGTGCGGTATGAGTACCACACATGGTATGCGGACTCCCTCTAGTGGTACGTGACAGAATCACTTAGTTAATTGTTCAAATTGTGCATACATAATGCGACAGTGGTTGAAAGCTTTTCTCCTTTAATCGAGTACATTTGGTAAGTTCAGTTCAGTTGTGTTTAACTTTTAGGTGCAATACATTTGCATTTAATCGTTTTCAGGTACAATGTTTGTCTCACTTGTGCGCAATACATATTTAATTCAATCAAGATTTTTTGGTGTAAAACATTTGGGAACTTCTGGTCTGATGCCCACCGAGCATTTACATTATCAAGATTCCTGTCATATTTGGGGCATTAATTCACTTTTTTCATACTTGGTTGGTTAATTAAAATGTCACCATTCATTTTTTTTTTGTTAGTCATATAATGTGCTCACAGGTGAAATTGTAAATAATGAAATAAAAAAATATGAGCAAATTAAACAGTTTTACATTAAAAGTTGACATTTTTATTTTGAAATACTCGGTTAACGGAACATAAATACTAATATTTTTAAATGAGCGTGAATTACTATTTGATTGTTAAACAATTTTACATATTTTACATATAGCTTTTGAGGGAGTAAAATAACACATTTTACATATACTTTTAACACATTATTATTATTCTTTTAAATAATTGGTTTATTGTACAACATTAAATTAATACATGAGAACAAATGTAAATGTATAATTTTAATAATGTATAAAATATAAATATACACAAAAGATAAATACCTTTATAATTTCTTGATTATGTCAAATGAAATATTTTATATACACATACACAAAGATAACATTGCTCACTTTTGATGGTATTCATTTCACAATATGTTTATTAATGTATATCAAGACACTAATTCAGGTAACCAAATTATTAGGAACGGCTCTCAGTACGATGCGGTGCACTTCTGCACTACTATTATAAATAGTTACATTCAATTTGTATTGAATGTGATGAGATCGTGCAGCTGTGTCTAATACTGCGCGCGCCCCGTCTCTACCTTGATCACCCACAAGCATGGCGGACATGTAGGCCACAAACAAATCCCTCTTGTCTGTCAGTCCCAGGACGACGTCTTCCACAGCTTTCGCGGGGTCGAAGGCGACGTCAGGCAGGGACCCAGAAATGGCGCCGACGAGCATTTGGTACTGGTCCGCGACGATTTCGGCGGTTCTGTTCAGGGCGGCGGAGGGGCTGAAGTAGACCACTTCCTGTATGTCTGATTTAAGACAAGTCAGAAGTGATTAGTGACTGGTGTCCAAATATTTTTGTAGAACAACTGCATGTGTTTACCGTTATTATGAATGTATAAAGACAAATGTGTAATGGGTTTAACGAGTAGTTAATTTCATTCGGCTGCGTCAATGATAACGTGAGTAGCGACATGCACCATTAGTCATTACATGTCGCACCAGAATGCATTATTACTGCTTTATGAGATGCTTATTAGTGCAAATGAATTGTAACTCAATTGAGTGGTACCCACTCACACAATGGCTAGATTGTGTTTATTAACAGAATATGGTGATAAATGTCCTACTGTGAGTTACTCTGGGATTCCCAGCCTGCTATAATTGCCTTTAAAGCACAAACACCGAGCTTATTAGCGGTAATAACCTACCGTTGATTATATCAACTACGCCGTCTGTGGTGACCGCCATCACTTCCTGCAGGCTATCCTTTATTTTATTTCCAACACTGACGACGTTCCTGCCGAATGTCACAGGGTCCAAAAACTTGATGTTGACACTTCCTGAAAGAGTGGGGGGACAACTTCTGTTAGTTGTAAGGCGTTATTGGGGTAGCTTGCAGTTTTAACACTAGCAAGACTTGGATGTAACCTCATTTCACTGAATAAACCCGCGCCCCTTACTGACGTGCACGAACGCGCTTCTCTAACATGGCCGTTCATAATGGCTGATAAAAGTGCGTAGTTGTGATTAGTAGACACAGACAACGCTGTCCTGCTTCAATAAAATAGCAGCACTAACATGACTAATTCGGAACCTTGCTATAATGATAAATGTTATCGGTTTGTATT
Source organism: Phyllopteryx taeniolatus (assembly GCF_024500385.1). Classification (NCBI taxonomy): domain Eukaryota; kingdom Metazoa; phylum Chordata; class Actinopteri; order Syngnathiformes; family Syngnathidae; genus Phyllopteryx; species Phyllopteryx taeniolatus. The sequence goes on along the minus strand of NC_084514.1, from coordinate 7,405,107 downwards.
TTAATATTTTTGGAATGTACAATCAATTAATCAAAAAGCGGTGATAAACTTATCTGTCAAGCAGTTTGCTAGTCTTACGTACAGTTGTTAGCAAACGAGGCAAGGGCTTTTTTTCTTTTTCTTCCAAAGGTGGATATTCCAACATCGTTTCAACAGAGCTCCTGAAGCCCAAGGGAACAGGTCAGCGCAAGGCTGTGGCGGCGTGCCAGTGACCTGGGTGTGAGTGGACGGCAAATGATTGACACCTCACTGGTCACCTTTTCTGTCTCTGATTGGTTGTTCTTTCTCGGGCACGGTAGTTTCTCAAAAATCTAATTAGAAGTACAAGATGGGACCAAATAAGAAAATACCTTTAACTAGATCCAGAGCAGAGTCCAAGACGCCACAGAGGAGCTGCTGAATGGAGCCCAGCAGGGCGCACACAAAGTCATTGGCGCAGGAGAACAGGCCTCTGCACCACGGAACTGGATCCACGAAGCTCAGGTCTATTGCACCTGAACACGACATCGAGGAGCCAAATGTCAGAGGCCACTGAACCATCTGCCAATCGTCGCTACATAAGACAAGATCATCTTTAATACTGCATCAGGGACTCTTCACAAATCAAGAAATGTGCTTATGTATGTTCTGCTGCTTCGGTTAGCAGTAGTGCTCAAACAGGCTTAAATAAGATTGAATATGCAACCTATGAATAATAGCTATTAATTGAAAGAACAATTTTTTTCCCTGATTGCAAAAAAGTGAGGATCTTTGCGCGGCAAAAAGTGAGCCGTTTATTTGAGGTTGACATTTAGGTTGTTTGGGGCAAAAGTGAGGGGTTTGTTTGAAGAGTCATTTATTTGTCTAGGGGAAAAGTGAGGCGTTTATTCGTCTGGGGGGAAATGAGGCATTTATTTGAAGGAGGTGTTTATTTGTCACAGGAGAAAAGTGAGGCATTTATGCTGGTGGGTGTTTAAATGTCTGGGGAAAAGTGAAATGTTTATTTAAGAGTGTTCATTTGAAGGAGGTGTTTATTTTTCTGGGGGAAAAGTGAGGTTTTTATCAGATTGAGGGAATACACAATACGTTTGGGGTAAAGTGATCCATTTATTTAAGGGAGGTGTTTATTAAGGAAAAATGAGCCACTAATTTGAGGGAGATGTTTATTTGTCTGGGGAAACGCGAGGCGTTTATTTGAGGGAGGCGTGTTTTATTATGATGAAAAAGGAGACTTTATACTAAGAGTGTATTTGTAGTGATGAAAAGGAATGCAATAGTTACAGCATACTAGTATAACACCACAAAGATAATAACAATAATTTCATGGAGGGGGAGGCATTAAACATTAAAGTGACATCACACACTACATCACAGCATGTCATAACAATCCCCAGATACAGTGCAAATACAGTACCTGCATTTGTTAGTTAGTAAAACGCAGTTGACCAACCTTCACTCATTTGAGCTATCGAGTATAACACGGCGTCCACAGCAACACAAAGCGTGTCCCTGAGGGACGCCGCCACCCCGCACACACAGTCGCTGGTGGAATGGAAAAGTTGTCTGCCCAACACCACCGGATCCACGTAACTCAGGTAGAAGACGTCTGTATTTGGGAGGGCAATTGCACATGTGAGCACAGTGAGAACTTCAAGGCTCAACTCAACGAGTGTGATGAGGGAAGCGCTTTTGAGAAGGTTTCAGTGTATTGTTGAAAGTTTGTGATTGCATACCTTCCTCGTCGGAGAAATAACGCACAAATCCGTCTTTGGCATGGGCTATTTCATCCAGCGCGTACGTGGCTGCAGACATGGGGTCGCTTAAGTCAGGTGCGCATTCTGGGAAGAAGCCCAAATCCCCCCACCCCCCCCCCCAAAAACAAGTAAGTTACTCGGCTGGCAGGTAATGCTGCTAACGCTAATGCTAATCTATTAGGTCACCTTGGAACTTGTTTACGAGATTGGACACTTCCTCCGCAGCATCATACGCGGCTTGGACCGGGTCGGACATGATGTGCTGGATGTCTGGACAGCACAACCAAACTAAGTTTATCAATCATTAAAAATGTATTTGTATGGCACACAAGCTCACACAAATACTAGCTAAAAAATAAGCAAATATGGATCTATTGTTATTGTTATTTTCCACATTGCCTGACTGTCCATATTTTTCTGTTTTCCACATTTTGCCAAGACAAAATTCACAAATCAATGCACAAATGCTGCAATTTTTTTCCTAATCTGTCCACATTTCTCAACTGATACAAACCATCAACTTCAAAATGTTCAGCTCATTCAGGATATCTTGTCAACTAATTTTCACATTAAAATAAAGAATTGCACTGATTTAAGCAATTCTCATTATATTAGGCAATTCAGTATTTGTAAATTTTCCAATTCTCACATTGTACATTTCTGTTCAGCTTCCGCTCTTTAGCATTCACACGCAATTCCTACAAAAATCTTTATCATCTAGTCTATAGAATTATTGATTATTGATAACCCACCTGGTACTGCCTTGTACTCCACAAAGTCAAACATGACCACGCCCACCGTCAGCCAGCACAAGAGAGCGGCCAGAGCGACGAGCAGCTCCACAGACACTCGAAGCTTGTTCAGCACCATCCCAGCTTTGGACTTGATTGAGTCACATGCTGCTTCTGCTGGGGACCCACTGGCGCTTTTGGCCCCTTAATGGGGAAAAAGCAACAAAAGTTTCTGTTAAAGCCACATTTCCACATCCAGTCTGTTTGTTAGTATTTCATCAAGGCATTTTTTGGGGGGGAGGGGGGTGTCTATCTATCTATCTATCTATCTATCTATCTATCTATCTAGCTCTGTTATTAACTTTAATACAAATGTATTCATTACAAATTAACATAAATGTCACATCTCTCGTACAGTCCCGAAGACACTATTCACAAATGAAATGCACTATTATCGATAATAATAACAATTTGTTTCATTATTACAATTGATTTGTATTTTTATATTTATTTGTTTGGAATAATTATTTTTGGATTCTTTTTATGTTTTTGTTTGAACATGCATTTTAATTCTGTTCTTTCCTGTTTTCAAATATTCAAAATAACCTGGAAAAAAGCGACGGTGATTTTTTTTTTTAAATCAATTTTCACTTTTCAAATTTAAAAAGTTGCAAGAAACAGCCGAAAAAAATATGCACTACTCTTGATGACCACGAGGCTCCACTGTTTCATGCCAACGTTGCGTATAAAGTATTTACAGCTAAACTCATTCGTTTCACTGAGTCTTGAAGCATAAACCACTGATTTAGTTGTGTTTGATCAGTTTCTTCCCCATGCACAAAAATGATTGAAAGAGTTATAAATAATACCATGCATGTGTCATGCTGCTGCAGAGCCTCTTGCTAATGCTCACGATATGTGATAGTTTATATTTATAGCAACAGAGCTTTCAACACACTTGCCCAGGAGGGACGACAACATTTTCTGTCACTGTGACCTAATCAAAATTGTCTCATTCATTTTTAAAGACCTCTTTCGAATACTAAGAATATTAAATAAAATTATTCCATTGTATGAAAATTAATGAATGCTAGAATGTGGAATGAAACATAAATGAATAAATAAACATAAATGAATCGAGAATGAAACCCATTTACCCAAATAGTATGATTCAATCAAGGAATAAAAAAAAAATCTTTCACCTAATAGGATATTAACCTAAGTCAAATTTGAACATTTTCAGAAAACAAAGAAAAAACACAATTTTCAGCAAATGCATTGGTATTTTCTATTGATTCGGTAACAGTAACATAAAAACGGCTTGATGCTATTAGCCTAATAGCATAATTGCCTAAGTCATATTTGAACATTTTCACCCAACTCGAAAAAACACAATTTTAAATTAATTTTTTACTGGTTTGGTAACAGTAGCTTAAAACTACATAGGCAGTTACGCAATTAGGCTAACAAAATGTAGTTTCCATGAGGGATTTCCTATTTCCTATAAAATACAAATAAATAGTGAATATTAATAATACCATACGTGGATAATTATGATTCTTGCAGCAATTTCGTACATTTTCAAATCCATTTTTAACAGTTTTCTAAAGGGCTCTGAAGCTCACATACAAGTCATGCCAGTCAAGCCTACCGTCAGCCATATTGACCACTTTTTCAGAAAATAATCCTTTTGATTTTGCCACAAAATAAGTCCAAATAAGTCAATTATTCCATTGCGGACCACTTCTTCCTTTGAAGTTAAAAAAAAAAAAAATCTATAAAAAGCATCAAGGAGTGCAGTTTACGGATGAATGTGGAGCTGCCAGTGCAGAGGCATTGACCGAGAGGAACGAGGTGGGGGGCGGTTGATTTTTGCACGGTGAGGTGGGAAACACGCACACACAGGGTAGAACACCGAGCACAACACGTCGAGGTAACTTTACCCTCCTGGACGGTTATTCTTAGCCCGGCTGCTCTCACACGCCTTTTTTGGAGGGCAAAAGTGGGGGAGGTGGGGGTTGTTAAATGACTGAGTGCCCTGAGTGAGGCAAAACCATACCTCAAAGGTCAGGCACATGCACAGTCATTTTTGGGGGCAGGTGATCAAGCCAAAAAAAAAGGACACCCGTCACCAAAATGATTCATACAAAGTTTGTACAATTCAGAAAAAAACTGTAAACTGTAATTGACTTATGTATTTATTTCTGGTAACACAATCAACACAGTCAGTAATACAAATATTAACAAAGGAGGTGAAAGGTGGTTACAGTGGATATAAAAAGTCAACACAACCATGTTCAAATGGCATGTTTTTGGAAGGTGGAGGAAGAAGCCTGGGGGCGAGGCGAGAGCAGATATAAGTATAGCATGTCGTTATGTATTTACAGTATGCATGTTAATCAAAGGGCTTTGAGTACCTTGAAGGTAGAATAGCGCTGTACAAGTGGAAGCTCATTTAATATTTACCATATAATTATTCTAAGGACTCAAATAAATGCCTGTCAGATTTCAAAACACTGGTTCAAATTTTGTTCTTCCAGCAAGACCAAACCAAGCTGTATTTTTAACTGTAACTGTAGCCATCATAAAAGTGGCTCTTGATTAGCCCCTAAAATGATATTTTTTTTTTGCCTTGTTCCTTCCTCTTGATGATGGACAATATATCGATAACACATACAGATAAAATGCGTTTTAAATCTGTTGTTTTTTTTTTTGGTATGATTGTTAATATACCTTCCTTACAAAATTTTATTTGATCACGGATGTATTTTAAATAGTTGTAATTATGCTTGGAAGTTGTTTCTCTCAAAGTACACGCAACCCTGTTACTAAAACCTAAAAAGAAAAAGTGAGCAGAAATTACATCAAGCTAATTGCTCTGACTTTTGGTAGACCCAAGTTATGTCCCCTCTTGTACTTTTCAAAATTGTTCAGACATACAAATATCAAAGTTTGTTCGTGGCCCAGCTAGCATAGCAGCTAACACAGCTAGCATGTTCTCTTGAGTAGAAGCTCTAACATAAACATTGATTTACTATCCTATTACTGTAATCAAAGTTCCATAATTTTTCATGTGTAATGCAAATTTTTTTCCCCTCACAAAAAATGTCAAAAGTCAAGAGTGCGCATTATACATAGGTATAGGGGGAAAAGAAACAACTTTTACATTTTATAAATGTATGCTACCATCTAGAGGTTATAAAAATGTTGTACACTTTCATTCTAGTATGTCACAGTCACCTAATGGTTATGAAAAAGGTGTAGCCTACACATTCATTCCAATATAACAGGGGTACATCCATCCATCCATTTTCAACACCGCTTATCCTGGTTAGGGTCGCGGGGTGCCAGAGCCTATCCCAGCGGACTTTGGGCGAAAGGCGGACTACACCCCGAACTGGTCGCCAGTCAGTCGCAGGTCACACGTAGACATAGACAACCATTCGTACTCGCATTCACACCGTCACTGAGTGGGAACTGAACCCACGCTGCCCGCACCAAAGTCAGGCGAGTGTACCACTACACCATCAGTGACTTATAACAGGGGTACATATGACTGCAAATATGTATCATTGTGGTCATAAGTTTACCCAGGCAGAATTTGTGAAATATTGTTTTTTTTTTAATACGAATGATGACTGAACAACAGCCATCATGAATTTCTTGATGGTTATGTTTTGTTTAATGATCATGCTTTTCTGAAATGCTTGACAGTTTAATTTGAATCTCATTAAAATAAAATTAAATGTGTTTCACCTGGTCCTTCATGTGTTCTTTAAAGAATTGTACACATCTTACAAATTCTGCCTGGGTAATCAAACGTATGAGCACAACTGTGTGTTTCTCATTTACTAAATAAAAGTAGGGCTGTGAATTTCAAAATAATAACAAGTAAATAAAAAGAAAGTATTGTGTGTTCAAATAAAATGCTTAACTTCAGAATAATTTTTTGAAAAAACTAACAAAATACAGATAATACTTCATGTTTTGATCATCTGGGTAGAAGCAAAATCATGCATGGTAAAAATGCATTATACATAGGTAGAAGGGTTTTCCAAAATTTTGAGGTCAACTTTGGGGGTGCGTATTATACATGGGTGCGCATTATACAAATTACAGTAATATTAATGGCCATTTAAAAAAAAAAAATGTTGGTTCCTAAAGTGTCTTCCAATCCTTGAAAGATCCATATAGAGCTATTATGGTAGGATTTAAGATGTGGTAGCCACAGGTGTGATGATGAGGGAGAGCTCCACGGGCACCGGAGGAAGAACAAACCTCTCCTCCCTCAGCAGTCGCAGCAACAGGTCGTTCGTGTCCCGCGGCCAGCGGTAGACACGCGTGTTCTGAAGCCAAGCCGGAACGTCCTCCTGTATGGTCACACGGCACGGACACATGCTAAGGAGGGTACGTCGTCAATCAAACAACGTGGAGAAGAATGTAACCTGGGAGGCATCGAGGAAGAGCACAGGGATGAACCGGAAGTTCAAGCTGCCCTGTTGGATGAATTCATGCTGCATCTAAGAAAATTTTAAATTAGCATTTATAATAAATGATTGCCTCATTCCATTAAAAATGCAGTTACAGTGGATAGAACAATTCTCAACAATAACAAAATCAGGCATTTGAACTTGGGTGTGTGGACTTTTTATATCCGCTGTCTTACCATGGAGTAAATGTATTTAGTGTGCAAACCGCGTGTGTGCACAGCACAGCCTTCAATGTCTGCCTTGTAGCGCGGACTGATAGCCACAATGATGGGGGTGGATGGCTGCTAAGAAAATAAACACAATTATTGGAGTATATATAATAATAATAATTCAATATTTTCTATGAAATAAAAAAAAAATCATTTAGTACCTGTATTTTTGTTTTTTCCCAACTGTTCATTTAAAAAAAAGGTGCAGTTTCTCACTTTTTTATCACCTGGTACCTTGTATCTCGATTTTTGTTGTGTTTAATGTGATTACAGTAACATTTCATGCAAATATTTTTTTATTTCATTTTGTATTTCATTTTTTATTATTATTTTGTTATTTATATATATATATATATATAGTAAAACAAATAGTAACAAGTACAAAAGGACATCCCTAAAACACATATATAGTTTCTTCTTTACCTTACATTTGTGTGAAATGTTGTTGTCGTCAATACAAAGCATATTTAAAAAGAAACAAAAAATAAAATGACTAATATATGAGTATATTAAATATTAGTCAAGAAAAAAAAAGTGGTGTGGTGTTAACTTACGTCTTTAATGAAAGCGTGCTCCCAAGTGATGACGTCCACGTTTGTACGGGGCCTGTCAACTGTGTCCATCTGTGCCATTAATATCACATCATTACAATATCTTTATTTGAACTCGCGAGCAAAAATTTGAGACACGATCGCTGTATGGTGACACTTCACAGAACGAGCAGCAGTTGGGCAGATAGTGAACAATTCTTCGAAAAAGCTACTCCTAGTTGAAGTCTGTTGTCAAACTAAACAAAAACAAAAACGAAGCGAATGACACGTCTATTTAAAACGACCACATCGTTGTGACTTGGGAAAGTAAGCTTAGCTTAATGTTAACAAACAATGTAAAACGCCTCATATGGGCTAACGAATAGCACAAGTGTGGCGTTATAACCCTACAAGAAACACAATATTTGAACACAAACAGAGGAGCAACATTTGTAGTATACTTTCAGGCATATATTCTTTATCCTCTGCGAAGATCGACTATTTCTGCAGCTTACTGAGGAGTTGTGATTTTTTCTCCATGTATATCCCTCCGAGGAGCCGCACAATCACAATGAATTAATCTTGCTGCACTAAGTGTTTAATTCTTTACAATCTATATTATTATGTTATCACTATATTTGTTATAAAGTCAGATATTATCGAGTACTATTATCCTTGTTCAAAACAAATTTCAAATTTTTTTTTGGGGGGAGGCTGGTACAGATTAATGGCATTTCCATTGATTTCAATTCAATTCAATGGGGAAAGATGATTTGAGATACAAGTGTTCTGAGTTACGAGCTTCGACAAGGGACAACATAAACTCGTAAATCAAGGCGCAACTGTATATAAAAACAGAATAAGGACATTTGCGATTATAGAAAAAGAGGCTGGCTTTACGGCAGGTTGGAAGCCATGTTTGGACAGGAAGTCAACGAGGCCGATCATCTCACAAGACGAGTCCGAGGAGTAGGTGATGAAGATGTTTCCTGACCAGAAAATCCATCAGAACATGTGAACTTTAAAATCAATCATATTTTTCAGTAATTACATTGATTACAGTGGGCTAATCACTGAACGTAAAAATGACAGATTTTAAATTGATTTTGAGTGGGTTAGGGTTAAATACAGCAAATAAACTTGAAAGTCATATTTTTTTGGGTGTGTTTAAAGTCTTTGACGATGGCTGGACGACATTTTCTTGTTTTACTTCTGCGATGATTGATAGTTCTGTTTTCTCGTTTTAGTTTCTCGTTTAGAATAATAAACAATAAACAAGCATTTCCTCATTTTATAGTTTTCTGTGATAATGGACAGTGATGTCATTTTCTCACTTTTTGTTTTATTTCTGCAATGATGATTTGCTATGAGAGTTTCTAATTGTTTAGCTTCTGTGTTGATGGACAGTTACAACATTTCTCATTTTATAGTTTTACTTCCGTGATAATGGCCAGTTAAGACATTTTCTTGTTTTTTTGGTTTTACTTCTGCAATGATAGATTGTTATGATATTTTCCGTTTTGATTATTTTCTGTGTGGATGGACAATTCCAATTTGTGTATTCATGATAATAGACCGTTAAGACATTATCAAATTTTACATTTTACATTTTCTCTCCTTTTTTTTCTTCCAAGTTTCATGTTGATGGACAATAACACACTTCTCATTTTTTTAAATTTTATTTCTGTGATAAACAATTACAGTATTTTTTGTTTTACTCCCAACATATTAAACTGTCCCGCCCTGCCGTGGTGAAAGATTAATTAACAGGATGCAACAAGAGACATTCCAATGTTATGGTAATAGTGTGCTGTAATGACACAATGAGAGATGATGAGTGCCAAACCACAACAGTACTCACTCGACTCCTTTGGCAGGCTTCGTCGTCTCTGGTGTGCGTGCGAGGCCGCCGAAGAGACCGCCGCCGAGGAGACCGCCGCCGTTGTCGTCGTCACACCGCTGACTCTCGACACGAGCTCTTCAGGCGGCACAAAGAAGTGCGGCACGTTCACCGAGACGCTCGGCGACACCTGGCTTCGTAGCCTGACGCGCAGAAGATGGGACGCTCGCAAAAGGTCAGAGGTCACAAAAGCAGTCACACTCTGTACTTAAGGAGAAATGTGTGGGAAAATACTGCTAAAAAGAGACGTACTGATTCAACTCCTTGAAGTAAAAAAAAAATTACTAATTGGCGTTCTGAAGTACAAAAGTAAAAAATATTTTTTACTGTCAATTTTATACAGTACCAGTACTTGTTTTGATAACTTGTCACAACGAGAAAAAAAAAGAAAAAAGAAAAACTCACAGTTTGCCTTTTTAATTAACTAACATACAACGTTGCCAAGTGAAAAAAAAAACCCCGCTAAATTAACTCATGATAACAACTAGTGACACAAAGGCTCCTTTTAGAGGTATGTGAATCGCTGCCTCTAACTCATCTTAGCTCAACTTTATTGAAGTACAATTAAATGGTATTTAACGTTTAAGTTTAACACATTTCATCTTTAGGAATAAGAACTGTTTGTTCTTAAACACTTATTTAGGTACAATTGTATCTTGATGTTTATTTGCAATGCATTTCAACTGAACTGTTAGTTAGTTTTTTTTTTTTTTTTAAGTTTTAGTATATTTAAGTGCTGTTAGGGCTTTTTCACACCGCACATTGCGAAGCACAGTGTGCCAGTGAATCTATTCATTGATTATGTGCTGACAGAACACGGTGTCATCAGCAGGTGTAAGTCGAGACCGACTTTTTGCCGCAGAAGTGTCACACGCGTCAAAGGACACGCCCTCGTTGCGCTGGTACGCCCAGCATTAGGTGGCAAAATGGTAAACACGCGCAGCAAGCCTTGGGTTTGTACAAAAATCAATCAGTCGCCGCGGATCAGCAGTCTACGGAAATAGAGTCGTTATTCCATCCATCCATCTTCTGAGCCGCTTCTCCTCATTAGAGTCGCGGGTGTGCTGGGGCCTATCCCAGCTATCAGGAGGCGGGGTACACCCTGAACTGGTTGCCAGCCAATTGCAGGTCACATATAAACAAACAACCATTTGCACTCACATTCACACCTACGGGCAATTTAGAGACTTAAATTAACCTACCATGCATGGTTTTTTTGGGGGATGTTGGAGGAAACCGGAGTGCCCGGAGAAAACCCACGCAGGCACGGGGAGAACATGCAAACTCCACACATTGAACCCCGGTAGAGCCGTTATTGTTATTACAAATAAGTCTTGCTACCTATGTAGCAGTTGTGGCTAAATGCGGCTAGTTTACGGTGGTAATGCTAGTTTAGTGTTGTGAGCATCCCATTGTGAACGGCCATGATTGAGAATCGTGCATGTGCACGGTAGTGAGGAGTGCGCTTTGGTAACTAGACTTGAGGGGGGGGGAGGTTTAGTGAGGCTACATTCAAGTCTTGCCAGCAGTTTTTGCACTCAAACCCCCCACAGCAACAAAATATTTGCAGTTCATTATTACCCACCTCTGCAAAAAGTACATACTGGTATTTATTTGTTGTGGTAATTTTACCAGTTTTGGGAGGGTGGTTCGGGGCTTCTTCGCTGATGGCAGCACAGAGCACAGTGGCGACTCAAGTCATGACACATCTCAGGGTGGAAGTCTGTTGGTACAGTAGATACACTTTTAATATTATAATTTTGCACAAATTGTACAATATTGCTGCAGCACCAATTGGACAATGTTTATTACTTACCATAGGCCATCATGCAAGACCTTAATCTTGTTTCATTTTCTTGCTGTTTGGATTGGATTTAAAAAAACAAAAAAAGCTCTACTGTTTTTTATTTAATAATAAAACAGTATTCAAATAATAAAACAATACATAAACATTGAACATGCATTTATTTTGTTAAATAGAGGTTTAATTCATGATAATCTCTCTTTGAATGACTTGGCACATTTCGACGATTAAAAAAAAAAAACCAAGTAGTTTTTCCCTTGAGCACCTAAGTTTTCCCACCCGTGTTTGAGAGGCACTCCCGTCGTGGAATTTTGTGCATTACAGTAGAGTAGCAGGAAGTGGCGGAGTTGACATTTACTTGATGTCCCCAGCATCCATCCAAATGAGAATGCAAAATTGACACGGTGGCAACGCTACTAATTTTGCACCTGGCTGAAATATAAACAGAAACTCATATTAGGTCCTTTAATTTATTAAATGTATTATATTTTGATTTCTTATTCACTTTTTAATTTGAGTATTTTTCTTCATGTACTTTAGGGCAAGGGCATCATATCTGATAATCATATATATATATATATATATAACAGCTTTTTAATATCTATTTTGTTTGCTAATTGTTTTTATCCATTTATTTTACAGATTTGTATGAATAAAATTTTCTTTGTGCTGTTTCTTACCTTTTACAGTATGAACATTTGCCTTTTATTATGATGTCTTTTTTTTTTTTTTTTTTAACGATTACAGCAACGTTTCACAGATATATATGTCAATGCTGCAATGTTCCTTCTGTGTGTGGTCTGGTTTTAGTTGAATATACAATAGGTTTATTATGACTTGTCAGTTTCCTTACCATGTGTGCGGTGCACATAGTGGTGAGCAAGTGGCAAGAACGGCCAGGCCCCACCATCATCCTCGTCAGACTTGAGCGGCAAAGGAGGTTCAAGTTGCTCCGCTTCCTCCTCCCAACCGTGTCCATCCTCCATTCTGACAGCGACAGCACTTAATTAACTCCCAAAACGCATCACCATATCACCTCACCAAAGCTGCTTACCTGTGTGAAGACGACATTCCCTCGAATGTGGCAAACTTTGTCGGCCTTCACACTATGTCGCACATCACCACCTACAGACTCCAGCAAAGCTCCCTCACCATCCACTGGATGCTTTGTGTACATGTGTGTGTGTTTTGCACGCTCCTGTTGTTGCTTCTATTGCTGCTATATGCAAATTCTTCAGGCCCGCGGTCCAATCAATCACAGCCCAGCAAACAGCTGCTCGTGTTGCCGAGCCAGATCGTCCAGAAAAGCTTCTACGCTGGAGACGAAGCTGTGATTAGAATTCATTAACACAACATTTAATTACAACAGGGTGACCACTTTGGCGTGTGTGTTTGTTGAAAGCCAAAAATTGTCTTCATGTAACATTTTCGCTTTCTTCTGATTTTATTTTATTTTTTTAATATAGACAAATATGAGGAAATATACAATGGGGGGGCGGGGGGGGGGGGGGAATCTTTCGAATTTACTTAATTGGAACACTTACGGGCACATGATTAAAATGTGTTAATCTAACATGAATCATTTGGTAATCTTTGAGGAAAAGAGGAGAAATTTACATCAGTTTACCACATTTTAATCGCGTGCGACAGAAAATGACGTTTTTTTTCAGCGTGCATGCATTCAAAATGACATTAATTAGAATTCCATGCCATACACCAGAGAGAAACTTGACAAAACCAAAGAGAAAATGTAACTGTCAAGTTTCCGCTTGTTTTATGCCTTAATTATGTATTTTAAGAAAAACTTTAAATGGTAATAGTAGAGTTGAGCATTCTAATATAAGATTGCTAAAGCACATACAGTATATATTTTCTCTCTATTTTTAAGGCATGGAAACTGGAATTAATCATTTGTAAACAGCAATTGATATGTAATAATATGAAATCTATTTAATACAATACATATTTTTTCGAGATATAAGCAACATTTATGTTATATTGGAATATTTTTTTTTTTAAAACACATTTTATAATGTTTTTTTTTGTCTGCATGGAACCTGTTAGCAAGGTACAACATGAATATATTTTTTTTTTCAAAAAAGATACATTGTAACAATGCAGTGTCAAATTACATGCATCCATTTTCGGTACCGCTTATCCTCAGTGGGGTCGCCTATCCCAACTGACTCTGGGCGAGAGGCAGGGTACACCCGGAACTGGTCGCCACATTTGTCAAAAAATTGGCTTCTGCATTTTGGATTGAAGGGAGGCTTGGATAGTTACATATGAATAGTGCATATACAGTATTTATATATATTTAATATATACTATATTTTAAAAAAATATCTATTCATAAAAATATATTCTATTTATTAGCACAACTTTCATTTTTACATTGAACATTTACAAAACATTTTTTGCGCTTTTCCTCCAAAACCTATAGTCCCGCGAAGCTTCTATTTGCTTTTTAAAAGTTCTTATGGGCCCACAGGGCTCCTGTTTTGTGGGGTACAAACAACTAATATAGTCATTAGATCAACACGACAGTCATGACAAGCAATTACTGTCAAAGTTATCTGTCCGTGTTCTTCCGATTGGCGTACACGCTGTAGGTGATTTGCATACAGGCTGCGTTCAGTTCAGTCATGTTGGCTTTGAGTGACTGACGTGCAGCACAGAAGGGAAGAAAACGAAATGGCTTTAACCACACACTGCTAACATTTTTTTGCAGCAGAAGAAGACGCACCGGCTGGTAGATGCCAAGGCTGTTTTTTTTTTTTTTTTTTTTTTTAATTTCAAACCATATACAAGTAAGTAAGACAGAGACAAAAAATTATAGTGACAGAAAATGCAACTTAAAAAGACACGCAGGCGAAGGGTTGGCATGGGAACGCTCCCAAGCGCTGCAGGCATCGACGCACAAGACGCTCTGAAAGGATGTAAACATGTTTGGTCTCGAACGCATGTTTGGCATTCTTTGAGTGGCAGTTTTTTCTTTTTTTTTTGTTTGTTTTTGCTTGCATTGCCGCTCAAGTGCTTGCATTTGCACTCTTGTGTCGGTGCAGGGCGGAAGAGTTTTCACTAGGCAATTAGTAGAAGGCATTCCCTTACAGCAGAGTTTCCCAAACTTGTGATGTAGGGGGCACAAAATGCATCGGGGGGACAGTCATTGATCATCAAAGCAGGCACACCATGTCTATGATTCCTGTTTATCGTTGAAAATTCTCAAGTTTATGTACGTATCCAGTTTGGGAAACCCTGCCTTACAATAGAAGAGTCTTACTAAAGAGGAAAAAGGCAAGAACAGGTGTTATAGTACATCAGCGTTCCTTGAGAAAAGGAGGAGGAGCAGTAGTGGTAGTAGAGTTCATATTCAATTAACTGAGTAGAAAATAACACAAAGAAAATTCAGCCCCCAAAGCCAGTTCCATTTAGCAACATGACATTTGGTAGGCATTTTTATCATGAGTAGAGCCACAAAAAAAAAGACACAGGAAGTCTGCCATTTTGGCTGAAAGCAGCCATATTAGTGTCATTTTGGCCGCCTCCAGGATTCCTTCAAAGACAGACTTGTCCAAGAGATTGTGAAAATGCAGCCTCCAAAGCCGGTTTCACTTAACAACATGAAATTTGGTAGGTGTGTCTGGCATGAGTAGACCAACATAAAAGTTTCGAGAAGCCACTGCTAAAAAGACAAAGGGAGTCTGCTGTTTTGGCTCAAAGCGAACACTTTAGGGTCATTTTAGTCTTTTTCAGTGACCCGAGAGATTTTGGAAATTCAGTCCCTGAAGCCAATTTCACTTATCAATATGAAATTTGATAGGTATGTCCAAAAAAGTCTTAAGAATCCATGCCTGAAAAGTCACAGGAAGTCCACCATTTTGGGTCAAAGTGGCCATTTTACGGTAATTTTGGCCATTTCCAGGGGTCCCTCAAAGACAGACTTGTCATTGAGATTTTGAAAATTCAGGCCCTGAAGCCAGTTTGATTTCGCAACCTGAAATTGGGTGAGCATGTCTATCACACAAACTCACAAAAAAAAAAAAAAAAAAAAAAGCTTTTTCCATGTGTCCGTCAAAGTGGAGAGATTTTGTTTGATTGCTTCCAATTGAGAATTTGGTATACTAGACAGACGCAAAATTGCTAAGAATTGGAATTTTTGTCATTGCGTCTCGGCTGAGCATGATGACAAAGTTTAAGGACTCGCCATAAAAAGCAAAACTTAAAATACAACCCCAATTCCAATGAAGTTGGGACGTTGTGTTACACATAAATATAAACAGAATACAATGATTTGCAAATCATGTTCGACCTATATTTAATTGAATACACCACAAAGACAAGATATTTAATGTTCAAACTGATAAACTTGATTGTTTTTAGCAAATAATCATGAACTTAGAATTTTACGGCTGCAACACGTTCCAAAAAAGCTGGGCCAGGGTCATGTTTACCACTGTGTCACATTACCTTTTCTTTTAACAACATTCAATAAACGTTTGGGAACTGAGGACACTAATTGTTGAAGTTTGGTAGGTGGAATTCTTTCCCATTCTTGCTTGACGTACAGCTTCAGCTGTTCAACAGCCCGGGGTCTCCGTTGTCGTATTTTACGCTTCATAATGCGCCACACATTTTTAATGGGAGACGGGTCTGGACTGCAGGCAGGCCAGTCTAGTACCCGCACTCTTCTACTACGAAGCCACGCTGTTGTAACATGTGCAGAATGAGGTTTGGCATTGTCTTGCTGAAATAAGCAGGGGCGTCCATGAAAAAGACGTTGCTTGGACGGCAGCATGTTTCTCCAAAACCTGTATGTACCTTTCAGCATTAATGGTGCCTTAACAGATGTGTAAGTTACCCATGCCATTGGCACTAACACAGCCCCATACCATCACAGATGCTGGCTTTTGAACTTTGCGTCCATAATGGTCCGGATGGTTCTTTTCCTCTTTGGCCCGGAGGAGACAACAGCCACAATTTCCAAAAACAACTTAAAATGTGGACTCGTCGGACCACAGAACACTTTTCCACATTACATCAGTCCATCTTAAGATGAGCTCGGGCCCAGAGAAGCCGGCGGCGTTTCTGGGTGTTGTTGATACATGGCTTTTGCTTTGCATAGTAGAGTTTTAAGTTGCACTTGCGGATGAAGCGCCGAACTGTATTTACTGACATTGATTTTCTGAAGTGTTCCCGAGCCCTTTACACATTGATGTCGGTTTTTGATGCAGTGCCGCCTGAGGGATCGAAGGTCACGGGCATTCAATGTTGGTTTTCGGCCTTGCCGCTTACATGCAGTGATTTCTCCAGATTCTCTGAACCTTTTGATGACATTATGGACCATAGATGATGAACTCCCTAAATTCCTTGCAATTGTACGTTGAGGAACATTGTCCTTAAACTGTTCGACTATTTTCTCACGCACTTGTTCACAAAGAGGTGAACCTCGCCCCATCTTTGCTTGTGAATGACTGAGCAATTCAGGGAAGCTCCTTTTATACGCAATCATGGCACCCACCTGTGCCCAATTAGCCTGTTCACCTGTGGGATGTTCAAAACACGTGTTTGATGAGCATTCCTCAACTTTCTCACTCTTTTTTGCCACGTCCCAGCTTTTTTTTTCAGCCATTAAATTCTAAGTTAATGATTATTTGCTAAAAACAATAAAGTTTACCAGTTTGAACATTAAATATCTCCTCTTTGTAGTGTATGAAATATGAAATATAGGTTGAACATGATTTGCAAATCATTGT
This sequence comes from Phyllopteryx taeniolatus, assembly GCF_024500385.1. Lineage (NCBI taxonomy): Eukaryota > Metazoa > Chordata > Actinopteri > Syngnathiformes > Syngnathidae > Phyllopteryx > Phyllopteryx taeniolatus. Next base: position 7,387,954 of record NC_084514.1, on the reverse strand, counting down.
ATTCTGTTTTTATTTAGGTTTAACACAACGTCCCAACTTCATTGGAATTGGGGTTGTACATTAATTCCACGCAATCATTTTACTAATTATTTTTAATACAATCATAAAAGGTCCCATTTTGGTTTCCAGGCATCAACGTGAAAAAAATACCAATTTATCCAAGCACGTGCAGGCTGTTGAAAATGTTTGTATTGTATCGGTGTTTCGGACAAGACCCCCCAAAACTCACTCGGTAGTGCTCCCTGGAAAGCCCCGGACACCAGTTTTAACAATCTACACAAAATTGGGTGGACGTGTCTATTATAACAGGACGCACAAAAAAGTCTCACGGACCCATGCCCGAAATTGAACAGAAAGCCGACCATTTTGGTTTGAAGTAGCCATTTTGAGCAAATTCCAGGGCTCGTACTCCTACTACGGAATTTGGCCAAATGGGAAGCAGGAATCGTAGACAGATGGGCGATGGTATATTGTGAAGCTTTTTTGCCTGCCCCCTTCTTATGTGGGCGAAGCAAGTTGTCAACATTTGCTCATCATTCTGAGGATTCGCCATAAAAAAAAAAAAAAAGCAGGTGCAGGGGCCTGTTCATGTTACATTACTATGATATTATCCACATTAACTTATGTTTTCAGCCTACCTACAAGCTTTCTTACAATGCATCATGGATTAACTGTTTCCAAAAATTATCAAAAAGTAGAATGTTGAATGGAACCAATAGAAATAATAAGTAAACAAGCAATTATTTTTTTTTGTATTTACACTATGTACAAGTTACACCGCTCATTGTCGTGTTTTTGCATCCATGGTAGGCCCATCTTCTTCCTGATAGTCATCTTGCCTTTGTGTGAGTGTGTGTGTGTGTGTGTGTGTGTGTGCGTGTGTGTGTGAGATGAGGCTTGGAAGAGGACTGGATGAGCTTTACAGAGTCACCTGGGTGTGAGAAAGAGGATAGCAGGGTGTCTGGCTCCCTCTGTTGGACAGTTAGGAAAAGACACTCAGAGATTATCCCCCGGTTGGTACTGAGGCTCAGTGGCAGTGAAGTAGTCCTCCAAAAAGGCCTGCAAGTACTCGAAGGTGGGCCTCTCCTCTGGGTCTTTCTTCCAGCACTGCACCATTAGCTCGTGCAGCGACGTGGGGCAGTCCTGCGGGCATGGCATGCGGTAGCCACGTTCCACCTGCTCCAGCACCTCGCGATTGTTCATACCTGGACCGAACGGGCGAGACTTTACTTCAGGGGTGTCCAAACATTTTGCTCCAAGAGCCGCATACATAAAAATCGAAGGATGCAAGGGCCACCGACATTCTTCGACTCAAATGTATTAAACATGCCAAAACCAATCCATCGTGCCACTGTATATAGTTTATATATTACAGTTATTTTGAAAAATTGCTACGTCGCAGCTTTCTTTTAAAGGTGATGAGACACATTTAGCAGATTTTTCAGAAATCTGGCGTGACCTCTCTGATAAGTCTTGACATGACGTAGACTAAGTGGGAAACCATTTTTGCTTCTCAAAGGTCATGGAGTTTATTCCTGTCATGTGGTAAATAATATCTTTGCATCCTTACATAGCTGAACAGCTCCATATAAAATAAATGTATTAGTAGTAGTGGTAGTCCTATTAATTGTCAGGGGTGTTTCACCCATGGGGGATATGGGTGTCACAACACCCCCACTTTTTAGACAGCGTTGCGGGCTGCAAATAGCTACCAGGCTTTAGTTTGGACAACCCTGATTCATTTGAAGCCTTTAGCGTTCAAATGCTGATTTGTTATTTATTTGTACTGGTGGAAGAAGAGCGTCTGGGTGCTTGGTGTCGTCGGGGGGGGAAATAAAAATAAAAAAAAAGGAACGGAGTGGATCTTTGTGGTAACGTTTTATGTACACTTTGTAATGTGGGCCAGGTTCTGCACTGCAAAAACTCAAAATCTTATCAAAAACATTTGTCTTATCTCTCGTTAAAACTAACCTGATTACATGTAAAATAAGACTCCTCACCTAACAAGTAACTTTGAAAAATGTCGCTTTAAGTACATAAATTTGTCAATTTGATAAGAAAAAAAACAAAAGACTCCACTGATTTTTTTCCTACCTGTTTCATCATTAAAATTAATCCGCTGGATTAAGTTTTGATTATTTTTTGAAGTAAAAAAAAAAAAAAAAAAAAAACTTGAACCTTTTGGGGTATACCTGGAGGTACAAACCCAAACAAGTTTTTGTCATTATTTTCAGTTCAAGTCAGCAGTAGTCAATAACTTTCTGCTACCCAGACGTACCCTGGTGCCTTTTGTTTACGGAAATTATGAAAAGGTCTATAAGAAAGTAATATTGTAATGTTGTCTTGATAGGACAAAACATTTGGAATACATCATTGACTGAACTAAAGTGTGACTTCTTCAGAGACAGGGACAGGAGTAAAGTACATTGCGTTCCACATTTAATAATTCATCAAAAACTCACTTGCGCGCAACACGGAAAGTGGTCCACCGTCTATTTTTAGAGGGTTGAACCGCTTTTGGTTTCGCTTCCAGTCATCTTGGGCATCTTTTATCTGTTGTGAAGGAGTACTACAAGGGGACTGAATGAGGACTAGAGGAGGATGATAGAAGAACTAGGAGAGGGCTAGGGCAGGACTGGAGTGGGATGCAAGCTACTAGAGGAGTACTGGAGAAGGACTAGAAGGGGACTAGAGGAAGTATAGTGCTGGTCCAAAGGACAAGTGCAGGTCAAGCGGGAACACAAGACCTACTAGAGCAGGACTCGAGAGTTACGAGAGGGGGAATAAAGGGGGAATAGTGCAGGACTAGAGGGACCACGAGCTACTAGGAGGGTTGACGACAGTTAGTAGAGGGGCACTGCAGAGAGACTAGAGAAGGACTAGAAGAGCTAGAGGATGACTACAGGGATTAAAGAAGGTAATACAGCAAGACTAGAGGAGGACCGGATGATGAAAACATGCCGGGGAGAGAGCTTGTTGCCCTCTTTAGGGTCCCTGAAGGCATCTTTTTTTTTTTTTTTTCCTGCACAACGTTACCGTACATTATGCAACACAGTGGTCTGTTTTTAGAGTCTTGACGCTTCGGCGGACATTAACAGTCACACGCGATGCATGAATTTAAAAAGAAAAAAAAGACGCACCTGGATAGGGCACCCGGCCCTTAGTCACAAGTTCTGTCAGCAGGATGCCGAAGGACCACACGTCGGACTTGATGGTGAACTTCCCGTACAGCGCCGCCTCGGGAGCGGTCCACTTAATGGGAAACTTTGCACCTACAAAACAAACAAACATTATTAAATGCATTTTAGAAATGTCATGCTCGTTCTGTTTACAAAAAGAGTGACAAACATTTCTAATGTTATTAAATACACTTACAAAGTCATGCTAGCGCTACTTACAAAAATGTCTCAAACATTTCTAACGTTATCAAATACATTTACTAACATCTTTCAGGTTATTGAATATAATTCCGAAGTCATTCTAGTGTTGTTACAAAAAGTGTGACAAACACTTCTAATGAAATTAAGTACAGTCAATTTCCGAAAAGCCATGTTAGCGTTGTTTGTAAAAAGTGTGACTAACATTTTCTAGTATTATTAAGTTCAGAAGTGTCACTTCCCAAAAAATTATTTAACCTTGTATAATTTCCAAGCGGTATTATGAATTCATTATTTCACAAATTTATTAACATTATTAAGTCACATAAACATTCCAAAAGATGTCATTTTAACAGTTTGCATTGCAATATTACTAATACATTTCTGCGTAGTCTTTTGTGTTCACTGTTAACATATTTATAAACATTTATTAATGTTCATTGAGTCATGTTAGCGTCATTTTAGGTACATTTCGGAGGGATCTCAAGTAATGCAAATGTTTACGTGACATTTCAGAATCATCGTCACTGTGCATTTTATGGAAATGACTTTCTTCTGGCTCATGATTGGCTAAAATGTTTTTTGCTTTTTTTTTTTTACAATTACGAGCTCAAAGCGCCATCTGTTGTTTTGGGATGGACGTGTTAGAACAGTGGGCTCCCTCTAGTGGTATGCAAAATCCTTGCATTAAAAACAAATACAATAAAATCTATTTAAAACATGAAACACAAGCAAACATTAGAATGAAGTTTTTGCTATGCATACAGCTTATTTAAAGTTTTTTTGAAAATGTAGAACAGTAAATTACTTTTGCTTTTCAAGTCCAGTAGATTACTAAGTACAGGTCAGTACAGTACGTTTGCATTTAATCTTTTAGAACTGTTTGCTCTCAAATATTTATTAAGGTAAATTATTATTTAATTTATGTACAATGCTAATTAATGCATTATTTAAGTAGAGATTTTTTATTTTCAATTTTTTTTAAGCACATAATGTCACAATGGCTTAAATTTACTTTATAGGAATAAAGCCGCTGCCTCGTTTTTGATGAACGCAGGCTTTATACGCTATTGTATTTTCAAGTTGGCCATTATGCTAATACTTGGACAGCTAAGTATTTTTTGAGGTGGTATTTACTGTAAAACATGTTTGCGAAGTACTGTGTTAGAGCATAAATGCATATCATCTGCGACCACTGAAAAGCACGTTTGCACTGTTTCGTGGCGCTGCCATGCTGTGACCACGTGTGCATGTGTTTTCCAGACCACGACAAATAACTAGCTCATTTGTGAAAACACAAAAATGGCAAAGACAGATGTTTAAACCTGAACACATCTCCTAACCACTTCCTTATGAGAAAATGGTTGAGGACAGAGTTCCAGTAAGGAATGAATACATTTTCATCAGCGTAATCTACCTTGTCTCGCTGTGTACTCGTTGTCCTCAATGAGCCTGGCCAGACCAAAGTCAGCAATCTTACACACCAGACTGTCTCCGACCAGGATGTTGGCAGAGCGCAGGTCTCTGTGGATGTAGTTCATCCTCTCGATGTACGCCATGCCAGCTGCCACCTGGGAAGTTTGACTGTGTTATTTTGTTTCATCTTATCACAGAATGCCTATAAAAGGATTCAAGCTGAAAGCATTCATAAACTCACACAAACGCGCCACCCGTTTTTTGTTGTCACTGGGCTTCGCAAGCAACGCTATGAATTACAAACTGCTGTTAACCCTAATTTCGTATTGGGAGTCAGTTTTATGGACGCTCATTCATCCCATTGTTGTTCCGCTAGGCTAACAGCCTTTCAAATTGCGACAGAAGCCCATCCTGTACGTCCTGTTTCGTCCCCCAATTTGAAGGACCGCAAAGAAAGTTTTATCTATGATGTCACACCTGAGCCGCCATGTCCACCAGATTGGGAAGTTTCAGGCCTCGTCCTTCTCCATCTTTGAGGAAGTCGAGCAAACTCCCTGGAAAACAGAAAACACAACATTATTTCTCTCTTATGTCTCTTGAATCTTTTCGCTTATGTCAAAATGTCAATAAACAGACGAAATTTTTGCGAGTGGCGCAAGTGGGTGTGTGCATGGCAGGCGAGCGGTGAGAAGTCATAGCTAGATATTGTCCTGTCACGCACATTGTAACTCTCCCCACATGACACGACTCGACAAATCATGTTTTATACGGAGCATTTTTTGCAAGTGAAGCAAGTAGGTGTATGTGAGGCGGAGAGGAGAGACGTTTCGGGGAATTACACAGACCAGTCACGCCGGCGTAACACCTCACACATGACACAATGCTACAAATCATGTGGTTTTATCAAATGAGTTTTTTGCAAGTTGAGCAAGTCGGTGTGTGTGTGTGTGAGGCAGGCAAGCGGTGAGGAGACCCATCACGTACGTTTCAACTCGTCCTACGTGAGACAACTCCAGCGAACATAATACAGGTAGTTTTTTTCCGAACATGACTTGAGAAGTAATGTTTTTATCAGAGCACCTTTTTGCAAGTGGCGCAAGTGGGTGTGTGCGAGGCAGGCATGTAGTGAGGAGAGAAGTCAGGAGGAATACACCAACCCATCGCGTGCATTGTAACTCTTGCCACATGTCACAAGTCTACCAGTCATATGGGTTATTCAGCAAGTGGGTGTGTGCAAGGCGAGCAAGCAGTGAGGAGAGAGGTCAAGGAAATACACAGACCAGTCACGTGCATTGTAACTCCTCCCTTGTCATACGAATCAAGCCAATGCTTAGTTCGAGAATTTCTTTGTGAGTGGAGTGACAGGGTGTGTGTGAGGTGGGCAAGCGGTTAGGAGAGAGGTCAAGGTAATACACCAACCCGTCGCATACATTGTAAATCCTTCCATGTGACATAAATCAGATGTTTTGATCAGAGCTCATTTTAGCAAGTGGAGCAAGTGGTGTGTGTGAGACGTTGACAAGCGATGAGGAGAGAAGTTCAAGGTCATACTCAGACTAGTCACATACATAAGTTTGGTACAGCTTTGTCGATGGGAGGAGTTTCAGTGCAAATGGTTGTGTCTGTGTATTTCCCTGGAATTTCTCTCCTCACCGCTTGGCTGCCTTGCACACACCCACTTGCTCTATTTGCAAAAAGATGCTTTGAATAAAGCACGAGTTTGCCCGGTATTCAACTTGTTGTACATACAATTATTATGGCATCCTTACAATTTTCTTGCAGTACCATTTTTGAAAATGTCTCTCTCCTTGTTGTTGTTCTGTTCTTTTATCGGCTCGCGAGCAGCACAGAGCCGGATGAAAGCTGCCGTGAAATCAAGTCTGACTTGTGCGCATTTTGACCCAAAACAACAGAAAAGTAAAAGAGAGAAAAAAAGAAGTGAGTTGAGATCAGTGCTGGGATTTCCCGCCACAAAAGTTACACTTCTTAGCCCCAGTTATTTATTTGCTGTGGCGACTGAGGAAGCTCGGGAAGCTCGCTTGCTGTCATCACCGTAGTCAGGGGTAGCCTTGGCGCCATTCTATATCTGGAGGACACCTACTGGTGTGGTTCATATGCGCTCATGAATTATGTACACGGCACGTGGGGACGAGTATGTAATATCGATGGCATGCCGCCGTACCTTTATTCATGTACTCGGTGACGATGTAGATGGGTTCCTCGGAAACCACAGCGTACAGCTGCACCAGCTTGTCGTGCCGCAGCTTTTTCATGATCTGAGCCTCCTCCAGGAAGGACTCGGGCGACATGGTGCCCGGCTTCAGGGTCTTCACCGCCACCTTGGTGGTGCCGTTCCACGTGCCTGCAAAATCACAATAATCTTTGTCTCAGATTATTCGTACACTTTATCGGGTACACACGCAAGGCGGGATACTGCAAAGTCTTTCCATAATGAGAATCCTTTGCAATACGTTTACAATAACACCGATGCTCAGTTTTGACGGGCGTATTTATCGAAACATATTTCTATTATTGTGGCGGTAACTTGTAGTTGTGCACAGTATATCACACAAAGAGCTGTTTTAAAAACACAATTGAAAATGTGGAATAATGAAAAAAATAAAAGAATAAAACAGATTAAAGAAAAAAAATACAATTTCAAATCAAATGTAAAATGAATCATAACATTTCATAAAATAAAAATAGATTTCAATTTAGAAAAGATAATATACAATATAACATTTAAATTTAATCAATTGGGGCTCAAATTTGTAGTGGGGTAGAACTTTACTATATTAGAGTAAGAGCGGTCTTAAAATAGCATTTCAAAAAATTTAATTTAAATAATGGATGTTCAAATTTGTAGTGGTATAAACTTGCACTGCATCATACTGAGAGTTTCCAATATTTTGCCACTCGCATGTAGCCAAATAGGGTAAGCAAGCGACGACCTTATACCTTAACAATACCTGTCAGTATGATGTAATTTAATTTAAGAGTACTTAATTCAATTTTCAATTATTGAAATTTATCTTAATAATATTTAATAAATTCTTCTTATTATTTGAAATTGTATTTTAAATGACAACCACAATAACATATTGTTAAACTAATACCGCTCTAGTCTCTACCAGTAAACAGTGATTTTTGTTACAAATTGTGTATTTCAGGTCGCTGCTGTTGGTGAATGTGTCAGTAAAGCTGATGTTATTATACTTATTTTATTCAAAGGCACTTACCCATCCAGACTTCGCCGAACTGCCCGTTGCCGAGACGCTTGATGAGCTGCAGCGACTCCCGCGGGATCTCCCAAACGTCCTTGGTTTTGACGGACAGGTCGGTGAGACGGGGCATGCCCTTGTGGCAGGGAACGATCAGCCGGCAGCACAGCCCTGCCGCCCTCGCTGCCGGAGACATGACGGAGACGCGCATCTATGAAGCGGTACAACTTGGTGCCGATCCAAACGTGGACTCTTGGCGAAAGCTCACCGGAATAGTGGTGCACCAGCTGCTGGAGTGTCTCGAACTGGGCTCGAGTGGTGATGTAGTAACCGCCGCTGTCCAGTTTGCGAATCTTGTAGTGCTTGACGTGGTCTCCCTTGATGTCATCCCAGTCCTGGATGGAGAGGGAGAAGGCCCCTGGAGCCGAGACCACACACAGAGTAGTAATTAAAAAATCATTTGGAAATGTTCGCGAATACCAAACCGCGACTATGCGGGGGACTACTGCACTTGCAATTTCGTGCACCTGTTGCAAATGAACTTTATGTAACACATTTAATTAGGGACAGTAAAAAAAATGTTGTCATAAATAAAATAACGAATAACAATATAGTCTAATACAAATAGAAACTAACATACAACATAATTCCATGTGTGGAGTTTATCTCTATACATTTTATGGTCTCACGTGATGTCGCTTTTGAGGCAGATGTCCCCTGAATGCAGGTGGCATATGTACCTTTGGTTGTCTCACTTTCCCGGATCAGGAACGTGCCTCTGGCGTTGCCGTTGGACAGCAGTTGTCTCTCCGCATCCTTCCGGCCGAGTTTACCAAAATACCAGCTGCAGGAATAAAGTTACTGTAAAGCGTCCCGTCGTTTAAACATTTATCTTTCATTTCTCACTGCACCCGTTATGAGATGAAGCCTGAAACATTAATGAGAGGCTCTGCGAGCGTCTTATATAGCGTTTATATAAAAAAAGGGAGAGAAAAAAAAAAGGCTCTACTCACTCCTCGGCTTGGATGGAGTCCACCGGAGCGACGTAATTACTGGGAATGTAACCAGTTCCACCTGTGGTAAGGGAGCGGGCCTCCCACCAGTCGCCCTCTCTGTCGGGAGCGACGACAGACAGGAAGTGAGGGGCACATATGGGGCCGCTCAGGGTCTACTGAAAATCAATACAAAACGCTACACATTCTTTACAATGCCATATTTGGACTGTGACGTTTCGTTCTGACCAAGAAGACTGTTCCCTCTAGGAGAAACACACAGTCGCCCTGCTTTTCAGTCATCTATTAGATATCATATCTGATGTTTTCTATTTAATACGGAGTAGGAATTCATTTGCAAATCCAAATAAATAGGTGTCGTTCCTGTTCCTGCAGGCTCTCTGTTAGGCCTGAGTGGGCAGACTGGCAAATGCCCATTCTTACACTTGAACCCTAAGAACGCTGCCAAGCAACAAGCGCTAATGTGACATGAACCAGGAACAAAAATATGTGGAATTCTGAAAATGTGTGTTCCTGTTCAATCTTTATTTAGAATATACGTATACTGTATCTTGTATTTAATACAGAGTCCACATTTGTTTGCAAATACATCCTGCAGACTTTTGCAAATACATCCTGCAGGCTTTTGCGCCAAGGGGCACGGAAATCTGTGGCCAATTTTTACACTTTAGCCCTGTCAACTCTCACTAACAACAAATGTACAGGGACTAAGGATATGTGCAGTTTTTAAAATATTTGCTGTATGTAGTAATGCCTGAAATGGTCTGCTTTTCAAAAATGTTGATTCCTAAACTGCCTTCAAATTCTAGACTGACCCATGTAGTGTATATGTGTTGGGTGACCTACAACCTTTTTTCCAAATACATTTGCCAGTGGTCCCTTTGCATGCGACTTCCAGATTGATCATACAATCAGGACTCCGCCCTCCCCAGTGCTGTCACACAGATGTTTTCAAGCTTACGTGCTGTTGAGGATCTGGAACCTCTCCCCTTTCCTGAAGCTGAGGTCATCGTCGGTCCGGGCTTCGTAGTCGTAGAGAGCCACGAATAGCGTCACCCCTGCAGGCAGAACCAAGCCACAAGCTTAGGGACTGATTGGCAGGTTCTGGTCAATGTTGATACGTTTTTGAGCTTTGGACGACCTCCAGGAGGAGCTAGAGGGCATTATTGGGGGAGGAAGAGGAGGGTGGTCTTGGATCAGTCTGGTGTCACCTCCAAGGGGTTCGTGATAAGTCTGGCCTTTAGCACGTTGGTCTTTTTTCTTGTGGTTTTCATTATTGGATCAGTCCATGTGCAGAACACATTGTTATGAAATCTCAATGCATCCCACACTTTGCTTCCTTTTCATCTCATTTGCTGCTTTATTTCACTAACTACACACAGCTTCTGATCTTTACTACTATTGTTTCCTTTTATCCACGTTTTATGTATGTACTGTATTATGCTTTTGTAATTGCTTCAGCAGGTCTTGAAACAACTACTCACACTATGTAATCTGGTTGCAATCGACATCGCTCGAGGCAAAGAAGCGATGTTTTGCTTTAGGGGCAGTCAGTGCCCCACCAGATGCAGCAGACGACGCTACCGTGACTTTTTCCATCAGATTACAGATTCACTTGTGAAATCGGTTACATTTTTCGTTCGTTTTGCTTAATTTTTCGTTTAGTTTTAAACTCCACCTTCACTTGATCAAAATCGTAATAACGGTAAAATGAATTTGAAAAAATTTGTACATTGAACCCCTGCTATTCGTGGGTGATAGGGACCAAGCCCTGCCGCATTTAGTGAAAATTTGAAAATAACTGACTCGTCACTCCCCCCCCCCCCCCCCCCACCTTGAAAGGGATTCTAATTGCCTATAGATGCCACAAGATGGCACCACTTCAAATGGAGACTGGTATTGCATTTGGATTGATTTATTTACTTTACACAAACTGACATGACATCAGACAGTCAAAGAAACAAGCGCGCTAGCACTTTACACAAATGCTACCATTTCAAATCATTCCGATCAAAGTCATGAAAGTCACCTACAGGCATTTAGATACAATAACAACTGTTGGCAATGTAGACTACACCAGCTATTAGTAGCCGCATCCGGAGAGAAACCAAATCATACTTTCAGTTTAACATTGACTGTGCAGAAGATGCTTTTAAGGACCACCAACATTCAGTAACAGGACAGCTCAAACGCAGACGAAAAACACCATCAATGAATTAAACTTAACATCATCACTACGCCACATATTCCATCTAATATGTCCTTAGCTTGAGCACAAAGACAGGGAATTTGGAGAGTATTGTAACGAATACAGGATGACAGGTTAAAAAAAAAAATATATATACATATATATATATATATACACATATATATATATATATATACACACACATATATATATATATATACACACACATATATATATATATATACATATACATATATATATACATATATATATATATATACATATATATATACATATATATATATATATACATATATATATACATATATATATATATATATATATATATACACATATATATATATATATATATATATACACATATATTTTATATATATATATATATATATATATATATATATGCGAATAGGCGACTTTGCGAATACCAAACCACAAATATATGGCGATATATGAGGATAAGCGGTACGGAAAATGGGTGGACATATATATATATATTGCATGTTTCTATCTTCTTGTTGATCATTTGATCAATTTGGCTCTCCTGCGGTGAGTATTCATATACTGAATATGATGCTGACGCCACAGAAAACGGCTGTGCGTTGACATCAAAGCCGGAGCTGGTGATAATTTATGCACTTGTATATATTACAAAACACGCAGCACCGTGTCTGTTTTCTGGTTCTAAGATGTGCTTTGCGGGGCGCCAGCGATCATTTGGGTCACACTGTTTTCCATTAATTCGCAGCTACTAGTGGACATCCATTTTGCGCCCGCTCGATGAATCTATTAGGAGTGGCGGTTAATGGCAAAACAAAATATTTCAGACGTGACGGGCCTCGTTTGACATCATTCGCTATTCCGAAAAGTAGGGCAGAGTTTCTCCCAGGCGCAACTCAGAAGGTTAAAGTGCCACTGTAAGTAGGACTTGCTAACAGACGGCGTTTTAGTTCAATTTAGTAAAGTCAACATTTTCTGCTTGACACTCCTCTACCACAGAGACTTCTTCTGGCCTTTAGGAAGTGGTGGAAGCAGGTATAAATAGTAAACCCGAGGCCACCATTTTGGTTTACGCAGACGACACTCTTGACTTGGGTTTGAATCCTGCACTTGGCGTATGGTTTGCGGTTTGGGTTTATGCAAAAGCACACGCACTTTCAGAGTGATTTTAAAGCTTTTTTAGCACTTTAAAGTTGTGCTCAATGATGTATTTCTCATATAGTGACCAGTAGGATTTAGTTACTCAACTGCGAGTAAGAAAAACGCTCAAGGAATTTTCTCTCCCTCGAGGAACCTTTAATGCAGTCACTTTAATGCACGAAATTCAAACACTTTCAGGTGAATTTTTAAGATTTTACAGCTCATTAAAATTGTGGTCAAGAGTACTTAGTGACTCAATTAGAGAGAATAGCAGTTGCTCATTAAAAAAAACATTGCTTATTGTTTCAAATGTTTACTTGCTCAAACTGAAATGTATTCCAACTAATTGATTACCAAGCCTCTAATTCATCGAATCCCACAGGTAACGTTGTAAGATGAGTTTGAAATGATATTGAAGTGTTTTGGAATCATAAATTGGGATATATTTAGGGTTTAAACTATTAACACAGGTGATGAAAAAAAGAATTGGGAGGGAGTGTCCATTAATTGCAAATTTTGGCATCAGGAGTTGCTCCCTAATCCCCACGAATAGTGAGGGTTCATAGTCAGTCCTGTAAGTATCCGACTCATTTGTGGCCCCAAATAAATTTGATATTTACACTGATAAAACCACCATGCGCATTGTTTCAGCAAAATATATGGTTGAAATAGTTTCTAAGCGACATCACCAACCTCTCCCGTGTTATTCCAACAGCTTTCAGGCCTTCGAGGCAGCGCCTCTAAACACATTTTCACGAGTGTTTTTAATTGTGCCAATAACTCACAGCACATACGCGGTCATCTAAGATGAAGTGAAATTAAAACAGATTTCAAAGCCCTGCTGGCTGTCATTTTTCTGTGGGTGAAATCTCACCTGTTCCTCCTCTGGAGCGCAGCGTGCCAGACTGCGAGGACGTGTGCACACCTCCGAAGACGGTGACCCCCTGCGTAGCGCCGCCTCCGCCGTGGAAGTTGTTGTAATTGGGGATGGTGGTTACCCCAAAGCTGGGGGGGTAGTGCTGCGGGGTGGGGTCGGCGCCATAGCGGTAGCCTGGGTGGTGAGAGAGGCTGGCGTCGCGCTCGTCGGTGAGTTTTGCTGCGTCTTTATCCTTACATTGGACGCAGCCCATTCTCTAGGTTCTGTGGAGGAGACACACGTGGAATTAGAGAAGAGCAGGAAAAGGGGTGGAAGAATAGCCGCCAACACCAGTGGGGAAATTATGATTCAATGTTCCATTATTTCAGCGGCTTCCTCGGAGGCTCAGAGCCGGTCGTCGGAACAATCTTTCAATTAGGCTGAAATGAAACACCATACTAAGCTGCACAACTAATTACACAGTAGAAGATAATGTGGTGGAGATGTACTGAATCATTCGTGCTTTATACACTAACACTGAATTTCTGCAAATGTCCCAACTTTCTGTCCCATCATTCATTTTTTTTTTTTTTTTTAAACTCTGCAAAGTGGCAATTATCAATACTCATCCCCCACACATAGTGATGTTCGCTATGTCAGAACTGTCAAGGGAGTAAGCTTGTAACCGCTCTTTGTAATAAACAAACAATATCAGTGATTATATGTCAAATCAACGTTGCACACATGTGCTCAAGTGTGCTGGAGCCCTGGAAATGTATTGCAACTACCGCGATGAAGCTCAGTGAAGTTTACCACGCTTTAGCGAGACGTAGCACTATCCATTACCTTAGTGGGCTAAATGCCTACAAACAATCCAAATATGAAGTGTCAGGCGTGCGTGCCCAAGGACAGTATTGATTGGCTCGTTTGATTCCGTCCTCAATGTCAAAATCAAGATAGTTTTATTCGAGCTGAGGTTATTGATGGAACCTGTTTTCTTGTTTCACAATTGTTATACTGGATCATAAACAAAAATCGGACGATTCCTAATGGGATACATTATTGCCACCGAGTCCTAATGTGTCCAACCGATGAGTGTGTGGTGTGAGAAAATCCAACGACTATGCCATTAAAGACCTTCAAGCTGTACTTATCTCGCTTTATTTTTCTAGCAGCACAGCCGCACTCGCTGAAAGACTTTACACACCGCCATTACATTTACAAGGTTGGCGTGCCATTTGATTTTGTTTTTCCTTTCGCTCCCAGCCACACATGCCGGCTGCTCACACACATTTCCCCCATCTCATGAGTGGAGAGCGTACGACCTCTCAAAGCCGTCGTCGTAATAAGCAAGGCAATCTGCTTTTTTTTGCTCATTACAAAGAGACATACCCTCCTTAAAGACCCAGTTAAACTAGTGCCTGAACTGGGTAATGTCTATTCTTTAGCTTTGCTGAGCTTAGATTGAAAGACTAACTTGTCAAACCAATCGGACTTTCGGTGTCAACTGTGCCCAAGACTGGTACAAATTGCTTGGAGTGCATCCTTTGTTAATAAAAGGAATAATTGTGTCCACAAAACATTCAGGTCGGGTGTCTGTGCATGTGCTCGTAAGACCTAATACGCAAGCAGGTTTGCTCTTTTGCCAATATAAAAATGAGCCACACCCTCCTTAAAGACCCAGATAAACCTGTGTGCGTTTCCGATGGTCTGCTTTTGGGCGGCTAAATACGACGCAGATGTCAGACGGCTCGGTTGTCTTTCATCAACATTAGCAGCCAGTTGGCCAGGGAAATGGCTAATTGTTTACAGTTGCTGAGAATGGAGAGATGCTAACATGAGCAATCCTTTGCTTAAGACTCCCTTTTTGACACATCGTAAAGTCTCCTGTGTAAAAGATGTGCCCGATAATAATCTCATGACTGATATCTCCTGAGGAAATGTTTCAAATTCTTCATGTTGTACTCATTCATAGAGAAAATGGATAAATTGCTTCTAGTACAGGAACAGGGATGTCCTGGATGACACTGGAGCCCTGACATGCGAGTTACAAGCCAAAAGCAACACAGTGTGTGACTGAATTCCTTCAGCCCTGTTTAGCATTTACAAGTGAAAAACAGCCTAAATCGCCTCCTTGGCCTGGCTGCTCCGTGCACGCCTTGGGGGACTGCACAAGGGGAGCGGACAAAGTTGGCTACGCAATGTAACACACAGAATCCTGAACTTCAAAACTACAATTTAGACGGGATTAAACAACACAAATGAATGTTTCCACTGTGGTGGGAACAGTTTGAAGAGGTTGCACAGCAAGGAGAACTTGAGAAGATCTGGACATAAACCCCTGTCTATTGATCGCTTATTGTGACCTACAAGGTATACTTCCACATCTATGAAGCTACCATTAACATAAGCTGTCATTCAAGCAACATCTTTTTCAGGGACATTCCTGCTTTATTTCAGACAATGCCAAGCCACATTCTGCACCTGTCACAACAGCGTGGCTTTATAGTAAAAGAGTGTGGGTACCGGACTGGCCTGCCAGCAGTCCAGACCTGTCTCCCACTGCAAATGTGTGCCACATTATGAAGGGCAAGATACGACAATGGAGACCCCGGACTGTTGAGCAACTGAAGTCGTACTACAAGGAAGAATGGGAAAGAATTCCATTATTAATGTTCAATAATTAGTATCCTCTGTGTTGTTAAAAAGAAAGGTGATGTAACACAGTGGTAAACATGACCCCGTCACAGCTTTCTTAGAACGTGTTGCAGGTGTCAAATTAAAAATGAGTGTTGAATATCTGCAAAAAGTTTGAACATTAAATATCTTGTCTTTGTAATGTATTTCATTGAATATAGGTTGAAAAGGAACTGCAAATCACTGTAGTCCAAAGAAAAACAATGTTCCAACATCATTGGAATTGGGGGTTGTACTTTTCCAAGTGGCTACTGTGACAAAGACAATACAAAAAAAAAACATACCAAACAACATAAAGTCATAAAAAAAAATCCATGTTCTTTTCTGTATGAAGTGGTTAAAGATGAAAGAGGAGGGCTGGCGTCCCCCCTTCGCAAAGTGCGGTGTCAAGATGTAGCATGCTGTTACTTTGTAGCGCTAGGACTTTGATTTGTATCATCTGTGACTGGTGGTGTGCATTTAAGACCACCTGTTTGTAATGTTTGGAACAAGAAGCAGCACTGGATGAAAGCAAACAGTTGACTGCTAAGCTAACTCCTTGCATTAGCCGCAAAAAAACATTTCTGAAACAAAGGACTTTGTTTTGCATGTTTTGTGACTGGTGTGGTGCATTTAAGGCCACCTGTTTGTGATGTTTGACAAAAAGGAGCACCGGATGAAAACAGAAGGTTGACTAATGAGCTTGTTGCGGCTAGTGGCAAACCTTTTGTGACGCAAGGACTTTGTCTTGCATCTTCTGTGACTGATGTGGAGTCCAGCGCTGGGTTTCTCCCCCTTACCATATGCTTGTCACTTGTGATCAAAAGGTAGTATTGTGCAGAATGTTTTTAATTACATTAGTTGTTGATTTCATTTGATAGACACAAGACCACCGTTACGAAGTAATGAAAATGTTCTTGAAGTAAAATAAAGGCCGGCGACTGCCAGAAGGTTAATGGATCCAAACCCCATTCTGCAGTTGGTACAATTTTTACAGACATGCCGTCTTTTTGGCAATTTGGCCCCGCATTCACTTTATAAACATTTGCATATGAATCATGTCTGTGGGGGCATGTGACTGCAGTAAATGAGGCTTGCGGACGTGCACAGCGTCTTTGGACAGTTTCTTTTGAGGGGATTAACAGATTTATGGGAATCCGTTTGATGGCCGATTTAGTACTTGTTCATATCATCAAAAGTTGCGACTGAAGACAATTTATCTCTCGGAATCTCTCACATCTATTGTCTGAATTACACGGATGAAGCTACCATGTGGACAGACATGTCAAGATGAAAGCCCTGATGACGTGATTTCTGGGTTAGTGTGACAGAGAACGCGGCTCATCACAACCACAATCCCCTCCCCGCTCTAAAGAAACAGATGATAGCATTGTAGATGCAGGCCTCGATTCTCCCATGAGCACAACAAGCTCGCGAGAACACACGTCACTGTATTCTAACGCCTCTGAGGAGTCCATACCTCTATGGTGGCCCACCCCGGACACGAGTTAGGGGGACTTTCACCCTAAGACGCAGGCAGGCAGGAAACGTCACAAGGTGGTAGATCATCCTCATGTCAACATGGAGCCTGAAAATGGGACTTTGACACTAACCAAACTTTTCCCACCACAATTTTATGTACTGGATGTTTTGAAAGCAGCTAAATTGTTACTGAAAATCAAAATCTGGTCATTTATTAAGGAATAAACGTTTTATACACAAATCGTCTCTCTTTTCCATTTAGCCCCGCCCCCTTTTGATTTGTAGTCATTTTACTCCATCATCATCATGAGATGAGTGGTTTGACATTCTTACAGGTAGATGCACCTGATTTTCAAAAGAAAACTTCTTTCAGACTCTGACAAACGATGAAATGTTTTGTTTCGTCCCATCGAGAAGGCCAGTACCAATCCGGGGATTGCCGAAACGGTTGTTTAGGCAATACGACGTCTAATAGCGGTACAAGCATTAAGATTTTTCAGTACGATACATTCATTACCGAAATATCTTAAGACTGCTTAATTGGAGCCGAATTGTACACCTTTATTTCGGGCCAAGACAGGTTTCCGGCGTGTATCAAAGCTGCTGCAAGATTCATTTTCCCTGTGAATTTAGTAGACATGAAAATGAGGAAGGCATAGTACAATAACTCTGAATTATGCTCTTTCATATACATAACATGTAGGACATGGCAAAAGTTTGCTTGACAGAAGTTTGGGCGATAATGATCTTTTAGCAAAAGTAATCAAATGTGCTGTAATTTTGGATGCAAGGCCTCAAAAGATAGCACTTTATCATTCTAAACTGGAAATTAATTCACTGAAATAACAGCCCTAATTTAGGCATGAGCGCACATACACGCACAGTGCTGGGAGCCGTGATGAGATACAAGTCCATTCATAGTAACGTAAGAGCAACATACTAGTAAATTAAAAGGTGAGTCATGCCAGGGTCACACAGTGTGTTTAATCCTGTGCAACATACAGTGAAACAACACAGAGCAATTTTGCTAATAGCGTGGAATAAAGGAGAATACCACTGCTAATCTCATTACTTTTGAATGGCTGCTATTGGCGTAATGCACAAGTCATGCGTTTTATGATGTTGTTGATGTCCAACTGTCTGCAGGCTTGTCATTCAGCTCGGTGGAGGAGGCCGTTGAGACTAATCTGTTTAACATCACCATAAGAACACTAAAGTTTTTTTTTCCCATTGGCCTTGGCTGAGGTTTAAAGGGTATGTTTCATGTTTAAAAGGATTCACACGTCTTACAGCTTGTCTTCCTCTTGTACTGTCGTAAATTGTGACTTTTTTTTTTTTAAATAAAGTACTCCGGTAGTAATGTAATGGAAACTACACATGTAATCTATCAGTCATTCTGCGAAAGGGTAAAGTGTACAAAACCACAATTTTCCAGTATGCCATTTAAAAAACAAAGCGCATCCAAAATGAGTCAAATAATGTGAGGGAGTTATGGAATTTGGTAGCCGAAGGACTTGACATACGACTTTAATCCATTCCAAGACCAAGCTCCCAACCCAATTTACTTGTAGATAACATCAATATTCTGCAATAAAATGTATTGAAATTCCATTCATCTGTTTTAGCCCCAAAGCAACCACCGCCATTTTTGTGTAACTTGTTCTTCACACCAAAAAATAGCACTGTATTGTATAAAAACAGAATCAAAGCGAATGCAAAGGAATTAACTGGTTTTATAAAGAGTTATTACTGTACATTGGGTGCCTTTAAGAGGTGCCCTCGTGAGTGACATCAGGAACATGACCGGTTCGTCTCTTTGTGATGGTCTTGACTTTTGGTTTTGGCCTATTGTAGCCGCTTGCAAGTGTCCTCATTTTGTATGTTCAACTGGTTTGTACTGTTCAAACGGCTTAAAGTGCATATGATGACATTTTGCATGATAACCTAACCAAATACTGTGGGGCTTTTGGAGGCATTTTTCCCCACATAGAGTCCAGAATTGTTAGTCTCTGAACAAAGCTCACAAGAGGTGCGCTGGGGTCTCGCATTTTTCCCCAAATATTTAAGTACTGTTCGGAATAAAACGACCGCTGAACAGAGCTCTAGTGAGGCGCGCTGACGTTTCGTCCAACGTGCTGACGTATCGTGAAAAGTCATCAATGACAAGCGATCCATCTTTACAAACTACGTTTCATTCAATTTTTACTGGCGTATTTTTCGCAATTGTGCGTTCATATAACAATGTATAACTATGATGTATTGTTTTCGCTTCCTTGACGCTTTTAGAAACAAAAACAGACCTAATCGTTGTTGTATTGTGGTCTTAGTAAACTTATGCGTCATCATAAGTCATTTTGGAATCATAAGCTTTAAGTGCGGGGGTCCCTTTACGCTCATATGACTGAGGCCTCACCTCCCACACCCCCACTTCCACTGACGTCACACGGGACCTTATTCAACTCCGCAATGCCAAGTTAAAATGTGACCGTCGCTACTCGGCCCGCGTGTTGACCGGACGCCACAATCTCCCCCATTATGGCGGCACCGCCCGTCCGAATAGTTACAATATTTGCTTGTGTCAGACAAGCGACTTTATTCAGTGTATTAACAAGAAGACAATGGCCGCATTTCACCGGGCTGCAAGATTAACCGGACAATGCCGGGCAGTGTTGCTCTTCCAAAGTGATCTCCATGAAAAGAGCCAGTTATAAAAAAAAAGAAATGCACAGCTGAGCATCGCACAAAGTGGATGTGTGGGATCCAGCCCGACGGTCCTTCGTAACAAAGGCGGTGCGAAACCTACGGCCAGTGTGCCATAAATGGCCCTGTGATTGCATTTCATGCGGTCCGTCATCCAATTCTAAGAGCAAAACCTCAAAGGAGCTGTTATAAAAAGCCCCAAAAGACAATATACAATAAAGCAATGATTCTGAAACTTTTTACACTGTGTTCCACCTCAAAAAAAATTCCGTGGCTCTCCAAATACCACCGTAACGACCAACATTAAAATACAGTGGTGTCGTAGGCTCAAGTCAAGTGTCCATCAAAAATGAGGCAGAGGTTTTATTTTTAAAAAGTACAGTAACTTAGATTTATTATCCACTTTCAACATTATATACAGTTTAGGCGCTTTTTGAAGGCTTTAACACTGCCCTTTAAATATTTATGTTTAGTTTGACAGCAAAATTCAAGTGGGAGTGGCAATAAACAGCTAGGATTCAAGCTTTGTTGAATCATTTTTTACTAATTGTATCTGCCAAACTGCTGCTTGTTGTAAAATGAGTTGAGTCACTGCCACCATACAGCACTCATATCTCAAGTCTGCGCTCGCAAGTCAAAGCCAAAGAATCGGTGGAACAACGGCTCATATCTCTGTAGCAAAAAATATTTGTGTAAACTGTAAATATACCACAAAATACTGTATGATACCAAAACACTTTACAATCATTTCAAACTCATCTTCCAACAGTAACCTTAAAATTAAATGCCATACAGATTTGACTTTGAATAAATGTGCATGTTGGGTATGTACACATGCAGTTTAGACTCTCTGTGACTTCCACAAACAACCCAGGCTAAACTTCCCTTCCTCCTCCCCAAAATACAGAACTCATCTCTCAGTTGAGATGTATCACTTCAGCGTTCTTCCTTGAGACCAATTACTACTTTGCCATTTCATGGCATCTCCGGGTGTTACAGAAAGGGCACAAAAACCAGGAAGAGGTGAAATTGTTCATAGTGAGCAGCGAATTGACGGGGGTGCACAGTACAGCATTTGTAAGACTATAAAAACTACAATGGTTCCTGATAGGAAAAAAAGGTTGGTGGAAGAAAATGGGAGAACCCCCCCATTTTTCATCACAAATGTCAGTGTTAGTCCTCACTGGGGGATTCAAACATTTCCACATCTTCTGCCAGTGGTAGAGGGCAATGGTTCTCTTAGCAATACACTGGAAATAATGATGTGCTGCACTTCGGGCAATGATTATGTGGCAAAAGAAGTATGGAATGACTTACGGAAAGTACAAGTGGGTCACATATAGACACCGTGTGATCGCGATGAGCATAATAATCAATTAAATCGTTCAGAATTCCGTCGATTGTGTGGAATTGATCATTAATCAACCCTGTCTTGAAGCAAAATGAGTGCACTATACGCGGTTCCAACTCAGTTTTTGTTAAGAGTTTTCGAGGCATTTTTCCTTAAAGCCTCATCCATGACAGAGACACAAAAACCAAAGAAAAAGCATGCCCACTATGAATTTAATAACAACAGACAAACAAGTCAGACTTGCACCAGAAATGCTCAGCTCTATCTCTGATATCCGTACTTTGCATTAAGGTGATAACTTGGAAGTACTTTTGGCGTCCTCACGAGGGTCGCGGATAACTGGAGCCTCTCCCAGCTGACTTTGGGCCAGAGGCGATGTACGCCCTAGACTGGTCGCCAGCCAATCGCAGGGCACAGACAAACAAGGATTCACACTCTCCTTCACACCTATGGATAATTTAGGCTTCCAGTTACCTAAAGGAGACATACAATACAGTATATTGTTCCACTATTTCAAACAGAAACCAGGTGTTATAGTATGTGACAAGCTTTTCGTCAAAATACCCCAAGGATCAAGGACTCTTTTTCCGCAAAATGTGTCACTTTTTCAAGTGTTATGCTAGACATTTACAGATTCTGACACTCCTTCCCATCTGTGATCTTGTTCTTTCGGTCACAACCCACAGCTCATGACCATACGTGAGGGTGGGAACGTAGACCGACCGGTAAATCGAGGGCTTCGCCTTTTGGTTCAGCTCCTTCTTTACCACAAGAGACAATACAGAGGCGGCATCACTGCAGACGTAGCAGCAATCCAACTGTTGATCTGTTGCTCCATTCTAACCTTGCTCGTAAACAGGACCCCAAGATACTTGAAGTCCTCCACTTGGCGCAGGACCTCCTTCCAGACCTGGAGACGGCACTCCATCCTTTTCCGACTGAGGACCATAGAATCAGACTGCTTCACAGCTGACCGGAAACCGCTCCAGCAAGAGTTGTAGATCACAGCTTGATGAAGTCACCAGAACAACAAAATGCAGAGATGTACTGCAATACTGAGTCTACCAAACCGAACAACCTCTATGCCTCGGGTGCACCTAAAAATTTTGTCCATAAAGGTGATGAACAGAATTGGTGACAAAGGGCAGGCTTGGCAGAGTCCAACCCCCCGACTTACTGCCGGCAATGCTGACCAAAGTTTTGCACAAGTCATACAGCGACCGAACAGTCCTGATCAAAGGGTCCGGTACCCCATACTCCCGGAGGACCCCCCACAGGACTTCCCGAGGTACATGGTGGAACGCCTTCCTCAAGTCCATAAAACTCATGTAGACTTATGCACCCTCCAGGACCATGCTGAGGGTGAAAGCCAGGACAAAAACCACCCCGTTCCTCCTGAATCTGAGATTCGACTTCCGAATGGACCCTCATCTCCAGAAGCCTTAAATAGACCTTTCCAGGGAAGCTGATCAGTATGATTGATCCCTCTGTAGCTGGAACACACAGCCCCCTTCTTAAAAACGGGGACTAACACCCCGGTATGCCAATCCAGAGGCACTGTCCCCGATGTCCACGCAATGTTGAAGAGGCTTGTCAACCAGGACAGCCCCGCAACATCCAGAGCCTTTACGAACTCTATGCGGCTCTCATCCACCCCTGCGGCCTGTTTCTATACAAACATTTACCGTAATTCTAAATTTATTATTGCGTTAGCCTATGCTTCTCCACTCGACTTTATTTATATAGCACAAGAACAACCATAGATGTAAAAAAACTGTGTTTCATCAAACATAAGAGACAGGGATTAAAATCATAATCATAAATGCCTAAATTAAATAAGTCTTTTCTAATTAAAATATACATGAGCTCCCTTTACATTGGCATGCAGTATACAAGAGGTAAACAGTTTTATTACCGCTGGTTGCATATTTTGTGTGAAGTTGTTAGTAGATGATAGAAAGCAACAAGATCGAAATCTCAAGTCAAATTTTGTCGTCTCTTTCGTTTTACTTTACTACATTTTAGCGCCCGCTGTCATCACTGCCCAAACCCCCTTCGGGACACATACAGCCCCAAAGAGGTGAAAAACAGTCCACAATGGGTTTACAAAATCCACATTGCTCAATAAACATCAATGAAAAAAAATAACAGGTGCAAAATTACAAATTATGAGAATCGCAGAGCTGTTGTAACAGCCTGCCAACTCAAAGGCACCATCTTTGATTGTGATTGGTTGATCATTAGTTCTAGACCATGCAGCGTTCCGACTTACGTACAGCAAATCCGAGTTACATCACTGACGTAGGAATGGAACTCCGCCGTAAACCGAGGACCCCCTGTATGTTGTGTTTATCAGTAGTTAACGCTGATAACGCAGCTCGCTGACGCGAATCTCTGCACCCAACACCGCACGTACGCTTAGCTTTTTAGCTTTGACGTGAAAGCGTTTCGGCGTAGTCCAGCCATCACATGAAAATGGCGGCTCTCCGCCCAGCCTTGATCCCGAGACGTGGGCGGAGCAAATAGAAGCGGGGGCGGTATTATGTAAATTCCGAACAGCTCGACCATTTTTGGAACTAAAACACGAAAGATCCACTTGGAAGTCACCGCAGAGAAGCAACTATTTGTGTAGAACTAATTTAAAAGTCAACTTTCCATAATAAGGCAAAGACATAGTTAATCATGTGATACTCGCTGAATTAAGGTCCCACACAAAAGATGATGTCTTGCGGGGTTTGACTAAATGAAGCGCTTCCCTTCACTTCAACATAGTTCCTTGGCATTAAGATGCATTATAGTATTAATGCAATACTTATTAATGCAATATCAGACAGGGCTTTTGGCCTGAGCACAAAAATAGTGAATAGGTAAGTTTTTCAGTGAATAATGAAGGACATGTTCCAAAAATAAATCCGCAAATAGGTGAATTTGCGAATACCATGTCAAAAACATGCAGGGGAACACTGCTAGTGACAGTCAAATCCTGCAATTGCCTGACAACCAGCTCAGGGTGTACCCTGCCTCTTGCATAAAGGATGAATGGGAATTTGAGAGCCTAAACTTTTTTTTTATTTTTACTCATGTTAAGTTGGGGAATCAATACTCCTACTTTGAATATCTTTAATTCTACTCAAGTATCGAGTGTGGGTACTTTTTCCACCTCTGCTATGCACATCTCTCCGGCTATCCAGTCGTCCTCCTCCTCCTCCTCGTCCTCATCATTATCATCATGTGTTTTGATTCCAGTTTTAAGATGGACGGGCCGCCCTTGCACGCACTTGACACACATAACCCGATTAGGGAGCAGCTTTAATTGGCCATCGGAGGCAATTATTTGCAGCTAAATCAACAGGAGGGTGTCTGCGGGGGCCTTGTTGTGTACTGTTTGTGCGGTCAGCGCGTCTCCGACTGCAGTGCATCCATCCCAGCTGCTGCAACACAAGAGCACACCCCCCGTCCCCCCGTCCCCCCACCTCCTCATCCACTGAATCCCGCTGCAAAAAACATCATCACCTCCTGGCACTAACAGATCTCTATACATCTGTAGGTTACATTCTGCATTATGCGTTTCCCATCTGAAAAAAAATCAATAAATAAAAAACAGGCGGCGGTGAAAGCAATTGAAATGCAACTCGTGTGTAGGAAAATAAACGAAACGTGCTTACCGGAGAGGAGGTGGGATGGTGGTGGTGTGCGGGGGAATTAAAACTAATCCATCGGAGTTTCCAGCCTGTGACTATTTGTCTACCTCGCTGTTAATGTTTGTATTTTTTTTCTTTCTTCTCCGAGAGGCGGGGTAACAGGGGGGATAGAAAAAGAGAGAGAGAGAGAGAGAGAGCGAGAAAGAGAGAGAATAGCGGCGTACGTCCCTGCCGATTTGGGAGCTCCTGTGGCTGCCGTGCGTACATCACGCCCGTGACGAAGGCGGAAAGAGGGCGTCAAGATGGCGGTAATAACAAATGCCATATCCGGGTTTGTCACTTCAAAGTAAATTCAACAGTATCAACAAAGCGAACATTTCATGATTAGAATTTGCCCATTTCGACTATGTGTACCATTCAAATTTTTAACAAGCGATCCAACAAGAATAAGCACAATTAAAATAATGTTAAAGCGCTCAAAATACATGGCATGACCAGAGTGGATTTTACTTTCAAAAAACATTCCGCCTGCGGTTGTCTTTCGTCAGCCGTTTTTGCGAGTGTAAAGTTTATTGACACCTAATTCGGCCAATCACGTGCTACAACAGGGAGCAGACCCCTCCCTCCTTCGCAACCCTCTTCCCTGGTTTGGAATGCCTGAATCCAGGGCAAATCATGTTTTCTTTCAATCAAAATTTAAAACGGATTGCTTAAAACATCGACAATGCCATATTCATCATTTTACGAATCCCTTCATTCTATTATAACAGGAAGAGATTTGATAACTATGGGAATGGAAGTGCCTGAGGACCTGTAAACATTGACTATTTGTAGTGGTCAATACTAAGGAAATGTATGTTCATTCATCTTCCGTACTGCTTCTCCTCACGAGGGCCGCGGGCGTGCTGGAGCCTATCCCAGCTATGTTCGGGCGAGAGGCGGGGTA
Source organism: Phyllopteryx taeniolatus (assembly GCF_024500385.1). Taxonomy (NCBI): domain Eukaryota; kingdom Metazoa; phylum Chordata; class Actinopteri; order Syngnathiformes; family Syngnathidae; genus Phyllopteryx; species Phyllopteryx taeniolatus. Next base: position 7,361,929 of record NC_084514.1, on the reverse strand, counting down.
CACCCTGAACTGGTCGCCAGCCAATCGCAGGGCACACATAAACAAACAACCATTCGCACTCACATTCACACCTAGGGTAATTTAGAGTCTTCAATTAACCTAACACGCATGTTTTTTGGGATGTGGGAGGAAACCGGAGTACCCGGAGAAAACCCACGTAGGCACGGGGAGAACAGGCAAACCCCTCACAGGTGAGGCCGGATTTGAACCCGGGTCCTAAGAACTGTGTGGCAGATGTGCTAGCCAGTCGTCCGGCGTGCCGCCGGAATGTATCTTTTTTGTAATTTCCTCTTTTTATAATATGGACAATAACTGAGTATGATGCTGACCTGACCTAATCTCTAACCAGTATTTTTGGTTTTTCCATTATTGGGGGGGGGGTTAAGATTTGAATGACAAATTGATTTTGATAAAGGAAAATCTAAAATAGGCAGTCCGGTGGGCTCATGGTTGGAATGTCTATCTCGCAGTTCTGAAGTTCTGGGTTTGAATCTCGGTCTTCCTGTGTAGACTTTGTAGAGCTGAGATAATGTGGCTGCACAAGTGTGCAAACCCTCTTATAACTGGGGACGTGGCTGTGGTTATTACCAATCACATTCAAACTCAGGTTAAATGGCAGTCAGCACACACCTGTACCATTTAAAGAGATCAACCCCAAATAAAATTCTGATGTTCTAGTAGGCTTTTCCTGGCATTTTATTTATTTATATATTTATTTCTACTGACTGCTATTTTGAACTGTTCATAATTGCCCCACTTAGTCCCTCTGAAAAACGTGCGAAAATGTGTCACAAATACCTGCCATTTGAACAGGGTTGTGTAAACTTTAGATCCTCTGTATATAGGTGAGAGGGAGTGATTTGGAACACTGCCTATAATTTGTATTTACTTTATTCAACCTTTAGTCATTTTTAATTGATAAAAAAAACCTTTAACTAGGGTTGTTAGGTGTGCATGGACTGATTTTTTTACGATGAACAAAGAAATTAGTCCTATTTCTGTTTTAAAAACCATGATTTTCTGCTTGACGTGTTGTTTATTTTGTGGTGGTAGCTTGCCTAAGTCTCATCTTCCATGCACGGACGCAGAATTCATGTAGATGTGAATCAGCAGTCTGTGCATCTAACATCACGATCTCGACTGGCTTTGCCTCCTCCCCATCCCCTCTGAGTTTACATATTCATATGGCAGCGCGGCGTGAAAATGGCAGCTTTGCATGTCATCACGATAGGACAACAATGAAGCGTGGCCTAGTTTGCCTGCACAGTGACGCAGGAGGGCGGGGTGCAGGAAAGTCACCCTAATCCTGCGCCGTTTGTCTGCGTGAACTCACGCTTACCAACCAGCATGGCACTCCTCTGCAAGCCCTCTCTCCATGCCGGGTGCCATTTTGGACTTGTTACCATGGAGATGTGGGTCACGTAGTGATGGTAGCTGCTGCCGGCGTAGTCCGAGCGTTGCGGGCTGGCTGGGTCAGGCGGCAGTATGAACTCATTAGATGTGGGTCACTGGGAAGCTCCAGCTGCAACAAGCTGATAAGATGCTATTATGCAAGAAGAGGCAAGTGGTGCGCATATGTCAGCCATTTATCATTAGTAAGACTTAAGAAGTACTGAAATGGCCCCTGATAGAAAAAAGATTCCTAACCACAAATATCTCTCTGATAGTGTATAATGTGATATTCAGTTTATGTACGAGTCATCCCAGATTTGGAGGACAATTTAGGCTCCAATATTTTTAAAAACTGACAATTTCATCATTCTTCTTCATTATGCTTTCAAGAAAAATAGGTAATAAACCATCATAATCCATCAACACTTTTCATGAGATATTTGATCTGTCAAAGTCATCATATTTTGCTGTGCTTGGCACAATCCTCATAGATACTCAGGTACCTGAAATAAATGTCCCCAAATGTTGCTGAATAAATTCTTTACAATTAAATAATGAAAGTTCAATTATATTGGAATATAAATTTAATTTTAGTATAATTAAAGTAACGGCATTGCAATCAATGCTAATGTTAAGCGTTTTTGCTAAAGTGCACATGCTAGCTGTATTAGCTGCTGTGCTATCTGGTCAAGAACAAACTCAGCTAGATAATCAAACAAGACAAACATTTCTATTAATATGTGTTTTACTGATAATATGAGTAACGGGGTTGCTTTGGTTTGAGGGACACACTCATGAACAAAATAAAACAAAACATGAAAAATAGAAGTGAGGACTTACCTAAATATCAGATGCTGCCATCTTTGGTTGCTCTAAAAGACATCTTGTGTAACACAAAAGACATTGCCTGTTTTGCCAAATCCGGAACTTGGTTGTGCATATACACTATTGAGAGACAACTTCGGAGCATATTTACTACTATTCAAAATATGAAATAAAACAAAGTGTTTTAACAATTACAAGGATAACCCATTAAAAAACATTAATAATTTAAAAAAAAATCCCAAAGAAACGCTAATATAAACTTATTAAATTTTTGATTTGATACATAAGTTGGACATTAAGACGGAAGGATAAGAGGGAGGGGTAAAAAAAACATTGTTTGAAGAGCTTTTTGGTGTTTGAAATAATATTCAGAAATCACTTTTATTCCAGAATTACAGAACAGAAAATGTCCTCCAATTCTGGAACAAGCAAAGTAGTGCTACAGGGATCTAGCCATCTCTCGTGTTTACTTTCCTATTATAAAACTATTTAGCTTCAATTGCCATCTTAAAGGCTTCTAGTAGCAACAGTAGTAGTAGTAGTACATAGGCCTCTCTAGCTATCTCTCCTGGTTCTTAATGTAAAACAATTTAATTTGAATGGCTGTCTTAAAGGCTTGCAGTAGTAGTACATAGACCTTTCTAACTAGCTCTCTTGTGTGTGTCTTAGTAGTAGCCTTGGACCAGATTGTGTTGTGTGACCACTGACTATATAAACGTCAAACATAGCCTTTTTTGTTTGTTAGTTAAATACGTCGTTTAATGAGCGACGAGGGTCCAGACTGGCAGTGAAGTTAAGTTTGTGTGCGTATGTTGGCCATGTTGTTGTCCCTCCTATTGTCCTCCCGGGCCCCCTCCAAGATGGCCCCACCCTCGCGCGCGCACTCGGCTGCCCGCTTTGTGATTGGCCGGTTGTGACGTCATCACCCGGACGTCCATTCATCTGTCGACTTGGGCGTTGTACTCCGGCGCATCAGCCAATTTCTCCACTTCCCAAACTCCTCTCGACCTACAAAAAAAAAAAAAAAAAAAAAGGAGAGAGAGAGAGGGGAGATTTGGTTTGCGATTGTTCTCCCGTATTTCAAACACGTTTTACGGGCTAAAAAGCCTCCACGCGGCCGCTCGGGTGCCCTTTATAGCCTCGCTCGGCGAAGGAAGTGGCCTGGCTTTGATTGTTTCGCGAGGGAGCAAAAAAAAAAAAAAAAAACCGTCATCGGTCTTTGTTCATTCATTTCATCGCTCGGCTTCCCTTTGTTGAACGAGCATGGGCGCACAAATCTCCAAAAACGCCGGAAAGGAGGAAGCCGCCGTGGAGAAGCCCGGCGAGGCTGCGGCTTCTACGGCGGCCAAGACTAATGGACAGGTAAGGTTAGATGAGAATTATTTCAAGTGTTAATTGCGGCGGGGGCAATGTGTTGCGTCAATGGCGTGCTTCCATGTTGGGCTCACCGGCATCCAGGAGAAAGTGCCCACCACGTTGTCTTTATTTTCCCCCACTTTTTCCTCAGCCATTTGAACGCCCCTCGTGCTTAAAATACCATACACGCCAGCGAGCAATTATTGGGACAACGTTTTATTATTATTTATTTTTTAATGAATGAAACCATAATAACGCTTAATTGCTTTTTAATTAATCACATCCCACGAGGCCCTCGTGTATTATTATTATTATTATTTTGTTAAACCACAAGCATTTTCCACGCGCTTCATTGTCTTTAAATTCTCTACATGGGGTCTTTCTCGACGGCATGGCCATTTTCTTTTTTTCATCCACGCCACGCCTTTGTTGCCAGATTCAAGACAGCGAGCCACGCTTTGTCCCTCTTTATCCCTTAGAAATCCCCTACATAGTATTTCATATCCTCGCACAACCCACCAGAGGGTAAATTTCACTATCATTTAAAAAAAAAAAAGATTTGTTTGATAATTGAAATGAAGGGAAGAAAGCTTAAACGTTATTTCGTCGGGCCTCCACCGCGTTCAACGCCCACCATCTCCTCTTAGAGGCGTGACGCTGTACTGCAAGTGAAAATGCTTCTACACTCCGGGATCTGTCGTCACTCTCCTAGCAACAGATGTGCTGCGGCTTTACCACCTTTTTTCCTATTGGCCGAGAGCTGTGGCGAATTCAATTCGGCGAGTTTTGGTGACGATAACGACACTTGCCAATTATTCATGTGAAGGCCATGTCGAATTGTTGAATTTGAATGAAAGTTCATGACCTTTCAGGGATTTTTTTTTTTTTTCTCACACCCCCTTTTGAAATATTTGTTTCAACCCATGACAACTTTGTTCTCATATTGCACAAAATGATCACCTTGTTTGAAGGATTTTATTTTTATTGATATCTGCCCGTGCTGGCGTTGGCATTGATCTCAACTCGTGCTTAAGTCTGCATTAGGGCTGCAAGTTATTATTTTAATAATTCATCAATCTGTCAATTTATTTTATAATTAATCTGAGAAAAGATTAAAAATGTTTACATTTCCATCCCTTTATTCAGAAGCAGGACATTTCAAATCGACGGTGCAGAAAATGCACAAACATGAATTACGATTGAGTGACTTGTTCGCACCATGAAATCTCAGAAAATAGGCAAAAATGTTGGTCATTCTTTTCCAAAGTCAACGCAAATGTTTATTTTGATTAAACACAGATAATCAGTCTGGTTCATGGAGGACTACATAGATCTGACAATATTCACTGCTGAGAGGCTGAAATTCTGAGGTTTTGGACAATTTTAAGTTGGTTTCGGAACGATTAATCGATTAGTCGTCAATCGTTGCACCCCTAGTCGGCGTCGATAGCGACATTGGCGGTGACACCGATCACCAGATTGATACCAACAGTGGCATAGTTCGATCAATGCAAACATCAGGTTGATCTCAACATTGGTGTCTTAACGATTGACACCGGTGTACCGCGCTTAATAAAATTTTATTTACGTTGATAATCAGACGACCAACGCAATTGTAAAAAGCAACAGCCATTATATAGACTGTGAACTCCCACATATTTGTAGTTCATCATTCAAATTTGCCTATTTGCAGGTTTTTGTTCCTTTTTTTGGGGGGTCGACGTCAATTACTTTTGTCAGCCGTTTAAACTCGTCACGCTTTCCTCTCTCAGGAGAACGGCCACGCCAAACCCAACGGTGACGCCTCCCCGGCAGCCGAGGAGGCCAACAAGGCCGACGTCCAGGCCAACGGCAGCACCCCCACCGAGGAGGCGCCTAAGGAGGACGGTGACAAGGCGGAGGGCGCCGAGAAGGAGCCCGAGGCGGCCGCAGCCACAAACGGCGAGGCCGCCGCCAAGCCCGAGGAAGTCCCCGATGACGGCAAGCCAAAGAAGAAGCGCTTCTCCTTCAAGAAGCCCTCCTTCAAGCTGAGCGGCTTCTCCTTCAAGAAAACCAAGAAGGAGTCTGAAGAGGAGGAGAAGGTGGAAGGGGAGAAGGCGGAAGGGGAGAAGGCGCCGGCCCAAGAGGAAGGTGCGGCGGCGGCGGTGGAGGAGGAGGAGGAGGAGAAGGCCGAAGGGGAGAAGGCGCCGGCCCAGGAGGAGGCCAAGGAAGCGCCCGCACCCGAGGAGCCCAAACCCGACGAGGCCGCAAAGGAGGAGAAACCGTCCGAGGCTTCTTCACCGGCCGAGCCCGAGGCCGCCGCAGCCGCCAGTCCCGAAGTCCCCGCTAGCCCCGCCCCTGCCGAATAATCCTACTGAAGAACACGCCCAAAATGAAGGAGGCCCACGGAGCCCATCTGAAAGAATGCGAGGACTTGTCTGAAACCAGGGATTTTCTTTTTCTTATTTTTTTTGTTTTTTGTCTTGTTTACTTTTGTTTTTTACATCTCATCCATAATGACTGCAATATAGGTTCTGGGAGGCGCTTCCCGGCCCTGTGCTTGCATTCGTGGGTGAACGTGCGACTGAGCGTGAATGTTGTTTTTTTTTTTTTTTTTTTTTTTTCCCCCCTCCCTTCTTTTTTTTTCTCTACACATTGCTGACATATTTAATTCAAGTATTTGGTGCTGGGCTAATTGGATGTAGCAGCTAAAACTGTGCGTGTGCTGTACGGCGAAACAAAAAAAAAGGAAAAAGTCTTCAAACAAAATGGCGTCGTTTACAACTCCCGCTTTGGACCACAAACGTTTACCCCCCTCTGGGGAACTAGATTTAGTAACCATTCCAAACAATAACAGGTGCTCATCACTTGCTCCTCTGCTGTTTTCGAGTCCGCCATTTCCAAACTGTAGTCATGCACGTTGTATAGACTTTGATATTGCTGGTTTTATGACTGAAATGTACCTAAATGACATTTTTAACCCATTGTAAATGACTGTTTTCTTGTTTTTCCACCATTTGTAAGACTGAATAAAACTGGGAGATGTTTTAAGCAAAAACAAAACAACAAAAAAACTGATCAAGCTGTGATGATTATATAACACTTCATCTGTAGACTAGTACAACTTAGGTAGGATGTCTTTTTTTTTTTTTTTTTCTTTTGTACATAAAGATTGAATGTAACATTGGCTCCAACATGGTATTTAGGTGTTGACTTTCTGTGAGCACTGAAGAATAAAGGAACGTGTGAAATTGGCACTCAGTCCATTTGTTTAAGGTGTCTTGCATACAACCATCCATTTTCTATAGTTTGTCTTCATTAGCGTTGCAGGTGAGCTGGAGCCTGTATCCTAGGAGACAAAAACAAAAAACTTCACATTTGTAGACAATTTTAGTCTTCAGTCTTTTCCGTGTAGCACAAGGTCAAGAGTCTTGACCTTGTGCCATGCAAACATGACATCTTTAATCAAACTTCTTTATACTGTGAGACAAATGTACTTGCCACATGGCCCACTATGCTGCTCAATCACCATTGAGAGGAACAAAAAAAAGTTATTTAAAAAATTTTTTTTTTAGCCATCTTGTTTAGTGTTTATCCTTGTTAGGATCCAAGGTGGGTTGGATTTGTCATTAGCTATACTCTGGACTTGTTGCCAGTCAATTGCTAGGGTGCTGAAAAGTTCACTATCTTTAAAAGAGTTTGTCCTTGCCCCTCAAGGACAAACTCTAAAGATGGATTCTTTGCCCTGCAGTGCCCTCGTAGGGTAAACTAGAGGAACTTCCTGGATCCTCTTTATTTAGTGGCACAATACAATAAAGGGCTTTTTTTTTTTTCTTCCCAGTTTCAGGGTCATTCCAGAATTGGAAGACATTTATCTTTATTTGTAAAGGATTTATTCCACAATATTTTTGAAATCATGGATGGCAGAGAACGTTCTCGAGCTTAACCAGGACAAAAATGTTTTAGTTTTTAGGAGCACTGTCTTTAAATCCTTCATCACAAGCGAAAAACCTTTGGCGTTAGTTTCTGAACTCACTTTTATTATACATGTTAAATATGGAAAAAAAAAAAAGGTTTTTATCACTTGAAGAACATAGACAGAATCCGCCCCTTTCTCTCTCGAGCCAACACGTAGACGCTAACGCATACTTTTTCCCCCCCACAAATGTTATTTTCTTATATTTTATTTCCATTCTTTCATGATTATTTATCGTACTTTATCATGCTGCTTTTATATTTCTACGCCGGTTCCTTTTGGATTTGCATTATTTTGGATTACATTGATTCTATTGTTAAATATTTGTTTTCGTATCAGTTTACTATCTTTCGTGTTTTCTCAAGGGGAGCCCTCTGCGATGGGAGCTGTGGTGGGCCATGGCCGTGGGGGTCCCAGGTCGCTGTTTGTGCAGGTAGTACGCACCGGTGGATTGGAATCTGGTGCTGGTGCAGACGGCACCTTGAGTTGTTTTTTCCTCACTTGGACCACTTCCAAGACTCAGGTCCTTAAGTCATTACATCATTATTTTTTTTAAAATTTGATTTACACAGGCATATGGTATTTATCCTCTGTGCAAAATTACTAATATTACTGCATCTTACTGTGCTATTTATGTATTATGTAAGTATTATACTGCCCCTTGGTGGCCAAGGCGTGCACACCGGAGCAGACCAATATCAATGGGCAGTGAAGGATGAAATCATGATGCACTAACAACTCAATTCTCCACATTGTATTAAATGATCTTGTTACTTTATCTTTTTAGCAAGTATGCATGAATATTGAGTATAGGGTGCAATTTTTTTCATTATTATTTCTTGGGTGGTGTTTTTTGGGGGCAGCACGTGAATTGCGCAACTCACTCGCTTTTTATAAAGCTGTTTATGTCCTTACCGTTATGCACTGTGGTTAGTTTTTCCAAAATGCTGGTGCCATATAAACCCTGTGTGTCAATTTTGTCTGGTGGTGCGATGGTGAGATGTAAAATGTATCCCCCGGGTTGAAAAACTCGGCACTGCACTGCAAACGTTTGTTCGACCTCAGCGGCTAGATGGTTTGTATGTTTATTGCTTCAAGTATGATTATACGCGTTGACGTTTTCCCCGCAGTGAGACTAACACAATTATGCGGGCACATTCCTCAATAGTCGCCACACTTAGAGAACCAACCTGTAGTTTTGGGGGTCATAAATTACACAGTGGTTGTGTGCAAACATTTTTTTTACAGCGTCTGAGGTCACGGATGCTCCCGCCGCTGTCATGTTAGGATTGCATTTGCGTGAAAATGAATAAATACAAATAAACACCCCTGGCGAAATATGTGTTTTGGAAAATGGCAGGAAACGCATCTGGCGTGTTTATATCCACCCACAGCTACACGCCCATCTTCCCTGCATACTATCCATTTCCTCGGCACTGATCTTAACCCCAGCCGTGTGATGGCCGCAATACGCAGCTGGTGCTTTACCCATCATGTTTCTGTTCATGCCGCTTTTGTGGCTGCACACGTGGCCAACTCGGTTGTGTTGGCGCGCATCTCAAGACGTGGTCTGCCCCACACATGCAGACGTGAAGCTTACTAGCAAACCATACTGAATACTCACCAGTCTAGTATTATAACGTACACCCTAGTCCAGTGTTTCCCAACTTTTACTGAGCCAAGGCATATATTTTACAGAAAAAAAACTTGGAAGGACAATGCCAGCTGGTGTTGGTTTCCCAATCACCAATAAACCCCGTAGAAAAAGAACAAGGAGAGACAAAACATTAGCTGCAGTCTTGTTTTGTACTCGTATTTTCCGTGTTTGCAGGTTATGGTTTAATGTTGTTGGGTATTACACGAAATCTGGTCTTTTTTTTGGAGGGTCTGGAACGTAATAATTACATTTCCATTCATATCAATGGGGAAAGATGATTTGAGACACAAGTGTTTTGAGATACAATTGTGGTGATTGAACAAATTAAACTCGTATCTCAAGGCACCACTGTACTTTCTTTTTCTAATCGTGAACGGTTATCTTCAGCAATGATTTTACTATACGAAGCTGAGCTGTTGTAACACGTACAGAATGTGGCTTGGCATTGTCTTGCTGAAATAAGCAGGGAGGTCCCTGAAAACACGTTGCTTGGATGGCAGCATCTGTTGCTCCAAAACCTGTATGTTTCAGGGGCGCTCCTTTTATACCAAATCATGACACTCACCTGTTTCCAATTAACCTGTTCACCTATGGAATGTTCCAAACAGGTGTTTTTTGAAAATTCTTCAACTTTCCCAATCTTTTGTTGCCCCTGTCCTAGTTTTTGGGAGAATCTGTTGCAGGCATCCAATTCAAAATGAGAGAATATTTGCAAAAAAAACCAATAAAGTTAATCAGTTTTAACATTAACTATCTTATCTTTGTAGTGTATTCAATATAGGTTGAAAATGATTTTCATATCATTGTATTCTCTTTTTATTCATGTTTTACACAACATCCCACCTTCATTGGAATTGGGGTTTGTATATGATATGATGAATAAATATCTCGTAAAACGTGTACCCTTGATTCTTCAGCTGGACAAATCAAATCATATTATGGTTTTATTATCTGTTTTTCTTGAAAAAAAAACCCATAAAAACTAATAATAATAGTAAATGGTAACTTTTTTATTCCAAAAACGTAGTGTCTAAATTCATCTCAATTTACTCACAAATTTACTTAGTGTGAAATGTCTTAGCTTCGTGGAACACAAAGCGACTGTATTACTGATATTCTGTTATATGACTAGTAACAGGTGGATACACGGGTTAATTGTACATTCTGCATGTGTGCAAGTGTTCTGTCTCTCACCATTTTTTGCTGGCATAGATAGACGAGCAAAGTCCCGTGTAGACTACAAACTAACAAACAGAGGGACAAACAAACCCGAATATAGCATTTTCATTTTATTTATTTATTGGTGGACCGATTTGCCCCCACATCCAGAATCCAAATGCTATGGTCCTGTTGTCGTACATCATCCTCTATAAACCAGGAAGTAGCCTGCTTACTAACACTTTTGGTAGAGTGCCATTCGAGTGGTTGTTTCTCCTGTTCCAAACAAATGCAAAATGATCATAAACTATCAAAAGCTGTCATGATACATTCCAGTGAGTTACAGTAGACAATAATTTAGGCGTGCGGCTTGTGGAGTCAACCAAAAGGCAAAATCCTGTCTGGTCCCGTCTTGTCTGTATGTGTGTTTGTCTGTCTGTCTGTCTACTGCACCGACCACAGTGTCCCTCCAGTTTGTATCTGCCACTTTCCTCCCTGTTGGATTCAAGTCTAGGCTCTGGCTGAACTACTCAAGGACATTTAGAGCGGTTTCCTGAAGCCTCCAATTAAGCTGGAGAAACATCTCAAGGATGCGCAGCAGAAACAAGATGGACTCCATTTTGAGCATCATGGCAAAGGCTGTAAATACTTACGTACATGTGATTATTTATTGATTTGAATGTTTTTAAATATTCGTAAATATCTCCCCAAAACGTTTTTCACATTGTCATTATAGGGCGCTGTGTGTAGAATTTTGAGAGAGAAAAAAAAAAAAAGGTATTTAATTCATTTTGGTGAAAAGTGAAGCACTGTAATACTTTTTTAATGCACTTTATGTTAGATGGAAAATGAGGCCCATCAATTAGACTCTCACTTTGAACAAGAGCTGTAATTGCAGAAGATAATTTGAAAATGGCCGCAAGTTCAAATGTTACCAGTACAGGAAGAGGCACCAATTTCAACTTTGACCTTGTAGCCATTTTGTGTTAACATCGATAGAGTGCATGCAGTGACATTTGTTGGGCATGTTTATGAAATGAAGCCTTGCCTGGTAGACTGGTAGTCGTACTTTTCGGAGTGCCAAAAGTTCCATGCTCTCTCATTATGATAAATGACAAATAAGTAAAATAATAGAATATATTAATGATAATAAAATATGCGACCCTAGTGAGGATAAGCGATTCGGAAAATGGATGGATGCCTAATAATATACAACCCCAATTCCAATGAAGTTGGGATGTTGTGTTAAACATAAATAAAAACAGAATACAATGATTTGCAAATCATGTTCAACCTATATTTAATTGAATAGACTACAAAGACAAGATATTTAATGTTCAAACTGATAAACTTTATTGTTTTTAGAAAATAATCATGAACTTAGAATTTTATGGCTGCAACACGTTCCAAAAAAGCTGGGCCAGGGTCATGTTTACCACTGTGTTACATCACCTTTTCTTTTAACAACATTCAATAAACGTTAGGGAACTGAGGTCACTAATTGTTGAAGCTTTGTAGGTGGAATTCTTTCCCATTCTTGCTTGATGTACAGCTTCAGCTGTTCAACAGTCCGGGGTCTACGTTGTCGTATTTTACCATAAAATTCCAAGTTAATGATTATTTGCTAAAAACAATAAAGTTTATCAGTTTGAACATTATGTATCTTGTCTTTGCAGTGTATTCAATTAAATATAGGTTGAACATGATTTGCAAATCATTGTATTCTGTTTTTCTTTATGTTTAACACAATGTCCCAACTTCATTGGAATTGGGGTTCTATAAAAACAGGAATAGTTGAAGAAGTTATATTAATTGACCTATTTAGAAGCATAATGTAATGAATAAATTCAATTCCTTCTGACTGATGCTTCCTATGCTATTTTCAAAGTAATCATTTATATTGTTTATATTTCATTCATCCATTCATTTATATTGTTTATATTTATTTTATATATTTATTACTTATATAGTATTTATTATAATTATTTTATAAAAGAATTCATATTTTATAAAATATTTAAGTGTCACATAGTAAATGAATCGAATTTGTTTGACAGATTTTTTTCCATGCCATTTTCAAAGTAATAATTTACATTAATTTAGGTGTATGGTTGACTCATTGCTGCTGTTTTTCCCCAAAAAATAATTGCACCAAAATCTACCATTTATAAATTAAAATTTAACCGCCATTAAAAATGGTTACATAGTGAGTGAATCGAACTGCTTCGAGCAAAATTGGGACTTTCATATCATTTTCAAATCAGTCAATATTTAAACATGAATCCAAGAAATTGTATTAATTTTTCTCAATTAATTATTTAAAATATATCTTTCAAACTGTTTTAAATGTTTTATTCATAAAATATATTTATGAAATATTAATTATTTTTATTTTGATGTATAATTCCTTTATATTAACCAAAATCTACCATCAGTAATATTTAAGTACTCTAAGAAAATGTGATTTCACTGTTAAAAGTGCTGTTTATTCCCCACTACTTAAAATTATTTGGCTCATTTAAAAAGTGCTCCCAAGACAGAAAGTTATTGTTAAGACATCTTTTTATTTGAGTCAATAATGCTTTACATGACATAATGCATTTTAAGGGATATAAAATGGCGTTTGCAGCTCAGAGAGCGCTGCTGGTTTGACCATATTCTGGTTACTTATTTTTATTGATCACGGTCAATTTGACCATTTTGCCATTTCACAATATTCAAGTCATATACAAGAACAACAGTTACAATGTGTTGCACAAAAGGTATTGCTGTACTTTTTTTTAATAAGATTACTGGGCACTGGGACAAGAAATTAAAAAAAAAAAAAAAAAAAAAAGACAAGGTTGTACAAAAAACAAAGAAAAAAACAGACAAACTGTAAAGTCAGAATCACCGGTCAGAGTCTTTATAAAAAGAGTGGAAAAGAAAAGAAAAGAAAAAAACCCAGGACACAACACAGATATAACACCTCGGGTTCCCATGCTGTCTCCATTCCAAAAAGCAACTTGCGGGTCATGTTATGAATTGCTTTTCCCATCCCTGATCTCCTGTTTACATAAATTAGATTTTTTCCTTCTTCGAAGCACCTAGTTGTTGTTGTAGTTTTCAAGTCGACATGCTTCTATTCCTCAAAGACAGGAGTCAACCGTAAGGTTGACTCTTGGTTGGAGCAATAGAGAGCACATTTAGTTGGTTGGCTGTTGGGTTTCGCATCTCGGGGACCGACCTATCACGTTGAGGCGATCAGGAAGCCAGAGAAGGAGCAGTGCACGTTCTCGGCGGCGAAGACTCCGTTGGCCTCCTCGTCGGGGATCTGCACGTACACGGTGTCCTGCTCATTCAGCAGGAGCACGGCGCTACCGGACATCTGGTCAAGGAAGCCCTTATTGTACTCGTCGTAAGAGAACATGACGGGCTGGTCGTTCTTGTAGAGGGCCACCAGGGCATGGGCGCCGTTCACGTGGATGCTGTAGGAGAAGTAATAAACTCCTGGGATCTGGCATGTGAAGATGCCGGAATCAGGGTCGTAGTGGTTCTCGGCATTGTACACGATGTGGTCGAACTTGATGGGGCTGCCGGAGGCCGGGTAGGGAGTGGTTAGAGCTGCTGTGAAAGCAGACATGGGGGCCTTGACCATCACCTCAGTCATTCCCATTCCCATACCTTTCTCAAAGATCACCTCACCGGGTGGTCCTGGGAGGCCGGGAGGGCCGGCGGGACCGGGCTCTCCGTCAGCACCGCTCTCGCCAGGCAGACCGGGGGCGCCCTGAGGTCCAGAGACGCCTTTAGCGGCGATGCCAGCGGGGCCAGGAGCTCCAGGGAGACCTGGGTGTCCCTTGTGGCCAGGAGCACCGGCGGGACCCTGAGGTCCAGAAGGTCCACGGGCACCAGTGCCTCCGTCAGCACCAGCAGCACCGGGCTCACCAGCGCGGCCAGGGAGACCTTTGGGTCCAGCAGGACCAGGAATACCTGGGGCCCCTGGGGTACCGTGGGGACCAACGGGACCCTTCTCACCAGTGGCTCCAGTGGCTCCTCTGGCTCCAGCAGGACCAGCTGGGCCGGTGTAACCCTGTTTGCCTTGGAAACCTTGTGGTCCCATCTCTCCCTTGTTGCCCTTGGCTCCTGGAGCTCCGGTGGCACCGGTGTCACCCTTGGGACCAGCAGCACCAGACTCACCTGGGAAACCTCTTACACCCGCTGGGCCCATAGGACCAGTAGCTCCAGTGGCACCAGTGGCACCGGTATATCCGGTAGGACCTTGCTCACCCTTGGGACCAGTGGCCCCTGGGCTGCCAGTAAAGCCTCTCTCTCCCTTCTCTCCATTAGCACCTGGCTTTCCATATCCTGGGACTCCTGGGGCTCCAGTGGCTCCAGCAGGTCCTTGGTTGCCTTTTTGTCCAGCTGAGCCAGGCAGGCCTGGGGCACCGTTATCACCGGGTTTGCCAGCAGAACCTACTCCGGGGGCTCCAGTGTGTCCCTTGGGTCCCTGTGGTCCCATGGAACCAGGGGCACCATCTCTACCTGGGCTACCTGACTTTCCTGGCTCACCGGGCATACCTGACTTTCCTGGCTTGCCAACTCCAGACTGACCTGGAGCTCCAGTTGGTCCCATTGGTCCCATTGGCCCTGTGGCACCGTGGGGTCCTTGAATTCCTACACCTCTATCACCCTTGGGACCTGGGAGGCCAGGAACACCGGGATGTCCTTTCAGACCAGACTCTCCTCTTGGTCCCATTGCTCCAGGAAGACCAGAGGGTCCGGGCTTGCCAGTAGAGGAGAGGCCGGCGGGTCCGGGGCCTCCAGGAGAACCGGGAGCACCCCTGGGTCCCTGAGCTCCGGTGGCACCGGTGTGTCCTTTCTCACCAGTTGCTCCGGGGATACCGGGTTTGCCGGGTCCGCCGGGGGTTCCGGATTTGCCAGTGATGGAACGACCGGGAGATCCAGGAGGTCCGGGAGGTCCATGAGGTCCTGGATGGCCGACGCCGCTCTTACCTGCAGGGCCAGGGGCGCCGGGAGGGCCAACGGGGCCAGGCTCACCTGGAATACCAGGCTCACCTGCCACCACTGTAAAAAGTCACACACACAAAAAAAACAACAACATCGTCAGCGAAGAGAAAAGAGGGGAAAAAACGACAATCTCACTTGTTAGTAGTAGTAGTACCAAAAATATGGTAATGGACTACAAACATAGCTACAGGACTACAAACGAATCCAACAGGTCACTTCATGTGAGCATGAGTACCTTTAACAGGAAACACATTTTAAGTATTTTATTTGTATTAATCATTTCTCATTTATAAACTATGTGTTATTAAAATTATGTTTATATTTTGATACATTTTGAAAGATTGTGAAAGTAAAGGTTATAACAAGGATCATATTTTCAGAAGTTGTGAGAGCATCCCAAGTAAAAAAATATTAAATAGTAAATAAAAAAAGCACGATGATGGTGGAAGTCATTTAAAAAAAACTACTTTTTTATTGTAATAGCCTTTTCACTTTTCCACTTTTAAAAAAAATGATAATCTATTTTATACAATTTTTCAAGGTATATTATTTATTTATTTATTTAACCCTTTTTTGTAATCTATGTACGGCAATTGAGAACAGATTCTCATTTGCAATGCTGACCTGGCAGCAGACAGCAGAGTAAAACAAAGCAATATCAAAGCAAGTATAAATACATAGATGACAACTGTACAGTTTGAATTTGTTTGTTGTAGTCAAATACTATTTTTTGAATCTTAAAATGTACAATAAAATGAAATATAGCAAGTATATAATAGCATAAGTCAGTGGTCCTCAACTGTTGTCACCCTGCGACCCGCATTTTCCTTTTGTTGCAAAGTTGTTACCCACTTTTATAGACGTGAAAACCAATCAATAATTTTGGGGTTTAAAGATAACCTTTGAAAACACGTACAGTATATTATATTTTTAAATGCCATTTCAAATGTTGGCTGTACCACCAAAGGCATATTGCTTGCCATGATATCTGCCAGCCAAAGGCTGAGCTGGACCGTATTTGTTTACAGAAGATTTGTCACTTTTTTTGTTAATGTTCTATGTGGGAACTTGGTACGCCTCTATACTGTGCCGAAAAAATCAGAATAGGAGTACAGCTGTTTAATAGCTGTTCACGACCCACTTCTAGATCCCAACCCACCAGTTGATATCCACTAGTATAAAGGATACCATATATGTTTTATCCAATTGCTACTGTGATGGTAACCACTAGTCAAAAGCTTGTTATTAACTCTGAAACAGTCGCCTGAATGACAGGGAGTGCTGCTTTTTGTTTTATTTTTACTTTGTTTAATGTCTGCCCTTTTTAATGTGGTCTCATTAAGACTCACAGTGCTCGGAATAAAGCCCGGCAGATGTGTCCTCCCCCTCTGTGGCACACCCAGACAAACAAACCACACTGCTGCTGCTGGCTAACTGGGCTCCAATTTGTCAATGCCAAAATAGCAGCTTGTTTGCTGTCTGCGAGGCTAGGAAAATAATACAAATCATAAAAATGACCTGCGTCAAGGTTTTCCTTACTCTGCTTTACTTAATACAGTAGGCCTCCCTTGGGTTAAAATAAGTATTATAACCTATCTGTATATATCATTGTGAAGATTAGTAGCAATAATGGAAATGACCTGCATAAAGATTTTCCTGAATATGCCTTCCTTAATATGCCTCCTGGGGTTAAAATAAGTATCATAGACTGTCTGTATCTATCTCTGAGAGGATTATCAGTTAAAAAACAATAAAAATGACCTGCATCAAGATTTTCCTGAATATGCCTCCTGGGGTTAAAATAAGTATCATTGCCTATCTGTATCTGTCTCGATGAAGATTTAGAGCAATCAAAACTACAAATGTTTCATTACGAGGATAGTGTCAAACTTTACAAAAGTCCCAGCCCATAACTGGCCGTTTTCGGCGGATTTTCTTACCCTGGCCCTTGACATGGTAAGGCTCGTACTGGGGGGCGGCCTTCACCACTTTCTTGACCACGTAGCTCTTGCCGTGGCCTGCGACCAGGGCGGCCATGAGGAGGACGATGCTGGCGACGCGGATGTCCATCTTCCTCGGGCAAAACCTGCAAAGGAACGATTCGCTTTAAAAAACAAAAACAAAACATGCACAAGAGTTGTATCGCAGCTGCAAAAACTTGAACAACTAAGTCCACCCTGCATGATGCTCAAAGTTAAGCAATCCCCCCCACCCCCTAAATACTGAACTAACATTGACGGAAGAAACAGCCCTGGGATGCTGATTGCATCCATAAAACAAATAAACAAAGACACCTACCGACACCAAATTTGGGGGAAAAATTAAAAACCAATCTCCTCAGCACCAGTGAGCTGCTGGTGCTTCTGTATATCCTTTGGCTTGGAGCACAACTGAGGATATGCTGCTTTCCCTGTCAAGGTTGCGAGTATTTATACCATATCTGCCCATAAGCATCATTACAACAACAAAAAAAAAGCAAGAAAAAAAAAATTCCCCACCATGCAAGTACCTCCCTCCTCAAAAACAAGCAGAGCTGTAATTAGCAGGCAGATCTGCCCAAAACGGGCATGTCACACCAGGGTGCCTCCACGTCTTGAAAAAGCCAGACACATGATGATTATCACTTTTTTTTTTTTTTTTTTTTTTTTTTGAGAAAGTTCTTTTGAACAATACAACAATGCACAAAGAGTGCAGAGAGACGCTGCGGCCACAAAATAAAAGTTACGACAAGTTTTTTTTTTTTTTTTTTTTTTTATCGTTACATTGAATGTATTCATAAAAAGTCATTACGAAAGGCATGATCGTTTTTCTTTTTTTGGTGGTTGTTTTTACACTTTAATTTCATTTTGTTAAACTTGACTTGAGTTTATTTAATTGTTGCATTTTATTACATGCAACAATTACATACATTTTTTTCTTTGTTTTCACACCATTTAGATTAATGTACTGAATTACACTTTTTCTTTTTTTACATCTTGATTCGATTAGATGTAATATATTTAATGATACTTTTTAATTTACTTCTTTTTAGTCTTTAAATTTTATTTGGTAGAAAGAGATCTTATTCTATTTTATTTGTTTTATTACATATATTTGATATAATTTACTTTTCTATTTTTTTTGTTTTCTGGAAATCCTATAGCATAGCAAAGCTGCTGACAGGGAAAAAGTTGTGACACCGTTTTCATTTAAAAAAATGTAATCTGATTTTAATTTCATGACATTTTCATTTTAATTTAACATTGAATTTAATATTTAAAAAATGTAAATAGATAATAGGCTTGAAAAACATTTTAAAAAAACTTTTTGTTGTTATTTGTTAGCCTTTAGTTTATTTTATTTTCTAGGAATAGCATAACAAAGCTGCAGCGTGGGAAAAGTCATAACACTTTTTATTTTCTTTAAATTCAATTTAACTGTAAAAGATTTGACATTGATTTTAGACTTTTTTGCATTTTAATTTAACATATAATTTAATAAATATTTAATATTAAAAAAATGAATTAGCTTTTTTTTGACACTTTTCCTTTTTAGTTTTGTTTTTGAATTTGATTAATTTAAATGTATTCTGTTCCCTGGAGTTCATGTTTACAGGACACCTCCCGCTGTACAAATACGCCAACGTCTTAAAATACTAGCCACTAATCTATTTTAAAAAGACAGGTCCAAATCGGTAGTGGCTCGTTTATTTGTCCACAAATCCCACATGTATGCACAGTGTCTGCAACATTTACATGATGAACCTTTCTGACTGTCTGGACTCATCGGACCCTGTCGGACAAACAGGACGGGATGCTTAGTGTCAAGAAACACTCATTTTTAATGTACGCTACAGTCCTGTGTCTTTAACTTTATTGTTATTAAAGCTTGCTTGTGTTTATCCCCTTGGAAAGAGGCAGTTAAACTAGGAGCCTTGGAGATGCTACTGTCTGGCAGGCTCCTCGGTGTAGTAACGTTTTTGAACGCCAAATGGCAGCAAAAACAGCAGAGGAGGGATAGATCCTGTTTTGTAGTATGTGAATTGAGAGTGCAAATGAAATCAAAAGAGCAAAGTAATAGTCTTTTGGACAAAGACGACCCCCCCCCCCCCAAAAAAAAAACAAAAACAAAACAAAAATAAATAAATAAGAACACTTAGCCACAGACCCCAAAAAATAAGTCACTTCTACATAGACACCCCACAAAATAAAAAAAAAATGTACACAGCGATCTGGCAAAATAAGGCAGTTTTACCTAAATAACCCTCAAAATATGCCACTTTTAACAGAGACACCCCAAAATAAGACACTTTTACATAGAGACCAGTAGCGTGCAAAGAGGGAGGGGTGATGGGGGGGGGGGGGGGGGGCATCAACCTTTGGACATTAAAACCATCCTCCCCACCGTTAACGATTGGTTTTCGGTGGGGTGCGTCACCAGCGTTGTGTGTCCCGGGCACCAACACACCTTTGCACGTCACTGACAGAGATCCCAGAAAATATACCAGTTTTACCTAACGATCCCTCAAAATAAGCCACTTTTATACGCAGACTCGACAAGCCAATCCACTTTTACACTGAATCCCTACAAAGTAAGCCAGTTTTACACAAAGACCCCACAAAATAAGCCATTTTAGATCGAGACCTGGCAACCCAAGCCACTCACACAGAGGTCACGCCAAATTTGTCT
The DNA here is from genome assembly GCF_024500385.1 of Phyllopteryx taeniolatus. Classification (NCBI taxonomy): domain Eukaryota; kingdom Metazoa; phylum Chordata; class Actinopteri; order Syngnathiformes; family Syngnathidae; genus Phyllopteryx; species Phyllopteryx taeniolatus. The sequence continues at coordinate 7,341,911 of NC_084514.1, read as the reverse complement.
GGTTTCTTTTGAGAATTTTTTTTTTAGACACCTCGCAGAAGAAGCCAGTTTTATACTGACCCTACAAAATAAGTCACTTTCACACATTGACCCTGCAAAATAAGACACTTTTATACAGAGGCTCCATATGTATATATATATATATATTTTTTTTAACACAGAGACCCACTGAATAAGCCATTTTACACAATAAATTAATTAATAATCTGACAGGAAAAGACCCATAACGGAGATTTCATCCATCTTGGATTCCCTCCATTACAGTTCATGTATAAGGTGAGTCAAATTATTATTTTTGACTATTTTCTGGGTCCATAGCGGCGTTGGGAGCGAATAAGCCGACGCGAGCGGGTGGGGAAACGCCTACAATTACGGCCGCATTTCTGGTGGTTTGCAGTGTTGTATTTCCTCCCGCCGTATTATCTTTCTTCATCCTCCACCTCGCAATGCTTTGACACAGTCCAGCTGTAATTTCTCCATTCTGGAGCACTGCCGCATAGGAAATGCCCACACCCAAATAATCACATGTTCTAAAACACACAAGTGACCATAAATGATGCGTGTAGACTTTTCCTCGAGATGGCTGATCTATTTAGAGTGCATACCCCCCCCGCACCCGACCTCCTCACTTGTTCTCAAGCCTCCTGACATGGCATGTATTTACATGACAGCCATCTTTCTTCAGCAGCTTATTTAAAGATTCAGCAGCAGTTTTGTTTATGTAAATGAGGGCACATTATACGGAATTTTGCTGAAGTGCTACCTTGCTGACGTGGGTCTCGTGGCGTCGGCAAGATCTGGATCGACGGCACAGGCAATATGTATGAGTTGCTAACTAATTAAATAACCAACTAACTAACTAATGAGGTGGCTAGTCCCAGAAAGTCACCTAAAAAGCGAGCTAGCTAGCTAGGCTTGTGGAAAGCTTTGTAATGAATGAACTAGCTGACTAACTAACTAATGAGCAAGCTATGCCCGTTTATGTTTTCAAAACTAAGTAACTAACTAAATAACGAAAATCCCAAATCTAAAGACATAATCAGAGATTTTATATAAAGCCTTATCGCCTAGCCCTATGACTAATGAACTAACAAACTTACTAACAAATTGACAAGCAAGCTAGCTAGGTCCGTGAAAAGCTTTGGGAAAATTGGTTATGTCGTTTTTTGTTTCTCCCCCGCACCCCTAAATGACTGACTTACTAACTAATAAGAGTATCCCATATGTATGTATGTATATGTTTTGCTGCTTTTTAGCCAGTAAACTGAACTTTTGTTTGGCCTTAACAGTCATTAACCACCACGTTTTTTTCTTGAGCCACCAATTTTTATATGGACTATTTTAGAATAGTTGAAATGACAGAGCAGCAAAGGGTGGAGCGAGGACTCGAAAAATGTTTTTAAAAAAATCCTCCCCGCGTGTTTATTTATGCGTTCAAACATGGCGATGGAAGTCGTCCGTTTTTAGGCCTCCAAACAGTTTTTTAAGCTGGAAAAATAACAACATGCATCTGCATCTGCATGCTCCGTCTGTAAAGGGACTTTCATGCTGAAATTTGGAACCCGAGTCAACATTGGATGACTAGAATTAAATATCCAACCTTGTTTTTACCGTCGCCTGCATTTATTTTTCCGAGCAAACAAGGTGGTTCCTGAAAAAGAAAAAAAAAAAAAGTAGCGAGTGTACAGCACGAGGCTCACTCTGCACAGGTCATTACCGCACCGCAGCTCTTTTAATGTGGTCTGTGACTTCATTGTGAAGAACCACGAGGGACCAGGTTCAAAGCGAAGACCAGGTCTTGTACTTGTACAACAATGTCCATGCAACATCCAGCTACATGTTATGTGACATCAGCCAATAGGAGACACGTCCGAACCTGCAGCTTCACATGACATCACTTTGTGGAGAAACATAGCAGTCTTGATAACTTTCACTTTAGAATAGAATTTGATTGACTGACTAACTAGCTAACTAACTAACTAACTTTGTCTCTCAGTGACGGTAAACCACATTACAAGAATGTTAAAATATTACTCAAAACATCACGTGTGCAGTTAATAATGTTTTCATGCCAAACACTAACTAACTGACTGACTGGGTGACTGACTCATTCTTAGAATGTAGTTGGCTATTAAACATTACACAGTGAAGAAAGTCAAAATGTTACACTTGTAGAGTTAATACAGGTTTAATGTTGACACCTAACTTACTGACTGACACACCCAATGCGAAACGCAATAGACAAGCTAATGGAACTAGCACCGCTACTGCGGTAGTAACCTTAAAACAACTGATATTTAAACACAAAACATACACAGAGAGCATATAACAATACTCACAAGCATATATTCTTTATTCGTTGACTAATATTACTGCAACTTGTGCACTGAATTAAAGTATAAAATCACGATGCAGAAAATGTTAATTATTTTAATTAATTTGTTATTACTGTATGTTTTTATAGAGTATAATAGTGTAGAGGGCTATTTCTCTCATCAAAAAAACACATTATACATTGTATTTGCGGAAGGAAAGGATCAATGGGATTTGCATTCATATCTATGAAGAAAGTTGATTTGAGATACAATTTGTTTGAGTTATGATCGTGGTCCTGAATAAATTAAACTCATAAGTTAATAGACCACTGTACATTAATTTCTTCGTAACTAAACTGATTTTGCAGAAAGTGTAAGGGTACAATTTGCGGTTTTCTAAGACAAACAAACAAACAAACAAAAAACAACAAAAACAAGAACACTTTTTGTTCTACATGTTAAAGCTGTCTCTATGACCTGACAGGAGAATATTATTAAAATGATCGTTTGAAAAATCATCCCTCTCTGGCTCCATCTAATGCCTTTAATTTGATTTGAAAAAAATATATTTTAAAATATGGTATAGTTGGACAAGAATAGCCAATCAGAGAGTGTACTGACATGAGGCGTGATGAATTAGGCTACCTTCAAATAATGCTAGTAGTTTGAAAACTACATATTGTCCCTTTAATGTAGGTTCTTAAAAATCAATTCTGTTTTTTTCCCCCCCATTACTACTACATTACACAAACAGAAGTACAAAGTCAAAAAGCCACTTGGGAGGTTGCAACCAGGGCACGGTGTGCGGCGATATCAAGCACTGTGGAAAGATAACAGCTTCTGAAGAGGAAAGGCTCTCTTGCCTTTTGGCCCTGTGTTGGTGCGCTCCAGTGCACAGAAATGGATGTTTCTGGTTTCTTGTCGCCGCTCTGACCGAGGCTCAACCCACACCCAGGAGGCACACATAATTGTCGGTTGATGTAAGCGAGCCGACCAAACCTAATCACGTGAGCCGGGCTATGGCTAAAGATACACACGCTGTCACAAATTTAATGTTTCAATAAACTCCACGGACCGCTAAAAGCTACTTTAGACTTTATGAATGGCACACTTGATGGGGGCCCTGGGGAAATTACAGGCCCCTGGACAAAAGCTCAGACCCGAATGGGGCCGGAAGTGTTAAAAGGGCCTTAAAAATGGCGGCGGTGGTGCTAGGTGGTGATGTGTGGGAGGTCACACTGTGGTGGTTGGATGAGAAAGGAGCTTGGAAAAGTCTCAGCTTTTGATTCCGTGCCAGCGTTTTTCCCTCTTCAAATAAGAATAGAAAAAGTCCAAATCTGATGAAAATACAAGTCTTTTTTTTTATAATCAGTTTTTAGCGGCTTCTGTAGTTCAAAGCGCCTCCCCGCTGACATGCACTGCTTACACTAACAAATTCCGTGAGAGGAGCTAGTTTACAAAACAACAGTCAGTGTTGCTAACTTAGCGATTTGGTTGCTATAATAAGAAACCTTTTCCGACCAACCCAGTCAATATTTTTCAAAAAACGTGACAATCAAGTATAATTCTCGCTAAGAAACTGGAATCATTGTCACACTGTGTTCCGGATGACAAAAAAGGAGGCCGGTCGATCTAGAAAGTATCGAGGAAGATGTCAGTAATTGGTTCTGCCGTTTTTTTGCTGAACTAAATGACCGAAGCTAACTAACGAGTTAGCTAGGTTTTGTGAAAGTTTCATAGAAGTTTCATGGGAATCTTTTGTTATTTTTGGACGCTAACATACCTACTTGCTCACTAGTTTGGAGGTAAGTTTCATTGAAGTCAGTGGAAATTGGTTTTTGCAGTTTTTTAGTGGAACCAAGCCGGCTCGCTAGGTTTTTGGAAATTTTCATGGAATTCACTGGGAATCTTTTGTCAACTAACGTAGCACATTAGACAGTTTTGTAGAAAGTTTTGTAGAAGTCAGTGCAAATTGGTTGCATCAATTTTTTGGGGTAATTTATAACCCATCTGGCAAGCTCGCAAGTTTTGTGGAAACTTTAATGGAAATTGGTAGGAATTATTTGTGATTTTAACGAAGCAGAACCACCCACCAACTCACTCACACACAAGCTATCTGGCGAGCTTTTTCATGGAAATTGGACATTTTTGTGAGTGTGAGTTTTTTTGCAAAATAATGTATTACCTGTGTTTGGGGAAAGGTTCATGTTGCTTTTGCTAAATGACTGACTCACTAACCAGCTTGCTAACTAACAGATTCACTGAGAAGTACACTGGTGAAGCTTTGGAAACTCTCAGCTGTAATTCCGTGCGAGCATTTTTCCCCTCTCGAAGTGCAAATGAAAAAGTCCAAATCTGATGAAAATAGAGCTGCGTGACGCCAGACGACGCTTGCCAGTCAAGTGAGTCGAATACGAGCTTATCGCCACCGTGATGATAAGTTTTGCTGCCATACTCACGCTGCGCCAAGTTTATTTCGGAAACCGTCTGACTCAGCTGCTTAGGCAAGAAAATCAGATTTGCAGTTAGCCAGAGACTCATTTCACTAAAAATACAGGGCATTTGTGCACATATTATACTTAAAACATGTCTGTGTATATGTGCAAAAAAAGAGCAACAGATGGGAGTGGTCTTTTCCTGGATTACTCCCAGGAGGGATTTGATGGAAAAGATGGGACGCTTATGCTGCGGCCAATCTCGCTCCACTTGAACACCTCCGCCAGATTTATCACTGACATGTCCGCCTTTGCACTTCCACATAGCTTCTGAAGGAATGCTGCTGCATCCTGCCAGTATGTCAATGTCACAGCCCTGCCTCGGGGTTGAACCGATTAGTCGACTAGAAGAATCATCTTTATTGTCAGTACACATGCAGATTTGCGAAATTTGTCCTCTACTTTTAATCCATCACAGTAATGAACACAGCAAACACAGGCTACACAGTTAGGGGCATACTGTACAATTTTACTACCCCACGTCGAGAATACAAAAATAAGCCAGCGGTGGATGAAAATAGCGGTTAGCCTCGCTAGCTTCGGCTACCCCAATCACCGCTAGTCTTAAAATATTCATACCAGTGGTGCCTGGCATCAAGGAACAAGGGCAGTGGCGCGAAGTCAAACGCCACCTTTGTCACCAAATGTTATGTCTAATAATTCACGGACAACAACTGTGTGCTAACAAAAACCTTATTCATCATGGAAGTTGTTTGACACAACACACACCAACATTGCGACACTTGTTTCCCTTTATGACACCGCAACTTTACGACACTGACGTCAGTGTATACGGCCGTATGGATGCTCCGAGTGGAAGTATTTTAAATGAGACCAGTAGCAGGTCTATCCTCAAATAGAGTAAAAGCTCAAGTTAAGTGCAGGACTCCCTTCCAAAGACATGAGGTGCATTACAGATATTCCTAGCAGGGCGTGGCGGGACTTACAAAGACACTTCTTTTAATTATACACGTCTGATCCTTCCAAAGGCTTTGTCTTCAATCTGTGGTTCCTCGTACATATTCAACTAAACGGCAGAAGATTCCTTGTCGAAATAGACGCCAGAAGGTATCTGCTTTTTTGTGTGATCATTACAAAGTGAAGTAAAAACCACCTCAATGGGATTTCAGTGCTTAAGTGTGCGTCACGGCAGCGTCTTGTATTTAGGGATAATGACAAATCCACAACATCAAATTTCACGTTTTGACTGTCAGGCAGCGTCAGCCATTTCTCAACAAAGGCCTCAAAACGCCAACCGTGTGTTAGCCCACTAGATTTCTTTGGCCTTCCAGAATTGGAGGACATTTTGGGACTTATGAAATATCGACTAATCCATGCACAAAATAAAGACACATGCACTTGTTGTGTAAATTATAATTGTCCTGAGACAAAATGTAACAACTGTATTAAAAGTGATTATAAATATATTATTTGAAATAACAAAAAGATCTTGAGCACCCTCTAAAATGCCTTTTTTTTCTCTTCCTCCCTCTTGATGACTTAAATTTAGATAAAATCAATTTGAAATCAGCTCGGTCTGATTTTGTTGATAGTCTGTCTTTCTTGTAATTGACAAAACATTTTGTTTTATCGCAGACATATTTTAAATAGTAGAACTGCTTTGACGTTGTGTAAACATATACCTGTATGTTACTAAAATCTTTTTAGACATCTGGAGGAAGAAAAAAAAGAAAGTGAGCTACATGACTTAGCAGAAATGACATAAAGCTTATTGTTCTGACCATGGGTAGAATTAAGAGAAGGCCTCTCTTATTTTTTTCAGTTTTCAGCCGTAATGGAGTATGTCACTGAAACCAGCGCAGCGCTGTTATTCATGTATTATTAGTATTGAAATAAAATATGTGCCCTCATTTAAGTAAAAAGGGGATTTATTCAGCAATATTTTTAAAATATGTTTTTCGGGTTCTGAGTAACAGGGTTGCATTCATTCATTCATTCATCTTCCGTTCCGCTTATCCTCACTAGGTTCGCGGGGGTGCTGGAGCCTATCCCAGCCATCTTCGGGCAAGAGGCGGGGTACACCCTGAACTGGTTGCCAGCCAATGGCAGGGCACAAAGAAACAAACAACCATTCGCACTCACATTCACACCGACGGGCAATTTAGAGTCTTCAATCAATGCATGTCTTTGGGATGTGGGAGGAAACCGGAGTGCCCGGAGAAAACCCACACAGGCACGGGGGAGAACATGCAAACTCCACACAGGCGGGGCCGGGATTTGAACCCCAGTCCTCGGAACTGTGAGGCAGATGTGCTAACCAGTCGTCCACCGTTCCACACAGGGTTGCATCAAACACAAAAAATGATATATGATATGACAAATAAAATATGGAAAAAGTACTGTAGGTTGATGATTGAGCTGGATGAATCAAATCCCATGATGGTTTATTAGCATTTTTTATTGTAAACATAAAAAAATTATAAGATGAATAGTCAATCTTTTCAATTCTGGAATGACCATATGACTCTCCAGCAGTGTCAGCCATTTCTCAACAAAGGCCCAGAAACACCAACAACGTGCGGCGGAGTCATACGCACAATGGATTTCTATAACCATAGTGTCTATTTATGCAACAACAATGTTGGTACATTATGCGTAGTCACTCCTCACACCTCTCAAGGTAGATAGTTAACACTGCACCGCACAGATTTGCGGAGAGACGATGTAAGCATTGTTGTCTTGGCGCTCTAAATTTGGCGACCGTGGCTGCCTCAAAATAAACGTTAGCTATACGTCGGGGCGCCGCAAAATGTATATAATACATCACACATGTCGTCAATCTTTTCATTTCGCAAAGCGTCCCCGTGACGATGGTGAGTTCAGGGCCTGAGATACACTATGTGGCTTTCAGAAGGGGCTGATGTGAGCTCGATACTATAGTTCAATAAGAAAGCCAACTTTATCCCAGTGAGATTCATTAAATAACAGAGCGGTACCTTGACCTACGGATTTAACGGATTTAATCCATTATGTGTCTGATTGACTAACTCACCGAATGGCGAACTTAACTAGCAAAGTAACTGACTGACTGACGGTCAGTCTGCAATAGCTGATTTTGTGGAAATTTGTTTGTTTGTTGACTGACTAACTATTGTCCATGTCTGACTCACTGACAAGTTAACTTGCGAGTGAACTAGTTTCTTCAAAAATGTTTATGGGAACTCTGTGGATCATTCCAGGGGAAATTGGTCAGGTTATATTTTCTAGTTTCGGCCTGACTAAACGCTAACTAACTAAATCTAGGTATGTGAAAAGTCGCTTAATTTTTGTCACAGATATTTCAGTAATTAACTAATTAACAAATTGTTTGCATGACTAAATTGTAACTAATTAGCTAACGAACTGACTGACTCACTGACCAGCTAATTAGCAGTCTAGTTAGTTTCATGGCAAATGTTTTTATTTTTTTATTTTTGCATAACTGACTGACTAACTAACTATACTAACTCACAGATTGACAAACTAACTAACTATCGGACGACAATTAAAGCCTCCGGTGGCTGGAATATATCCCACCAGGTCGTCGTGGGTCGTTCATACTGCGATGAGAGATGCTAGCCACCAGCTAGCTCGCGAGCTAACAGATTTCCGGAAGCTCGACCATGGTGTCCGTTTATCAAATACGGCGGCACACGCTTTCCAGTCTGTGGCTCACATTACTTCATGACAGACACTTGACCACATGCTTTCTGCTGGTTATATAGCCACAGTACTTGGCATTCCAACATATTATGGTAGCCTGAATAACACAAAATATACAAAATACTTGGGAATTGAAACAATGTCACTGAGCTGTTCTGTAAATTGTTCCATCCGGGGAAGATGCACACTGTAGTGGCATAAATGGGCCTAGTAATAATAACTAACTAACCGCTTACGTGAACGAAGGAGCTCAAGTTCTTATATAATGGGGGAGGGGCGACCCAAGTGCGTTAAAAGTTCCCGTTTTAGCCACAAAAATCTGGGAAACTGAAATGGTTTAAAACAGTTTAACGCTATATTGCCACAATAGAGTATTTAGTAGTTTTACTTTGAACATTTCCGCAATTATCTTCAAACATATAGAATGTGTTTAGAAACATATCTCAGACTTCACTTTACAAGGTCTTTAACTAACATCCATTATTGTCATTGGTGTAAAATGTCCATTTATTATTATTTTTTAACCTTTCAAATTCCAGTTTTTCAGGACATTGCACAGGTTGGAAAACAAGCTGGAAGGGTAAAATTGAAAAACAGCCTTAGTTATTTTGACTTATTTGGTTGGGTTTGAACTCAGTCACTGCCCTCAAATGCAGGAGATACGTTGTGAATCAAGCATCGCAACATAGAGGTGTGCTAAACTATTTACTGACTCCTGCAATTTGAGGAAAAGTAGACCTTGGCTGCACGTCAACAAAAAGCAAACAGGCACCTGGACTCAAAACATCCTGTACCTTCTCACAGCTCCGTTTTTCTTTTTAATTAAGTATCTGCCAAAATTCCCTCAAGCACTTGACCAAATTGCACGTAAAAATCAGGAAAAGAGGCTCTTCTTGTTTTTTTGTTGCTTATCCAAGAACGTCCCAGAATAAACTGGGATGAGGACACAGGAAGAGGAGGTTCGTTCCTTCTGGTTTGGGTTTTTGGTAGCTGTCTACCAAGCCAGGCTTGATATTTACAGCAGAAGCTGGCAGTTTGGATTCAAAAAACATGCAGGGTACTCAGTAACGGGCCTTGCCAATGCGGGACAGCTCTGTGACACAACCTCTACCGATGTTTTCAATTCTTACTCGGGAGACCGATTTGTTTTGACCACCCGTTTTGGACAAAATAAATGTGGAAAAAAAATAACTCACAGGCTAAAATCAGCTGTTTTTGTAATAGACGAGACAGACTCTGCCAAGTGTAAATTATAAGTGCAAATTCAAAAATACAGTCGACAACAACCAACGTGAGGAAAAATGAAACATTACTTAGGGTGGGGGACACACTTTAAAACAAGCCAGAGGCAAATAAGAGAAGACAAAAAATGTAACAAAAATAAAATTAAACGGGCCCTTGCAAAAGTGGAAAGGTAGCATTTGGAGGGAATTAAAGCATCGGGAGTGAAGGGAATGGGCATGAACTTATATTAAATGGGAGTCAGCACTGTCATTACTTAAAGTGCCTCTAATAAACCCCAAATAAAGTTCAGATCTTCATTTAACAAGTGGATAAACAATATATGCCTTTGATTATTGTTACATTGCCTGTATGCATGTGGTGCTCCACCATTTGTGTTCAAATATCTGTTGCTTCAAGAGTTAACGCTGCTACTATCGATGTGAATCGTTAGTCCGTCTGTGGTGTTTTCTATTATGTGTTTGGATACAGCTAGTGGGGGCATTCCTTCGGTGGCCTGGAAGTGCAAAACAATATAACACAAAAACAAAACACGAAACACTAACATTTCAGGAAACACAAAAACAAAACATGAAGCGCTTTAACATTTCAGAAAACATAAAAACAAAACACGAAACACTTTAACATTTCAGGAGAAACAAAAACAAAAGCAGATCCCTCGCTCGGTACGTTAAAAAATAAATGGAGCCGGCAGCTTCCTTGCTAATATCCACACTTTCCCTTTAATTCTCGTCAGCATCCTCTTTATTTTGCAACCTGCTTCCTCCTTAACTCTTAATCTATCATTTTATGGTTAAAGAAATGTGATCAAGTACAATATATTGAATATACAGCATCAAACCCCCATACAGGCTCGCTGTTCAGGGCGTCCATATACAATCGCTATTTGGGACGGACATCGCGTTCCATCTGTGTAGCCTACCCTTTCCGCGATGCAGGAGCCAATCATGTTGAAGCGGGGCGGGTCTTGCCGAGAAAGGCCGTGGGATTTCCAAGAATGTCTGAAACGGGCCCTTCCGTTTCCGGGTTTCCACAATTGTAATTTGTTTCGTCTTTTTGTAAAAGTGTTTCTGCTTTTGTTTTTGTGTTTCCTGAAATGTTAAAGTGTTTCGTCTTTTGTTTTTGTGTTTTCTGAAATGTTAAAGTTTTTCACAATTTGTTATATTGTTTTGCACTTCCAGCCCACCGTACATTCCTAAGGCAAAGCTATACTTTTGACACCAATGATATACAGTGTTCACATAATCTTATTTTATATATATTTTCTAATATACTCAATATATGATATTTTATGTTTTAACAAACTTGGCCAATGAAGACGATTCTCATTCTGCTTTGTAAGTTTGTTAAACTGACGAGGAAACACTGAGGCCTTTGCTTCACTAAACACGATGTGGACCTATTAACTATAACTGCATGTTCACATCACACATCACTCTCGGTGGTCCGCTGTGATAATAAACACTTGCTGGTGGTCTGCAGGCATGTCACCAAAAAAAAAAAAAAAAAAAAAAAAAAAAAAAACACCCAGAAGACGAACTAAAGACTTTTCCGCATGTTTCTCACGGCGGACGAACGACACAAAGTCATTGTGCTCTGTAATTTGGGTGCAGTGACCACGACGTCGGACCTGTACTCGCGGGGCCGACTCCACATGTAAGACTCCCTCCTCGAAACAATAACAGTAATGCAGCGGGTTCGGCAATGAATAAAGCACAATGACGGCTTATTGGAAGAGCTCTCAACAGTAGGACGGGCCGCTGACCTTCTATGTCTCTAATTTCTCCTTTGTAATCTTCATAATGCAAGCGTCCCCAAGTGCATTGGCCTTCTTAACCCTTACATAAAGTTTGGCTCAAATTTGATCTGTTTTTTTTACATTTGACAGTAATGAAAATGGCCTCTTCTTTTTCCTTTTTCGCTACAAAGTTTGTGTATGCCGAGGCTGTTAAGGGTCAAATTCAACCCGTTTCTACTAAAAATGCATTTTAGATTTATTGGTGTGTGTTAGATCCAGGAAAAGGGTGATAATAGGAACTGTGAAACTACATGCTCGGAATGCGTGTATTTTTTATGGGAAAAGTGCTAACAGTGTTCAAGCGTGAGCTTGAAACAGTCCCCAGAACTCTTTGCATTTCTACCACATTTGCACAAGTTCCCACGGAAACATGCACCTGTTGGTCTTTGAAGGGGGGACTCTCAATTGCTCTCAATCGCCCTTGGAAAAATTCAGTTGCTATTTCAACCCTGGCTATGCCCCTGAGAGTAAGAGTAAACCAGCATACGAATGATCATAAATGATAAACATAAGGAACAGAAGTCATGCAGAGGTCAGAAGGTGCCTTGACAAAGGCATGAGATTTGCATCTGCGACAAAAACAAGTACCTGCATTACATTTTCTGAAGATATTCTTCGCCCACAACATACTATGTGTGCATAAAAAATTAACAGAATTTAAGGGACTTGAGACTTTGAAGAAGAGTTTCCACAGATTTGATCCCCTCCTCCCTTTGCGTCCCCGTTTTCCTGCCGCTACTATTTGTGGATTTCCAAACGTGCTCTCCAAATGTGGAAGTCTGAGGTGCTGTGGTGAAGGAAGAGTCTAATACAAGTATGCTTTGCGGTCGATGCCCAGAAGGAGTCAGACTCTGGAGCGTCACTTTAAATACAAAGTCGACCGCGATCTGCTCCGTGACGCAGGTTGACTTTTTATTCTACATTTTTACAATTGTCAATAGTCATTGTCATTAGTATTAAAGGGCATATTATGGAAAATGGACTTTTGGATGTTTGTATACATTTGTTTTGGTCTCTGGAGTGCCTGCCCACCCACCAAGATTAAAATGAAAGAACCAAGCTGCCTATTTCTGAAAATTTGCTCATGAATCACTCTTACCTACCCAGCTGTTTGGTAACTAATTAACATTGTAACCATCCCCTCACTGACTTAATCCAACAATGACATGATTAGCTTGGCTGGCCCAAGTGAAAGAACCACTCTAAAGCACTTCAATCATGTCAAAGCCAAAAGTAAGCAAAGCTGCAGTATTTGCGCATATGTGTGTTAGCTAACAGTCTTACCAACATTAGTTTCTGATAATAATGGTATAATAATGTTAGACTAAGCTGTCTATAGGGGGTGGGGGGGTATTTGTAGCCAGTTGCTGACTAGCGCGAGAAGTTAATTTAACCGTCTTCAACTTCACTCAGTGCTCCATTTTCCTAAAGATCACAAACATATGGATTTGCATACGCGTGACAAGCGTTCTCTCCATCTGGGTGTGAATAACGAAGTAACTCTTGACAGGACTCCGATAAACAAGAGCGGTTACTTCAAAGTCCATGGGAAAAGTCGGCTTCTTTTTACGGTATGGGTGCGGATCTATCTTTAACACACTGAGATGTTTATTTTATTAAAAAGATTAAGGGGTGCGGCGTGTCGTGCCTCAATCTCATTTAAAGCGGGCTCCAAATAAGCGGGAGGGGCAAATGCCTCTGAAATGCCGAAATTTGAGGCTTCACACCTCCACAAAGCATTGGGTGGCTGCGTCCACGTCTTTTTACAAGACCCCTTTGGCGCGATTTAAAAGAGAGGAAAAAATTGGGAGGGTCAGGTGGTGCTATAATGCAGATGGAGATGTTTAACTTACATGCACGGCTCGTTACAAGTTTGCAGACGGAAAACTAAATGAATAAAAAAAACAGTCAATGTCGGCTTCTTCTGACCACTTAGGCCTTACTGTTGCCATGGCGATGTTGTCGAGCAAACACCAGGCACCGCAAAGGCCTTTCCCTTAAAATGTAAAATTGACTTTTTAATGTTTGTATACAAATTGTTGGGTCTCTGGGGTACCCAATAAATGCACAATATATCACCTTTAATAATACAAGAAAAGTTTTGTTTTTTATCAGCCGGAATTTATAATAAAAGAATAAAATCATTATAATATCACAGTATTATAAAAACTATCACAATATTACAAGAAAGAGCTATTTTACCAGAATAAAGGCGTAATATTCAGTAAATAATCACATTTAAGAGAAATAAAAGTGTACAAGAATAAAGTCCTAATATTAAATGGGGAAAAAAGTTATTTTACTAAAATAAAGTCGAAATACTCCCAAAAAAATTTCATGTTTAAGTTATAAATGTTTGCTACAAAAAAAGTGAAGTGTTTACCATAAAAAGTCTTATCATTAAGAGAAAAGAAATCCAAATATTACTCAAATAAAATTGGGTTTACGAGAATAAAGTCGGAATATTACAAGAATAATATCAGAGTATGATGAGAATAATCATAATATTATATAAAAAAGTTATTTTCACTGAATAAAGTTATTCAGAAACTAATTACGTTTACAAGAAAAAAGCGTACAAAAATAAAGTCATAATATTATGAGAAAAAAAGACATTTTTACCATAACATCGTATTGTCGTGAGAATAAAATCTAAATATTCTGAGAATAAAATAATAATAAGAATATTAAAAGAATAATTTAGTATTATTAAAATAATAATATTATGAGAAAAACGTTAGTTACCAGAATAAAGTCATTATATTCAGAAAATAAAAACTTTTCATAGAAAAAAAAGTTTACTCGAATTAAGTCATAATATTACGAGGAAAGCATTTTAGCCTAATTGAGTTGTATTATCACGAGAAGAAAACCTAAATATTCCACAAATAAAATAACGATTATGAGAATAAAATCGGAATATTACAAGAATTATATTATCGTGAGAATAATCATGACATTATGAGAACAAGTTGTTTTATGAGAATAAAGTCGTAATATCTAGAAAATAATCATGTTCAAGAGAAGAAAAAAAACAATTTAATATTATGTGAAAAAAATGCAATTTTTACCATAATCAAGTCATATTATTGTGACAAAATATTACGCCAATAAAATCATGACTAAAGTTGGGAAATTACAAGAATCCTATCATACTATTATGAGAATAATCATATGTGAAACTAATTATTTTACTAATATAAAACTGTAATACAGTATTTATAAAACAATCATGTTTCAAAGAAAGTGTGTACAAGAGTAAAGTTGTGATATTACGAGGAAAAAGTCATAGTTTTTACCATAACAAAGTCCTTTTATCACAAGAATAAAAACAAAATATTGGGTGAATAAAATCATAATTACAGAAATAAAGTTGGAATATTACAAAAATAATATCATGCAATTATTATTATTATTATTTGTATTCTTTACAGGGTGGCGCCTAGTATTCAGTAGGCACGTATCACATGACGTTTCAAATGATCCTAAAAAGTTATACAAAGGTGTAATCGGTTTTCATAGCAACAGAGGTGACATTCACTTTCACTTCACATTCCCCTGAAGCCCCTCACTCGCTTGATGGTGCAGAGCAATCTTATATTTGACCTCCGCAGGGCAGAGTGCTTTGCTCCAGTGAAATTGAGCTAATTATATCCCAGCTGGCGAAAGGTAGATTTGCCCCCTTCCATTATCCTCTTCAAATTTGGCAACTGCAAAACACCCTTTTCATAATTAAAGGTCGGAAAAGTGCCAGAACCTAACATTACCAGCAACAACCTAACATTTGTTTTTTTACAGAATTTTGCAATAAAAAACAAAGTGGCCTAGTTTTTCAGGCCTCTCCTAGTCAAATAATACGCAGCATGTCTGCTTTAAAGCACTCTATGCAAGAATATGGCGTTCAAATAAGAACTTTTAAATCATTTGGTGATATGATAGCTTGTAATGAACAGAACAGCTTCTGTGTTGTTGCTACGGTGACTCCTAATGACTTGCTTTTAGCGCTCTGCAATAATGGCGGACCAGCCTGGACCACCGAAAGTTTCAGGGCAAGCATCAATATGAATTTGAGTTGCCCCATTCTCCAGGGGACTGGTCGGGCTTCCCTGATGGGGCTGGTGGACCACTCCCACACCCCGGGACGCAGGGCGGTCTGCCAGCCCCACCGAGGCACCCCTTGTCCAGCCCCCAAGGAGACCAAACTCCTCCTTAGTTACGTAAGTAAGCCTACATTCAAATCTTGCTAGCACTTTTAACATTTCAAACATCCCCTTTAATAAATGAATATGATTGCTTTACACCGGGATATTTTCTTGTCTTGCTGAATGTGAAAATTATTTCACTCATGTTGTCTGTTTCTTTCAACGCTTTCAATGGGAATTATGGAATTTATGGGAATTACTGTAACTGGAAATTAAGGCTAATTTAACGGAAAGGTATCACATTCAAGCATAAATATCCATCCATCCATTTTATTTACCGCTTATCCTCACTAGGGTCGCAGGCATGCTGGAGCCTATCCCAGATATATTCGGGCGGGAGGCGGGGTACACCCTGAACTGGTCGCCAGCCAATTGGAAGGCACATAGAAACAAACAACCATTGGCACTCACAGTCACACCTACGGGCAAATTAGAGTCTTCAATCAACCTACCACGGGTGTTTTTGGGATGTGGGAGGAAACCAGAGTGCCCGGAGAAAACCCACCCAGGCACGGGGAGAACATGCAAACTCCACACAGGCAGGGCCGGGATTTGAACCCCGGTCCTCGGAACTGTGAGGCAGATGTGCTAACCTGTCGTTCACCATGCCGCCAAGCATAAATATAAAAAATGTAATTTTTTCATAAGCATACATCTATGCAAAAATATTAACTCTCTCCTTAACCACATGTGAGGGCATTACACTACCTTAATTGCTCCATTTTTATTCACTTAATTCGAGCGGCGGTCTATCTGAATCTGAACTCTGAAGTTGGGGGACTCGTAAGTCAAGGTACCACTGCACTCCCATCAAATCCGGTTGTTTTAGGATTATGCTGAAATATAATTTCCTAAACTACATTTAAGATTATTAAGATCCAACCTTCAATTTGGTAAATTTCCACTTTTTTCCTGGTTTCTTCTTGTTTTATAAATTCCCATTCATTTCCATGTAAAGATTCCAACTTTGAAAACTTTGCAACCTTAGCCGGGACCCGCTTTGAACTACGGAACTCGCAAAAAAAGAGAAAAAAACACAGTGACAATTAAACTCAAATTAATCAATAACATTGATTATTTGCCAAGCCCTACAAAAATGTAAGCAGAAGTCCACAACAGTGGAGGGATCCACAGAGCAAAAAAAAAGAAAAGAAAAACCCTCTTAGTTGTTTTTCATTTTGGAATATTACATTGGGCAGCACGGTGGACGACTGGTTAGCACATCTGCCTCACAGTTCTGATGACCGGGGTTCAAATCCCGGCCTCGCCTGTGTGGAGTTTGCATGTTCTCCCGTGCCAGTGTGGGTTTTCACACCGTAGGTGTGAATGTGAGAGCGAATAGTTGTTTGTATGTGTGTGCCCTGGCTGGCGACCAGTTCAGGGGGTACCCCGCCTCTCGCCCGAAGATAGCTGGGATAGACTCCAGCACGCTCGTGACCCTAGTGAGGAGAAGCGGTATGGAAAATGGATGGATGGATGAATATTACATTGCACACAAACAAACCTTCAGTCGCAGCCAAAGAAGACGTTTAAAACAATTTTATGGTCCTCAACATGCTGCTTTGTGTCGTTTACTGTTATCTATTGCCATAGTTTTGTTGCTTCATTAGACGACATGTTGAGCCTATATGACACAATGTTCCAGAGCTTGGGGTTGTTTTTTGGGGGGCCGTTTGGACAATGGAAAGTTGTTTTTAGGATGCGGCGGTGATTCGCGGCGCCATCCCACGAGTGGTTTTGTGATTTATCACCGTGCGAGGGATTCAAGTATGAACATTAAAGCTAAAAATGAAGTGAAACAAGTAACGACAGATGGATTAATTGGAAGAAAAAGTGTATCTTTCTTTCGCACATCCTGTAAACTGTGCATCTGCTCCTGGAATAAGCCTCAAGTGTGGCTCGTGTGCAGCCACAAAGTGCACGTCAGCGCACAATCGTCTATTCTTCTTGTGGAACTTTTTGATGGGAAGCCTTGATGCCGTACTCGAAATAGAATGGTAATTCTATGCTCAAACAGATGATTACAGACCCCCAAAAATGTGCTGTTCTGATTGCCTGAAATAACTTCTAGGAACTTTTTTTTCCCCTAGACTGGAATACTATAAGACTTTATTCGTCTCGTAATTGGAAAATTCTGGTTTTACAGAAGAAATTGTACCAAACGCAGTACACAAGGAATTCTGACTAAAAGAAATTTGCTGTCACACAAAGCCTTTGGATAATGAGCCACATGCTGCGTCACCACGTCTAAACACAAGGACATCATTATCTGATCACATTTAGCAGCCTGTTCTTGTAAAATTTCCATGATAAGCAGAAGTGAATGGCAAGTAGTAAATGAATGAATAGATTCCATTTACACAGAAATTAATGTGGACAGCAGAGGGAATGGTCAGCAGTGTTGTATATATCAGGGCCTGTTTTCAGAAAGCCTCCTAAAGACAGTTTCACTCAGCGACATGAAATTTTGTATTTATGTCTATCATGAATAGATCCACAAAAAAGCACCCATGTCCCAAAAACACTCGAGATGCCTGTCATTCTGGCTCCAAATGGACATTTGGATCATTTTTCCACATAAAATTTAAAATTGAAAAAAAGAAAAAAAATTGCCCCCAAAGTCAGTTTCACTTGGCAACATTGAACTTCCTAGACGTGTCTCATATGAGTAGACCCATAAAAACCCCTCACGAACTAATGCCTGAAAAGACACATGAGGTCTGCCATTTTGTTTTGAAAAGCCATTTTATGGTCATTTTGTCCTCGAAAGGAACCTTCAAAGACAGACTTGCCCGAGAGATTTAGAAAATTCAGCCCCTTGAAGCAAGTTTCACTTGGCAACATGAAATTGTGTTGACATGTCTACCATGAGTATACCCACAAAAATGTCTCAAGAACCTATGCCTCAAATGACACAGGAAGTCAGTCATTTTGGTTTGAAACATCCCTTCAAAGGTTCATTACTCCTACAGATTTAGAAAATTAAGCCCCTGACACCAATTCACTTTGTAACATAACATGACATTTAGTAGGCATTTCTATCATGAGTACACCCCCAAAAAAAGTCTCAAGAAGCCATGCGGAAAAACAGACAGGGAATCTGTCATTTTGCTTTGAAGCGGCCATTTTAGGGTCATATCTGTTATTTCCAGGGGTCTTTTAAATATGAACTTTTGCTATAGATTTTGTCCAATTCCTACCGAATTTGAACCTTGTTTGCTAGACAAATTGGCGACATGAAATCGCGAATAATTTTTCATTTTTGTCATTGTGTGTGGGTGGACCATGGTGGAGGTGTGAACCTTACAAATTGGCATATGAGAGCTTTAAAACAAATTCTGCCCCTGAGGCAATTTTCACTTAGTAACATGAAATTTGGTAGACATTACTGTCATGAGGAACCTCACAAAAACAGTTTCAAGAACCGATGTAAAAAACAAACAAACAAACAAACAAACAAAAACACATGAAGTCAGTCATTTTTCTTTGAAGCGGCCATTTATGTTCATTTTTCTAGGTGCCTTAGAAAAGACGGACTTGTAGAAATGTTTAAACATTTGTAGTGGAAAGGCAGTGATGAGACTTTTAAATTAAATATCACGAGGACCAGTGTTAAAATATCTAATTAGGCTTATGTTTTAGTGTTCTTCCACTGTCCCATGGCTCACACCGCACTCTGTAATCAAGTCGCACGAGACGCAGCAACACCGATAGAAGGCGGCAAGAACACAAGTCGCTGTCAGACCTTTCATTACGGGCCACGTTCACACGGGACACAACAAGGAGACATTTTTATGGAACTTATTTTCATCGTCTGCACATGACCAAGCGTCCCTTGGAATTACCAGAGAGCCTACTTTTGATTTATGACCCAACTTCCATTTGATTCATAATTATTTACTTACATATTGCGCAGTAAATGACAGTAGGGCTTAACTCTGATTATAGGGTGTGCAACAATGCAGCAATCATAGCCACCCCCAGTTGTTGTTTTTACATACCAGGAAGAAGCCTTTTTATTTTTGAAATATATTTTAGAAAATTTCAATTTATTTTCCAACAACAATGTTCTAAATCACACAGATGACAAAAGGAAAATGTTTTTGTGTGCGTGATTGACCACTTGTTGCTCGGCAGAATTCAAATGTACAGTGTTTCCCATTCTTTATTGAGCCATGACACATATTTTACATATTTTATTTACAAACGTACAATCTTACTAAACACCACCAAACAAAAATGTCACATAAAAGTATACATATTGAAATAATGAAGGTGTCTTCTCAATTGACTGACACATGTACTTACTGGGTGTGAATGTGATTGCGAATGGTTGTTTGTTTATGTGTACCCTGCGATTGGCTGGCAACCAGTTCAGGGTGTACCCCGCCTCCTGCCCGAAGACAGCTGGGATAGGCTCCAGCACTCCCTTGACCCTAGTGAGGATAAGCGGCTCAGAAAATGGATGGATGGATGTACTTAGTGTCAAAATCTGGTCCTGTTGTACACAAAACTATTATTTTGTGTAAATGGCAAGATGTGTACCTAAAGAGTATTCTATTGTTCTGCCGGTCACCGTACATCACTGGCATACAAAAATACATTATTTGTTGCAAATATATAACAATTTCCTTACCAATGAAGTTCAATTGCATACATTAAAAAAAAGCATGAATGGAAAACCCCTGGACAAATAGATGGTAGTGTATGACTGCTCTGTATTAAATATAAAATACAGTGGAACCTCGTATTTGCCCCAATTTGAAATCCATTTTTGCTCCATAGAAAATAATGGATTTGTTTTATTTATAAGTTCTAGTTCTATTGCAGTCACTTAACGTAGACTACTCAGTTAGCTTCTTGTGCTAGCCTTGGCCAGGAAACCATTGACTAGTGAGATGCCATATGCTTGTCACTTTTATGTAAACTTCTTGTATATAACAAGTTCACGATAAATTCCATACAGTAAACTCCATACAGTAAATTAAATGTCCTGTTCTATGGTTATCATCAGCACATGTTTAAAACAAACTAGTGGATGCAGTTCTTTAGATCACTGTTGGGCAAACTTTTGTGCTCAAGGGGCACATTAGATTTTCAGTTTTCAATTTATAAATAAGGTAAAAAAAATAAAATAAAAAAAAAACAGTTACAATAGCTGCTATATGGAAAATTTATGTCGGGTCACTCATATTTCAAGACACCACTGTACTTTTATTCGGAAATAAACATTTCGCCACTTGGGTACTGGATTGGTCATGTTAGTGCAGAGTCACCACTTATTGCTTCGCCCACCCACCAATTTTCACCTTGCTCTGTAGTTCTTGGTTCCATTCCCAAGACTTTTGCACTGGTCGCTGACACCAGGTGATAGACCACATCATGAGGCCATTGTATTGTATTTAAAGCAGGTGAGCGGACATGTGAGAAGAATGTGGCGTAAACATGCCTTTGTGCCAGAAAAGAACTCCAAGTGAAAAAAAATCTTCATATAAAATGAGCTTATTAGCTACATGCGCCACAGCTCATTACACTAATGCCGGTTAATTTGTTTAGGAAAGTATTCATGGCGTCATAAGCACTTGACCTAAAAATATAATGCACAGCATAAGAAAACAACATTAGCTAGAGATGAATAGGCTGTACAATCTAGAGGGGAAATTACTGCTACTTTCGCATCTTGCGCTAGCCGGCAACTGGGTAGCTGCCAATTGCTTGTCAATTGTACAGAGACTGCTATGTTAACTTCTCACGCTAGCCACTAGGTATTGCCTGCCTGTCTAGCTGCCATATGCTTGTCACTTGTCCGTAAACTGCTGTGATATTTTCTCACTCTAGCCGCTGACTGGCTAGCTGTCATATACTCGGCACTTGCACATAAACTGCTTTGTTAGTTTTTCGCACTAGTCACTATTTAGGTATAGCCACCCACTGGCTAGCTGCCATATGCTCGTCACTTGTAAGTAAGCTGCTACATTATCTGCTCATGCTAGCCGACAACTGTCTAGCTGCCATATGTGAGTCACATGTATGTTTACTCCTATGTTAGCTTATCACATTAGCCACTAGCTAGATAGCCGCCGACTGGCTAGCCACCACATGATTGTCATAGGTATAGACTACTATGTTATGCTGCTTGCGCTTGCCACTACCTAGCCGCTGACTGAATAGCTGTCATATGCTTTCTACTTGTACGTAAACTGCTATTTAAGTTTCTCATGCTAGCCAAGATCTAGGTAGGCATCTACTGGCTGGCTGACGTATGCTTGTCACTTAAACTGATATATTGGCTTCTCCCACTAGTTGCTAGGTAGCCAGACACAGACTGACTAGCTGTCATATGCTTGTTACTTGTATATACAGTAGACTGCTATATTAGCCTCTCACACTAGCCACCAGGTAGTTAGCCGACAACTGGCTAACTCCCATCTGCACGGCACTTGAAAGTTGACTGGTACGATAGCTTCTTGTATCAGCCGCTAAGTACTGGCCAACTAGCTAGCCTCCACATGTGTGTCACCCATATGTAGACCACTATGTTAGCATAGTTGATGTAGATTTCTATGTTAGCTAGCTACCATGTGTTTGTCACTTGTAAGCAGACTTCTGTTAGCTTCTTGCCCTTGCCGCCAATTGGCTTGCTGCCATATGCTTGCCACTTGAACATGGACTTCTATTTTAGCATCTCACGCAAGTCGTTCATCTAATTTTACACTCATGTGAGCCCTCAGAATGTTGAAATATAATGTATTGTACAGTGAATAAATGTTTGAAGATGGCTACTCCATGTCTGGTGACCACGAGTACATGCGTGCATGTGTGCTCAGGGGCAGCAGGGTGGGTGTCTCGTGGTTTCAGCCCATTGGCGCCTACTGCTGGGCCGCCCAACACAAATCTCCCGAAACCCCACCGCACCGGGAGGTACAGTGAAAGCTCCCATCAAAAACGAGAGTTAAAAAAAGACGTTTGATCATCCTCTCCCTGACTATTTCCCGCCATACTGTCTGTGCTGTATCTATAGAATTTGTCATTGCGGCCCATCTGAAGGGTTAGTGCTACCTTACCATTATTGCTAATTGACATCCTCCTTGTCTCCCAGGGACCGCTGAGCAACTGAAAAATGCGTCATGAGGGACATGGCGGGGTAATTTATGGCTTGAGTTATAGAGTTGTGGTGAGCAGAGAGGTATTGTGTGGTCATTTTTTTCACTAACCTTCCCAGGAAGCTTCTTTCATGGAGCTACCTGTGTGTGCATAGCACATGAATGCCTAAAAGAAAAAGGTTATTTCATGTTAACACAAAGTCGATGTACAAGTGAAAAAGATACATTAGCCCAGGGGGCAGCAACCTTAAATACTCAAAGAGCCACTTGGACTGTCTCCCACAGAACAAAAACCCACCGAGAGACACAAAAACCCTTTTTGTCATCTAAAATGAAGACTGCACAGATCTTTATGTATAAGAAACTATAATGTGTTGCAGTTATG
Source organism: Phyllopteryx taeniolatus (assembly GCF_024500385.1). Classification (NCBI taxonomy): domain Eukaryota; kingdom Metazoa; phylum Chordata; class Actinopteri; order Syngnathiformes; family Syngnathidae; genus Phyllopteryx; species Phyllopteryx taeniolatus. The sequence continues at coordinate 7,318,708 of NC_084514.1, read as the reverse complement.
AAATCAATGAACTGAGAACAGATAACACAAAATTGTATTTCTGCAAGAAACAAAAACATTTTGAACTCTTAAAAAAGATGCCTAGTTGAAGCATACTTTCAGTCCTCCTTTGTATTAAAATAAAGCCAAACATGCAGCCAACACAAAATGCCATCTGCTTTTGTGTTCTGTCATCGGCTGTGAACTTAAATGAAAAAAATATTATTAGATTTAACAATATAAAATATATATTTGTAAAATAATAGCCAATGAAAGTATTTTACCTGGTTAATGTGATTTTTGCTCGTGAACCTCAACACACAGCGTCGGCACATCAGGGCAGTAAAATGTCATCTTCATCTTCACACACGATTGTAAACTGTCATCTGTGTGCCGTGAACAATGTTCCGACCGTAATCTTTACATTTAGAATTACATTTGGAAAAGTAACAATCTAAAACAAAAACAAACTGAAATAAAATACTCATTATTCATTTTCCAAAATCATAGAGAGCCACAGCAGGATGAAAGAGACATGGGTTCCCTACAGCTACTGGCTAGCTGCTAGACAGTACGTGGCTAGCTAGTTAGCGTGAGAAGTTAATGAAACCTTTTACATACAAGTGACAAACATTTGTCACATAGCCAGTCAGTGGCTACTAGCTAGTCGCTAGTGCGAGAAGCTAACATTGTAGTCTATGGACAAGTGACAAGCATATGGCTGATATGTCTAGCTACCTGTCAACTAGCGTTAAAGCTAACATAGCCTTCTACGTGACAAGGATATGACAGCTAGCCAGTTAGGGGTTAGCTAACTAGGCTACTCCAAGAAGCTAACGAAGTAGTTTACATACAGTACATGTGACAAGCATGTAAACTGTATGTAAACTACTATATATATATATATATATATATATATATATATATATATATATATATATATATATATATATACATTTTGGCAAACAGTTCAGAAAAAAGGAAAGAAATCAGCCTACTGGATTCTGTGTAAACAAAATCCTGTACCAACATGGCTACACAAGTATACTGTCCATAAGCATCAAAGATGATAAAACCATCATCCAGGACCATCAACTCTATTTACATCATTGACATGCTTTTTAAAATATACAAATACAACATGTAAACAGTTGTCTGCCGCAGTCCAGGGATATTTCTTTAAATTTAGAAAAGCACACGATGGGATATTTATAAACGAACACCGAAGGGTGCCCCAACTGTGGTGTGTGCATCCACACCGCACTAAAGTGACCATCTGGACAACACCCTGCACCCACGGGTGCACGTGGGCATGTGAGAAAATAGAGACAAATCTAAAAACAAAGCAGGGCTTTACTCCAAATTTTCTCATGTCACATCCTTGATCCAAAATGGAATAAAAAAAAATAAATTTTCCTCTCAAAATTCTACACCTGACACCCGATTTTGACGTGAAAGAAAATTGTTACTGAAATCTTTGCAAAGTTATGGACCTCGTTCGATTTTACTACCCTTTCAGCTGGGTTGTGGCCAAAAGCATTGTCTGTAATTTTTAAGATCTTTGAAAATGTTTTTTTCACTTCTTTTACTGCTTAAAGTTTTTAACGAACATTAATTCTTGTCGTTATAAAATATCCATCCGCAGATTGTAAAACCTCAAAAATGGATATATATGTATGTTCGCAGTACCACCTTTTTTTTCTTATATTAATAATAGTACTGTCTTCCTCTGTTCTAAACTCTGGGAAGAAGTGATTCACCGAGCTTTGGCAATACATCGTATAAATAACTGGTTTCAAAATACAACCAAAAAAAAAAAGCTAGCATTGCACAAAATACAACAAAAAGCTATCATTGCATTTTTTTTTTTACATTTTTTTTTTTTGGGGAAGGGTGGAACATTTCCATTTCCCAGCAATAAAGCAACCTAAAGGATGCCGGAGACCGTGCAGTTGACAATTAGACAACCGCCGTTGGTCAACCTGAAGAACCAAAGGCAATTTTCAAAATCATGTAACCATTCCTGTCACACATGCATCACTCTGATGCTGTGTATATTAAGAGCGGGGGGATCCATGTGGAGTTCATCCACGGCGTGTATTAATGTGCGTTTTCGGCCGAAAAGGGACACGACAATTATGTGTTTGAAGAGGGAATAATGTAAACAGGCTGTTGTCTAATTTTATAAGATTGTACGTCTTTTGCACAGGAGATGAAGTCAGAAGCGTTTTTTTTCCCCAAAATTCAAGTAAAAGACATGTCATTAACTTAGAGGACACTGGGATATATTTGTGAATGTTTTTCATCGCCAAGGAAAACCACAATGCCTTTTCTGGAGTGTTGGACATCCTAAGCTCGCTACAGCATATCACAAACGTGAATACACCCCTCACGTTTTTGTACTTTACTCTATCATTGATTGTATGGTCTTGCACACCGTGCTGCAGCTCAGTTTCAGGGTGTTGTCAATCTTATAGCCCAGACCATCTTTATGTAGAGCTACTGTAAATTTTTTCAACCCCATAAAGAGCTCTTTGCCATGAGGTGCCATAATTGAACTTACAGGACCAGTACGAGACTGTGTGAGGGCCATAACATCAACTTTAACACACCTGCTCCCCATTCACACCTAAGACCTTGTAACACTAATGAATCACATGAGACTGGGTGAGTGGGCCCGATTTGGACAGTTTCACTCAGGGGTGTACTCACTTTTGTTGCCCTTGGTTTAGACATGGCTGTATGTTGAGTTCTTTTGAGGGTAAAATAAATTTACACTGTTATACAAGTTGTAAAGTGACACCTTTAGTCACTAGTGTAATTTCTTTAGTGTTGTGCCATGACAAGATATAATCAAATATTTGCAAAAACGGGAGGGGTTTACTCACTTTTATGAGATACTGTAAGTGTAGCCATTTACCTGAGCCAGAACAAAGTGAGTGTTTCGACCTGTTTTACAAGAATCATCATTTCAGTATCTTGACTTGTGACAATTTTGTTGTTGGTATGCCATGAGATGGTTGGGAAACACCGGGTCATTTCATATACAAGTAGCCGACAATTTAAAAAAAAATTTTTTGCATCATTTTCACACAACTCTGCCCTCTGCAGTTAAGCACGAAATACTGCAATCTCTCTGCATTGTCCACTCCGCAAACGTCCACACGGCGTCCCTGTCCTCCATCCCGTTCAGGGTCATGTTCAGACGTCAGAGTGAGGGGTCTTAGGACCCCCTGTGCAATCTGCATCAATGTCTAGGAGACAGGGGATAGAGAAGGTTAGAAGGGACGCCGTTTCTCATTGCAGCGCATAGACAGTAAACACATCCCTACTAAAATAGTTTTCACCCAATGTACAAAAATGCAACACACATCGACATAATAACAGGATACTGTAATATCTAAGAATAACGATAACAGGAAAACACAGTGATTTTAATTACCCATTAAATCACTGTTATGCGTCCTTGTGTCCCTTAAAGGCCGCTATATTGATTGACTGATTGATTGGTTGAGCTTTATTTCAAACATGCAGTTAAAAAAAGCAAAGACATGAAAAATCAACAAGATATATAAATATTCAATAAATATATAAAAAGTGAGCATTATTATTTTTAAAAAAGCGTGGAAGCAAAGCCTAAAACTAATACTTTATTGATAATTTATTTATTAGCAGGCATGGCAATTCTTGACATAATTATGCAATTTTTAATTTAATATATTAATTTTATTTATTCTATCAATTGTATTTCATTTTGGTTGCATTTGATATTTTTTTCATACATTTTATATGTTCAATTTATTATTATTATTATTATTATTATTAAATGAAAATATGTTTTATTAACAGAGGTTGTTTTGACTTTCTAGCTTCTTGCGAGACACGACGAGGAAGCATTACCTGGTAAGATGATTGCACACTTTTGCAGTGCATGGCTCTGGTAGAAAGAACCTAAATTGTTTGCACATTAAAAATGAAAAAATAAAATAAAATAAATCAAGTCATAAAATGTAAAGTGTATATATATTTTTGAATTAACAATTTTGAATTGTGTGGTGGGGGTGGGGGTAGTGTGACAATAACCATAGAAGAGGAAATGAAACAATGGCATGGGCTGCTTACAACATGATCAGTTCACTACTAAATATCGGTCCAGTGGATGCGTGCTCTAGTGATAATTTCCTTAGTTATAATACTGAGCCACTCTGTCTGACTTCCTGCTTGTTACATGCTTGTGCTGCTCCAGCAGTGGTACACAGTCATCCAGGCTGGACGCATTGGGAGACCACAAGCCTCTCCAGGCCACGGGATTCCTCTAGTTCGACGTAAACCCTCAAGAGGGCGCCATCCACCGCCTTTTCGCACGCCAGACTCTGCGCTGTGTGTCTGACTGCAGTCAGGGAGTCTCCCAGGAATGAAACATTATCCTAGGGTGTAGGGTGTGTTCAGTGATTTGTCTTTTGACGAAAGACAACAAAAACAAAACAAAAAAAGCAGGTACCTTGAAACACGAGTGATGCAGCTTGGGAGCTTTTCGAGATACAAGCCGTCATTCAGCAGATCTTTTTGCTTTTGACATGCGAGTGCAAACCTGAGATGAGCGCTGTATGGTGGCAGGGAACTCAATTCAGCTCACTTCAGAGTAAGCAGCAGTTTGAAAAATATTCAGCAAACAGGTTTCGGTTTACTGTCCTATTAAACATAAAACAACAAAAAATATGCAACAGTGTATTTAAAACAACCAAACTATGTTCCTAGCTTAATGCTAAGAAATAATAATGCAAAACACCATTGAGATGCTAACGTTAGCGTCGATCGTTGCAGTTTTAGATTCAACGTATATTTGAACACAAACGGTGGCACAACACATGTAGTAAGATGATATATCAATACTAACAGGCATATATTCTTTATCTTCTACGAAAAATGAGTAATGTAGAAGTCTATTCTTCGTTTGTGTCTGCATGACTGTAGAGTATTATATTGCCTCCCGGGGGCCAAGGCTAATGAATTTGATTGCAGCATTAAATCATGATGCACAAACTGTTGTTGTCCAGCGTAGTTAGTGAAACGACGTAGAATTCAATTTAGTAAATAACAAAGAATTAAAAAAATGTAGTTTTTATGGGTTTCAATTAGGCTACTGAAGACAAACGGCACCATTTGATGTAGCAGCATATTATTGAGATATTTAAAGAGCTTAAGTTGGAAATGACAAAATCAGACAAAAATCCCCACTCTTGCCAAGTTTCACTGCATTTTCATTAACACAGCTAAAATCATCCCAAAAAAGGAAGTGAGGTGGACACATATTAATAGTGGTTTCAGAAAATCACTAACAAACACGCAGCCGTGTTAGCTTGACGAACGCTCGCGACTTGATGCATCTCGCCATCTGCTGTGCTCACTCGCCAACTGGAAGGTGTCAGCGAGGCGTGCACACCTGACACTCAAGCTGCTCCGCTAGGTTTAATGATGCGCTCGAAGGCCATTTTAATAGGCACAACTGCTAATGAGAAGCAAATACGAGACGACGGCTCTGCATCATACCAAGAGGTGAGTCTAAAATTGTGTTATCTGGTACGGTAAATCCGACTATTGGCAGGGGATTGGACTAAACCCTCCCACTAATGCCAGAAAAAAACAACAACACACAGGTAATTTACGTCTAAACACTATCAGAAGCACTGACCTATATTTATAACCTAAATTTGTTCCACAACGTTGTAAAATAAAAATCCCAAGAGTTTATTCTCTTCATTTCATAGTTTATCTCTCTTATAGTACCAGTACATGTATCTGGATCTATTTTATCTATTTATTTTTATTTTTTGGTCCAGCCACAATTCAGTCTCTATGTGTTGCCATGTCAGTCTAATCTGCCCGGGGCCTTCAGAACCAGTAGTGCTGGCAAGTTGAATTTAAACTATATTAGCAATAGGACTGTTTCTTTAACATTCAAATTATAAATTTGTCCTCACCCCTGATGATATCAGCATTTTTCCATCTTCTGATTGGTTGGTCAGGGCAAAAACAATCGACTTCGATGAGCAAAACGTGTGTCGGCAAGGAGTAAAATGTACAGATCTTTCAAATATTCTTTCCAGTAAAGGTACGCCACACAAGGAAGCAGTGACAGCAAGGACAAAGGCTGGGGTGACAGCCGCCGTGGGGACTTTGGAATGTACTCACTGAAGTTTTAATTGACCTTAAATAATATTTACAGGCGGCACGGTGGCCGACTGGTTGGAGCGTCATCCTCACAGTTCTGAGGACCCGGGTTCAATCCCTGGCCCCACCTGTGTGGATTTTGCATGTTCTCCCCATGCCTGCGTGGGTTTTCTCCGGGCACTCCGGTTTCCTCCCACATCCCAAAAACATGCATTAATTGACAACTCTAAATTGACCGTAGGTGTGACTGTGAGTGCGAATGGTTGTTTGTTTGTATGTGCCCTGCGATTGGCTGGCAACCAGTTCAGGGTGTACCCTGCCTCCTGCCCGATGACAGCTGGGATAGGCTCCAGCACGCCCGCGACCCTGGTGAGGAGAAGCGGCTCAGAAAATGGATGGATGGATGGATTACCAATATAAACTGCTAAACTTGTAACGGGAAATTAAAAAAAACATTTACAGTTGATGCCACATATTAGTACCATTGCATCATAACCAGTGGAGTGGGTGGAGGCGTGTATGTGCGTGTGTGCGTGTTTATGTGTGTTAGTTTACTGCAATTGCCAATTTGCCTTTATAAGCTACATTTATCCTATTTTCTCTCGTTTTCATAACACACACTGGTTCATTTGGCGAGGTTTCAAACATTGATTGAAACATTTCTTTTTGACTCTTTAGGATTTGTATTTGAGTACCCCAACTGTATATGAATGGTCTGATGTCCCAATACTTTGGCTCATGTAGTCAATAAAGGTCATTAACGTCATTAAGTCCAACAGTTTAAAGGTCAGCGATGCAGCTAATCGCTGTGCACAAAATTGCCATTTAAATAACAGAAACAATGCACAATGCTATTTAGCATGGGAGCGCATAAAAGCCAAACGTTGGTCAAGCTGTAACTCATGAATAAGACATGTCCTTTTCTCTTCTTACATCCCTTGATAAAGGAGCCTCTGAGTGGGTGCCTTTGTTCCCACGCTGACCACACTGCACAATGAATGAATGCCTTTTCCCGATAGTGCTCTTCTATGAACTGCATTTTGCCTCGTGTGAGTCACACAGTTGGCAGCTCTGCAGTCGCTCGAATAGCGTCGTTTTGTTGCGTTTTTGGGAGGCTGGAACGGATTAATGGCATTTCAGTTGATTTCAATGAGGAAAGATGATTTGAGATACGAGTGTTTCGAGTTATGAGCGTGGCCAAGGAATGAAATAAACTCGTATCTCAAGGCATCACTGTACTTATGCATAGTAACCCCCAACATATTTGCGGTTCGGGATTCACAAATTCAGATTTGTTTTTTTATTTGCTGAAAACCTCCCCTTATTCACTGTTTTAGTGCTCAGGCCAAAGCAATAAAAGTATTGCTTTGACGCCATCATATGGCATCTTGACACCAATGAACTATGTTTATGTGAGTTGAGGAACTTCATTTAGACAAAAGTAATGTTTTGCTGGCATCTTGTAACAATTATAAACCTTTTAAAGTGAGAGCGTCAATTACTCGCCGATTTTCACTATTCGTGCCAGGGCGTTCCCGTTGACCTGCGATTAACAGGTGTTTACTATACGTATGATTTCTTAGAGCGGGCGGCACGGTGGATGACTTGTTAGCGCATCCGCCTCACAGTTCTGAGGACTGGGGTTCAAATCCCAGCCTCGCCTGAGTGGTTTGCATGTTCTCCCCGTGCCTGTGTGGGTTTTCTCCAGGCACTCCGGTTTCCTCCCACATCCCAAAAACATGGTAGGTTAATTGAAGTCTCTAAATTGCCCCTACGTGTGAATGTGAGTGCGAATGGTTTTTTGTTTATGTGTGCCCTGCGATTGGCTGGCAACCAGTTCAGGGTGTACCCTGCCTCCTGCCCGATGATAGCTGGGATAGGCTCCAGCACCCCCTGCGACCCTTGTGAGGATAAGCGGCTCAGGAAATGGATGGATGATTTCTTAGTTTTGTAATTTTTAAAATAAATTTGGGTTGTTGTGTGCAGAATTTTAAGAGGTGAAAAAAGAATGTCTTCAATTTTGGAACAAGGGTGTAACGTAACAAAACGTGGAAAAAGTCAAGCGCTGTGAATACTTTCCAGATGCACTGTAGTCTGTGTAATATATTTAGTAGTCAGCAAAGGCAGCCTATAACAAAACGTGTGCTGTAAACATCTTACCGAAAGATCCAGGCTCTTTCAGGAGGAACTCATTACCTCACTACCTCCCTTCGAGGCGACAATGACCTGCTGCTGGATGGTTTCGTTAGGAAAAAAATCCTGGATGCCCCTCGTGGTCAAATCGCACAGGAAGTACCTGTCACTGGTGGCCACGCTCAGACACCCACCGTCCACCGCCATGGTTGATTTGTACAATATTTAAAAGGGTTGGATGCTGCTGTTGAAATAAGTCTGTCATCCACCACGCATCTCCGTGAAGCTCACGTGTCTATCTACCTGTATGTGCACCAAAATCGCGTTTGATCACCTGCACCAAAACGTAGCCGTGGTCCCAGTAGGCGTAAGTTTGGACGGACCTTTTGACGCCAAAATCTCGCTCTGAGTTTCATACTATTTGCCAGATAGTGAATCCACTGACACTTACGGTAAATACACTGCTGGCATTAGATACGAAGAGAGAGTGACCGACTACTTGCCAAATAGCGAGCCTGTTGAAAAAGAGTGAGTTACTACTTACCAAATAGTGAGACTACGTCACTGAATAGGACTAGTTCGAGAGACTTACTACTTGTCAAATACTGAGCCCACTGAGACGTAATACACTACCATAAGACAAAATATAGGCACAACAGTGAGCTACTATTTGCCAAATAGTGAATCCACTGAAATCAAACAATCATGAGATACGATGAAAGTGACCTGTAACTTGCCAAATAGTGAGCCCATATTTTCTAAACACAGACTGGGATACGAGACATCGAATGGTACTTTCCTTTATTAATTTCTGCCTCCCTCTTTCAGTGTCTGCGTTTATACAAAACTGCGTTTATTAAGGCCTTTGTGAAAGTGTACAATTTGATGTTGATATGCATGCCACTAAGTGCCATTCTAGTTTTTTTTTCTACAATTAGCTTCAAAGCAGGCAATTGCAACAAAATAAATGTAGTAGATAGGAGAGAATAGGTACATAATGAAAGTAGGTCGGTAGGTTATAATAGGAAAAACAAGATGTTAGGTACATGGGGTGTCATATGGTAGGTAGGGGAGAGTAAGAAAATAGTATACGCAAGTAGGTAGTGTGTAATGTATAATACAGTAGGTAAGGTAGAGTAGGTAGATAGGGCAAGTAGGTAGGTAGGATATAATATAGTAGGTAGGGTGGAGTAGGGTAGATAAGAGAAGCAGGTAAGTAAGGTATATGAGGGAGGGTAGAGTAGGCAGGTTTGACAAGTAGGTAAACGGGTAGGACAAAGGGAAGGTAAGGTTTAATATAGTAGGTAGGGTAGAGTAGGTAGATAGGGCAAGTAGATAGGTCAGGGTTGATACAGTTGGTACAGGAGGATAGAGTACGTATAGATGGCAAGTGAGTAAGTAGGGTGTTTTATGATGGTAAACAGAGTAAAGTAGGTAGGTAGGAAAGGTAGGTAGATAGGAAAGATAGGAAGTTCTGGTATAATAGTCGGTAGGGTAAATTAGAGTCAGCAGATCGGGCAAGCAGGTAGGTTGATATTACAGCTAGGTAATGCAGAGTATGTAAATAGGGCAAGCAGGCAGGTAGGGTAAAATATACTATAGTTGGTAGGGGAGATGTGGTATGTCGGTAGGTAAGATACTGTAGTAGGCAGTGTGGTTCAGTCGGACAAGTAGGTCGGTAGGGAAATATAAAGTAGGTAGGTAGTGTTGGTTGCCATTGTATGAATGGGTAGGGTATAATATAGTAGGTAGGGGAGAGTTGGTTGGCCGGCTACAACATAGTAGGTAGGGTCACTAACTAGGTAGGTAGACAATAACATAGTCAGTACAGTAGGGTAGGATAGACTTGGTAGATAAGACAAGTAGATAGGTAGGAATGGGTATCTATGTAAGTAGGGTATAATATAGTAGGTAGGGTAGGTAAGTAAGTAGGTATGGTATAATACAGTAGGTAGGGTATTGCATAGTGAACACTTTGACAATGAAAAAAAAGACTTGCCTGTGCAACTAAAATCTAGTGTAAAACTTAACAAAAAGCCTCAAAGGGTTGTACAAACATTCCGTTTAAAGACACTTTGTTGATCTTTGCGCTGCCTCTCATTCGTAAACATTAGCTTGATGCTCCTTTGAGCGTAGCTTGTCACTTCTCGCGTCCGCAGTCGGTGCACAGGATGTTGTCGCGCTGGGTGAGGAAACCTCGGCCCACCAGGGACACGGAACACTGCCCGCACGTGAAGCACTCGCTGTGCCACTGACGCTCCTCGAACGAGATGTACTTGGCCCCGGCCAGGCCTGCGCAAAAAAACAACGTTTGGGTCATTCCAGAATTGGACAACATTTTCTGCCCACACAACCCACCCTGGACCCACCTCCTCAACACCGCTGGGAAATTTTAAATAATCCCTGCAAACAACAGTAACATTCACTTACTGTATTTTAAATAGTAGTACTTTTGCGCTGAATTTGTGTCCCAACATACATGCAACCCTGTTACAAAAACCTCTTTAGTCATCTAGAGGAGGAGAAAAAAAGTGAGGTTCATGACATATTACATATTAAGCTAACTGGTCTGGCCATGTCTATACCTCAAAGGTAAGCCCTCTCTATCGCTCCCTTCTATTATTTTAATGTTTTCAGCCATAATAGAGTGTGGCACTCAGACCAAATCACCACTTTTGCTCATACCAGGAAGACATTAATATCAGCGTTTCCTTTTTTAATAAATAGATAAGTTTATTCTTAACCAGACAGCATAGCAGCCAGCACAGGTAGCATATACTCCATCCATCCATCCATTTTCTGAGCCACTTCTCCTCACTAGGGTCGCGGGCCTGCTGGAGCCTATCCCAGCTGTCATCGGGCAGGAGGCGGGGTACACCCTGAACTGGTTGCCAGCCAATCGCAGAGCACAGAGAAACAAACAACCATTCGCACTCACAGTCATGCCTACGGGCAATTTAAAGTCTCCAATTCATGCATGTTTTTGGGATGTGGGAGGAAACCGGAGTGCCCGGAGAAAACCCACGCAGGCACGGGGAGAACATGCAAACTCCACACAGGCGGGGTCCGGGATTGAACCCGGGTCCTCAGAACTGTGAGGCTGACGCTCTAACCAGTCGCCCACCGTGCCGCCGGTAGCATATACTCTTCAACAAAAAAAAAACTTTAACATTAGCGCTGATTTGCAACTCTGTTACTAAAACCTAACCATCGAGAGGAAGAAAGAGAAAAAAAAGCGAACTGCATGACTCAGCAGAAATGACGCCATCTAGCTAACTGCGCTGTATCGGTAGACCCAAGGTAAGCCTTCTATTTCTAGTTCTGTTTTCAGCCATAATGATGTGTGTCACTCAAAACAACAGAACCCTTTTACTCATATATAAATAAATGAATAAATACATTAATATCAAAAGTTTTTCTTTTTTAAATGTATACCTAAGGTTGTTCTTGACCAATTAGCATAGCAGCTACAATGCAGCTACAAAAACTCAATATGGGCATCGATTTACAACCCAGTTACTGTAATTAGAGTAATAATAAATTTACAGTAAATTAGCATTCAAATAAAATTACATTTTCTTTATTTAAATTTAAAGGATTTGTTCAGCAATATTTTTTCAATATATGTTTTCAGGTGTCTGGGTATGTGTAACGGGTTGGGCCAAACACACCAAAAGGACAAATAAAATATCTCAGAAAAAGTGTACCGATGATGGTTGAGCTGGGTGAATCAAAATAATATATCTTGGTTTACTTCCTGGTTTTCTTGAAAACATAAAAAAAAAAAAAGTCAAATAAATAATCAGTTTTTCCAAACTTCCTGTGCCTAAATTGTCCTCTAGTTTTGGAATGACACGTTTGTGCACTGGCATCACGAGAGGGAGGTGGAATGAGAGGTAAATAAATGGCCGCTTACTGGTGATGGGCTTGGTGCAGCCCACGCACTTCTTGGCGTAGAGCTCGCTGAAGCACTCCAGGCAGTACGGGTAGTTTTCCCTGGAGGTGAAGCGCTGGCCCGACAGCTGCTTCCTGCAGCCGATGCAGAGGAAGCACTCGCGGTGCCACGGTTTGTCCTGGTACGTCACACCGCCCGTGGTGATGGCCTGGTGAATACCATGCACTCTCGTGACTATTTCAGTATGGTATGAAGCCCAAGCTTACATTCTTCTTCATTCTTCTTATTTCCAATAGATAGCATCGCACACAATGCTGTTGAGAAAAGTGCGAAAGCAGCATACCATGCACCGTCGTTGTTATTTCTTTGTAATTCTCCAAACAGCCATTTGTCTTCACTTTCAAAATATATAGTGGCATCATACAAAATGTTGTCAGAAAGTGCCATGGCAGCATATCATACACTGTTTGTGACTATTCCTATGTAAACCTACTAACAGCTATATGTCTTCTTAGTGAAAAATTCTGGGCTTGTACACATTGACAAAAGTGGAGTAGCAGGATACCATGCACTGTCATGACCATTCATATGTAATACTCCAAATGGATCGTTATTCGAATTTGGAAGAGTTAGTGGGATGATACACGAGGTTGTTGAGAAAAGGATGATAACAGCATATAATAGCCATTCATCTTCTTTGTTGGAATAGTGGGATAGCACATAACATTGTTGATAAATTTTGGTAGCAGCATCCCATGCACTGCCTTTACTATTCATGTGTATAGTAGTACTCCTGACATACATACAGTGTGTCTTCGTATTCGAAATAGATAGTATGATTGTACATAATGCTGTCAACAAAATGCCATGCACCATAGGTTGTTGACAGAAGTGTGATAGCAGCATATCATACCCCGTCGTGACACCAAATAGCATCACACAGAGCTGTGAGCTCACCTTCTTACACGCGCAGCACTGGTAGGCAAACTGCTTCTCGAAGCAGCCCACGCAGAAGAAGCCGTCGTCTTTGGGGATGAAGGACTTGGTTCCGATGGGCTGCTGGCAGCGGTGGCACAGAAAGCATGTCTCATGCCAACTCTTTCCCTTGTACTCCATTTTGCGGGAACCTGACACAGGGTGACGAGAACAGCTCAAAATAGTTGCGCCTGGAACGAGCTAACGCTAGTGTTTGTCTTGGAAGGGTAGAGGGGAAGGGATTTGGCGCATAGCTCTCTGGTATTACTTTCCCACGATATACGAGCGGTAGACGTATTTTATGTGCATGCGACAACGCTGTGCCCTCTGTTAGTAAAGTAGCACAAAGAGTCTGTAATCAGAACCCGGAATGTGTGGGGCAGCCTCGGTGCGCGTACCTGGCATGACCGTCTTCTTGCAGGTGGCGCACTTGGACGAGTAGTCGTGAGCGAAGCACTCGGTGCACAGCATCAGGTCGTCCTTGGCGGCGAAGGCCTTCTCCACCAGGGAGCGGCTGCACTTGGCGCATTTGAAGCACTCCTCGTGCCAGTGACGGTCCTTGTAGGACAGGTCCTAGTCACACCAATGGACAGGTGAGTAGGGACATATCATATCTGATTTATTTTTTTCGTGGAATTTGTACGATTAACAAGTTCAAGCTACTGCCCGTGGTTGACTGCAACAGTTTATGAAGTCGAAAGGGGATCGCTATTTGGCAAGCAATAGGTTCGGCTCACTGTTGCAGTGCATCGACCCAGTGTCACAATTTAGCAATTAGTAGTTCATTCTCACTGTTCCTATCTCTTGAGTTACTGTATGGAAAGTTTTACATCAATCAAAAGACTTCTAATAGTGTATAAAATCTGAGTGTTTGAACCATCTGGTAGGTAGTAGGTCAGTCTCTCACTATTTGGCAAGTAATAGCTCAGTCCGTCACTGTTTGGAAAGGTGCTTGTTCACTCTCACTCTTCCGAATGACTTAATGGCGAATGAAGTCACAGAGGCTCACTATTTGGCAAGTGGCAGCACTGTTCCTGATGATTTCTAATGAATTAAGTTGCAGCTGGATCATTGTTTGGCAGCTAGTAAATCAGTCTCTCACTATTTGGCAAGTAGTAGCTTGTTCCTGATTACTTCTAGTGGTAAATTGAGTCAGTAAAATAAGAGTGGGAACAACTCTTATTGGCATATTACTATCATTATCATTATTATTATTATTATTATTATTCATTTATTTGGCAAGTGATAGTTTAGTCTCACTGTTCCTAATGACTTTAAAACGTGAATTGCTGTAAGTTGGCGTGGGATCACTATTTGGCAAGGGCTGGGATATGTTCGTTGATCCCATTTAATAACTTTCGCTCGGTATTCTCATTATTTGGCAAGTAGCAGGTCAGCTTATTGTCTTCATTTAATGACGGCGTGTCACTATTTTGGAAGTCGTAAGTAAGTTATATTTGCTTTTCCTATTTAATAATTTAAGTCTTACTATCTGGCAGGTTTTGTTTTGATCAAAAATTAAAGATTAAGTCACACTAAAATCACTATTTGCTAAGCGTTAGTAGACTCTCACTGTTCCTTATGACTTTTAATGGCGAATGAAGTTATTAATTTTATTTATTTGGCTGATTTATTAACTATTAATAACAAGTCCAAGCTACTAGCCATGGATGATTGAAACATCTTGTCTCAGAGGGCTCACTATTTGGCAAGTAGTAGCCGTATATAGTAAAGATATAGGACATATTATGGAAAATTGACTTTTTATTATTAGGCTGGGTGAATATCCAGAGGCGCTTTCAAATGGAAGCGCCATCAAATCAAAGGCAAACGTTAAGGACTTCGACTGTTGAATTAGGTTGCAATGGGATTACTATTTACCAAGTGGTGGGTTATGTTCATCGATGCCATTTAAAGACTATAGCAGCGTAATCTCTATGGGCTCATTATTTGGCAAGTAATCAGTCACTCTTGCTGTTCATACCTAATGACTTATCCATTATCACTGAGTAATAACACATTTAGACAAGCTAAGATAACCTTTATGAGTTCCACAATTGGGGAAATTTATAAAGCATTTGTAATATGTCAGCCATGGACAGTGGGAGTTTGGCTTGCGATTTTAATTTGTTCTGTGACCAGGCTTGTAACCCAAATCCCTCGTATCTCAAATCAAATCAGTGAAATTAATGGAAATGCCATTAATCTGTTCTAACCTCTTAAGAGCTCCAATGGATTTTTGTAACATATTTATTAATAAGAAAAAAGAAATCATATTGTTTAAAAACACTAATTGTCACGTACGTGGTTAGGGCGAAGGCGAGTAACGCAAGGCAAGAACATGGTGGACCCAATTGCAGGGAAGCAGGGAGGCAAGGCAGGAGTGCGGGAGTCTCAAAATAATAATATTTAATCTTCAAAAAGGGAAAACTGAACGAAGTCCCACAACAGATAACAATCAAATCAAAGTAACAAAGAAACACTCAAATATCTAAAAGTGGAAACAAACTATGACCTGTGAGTAAGACGTGGAATAGAAAGGGAAAATGACACCTGACAATGACACACCACAATGATAAAGACAACTGGCGACTATGACATGGCAAAGACATGTGACAACGACAATGAACCGACAAGAACTGAAAGAAACCAGGGAACTAAATACAAACAAATTGACGAGACAACGAGGAACACCTGGACAAGACACGAGTGGCTGGAGAGAGCTGATTGGTCGACACAAAGTAGACGAGAACAGGTGGACACAACAACCTAATGAGCACACGACAAACATGGAACACAGGAAAACATGGAACAAAACTAAACACAACCCAAACCAAAACACAGACCATGACAGTAATGACATTAAATAGAAAATGTAAACAATTAAACAGTTTTTTGCAAACCTTTTTTTGCTTTGATTTAATGGACATTGTGCTGCTCCTTCTGGAGTGCGCACCTTGGCCAGATGGGGGCATTATAATACTACATACATACAATAAATCTTTACAATACATTTAACATTTCCTCCCCTTTTGTTTAGATTCTTTTTAAGCTGTCTTTTATTTTTCTCTTTACTTTAAAACGCTTTCAATTATGTAAAGCACATTGAGTGATGCGTCATATAAATAAAGTTGCTTTTCTTTGTAGCTTTGATGATGAAACAGAAAAACTAGTTTTGTTAGCCTGTCTCTGTTATTTAGCATTATGTGTAACCATTAATGTAGCGGACTTTCGTTAAGACAGTTATGTGGTTTGGTTAGATACACAGCATGTAATTCTATTTGTTTTATGTTTAGTTTCAAAGTAAATTTTAACTGGGAGTGGCAATAATAACACAAAAAAAAAAACCTTGAGGCAAGCTCACTTACTGTCTTTTCTGAAGAACTGTTCGCTAAGTGCCAAAGTTGCACATGGCATTCTCAGGGAAGGCACCGTAGACATCATCCTCTTCTTAGCGCTAACTTTTGTATGTCAAGGTGTCACAGCATACTGTAGGTGTGAAAGGATCCGCATGCTCAGAGCTTACCTTGCAGTTGGCGCCAATGGGCAGGGAGCAGCTCTGGCAGCAGTTGGCAAACAGGCTCTCGTAGCACTTAGTGCAGTACTGTGTGTCCTCTTTCATGATGTACTTCTTCCCCAGCAGGGATTCTTTGCAGTAATGGCAGTCGAAGCGCTCGTTGGTAGACATGGTCGTTACCGACGGTTGCTTTAAAGCAGCAGAAAGCGAAGAAAGGAGAAAAGCTCGCAGCGCTTAGCGGATACGCAGCAGGAATGAGGATGAGCCGCGAGATGTTGCGGTTTACAGGCGGGATGGAAAAAGGGGTGAGGCACGGATTAGGGGGTATCCACCGGGGTAGGGGGGTGTCTTCTATAAATACTGCCTCTCTTATTAGCCGTAATCTCTGGGGGAGGGCGGATGTGCTCCGCTGCATCATTCGGCACCTTTTAAGGGAGACGAGGGCCAGCACATCACTAAGCCTCTTCAACTCTGGACCAGAAAAGAAGGCCTCCAGGTATGGAAAGCCGTTTCAGCATTTCTTCCACATCCTTGGTATCTGGATATCAGGTCCGTGTACTCGTGTCCTCAGGCGCACTAGTAGAACGACTGTGTCTTCCTCGTCACACAATTACACTTTATGAGTAAATACTGCACTAGTCACACTGCAAGGCCAAGTGGAAGGCAGTAGTATAAAAATGTTGCATTTTAGTAGTGCGCTGAATTGTCTTATTGAAGAGAAAGTGTGTACTAGTACATGGACCTTAAGATGCATATCAAGGATAATGTATTACTACTAGTGACATTTTGAAATTCTACAAGTCCTCTTCTTGTGACTTACTAGTCGTACTAGTAGCACACAGATGTCAACCAGTGCACACTCACTAGTAACATATAGTTATCCTCCTAGTTTGGCAAAGTTGTCCTACAAATTGCAGCAATGTCATACAGTAGTGGAGAAAGACGTTATTAGTAAGACACTGTTATTATACTAGTGCGCTGAATTGTCATACTAGTGAGGACGAGCGTACTGCATGGACCTCAAGCTGGATATCAGTGATATCGTATGAATGCTCAAACGGCTTTCCACATGTAGACTTGCCATTACCGTTCCTAAAAAGACGTTTGATGGGGTTCTTCCACACCAAACTCATCCAAGCATGCCTTTAGGGACCTTGCCGGAAGAGAAAAGGACCATCCCCAACCATCAATTATTCAAAATGTTTCCTCTTATTCTGAAAAATCTATATGCAGGGAAAGACAGTGTTAGGAGTCTAGCCAATCCCATAGCGGATACATTGCAAAAATTTAAATCTAGCCAAGATTAAATATCTCAAATCAAGGACCCAACTTGCCACCTGACTAGTTGACGTTAGTGAAAAGTAGTTATGTTGGTTTCACACAGGTTTTTATTGTCTCAGTTTTACGTAACTAACTCACCAACTAATTAGAAACCAGTAGGGGTCAGTGGCTAGCTTGATAAGACATTTCCACTAAACTAGTTTGTTTGCGACTTCGTTTGTTCGTTAGTTCATTAGTCACGTAAAACTGAGACAACAAAAACCCTGCACTATTGACTTTGCCAGTTAGCTACGTGAAACCTATCAACTTTACCCATTGAAGTGAATGGAAATGCTATTAATCTGTTCCAGTGAAAAAATAAATAAATAGGAAAACTAGTTACAGTTACAGTAAACTTCAACTGGGAGTGGCAATACATTCCTTAAAGCAAGCTCACTTGGCTCTCCTTTTGAAGAATTGTTCATTATCTGCCAGACCGCTCGTTGTATAGTTCGCTGCCGCCGTATGTTGCGCTCACTTCTCAATCTCAATTTATTGGTCAAAGCAACAGAATCGGCCAAGCGACGAAAATCTCGAAAATCTCACAAATTGGGTCACTCGTAGGTACTGCTGTATTAAACCTCTAGTGTGTGCTTGTCCGCCATAGCGACTTATCAGCAAAGCCCTTCTGAAACAACGCAAATCCTCTTTTTTTTTTTTTTTTTGTGCGGCATCAACAAGTGATTGACAGTCGCCAAATTACTTTTCAGTCTTGGACAAATGTGCTCCTATCGTTTTTCCAAACGGATCAAAGGGGGGGCAAACATCTTCATAAAAATAGCCCTGGGAAGACCACCGGCCTGGCTCACTGGCTAATCCTCAACACACACACACACGGAGAGGTCAGTGACAGAGACTATACCCTGCCAAGATCTTCTATCGACACTTAAAATTCCCTTCGTATGCGTTAAACAAGACGTCTCTCGGGAATAATTTACACTGACCGTGATTTGACTCTATTTTCCATTTTCTAAGAAGATTACACAAAGAGTTGGATTAAAGCGCAACAGTGATCGAGGCCAGCGGATGACAATCAAAAAAATGTAAAGACCTTCAAGTGTCAGCACCTCTGAAAAGTTCAGCAAATTGCATGCCATTTTTTTTTATCCATGTTATGAAGCTTTGATTTTTTTTTAGCATCACTGACAGACAACAGGTGCTTCTAGATTATACATGACTCCCAAAAGGAGAGAGAGAGAAAAAAACCTACCGATCTCGCATATTCATAATCCCCCTCATTTTGATTGGCGAGGGTGGAAATGCTGCTATCTGATTGTCTAGTTAAATAGGACTTTATTTGAGCCGGCCCTTGTTGGTGCTCTTCTCTAAATGTGCTCAGGCTTTGCAAATCCGGCATCAGAAGTTCCATCCATCCATCCATTTTCTTTATCGCTTATCCTCACGCGGGTCGCGGGCTGCTGGATCCCATCCCAGCTATCTTCGAGCGGGAGGCGGGGTATACCCTGAACCGGTCGCCAGCCAATCGCAGGGCACAACAAACAATCATTCACACTCACATTCATACCTACGGGCAATTTAGAGTCTTCAATCAACCTACCATGCATGTTTTTGGGATGTAGGAGGAAACCGGAGTGCCCGGAGAAAACCCACCCTGGCACGGGGAGAACATGCAAACTCCACACAGGTGGGGCTGGGATTTGAACCCCGGTCCCCAGAACTGTGAGACAAATGTGCTAAACAGTCGTCCACCGTGCTGGCGCATCAGAAGTTGTTTGAAATATTTACACCAACGGCCCCTTTAAAGGCGACGACCTGTGGGAGAGAGGGACCGTCGGACACGTCAGCGCGGCACAAAGGCCTCGCCGACAGCTGGTTGGCATGGTGATGACATCCTAAGTGGGATCCATTAGACGAGGGCCCGCTGTTGACATTAATGACACAAACGCGCCACCCATCCACACCTCCCCTCAGGGCACAGACCGAGCTCCGACAAGCAACGATCCTTTGGGGTGGGGGGGGCTGAAAGAACCTTTCAGGATAGACCAGTAAGAGAATCTCACCTTCCACCAGGTCTGACCCATTTTCTCTCAATGTTTCCCACCAAAATGAGTCATAATGGGTGTGCAATCCTGACATATGAGGCAGATGTGCAGTTTGGTGGCTAGTATTCGGTAGGTTGGTAGGTTGGTCAGTAGTAGTGAGACAAATAAAGAGGTTGGTTGGTCAGTCGACAAACTAGCACATATGTAATGGTACTGCACTTGGTTTTTGCAATGCATAGCGCAGGGTAGGCCAACTTCCCCCCTATTTTGTGCTGGTTATGAAGCGTCAAAACAGGAGGTGGCCTGGTGCCTTTTCTCTCTTTGGATGTAAAGTAGGCCACAGGCCAGCAATATGTATTTGTCATCCTTTCAATAGAGACGTCTGGCTTTGGTTATAGTAAGGACGAGGAGAGAAGAGGCAGACAGCTGCTAAACGGAGGATTGTAATGGCACAGCAGGATCTGGGGGAGTTTAGGTTTGCCCTTGAGCTACAGCTTCACAAAGACTACTTTGAGGTGTACTTTAGGATGTCCAGGGTGCAGTTTATTTTTTACTACGTTACAGTACGTCATCTGTTTTGTGTCCCACAGCTCAGGACACTGGTATATAGCATTAATTGCGGATTTCTCCTTTTTCTACTCCATGTTGTACAACCTTGCCAAAATCTCTATTGTCACAGCACACTGCCCAAATGAAAAAAATGCCCACCTCGTGTACTACCAGCCTCTGGTAATTATGTAGGTAGCTCGTATATGAGTACTATATAGGTGGACTGTTGTTAGGTAGTGAGGCAAGTAGGGTGGTCAGTAATAGTAAGACAGGGAAATTAGCTGGTCGGTAATTTGGTCAATAGACAGAAATACAGAAAACAAAGTCGGTCGGTGTGCTAAATGAATGGACAGATGGGTTGGTAGGTTAGCTAATAGACAAATGGTTGGTTGGATAGACAGATATCTAAATCGGTCGACAGGTAACCAGATATGTAGGTCGCGACTGGCGAGATTGGTTGCCAGACATACAGTCAGTCAATTACTCCTTAATTTCATTAATTCATTCTTTTTTTGTTGTTGTTTTATTTTGTTTTTGCTGCGATCGAAAGGTTCTCAGTGCAGATCATGTGACTGAAGTGTCGCTGAGAATTCCTTTTCTTCAGATTGGCCGGACCCTCTAACAGCGTCAACTGAGCCTTTCTAATAAACCTCGAATAGCATCAGTGGATTAATGACATCACTGAACCTCCTGCTATACACACATACCCACACACATGCAAGCACGTAAGCGGAGGTGGCAAAAGTACTCTGTCCTTAAGTAGAAGTACAGATACTTGTGCAAAAAAAAAAAAAAGAAATACATTAAAAAAAAAGACTGGTAAAAGTAGACGTTGCTGTTCAACTCCTTTGCTTAAGTATAAGTTTAAAAAAAAGTAAGTATCACCAATTGTATAGAATACCTGTTTTGGTAACTTGACACAATGAAATAAACCTCAGGCTTTTATGCTATCAAATCACCATGACATTGTCAACTGAATAACGAAGAAAATGCTAAATTAGCTAATGATAACAACTTGAAAAAAATACATCTTACTTCATGCCATTTTTAGAATCAAAGGAGAATTTTTACACATCAGAATCTGATGGTTTTCAGGCTGGCACAATACACAACACTTTTACGAATCATACTTGGAGCTGACAAAATCAAACAATTCTCTAAAATAAGGCAGTGGACTGTCTTTTCAACGTCATGGTGTCATCTGCAGAGGTTGAAGAAAGTAACAAGCCTATTTTAACAACGTAATGAGTTGGAAGTACAGATATCTGTGCTCAAATGTAGGGAGGAAAGGTAAAAATTTGTCAGAAAAATAAATACAATGGTACCTTGACGTATGAGTTCCACAACCTACGAGTTTGTTAAGTAACGAGCCGTCACTAACCTGATTTTTTTTATTTATTATTTTTTTTGCTTTGTGTTGCGGGCAGATGTTTGACTTTTGAATGCGCTTTTTTTCTAACCATAATGTCTGTTATGCCCTCTCTGGGTATGAAGTTTAAAAGACAGAAGTTCTTCATCAAAGATCCCAAGTGTGCTTGCTTCAAGGTTCAGGTTCAGGTAAGAGTGTGAGCTCAAATGGTCTATGTATCTCGAATGATGTTACAAATTGGATCCGTGAATCAGTTAATATTTCTTATTAAATATGAAATCCATTGTTTGGTTATCTATTGACAAGAAAATGTACGAGTGGAGGGACATCAGGACACTGGTATATTTCTCGTGTCTTGAAAAACAAGGTTGGGAAATCTTCAAAGTAAAATTCCCTGACCCAATCGAGTCTGCGTCACTCCCAGCCCCCCGGTGACATCACAACAGCTAAATGGTGATTTTAAAAGTTTTTTTTTTCTCATTTTGTCCCTGTAGGCAGAGTATGGCATCAGTGTTTGATGATAATAATCATAACAATAATAATAATACATTTTATTTGTAATGTATTTTACATTTCAAAGAAGGATTGCTGATAAGAAACGCTGTCGAATGTGTTTGCGGGGGACAGGAGAAATGTAAAAATAAGGCTAATCAAAATTGGCACACGTGAAATAAAATGGGTCACTGAATCAATACAAAAACAAAATGTGCAGGCCCCGGGGAGGTATTTTGGTGAGGCTGATGAATAAACGTCATAAAGCCTTCACCAGTGACACAAACTGGCTCAGCCCCAGTACCACTTGTCCAGGTTCTTGACCGCCTTGTACTCCCTGTGCCTCCGCAGGTAGTCGCAGGCCAGGCACATGTGGTCTTTCCAGAACTGCAGCGTCTTCACCTTAAAGTGCCGCCGCCACTCAAAGTATCTTCGGTACATCGCCTCGTTCTTGTCCAGTAGCAGCAGGTAGTCGGCCAGCTCCTTAGGCGACGCGAAGTCATCCACGTGGATGAAGGCGTCGCCCTGGATAAAGTTCTCGTAGTTCTGCCGCGACGGGCCCAGCACCACGGGTACAGTGCCCACGTCCAGCGGGTTGTAGAACTTCTCGGTGATGTAGTCCTTGTGGATGGAGTTCTCGAACGCTAGGTAGAACTTGCAACTGGCCAGGGTGGGGACATACTCCTGCTTGTCGAGGTACTTTTTGAAGGCCCTGCCATATGTGTGCACTTCGATGTGCTTCTGCAGCTCGTTGTAGTACTTGACGCGCGTGTAGTTCTGCTTCCAGTCGCTCACGATCCAGCAGAGCAGCTTGTTCTTGCTGGGCGGGACAAAGTCATCCTCACCCTCGGTGGAAACCACAGAGCCATAAGGCACTGTGATATCGGCGTCACGGCGGTAGTTGAGCGTCAGGTTGAAGAGGTTATCGATGCCAGCCAGCTGGGGAGAGTGCGTCGGCGACTCTATATTCACCCAGATCCATTTCTGGAAGGACGGACGGCCCGACGGCAGGTTGGACGAGTCGGAGCGGATTTGACGATGGTAGATGATGACGCCGTCCGACTTTTTGTAGTGCTTCCGGTTGGTCGTGATGAAGCAGCCATCAATGTTGAACCGCGAGGCGCATACGTTCAGGCTGCCACTCCTTCTGAAGGGCCAGAACCAGACGAGCACCATGGTCACGTTGCGGTCGCTCTCGGTGAAGACGCCCTCGACGTGCTCGCTGGTAGAGGGGTACTCCACAGGACCTGACAGCCAGCACATGGACGGCTTAGAATACATCAAAAAGAGAGTCACGAAGCATCCTAGGATGAATGTGCCCAGAAGAAGCAATCGTAGGATCCTGTGAACTGGTTTCGATGACATTACTCTGACCTGAAACAAGAGCAGAACAAGTCACGGGTAAATGTATTTCCAAAGGTATTTCAATAGATGTCAGGAGGTCCTCGGTTTACGATGGCCTCGACATGAGATGTTTCCAGGTGACGAACGGTGCGCAATGCACTGCAGTACAGGACCGAGCCTTGGATAGTGAAAAAAGAACAAAAAAGTAATTCACGGGAATTTGGGGGCCCACTATTCCAATTTAAATAACTTTTGAACAGAAGGTGGCACAGAAACTATCAATCCATCCATCCATTTTCTGTAAAACTTCGGGTCTAGGGTTCCATGCTGGAGTTTATCCCAGCTGACTGGACGAGAGGCAGGGTAACACCCTGGAGTGGTCGTCAGCCTATCGCAGGCCACATGCTGTATAAACAACCATTTGCACTCACATTCACACCTACGGGCAATTTAGAGATTTTGATTGACCTACCATGCATGTTTTTGTATGTGGGAGGAAACCAGGACATCCGCACAAAACCCACGCAGGCACAGGGACAACATGCCAGCTCACAGGTGAAGCTAGAACCTCGGTCCTCAGGAATGTGAGGCAGATGTACTCGACTAAAAAGTTTTACCCCTACTTTTTAGGCGTGAGCTTTCCAGTGGCAACAGCATTGGTTTTCCCCCTACTTTTCTCAGGTATGCTCTCCAAGCATAACATGTCCGTCTTCAAATGTGGTAAGTACCTCCACCAGGATTTTGGGGTTCCCATATAGTTCCAATTGAAATAACCTTTGAACGTAAGGTCATAGAGAGATTAAACTTGTAGTTTTACTGCCACTTTTAGTGGTGAGCTTTCCGAGAGTACCATTCAACCTTCTATTGCACAGGTCGACTAACCATTGAGGTTACACCCAGTGACTAAGTTCGTCCTCGTGCTTCTCAAGGAAAATAAAAATTCTGATACCGACCTGGTGGATTTGACTTGCAGCTGGAATCCAAGCGAAAAAGACTTTCCTAAACGGAGTCGTCAGCTACAGGTGCCACCGTCTTGGCTGTTGTGTAGAATAAAAGCGATTTTCCAATTCTTAAGTAACATTCAACATGCCTAATTCTCCTTCAAGTGCAAAAATTAGTTAACCGCTGTGCAATAGGAGGACTATATTACCGAGTTGGAAGACTCAGCGATTGTCTCAACAGAGTGCAACATTAACAACTTTTATTTATGTGTATGTCAAGGTTACTCCCTTCAACTCTTAGCCAGTCATCAATTAACCACAGGTATGAACCTATTCTCAGAGCCAGATCATCCAGTTGAACTCGGTTATGGCAAAATTTATGCAATAAGGGCAGGCTGAGTCTCATCTGCATCATGAATAATTAAAAAATGACCTGGGCTTCATATTGATTTTATTTTGAATACAATAATGTCTAACACATTCACTCTAGCCACAGATGTGGCCAGTTCCATGTCCAAGTCCAATGCCTCCATTTTTTTCTCTTGCCCCTGCATAGTATGCTTCGCTTTCAGTAGTTTCTGACTGATCATAAGAGTGGCAATCTCAGCCTCTCCTCTTAATTGGGCTGAAGAGCAGAGATGGGAGTCAGTCACGTATGTCACAAGCAAGTCACAAGTCATAGCCTTCAAGTCTCAAGCAAGTCCTAAGTCACTGAGGGGTAAAGAAAACCAAGTCAAGTCGAGTCGCCGCTAAATTTCAACCAAGTCAAGTCATACAATCTTGTTCCAGTTGCAACATGTACTGGAGTGGTAATAAAATGTTATTTTTTTAACAAATCATAACACTAAAAAAAGTATTCATACCTTGTAAAACTTAAATGAACAAGAACTGAAATTATGATTGATTGAATTCATTTCACTGAATTTGTCACGTGTGGGTAGGAGCTGGAGCAGGCAGAGGCAGATATTCTCATGGGTTTGTGTAGTTGCAGGCCAGGCACATGTGCTCTGTCCAAAACTGCAGCCTCTTCACCTTAAAGTGCCGCCGCCACTCAAAGTATCTTCGGTACATCTCCTCGATCTTGTCCCCTGGTGGAAACCACAGAGCCATAAGGCACTGTGATATCGGCGTCACGGCGGTAGTTGAGTGTCAGGTTGAAGAGGTTATCGAACCCAGCCAGCTGGGGAGAGTGCGTCGGCGACTCTAGATTCATCCAGATCCATTTCTGGAAGGACGGACGGTGGCGCGACGGCAGGTTGGACGAGCCGGAGCGGATGTGACGATGGTGGAGGATGACGCCGTCCGACTTTTTGTAGAGCTTCGGGTGGGTCGTCACGAAGCAGCCATCAATGTCGAACCGCGAGGCGCATATGTTCAGGTCGTCCCTCTTTCTGAAGGGCCAGAGCCAGACCAGCACCGTGGTCAGAGCATCCGGACAAAACCCACACAGGCACAGGGAGAACATGCAAACTCCACACAGGTGAAGCCGGAACCCGGGTCCTCGGGACTGTGAGGCAGATGTGCTAGACGAAAAGGTTTTACACCTACTTTTTAGGGGTGAGCTTTCCAGTGGCACCAACAGCATTGGTTTTACCCCTAATTTTCTTGGGTATGCTCTCCAAGGATAACACTTACGTCCGTCTTCAAATCTGGTAAGTACCTGCACCAGGATTTTAGGGTTCCCATATTGTTCCAATTTAAATAACCTTTGAATGGAAGGTAATACAGAGATTAAACTTATAGTTTTAGCTCCACTTTTAGTGGTGAGCTTTCCGAGGGTACCACTCGTCCTTCTATTGCACGGGTCGACTAACCACTGTTCTCTCATCTTATAATATAGCGCAGCTTTTTCACAAGAGTTTGCATGTTGGTGGGCACGTTTAGGTCTACCATAGAGTTGCAGCACTCACGTAGCAATAGCCCGTAGGTCTTCCCCTGATACCAAAGACCATGAGAGCACCTTGCCCATGTGTCTGGAAGTTACTTTAAATGGGTCTCCAAAATGCTCTTGTAGCAGAGCCTTTGGTGGTTAGTCAACCACAGACTAAATCCCAGGGCTGGTTTACTGCTCGAGGTAATGCAGTCTTTAAGGCTGAGTGTTCTGTCCTCAATGTTGTGTTGAAAAGCTTTCATAAAGGTTTGATACTGCAATGGACCTCCATCAAAAACTTGCAGATCTCGTAATTTCATTCTGCTTCTCCAACACTGTAATCAAACTCTGATCAGAAGTATTCTCTGTTGTAGGTGCAGCTAGTTCGCCCTGAATGGGAGGAATGGTTTGATGAAGTGCACCTGCTGGGAACACTGACAGACCGGCCCCACTTACGATGGAATGAAGCTCAGTTTGATGACTCGCTTTAGCTTTCACAGCAGCACAGCCTGAAGAGCTGCTATCTCTTGTGACCTGTGTCTACGAAGGCTAAATAAGAGTTCATCTCATTTGATTTAGCAGAAATGTGAAAGCCTTTTAATGCCTTTGACACATTCACTCTAGCCACAAACGTGGCCAGTTCCATGTCCAAGGTCAATGCTTCCATTTTTTGTCTCTTGCCCCTGCATAGTATGCTTCTCTTTCAGTAGTTTCTGACTGATCATAAGAGTGGCAGTCTCAGCCTCTCCTCTTAATTGGGCTGAAGAGCAGAGGTGGCAGTAAGTCACATCTGTTACAAGCAAGTCACAAGTCATAACCTTCAAGTATCATGCAAGTCCTAAGTCACAAAGGGGTAAACAAAACCCTAGTCAAGTCGAGTCGCCGCTAAATTTCAACCAAGTCTTTCTGAAGTGCAGTATTTGGCAAGCAACTCGCAAGTCATAAGACTGGCAACTCGAGTCGACTCAAGTCAAGTCAATTGACTCGAGTCCCCCCGTCTCTGCTGAAGAGGTATTGGACACAACCGACGTGCTCACCATTGTACTGTGTTTCTTTGGCTTTCCATTAGATGCATTAGAAACACTGTCACTCGGTCCAATATCCCAGCAGCACTTTTTGGGTTCCACGGGCCTCCAAATGGCTTTTGGTGGGCGTGGACTATTGGTTTTCAAGGTTGAAAAAGTGAAATCCTCCTCGTCAACATATGGTTTTCAAGGGCATCTACCTGTGGGGGGGGGGGGGACATCCAAAACCTCCAAAATCAAACAGTTCTCTTAAATAAGGCCATGGATGTGAAATATCTTGCTTCTCCGAATCTGTTGCCGTCGTCATTAATGCTCCCTGATTCACGTTCCTCCATATCAATGCTACCCATTGTTTTGCCTTACAAGATCCCGATATCTCAGTTAAACAGGTTCTCCACCTCAGTTGACTTTACCTGGCTCTATTTACTTTTTAAAAAAAAACTTTTTTATGTCGTGTCCTCATCGGTGGAGGCTGAAAAAAGTCGCGAGCCTATTTTGACAATGGAATTGAAAGTACAGATGTCCTATCTGTGCTCAAATGTGAGAGTAAAAGTAAAAATATGTCAGAAAAATAAATACAGTGGCACCTTGACATACGAGTGCCCCAACCTGTAGCGTTACGAGCTGTCGCTGGGTGAGCTTTTTTCTAACCACGTTGTCTATTCTGCCCTCCCTGAGAGTGAAGTTTAAAAGATAGCAAACAGTTTGTTTTTATAAAACAGGCCAAGTGTGCTTTCTTCAGTTTATTGCCACTGCCAGTTGATGTTTAATGTAAAATGAAACATAAAACAAACAGGATTACGTGTTGTGTATTTACCCAGACCACATAACTTTGTCTTATAAACATTCGCTAGTTATTGCTAATACATTGCGAAATGGCAAAGACGAGCTAAAGGAACTAGCATTGAAATTGAGGCATGAAAAATGATTCACATTAGAGCAGCTTAGTTGCTATGGCCTTCTTTATCTTTCAAATCCACTTGTATTACTGTACGAATGCGTGTGTATGTATTATACTGCTCTCTGGTGGCCAAGGCTTGCAAAACAGAAGGAGAAGCACAATGTCCACTGAATTACTGTACAGCAAAAACATTGCAAAAAATGTTACATTTTGTACACGTTTTTTTTTTTCAACTACAGAAAAATAGTGAAACGAAGGGAGAACTTGTATTTTTTGGTATATTTTGTTTATTTTTGTAAACTGTGCTTTTTATGGAATGAAAAGTCGTTTCTATTTAGCTATAAACTTGACCAAAATTCTGCCCCCTAACTAATTCATAAGCCAAAGGCCAAAAAAATAAAAAAATAAAATCACAAAAACAGTTACAAGTTAAGAAAATTCATTGCAATTTTAGCCATTCAGTGACACATCCGCCTGAATTTTCAGAAAATATGAGAATTGGTATCGTTATCTGTATTGGCAATACTGGCCCTGCATTTATTTGGCATTGAATCGATACCGAATCTTGCAGTATCGCACACCACTACTTTCCAGTGTATGGCAGACAATATAAATTATTTTGCATAAAAGGCTGACTTTGCACAGTACAGATGGAGATCGGTTTATGACCAAGTTCAGTTCTGAATGCGCCGTAGTCTATCGCTCAACAGTAAAGTCAGAATTACAGTTGATACTGTATGAAAAACACCTGCAGGCCATAAATATAAAACAATCAAATGAATGAAAAAAAAACAGCAACAACAGTAAATACAGCATTAACAACGTGTTCTTACGCGGTGCACTTTTGCTAACTTCGAAATGTCGTTTGTCAGGAGAGTCATAAAACAAGGAGACCCTTTGGTCAAGTTTATAGCTAAATAGAAACGACCTTTCATTCCATAAAAAGCACAGTTTACAAAAATAAACAAAATATACCAAAAAATACAAGTTCTCCCTTCGTTTCACTATTTTTCTGTATTTGAAAAAAAAAAACAGTGTACAAAATGATCACTGCACCAAATGTTATTAAAAAAAATTATGTCAATGTACACAAATAAACGTGCATTTGGAATACTTGGAAAAAAAAAAAAAAGGACAACTCTCACAGACAACAGCATCCAGTCCCCGCCAAAGGATCACCTAGTCGCATAGAAAAATTGTCATTGTAAATTACGCGGGTCGTCAGTATACACTGCAAGACTTTAGCGAGAAGGGTTGACAGTTTTTTTTTCTTGCGTTTTCTTCGACTTTTTGGCGACACATATTCCGAAAGAAGGCCTCAACGAGGGGTGTTCATAGAAGAAAATACACCGGCCATGAATGGTGGTGAGCAGACAACCTTTCATTTTTTTCCCCTGAAATTTTTACCCTTGTGTGATAGATACAAATGCTAAAAATGAGATTTTGTAGTGAATTAACAGTGTTGATTTTTTTTTTTTTTTAAACTCAGGATGTCTCCTGTTACCTCAAACATGGGAAGTACATGAAAGTTTTTTTGTTTCGTTTTTTTTTTTTTTACAGATAGTGATCAATATCATTTTGGAGGGCTTCAATGTAGCCCCCCCCCACCCACCCCCCAAAAAAAAAAAAAACAACTCACCAATTCAGGCAGGTTTATGTATTCTGATCATAATTTATGTATTTGAGTGGCCCCACATGCAACCGCCCAAAACTCACAAAACAAAGCAGCGACCCCTGGAAAGTTGGGAAAGAAAATGAGCCCTTGACACTAGTTTCACCAACTGGCACAAAATTTGGACTTGGGTGTCATTCAAAATCAGCATTGGTCCAAATATGTGAGAATTGCCGATAAGAAACATTGTTGAATCTGTTAATAAGTAAGATTTCACGGGGACAAGAGTTGTGTCAAGGACAGATGCTGGAAATTGAACAGGAATTTTGCCATTTTAGTTTGAAGCAGCAAGTTTGGGTGAATTCCAAGGTTCATACTTTAAAAAACTGTACCAGGACTGTGGCCATTTTTTTCTTTTTCTTTTTCTTTTTTTTTTTTTGGGGGGGGGGCCTACGCTATCTAACGTGGGCAGAGTCTTTGAGGATTTGCCATGAAAAAGGGGCTATGAGGGCTCATTCGTAGCTGCTGGGAGTTTTTTTTTCTTTTTTCCAGGAATTCTACATTCGATATAATAATCCAAAAAGTGGAAGGATCGCTGATCGCTGATAAGAAACGCTGTCGAATGTGTTCATAGGCATCGCTTTGCGGGGGACAGGAGAAATGTAAAAATCAGGCTTATCAAAAATTGGCACAGGTTAAAAAAACATTGGTCACTGAATCAATGCAAAAACCAAATGCGCAAGCTCCGGGGAAGGATTTTGGCGAGTCTGACGAATTAAAGTCATAAAGCCTTCATCAGTGACACAAACTGGCTCAGCCCCAGAACCACTTGTCCAGGTTCTTGACCGTCTTGTACTCCCTGTGCCTGCGCAGGTAGTCGCAGGCCAGGCACGTGTGCTCCGCCCAGAACAGCGCCTTCTTCACCTTAAAGTGCCGCCGCCAGTCAAAGTATCTTAGATACAGCTCCTCGTTCTTGTCCAGTAGCAGCAGGTAGTCGGCCAGCTCCTTAGGCGACCCAAAGTCATCCACGTGGACGAAGGCGTCCCCCTGGACGAAGTTCTCGTAGTTCTGCCGCGACGGGCCCAGCACCACGGGTACGGTGCCCACGGCCAGCGGGTTGTAGAACTTCTCGGTGATGTAGTCCTTGTGGATGGAGTTCTCGAACGCCAGGTAGAACTTGCAGCTGGCCAGGGTGGGGACATACTCCTGCTTCTCGAGGTACTTTCTGAAGGCCCTGCCATATGTGTGCACTTCGATGTGCTTCTGCAGCTCGTTGTAGTACTTGACACGCACGTGGTCTTGGTTCCAGTTCGCTCACGATCCAGCAGAGCAGCTTGTTCTTGCTGGGCGGGACGAAGTCGTCCTCGCCCCTCGGTGGAAACCACAGAGCCTTAAGGCACTGTCGATGTCGGCGTCACGGCGGTAGTTGAGCGTCAGGTTGAAGAGGTTCTCGATGCCAGCCAGCTGGGAGAGTGCGACGGCGACTCTAGTTCATCCAGATCCACTTCTGGAAGGACGGACGCTGGAGCGGCGGCAGGTTGGACGAGTCGGAGCGGATGTCACGATGGTAGATGAGGACGCCGTCCGACTTTTTGTAGTGCTTACGGTCGGTCGTGACGAAGCAGCCTTCGATGTTGAACAGCGAGCCGCACACGTTGAGGTCGTACGGCTGTCCGAAGGGCCAGAGCCAGATGAGCACCGTGGTCACGTTGCGGTCGCGCTTGGCGTAGAAGACGCCCTTGACGCGCTCGCTGGACGCAGTGGACTCCACAGGACCTGACAGGCAGCCGGTGGATGGCTTAAAGTACATCAAAAAGAGAGTCACGAAGCATCCTAGGATGACGGTGCCCAGAAGAAGCGGTCGTAGGATCCTGTAAACTGGTTCCGATGACATTACTCTGACCTGAAACAAGAGCAGAACAAGTCACGGGAAAATGTATTTCCAAAGGTATTTCAATAGATTTCAGGAGGTCCTCGGTTTACGATGGCCTCGACATGAGATGTTTCCAGGTGACGAACGGTGCGCAATGCACTGCAGTACAGGACCGAGCCTTGGATAGTGAAAAAAGAACAAAAAAGTAATTCACGGGAATTTGGGGGCCCACTATTCCAATTTAAATAACTTTTGAACAGAAGGTGGCACAGAGACTATCAATCCATCCATCCATTTTCTGTAAAACTTCGGGTCTAGGGTTCTATGCTGGAGTTTATCCCAGCTGACTGGACGAGAGGCAGGGTAACACCCTGGAGTGGTCGTCAGCCTATCGCAGGGCACATGCTGTATAAACAACCATTTGCACTCACATTCACACCTACGGGCAATTTAGAGATTTTGATTGACCTACCATGCATGTTTTTGTATGTGGGAGGAAACCAGGACATCCGCACAAAACCCACGCAGGCACAGGGACAACATGTCAGCTCACAGGTGAAGCTAGAACCTCGGTCCTCAGGAATGTGAGGCAGATGTACTCGACTAAAAAGTTTTACCCCTACTTTTTAGGCGTGAGCTTTCCAGTGGCACCAACAGCATTGGTTTTCCCCCTACTTTTCTCAGGTATGCTCTCCAAGCATAACATGTCCGTCTTCAAATGTGGTAAGTACCTCCACCAGGATTTTGGGGTTCCCATATAGTTCCAATTTAAATAACCTTTGAACGTAAGGTCATAGAGAGATTAAACTTGTAGTTTTACCGCCACTTTTAGTGGTGAGCTTTCCGAGAGTACCATTCAACCTTCTATTGCACAGGTCGACTAACCATTGAGGTTACACCCAGTGACTAAGTTCCTCCTCGTGCTTCTCAAGGAAAATAAAAATTCTGATACCGACCTGGTGGATTTGACTTGCAGCTGGAATCCAAGCGAAAAAGACTTTCCTAAACGGAGTCGTCAGCTACAGGTGCCACCGTCTTGGCTGTTGTGTAGAATAAAAGCGATTTTCCAATTCTTAAGTAACATTCAACATGCCTAATTGTCCTTCAAGTGCAAAAATTAGTTAACCGCTGTGCAATAGGAGGACTATATTACCGAGTTGGAAGACTCAGCGATTGTCTCAACAGAGTGCAACATTAACAACTTTTATTTATGTGTATGTCAAGGTTACTCCCTTCAACTCTTAGCCAGTCATCAATTAACCACAGTTATGAACCTATTCTCAGAGGCAGATCATCCAGTTGAACTCGTTTATGGCAAAATTTATGCAATAAGGGCAGGCTGAGTCTCATCTGCATCATGAATAATTAAAAAATGACCTGGGCTTCATATTGATTTGATTTTGAATACAATAATGTCTAACACATTCACTCTAGCCACAGATGTGGCCAGTTCCATGTCCAAGTCCAATGCCTCCATTTTTTTCTCTTGCCCCTGCATAGTATGCTTCGCTTTCAGTAGTTTCTGACTGATCATAAGAGTGGCAATCTCAGCCTCTCCTCTTAATTGGGCTGAAGAGCAGAGATGGGAGTCAGTCACGTATGTCACAAGCAAGTCACAAGTCATAGCCTTCAAGTCTCAAGCAAGTCCTAAGTCACTGAGGGGTAAAGAAAACCAAGTCAAGTCGAGTCGCCGCTAAATTTCAACCATGTCAAGTCATACAATCTTGTTCCAGTTGCAACATGTACTGGAGTGGTAATAAAATGTTATTTTTTTAACAAATCATAACACTAAAAAAAGTATTCATACCTTGTAAAACTTAAATGAACAAGAACTGAAATTATGATTGATTGAATTCATTTCACTGAATTTGTCACGTGTGGGTAGGAGCTGGAGCAGGCAGAGGCAGATATTCTCATGGGTTTGTGTAGTTGCAGGCCAGGCACATGTGCTCTGTCCAAAACTGCAGCCTCTTCACCTTAAAGTGCCGCCGCCACTCAAAGTATCTTCGGTACATCTCCTCGATCTTGTCCCCTGGTGGAAACCACAGAGCCATAAGGCACTGTGATATCGGCGTCACGGCGGTAGTTGAGTGTCAGGTTGAAGAGGTTATCGAACCCAGCCAGCTGGGGAGAGTGCGTCGGCGACTCTAGATTCATCCAGATCCATTTCTGGAAGGACGGACGGTGGCGCGACGGCAGGTTGGACGAGCCGGAGCGGATGTGACGATGGTAGAGCTTCGGGTGGGTCGTCACGAAGCAGCCATCAATGTCGAACCGCGAGGCGCATATGTTCAGGTCGTCCCTCTTTCTGAAGGGCCAGAGCCAGACCAGCACCGTGGTCAGAGCATCCGGACAAAACCCACACAGGCACAGGGAGAACATGCAAACTCCACACAGGTGAAGCCGGAACCCGGGTCCTCGGGACTGTGAGGCAGATGTGCTAGACGAAAAGGTTTTACACCTACTTTTTAGGGGTGAGCTTTCCAGTGGCACCAACAGCATTGGTTTTACCCCTAATTTTCTTGGGTATGCTCTCCAAGGATAACACTTACGTCCGTCTTCAAATCTGGTAAGTACCTGCACCAGGATTTTAGGGTTCCCATATTGTTCCAATTTAAATAACCTTTGAATGGAAGGTAATACAGAGATTAAACTTGTAGTTTTAGCTCCACTTTTAGTGGTGAGCTTTCCGAGGGTACCACTCGTCCTTCTATTGCACGGGTCGACTAACCACTGTTCTCTCATCTTATAATATAGCGCAGCTTTTTCACAAGAGTTTGCATGTTGGTGGGCACGTTTAGGTCTACCATAGAGTTGCAGCACTCACGTAGCAATAGCCCGTAGGTCTTCCCCTGATACCAAAGACCATGAGAGCACCTTGCCCATGTGTCTGGAAGTTACTTTAAATGGGTCTCCAAAATGCTCTTGTAGCAGAGCCTTTGGTGGTTAGTCAACCACAGACTAAATCCCAGGGCTGGTTTACTGCTCGAGGTAATGCAGTCTTTAAGGCTGAGTGTTCTGTCCTCAATGTTGTGTTGAAAAGCTTTCATAAAGGTTTGATACTGCAATGGACCTCCATCAAAAACTTGCAGATCTCGTAATTTCATTCTGCTTCTCCAACACTGTAATCAAACTCTGATCAGAAGTATTCTCTGTTGTAGGTGCAGCTAGTTCGCCCTGAATGGGAGGAATGGTTTGATGAAGTGCACCTGCTGGGAACACTGACAGACCGGCCCCACTTACGATGGAATGAAGCTCAGTTTGATGACTCGCTTTAGCTTTCACAGCAGCACAGCCTGAAGAGATGCTATCTCTTGTGACCCGTGTCTACGAAGGCTAAATAAGAGTTCATCTCATTTGATTTAGCAGAAATGTGAAAGCCTTTTAATGCCTTTGACACATTCACTCTAGCCACAAACGTGGCCAGTTCCATGTCCAAGGTCAATGCTTCCATTTTTTGTCTCTTGCCCCTGCATAGTATGCTTCTCTTTCAGTAGTTTCTGACTGATCATAAGAGTGGCAGTCTCAGCCTCTCCTCTTAATTGGGCTGAAGAGCAGAGGTGGCAGTAAGTCACATCTGTTACAAGCAAGTCACAAGTCATAACCTTCAAGTATCATGCAAGTCCTAAGTCACAAAGGGGTAAACAAAACCCAAGTCAAGTCGAGTCGCCGCTAAATTTCAACCAAGTCTTTCTGAAGTGCAGTATTTGGCAAGCAACTCGCAAGTCATAAGACTGGCAACTCGAGTCGACTCAAGTCAAGTCAATTGACTCGAGTCCCCCCGTCTCTGCTGAAGAGGTATTGGACACAACCGACGTGCTCACCATTGTACTGTGTTTCTTTGGCTTTCCATTAGATGCATTAGAAACACTGTCACTCGGTCCAATATCCCAGCAGCACTTTTTGGGTTCCACGGGCCTCCAAATGGCTTTTGGTGGGCGTGGACTATTGGTTTTCAAGGTTGAAAAAGTGAAATCCTCCTCGTCAACATATGGTTTTCAAGGGCATCTACCTGTGGGGGGGGGGGACATCCAAAACCTCCAAAATCAAACAGTTCTCTTAAATAAGGCCATGGATGTGAAATATCTTGCTTCTCCGAATCTGTTGCCGTCGTCATTAATGCTCCCTGATTCACGTTCCTCCATATCAATGCTACCCATTGTTTTGCCTTACAAGATCCCGATATCTCAGTTAAACAGGTTCTCCACCTCAGTTGACTTTACCTGGCTCTATTTACTTTTTAAAAAAAAACTTTTTTATGTCGTGTCCTCATCGGTGGAGGCTGAAAAAAGTCGCGAGCCTATTTTGACAATGGAATTGAAAGTACAGATGTCCTATCTGTGCTCAAATGTGAGAGTAAAAGTAAAAATATGTCAGAAAAATAAATACAGTGGCACCTTGACATACGAGTGCCCCAACCTGTAGCGTTACGAGCTGTCGCTGGGTGAGCTTTTTTCTAACCACGTTGTCTATTCTGCCCTCCCTGAGAGTGAAGTTTAAAAGATAGCAAACAGTTTGTTTTTATAAAACAGGCCAAGTGTGCTTTCTTCAGTTTATTGCCACTGCCAGTTGATGTTTAATGTAAAATGAAACATAAAACAAACAGGATTACGTGTTGTGTATTTACCCAGACCACATAACTTTGTCTTATAAACATTCGCTAGTTATTGCTAATACATTGCGAAATGGCAAAGACGAGCTAAAGGAACTAGCATTGAAATTGAGGCATGAAAAATGATTCACATTAGAGCAGCTTAGTTGCTATGGCCTTCTTTATCTTTCAAATCCACTTGTATTACTGTACGAATGCGTGTGTATGTATTATACTGCTCTCTGGTGGCCAAGGCTTGCAAAACAGAAGGAGAAGCACAATGTCCACTGAATTACTGTACAGCAAAAACATTGCAAAAAACGTTTAATTCTCCACATTCGTAATAGTTAAGTTAATACTATTTCTTTTATACATTACAAAACTATAGAGTGCTATTTTTATTTTATTTTTTTTATGAAAAATGGTGGGCTTGAAAGGATTAATGGCATTTCCCTTCATTTCAATGGGCAAAGTTGATTTGAGACGCAAGTGACTTCAGTTAAGAGCGTGGTCAAACTCCTAAATCGAGGTACCACCGTACTCAAGTAAAGTACAGATACCTGACAAATCGACTTAAGTACAGTAATAAAGTATTTGTACTCGGTTATTTCCCACCCCTGCGTGGAGGATCGGGGTGCAAATAGCGGCGTGTTTGCGAGGGTCAGGGCGTAACTAGCAACAGGCGGAGGATTGAGGCGTAACCACAACACGCTCTCCTTGCCATCATCAATCACTTATCTGGACTTTTCCCAAGCTATTTATACCATCCCACACGCATTATATTGCAGTCTGTGTGTGTGTCTGTGTGTACATAAACTACACTTTAGCTGCACTACATCATCTTAAGGCAGCGTTGTTTCAAAGAAGCGTGCAAATACTCCAATGTAAATATACACAACAGACAACATTACACTGACATAACTCCGATCACTCATATCTCAAGTCATTTTTACCTATTGTTATTTGCTTTTTGTATACGCAAAAAAGGGAGAAAATCGATTAAAATCGGTAATCAGATTTTTGTGGGGAAAAACAAAATTGGGAATTTTTTATTTTAAGGCCATCCACCAAGTAAAATATAAAATTTCTATACCTTCCCCCCCCCCCCCCCCCCCCAAAAAATGTCCTACTAAATCCCCCCCATGTGACATTTGTCTAATGACATTGGAGCCACAAAAATGTTTCACTCTTTATTTTTTCTTTGACATTAGTTGACATCTAGCGTTCAAATACAACATTTGGCAAAATACAGTTATTTGGCAAAAATAAAAAAACAACAACTTTGATTTACCCATTTCAATTGGGTTGTAATGGCGAAACACGACACGTACTGATCCCACATACGATGTGTGCATGTTCTTTTAAGGACATCAGAGAGACGGCATCCCTCTGCGATACCGACACATTTGCACACACGGAGGCTGCACACGTTTGGCAAAACAAAACCGAGACAAGCGGGTGAACACGACAAACACACACGAGCGTTAAGTCGTAAAAGCTCGGTAAAAGGTACAGTACCACGACACGTCCATCGAGCTCAGGTGGGACGTGAACACTTGAAAAATATACACAAAACATCCCTTCTCATCCCTCTTGAGTCATATTACGTTTTTTTTTTTTTACAAATTATTTTTACATAAATACAGGTTTCATTATGGCACTCCATGAGAAAAAAAATTGTGCTTTCCAGCAGTGGTGGGCGGATCGATCCAAATACAGATAATATCGATGTTGATATCGATATCGACTGATACCAGTGTGATAAGATGGATATTGCAGTTTTTCATCAAATATAGGCCAATATTTCTTTACAATTACAGATTTCATGGGGTACTTTAGTCATTTACACTTTTATTTATTGAGTGTATTTTCACTAAAGCCAGAAAAGAACTACACTGAAGGGGAGATATATTATTTTTGTATTGAATTTGCAATACAAATATTGTACTTGAAATTTAAAACAACAATTTGTTTACTTTTTTTTTTAACAACATTTGGTGCAGTGATCATTTTGTACACTGTTTTTTTTTTTTCAAATACAGAAAAATAGTGAAACGAAGGGAGAACTTGTATTTTTTGGTATATTTTGTTTATTTTTGTAAACTGTGCTTTTTATGGAATGAAAAGTCGTTTCTATTTAGCTATAAACTTGACCAAAATTCTGCCCCCTAACTAATTCCTAAGCCAAAGGCCAAAAAAATAAAAAAATAAAATCACAAAAACAGTTACAAGTTAAGAAAATTCATTGCAATTTTAGCCATTGAGTGACACATTCGCCTGAATTTTCAGAAAATATGAGAATTGGTATCGTTATCTGTATTGGCAATACTGGCCCTGCATTTATTTGGCATTGAATCGATACCGAATCTTGCAGTATCGCACACCACTACTTTCCAGTGTATGGCAGACAATATAAATTATTTTGCATAAAAGGCTGACTTTGCACAGTACAGATGGAGATCGGTTTATGACCAAGTTCAGTTCTGAATGCGCCGTAGTCTATCGCTCAACAGTAAAGTCAGAATTACAGTTGATACTGTATGAAAAACACCTGTAGGCCATAAATATAAAACAATCAAATGAATGAAAAAAAAACAAAAAAACAGCAACAACAGTAAATACAGCATTAACAACGTGTTCTTACGCGGTGCACTTTTGCTAACTTCGAAATGTCGTTTGTCAGGAGAGTCTTAAAACAAGGAGACCCTGTACTTTCTTTGAAAAGGTAATACCACTTCTAGGGATGGGCATTGTGATCAATTAAGGATGTAGTCTCAAGTCCTTGTCTAAAGAAGTCTAACCGAATAATTGAAATGGGAGTTTAAATAAAAGAAATTGGTTTGCTGTCGAAAGAGAATAACATGATTAAATAGAATTCATGCAGCAGCCAATGTCCCAACTGAGATTCAAAATAACACCTTAACTCTTCTCTCAACTCATCAGTACGGCGCTAATATTAGTCATTCTACACAGAGGATAAAGGATATGTAATTTTTTTTTGTGAAGTGTTATATTAGGCAATTGTACGTTGAGGAACATTGTCCTTAAACTGTTCGACTATTTTCTCACGCACTTGTTCACAAAGAGGTGAACCTGGCCCCATCTTTGCTTGTGAATGGGAATCTCCTTTTATACCCAATCATGGCACCCACATATTCCCAATTAGCCTGTTCACCTGTTCCAAACGGGTGTTTGATGAGCATTCCGCAACTTTCTCAGTCTTTTTTTGCCACCTGTCCCAGCTTTTTGGGAACGAGTTGCAGCCGTAAAATTCCAAGTTAATGATTATTTGCTAAAAACAATCAGGTTTATCAGTTTGAACATGAAATTTTGTAGTGTATTCAATCAAATATAGGTTGAACATGATTTGCAAATCATTGTATTCTGTTTTTATTTGTTTAACACAAAGTCCCAACTTCATTGGAATTGGGGTTGTATAGATATACCTTGTGCATTTCAAACAACCACCTAGCTTAGCCTTTCAGTCTGCTAGCTTAATGCTAAATTATATCTATGTTGTGCTGCTGTAACCTTTCATATTATATATATATATATATATATATATATGTATGTTAAACAGTAGGTGTAAAGACGGGCACACATACAAATTGAGGTCGGGGGCCGACAATCGTAAATGTTATACCTATTTAACATCGGGCCAAATTTGAAAATGTTTTCTTCTCCTGCAAATCAAAGTCAGCAGAGGCCTGACTGTCGGATGTTGCTGAAAGATGATCTTTAATGATTGCCTGTGGTGTGGAATGCGTGAAGTGATGGTTCCTCCCCCTGATCTGCTTGGAAAACGGTCATGGACAACAGTTGCAAATGTTAAAGCTTTTCAACATTTATGATCCCAAATCTTAAAGTGGCGCACATTTGTACGGTCAGTTGGGCCCAATTTGATCATTGAGGTAAAGGGATCTTTCCGGTGCAAAAAAAAAAAAAAAAGTCGTTCATATTTCGTTCACGTGAATGTACAGTACGCACTCAGCAGCCACAACGTTAGACACACCTGTACCATCCAATGTGAGAAATGTACTAAAAAGGGCTTAAATGTAGCCCCCCCCCAAAAAAAAAAAAAAAAAACTCACCAATTCAGGCAAGTTTATGTATTCTGATCATAATTTACGTATTTGAGTGGCCCCACACTCAATCGCCCAAAACTCACTCAGCAGCAACCCCTGAAAAGTTGAAAAAAAAAATGAGCCCTTGACACTAGTTTCACCAACTGGCACAAAATTTGGACTTGGGTGTCATTCAAAATCGGCATTGGTCCAAATATGTGAGAATTGCCGATAAGAAACATTGTTGAATCTGTTAATAAGTAAGACTTCGCGGGGACAAGAGTTGTGTCAAGGACAGATGCTGGAAATTGGTTTGAAGCAGCAAGTTTGGGTGAATTTCCAAGGCTCATACTTTAAAAAACTATACCAGGACTTTGGCCATTTTTTTCTTTTTCTTTTTTTCTTTTGGGGCCTATGCTATCTAACGTGGGCAGAGTCTTTGAGGATTTGCCATGAAAAAGGGGCTATGAGGGCTCATTCGTAGCTGCTGGGAGTTTTTTTCTTTTTTCCAGGAATTCTCCATTAGATATAATTATTCTGTGTATTCTGAATTTGATGTCTTTCAAAATCCAAAAAGTAGAAGGATCGCTGATCGCTGATAAGAAACGCTGTCGAATGTGTTCATAGGCATCGCTTTGCGGGGGACAGGAGAAATGTAAAAATAAGGCTTATCAAAAATTGGCACAGGTTAAAAAAAAATTGGTCACTGAATCAATGTAAAAACCAAATGCGCAAGCTCGGGGGAAGGATTTTGGCAAGTCTGATGAATTAAAGTCATAAAGCCTTCATCGGTGACACAAACTGGCTCAGCCCCAGAACCACTTGTCCAGGTTCTTGACCGTCTTGTACTCCCTGTGCCTGCGCAGGTAGTCGCAGGCCAGGCACGTGTGCTCCGCCCAGAACAGCGCCTTCTTCACCTTAAAGTGCCGCCGCCACTCAAAGTATCTTAGATACATCTCCTCGTTCTTGTCCAGTAGCAGCAGGTAGTCGGCCAGCTCCTTAGGCGACGCAAAGTCATCCACGTGGACGAAGGCGTCCCCCTGGACGAAGTTCTCGTAGTTCTGCCGCGACGGGCCCAGCACCACGGGTACGGTGCCCACGGCCAGCGGGTTGTAGAACTTCTCGGTGATGTAGTCCTTGTGGATGGAGTTCTCGAACGCCAGGTAGAACTTGCAGCTGGCGATGGTGGGGAAGTAGTCCTGGTCCGCGATGTACTCGCCGAACGCCTGGCCGTACGCGTGCACTTCGATGTGCTTGTACAGCTCGTTGTAGTACTTGACACGCACGTGCTCTTGGTTCCAGTTGCTCACGATCCAGCAGATCAGCTTGTTCTTGCTGGGCGGGACGAAGTCGTCCTCGCCCCCGGTGGAAACCACGGAGCCGTAAGGCACTTCGATGTCGGCGTCGCGGCGGTAGTTGAGCGTCAGGTTGAAGATGTTCTCGATGCCAGCCAGCTGGGACGAGTGCGACGGCGACTCCAGGTTCATCCAGATCCACTTCTGGAAGGACGGACGCTGGAGCGGCGGCAGGTTGGACAAGTCGGAACAGATGTCACGATGGTGGATGAGGACGCCGTCCGACTTGTTGTAGAGGTTACGGTCGGCCGTGACGAAACAGCCTTCGATGTTGAACAGCGAGCCGCACACGTTGAGGTCGTACGTCTGTCCGAAGGGCCAGAGCCAGATGAGCACCGTGGTCACGTTGCGGTCGCTCTTGGCGTAGAAGACTCCCTTGACGCGCTCGCTGGACGCAGTGGAGTCCACAGGACCTGACAGCCAGCCGGTGGATGGCTTAAAGTACATCAAAAAGAGAGTCACGAAGCATCCTAGGATGACGGTGCCCAGAAGAAGCGGTCGTAGGATCCGGTGAACGGGTGCCGATGTCATTACGCTGTCCTGAAAGGAGAGCAGAACAAGTCACGGGAAAATGTATTTCCAAATGTACGTCAATTGATTTCAGGAGATACTCGCTTTACGGCGGTCCCGACAGTTTTCCAGGTGATGAACGGTGCGCAACGAGCTACAGTACAGGACTGAGCCCTGTTGCCAACTCCGAAAAAATACAAGCAGTTGACAGAAATTTGGGGGTCCACAGTTCCAATTTTAATAATTTTTGAACAGAAAGTGGCAAGACTAATCCAAGTTTTAGAACCTATGTTTTAGGGCTTAGCTTTCCAACTGTACCAAACAGCGTAGATTTTACCCCTACTTTTATCGGAAAGATACCACCTACCCCCGTCTACAAAACCGGTAAGTACCTGAACCAGGATTTCGGGACTCCACAGATTATTCCAATTTAAGAGGTTCAATTTGTAGTTTTACCTCCACTTTTTAGGGTTGAGCTATTGCACGAGGTGACTAACCGTTGCGGTTACACCCAGCAACTAAGTTCCTCCTCGGGCTTCTCAAGGAAAAAGATCATCCTGATACCTACCTTGTGGATTTGACTCGCAGCTGGAATCCAAGCCAAGCAGACGTTCCTACACGGAATCGTCAGCTACAGGTGGCTGCGCCTTGGCTGTTGTGCAGAATAATAACCACAATCCAACGGGCTGTGTTGTGTCTTGAACAGGTCCTCTTAACGCCTATTCATTTTTTATTGTTTGTTTTGTTTTCAAAGCAAGCACAGAGAGAGAAACGGGGTCATTAAATAAGGGAGAAATTAAATTCAAACTAAATAAAGACATTGAGTGGGATGTGTTTGGAGCTTTGTGCAACAAACATGCATGGGCACAAACAAATCTTCAATTTACCTGTAATGTACACAGACAGCATCAGGTGTAACTCTTTGAGAGCATGTGCGGGAGCATGCTGCCATCTTAAGGCTGGCGGGGAGGTTGCACGTTGGAAATGGAGGCCACACGAGTCCAAGTCAAAGTCACGCTGATAATGATCCGAATCTAATAACTGAATTCCATCAATACAACCTGACATCCTCCGCGATACGCAGACTTTAAACCTTTAAACCTTATTTCAGTGATGTGTGGTTAGGGGGGGGCAGAGCCTCAACTGCATTATGAAGAGTAAAAAAATATAATAAAAATGAAATACAATTATTTTCAACTTTAGTTCTCTGGCCTGTGCTTTATATTGCTTTTTTTAATCCATGATTTCATCATCAAATTGGTTGGTCAGATTGGTAACAAAAAAATAAATCATAATAATTCTTGCAGAATCTCAAAGTTATTACAATTGCACACAATTGGCAATTTTTATTTGCTTTTGCGGGCCACATAAAATGATGTGGTGGGCCACACCTGGCCCCCGGGCTACCTGTTTGGAACGTGCTCTAACCCAAATATTGTCTCATTAACGAGCTGTTTTGCCATGAGGCAGGTGAACAACCAGTTGGTATACAGGATGGTCGTTCACCGCCAACAACAACAACAACCCTAATGTGACCACCCGGGGGTGAAACCCACCAGCGACATAAAGAGGGAGACTCATTTCATTGTCGTCTAAAGCCTGACCATAACCGTAGCTAAACATCTTCTATGTTAAGGTAACTGTTTGGGGCTAGCTTTGTTTTGTCTTGTGCTAAGGTGAACTAATGTTAGCTCGACGCATGCAATCAACTCAAGCGCACACGAACGCCGGGTCGGACAGGCTTCTATCATAATTCGTCAAGTTGGCTAAAACCAACTTTTGACCAGAAGTATTTCCTTTATAGTGCGTAGTAAATTGTTTCGTGGTTCTGACTGATTCTTGTTAGGTTGATGGTAACTTTGTGCTGGGGTTTACAACAAAATGCACTAAAGTATTAGTTCCGCCTTAATATTTGCAGCATTTGTTTTACTCTCCTGTTCAGTGTTTGCTCTTGTTGTGTTGTTGTCGCGTAAGTGGAGGTTGTGCTATGGATAGTGACTCCCTGCTTGTTTTCATTGTGTGGCAAGTGTTTATTTAGTGTGCGTGTTATTGTGTGTTATTTTCTTTTAGATTTCTTTTTTTTTTTTTG
Source organism: Phyllopteryx taeniolatus (assembly GCF_024500385.1). Classification (NCBI taxonomy): domain Eukaryota; kingdom Metazoa; phylum Chordata; class Actinopteri; order Syngnathiformes; family Syngnathidae; genus Phyllopteryx; species Phyllopteryx taeniolatus. The sequence goes on along the minus strand of NC_084514.1, from coordinate 7,274,130 downwards.
CCATGGATGAAGCACCTTTTCACATCCGTTGACATCATCACTGCTCGTCGATTTGGCCATATACGTGTCGCTTTAAAACACACACACACACACACACACTTGCCTCCCTTTCAGCCACGTGTGAAGCAAGCAGATCATTATCAGGCCATATCAATATTCCATTTCAATGCATTCAAATCCTCTTACGGGATCTGAGATATTTTTTCTTTATTTTTTTTAAACTAACATCAGTTGTTTTCATTAATATACATTCATTATTTGTTTTTTTTAGCCATCCAATTTCTAGTTGGATTGCACAATGTGCAGGTTATAAAACAATCTCAAAAGTGATTTTATATATTCCCAATACCACCTTTTTTTTTTTTTTTTTTTTTTTTAAATGATTTTTTTTTATACCCACCAAAGGGTATCTAGTACTTCTTAAAATTAAAATTGCTTCACATTCAGTAAGTAATTAAAAGCCTCTTTTGGAAACAAAGAATATTACACAAAATTGCTCCCTTGTCCAAAAATGTATAATTGATGCAATATGGTAGAAATATAAAAAAAAGAAAAAAAGAAAAAGAAAAAATGGTGAGTCTGGAATGAAACCCATATAACACAAATTGTGTGATTCGATCCAGTAAATAAAAAGGAATTGAAAATGTAGTTTCCATAGCTTTCAATTGGCCAAAGGTAGCCATGCTCGAGCCCCAAAAAGGTACAATTTGATGTGAACAATTATGACTGTATTATAATATTATAATCATTGCGATTTTTAAAGAGCTGAAATTGGACAGTATAAAAATCAAACAAAAACCCCTACCCTTGGGATGTTTCATGACATTTAGATGAACACAGTGGTTAGAAAAAAAAAAAGGGAAGCGAGGTAGACACAAATGGGAAACATATAGAGCCCAGTAGACGGTTAATGCAACAGACACAAAAAGGAGAAATAATCAAGTTGAATCGTCGCCATGGTGACCGTGCTGAGGTCCTGGTAATTAATATGAGGCCGTTGTGACTCATGCAGTCATTTTGTCTCTAATCAGTACCGCTGTGGTGATATATTTGGCCCGTTGCTCGCTTGAGCAGAGAGCGAGGCGAGTCGCACAGCACATCAGCAAAATAAATACATTAATAATAATAATAATAATAAAACAACAAAAACAAAAAGACAAAAGCACTGCTCCCGTACTCCGCAGCGAAACCCGTCACGATCTCACCGACTCACACCTCGCGTACGGAGCTGAAGGTCACTGACGACCGACGCGACGCCGCCGTCACCCGAGCCGCGTTCGGCGCAGTTCGGCCGACCGCTGGAACGCGTGCCAAAAGCGCCCACCAGTCCCGTCAAAAAACGGCGTTTTTCGGAAGGTTTTTTTTTTGTTTGTTTTTGCGTGGATTTGGACTCACCATCTCGAGACACGTTCCGGTCATTCCATGCGCATGACGACGATGTGTTTGGAATCATCCACCGTCGTGTGAGCGTCCCCACATCCGGACCACCCCGCATCCATCACCTCTTCTCCTTTTTTTTTTTTCTGTGCGTGTGCGTGTGCTTGTGCGTGCGCGCGTTGCACCTTGTACAAAACGTGCAATGCGCACTGGATGCTGCAAGCAGGAGCAGAGAATTTAGATGCAAAATAATAATAATCTTCTTCTTCTTTTCCTTTCGGCTTGTCCCGTTAGGGGTCGCCACAGCGCGTCATCCTTTTCCATGAGAGCCTATCTCCTGCATCCTCCTCTCCAACACCAACTGCCATCATGTCTTCCCTCGCGACATCCATCAACCTTCTCTTTGGTCTTCCTCTAGCTCTCTTGCCTGGCAGCTCCATCCTCATCATCCTTCTACCAATATACTCACTCTCTCTCCTCTGGACGTGTCCAAACCATTGAAGTCTGCTCTCTCTAACTTTGTCTCCAAAACATCGAACCTTGGCTGTCCCTCTGATGAGCTCATTTCTAATTTTATCCAACCTGGTCACTCCGAGAGCGAACCTCAACATCTTCATTTCCGCCACCTCCAGCTCTGCTTCCTGTTGTCTCTTCAGTGCCACTGTCTCTAATCAGTACATCATGGCTGGCCTCACCACTGTTTTATAAACTTTGCCCTTCATCCTAGCAGAGACTCTTCTGTCACATAACACACCTGACACCTTCCTCCACCCGTTCCAACCTGCTTGGACCCGTTTCTTCACTTCCTGACCACACTCACCCTTGCTCTGGACGGTTGACCCCAAGTATTTAAAGTCCTCTACCCTTGCCATCTCTTCTCCCTGTAGCCTCATTCTTCCCCCACCACCCCTCTCATTCATGCACATATATTCTGTTTTACTTCGGCTAATCTTCATTCCTCTTCTTTCCAGTGCATGCCTCCATCTTTCTAACTGTTCCTCCAGCTGCTCCCTGCTTTCACTGCAGATCACAATGTCATCTGCAAACATCATGGTCCACGGGGATTCCAGTCTAACCTCATCTGTCAGCCTATCCATCACCACTGCAAAAAGGAAGGGGCTCAGGGCTGATCCCTGATGCAGTCCCACGTCCACCTTAAATTCTTCTGTCACACCGACAGCACACCTCACCGCTGTTCTGCTGCCCTCGTACATGTCCTGTATTATTCTAACATACTTCTCTGCCACTCCAGACTTCCGCATGCAGTACCACAGTTCCTCTCTGGGTACTCTGTCATAGGCTTTCTCTAGATCTACAAAGACACAATGTAGCTCCTTCTGACCTTCTCTGTACTTTTCCATCAACATCCTCAAGGCAAATAATGCATCTGTGGTACTCTTTCTAGGCATGAAACCATACTGTTGCTCGCAAATACTCACTTCTGTCCTGAGTCTAGCCTCCACTACTCTTTCCCATAACTTCATTGTGTGGCTCATCAACTTTATTCCTCTATAGTTGCCACAGCTCTGCACATCACCTTTGTTCTTAAAAATGGGCACCAGTACACTTTTCCTCCATTCCTCAGGCATCTTCTCACGCACTAGAATTCTATTGAACAAGCTGGTCAAAAACTCCACAGCCACCTCTCCTAGATGCTTCCATACCTCCACAGGAATGTCATCAGGACCAACTGCCTTTCCATTTTTCATTCTCTTTAATGCCTTTCTAACTTCCCCCTTACTAATCATTGCCACTTCCTGGTCCACCACACTTGCCTCTTCTACTCTCCCTTCTCTATCATTTTCCTCATTCATCAACTCCTCGAAGTATTCTTTCCATCTAGCTAGCACACTGCTGGCACCAGTCAACATATTTCCATCTCTATCCTTAATCACCCTAACCTGCTGCACATCCTTCCCATCTCTATCCTTCTGTCTGGCCACCCTGTATAGATCCTTTTCTCCTTCTTTAGTGTCCAACCTGCCATACATGTCATCATATGCCTCTGTTTTGCCTTTGCCACCTCTACCTTTGCCCTGTGTCGCATCTCAATGTATTCCTTTCGCCTCTCCTCGGTCCTCTCAGTGTCCCACTTCTTCTTAGCTAACCGTTTTCCTTGTATGATTTCCTGTACTGTGAGGTTCCACCACCAAGTCTCCTTCTCTCCTTTCCTGCCAGAAGATACACCAAGTACTCTCCTGCCTGCTTCTCTGATCACCTTGGCTGCAGTGGTCCAGTCTTCTGGAAGCTCTTCCTGTCCACCGAGAGCCTGTATCACCTCTTCCCGAAAAGCTGCACAACACTCGTCCTGTCTCAGCTTCCACCACATGGTTCTCTTCTCTGCCTTTGTCTTCCTAATTTTCCTCCCCACCACCAGAGTCATCTTACACACCACCATCCTATGCTGTCTAGCCACACTCTCCCCTACCACTACCTTACAGTTGGTAACCTCCTTCAGATTACATCGTCTGCACAAGATGTAATCCACCTGTGTGCTTCTACCTCCGCTCTTGTAGGTCACCCTATGTTCGTGCCTCTTCTGGAAAAAAGTGTTCACTACAGCCATTTGCATCCTTGTTGCAAAGTCTACCACCATCTGTCCCTCCAAGTTCCTTTCCTGGATACCGTACTTACCCATCACTTCTTCATCACCCTTATTACCTTCACCAACATGTCCATTACAATCTGCACCAATTACGACTCTCTCTCTGTCTGGGATGCTCAGAACTACATCGTCTAGCTCCTTCCAGAATTTCTCTTTCACCTCTAGGTCACATCCTACCTGTGGGGCATAGCCACTAATCACATTACACATAACACCCTCAATTTCAAATTTCAGCCTCATCACTCGATCAGATACTCTTTTCACCTCCAAGACATTCTTAGCCAACTCTTCTTTTAAAATAACCCCGACTCAATTTCTCTTCCCATCTACACCATGGTAAAATAATTTAAACCCTCCCCTAAACTTCTAGCCTTACTGCCTTTCCACCTGGTCTCCTGGACACACAATATATCAACCTTTCTCCTAATCATCATGTCAACCAACTCCCGAGATTTTCCTGTCATAGTCCCAACATTCAAAGTCCCCACATTCAGTTCTAGGCTCTGTGTTTTCCTCTTCTCTTTCTGCCGAAGAACCCGCTTTCCACCTCTTCTTCTTCTTCTTTGACTTCGACTTCGACCCACAGTAGCTGAATTTCCAACAGCGCCCTGCAGGTTGACGGCGCCGGTGGCGGACGTTGTTAACCCGGGCCACGACCGATCCGGTATGGAATTCTTTGGATGAACGCTCATATTTGTTTGGCAAGGTTTTAAGCCGGATGCCCTTCCTGACGCAACCCTCTGCATTTATCCGGGCTTGGGACCGGCCTACAGTTTGCACTGACTTGTGCCCCCCATAGGGCTGCATGCAAAATAATAATAATAATGATAATAATGAAAGAAATTCGCGTGCATGTGTGTGTGCACCGTGCTGCTAAGTTGTTCCGTTTATCGCCACTGCGGGGCGCCACTGTGCGCCTGTGATGTGATGTGCAGGCTCGCCACTTTGTTGTTTATCGCCACTGAGGGCCTCCACTGTGCGCACGTGTGTGTGGACATAAATTCACACACTCTTGTTCAAATTATTATTATTATTATTTATTTATTTTTTTTGCAACCAAAAAAAAGAACAAAAGAATGTAACTGAGATAAATCATTTGCAATTTTTTTTTTTTACACTATTACCAGACCTTTAACCCATTCCGGCCAGTAAAAAATAAAAATAAAAATCAGAATTGGTGTCACAGAAATGGAATCATTAGGAGTAAATCAAAATACAAAACTTAAAAATACTAGCAGAAACGGGTTCCTGGCCTTTTTTTTTTTTTATTTATAATTTTTTTTTGTAAACTTTTTGAGAATGTGCTTCCCATTAAGCTTTTCAGGAGGGGAAATAAAAATAAACAACTGAGATAATGTGGTTGCACAAGTGTGCACACCCTCTCATAATTGGAATGTGGCTGTGTACAGAATTTGCCATTTACATTCAAACCCGTTTAAATAGGAGTCAGCGCACACCTGCCACCATTTAAAGTGCCTCGGAATGACCCCAAATAATGTTCAGATGTTCTAGTAGGCTTTTCCTGACATACTGTTTCTTTCAAGCAGAAGCCTGAAGTTTTTGTGCTAAAATTGACCGCTATTAGATGTTCATAATTCCCTCTAACTTGACTAAAGCACCAGTTCCAGCTGAAGACAAACAGCCCCAAAGCATGATGACATTAGCAGTTAATATGTACTGTGTGTGTATGTGTTCGTATGGAAGTGTTTGTGTTTATATGTGTGGATTTTTCTATTTCCTTGTTATTCCCATTGTCTGCTTTTATCTCTATAAAGCACTTTACATTAAAGCTGCTCTGTTGGATACATATGAAATATGCAAGTATATGATCGACCCGTGCTGTTTTGACATATAATCTCTGCAATAATAAAAGGTATATCAGGTCATGGTTGCTGATGAGCTGTTCGTACGTTGCGGTAAACGCCAGTGTGTGTGTGTGTTTTTTTTTTTGTGCTTTTCTGTCACATCTGATTCTCAGTGAGAAGGAACAAATAATAACTGCAGAGCTAGTGTTAGTCAGGACGGTTCTCAGTATACTGCCAAAGAGAAAAATAAAATAAAAAAACAACAACAAAACAGGGGAGACTCAATTTACAGTGCCCAGATTAGAATCAATATTTTGGATATGTGATGGACAGGACTGTATTCAGACTGAGGCCATGAACAGACAAACTTTTCTTAATTGTTCCACTTGGTAGTAGAGTTTATGGCAGTAGGATAAAAAAAATAAGAATACATTTAAAAAAAAAAAAAGGCTAGATTACATTGTTGACGACTAGTGCTGCTGTCCTCTGGTGGCCAAAATTTCAACATACAATGTTTTTTTGTTTTGTTTTGTTTTGTTTTCCTGGGGTGTGTTGGTCAAATTATTTGAGGATGAAGAAAACCAGATGACACAAGAGATTTGTCCCACAATATTGCTTCAGTCTTCCTAAACCCAAAATGCACATTTTGGGGATTTTCCCTGCCTGTGTTTCCTTGGCACTGTGTAAAACGATGTGATTCAGCAGTTTTCCCTAACGGAACTTGAACCCTTCTTTTTTAAAAAAAAAATAAAAAAAATCACTTGTTTTTTCTTGAACATTCATCATTGGAACGAGTTTGTTCAAAATAGACACCTTTGTCCACTCCAAGTCCCGCATCGGGTCGGCTATTTTTGGACACCCCTGCTCTAAATGTTCATATACTGTGATAATAAAGAAATTAAGACTGTGGGAGCCACACACATGACTTGGCGCCAACTGGCCGACTGCTTATGTCACAGTGTTGAGGAACTCCTCCCAATTATTCTGCTATGATTGATCACATCTCTCACTCTGTGCTTCTTTTTCTGACTTTTATGTAACAACATTCCACCTCTATTCTGCTAGAATATTGCTCGCATCTCTCAGTGGTTCTTTGGCCAATGTGCTACACAACGCAGGCTTGAAAAAGGAGGACACAGTGGGAGCGTGATAGCAGTGTGGCAAACTACAGCCTGAAAAAGAAGCACAGAGAGTGGCAAAGCGTGACAGCAGTGTGCTACATTTAAGTCTGAAAATGGAACACAAAGAGTGAGTGTGTCACAGCAGTGCTGCACAAACCCTATATAAAAAAAATAATAATAATAAAATAAAATATATATGTATATATATATATATATAAAGCCCAAAATGAGCATCACAGCAGTGTGGTCCTCAAAAACATGGGGAAAAAAATAAAACAAATAACAGCAATGTGCCCCCCACCCCAAAAAAAAAAACCTAATTGACAGCAGTGTGCCTCACAGCAGAACTGGCTAACTGAACAGCATGTCTAAGAGTTGACATAATTACAAAAACATTGTTGGCTAACTTATTATAGCTCACCACCGCTAGAATGTATTGTCGTGCGCCCACAAGTGCTCAAGGATAGACACGGCTGCCGGTGCACTTTCATTTGCTTTATTGAACTAACAGTAACAAAATAAAGACATAAGGACAGTCATACACTAGCTGCTACTGCCACAACTGACCTAACGCGCAGACTGGCTAGCTGAGCTAACATTTCCTCCATTATTGGCTGAAGAAATCATCCATTCATTGTTTTTGTGCTGAGGCAAAAGCAGTAAAAATATTACTTTGGTGTATTCTTGTGGAATCTTGATGTTAGGTTTAATTCATTGATGGTGTTTTTTTTGTCTGCGTTTGAGATGTACGGTTTTGTTAGCAGTCCTTGAATGCACCTCAGGGGACGTTTTGAGTCTATACCCACATAAATGTTTCATCGCCTCATCATATTATGATATATACACAACAAATTGATGGATAACTACTTTTGAAATCAGAAGTATCATTCAACTATTGTTGAAGTTACTGGTTAAAGGTGTTTGGTACCAAAACAAATTATTGCAATACCTCAACATTATTATTTATTACATATTATAATATTGTATTTTGGTACAGATTTGAGCAAGAATCATTGAAGTTTATGGCCATGATTTGCTTTCGTGGGGCGCATAAAATGATGGGGCGGGCCGGATCTGGCCCCCGGGCTATGAGTTTAACACCTGTGATCTAAGGGACACTGAAAGTGAAAGTATGTTTTTGCTTCTCTCCACATGCAGCTACTAATTGCCTGTGTAGTCTATTTGTCATTAAAATGTACCTGTATTCCCTACCTTAGTGTGTAAATCCCAAAAGGGGAGTTTAATGACTTGTACTGTTTATCTGTTAAGTGCTAGTAAGCGTGTGATGTCACATCAGTTAGTGCTAGTGCGTTATTTAGGCTAGAATGGTAGCTAATAATACTGATGTTTGTGTTGAATAATTTAACTAGTGAATGCAGTTGTTTATCTACCATGGCTTCATGTTTGTGTACATGCTAGATGCACGGTGTTGATGCTTTATGATCCTCTCCGTTTGAAGTGCTTTACACCCAATTTGTGGCATCTATACGCAATTGCAAACCCCTTTTAGTGGGGGCGTAATTACCTGCAGACTTTAGCTATTCACAGCAGGGCTCGAGTCCTATTGCCAGCGGAAAGCTGACAGGAAGCGATTTCAAACACAACCTATGTAAAGTTGGCCATTTGCATATTGTTGTGAGTCAAATCCCGGTCAGGTTATTCCCGCCGTCTCCTGCGCTCGCCATCGAATATTGCGGCCCACTTGCGCGTAATTTCCAAGTAGATGGCAGGCTTGTTGGGCAAATAGTCCAGATAGAGCGTCGGGCCGCTTTTGGGCACGGCCATCTCGATCTGCGTGCCCTCGTGCCACTCGTTGAAGGATGTGACAGAGACCAAGTCGGGCTTGGCCTCCAGCGCGGCGCTCAGCGAGGTCTCGTAGTACTTGCCGTTGATGCGGTTCCTGGTGTTCTGGAAGTTCCACGGGCGCACGCTGGTGTCCACGTAGCCCGGCCCCACGCTGGGGACGAAGAGAAGGCCGTTGTCATCGCAGAAGGACCGGACTGCATGCCAGTTGCGCAACGTGGCGCCGTAGGTGAAGCCGTTTGTGGCGAAGTAGGTGTAGACGCCGTCAAACCCGGCGCTCACCACCTCGCGTTGCTGCCGCTCTTCTACCAGCAGAGCCAAGAAGATGGCGTCGTAGGGCGTGTCACGGATGCTGCCGCTCTCTGTGTGCCGCAGCAGCCGGGCCCACTGCTCCGTGTTCAGCAGGTACGAGTCGTACACGTAGAAGAGGGGAAGGTGCTTACCCGTGTCGGTGCGGTACCGGAAGAAGGCCGGGTGCTCGCCGTAACTGAGGAGGGCAGGTCAGCCCAGAATGCATTGCATTTAGTCTTCAAGAGGTTCCACCTGACGGGCCAACGTGTCGGGAAAAGATCGTTTGACTTACTTGTCAATGATGTATTTGATGTTGGCGTACATGTTGACTTCGTCTCTTCCTTTGTAGGGCTCAATGTGGAACGCAACCTGTGGACAAATACGTCACATTACGTTTGCTTATTTTGAATGTCAGTAGAGACAAGAGCATGTGCCTCATTTTCATCCAGACTTGCTAAACTGTAGTTTATCTAAGAAGTAATTTATGTAGTTTTTGTGTAAATTAACTAGGGTTTTAAAGGGGTGGAAAATTTCCAGTTAATCTACGGTTTTTGGAAAATTTACGTTAGAAGCTAGACTGGGGAATTTTGATTCCAAATTGGAAGGATGAATAGAAAGGTATTATATTCAAGTATACAGTCAATTTAAACATTTGGACAGACAATGGGCTCTTCATATTCACCTGTACTTGCATAAAATCTCGTTATATTTATCAGGATTATGCCAAAACTTCACCACAACTGTATTTAAGTTCCCAGTTAAGAGCTAACCTTAAATGTTGTAAATCCCTGGTTAATTCCCATATCAAGTTTCCAACAACGGAATTATGCTACCCTAAAATCAACTAACGAACAAACCAAACAACACAAACATGAGCTGGCAAAACAACAAGCAAATGGCATTGCTGCCATGTCGTCACCTTAATGTAGTAGCGCTGTGCCACATCCAGTAGCAGAGGCACGATGTCGTCTACCGGCTCGCCGTTGTCATCCTTGGTGCGAGGCGGGTACCAGGAAACGGCGACGACACCTGGAGGTACGTGAAATAGCTCAGAAACACGCCCACACGTTAGCCCGGTGAACAATGAAAGTCTAGTCTGCTAGTCATTGTCCTGGACGATATGCTATTTACGTTAGCGCCTGCTTGAGAAAGTCAGCTAATATACGTAGCACTGACGTCGGCCTTAGGAAGCCATGTTTGACTCTGACAAGCAGCAGCCGAAAAGTGTGTATTTCCCCGTTTCATTAACGTTTCAGCAAGATCTGTTTTGCGTCTGCTCGGCTGGCCAATCCATGCGTGTTGTGTTGGCGGGAATTTACCGGTCTTATGTCTGGATCAGACTACAAGACAAATGTAGTCTTTCACAATGGGACTATGTCAAGACTACTGCCATAAAATCTTCGCCGTCACCCCCGTGGCAACACTACAGTACATTTATTAGGATACTACCGTATCCCGTCTTTTACGATGACGCAGAGGCTGCACAATTGTGCACAGATAACGAAGTTGCGTGTTACATCACGCTTTGCCTTTTACCAATGGCAGCTGTACGCAGCTGCTGCATGTGCGCCTCCATGACAGCCGGGTCCCTGGAGCTGTAAGCCCCAAGCGCCGGGTAGAAGTTGGCCCCGATGTCATTAGGTGGGCTGTGCCTGTCTTGTGGATACCTCTCAGCCACCTTGGGGTCCCAGTGGGGCAGCTGTGGGTGGTCCCAGTGGATGTACTTGCTGTCAAAGCTTGGATTGCCATACCAGATGTAGTAAAAGGCGTGGAGGAAGTAGTTCGGCGGGGGGAACTTCCTCAGCACGGCCGCTAATTTGCCATCCTCGCCCGACAGGGCGGCTTCGCTAATCCCGGGCCGCTCGAGTCGGACAGTGGTCCCCTCCACGTCGTCCTTCCGTTGGAGGGAGGGCTCCTTCCCGTCGGTGAACGGCATGTCCTCTGGGGCGAGTGACTTAAGCGCTACGGTCACGATGAGCATGAGCAGGACCAGAGCCAGCAAGGCCACGCAGGATTTACGGCGGAACCGGGCCATTCTTCACCCAGTGCTCCGCGGTTCATTGTGGAGACAGCAAATCTGGGAGAAAAAGAGAAAGGAGCAGTGTGACATCACATTTATGCTGAACAGTTATTCGTGAGAAATGTGTACCGACCTCTACCACAAATAGCAAAAATAAAAAAATAAACAACGTGAGTAACTCATAATTGCTTATCTTAACCCTCAGGCCTTGTTCAATTTTACTAATCTGGCTTGTTTGTGGCAATTTTTAGCCATGTACAGACATTGTCTGTCATTTGAAAGAATGTTTACGTGTATTGCTTCTTTTTCTGGATAAAGTTTTTAACATAAATTCTTGTCATTAATCGTCGCTGTCAAGCGGAACTGCTGTATCTGCAAATATGGTCAATTTCATATTTTTTTCACAAATTCATACTATTGGTCTGTCCCCACGTCATTTGCGATCGTTACACATTATATATATATTAAAGCGTTGGAAACCGCTTGGGAACACGCTTGAGAACCAATCTGCTAAATGTCTTGTATTGTCTGAGAAGTGTAAGCTCCGCCTTTTCACTCAACTCTGCAGGAGCCGTGCGGAATTTCATCACCTCAAGATTGAAAGTCTGGATGTTTTTTTTTAGACAGTAAAGAGTGAACATAGTTAGGTTAGATACGTTTGAGTATGTTTGTTTTATTAAAATGGATTGCTGTAATGCTTCGGTGCAGAAAGAAGCGGTCAGCCCCGAAGGTAAGTTCATGCAGATTCGTTAATGCCTATTAGACAGCGCATCGTTGTTTTGTTTTATTTAACTTATTAATCAGTCATGGGTCTAAGACCTTTTGAAAACAGTTGGATGATGATGTAACCACAGTTGTATGTTGTTGTTGTTTTTTAAGTATAAAAGGTTTTGTGTATGATGGGGGTCAAAGTGAGTGCAGACAGGCGCGTTCAAAGACAGCGTATTAAATTAGCGATTGAACATGGTTGTGGGGTGTTGTGTTGATTTTGGTGCGCAATGGCACATAATCGCAAAACAGTATGAAGTATAATACTAATTTAATGCTTTGCTAACACAAAGATTATTTTTTTTTAATCTCCTGAAAAGTAGTGATTTTGGATGTGAGGATTCCACCAGAGAGTGATGAAATATAAAATAACCATTTCACATTTTTAACCATTCAAATTCCACCTTGTTTGCACAATACGCAGATTATAGGATTTATTTCGGTGGCTTGGTGATGAAATACTGCATCCACCACCAGTGACAATGCAATGGAATTCCTTTTGGTGCGAGCTATAAACGTACCCACTGGTTATAAACCCACAAAAGCCGGGCTCGCCATTGGTCAAGCAGTATGAGACTAATCCACCACTAAAACAACCCACTTTAACCATTGCCGGAAACGTCTTTAAAACTGTATATAGTTATTGATCGTTGGGGTATTGTAATGAAAGCATATCACAGACATGATTTTAAGATACATGGGAACTGTTTTAAATTGTGGGAAAAAAAAACACAAAAGCCGCACTAGAGGACAACATTCATAGCTAGCGTAAAACACTTCGGAATGTTATTCACTAAACTATAAATTTACCGACCCAACGACCCCCACATAGGTCTGCTAATTATAATAACAGCGAGCTAACGCCTAATTGTTGCTAACTTAGCGTCAACTCTTGCCTGCATTTATGAACTTTGGACTAGTGACCACAGCCGACAGACAACTGTGAAGCCACCATGTTCTGCTGGCCTCCCTCCACCCACCTCACTCCTTCTGGCGTACCTCTTGACCGGACATACTTCAAAAATAGTACATTTCATCGCTCATTACAGTCATTTCTTGCTAGGACAGCTGGAGACGTTGAGCAAACGCTGCCCTTTTCTCACCTTCGGTCAGTCCGCTTGGAAAGCATCCCAGATATGTACGAGTACAGGATGTGAATGGGGAGTGCGAAATGAGGCATCCAAGTTGTATAGGATCAGGGCGGTTGAAGCTACTTCCGGTACGGAGATGTGAACACTGCCTTCCTTGTCCCGCGAATATATATATATATATATATCATATATTAAAATATTAAGATACATGTGCTTTCCATGAATAGACATTTAAAAAACGATTAGACCACTGTTATATCTTCAATTTATTGGTCATTTGAATGACTGGAACCACTAACGGTATATTACCTGAATACAATGAACGTGACAAAAATGCAGCTGATTCCAAAATACGTTGTCCGATTTGACACACTTAAGCTTAATTGTGCTCAGTGATTTTTTTTTATCAAGAAAACCATGGAAAATGGCTAGAGTAAGAGTTTTTTTGTTATTATATTTGTCCTAACAAATTTACCTTTAGTTTGACCAGGAATTAAAATGAAACAAGAAAAAAAGCGTAGTGTAATATTTCCCATGACTGTGTACATTAAAATATCAAAAGTAAAATATATATTAGACATAGTAAATGCAGTCATTGTTTGATCATTGTATCATTTCAAAAATATTTTGTGTATGGCCCTCTGAGGACTTTCTGCAATTATTACATCAAAAGGAGTGCAGTATAGCAAAATGTATTTAAAAAAGGAGAAACCACAAGTAACGACGTTTTTGAGTTTCCATCCATTTATTGACTTTCAAACTCGTACAAATTGCAAAACTGGGTTAACACCTCACTCATTTCATGTCGTCATTATTATTAGGAAATAAATAAAAAAGTTTGTGAAAAGAGGAAAAACAAAAACAAGCACAGAATTCCCAACAGAGCAGATATATACTGTGGTACACTGCATCTAAACACCAGGTGGCGTCACAATCACAATAGCAATGCCAGGTCAGGTGCCAGCCAACGCCCACTCCCACTCTGCCAGTCATCATACTCCAAAAAGATGTGAGGAGGAGGAGGAGAAGTGGGATGAAAGGAGAACACTTGGCTTCAAAGCTCCCAAAAAATGCCATTTTGTGTCATCTCGTATGATTTATTTTACCAGTTAACATTCTTTTTAAACAGACAGGAATCCACAAGCTGGTTCAAGCACTTATTCATAGAAAAAAACGTACATGCTAAACACGCTGCACATCTCTGTTCAAAATAAGTAAAAATACTGACCATCAGTGAAAAATTCAAAGAATTTGTTGTCATGTTTCACCATTTAAAAAAAAAAAAAAAAAAAAAAAAAAGGAAACAATCCTGATATGACAAAAAACATATACAGTGGAACCTCTAAAGTCGAGCAGCGGGAATGACCAACATATTTTGTGACTAGTGTCTGTTTGTGATGTTTCAAAATAAGGCTTATTGAGTGACTAGCAAGCTAGCTGGCAAGATTCGATTCTATGCAGCATCCGCTATTATTGACCAACTTTTTGTGAACAAAGAATTCCGATTTGGATCTTCTGCGACTGGGGTCGTACATTTGAAATCTGTTTGGCAAGAAGAAGTACTGAGTGAGATATAGACTGAAATTGGACTCTTGGCCAGAATTTTTTGTGAGCAAAGCATTTGGATCTTTTCGGATTGTGATCACGCATTCGAGTCTCATCTCTTTGGCAAACAACAGCACTGTGGAGCCTCTGCAATGGGTCTCGTGCATTCGACTCCTTCAGTTTGTGCTGTTTGACAAGATGGAGCGCTGTGTGAAGATTCTGAAAGCCAAGTTAACTTATAGCTAGCTTGCCACCAGGACTGGATTCACAGCCAGACTCCAGCGTTAATATCTCGCAACTTGCCACCAAGACTGGACTCTCAACCAGAAGTATTTTGTAAACAGAGGACTGTGATCTGGATATGAGCCGGATATGTTACTGGTGTCATGCATTTGAGTCCCATCTGCTTGCGCTGTTTGACAAGTAGCAACACCGAGTGAAGGCGACGACCAGGTTAGCTTCTAGCTACCTAGCCGCCGACTATAGACTGTTCATAGGGAGAGTTATGTGTGTTATGTTCAAAGGTTTTAACGAGACATTGATTTTCTAAGTTAACATTGTCGACGTCGGAGGTTCCACTGAATCTGTGGAATATTTCTAAGTGGAGGCACAGTGGAATCCATGTCTGGAGCGCGGAAAGTTCAACCTTTCATAACACCGGTCTCTTCATTTTCTTCCCAACTCACGAGGGAGATGTCATGCGTCGGTAGCGGTTTAAATATATGTCCTGTAATACGCATGTACGTAGCGCGTTTATACGGTCCAGCTGGAATATCGGCTAAACGGGAGACGCTCACTCGGCAAAACGACACCAATTAGAGAATTTTCTCCCCTCCACGACAATGTGTGTTAATATTGTCAAAATATTAACAAACAGGCAAACAATGTAAGTGTAAATAAACAGATTGGTCACAGCAATTTTATGTACGCCTACACATTAAGAAAAGAGCTGTCAGTGGGGTTGGGTTATTGTCAGTGGAAAAAATTGAGAGTTTAGTACAGTGGAACCTCCTCAGGGGAACTTATGTTAAAGTTTAGCTCAGTGAGCATCTGTGATTAGATTATACACATTTTTATTTTCGTGATGATACCAGAGAACAAGAAATGAAAACCTATTGCCACACAGGGTTAAGCCTGCTCAGTAGTAAATGAGCGACAAGTAATCAAATACCAATTACATAACACTGATCAAGGTTACCAGGCTAACGTAAATACACTTCACAACACTTCCATAATAGAATAGGTATCGCTCATCTTGAGAGTATTAATGAATTCACTTTACATTACTTCCTATGGAAACAACCGTTAGGAAATTTAAACTTCAACTTTGGAGGTTCCACTGTATCTGTGCTATACAGCGGAAGGAGAGGGCGGGGATGCTTGGTGAGAGGCTGTGTGTATCCATCGGGGGAGGGAGGGTTACAAGGCTCAACGTTCACCTCTTCTTGGGGGCCTGAGTGGTGCGGGAAGGAGTGACAGGCCGACCGGAATTGACCCCCCCGTACTGATATTTGGCCTTCTTCTCCGAGGGCTTTAAGATCTTTAAACAAGAGAAATTGACAGACAGACATTAATGTGCCACTAGCGTGTGTGTTGCTTTGCATGTGTGTGTGTGTGTACCTGGAAGGAGCACATGAGCGATTCGTCCACACTCATCATGCCGCCGGCGTTGTCGAACTCCCCGCAGTAGTTGGGCGCCGAAAAGAGCGTGACCAGTTGGCGTTTGGCAAAGAACTCGTATCCATCCTCCACAACCTGCCGGAGGAGATGTGCGGCGTCATTCCGAACGCCTACGACTGTGATCGATCTAGAGACCACCCACGCGGAGCTGTGGCTAACATGGTAAACCGCACCCCGCCAGGGCCGCTCACCTGGTGGGCTCTGCAGATGAGATCCAGGTCGTGGCGGTTGAGGAACTTGCTGACCACGTCGGCACCGAAGGTGAACGAGACGCCGCGGTCGTTCTCCCCCCAGCCTTGCACGTCCTTGTCCGGGTCAGACCAAAGAAGGTCGCACAGCAGGCCTGGACACCAGGAAAATGCACATATTCAACTGCAAAACTGTTTTTTCCCACCCGCTCCTATAAGAAATTGTGGAATTATGTTAAAAAGGAAAACAGTTTGCGCATCATGATAATTCAACGGGCACAACGGATAGTGTGTTCCAAAAATAGGAGGATCACACCATTCGCCCTGGTAAAGTCTATTCGGGGGTGCTGGAGAGGACGGTCCATTGGGAAGTCTAATTTCAGATTCAGGAGGAGCAGTGTGGTTTTCTTCCTGGCCGTACAACAGTGGACCAGGCCTACACCCTCAGCAGGGTTCTGGAGGGCGCATGGGAGTTCGCTGAACCAGTCTTCATGTGCTTTGTTGACTTGGAGAAGGCGTTCGACCGTGTCCCTTCGAGAGTTCTGTTGTAACTGACCCCCTGTTCAGTCCATGTAAATCAGTGTCAGAGTTTGGTCCGCAGTGCCGACAGCAAGTAAGACTTCCAGTGAGAGTTGAACTCCTCCAAGGCTGCCCTTTGTCACCTACTCGTAACTTTTATGGACAGAATTTCTAGGTGCAGAAGAGGCAATGAAGGGGTGCGGTTTGATGGCCTCAGTAATGCGGCCAAATAGGAGGGGACAAAAACAAACAAAAAAAGTCTGGGCTTTTAATTCTCTTTGTTTTATATTGCGTTTTTAAGTAAACTTTCACTGGGAGTGGCAAGAATATAATAATATACAAGGCATACATGGAAAACACGCACACAATACACAACCTGTATCAGGCACATCTGTTGGCCTCATAATCCTGCGGATCTGCTCCATTGACTGCAAGTCTGGTGAAAGTCCTAGAAGGTTAAAAAAAGTAAAATTAAAAAAAATGCAAGATTACTTTTTTGATGTTGCTATTAAAAATTTAAAATAATTTGCCTATCTATGGCTGTTTTTGTATTGTTACTACACAGGGTACGAGTGTGGAAAAGTGTGATGGTAACCATTGAAGAGGAGAAGCTCAGTGCAAGATGAGCAATACAATTACTTAAATATTAATAACGTAACAAAATAATCATACAAATTAGATGCTATCACATGTATAGTCATACATTACACATGTATTAATTCCTGAAATATCAATAAAACATCACTCTGTGACAGTATTGCTCTGTAACTACCCCCCCATGTCTGCCAGATGTCTTCAGAGGGTGGGCAATTTTTCTTTATTTTAGTTGTATTAGGTTATTTTAACTTGTATGACAATTAACTGACCTCCATGGCAGCAGAAAATCTTCTCGTCGATGATGGCGGCAATGGGCAGGCAGTTGAAGCAGTCTGTGAAGGTCTTCCACAGCTTGATGTTGAACCTGCGCTTACCTGGGGAGCGCATATACAAATGTTTTTTTGTGTGTGTGGCGAGACTCATACGCGCATGTGGCGGTGTTTCGTCGAAACGCACACTCGTCGTAGAAGCCGTAGATGCGGTTGATGGAGGCGCACTCGTGGTTGCCCCTAAGCAGGAAGAAGTTCTCCGGGTACTTGATCTTGTAGGCCAGCAGCAGGCAGATGGTCTCCAGTGACTGCTTGCCTCGGTCCACGTAGTCACCAAGGAACAAGTAGTTGGCCTCCGGGGGGAAGCCGCCATACTCGAAAAGACGCAGCAGATCCGTGTACTGCCCGTGGATGTCACCTGGCGACAATATAGGACACACCTGAACTTGTACATTCCTATTTGCGCCACATTTTGACACGAGAGGAGCCAGCGACCCAGAAAAAAGGTGTAAAAAAAAGTAGGCGATAGCCCCTTTTGGTCATCTAAGCCAACTTTTTCACAGCTTGCCGCCAACCGTATTTGGTAGCAAGATTGTGGCTGTTGAAGTCGACCCACGATTTTGCAGATTTCCGAGGTCGTATCAGAGGCAGAACGCTGTCACTTTGTAACGGGTGTGTGAAGTTTAACAACAGAGACTCACTGCCCACGCACGGTTGTGTTGAAATCAATTGTCGCTGTCCCAGACGCTGGCCCTAATGCCGCCAAGCATCCAATTGTCAGAATACCTGAAGCCGCAAAACAAGTGTTAAAGTGCACTGCCCCACTTCAGTGAGCTCTGTTAAAAAACGGACAGGTGCCCACTCTACCGTTACATTTCTAATGAGCAAGGTTTCCGTGACGATAGTGTTCAAGGGCTTCTGATACTACCTCCAAAGGTGTAATGTTGGTATAATGTTATGTTATTCGCTGTAGAGGTGTAGTCCAGAGTCTAAGGGGAGTCTGACATTACCAGACACTCAATGTCCACGGCACTACTAAAAGGAATTCTGTCTGAAAGGGACAGGTGTGTATATATATATGCCGGCTCTCCTGTAATGCCTCAGTTGCGCAAATTTTCTGTGAAGGCAGAATGAAAGCCGCTACTGAAAAAGGGTCATAACAGGGGTGCCTTTCGTCCATCACCAGCCCAAGCCCTGATTCCTTTTATATCCCAAGTCAGAGCTGCTCTAATTCAGGCTAAGAGCTCCGCGCCGAACGTCAGCACAGTAATAATAGGCTGAGTTGTGGTCGAAACATGTGCCAGAGCCTTTCCGGAAAACCATCAAACCGTGCCACCATGACACAAATCCACCCAAAAAATAACTAATAACAGGTCTAGCTACGCCATGGCTGCATACGGAGCCGAATGGTCAAAATTGCAACTTGCATGACTTCTTCTATTACCCGGCGCCCAGCGACGTAGCGGTGAATGAAGTGAAATCCGGCGCTGGCAGGGAAACGAGACATGACTGCAAGCGTCTTATTTTTGTCATCTTTGTGTTGAACACAAAAACACACCATTATGTGCAAATGAATGATTGGACAAAGGATAAAGAATGTTTTGGTGCCCTTCTTGGACATTCTTTGTAGCTAAATTGATGCCATAGTGGCAGAAAGTCGAAGAACTGTGACAACATGGACTGGGAGCAGCTGTGGCACAAGAGTGAAACAATGCTTGAAAAAAAATGTCAAATGAACGTTGATTTTTCTCGTAGTTGATAAAGCAAATTTAGTCAAATGTCCTTCCGAGTAATTAAGTGAATGCAAATTTTCCCCGTGGAAATTTTTAAAATCTCCATGCCTAAATATCGATCATTCCTTTTCCCCCCAGTCGGTTGAGGAAGTTGTCAAATGAACGCTAATTTTCCCCATAGTTGATCAAGGACATTATTTGAATAATCGCCCCTAATTAACCGATTTTTTATTTTCTACATGGTCCACCTTGCAGATTTATTTGTCTGTCCCTCATTATGTGATTGTTCCTTTTCCTTGTAGATCCTCGAGGAAATTCAGTCAAATGTCCGTACCGAGTTAATGTGGCATTTCATTTCTTCCCACAGTCAAGGAAATTTAGTCAACATATCTCGGAAATTTAGTCAACATATCTCTGTTTGTTGTGTGCTGGCTAAGTGGATTTGAATGTTGACAGGTATTTTTGGAGTGCATGAGGAAACCCCAGGCAGTAAATCATTTACTGCGGTGCATCAAAACAGGACGAGGCTCATGGGAACATCTACAATGAGGCCAAATTGTGGATAGTCTGTTTTATATTTATTTTTATAACTCATGCTGCACACGTGATGGATTGAAGTGGTTAGGTATGCTTGAAAAAAAAAACTGTGTTTGAGAACTGGTCCAACAGCAAACGAGATATCTTTAAGAATTCTGACTATTGTGTTGAAGGGCTCGTCGATTACTTGCAGGTTGTAGTTTAGTTGGTCTCGTAGTACTGGGGCTCCTTTGTTTACAAAGTAGTTCAGGCGACATGAATGTTTTTGTACAGTACGTCGAAACACGCCATACTGCAAAATATTTGCGGCAGGAAGCACATTATTCAAGTCAAAAGTTTACAACATCATTAATAAACCAATGTTTTTGAAACACATAAATGGCACCGTGACTTTGGCAATGTTCAGCACAATTCACCTCCATGATTACCTTCCACCGGGCTCCTTTCTGTTCGTACGGAAAGCAATGTGAAAACGATTCCGCTCATGATGTCTATTTCGTAGCAGTAATTAAACTCCCTTTTTTGAAGAATAGTTGCTATAAGGGTTGGAAAAGTCGCTAAAAGCGACCAAATTGCCAAGTTGGCAATACTGACTGTGGTTTTTGTAAACTAGCTCCACTATCTTCGCAGTTATGTTGACAGAGTAGACAGTGCATGTCAGCCAGGACGCGCTTTGAATTACGAAAGGCGCTTAAAGAAAATCGATTTAAAAAAAACAAAAAAACAAACAATCTTGACAGATCATCTTAAATCATTGAAATCACCCCGCCCTTATTTCCTTAAACAGTTATTACGTGTTTCAATGAACACTCACTCACTAACCAATGCTAACGCAGTGCTTTTAATTTGCCCTATATTTAACTTATGGTTTATTCTTACAGAGTGTACAGCACATTGTGTGCAGCTGTGGTTGTTTAAAAGTGCTCTATAAATAACTTTTGAGTAGAAAAGTCCTAATTACAGTAAATATTAGTATGAAAAATACAGGCCATAAATATAGAAAATCCAATTGAAAACCTTAAGGGAGTTCACATAGATGTGCCAACATCAAAGACAAACTCATTGCCAATAAACTGTCATTGGAAAGCCTGTTAATTATTGCGCTCCCATAGCAGTGTGTGACCAGCATGAGGAGAAGGAGGTGAAAGGCTGTTGAGGAGTCATAATTCTCGTTTCTGCCTTGTAATTGATAAGATGTCCACCGAGGGACGCGGAAGAGAAGTCGAAAGCTGTCTGGAATGCACGGCGTGCCTTAGTGCCTCTGTTAGAGGTGTACGGAATGATGATAAGACATTGTATGCGTTCCTCAGTAAGCAGAGGATGACCCAGGCGGGCGTTCTGCGATGCAGTGTGGTTATATAAGACAACTCAGCACTCGCTGCAGCACAAGAAATAGACTCCGCGCACGCGTGTGTGTGAGTACAGAGTGGGATTTCACCAGTGGCACAGCCCTAAAGACTCACAATGCTTCTTTCTGCATCAGCGACACACTTACTGCACATCAAAGTCATCTCATCTCTCGCTATTTGTGCGGAGATACACATAAAAGCTAGCTCAGTGATTCTCAAAGCGTGGTACGGGTAGCACTAGTGGTACATGAAAGAATCACTGAATTAAACAAATAAAATACATTGAAAACATGAAATGCAATCAACCATATTCGAATTAATGAATCTTAACCCAGTGATTCTCATAGTATGGTACGGGTACCACTAGTGGTACGCGGGCTCCCTCTAGTGGTATGTGAAAGAATCACAATTAAATGCTAAACTGTGTATAATGTTAAAAGGCTTTAACTTTTTTAAGTACAGTTAAGTTTTACTTTTAAGCACAATAAATTTGCATTTACTGTTCTAGAAATGCTTGTTTTCAAATTTTATTTAACTTTCATGTGCAATACATTTTAATTAAATCATTAAGAACACTTAAATGTATTATATTCAAGCGCAGTGTTAATGTTCACACTACAAAATGTTACAGTGGTGAACAAAAATATTAAATATACTTTTTAAGAATAAAGCCTCTGCCTCATCTGTGATGAACATGTGGGCCTACTATGCTACTGTATTTTAATGTTGGTCATTATGGCGGTACTTGGAGAGCTAGTTATTTTTTGAGGTGGTACTTGATGTAAAACAAAATTGACAAGCATTTCCAGTTGTATTTCCCACAATACTACACACATTTTGGTGTAAATTTTTTATGAATTTAATTCAATAATTGTAAATTTTGATGCTATTATTTATAAATAATACTATTTTAAAAATATTATTTAAAATGCACATTTATAAATTTAAAATACTTCTCTTTTTAACCTCATCAACAAATGACCTGGCACAATCTGTCTGTTTTAAAAGTCAAACGTGGGCCTTGAGCACTAAAGTTTTGCCACTCTTACTAATGCAAGGCTTTAGCAGAGGTCCACACACTCTATTCGGCATTCAAACAAAATGGAGTAAGTGAGAGGCGGAACACTGACCACAGATCTTGAGCGGGGCCTCGAGCTCCAGCAGGATGGGCTGGCTGAGGAAGATCTCGCGGGATTTGATGCACAGGCCCCGCACCTCCGCCTCGGTCATCTGCACGATCTTGCCTGGGCGACATCCCCTCACTGGAGCACAGAGACAGTCATTTTACCTCCATTGTTTCAAGACACCATTTATTGACAATTCCACACAACTCACTGAATTCTTAGTCATCCAATTAAAATGTCCATATTAAGGCTGACTATTCCAACGACTAATCGGATAAAACGTATTTTACATTGTTACAGAACAATATAATTAAGTGCACGCATATGCCTTCAAAAGGCGGGGCCAGGCCTGCTGAGTCACGTTATGTGTGATTGAATGAGAGTGTAGTTGGCTGTTGTTGGCTCACCATAGGTCAGTCTGCATGTTGTTGAATGTGCTTATCATGTGTTTATTTTGTTCAATAAAGGGACTGAAAGAGCAACGGTGGCTGTGTCTCTCTCCTTGACCACTTGCGAGGGCATTATAATGCGTTCTAACTAGCTGTGGTAGGATATATTAAATTAACTAACAATGTTTAGGTTACCTTGTGTCGAGGATCGTAGACAAGCTGTTATGTATGCCAGTTCGGCATTGCACAAGACACATTGCATTTTGTCTTTTTTAGGTGTGAAATAATCCTAAATGCTTTCATCCTGGCTCATTGTCATTACACCATCTTATTTCGAAACGAGTAGCGCGTGTGACTGCAGTAAAATTGTCCGTGTGGAAAAATACTTTGCTCCACTTCCTTACTAACTGACCAATAAATCCCGTACCAGCAACACCAGAGCAGAAAATCATTTGTATTCTTGTTGCAAATATTAACGCTGAATTGTTGCTTAATATTTTTTAAAGGCATGCAAATATCACTCTTTGAATGTTCTTGACTGCAGTTTCAATTTACATGAGGAATTGGACCAACACATACAATTTTTCATTTAATTGTATGACTTGAGGTGTTACGTTGCCACTGTGTAGACGGAACTTGCTTCCCTGACAAACAACCCAACGCTTACAGAATAAACAACAAGGAGTGTATTTGCCATCTATGTTCATTCATCACAGCAGCGACACTGAGAAATAAACCACAAAACTGTGCCAAGGACATTTTATACGATGCCAAAGCAGCTCGGTCCACTCCCAGCAAAAAACATCTCTCCTGGGCTCTCGATTAAGAACATGAAATGATTATTCTAATCATATCGCCCTTTCGCTCTTTTTTTTTTTTTTTTAAACACCCCTTCTTGCTTGCAATCTGGTCCTCCCACCATCAAAAATGTTTCATTTAGCAATTTCTAAAGCAGCAGCTAGCCAAAATGTCCACTTCTTCACACACCTGCTCGATTAAAAGAATAAACAAAACAAAAAAGGGGTTTGAGCAATTACCTGGAACATAATGTTACAACTAGACTTTACACCGATTTTATCGGCCTGATCGGTATCGGCCGATAATTAGCATTTTATGCTGATCGGCTTTAATGTCATAATTCGCCGATCCGATCAAGCTCCGCAAAAGACATTTACTCCGCGTCGCCATCGTGCACAGTATATTTTAATCCAAAAGCTAGTTTATTTTTAGCCTTGTCGCATATCTTTTGATGTAGTACTGTAAATATCTGATGGCCAATGAAGTTATTAAAAAAAAAAAAAAAAAAAAGCATGTCACCGGTGTCGGACAGACAACACGTAATGTCCGGCGGATCAGACTACAAAACAAATTTGCTCTTTCAGGATTGCACTATGTCAGACAACTGCAATAAAATCTTGTATTCCGATACCACCGCATGCTGCTTTTTAATAATTGGGCTTTATCTTGTCAACTCAAATGCGATACACCCGTTACCGTGGCGACGACAACAAGAGTGGATCACGCCGACTGCATTATATGGACTAAATGGGAAAAACGTGTTGTTGGTCACCGGTGCTCAGGACAGGAGAGGACGTTCGTTTAAGGCTTACTTGAAGGCATGTTCCCGTACTTTTAATACAATACGGCTCGCAAGCAGGCAACAAAATGTTATGTAGCCTAGCAAGCTACTGCTAGCACTGACGGTGGTACGTAAACATGCCGCCGTTCTGTCGAAACATGCTCTAAGGTTTCGGTGTGGGTGAAGTAATTTAATGACAATAAAGTCATTTAATTACAGTAAGTTAGCACCCAATATTTCTTGTCATGTTGTAATGTTGGTTTGACTGATGAGGATACACGAGCTGACTAGAGCAGTGATTTCCAACCTTCATGGAGCCAAGGAACATATTTTACAATTGAAAAATCTCACGGTGCACACCAACAAACAAAAATGTCACAAAAAGTGGATACATTAATTACTGTATTTACTTCCTGCCATCTAATAGAAGACCATTCATTTGTTCTGTCTGTGACTATGCCTCACTGGCATAAATAGAGGAACAAAGATACATTTATTGTAAATATATATTTTTTGAGCAATTAAGTACACAAATATATACAGTAACTGCACAGGTCATGTAAATAGACACATTCCTCCATCTTGTGATCGATTATCGTTTTTTTAAACTCGCTGAGTGGTCCCAAAAATCCTGATTGTGTAAAGCCTAGTTACAACCGCTTAAATAGGTTTTGAACATTTGTGAAGACAGTTAACATAGGGCTGTGTAATATGGCCTTACACACACACACAAAAAACAAAAAATAAAAATAAAAAAATAAAAATCGCAGATTTCTTCCCAAACATCCAATTCTAATAAATCTTGACTACCCATTTTGTTTATATAGATGTGTGTCCCAAAATATTAGAATATCGAGGGACGGTCCATTTATTTGAATAATTTGTTTAAAAAACTGAAACTTGTATATTAGTTCACTACACACACAGTGAAATATATCAAGCCTGTATTTGTTTCAACTTTGATGATTATGGCAGAAAGACATAAAATAAACAAATCCAGTGTTTCACAAAATTGGAATATTTCAGAAATGTCGGCCTTCTGAAAAGTGTTCTGAAAAGTGTATTAAAGTAATTGGCCTCCTTTTCCATTAATTACAGCATCAAGGCGGCATGGCGTGGAGGTGATCAGTTTCTTGGCTCAATTCAGGTGTTCTTGTAGCCCAAGTTGCTTTGATATCGGCCTTCAGATCATCTGCATTGCGGGGTTTCTGTTCCCTCATCTTCCTCTTGACGATACCCCATAAATTTTCAATGGTGTTCAAGTCAGACGAGTTTGCCGGCCAATCAAGTGCTGTTATTCCATGGGTATTAAACCAGGTAATCGGTAGTTTTGGCTTTGTGGGCAGTTGCCAAATTCTGCTGGAAAATAAAATCATTGTCTCCAAAAAGCTCGTCGGCAGCGGGAAGCATGAAGTGCTCTAAAATTTCCTGGCAGACAGCTGGACTTGTTAAGACAATGGACCCACGTCAGCAAATGACATGGCTCCCCAAATCACTACTGACTGTGGGAACTTCACATTGGACTTTAAGCGGCTTGACTTTTGTGGTTCTCCAGTTTTCCTCCAGACTCTGGGACCTTGACTTCTAAATGAAATGCTACATTTACTTTTCATCTGAAAAGAGGACTTAGGACCACTGGGCAACAGACCGGTACTTTTTCTCCTTAGCTCAGCACAACCACTCCTGACGTTGTTTTCGGTTCAGAAGTGGCTCGACATGTGGAATTCTACAGCTAATAATAATCATCAAACTTGAAACAAATAAAGGCTTGAACTATTTCACTTTATGTGTAGTGAACTAATATGACATACAAGTTTCACTTTTTGAAACAAATTATTGAAATAAATGGACTTTCCCTCCATATTAAACATTTTTGGCACATACCTGTATTTACAAAAAAAATAAAAATAAATGTTTGTTGTGTGTGTTATTCCTCCAAATACTAAACAACTTTCAAAACTACTAACTGGCACTGCCACAGAAATAATAGAATAAATATGGATTATGTGAAAATAAGTACTTCCTCTCAGAAAACCTTTTTTTTTTTGTAAACATGATCCTTAATAAATTAACCTATGAAATGGTCAACATTTTTAAAAGGGGACAAATGAAAAATTTACTTAATGTTTATACGCAAAATTGTTGGGTCTCTGGAGTGTCTGCTCACCCATCAAAGCAAACCTTCTTTGTCATCTTTAAAAACGTGTAAAGCCGTCTCACTCGTAAGTCGCAGTGCCCTAGCATACTACGTATAGTAGAATGAAAGCTCGGGTTTGTATGAACACCTAGGCCAACTACACTACTGTATAAATGTTGGTCATGCTGGCGGTATTTAGACGTTTATTTTTTTTGTTTTTTTAGTACTTGGTGTACAAAGTTTGAGAACCACTATCGAACGTTTGTAGTGTATACGACGAGTGGTTTCCAAGAAGAAAAATAAAGCGAGCTCAGCCAGGTTCTAGAGTTTTTGAGTCGGTTCCACATCCACGTAGCTGCCACTCCTACTCGGTGCAACGTTTAAAGCCAAACCTCGTCATATTAGTCATATTTTTAAAAAATGAACGTCATAAAGTTAGGCCAAAGTACACGACGAAGCTAAGTGTTGCTTAATGTAGGCGTTCACCGGCGACAGATAGCACCAAGCTAACGAGCTAGCTAGACAGTTAGCCCCGCTTACGATTGTGTCGACGTCAAAACGAGGCGGCTCCAACAAGCCCGCGAGGAAGGTAACGCAAGCCGGCGTGGCGAAGTGGCTGACGCCTCGGTGTGAGGTTCTGCTCACCTTCCAGAAGGCGAGAGATGAGGCTGTCCACGTTCAATTCGCCCTCCGCCATGTTCACGCTCTGATGGGAGTAGTAACTGGGACTGGAGAGCAAGAAGCGATGTGTCTCGCGTACACTCGGGGGCGCTATTGTAACCGGGGCGAGGAAGCTCATCAAGTTCATTGAAATGAAGATTTTTTTTTAGTTTATTTTTTAAAAACATACTCAAGTATAATTAATTTTATAACTATTTTACGTGACAATATAATAATTATAATTTTAGTATTTGTATCTGACAGTAAAGCCCATATTGCACTTTAAATATAACTAATTATTGATATGACCATTTTTGCTTTGAATTAATATTTTTTGGTTTATTTTTTAATATACTATAGTATAATCATGAATTATTTAGTAGTCTAATTAGTTTACATTGCAGTATATTTAATTTTATTGTTTGTATCTTACAATACGGTACAGTGCGTTGTGCATTTGTCAGTATAACCAAGTCGTCCAACTTTATTTACATAATTTTTTTATTTGAACCATTTTTAAATATTTTTTGAATATATTTTTTTGTATAATGAATGATTCTACATTTTAAAATAAATTTTTTTCATGGCAGAATATTTATTAGCCATTTATAGTTAGTAGTGTAACACCCTTGGATGTGGTCAAGGATGACATCATCGCTGCTGCCTTTCAGTCACTTTATTAGAATGCACATTTATATAAGAGCTGCTATCAGCCACAACTCAACACCCAGTCACTCTGCACGCAAGCCAATGTTCCTTTGCCTTTATGTTTAATCGCTTTTATATTCCTTTGGGTTTTTTTTCATCTTTGTCGACGTCACAACCATCAACAGGCCCCGCCTTTAACGGCTCACACTCTTTGATTCAGACATTACACTGTACATAACAGAGCCCATGTAATAAAAAGGAGTTATTTCCTTTTCCGAGTCGTGAGGCATGTAAACTACATTTACATGACGATTTTTGCTTTCAATCGACATTTTACACATTTTTAATAGTATATTATAAAATGATAATCCATGATGTAAATGACTTTTTTTTTTCATTTTTTGTCATCTTAGAATACAGTGTATAGTGATTTCACTTTAAGAGAAAATTGCACTTTCATTTATATGACTTGTTTTTCATCACCATTCTTTATAGTTTTTATAATATCCATCCATCCATCCATCCAAGCTCAGTACTGCTTATCCTCATTACGGTCACGGGTAAGTATATAAAACAAACTGTATAGAAAATTTTTAATAGGATATACAAAATAGGAAATAAGGAATTATATCAAAACTATTTTATTAGAATTATATTTTCCAGTACAATAAAATGTGTAAAAAAAATGCTCACTAAAAATAACTATTTAACACATCATAAAATAATTACAAAATCAGATCATAGCAAAATCATACAGTGAAATGAAATAAATCCACAAATGACTAGGTTTTTTTCAAATAATTCTCTACAATGAGTTGTTAGACCTGCTGCAAGATTGAAATAATTTAAATGAAACATTTAAATAACATTTACAGTGTATTTATTAATTGTAATAACATTTTAAATAACATTTTACATTTAATTGTTTACATCCAGTCCCAAAATAATATTACTTTACAAAGATAAACACCTCCAAACCTTGGTTTAATTAAAACAGAAGTAGGGAAAAGTTGGTTCTCAAGGCCATTAAACATTTGTTAAATGTATGTGTAATATGTTTTTTATCTACAACAAATTAATTAGCTAGTTATGTAATGAGATAAATGAATAAAACAATAAAAAAGTGACTAAATACATTTGAATTAACAAATTTTAGGGGGAAATGGCTGAATGAATGCAAAACATGATCGGACTCAGTTTTTCTACTGCTGCTTTAAAAAACAGATGCCTTCATCTGCACTGCCGTTGTTGCTGTGGTCATGCGCCGGTTGTTCCTCTTGCCTCTGCAGGAGAGGATCAGCCAGGTTAGGGCCCAGCCGAGCAGGAGCCCGGAGATGGTGAGCACCGCGATCAGCCATACCGGAACGTGTACACTGTTGATCTTTGTGAAGATGTAAGGATGCTCCTGCAAGACATCGACGTTGTATGGGAGATGCACAGTGGATGTAAAAAGACTACAAATCCCTGTTCAAATGCCAAGTTTTAATTTTTTATATATATAAAAAAGAGCAAGATAAATCATTTCAAAACTCTTTAACTTTTATAGATAATGTGGTTGCACGAGTGCACACAATAATGTGCCTCCAATTAGCCCAAAATAAAGTAACTCTTCACCTGACATTTTTTTTTTTGCTTTGCAGCAGACGCCTGAAGGTTTTGTGCTAACACTGATTGCTATTTGGAACAGTTCATAATTCCCTCCACCTTGACTAAGGCTCTAGTTCCCGCTGAAGAAAAAAGCCACGAAGCATGGTATGGTATTCTGTTGGTGATGAGCAGTGTCGTGTTTGCGGCAAGCATACTTTTTGGAACGTGTCTGAAAAAGCCTACTAGAACTGAACTTTATTTATTTGGGGTTCATCAGAGGCACTTTAAATAATGGCAGGTGTCTACTGACTTGCTGAACACAGCAACACTACCAGTTAAAAGAGGGTGTGCACACTTGTGCAACCACATTATCTCTGGTGTTTATTTTTACTTCTCTAAAATATATCTAAAAATAATCAATTAAATTGTGCATGTTATAGGTTCCAGTTATAGTTATGAAATAATCTATATTGGTCTCTTTTTTTTTTTTTTTTTGCAATAATTGAGCACAAAATCTGGCATCTCATACCTCTGTGGGACACTTGATGCCATCTCTGCCACTTGGGAAATTGTTGTACGTCTGCTTTTTTCCCACGGGCTCCAACTGGGGAGAAAGCGGTACTTCTCCTTTAACCAAAGTCTTTTATTTTAACAAAGTATCTGTACTTCTACTTAAATACAAACTGGTGTGAATACTTTTTATTATATAGTTGGATTAGCTACCTTTCCCACTTGTATCGGGCAGCACCTCACTCACCATGTTATTCCACATGGCCACGGCCATCTCAGCATGTCCCCGTTCGCTGAAGTGGAAACAGTCTTCGGTGAAGTAGGTGACGTCGGGTCGGCCGTCCTGTCGAGTTGAAAGCAAATGAGAGGGAGTCGTATTTGGCAGTGGCAAAAGTAATTCAACTCTTGGTCATTCCACAATTGGAGGACGCCGCATACTCACAGTTCTGCATCTGCAGCTTCACCCATTCAAGGATTTTTTTTACTTAAAAATATGTATATATCAAGAAATACATTTTCCGCGTCACTGATGGTGTAGTGGTACACTCGCCTGACTTTGGTGCAGGCAGCGTGGGTTCAGTTCCCACTCAGTGACGTTGTGAATGTGAGTGCGAATGTCCGTGTCTATATGTGCCCTGCGACTGACTGGCGACCGGTTCAGGGTGTAGTCCGCCTTTCGCCCAAAAGTCAGCTGGGATAGGCTCCAGTGTCCTGCGACCCTAACCAGGATAAGCGGTGTTGAAAATGGATGGATGGATACATTTTCCTTTTTTTAAAAACAATTTTTTCACAATTTATTCCTTTTTCCTTTCCTTCGTTTTTTCTTTTTCTTTTTTGGGGGGAACCAATCCCAAAAAGACTCGTTGACAGTTCATTCCACTTATTCAGAAATTCTAGTGGTTTAATGTATCATATTTTTTCCCCTACTTCAATTATAATGGTTGTCACTATCCGCAGATTTTTACGATTTGCAGTCTGGCCCTGTCCACTTTATATGTTTGACTCCCATTATTCCATGCCACTCCTGTCCCAGTTTTTTTTCCCCTTTTATGAGACTGCAAGATTTCAAGAGCTCAACCGCAGTTGACGCTACCTCGCGCTATGTACGTGTTTTTGTCATCCACGGAGGTTGAGAAAAGTGACAAAGCCTATTTTGATAAAAGTTAGAAATAGAAAATACAGACATCTGCTTTCAATTGTAGGGAGTACAAGTAAAAAGTCATCAGTAAAACAAATAATCAATGTACACTTACTTGAAAAGTGTACTTACCGGTAAGTGCAGTAACAGTGGTTATGTGTTGGAAAATTTATGTTTAATATATATCAAATATTACTTATTAGTTTTATACAAACTTCACATGCTTTATTGTTATGTTGTGACTACTAGCTCTGTGTGCGTAATACTTGTTGCAGCTGGACATAGATCATTGTTATTGTTTTCTTTCTCTCTCTCACTTCGATATAACGGGGGATTTTTAGTCTGGGCTTCAGTAAGGGGTGACAACTCGTAAGACTTGTACTTGTTCCTCTCTTTGCAAAGACTTTTCTTTCTTTTTTTTGTAATACAAAAAACCCACAAAGACAAGATTGCTTCCTTACTTATTCTGTCAGAAAAAGATTTGCCAAAACAGTTACTTCCCACTACTGGTCATAATATAATATATAATATGTGCTGCGATTCAATGGTCCTGAATATGTGTCTGTATCTGCACCTGCAGCATGGTGGCGACTTACAGCATTCAAAGGGATAATAGTGTTTTTGAAGAAGGGCTGCACCACTACGGCAAAGTCTTCTCTGTCGTCATAGCGACCGCCGTATGCCACTTTCTCCGTCTCGATCTGGAGGAGAAAAGGGAAACTAACCATTTAGCTTTGCCAAACTTCCTTCATTTAGTTTCTGTACCACCTTCAATGTTTTTTGTCATTTGGGAGGAAGCCGGAGTACCTGGAGAAAACCTACACAAGCACGAAGGGAAACATGCAAACTCCTCACAGGAAGGCAGGAGCCAATATTGGTTAGC
This sequence comes from Phyllopteryx taeniolatus, assembly GCF_024500385.1. Lineage (NCBI taxonomy): Eukaryota > Metazoa > Chordata > Actinopteri > Syngnathiformes > Syngnathidae > Phyllopteryx > Phyllopteryx taeniolatus. The sequence continues at coordinate 7,242,177 of NC_084514.1, read as the reverse complement.
CCTAACCTCAGAAATATGGGGCAGATGTGCTAACTACTAATTGACAAGTGCTGCGGCTTTGACAATCTTGTAGATAGAAATCACAGAAAGCAAATAGAGTTTGAAGCACGAAAACTAGTTTTCCAATCATTCCGTCATCATATGAGGGCGTATTGACAAAGTAATGGCAGTCAAGGAATGCCGACATTGAGACCTTTAGTTTGAGGTATGACTCAATGTGGTTTGTTGCAATTAGATTTTTCTTTTTGTCATTGTTACTGCTGATTGTTGATCTGAGGCAATCTCCTTAAGGTTGTGACCAATCACCACAAAAAATAAAATGGAGGAGCAGCCATCTCTCCACTATCAGTCTGCAAAGTTTAAAGATAATCGGAGAAAAATTGCGTAAAGATTTGCCATGTTTGATGTGTGCAGCGACCCCGATATTTTGACATTGACTGACATTGAAACCCCCGCCAAAAATAAAAAAATAAAACATAAAAAAACACGGTACATTCCCATAGTCTTACGTTATCAGTGAATCAAGAAGGACAAACAGATCTTACCTGTACTTCCCGATTGATCCTTTTGGCTTCGGCGAACTCCAGAGAGTCTTCTCCTGGTAGTAAGAAGCACGGGCACGCCAACCTCAAGATGAACGGTCAAAACAAAGAACACACACGCTTAGCACAGTTCAGCTGAGGTTGATGGTTTTGATATATAATACAGAGTAGCGGATTTGGTGAGCATACGGTTGTATCATGTTGCACCCGAGACTATCCCTCTTGATCCTACGCAGGCCTTCGAGCTGCAGGATCTCCAGAATGTTGACGATGGTCCTGGGAAACTTAAAGGGGTGTGCACACTATTGTTAGCTACGCCATGTTTTTTAGCATCGCATGTTGTTTTAGCGTCTTAGCTCACCTCTTTGTACAGCATGTCCAAGCTGGTCATCAAGTGATGGGTGTAGTTCTGCGGCGACAACGAGGCCTGTGGACAAGACTTTCGTTTACTGTAATGGTAATGTGATCGGATGCGGTCTTGGAGAAGCAGCATGTGGCTTGAGGTTTTTTTTTTTTTTATAACTAGTTCATGTACATTGTCCTGTGTTAAAAACAAAATCCCAATTTTTTTTCCCCCTTTTTCATTATGGGGTATTGTGTGTAGAGTTAGGAATCCCTCAAAAATTAACAAGCGCACCTTTTGTCTGTTCCCTCATACCTGAAATGATCTTTCCCCATTCATTGGAAAATCGTAACTGGATTGCATGAAAATGAATGGAAACACCATTAATCCATTCCATCCCCCCCAAAACACCAATATAATTCGTTTTTTTTTTTAATTAAATAGTATTGTACTTTATAGACATACAGCAATAACATAATTAAATAAAATGTAATGAATTAAAACAGTTTGTCCAGCATGATTTCATGCTTCACTGCCCAGTGACATTGTGCTGCTCCTTCTGGCCACCAGGGTGCAGTATAATACATAATAAATACACGAAGACTGTCTCTTCTAAGCTCAGTAAATTCCAGTAATATTAGTCGTTTTTCCACATAGGATAAAGAAAATATTCCTCTGAGTATTGTTGTACTGTCTGTTTACATGTTTGTGTTCAAATATCCCTTGCTTAAAGTGTTAGAACTACCGCAACATCGATGCTAGTTTCGTCAGCCCGGCTTTGGTGTTTTACATTGCATGTTAGCTTTAAGCTAGGAGACGTTCGTAAGACAAATTTATGTGGTTTGGTTAAATACACAATGTGTAATTCTCTTTGTTTTGAGTTTCGTTTACCATAAAGTTCAACTGTGGCAAGAAACAGTTTGAAGAAAACACTTGGCCTTTTTTTTACCTCAAGAATTGTTCACTAACTTGTTGCTTGTAGTGAAGTTTGGTGCCACCATCTAGCGTTCCTAACTCAAATATTTGCTTGCAACTCCAGACAAAAAGTCAGTTGAGCGACAGCTTGTAAATCCGGTCACCCATACATCGAGGTACATCTGTACTGTCTGCATTCTGTGCTACTCTATACAATCTCTCCTCTTCCTTACTGTGTTGTCCAGTTTTCACACACAAAAAACAAACAAACAAACAAGCAGCTTCTTATGATAGGTTCAATTCAGATGGAGATTGAAAGTGAAGAAGAGGATGAGGATGGTGGGGTTGGGGTGGGTGTTTGTTTTGAAGGCGACAGAACAAAAGCACTCAGTGTCTGCTCACATCTCATTGTGGCACAATCAAAACATTTGAGGCCGCTAATTCACAGAAGTGCCATTATTCCTATTGGGGTGCTTCAGTGAGTGATTTCATTTCACAGCACCAATGAGCTGTTTAAAAAATAAGAGAGGTTGGGGGAAGGGGAAGGGGGTAATGCACTGCCTGTGACAACGTCTTTTTAAAAAAGCAACTCACCCGATCGTTGCAGAACTGACACAGGTCATTGCCACCAATGAAGAGAGTCACCAGCTTCCAGTCGTTGGCAAAATCCACTGTCTAGTTCCATTAGGAAAAGTAAAAAAAAAGTGAATTCCTTGTATACACCTGTACATACAAACTGCTTAATTATCCAATATTACAAATAAAAAACAGTGTATATTGTTTTTAAATCTAACTTTTCATGGTGTCGATGATTTCTTTAAATTTATATATATATATATATATATTTTTTTTTTTTTATTATTATTTTTAAGTATAGGGTTTAACTTTTAAAAAATATATGGAATTCTTATCTATCATTTAAAAACTTTCTTAAATGTGTAAATTATTTGGAAATTAAATTTTTTATGGTATCAATTATAATTTCATTATTTGAATGGTTTCATAGGTCTTTTACCTAATTATACCTTATATATTTTTAAAATATGAAACCTACAGTGTAATCTTTCATGGTGTCAACCATCATTTCATATTTTTAAATATTCTTGATAAAGCTGTCAACATGTTTTTTTACCAATTGTATAATATGTAGAATAATATAATTATATAACAGAAATACAAATACTCAATAAAAATGCCATTATTTATTTTTTGAGGTTATTTTGATTTAATTTAAAAAAAAATATTTTAGCTACTATATTATTTTCAAATATAAAACTCAATTGTCATTGTGTTATGTCATTGTCGTCATCACCTATTCTATATTTTATTATGCAATATAAAACTCACAGTGTCATTTTTCATCATGTCAATCAGGCGTCTGACTTGTCCTGGAATTCCCCTGTATTTAAGACATTATTATTATCATCACCATGTGTGCAATACATAAATGAATACACAAGTAAAACAAAGTTAAAGGACCTATCCAATACTGCGAACAGCCACAGAACCACAAGCACATATCCTTATACTAGTAGGTGTTCTTGGTTGCTTCACAAATCGCTATTATTGGTCTGTCCCCGGACTCCCCACTTCGTCTATTATTTTTACGCAATACTAACCAATTGAAAGTGGTGAAAATAGCTTGAGAACAAATCTATAAATGCTCTTGAACGCTCAAGATGTGTGAAAATTGTTTTAAATCCGTAGTTCCTTGTTCTACGGTCGCAAGCTGTTTGACATAATTGTCGCCAATTATTGAAGGTCAGTAACGAAAATATTGAAGTTAAGATACATTTTAGTAGGCTTGTTCTGTTAAAATGGATCGCTGTCATGTTTCATTGCAGAAGGAAGGAAGCCGCATGAGCCATATGGAGGTAAGTGCATGCAAATTCAGTTACGCCTATATACACGGGCTTAGTCATTTTATTGTATTGATTGCAACGCTCAAGGCTCTAAGACCTTTGAAAAAGAGTTTGGGAAGATGACGTAACACAGGCGTTTGCTTTTGTGAAGCTTTCGTGTGACCGCGGCGGACTTCGATGGGTACGGCTAGCACCCGGCGCTATGTTGGTACCATTTTAATCAATGGCAACATAATACTGTTAATTTTAAGCATATTAAATTACAGATTAAACATAATTTCGGGTGCTGTTGTGTTACTGCCAGTTTCATTTTCCTGAGCAAAACAATACATAAAAGAGAACCTTGTTAGTGAAATACAGTACAGGCCATCTGGAAACTATGTCTTTTGAACTCACGAGACTTTGGCCCCTGATGCGGACATGTTGAAGCCGCTCCTCTTCTTCCCTTGACCCTTTGATGCTCCTTTAAGGTCCGGATTGAATTTCCTGAGGATGTCTGGAGGAGAAAAGTGCAACATGGCCTCAACTCTTGACTCCAGGGGTGTCATTGTTACATCTTAAAGTAGGGGCAGGGTGTCTTACTGGCTAATGTGGTGACAGTCTCCAGGTTTTTATCACCTCCAATGCTGTGGGGGAGAAAAAAACGAAGTAAATTAAAGCTGCCATCAGCGATGAACAGGTACAAGATTTTTCAAAACATTGCAGGGGGCACTGATAAGCCAATTTGTGGGGGTCAAATACCTGCACTATAGTCTGCTTAAACACAATAACGAAAATTATAATGTTTGCTATACAGTATATCTTCTTACATTTGTCTCATATACAAATTTGGTACCAGTTGGACAAAATATCTAAGAGAAGTTCTTCCTTGACCTTGGTGAAAATGACATGAAAATGGCCACTTCAAACCAAAATGTAAAATAATTTTGTGGATCTATTAACAATAGACATGCTTACCAAATTTCATATTGGTAAGTGAAAATAACAAAGTACCGTCAGGGACTGAATTTTCTAAATCCACCAGACAACTCTGTGTTTGAATGTCCGCTGGAGAAAACAACCCAAAAATGTCACTTTCAAACCAAAATGGCTGACATCCTGTGTCTTTTCAGGTATGGGTTCTTGACACTTTGGGTGAAACGACTCAAAATAAACTTGGCTACCAAATTTCATGTCGTTAAGTGAAACTGGCTTTGCGGATTAAATTTAGTTAATCTTTTAAAAGACACCCGGAAAAAAAGATGAAAACTTTGAGCCAAAATGGTGGATTTTCTGTGTCTTTTCAGAACTGGCTTCCTGAGACTTTTTTTGTGTGTCTAGACATGGCTACCAAATTTCATGTAGCGAAGTAAACTTGGCTCTGCGGGCTGAATTTTCAAAATCTCTAGGAGTAGTCAGTCTTAAAAGGACACCTGGAAATAGCCAAAATGACCTGAAAACACTGCGTCTTTTTAGGCATGGGGTCTTGAGATTATTGTTTTTGTGTGTGTGTGCGGATAAACTCATAAAAAACATGCCAATCAAATTGAAGTAGATAAGTGAAACTGCAACATTATATATCACCTCCATGACACTCCTCTATATTCAGTTCTGAGCTGCAGTAGATTCTTTGCCTTAGCACCAAAGCCGGCCTAAAACACACCCAAACACGACATTTGTTTTGAAGTGATATGTTTTGTTTTAAATGGTTTGTTTGGTTATAGTCTTTCACTTACTGTTACGGAGTCCCCCAAAGCGGCCACCACCTTGATGTCAGCCGGCCGGACCTTATGAGCTAACACAACGCGCACAATTTGACATGTTGTTGACCATGCGGCACCGTCGGGTTGTTACCTGAAGTGGGCGCCGAGTCAGACGGTCCCGTGTTAAGACACGAGAAGTCGCTGCCCCAGTTCTACAAAACAACATGCTGCTTTTTAGGCAAAAGGTTTCAACATTAGATTGAGTGTAAATAAATATCAATAAAGAAAAACAACATACTGTAACCGGTGCAGGAGTCGGCGGAGGTCCTGGAAATGTGTAGTTGCTGTTGACTGCCGTTCTCAAGAACGGTGCGGCCTAAAAACGATTAAAAAAAAATACATTAAATCATATAGGTACTGAGATTGGACACAATATTAAATACTAGTGTTAAGATATACAATGATACCAATGATAATTTCAAAATATATTTCAAACAATTAATCAGTTGTTGTTGTAACTTTCCCTGTTTATTGAGCCAGGAAGTTCAGATTTCCATCATTAATTCCCTGCGCCCATTTAATCAACTATGGAAACTTGATCAAAACAAGACCTTATCCCGAATGAATACCTGACACTCGCTGCAGTTGAGTGATTAAACACACCTCAGCTACCTCATAGGGAAATATGGTATTAATACTATGAAAGTCTATAATTGTACTGCGAGGTGCCTATATTACCTCAGAGGGACACTTCAGATCATTCCCAGCCATGAAGTCTTGAGTGGAGGTCTTGTTTCCCACCGGCTCTAACTGGATGATAAAAAAAAGGATTCAAAATGAAATGAAATAGAATAAATTAAGATCATACCATGTTGTTCCAGAGGGCTCGAGCCATCAGCGTGTGCCCTCTCTGGCTCAGGTGAAAACAGTCGGGCGAAAAGTACGAGCGATCGGGCCTTCCGTCCTTCAAGGAGAAACACTGGGAATTACTCTATGATTATTATTAATAATGTTACAGCATATATAACGGTGACAGCCCCTACTGGCAACGTAGGGAGGAAAACCTCCCTGAAGAAAGGCTGCAGGACGACAGTGAAGTTGTCGTGGGTGTCGTAGCGCCCCGAGTCCACCAGTTGTCGCATTGCATGCTGGGAAAACGCACACGAGGGAAAATAGGGCACTCAACAATAACACTCACTGTGTCATCACGTTTAAAAAAAAGAAATGTAAATAGAAATGAAAAATGTAGTCTTATACTATATCACACTATTTTTTTTATAAAATTATTATTTTTTTATTTTATTATATTTTGTTTAAGTTCTTAATAATAAAACATATTATTATAATTAGAATTACAGATATCACAATATAATTTAAATGACAAACTTGATTTTAAAAAATTAAATATGCAGAAAAATGAAAAATGACTGGGACAAGACATCATATAACTTAAAATGAAAAAAGTAATAATTACAAGAAATCTAATAATAATATAATAGTTTACTTTATGATATAAGTATAATTCTCAGAAATTTTAAAACGCAAAAGAATTTAATGTTACAAAATAGTTTGAGTTATTAGTTTTACTAGTTTTAAAAAGTTTCATTACAAAAATCTTTGAAAGTTACAATATATCACTATTTTTCAATTAAAAATGCATTTGAAAATATGGAATGTTAAAAGATATCACAAATATTTATTTGAAAATTGTTAAATGTTATAAATTATAACACTTTTTGTCAACTTTGTAATGTTTTACAATAATATCACAAATTAAAGAATACAATTTGAAACAAAATGTAATGAGAACTACATGCGTACTGCATCAAAGTGAAATAAAACTTGTACCAAAATAAATGTTTGAAAACGAACAGTTCCAATAGAATAAATGCAAATGTGATGTATTACAAAGTTTTACACAACTGAACTGTTCTTAAATGTACTTTAATAGAGATAGATAAAAACAAAAAAGTTAAATCCAATGTAACATTTTGTAGTTTGAACATTTAAATTTGTGATTCTTTTGCATACCACAGGAGGGAGCCCGTGTACTACTCGTCTTACGTGTATTCACAATCACTGGTGTGTAAGTGTACCTCACGCTGTGTCCAGGACTGACCTGATAAGCTCTGCTGAATTCTTTCATCTTTCGGAGTTCGAATGAGCCATCTTTCGGCTTCAGTACGCACGGGCAAACTATCCTGAAAACAAAAACAAACAAAAAAAATCCATCTACCTAAAAAGCTAATCTCTCACCTCAGCTCGTATCTAAAGGTTTAACTCCATGAGTATTTTGCTTTTTATTTGGATTTTTGTGTGTTTTTTATTTAATTTTATTTTTTTCTGGCACTTTGGCTACATTTGGCTACGTTTCCTGCTGAAATTCCAGGAACTTCTCACGAAATTTCCTCAAAAGTCAAACAAAATTTAGAGTTCAAACCATCATCACATGTGTTTAGATTTTAAAAATATAGAGAGAGAATCAATCACACATCAACACTGACCTGACAAACCAGGTGGGGCATCCCAGCGAATTATCTTTATGCAGATCACGCAGCGGTATAATGTTCAACAGCTCCACCAGGTTGACGAGCGCACGTGGCACCTGGAGGTTGAATAAAACGGAGCTTTAAACTTGCTCTTCGGGGATAATGAAGTGTGTGTTGTGTTGTGTAGCACTACCTCATGGTGGAGTATGTCCAGAGCTCGACGGATGCGTTCGGCAACATTCCTGGGTGAGAAGATCACCTGTGTTGGGCGGAAAAAGGCACAGAGATGCCATGGGTGCAAGTATTGGGGGCGGTCATCAGGGACCTCACACACTACACTACTGAAATGCTTTTATACGCATTACTGAATACTCACAGTGTCAGTGCAGAAATCACATAAGTCATTTCCCCCAATAAACATGGTGATCACTTTCCAGTCATTGTGGAAATCGATTCTCTGCGCTCAACAACATGAGGAAGACAACGTTACACAATTCACAGCATTATTCATTTAATTGGGTCTGTTGTTGCGGTGTATAACTCCACTGCATCAGACAGAGCATTCTAATATAAATGTGTTTTATGAGTGGAAATATAATTTACAAATGTATCACAACAAAATACAGTATGTACATGGCTGCGAATTCATTTAAAAATTAAATGATAGATATTTTGAAAATGTTTGAGTGGCAAGCAATTATTAGAAGCAGCTCTCAGGATAATGTAGTGTAGTTCTACATCATGGGAAATACTTTTTTATTAAATTAAAGAAATACATTTATTTAGCTGTATGAGTGGAATCATATTTTAAGAAAATGTATGAAAAAACATTTACATATATATACTGTATATGGATATTCATCATTTAAAAAAAATATCAATAACATTTATTTAACATTAGGGTTTTAGCTGTATGGCAGGAAACCCATTTTAAATAGATACATCACTGTAAATTATCTTTAAAAATCAATTACATTTTAAAAGTACGGTATTTTAAGCTATATAAGTGGAATTTTAAAATAATGTACATAGTGAAAATTGGGGGGAAAAAAATTACAAATATATATATTTATTTATTTTTGTTCCTCAAAAATCTCATCTATTTGTTGTTTTTGTGTTCAGGCCTAAGCAATAGAAGTATTAGTTTGTCCCCATCTGGTGGAATTTTAGTGTTGTTAACTTTAAATTATTCATTGCCATTTTTTTTCATGAGCGTTTGAGATGTCCTGTTTTGTTGGCGGTCCTTTCATGCACCTTTTTCACATCGAAAGTGAAACTGAAAGTACAGGATGTTACTGCTTCTCTCTCTATGCAGCAACTAATAGCACTGGTAGTCTACTTTTCCGTTACAATTTGCCTGTACTTTCCAATATCATTTACTGTGTGTAAATGCCAAAAAGTGAGGTTAATAACTCATATATTTTGTGTAAAATGCTACTGAGCATATTTGTGTCCCCATGTGTGATGTCACGGCAGTTTTTGCTAGCGTGTTATTTAGGCTAGTTTGCTAGCTAATGCTATTGATGAGCTTCACGTGAAAAGGTGGTTTATTTATGCTGAATAACTAAACTACTGAACACAGTTTGTTTATGTACCATGGGTACATGATTGTGTACATGCTAGATGCATCCATGGTATTGATGCTTCATGAGCCTCACCGTTTTAACGCTTTGCTGCCATCTTGTGGCATTTATATGCAAACCCTTTTTTGGGGGGGCTTCAATTGTGAATTTTTGCAGTATACAGTATACACAGCAAAGCAAAATATTAATCGCTCTTGTTTTGGTTCCCATTAGCTTATGCAGCATTGTACCCTACCGTGTCATTTTTCATCATGTCCACTAAGGTGCGCACTTGTTCAACCATGTCACTGAAAACACAAAACGGCTTAATTATGGTAAATCCTGCAAAGTTGGTTTATTAAAAAATATATATATATATAGTTTATTAATGTCTATATTTGTGTGAGGCATACAGACCCGCTCTTGGCTCCGGCCACGGCCTGGTTGAGGAAGGCTGCCGGAGAGTCCTGCTTGCCGATACCCTGAGAGAAGCCAGTCAGGGAGGGGTTGAACTCCCTCAGGATGTCTGCACAACACCCACACACACATATTTCATTAATCAGATTTTCAACCCAGTTTTATTTTGATCCAAATGCCATATTCTTGAATAAAACAACAACAACAACAAAAGAAATAATGATCTATTTATGAAAACAAAAATAGTTACATACTTGGCAGAGTGGTGACCGTGGTGATATTTTCATCACCGCCAATGCTGAAAATATATCAAATGAGACAGTTATACTTCAAATGAAAGAGGATATTTAATATAATTGAATCATGTTTTACCTCCAGGACAGTCCTCTGTACTCATTGATAACCAGCAGAAGGTTGTCTGCCCCTACACCATTACCTGCCTACACAAACGTAATAATAACATGCACAGATAAATCAATATATTGGTAATTCCACAATTGGAGGACCTTTTTTTTAGACTTACTGTCAGAGAGTCACCGACTGCAGCCACCACCTTGACGTCAGCTGGTCTCAGCTCATGAACTACACAATATAGTCAAATGACATAATGTTTGGATCATATACAGGTATATGTATACATATATGTAAAATAACACATTTGTTACCTGAGTTTGGTGGTGTTGGAGATGGATGGCAGTCCTTGCAGGGGATCTTAGTGCCCATATCCTAAAAAACATTCAGTACGGAGGCATCTATTTGAGAGAGGAATTTATTTTTCTCAAGGGAATAATTATTAGCGCAAAAAAATAAATGGTAAATGACTGTTATTTTATTATTATTATTATTATTATTAGAGCGTGCATCTTGCGTGTGTGCGCGTGGGTAACGTAGTATGTTTGTCAACGCAAATTTGGGGTATTTTTTTTCTAATTACTAAATAGGTTTAAATTTTATTTTAAAAATTTAAAACAAAATTACATTTAAAACTGATAAAGGGTTAATTTAAACAAAGGTTAGTTTTATTAATTGCAAAATACAGTTTTAATAAAAATGATTTTTTTTTAAATGAATGTTAAAGGTATTTAATGCAAATAAACACATTAACTAAAACAAGTTTCATTCGAAATTAAAGGATTATTAAACAATAGTATTTTATTATACATTCAGTTCATAAAAATAATAAAACACAATATTTCAATTGATAATGATATACAGTCACGCTCAAAACCATTATCACCCCTGGAGTGTCAATGTTTTTAGCCATGACTATATAAAAAGAAAAAACATTTTCCCCTGACTGTCTCAAATAAAATCAGACTAAACTTTTCCTCCAATTTTTTTCTATTTGCTAAATGCCAGAATAACGAAAGAATTATTTTATTTATTTATTTTTACAAATGTATATAATTGAAAATACAGTTATGTCTAAAATGTTTTTGAGTGTGACAATAATACAGTTAACGCCTTCATATTCACTAATTGACCTATTCACAGATTTTTTTTTTGGGGGGGGGGAAACTGTTCTCTATTATTCACTGAAAAACTCACCTATTTGCTTTGCTGTATATTGTGCGGTTGGCCAAAGCAATAAAAGTTGTAATCAATTGGCAGCATTTTAATGTCACAGAACTATGTGGGAGTGAGTTTGGCAGTTTAATTTAGACAAAAATAGTGGTTTGCTGTCACCTTGTAGTATCTATAGAACACTGTAAACCTTTTTAGGCCGTGGTGTCAATTACTTGATTTTCACTATTCGCTGCTAGGCTCCGTCCTAATCCTCACATATGTACACATATACGTACATAAATTCATACATAAAAATATTAATTGAACAATCATAATCAAAAATAATCATCTACTGTTATCACTACGGATCATTATTATTGATATATTTGATTAAAATTCAGTAATTACCGGATCTGTTTGCCAAATAGCTCTGCTGTTGCCCTTTGGGGAGTTCAACTGCGTCCTGAGGAAGGGTCGATCCTGGGTATTATAGCGTGGGGAAGTCATGTGACATTTCCAGTCTGTTCTGGGTTGTATTTGAATGAGTTTTTGTCTTATTCTGTGACCTCACCTGAGTAGGACACGGAATAGTGACGTCCTCGGATGGAGTGGATGTTGTCTGAAGCTGTGAGAAGGAGTTTGGTTAAGTAGCTATTACACGCCAAACTCAAGACAAAAACATACTGAGTTTGTAATGTTTTTTTGTTTTTTTTTTCACTGAGCAACAGGAAATTTGGTAGACAAAAAACGTCTTGAGGAGCCATGCCTGAAAGAACACAGGAAGTCAGATATTTTACATTGAAACTGACATTTTATGATAACTTGGGCTGAGACCAACTTCTACCTCTAGATATTTTGAGAATTTAGCCCCTGAAGCCAGTTTCACTTAGCAGCATGAACGTTGGTAGAAATGTCCTTCATGAGTATATCAACCAAAAAGTCTCAAGAAGCCATGTCTGAAAAGACACAGGAAGGTGGCCATTTTGGTTCCAAAGTGGCCATTTTGGGGTCATTTTTTTTCCAAGTGTCCTACGCCGAGAGATTTTGAAATTTCAGCCCCCGAAACCGGTTTTACTTGGCAACATGACAATTGGTTGACATACGCACAAAGAAAGTCTAGAAAATGTATGCTCGAAAGACAGAAGTGCTTGATTTTGTGCTTGGAAATGGCAATTTTCTGTTCCTTTTGGCTGTTACGAGGTGTTCTTCAAAGACAGACTACTACAAGACATTTAGAAAATTCAGCCCTCAAAGCCAGTTTCACTTAGGAAGACAAAATCTGTTTGAAATGTTTTTCATGAGTATATGCACCAAAAAGTCTCAAGAACCCTTGCCTGAAACACACAGGAAGTCAGTCATTTTGGTTCAAAGTGGTCATTTTAGTTATTCCCCCCCAGGGTCCTTCAAAGATGGACAATATTTTGAAAAGTCACTCCCTGAAGCCGGTTTCACTTAGTTACACGACATTTGGTAGGCACGTCTATCATGAGTAGATCCACAAAAAAAGTCTCAAGAACCCGTACCCCAAAACACAGGAAGTCTGCCATTTTGCTTCCATGTGACCATTTTTGGGTCATTTTGGCTGTTTCCAAATGTCCTCAAAAATGGCCTTGTGCTCGAGATTTTGAAAATTGAAAACATGAAATTAGTATTTGTAGTCACACACACACACACACACATACACACACACAAATTGAAAACGGCATTTTCCCCATTTCAGCCAAATGTAGGAAATGACTCTGTTGTGCTCATCTGTGTTAATCTTTATATCTTTTTTGTTTATCTAATCTTCCTTAAAGGCCCATAAAGGATCACCTTACATTTGCTTCGCGTTTCATTTTTTTAACTAGCAAGGTCAAGATGATGTCATCACCATAAGCGTGTGCACACTGTTCTGTTACCATGTTTGTCCACAGCTGCACAGCCAGTTTGCTTGACATCTCCTCCTAAATGGAAACATACATTATAATTACATGCTTTTTAATGCATTTGAAAGTGGCTCCATTGTGTGCATACCAGATCAGAAGTGTCCTCCAAAATGAGTGGTATTGGCTGCAGCACAGCAGTGACATTGTGATGCCACTTTGCACGTGCCAACACATTGCTTAGGGAATACTGGTAGTAATTATAAAAAGACCAAATTGATGGAAAGTTAGATTCAAAAAGTACACGGATAAGAAATGCGCTTTTTACCTGCATTTTCTGCAAACGAGTGGCCTCGCATAATTTAGTATTTTCAGGTCTTGTGCACATGCTACTGGAACAAAAATTTTGATTTTCACTGTCTAGATTTACTACTAATAAAACTTTAAAAATATATATATTTAATATATATTTTTTAACTGTATTTTTGGCTGGCAAGAAACTCACTTGTCTTTTTGTTGATTGGAGCTGAAGACCACAACATGAAGTAAAGTCTGATGCAGCTGTGAAAAATAATATTCATGAAAAAAAACACACAATTAAAATAAAATATATGATGCATTATGCTGTTATTTATAATTATTCTATTTTCTAATATTAATTATTAACATAAATATGTTCATATACACTTACAGGGTGCTTCATTAGATTTAAAAAAATTACTCACAGTATATGTGCATACAAAAATCAGAAAATTATTAAAACTATCAAAATTGATATAATACTTTGCACCTTAACTGATAAGCATACAAATTTTTAAATATTTTTTTAATAATAAAAAAAAAAACCTGAAACAAATTATTTGCACAACAGATACACTTACAGGACACTTAATTAGGAAGAAACTTATTAAAACTATAAAAAGTAATTATACTATATATTTCTTGATCGTAACACTATTTTTTTAAAATATTTCTGTAAGTAAGAATTTTTTTTTAAATATACACTATCAGGACTCTTCATGAGGTACAAAATAGCAATAACTTAATAAAACCATCCACAAATTTTAAAAATATTTCTGTAAGTAAGAAACATTTTTTAAATATACACTATCAGGACTCTTCATGAGGTACAAAATAGCAATAACTTAATAAAACCATCCACAAAAAAATATCTATACTTTTATTGAAAATAATAAAAATTCTTAAATATTTCTTTAAAAAAAACATTATTTACTTGCACAAAATATACACTCAGTGGACGCATAATTAGAAATAATTGCAAAATCAGAACTTGTTAAGGCTACAGAAAAAATTGAATATAATTGGTAATAACTGCATTTACAGTATACATTAATAATCACTATACATTATATATCACCATTAACAAAAACAAAGATCAAATTAAAAGTATTTACACAAATATACACGCCACAGGTTTTATGGGACAGTACCTGTTCTTGTAATATCTGCAGAGCCCCTTCCACTTCCCGCTCGATGGGGTCAACCTGCGACATCATCAAGAACATCATCATCATAATTATGGACTTACAGTATGTCATGACATTGAGCCACTGAGAACTCAGGTGGGCTAACTCAACTTTTGTCAATAAGCTCAAAAAATGAAAAGAGAAGAAGAATAGCTTTCAGATGAATACTGGTCTATAGCAAGGTTTGGTTCCAATTTTGACATATGATGGCAGTCCACTATTGCACTCAGAACCGTTTTTATAGCTTGGGTGCCAGAGCATCTGCATGTTAGTAGAAGTGAATGTTATTAACAGTTTCATCTTTCATAAAATATTGATAGACTTGACAGACGTTAGCCCACTACAGCTCTCAGTAGCTCAATTATTTGTACAACCCCAATTCCAATGAAGTTGGGACGTTGTGTTAAACATAAATAAAAACAGATTGCAATGATTTGCAAATCATGTCCAACCTATATTTAATTGAATACACTACAAAGACAAGATATTTCATTTCATGTTTATTGTTTAAAGTTGTTTAAAGTTTAAACAACTTTATTGTTTTTAGCAAATAATCATTAACTTGGAATTTTATGGCTGCAACACGTTCCAAAAAAGCTGGGACAGGGTCATGTTTACCACTGTGTTACATCACCATTTATTTTAACACTATTCAATAAACGTTTGGGAACTGAGGACACTAATCGTTGAAGCTTTGTAAGTGGAATTGCTTGATGTACAGCTTCAGCTGTTCAACAGTACGGGGTCTCCATTGTCGTATTTTACGCTTCATAATGCGCCACGCATTTTCAATGGGAGACAGGTCTGGATTGCAGGCAGGCCAGTCTAGTACCTGCACTCATTTCCTACGAAGCCACGCTGTTGTAACACGTGTAGAATGTGATTTGGCATTGACTTGTTGAAATAAGCAGGGGCGTACATGAAAAAGACGTTGCTTGGATGGCAGCATATGTTTCTCCAAAACCTGTATGTACCTTTCAGCATTAATGGTGCCTTCACAGATGTGTAAGTTACCCATGCCATTGGCACTAACACAGCCCCATACCATCACAGATGGTGGCTTTTGAACGTCCATAACAGTCCGGATGGTTCTTTTCCTCTTTGGCCCAGAGGACACGACATCCACAATTTCCAAAAACAATTTGAAATGTGGACTCATTGGACCACAGAACACTTTTCCACTTTGCATCAGTCCATCTTCGATAAGATCGGGCCCAGAGAAGCCGGCGGCGTTTCTGGGTGTTGTTGATACATGGCTTTTGCTTTGCATAGTAGAGTTTTAAGTTGCACTTACGGATGTAGCCCCGAACTGTGTTTACTGACATTTTTGATGCACTGCTGCCTGAGGGATTGAAGGTCACAGGCATTCAATGTTGGTTTTCGGCCTTGCCGCTTACATGCAGTGATTTCTCCAGATTCTCTGAAACTTTTGATGATATTATGGACCTTAGATGACAAAATCCCTAAATTCCTTGCAATTATACGTTGGGGAACATTGTCCTTAAACTGTTCGACAATTTTCTCACACACTTGTTCACAAAGAGGTGATCCTCGCCCCATCTTTGCTTGTGAATGACTGAGCAATTCAGGGAAGCTCCTTTTATACCCAATCATGGCACCCACCTGTTCCCAATTAGCCTGTTCACCTGTGGGATGTTCCAAACAGGTGTTTGATGAGCATTCCTCAACTTTCTCAGTCTTTTTTGCCACCTGTCCCAGCTTTTTTGGAACGTGTTGCAGCCATAAAATTCCAAGTTGATGATTATTTGCTAAAAACAATAAAGTTTATCAGTTTGAACATTAAATATCTTGTCTTTGTTGTGTATCCAATTAAATATAGGATGAACATGATTTGCAAATTATTGTATTCTGTTTTTATTTATGTTTAACACAACCTCCCAACTTCATTGGAATTGGGGTTGTAGTATTTTGAGGCAGTAATGGAATAAAGAATCGTACGTGTGTTGAACAGGCACACGTCTGACGTGTGGAGACAAACAGCAGCACCAACTTCCAGCCTGAAACCTGCAAATGCACAAGACACTTGAGTGACATTAATAAAGATATACATCATACTTTTACGTTACCGCCAATACTAAATAGTTCTCTCTGCGGTTGAGTAAAAATATGTCTGTGATGAAATACGATGTCCCGTGAAAGTTAGTGTCTACCTGATCTGACAGGAATAGCGAAAGCTTCTCTGCTTCTTGCTGCAAACTCCTGCAACACATTCACTGGTTATTATATTGTTATATTGTTATATGTTATTGTTGAGTGGTATGTGTTTTACCAGGGTTGCGACGGGAATTCCACATTCCCGGTGACCACCGCTGGGTTGAACATGGACAGCAGTTCTGTTCATGAAACGGCAAATTTAATGGGCATTTGTTTTTATTTTTTTAAGTTTTCTTTTTTTTTTTTTTTTTACAAAGTAATTTCCTTTGGAAGTTGGTCACTTTTTTTCCATTTTCGATATGTGAAAAGTGTTTCGCAAAATGTGCTTTTTTAAAAATGTTGGTCAATTGTGTAGTTATAATGTCATTTTCTTTTGAGTTGTGTAATTGCAGATTTATTTAGTATTGTAAATGCATAGTTAACAATGACATTTTCGTTTGAATTTTGTCATTTGGTTGTGAAATGTACATTTGTTTGGTAGTGAACGCGGTTTACTTTTCAAAATTTATTTTATTTAGTTTTTTAATTTTGTATTCCTAATTGTCCATTTGTTACTGAATTTTTAACAGACATCTTTGACTTCACACTTTACACTCCCAATTTAGGCATTTTGTTTTGTTGTTCATTCTGCGCCACTGTAGAAAAGAAACATAAAGTCAACGTTTTTCCACTTACCGGCCACTCGACGGAAAATCTTTGATGTGACATCCCTACAGATACAAACACATGACGCTGTCAGTGATGACGCTTTTCCCCCCCAAAGTAAACAAATGAGTTTGAGTGGTTAAATAATGACCAAACGCTCTTTTATTATTATCATCATTCCATGTGTGTACCTGCTAGAGAGCGATGTGCTCAGCCAATAAAGCGCTGAGACATCAGCAGGTCGTACGGCGTGAACTGGGATGAGAAGGCGAAATTGAAGACATTCAAAATGTTTCAAACATAAAGATAACAAAAATGAAACTGAGTATCAGCTGCCCACCTGAAGAAGCAGTGAACGCGGCAAGCGGGGGTGGTGAGGAGCAGAGAAATGGCATGTGACTTTCTGCCTGTGACAGTTTTTGAATTACCAAAAAAATAAATGAATAAATATTTGATATGAGTTAATATATATGAAAATAAATAATAATGGTAGCAGTGTGGAATAGTGATGTGCGCTAGCTAGCTATCTGGTTATTTAGCTAGCTAGCTAGCCAGCCAGATCGCTATCTAGATAGACAGACAGAGAGACAGACCGACAGACACCTGATATGTCTCGCCTGGTAGTTGATTGTCGAGGGTGTTAATGTTGACAGTGTCTAAATGGGGGGGGGGAAAAGATATATATAAATTAATTCAATTTTTATAAAAAATATTGCATTTTCCCCTTGAATGATTGAGAATATTCAAATAATTATTAAAAAAAAAATCATAAAATCTAGTTGAAAAAAAAAAAAAAAAAAAAAAGGTTTTTCTATCATCTTTGCAAGATTTTTGAGTGCCTTACCTGTGAGCAAAAGACCAGCGCCAACGAGAAGTAGCCGAGTGAGGAGCGTCGATCCGGCCATCATCGCAAACTAAATGATCACCTTCCACACTGTGCGAGGCTTGTTTGCTGCTTCGGCCTTCTTCTTTCTAAGCTCGGCCCCCACCCCGTTGTTCAATATAACCGAGGGTTCGTCCACACGCTCAAGTCACATGTATGACTACTAGAAGGATGCAGGTGACATAGTATGGACACCAATGTTGTTTGTTACTGTATATACTGTATGCTCAAATACACCAGTAGCACTGTTCAGCAGTGGTTTTCAACTTTTCACACCCAGTGCCACCTAAAAAAAAAAAAAAAAAAAAAAAAAAAAAACAACTTTGTATATAACTTGGCATAACTTTGGTACAACTTGCTAAATGTCTAACAGAAGAGTTTGCATACATTTTAAAACTATACCATGACCTCACAATTGCTGTATCGTGATACAGGGAAAATATCACAGTATCATGGTATAACTTCTTCAACGTCAGAGACTATTGCCTATTGAGTCCTGTTGCACATGTTTTAAATATTGTAGTTTTAATAGATATTGTGAAAATGTGCATCGTACAAGGTTTTCCTCCAAAAATATCAATTTGCTCACAATCCCGGTATCCTGATATCGGAAAAATATTGCAACAATATCATACTATAATTTGCTTATTGGACGAGATGATTGTTTCTAGATGTTTTACACAGTTTTGTCGTGTATCTTACTTGGTTTCCTTCCAAATGATCGCTTATCACACAATCACAGTGTCATTATAGGGTAAAGCTATCATGATACCGTCATATAATTTACTCAATGTGCAAGATGCTTTTTTTCTTGAAGCTTTACGGCGATATTGTCATGTGTCTTACATGGTTTCTTCTAAAAATATCAATTATTGTGCAAACACTATATCATGAAAGTATTGCAATATCATGGCATAAATTGCTCAATGTACAAGATCAGTTTACATTGTTTTTATCCAAAATACCAATTATCTTGAAAAGGCTGCATCGTGATACAATACAAATATTGAAGAAAAAGAAAAAAACTTACTCAATGTACAAAATAATATTTTCAGTAACAAAACACTTATTTCCTGGGGTTGTCATGGCAAATATGAACTGCCCTATCCTTTTAAAGAACATTATGGTGCGTGTGGACACAGTGATAGTAACCAAAGAGATATGATTCAATTTCTTGACGTATAATAAAAGTCATTTGGGTGTAAATGTACGATACCCTCAGTCAACAAGCGAACAAAGAGGGTTTTGTCCAGCTTCCAGAGAAAACAACAGACAAATCCACGAGCTCAAAATCTATTTTATAGGTTGATGATTAACTTTTTGTTAATAAACTGCAACTTGCCACTTGTCTATGGCCTATTTTAAAAGGTTGCACAATCGATGCGTTAATGACCAGCAATTCAGTGAAACGATGAAACTGCAGTGGAGTTTTGGAGATGATGATGATGATATGATATGCTTTATGGCATAGTCAGATTGTCTTAGCTGATAGCCCGACCCTTGGAATGAACCAGGAAAATGACTTGATCTTCAAGGCTTGTAAACGGTTTAGCATCAAGTAGGGCAAAAAAAAAAAAGTCAATCAGCTTTTTAAAGTTGCAACAACTGCAACTTTACATACACAGGTGTATATCAAGTTGTTTTTGGATTTAGTTTAATATTGTTTTCATTTATTTATTTATTTTCCATTGTACTTTTTATTTTATTTGCTGTTGATTGTTTCAGTATTTTTTGTATTTTTTATCTTTATTCATATTATTTGCATTTATGTATTTATTATATAAAATATTTTATTGTTCATTTTATGTATTGATTATTTTATATATATATATATATTCCTGTTCAATAGTTTTGCGGTTGATAATTTATGTATTTATTTATGACATTTTTGTAATTATTTGGTGTGTTTTATTTTATTTTCATATATCTTATATTTCTTACGTTTTTATTTATTGTTAACAATATATTTAATGACTCTTCAATGCTTTCATTCATTTTTCTTTTTTTGTTTTACTTTTTTATTTATTTTATTTATTTTATATACTTAATGCAGTTATTTTGATTGTTTCTAATTGTATGATTTGTAATTTTTCAATTAATTGTTTTTATTATTCGTACTTGTTTTTTAAAACTAGTTTTTTAATGTATTTTTTTAATGGCGTTTACATCACCTTTTATTGTACAATACCACACTCGCTTTTTATTCGTTTTCGTGACAGTACCGTGTGTCTTTGCTCATTGCTGCCCCCTGCTGTAATATCGGCGCATTACAGCCGGCATCTTTTTTTTTCTGATGTGCTGACGTCAAGACCGGATGTTGACAGTATGAGCTACGAGACGCAACATTAGGAACAGCTGAAGAGCGACAACAAAACTACGAACGGGAACCGACACGTACGACATATGTCCGTTTAAAACGCAACTAAATCTACGCTTATATCGTCTCGAAGAGGACTTTTGGACCTTGCGAGCACGCCGGTTCGCCGGTTAGAAGTCGACAACGGGATAAAAAGCCATTTTTGTACGCCGCTGTTGTCCTGCTTCGTTGTCTGTTAGCCTCAAAGCGGCTAGCGAGGAGTTAGCTCCCTACGCCCACAGTGATTAAACAGGTTAGCGTTAATATTGTGTGTAGGCGTAAAGTCGGTTGCTTGGGTTTTAATCAGTGTTTGAAAATTTAGTTGCAATACAATTGTAAGTTACCCTGTTGAAAATAGAGTGACTATGTCAATTACGTTCTGTAAGTAATATAGCCAATTTCATTTGATTACTTTTTTTATTATTATTATTATTTTGAATGAATGCATCAACAGGACCCGTGGATGTTTCCTCGAAGTGATATAAAAAGAAATCTGAGTAAAAAAAAAAAAAAAAAATCTGAAATAAGAAATCTGATCAAAAGAAATCTTCCAAAAGCAATTGTAATTGAATTACAAATTTCTCCCAATAATGTAATGGATTATAATGACATACATTTTTGTAATTAAATGATATTATCTAGTTGGGTGTAAACTCCCCAACACTGGGTGTAATATTAGGCAGGGTATAATAGTTTATGGCAAGGTTCACCAAGGGGCACCCAGTTTCACTGTGTTACCTTTTAATAATATGTTATCATTAATAATTAATGATATTCATGTATGTGAAGACGCGAATCATGGTAATGATTTCTCAGTAATGATCAACGATGATTGTATGAAATATCCAAATATAACAGTTCATTTCTAAAAATGTTTACATTTTTAAATGATCACTTCTGTAACATTCATAGGAAATCACAATGTCCCATCACTGGTGAGGTTTTATTTTAAAACATTTTTGAGCGACCCATGGGTTACTCATGTGGTCCTTTGCGGGTTAAATGGTGCCCGCGGGTACTATGTTGGTTTACGTGGCTGACGCATTGGCTTCTATGAATGTAGTCAGAATGGGCCGCATCTTCCTGGACCACATCGGCGGAACGCGCCTGTTCTCCTGCGCCAACTGTGACACTATCCTGACCAATCGCTCCGAGCTCATCTCCACCCGATTCACGGGTGCCACCGGCAGAGCCTTCCTCTTCAACAAGGTACCACAACACGCACACAGACGTGAAAACCAGCACACATTTTTCTTTTTTCCCCCTCTCTGATATATTGTTCTAACAGTTTAAAATAGCTTCAGTAGAAAATACATTATGTTCTGTTGAGCACAGAGGTATACCTGTATTTACATTTACTGTAGTAAGCAAGTTAATAGTCCACCCAGACATCAAGTTGCAATAATTTCCATTATTTCCATTATTAGCCATTATCACATTCCTAACACTACTCATTTGTTTTTCATCAATCTTTTATTTTATACATATGTTTTAACATACTACGCAATGCATTCTATATTTCAGCACAACTTTAAGTTCCCTCAAACAAGCTGTAGCCCCCCCCCCCCCCCCCCCCCAAAAGGTTTATAATTACCATAACATTGGTGCTAATTTCCGTGAGTAGGTCTATGGCTTTCGCTTTACTGCATGTTAGCATTAACATAGCTGAAGCTCATTTCTTTTTTTAATACTTTGTTTTACGTGACAGTTTGCGCACATGCACATCGCCATGCCGTTGCTCAAACAATATAATGTGCAGTTCTTAATACGTACAGTTACTGAAGCGTCTCACATGCGTCCAGGTGGTGAACCTTCAGTACAGCGAGGTTCAGGACCGCGTGATGCTGACGGGCCGACACATGGTCCGAGACGTCAGCTGCAAGAACTGCAACAGCAAGCTGGGGTGGATCTACGAGTTCGCCACCGAGGACAGCCAGCGCTACAAGGAGGGACGAGTCATCCTAGAGCGGGCGCTGGTCAGGGAGAGCGAGGGCTTCGAGGAGCACGTGCCCTCCGACAACTCCTGAACACGGCGAGCCACGTCGCTTCTTTACCGCCGCCGTGCCCGTTGACTCTGCCAATCTGTTTAGCAACTTCACAAACAAAACCGTTGGGTAGGATTTTGACTTCTTTTTGAAAATGAACACCTCCTTTAGACAACGCCTCTGGTTGCTGCAGCCATGCGTTCCATTTGGACTCAGCGGCCAGATACGAGCAATCGACCAATTTACCGATTGTTCGTCAATTTCTTTCCCCATTATTATTATTATTTTACCGGAAACGGAGAATCGTTTTTTGAATGTTCCAAACTCCTGTTTCCACACCGGCTGCGCTCCATTGGTTGCTTCAAGACACTGTGAAGCGTCGGTTTCAATCTATTTAACCAATTACTTGTTCATTTTATTTGATTATTATTATTATTACAGCTGGGCAAGTACTGATACCAGATATCAGTGTCGAGCAAATAGGTCGTTGTTCACAATTATCTGTCATTGTGTTAATTTAAATTGTATGCATCAGTAGTTGGTAGTGGTATCGGTGAGTTCTCAAGAATGAATACTCGTACTGGTATCGGTCTGAAAACAAAGTGGTCTTGAACATAAAGTGAAAATCACTTTCTGAGTGTTCTGAATTCCTGTTTTCACAGACATCTCGATGGAGGTAGGTGTGTAGCTCGACGTCCCACTCCATTTTTCTTGGGTTTTTCCAAGTCACGATTAATCAATAGCCCCACACCAAATTCCAAACGATCATTTTTTATTTCATTTTTTTTTTACTAGGAAGGAAGAATAAATGCCTGTTTCCACACGCGCCTCAGACGTAGCTCCAAGTCCCACAAAACTGAATCGGTCACGCCAAGGCACGATTGATTGACAGTTGACCAAACGATCACTTGGCTAATTACTTTTTTTTTTTCTATTTACCAGAAAAGGAAAATTGCTTTCTGTATGTTCTCAAGTCCTGTTACCACACCCACCTCAGACGAGTTAGCGTAGCATCTCACTCGTTTTTGACCCGCTCGCTTTAAGACACGATTAATCGACAATTCCAAAACAAATTCTTAATGCTCAATAACCAATCTCTTTTTTTTGTATTATTGTTTATACCGGGAATGGAGGATCACACTGAATATTCTGAACTCCTGTTTTCACACCCTCCTCGAAAGCGTTAGCGTAGCGCTGACATCCCGCTATATTTGGAAAAATGCGATTAATTCAATTAATTTAATTTATTAAAAATTTAATTAATGAATTAAACTCCACACCAATTTTTTTACAGGGAAGCGGCAATTGCTCTCTGAATGTTCTGAACTCCTGTTTTTACACCCGTGTCGTCTCAACGAGCGGAATAGCGGCGTCGCGCTGACGTAGCTCGATGTCACTTCAAGACATGATTAATCGACAACTCTGTCGCTACAAGACCCGACTAATCAATTCCACACAATTGTCCGACTTCTCGACGATCAGTTCATGGATTAGTAACAATTACATGACATCCCCCACCTTGATTCCAGCGGCAACTTTCCTTTTATTAGCCTGATAGCCTGCGTCAACAGCGACAATGAAAAGACCGCCTTTGACGTCACAAAGCTAAAGGTGATGCTTAGCCTGACACTGGGTTTAATTACACCGCATTCTTCTCGCTGCTACGTTGCTAACTGGTCACCGTGGCGCGCGGGCAGACATGCGAGCCCGTTGGTTAACCAGGCTCTGTGCGCTCGGCATAACGGAAGACGGTCTTTTGTCGCACTTTTGTCGTTTGAGTTGAGTTGAGCTTGTGCTAAACATTCGACCGCTAGTAGAGTTTAACAGCTTTTCGGATCGCCCGTGTCTCAGCCTTGTTGGAGATCAAGCCCAATAAGTCCCGTTTTGGAGTCATTTCATTGAACTCTTCTTTGTAATAAATACAGTGGAAACATGTAACACAGTATTTGGGGATGATTTTCGA